>NC_140991.1:38177403-39377403 GCF_052327205.1 Somniosus microcephalus | reverse complement strand
AAGTTTCAGACTGAAAAAACTAATTGCGCCATGGGTTCCCACACACTGGAACTCAGTTGCCCAATTAGCTGAAAATCGCATCAATCTCCCACATCGATTTGGAATCGGGTGGATAACACGAAAAGCGGATGACACGACCCCAGCCCGCCCCAATGACAAAATCCAGCCCTGTGGCTTTGATTGAAAGGATGGAGACAGCTTGCGGCCTATGAAAGCCTCCCCACTTGGCTATAATTTTCACCACCTGCCCCATCCCAACTGCCACAGTGGCAGTGTGACCCTTACCATCAAGTCACTCATTTAGTCCCTCCCCTGCTTCTCTGGCACCTTCTAATCCTTCAAGCACCTTATCCTGTCCCACCCCTCTCATCTTTTAAAAATCTTTACAGTCTACCCCCATCCCTAGTTTCTCCCCAAGCTATACTTCATTTTCTTTCAACTTCTGCACCAAGCAACTCTTCACTAACATGCTCTGTATTCGAAGAATCCATATGAAATACTGTCGCCAGCTGCTCCTCAAGCTCAGAAATGTTGTGCAAGCAGTCACATACACTTCCTGGACTGTGACCATCCCACACACACAAAGCATCCTTACTTCTCACATCATAGAAGTAGAATAAATCATGGGCTCAGCTGTCTCCAATATTAAACTAAATTGTTTTCCCTTAAAAGCTTAATAAAATCAGTCTCAACAGCTTTGTGATTTAACCCCTCACATTAACTTTAGGCCAACTGTACTTAAGGATGAGCTCCTCAGACTAAACCTCGAACTTCGCTAATCCTTGACACTCCACAGGTCGCTTACTGCAAATTTATACTCTAACTTTCACAATAGTTCAACTGCCACAACAAAAAACAAACAACCAGTTAGAGAACAGCTAATTACACCACAACAATAACTTGCATTTATATTGCGCCTTTAACATAGCAAAACGTCCCAAGGCGCTTCACAGGAGTGATTATCAAACTAAATTTGACACCAAGCCACATAAGGAGATATTAGGACTAGTGACCAAAGACTTGGTCAAAGAGGTAGATTACTTATGCATTCAATTATTTAAGTTATTACTGGCTCAAACCAGCCCACAGGTAAGGCACCAAACAAACAAGTTTAAACTGGTCCCAGTATTAAACAGCTAAAATTAAGTAAATTAAAGTCAACATGGAATACAATAAAGAAATTTTAAAATTCAGTACTTGGCATAATTACAGCCATTGAGGCTAAATCTACACTTTAGTAGCCATTCATAGTCTCTGTTGATTATACTAAGATCCATGACACATGGAACAATTTAACCGGTCTCCTTTATGCTTCCAAAATCAATAATTATTACCCTTGTTGTGAGTCTGGCAGACTTTGTTCCACCTGATACACAGTGTTAAACAAATAGCATACTTTATCCACCATCCTTTGACAAGCTTGTAATTTAGAGGTGGTATTGCAACACCCCGGAGCTGCTCCCACTGTCGGCTGGTAAACCTTCAGTCCGAGTGCTTAAGTAAGCATTTCCAAAACTATTAGAGCAGTCACACAGCCTGGTAGAAGGCCATGGATTTTGCACTGACCAACAACAATTTCTATTTATATAGTACTTTAGTGTGATGAATGTCCCAAGATACCTCAGAGGTGAAAGTGAACAACAAGCAGTTGTGGGCAAAGAATTAGGGGAGATGAGCAAGGCCATGGTCAAGGAGTTTGGTTCTCAGGAGGCGTTTTGAGGATCAAACAGTCGAAGTGCTCCACTCTATGATAACTCTTCTCCTTCTGTCTGAATCATCAGAACATGTCCATTATTATTTTTGATTTGATATCATTGGTCGATGTTGATCACCCTCAATTCCTCAACTCTGGAACAACACTTCAGTTTCATTGTAATTAGAGGCATGTTCCAGGGCAGGTCCTCATTCAGACTAGAAATGTCCTTATCTGCGCACATGTTCAGCTGTTGCAGATTCAGACAATGAAATTCAGCTATGTAATTGTAAGCGATGGCAAGTGATACAGGATATGCTAGTGCAATGGTTATGGTACTGAGCTAGCAAATCAGAGTTTGAGAGTTTAAATTCCACCATAGCAACTTGTGACATTGAATCCAATAAATCTGGTAATTTGTGCGTTGGTATCAGGGAACAAAAAGAAAACCATGAAAGCTGCCAGACTCTTGTGAAGACCAAATGATTCACTGATGTCCTTCAGGGAAAGGAACCTGCCACCCCCTACTCAGCCTGGCCTACTGTCCAACTCCAGTCCCACATTACTTGGTAGACTCTTAGGCCGCGAATTTAATTGAGGAGGCAGCTTGGAGTCGGGTTGCCTGGTGGGCGGGGTCCAGACCCGCTGCTGGCTGCATCCGCTCCCAAGTTGCAAATTTAATTAAATTGGTCTCTTAAGTCGAGTGGTGCGCGCTGGCCAGGCCAAAGACTGGGATCGGGTCTGTTAGTCACCTCTGATGATGTCATTGGTGCAGATCTTTTTAAGGGTCCCATGCAGCCTCAGCCTTTCATTTCTTGATTCTGCTGGTGTGTCAATGTGGCAAGGCCACAATGAGTGGTTTCAAACCTAAGGCTTCACCACGCTTCAATGAGCTCTTGTGGAGGGAGTAAGAGGGTGCAGGGAGATTTCCGATGACCGGAGGAAGCCTCCTCAGCAAACCAAGGCAACCTGGCTGCGCATTGCTGAAGAGGTCAGCGCAAGGTCCGTTTGTTCACTCACCTGGATCCAGTGCCGGAAATGGTTTAATGATCTCCTACGATCAGCAAAAGCGAGTAGCACATCACACTTACCTTCAATCTGCTTCCCTTCTCTTCTCATCACCAGCACTCTGCTTTATAAGCCTGCTCCTCCACATCCCATCTTGCCCTTACTCCCTTACCTATCCAACTCTCTGTACTGAATCACCTCACCATCCTGCTATGCACCCCTCACACTCGCTCTCACTGTTATGCATTGACAACAACTAACAACGCACAGGGAGCTAGCTTCCTCTTGGCACCTCAACCCATCCTCGTCTCCCTCTAACCTTCTGTGTTATGGATTCTTCACAGTCACTCCATCACTCTCGCTGAAACTCCACTTGTGTCCCTCCTTGCAGGAAAAGATAGCCCACAAATAAGAGGGTAAGAGCACAGACAGGAGGAGGCACACCATCCCTCGTGACATTGACAAGTGTTGAGGAGGCTGCGCACGAGATCGTTGGAGGTGGCGAGGAGCTGGAAGTGGGGTAGGGAGAGACGGGGGCACTAGACGAAGCTGGTGACAGAATAGAGTTTCATCCCTCTCATTTAGATTTCATGATTGACTGCAATGGCATATGATGTTAATAGAGATTCACTTTGTATCATCTGCACAAAAGGATATGTCTGCTGCCTCAAAATCAGATGTCTAACTTTCCCACAGGACCATGGAGCGCCCCCCTCCCCACTGTCCAGGAGGAAGAGCCAGACGACTCCTCAGAGGAGCCTGTAGCCTCTGAGGGAGCAGCGTCACCACACTTCGGCGGGGCGTTCGCGACAGAGTAGTGTTGTCACCTGGTGTATCACAGCTCACAAGTGAGCATCAGTAGATGGTGGAGACAGTCCTCGTTGGAGGTTGCAGGACTCTCTCAGCTCTGCTCAGCTGCATGTAGACGCTGTGCCTCTGGGGCCATCCAGGAAGAGAGCAGTTCTGGAACTTCAGGAACAAGTGCAGGAGTCTCTGACAGGGTTTGCATCCAGGGTAACTGCGTGTGTGCAGAGAATGGAGGAGTCCATCTCTAACATGAGCACTGCCTTTGTGGACGCAATGGCACATGAATGTTCCGCCATGGAGAGGGTGGCAACTGCCATGGAGGACATAAGTCGCCAGACTAACGAAAACATGGTGACTCCAAAATAGATTGTCTGATGTGGAGGTGAGATGGGCATCTATTGAGGAGAGACACCAGAGCTTCATGGACGTCCTTGTTATGAGGACTGCCAGTACAGATGCAGGTCCTCATGGCCCCCCTGATGTGCATCAAGGTGCTCTCCAGCCACTTGCTAGCACTGAAGTGCGGCTGACCCATAAGAGGGATGTTGGTGGCAGGCAACACGGAAGTGTGGGCTCCGCTCCAAGCGCTCACACGACCATGCTACTGCAGAGCCCTCGCTCAGAGACCCACATTGCACACCCAACTGAGATGGCCGTTTCAGCCTCTGTATAGCCGCAGGAAGAGCAGCCTGTTGCAGAGCACTACCAGGCTCCCAAACCCAGAGGATGCCCGCCAAAGGCGTCTAAGCAGGCGCAGCATCAAAGTCAGCAAGGTGCCTCTACATCTGCTGAAGCCACGGGGAAGCACCACATAGAAGCACGCATAAGAGGAAGATAAAGCATAAATAGTCACAAGGGGAGTCACATGGGCATTGTGTTCTGTTGTCTTTGGTTCTGTTTAATATTTTGCATTGTCACGCTTTTATGAATGTAGTAAACAAAAGTGATGACAAACAAATGAAGGTCTGGCCTATCTGTTCTGGGAAATGGAAGTTGCACATTGAGGGCTCAGGGTGACTTGCATTTGTAATGATGATGGTGAAAGTGATAGGTAACAACCGTTTATTGCAGAGATGATGTATGGCATTGTAGGAAGGTCGCCTACACATTCATAGCCATATGGTAGCCACCTGTGGTTGAAGAGTAAGCTTACGCGAATCTGGCATGGATAAGTGCATTCCTTGCGTGATGGCCAGCAATGAGCTCAAGGGCGGCTGCATTGGTCACATCCGGACCCGCAAGGCACGCCTCCTCCTCCTCGTCCTCCTCCTCTTCTTCCGAGGATGCTCTGTGCTGAGACACTTGCTCCTCAGGGAGCACACAACGATGATTCTGGACACCATGGCTGGTGCATACTGCAGGGCTCCACCAGATCTGTCGAGGCATCGGAATCACTTTTGGAAAAAGCTGATGGTTTGCTCTATGATGCTTCTGTTGGAAATGTGACTTACATTGTACCGCTCCTCAGCCTCGTTTGATGGCCTCCTCATTGGTGTTATGAGCCATTTTTTCAGGGATAGCCCTTATCACCAAGTAGCCATCCAGAAAGTTGGGTTGGCAGATTGAAGAGCTGAGGCACAGTAGACTGCCTCAGGATGAAGGAGTCATGGCAACTGCCAGGGTACTTGGCGGAAACATGCATGATGATGTTCCTGTGATTACACACCAGTTGGACGTGAAGGGAGTGGAAGCCCTTGCGGTTGACAAAATCAGCTGGGTTGTGATGGGGTGCCTTAATGGCCACGTGTGCAGTCTATGACGCCCTGCACCCTTGGGAAGCCTGCCAACTTTGCAAACCTAACCGCACGCGTGGTTATACTTGCTTCATCCATGGAGAAGTGGATGGTACAGCAAAGGCTATGGGCCCCGACAACATCCCGGCTATCGTGCTGAAGACTTGTGCTCCAAAACTAGCCGCGCCTCTAGCCAAGCTGTTCCAGTACAGCTACAACACTGGCATCTATCCAACAATGTGGAAAACTGCCCAGGTATGTCCTGTCCACAGAAAGCAGGACAAATCCAATGCGGCCAATTACTGCCCCATCAATCAACTCTCAATCATCAGCAAAGTGATGAAAGATGTCATAGACAGTGCTATCAAGCGGCACTTACCCACCAATAACCTGCTCACTGATGCCCAGTTTGGGTTCCGCCAAGACCACTCGGCTCCTGACCTCATTACAGCCTTGGTCCAAACATGGACAAAGGAGCTGAATTCCAGAGGTGAGGTAAGAGTGACTGCCCTTGACATCAAGGCAGCATTTGACCAAGTATGGCATCAAGGAGCCCCAGTAAAACTGAAGTCAATGGGAATCCGGGGAAAATGCTCCACTGACTGGAGTCATACCTAGCACAAAGGAAGATGGTTGTGGTGATTGAAGGTCAATCATCACAGTCCCAGGACATCGCTGCAGGAGTTCCTCAGGGCAGTGTTCTAGGCCCAACCATCTTCAGCTGCTTCATCAATGACCTTCCCTCCAACGTAAGGTCAGAAATGGGGGTGTTTGCTGATGACTGCACAGTGTTCAGTGCCATTCACAACTCCTCAGATAATGAAGCAGTCCATGCCCACATGCAACAAGACCTGGACGACGTTCAGGCTTGGGCTGCTAAGTGGCAGGTAACATTCGCGCCACAGAAGTGCCAGGCAATGATTATCCCCAACAAGTGACAGTCTAACCACTTCCCCTGGACATTCAACGGCATTACCATCGCCAAATTCCCCACCATCAACATCCTGGGGGTCACCATTGACCAGAAACTTAACTGGACCAGCCACATAAATACTGTGGCAACAAGAGCAGGTCCGAGGCTAGGTATTCTGCAGCGAGTGTCTCACCTCCTGATTCCCCAAAGCCTTTCCACCATCTACAAGGCACAAGTCAGGAGTGTGATGGAATACTCTCCACTTGTCTGGATGAGTGCAGCTGCAACAACACTCAAGAAGCTCGACACCATCCAGGACAAAGCAACCCGTTTGATTGGCACCCCATCCACCACCTTAAACATTCACTCCCTCCACCACCGGCGTACCGTGGCTGCAGTGTTGTACCATCTACAAGATGCACTGCAGCAACTCGCCAAAGCTTGTTCGGCAGCACCTCCCAAACCCGCGACCTCTTCCACCTAGAAGGACAAGGGCAGCAGGCGCATGGGAACACCACCACCTCCAAGTTCCCCTCCAAGTCACACACCATCCTGACTTGGAAATATATCGCCGATCCTTCATAGTCGCTGGGTCAAAATCCTGGAACTCCCTCCTTAACAGCACTGTGGGAGCACCTTCACCACATGGACTGCAGCGGTTCAAGACGACGGCTCGGCTCACCACCACCTTCTCAAGAGCAACTAGGGATGGGCAATAAATGCTGGCCTTGCCAGCGACGCCCACATCCCATAAAAATGAATAAATACATTTTTTTTTTAATGGGCGCCCTTGCAAAGAGGGCATCGGTGGCCTGCGTGATGCTGGCGTCTGCGACCGACTGAGAGATGCCGCTGATGTCTGTAGATGATCCCTGGAATGAACCCGAAGCAAAGAAGCTGAGTGCAGTGATGACTTTGACAGCCACTGGTAAGGAGTGTCCAGATGCTCCTCTGGGCTCCAAGTGTTGGTGAAGCATTGCGCAGATGTCAGCGACTACCTCTCGCAGAAGTCTCAGCCTCCTTTGGCACTGCTGCTCAGTCATGTTGAGGAAGCTCATCCTCTGCCTGTAAACCCTGTGTTGGAGGCATCTCCTGCGGCGAACTGCAGGCCTGCGCAGACACCCTCTGCCCTGTGCCGCATCAGGAGGCTGAGGAGAAGGTTGGCGCATCTGCTGTTGGTGCTGCTGCTGTGCCTGGTTGCGGTGCTGCCGTGGCTTCTGTTCCTCCGAATCTGACGACCAGGATGAGAGGATATAAATGGTTCCCATCCCGCTGGTATATATCTCAGTCAAGGAATGGAGGTTGTGGGTGCACAGACAAAATGGCCAGAGGGTCTTTCAAGGAGGCTACACAGCAGATGGATTTCAGACTCAACACTCACAAGATTAGTTGAGCTGCAAAATGTCTCCCAAACCTCAAACCACTAAGTTGTGGCATGTGAAAGAATGAAAGATTGCAGGACCGCTTTTAAGCTGCTTGAGCAGCTGGCAATAATTCAGGTCCTAGCTCAACCCGGCTCGATTTACCTGGCGTGTTTTTATGAAGGCGGGCAGCATGTTGAAAAACCTCCAAAATCTGATCAGCCCTTTAAAATAAGATTACCCTGCCAGTTCATGAATGACCTGTGAACTGGCTTAACACCGTTTGGTGTCGGGTTAGTTCGGGAGTGGCTGACCCAACACTTCCCAAAGTCACGTGGAAGCGGGATGGAGGCGGGTTCGCAGCCTGCCCCCAATTTCTCCGATTTTCGCTACAGACCCGCCTCCAAACCCGCCCCCCTCAACGCAATTAAATTCGCGGCCTTAATGTCCGCTGAAGTGTTCTAGCAAGCCACTCGGTTGTAAAAATAGTTGTACTGTCTCAGGGCAATTCGGGTTGGGCAATAAAAGAACCTTGTCAGCATTGCCCACATCCCAAAATTTTTTTTTTTTAATTGCCCATGTAATCCATGGGTTTTGCTATTGCTGTTGATATAGTTACAAATGTAAGAAGTCACAACACCAGGTTATAGCCCAACAGTTTTATTTGAAATCACAAGCTTTCGGAGCGCTGCTCCTTCGTCAGGTGAAGTGGAGAGATGCATAAAGACACAGCTTATATAGTCAGAGAATAATGCCAGATGATTACAGGTAATCTTTCTAACTGCCATTTATCACACCTCGGCAGAGAGATAATCACAGCAATCAAAGGTGTGAACGGTGTCCAAACAGGTCAGTCAGGAAAACATTACATCAAAGAACAATGAGGTGGGGTCACAAGGGGTCAAATGTTGCAGATGCTGGGGTCTGTATGAAAAACAAAAAACAGACAAAAATACATTTTTTTTGCTGGAAATCACAGCAGGTCCGGCCGCATCTGTGTAGAGAGAACAAGCCAACGACAACTCGAGTCAGGATGACCCTACATCAGGTGGGGTTACATGTAGCGTGACATGAACCCAAGATCCCAGTTGAGGCCGTCCTCATGAGTGCGGAACTTGGCTATCAGTTTCTGCTCTACGATTTTACGTTGTCGTGTGTCTCGAAGGCTGCCTTGGAGAATGCTTACCCGAAGATCGGAGGCTGAATGTCCTTGACTGCTGAAGTGTTCCCCGACTGGGAGGGAACACTCCTGCCTGGCGATTGTTGCGCGGTGTCCGTTCATCCGTTGTCGCAGTGTCTGCATGGTCTCGCCGATGTACCATGCTCCGGGGCATCCTTTCCTGCAACGTATGAGGTAGACAACGTTGGCCGAGTCACATGAGTATGTACCATGTACCTGGTGGGTGGTGTCCTCACGTGTGATGATGGTATCTGTGTTGATGATCTGACATGTCTTGCAGAGGTTGCCGTGGCAGGGTTGTGTGGTGTCGTGGTCGCTGTTCTCCTGAAAGCTGGGTAATTTGCTGTGAACGATGGTCTTTTTGAGGTTAGGTGGCTGTTTGAAGGCGAGAAGTGGAGGTGTGGGGATGGCCTTAGCGAGGTGTTCGTCGTCATTGATGACATGTTGAAGGCTGCGAAGAACATGGCGTAGTTTCTCTGCTCTGGGGAAGTACTGGACGACGAAGGGTACTCTGTTGGTTGTGTCCCGTGTTTGTCTTCTGAGGAGGTCTATGCGATTTTTTGCTGTGGCCCGTCGGAACAGTCGATCGACGAGTCGAGCATCATATCCCGTTCTTACAAGGGCGTCTTTCAGCGTCTGTAGGTGTCCATCGCGTTCCTCCTCGTCTGAGCAGATCCTGTGTATTCACAGGGCTTGTCCATAGGGGATGGCTTCTTTAACGTGGTTAGGGTGGAAGCTCACCTCACCCCAGCTCATTGTTCTTTGATGTAATGTTTTCCTGACTGACCTGTTTGGACACCATTCACACCTTTGATTGCTGTGATTATCTCTCTGCTGAGCTGTGATAAATGGCAGTTAGAAAGATTACCTGTAATCATCTGGCATTATTCTCTGACTATATAAGCTGTGTCTTTATGCATCTCTCCACTTCACCTGATGAAGGAGCAGCGCACCGAAAGCTTGTGATTTCAAATAAAACTGTTGGACTATAACCTGGTGTTGTGTGACTTCTTACATTTGTCCACCCCAGTCCAACACTGGCATCTCCACACCATGGCTACTATCGACACCACAAACTGCTGGCTCAAAGTGGAGAGGATCTCCAAGAAGATTGCGCATATCGACACAGACATCAAGTTTCTACAGAGATGCAAGAAAGCAGACAAGATCCCGAAAGGACGACAGATCACGAACCCACTCAAGTCGACCTACAACACAGACTACGCTGAGAGAGACTGCCGTCATACCTCTCGCACACTCCTCAACCATCTCGTACACCAGCTCTACAGCAGACGTCGCAACCTCGAAACCGAGATAGAGTCCATGTTCTCAGCCTGAGCTCAGGACACAGCAGACCAGCTACGAGACACCGCCAAACAGACGAGGCAACGGAACTACACTGCCTACATGCACACCAAGAACAGGAAGCTTGAGAAACTCGGCATCACCACCAGCAGCAACCAAGCCTCCCCCGGTACCACGGTTGAACATAAGAACATAAGAAATAGGAGCAGGAGTAGGCCAATCGGCCCCTCGAGCCTGCTCCACCATTCAATAACATCATGGCTGATCTGATCCTAACCTCAAATCTTCTATCACTCTCCATCCACCTAAACCCATGTGATCTCCCGGGAGAGGCGAAAAACCAGTTAAAAAACCCAATGGCCAATTTGGGAGAAAAAATCTGGGAAATTCCTCTCCGACCCATCTAGGCGATCGAAACTCATCCAGGAGATCACTCTGTCCCTATATTTTCTACAGTACTTACCTTCTGTAAAGACGATCTCCACCCCAGCCAGGAACAGGAATAAAACCATCTCCTGAAAACTAACACAGAATTAGAACACAAGAAGTAGGAGCAGAACCAGGCTACATGGCCCCTGGGCCTGCTCCACTACCCACAGGGCCATGACCATTCCAAACCTAGACTCATGTCCAATTTCCTGCCCATTCCCCGTAACCCTTAATTCCCTTTACTTCTAGGAAACTATCTATTTCTGTTTTAAATTTATTTAATGATGTAGCTTCCACAGCTTTCTGGGGCAGCAAATTCCACAAACCTACCACCCTCTGAGTGAAGAAGTTTCTCCTCATCTCAGTTTTGAAAGAGCAGCCCCTTATTTTAAGATTATGCCCCCTAGTTCTAGTTTCACCCATCATTGGGAACATCCTCACCGCATCCACCCGATCAAGCCCCTTCACAATCTTATATGTTTCAATAAGAACGCCTCTCATTCTTCTGAACTCCAATGAGTAGAGTCCCAATCTACTCAACCTCTCCTCATATGACCACCCCCTCATCCCCGGGATTAACCGAGTGAACCTTCTTTGTACTGACTCGAGAGCTAGTATGTCTTTTCTTAAATATGGACACCAAAACTGTATGCAGTATTCCAGGTGCGGTCTCACCAATACCTTGTACAACTGCAGCAATACTCCCTGTTTTTATATTCTATCCCCCTAGCAATAAAAGCCAACATTCCATTGGCCTTCTTGATCACTTGCTGCACCTGCATACTAACTTTTTGAGTTTCGTGCACCAGGACCCCCAGATCCCTTTGTACTACAGTACTTTCCAGTTTCTTGCCATTAAGATAATAACTTGCTCTTTGATTTTTCCTGCCAAAGTGCATAACCTCACACTTTCCAGTATTGTATTCCATCTGCCCACTTACTTAGCCTGTCTATGTCCCTTTGCAGGTTTTTTATGTCCTACTCACTCACTACTTTCCCTCCCATCTTTGTATCATCTGCAAACTTTGATATGTTACACTCGGTCCCCTCCTCCAAATCGTTAATATAGATTGTAAAGAGTTGGGGACCCAGCACTGACCCCTGCGGAACACCACTAGTTACTGATTGCCAGTCTGAGAACGAACCATTTATCCCAGCTCTCTGCTTTCTGTTAGAGAGCCAATCCTCCACCCACGCCAGAATATTACCCCCAATCCTGTGTTTTTTATCTTGAGCAATAATCTTTTGTGTGGCACCTTGTCAAATGCCTTTTGGAAGTCTAAATACACTACATCCACTGGTTCCCCTTTATCCACCTTGTATGTTACTTCCTCAAAGAACTCAAGCAAATTTGTCAAACATGACTTCCCCTTCATGAAACCATGCTGAGTTTGTCCTATTAAATTATGTTTATCCAAATGTCCCGTTACTGTCTCCTTAATAATGGACTCTTGTAGGAATCGACGGATTCCTATCTAAATCACTGAGGTCGAGTCAGTTCAGTAAATTAACCGAATTTAATTAAACTGGTGAACAAAACAAAAACATGCAGGAGCAACAGCAAACAGGTCTATACAGTAGCTTGTTCCACGAGGTCTGAACTCAGAACCTCCCACCTCTGATGTCATGATGTGATCATGTTTCCCGCCACTTGGGGCACCACGTGACCAACGTGATGACGTCATCGTGTTGTTTCAGGGTTTTTACAGAAAGCTTGTTTACACTCAGCAAACGGACATAGGTGCTGTAACATTGCTTTAAAGACAGTTATTCATTTGTACAGGAGTTCATTGGTGGTTTTACCACATGCGCCCCCCCAGAAGTGTCTTTAATCATAAAAGTCAATCACAGAGGAGGTCGGACAATCCTGTCGGAGCGACTCCGATATTCCCGGAGAGGAATGGATGGTGCAGGAGAGGAGCTGGGCCGTGGGGCCGATGGGCCAGGCGTAGTGGCTGCGGGCGGTCGCCCACGATGCGGCGGCTGCGCTGTTTCGACTGGCTGGCCGAGGTCCAGGTGCGCAGCCTTGAGGCGGTCCACGGAAATGTAGTCGGGCATCCCGCCGACGTCTACCAGAAAACTCTTGGCGCCTGCCTTCAGTACCCGGAAAGGGCCCATGTATGGAGGCATGAGGGGACTACGGTGGGCATCGTGCCGTACAAAAACGAATTTAGCCCTCATGAGCGTTGGCAGAACATGTGATGCAGGCAGTCCATGCTGTGAAGTCGGAATGGGCCGGAAAGCGTGCGCCGCGGCTCGGTGAGCCTCCAGTTGTTCAGTGGCGGACCGCGGACGCGTCGGCGATGGGAGAAACTCGCCGGAGACCCTGAGCGGCTGGCCGTGGACCAGTTCGGCGGCCGATGCCTGCAGGTCCTCTTTAGGCGCCGTGCGCAACCCGAGCATTACCCATGGCAACTTATCCATCCGCGCGGTCCCTTGGAGGGTAGCCCGCAGCGATGCCTTCAGAGAACGATGGAAGCGTTCGCATAACCCATTGGCCTGCGGGTGGTAAGCCGTGGTGCGATGGAGCTTGGCGCCCAATTCTGAAGCCACGGTGTTCCACAAAGCAGAGGAGAACTGCGGCCCGCGGTCCGATGAAATGTCCGACGGCACGCCGAAACGGGCAACCCAGGATGAAAGAAAAGCCCGGGCGACGTCCGCGGAGGTGGTGGACGTCAATGGAATGGCCTCCGGCCATCTGGTGGTACGGTTGACGATCGTCAGCAGATGCGTGAACCCTTGTGACAGTGGTAGTGGGTCCACGAGGTCGATATGAACATGATCGAATCGCCACTCCGGTACCTCGAAAACGGTGACAGGAGCTTTAACGTGGCGCTGCACCTTCGCTCTCTGGCACACGACACAGGTGTGGCCCAGTCGCGCAAATCTTTCGGCATTCCCCTCCAGACAAACTTGGATGCTAACAACTTCTGTGAAGCCCGCACACCCGGGTGGGCGAGGTTGTGCATGATATCAAAGACTTTCCTGCGCCAGGATGACAGAACGATCGGGCGTGGGTCTCCCAGGGAGACATCGCAGAGCAAGGATGTGCCGTCTGAGTGGAAAAGTATGTCCACTGGCTGCAGGCCGGACGAATCGGAACGGAAAGCGTGCGTCTCCGGGTCAGCCGCTTGGTCGACCACCATTAGTGAATAGTCGAGACCCAGTTGGACGGCCTGGACGGCCGCACGCGAAAGGCAGTCGGCAACCACGTTGTCCTTGCCGGCCACATGACGGATGTCGGTGGTAAACTCGGAGATGAAAGTGAGTTGCCGTTGCTGTCAGGCCGACCACGGCTCAGTCGTCTTGGCCATGGCAAACGTCAGGGGCTTGTGATCCACGAAAGCGACGAATTGGCGTCCTTCCAATAAAAAACGAAAGTGGCGGATGGCCAGGAACTACGCCAACAGCTCTCAGTCGAATGTGCTATAGCTATGTTCGTTATTACGTAAATGGCGGCTAAAAAACGCCAGCGGTTGCCATGCCCCGTTGACCCATTGCTCTTGCACGGCGCCGACGGCGTAGTCCGACGCATCTGTCGTGAGCGCGATGGTGGCACCGGGCAGCGGGTGCGCTAACATCGTCGCATTGGCGAGGGCCTCCTTCGTGTCCCCAAATGTGCGGTCCATGACTGACGACCAGATCACCGGTTCTTTCCCCGGTTTCCCTCGGAGTGCCTCGTAGAGCGGCCGCATGAGCTGGACGGCCTGGGGGACAAAGCGATGGTAAAAGTTTACCATGCCGAGGAATTCTTGGAGCACCTTGACGGATTGCGGCCGTGGGAACGCAGCGACGGCTGCCACTTTTGCCCTGAGTGGCAGTGCCCCTTCCGCGGTGATGCGGTGGCCCAGAAAATCGATCTGCCTCAGTCCAAATTGGCACTTGTTTGGGTTAACTATAAGGCCATGCTCCTGGAGACGGCGGAAAAGGACGCGCAGGTGACGTAGGTGTTCTTCCTTGGACGCGCTGGCGATGAGGATGTCATCGAGGTATACGAAAAGGAATTTGAGATCCCAGAGCACTGAATCCATGAGGCGTTGGAACGCCTGCGCCGCATTTTTAAGCCTGAAAGGCATCCGTAAAAATTCAAAAAGGCCAAATGGGGTAATGACTGCCGTTTTCTGAACATCCTGAGGGTGGACGGGCACCTGGTGGTATCCACGGACGAGGTCAATCTTGGAGAACCACGACGTGCCGGCCAAATGGACGGAAAAATCTTGAATATACGGTATCGGGTACCGGTCTGGATTTGTGATCTCGTTGAGGCGCCGATAATTACCACAGGGCTGCCACCCACCGCCAGGCTTTGGCACGATGTGTAGCGGAGACGACCAGGGACTATCAGATCGGCGAACGATGCCCAACCGTTCCATAGTGGCGAATTCCGCCTTCGCGGCCTCGAGTTTACTGGCCTCTAATCGCCGAGCCCAGGCGTAAACCGGGGGGCCGGTCGTCGCGATGTGGTGTTCAACACCGTGTTTGGCGGTCGTCGCAGAGAAAGTGGGTCGAGCGAGCTCCGGAAATTCCTTGAGCAGGCGGGTGAACTCGGCAGGCGGCGACTCGGTGCGGGCAACCGCGTGGGTCGCGCCGGAGCCCCGAAAACAGGGGATGGGGGCTCGTGAGGCAGCATGGATCAGGCGGCGATTACGTACGTCGACCAGTAGGTCATGCGTGTAGAAAAAAATCGGCACCGAGGATTGCCAGTGGTATCGTGGTGGTGATAAACTCCCAGTGGAAGAGTTGGCCGCCAAGACACAATCGGATACGTCGCTCCCCGTATGTACGGATGGCGCTGCCATTGGCGGCCTGTAGTGGAGAACCGCGCCGCCCAGATCGGACGTCAAGAACCGAAGCGGGGAGGATGCTGCACTGAGCGCCCGTGTCGCATAAGAAACGCCGGCCCGAAATGGAGTCGGTGATGTACAACAATTTCCCGGAATCAACAACTGTCATTGTTGAGGCGAAACCGACCTCGGGGCTTCCCTTCCGGTCGCGCAATCGGTGTTGCTGCTTTCTCGGTGCCGGCGGCACGAATTTACATGGGGGTCGGCAGTATCTGGCTTTCTGACCGAAACGGGCGTGGTAGTAGCAAAGGCCCGTCTGTGGAGGTGCTGAGGCGGGGTTCTTGGAGGTGGGGCGCATCGAGGTGGCACAATACTGTTGCATCACCACGTAAATGGTGTCGGCTTTGGCCGCGAGCGCCACACCATCCGTAGCCGTCGACCTGGCCAGGGCTGCTTGTACCTGCTCAGGGAGCTGGCTCAGGAACAGTTCACGAAATATAAAACACTGCGGCTCAGACCCAAGGAGGGTGAGCATGTGGCTCATCAACTCGGAAGGCTTAGCATCGCCTAACCCAGGGAGTGCGAGCAAGCGTCGTGCGCGCTCCGCCTTTGTGAGACCGAATACTTGCATGAGGCACGCCTTGAGCGTTTCGTACTTGTTCTCCACGGGCGGGGTCTCCAGCAGGCTGATAATGCGGGAAGCCGTCGAGCTGTCCAGTGCGGAGACCACATAAAGGTAATGGGTCTGATCCAGCACTATGTTTCGCAGTTGGAACTGAGCCTCCGCTTGAACGAACCAGGAGGCTGCCTGTTGTTCCCAAAATTGAGGGATCTTCAAACTCGCTGCATTTACATCCGTCTTGTTCTCGAGCTTGCCTCCGCGAAAGTTGTCCGCGAAGCTTCGGGGTCACCAATGTAGGAATCAACGGATTCCTATCTAAATCACTGAGGTCGAGTCAGTTCAGTAAATTAACCGAATTTAATTAAACTGGTGAACAAAACAAAAACATGCAGGAGCAACAGCAAACAGGTCTATACAGTAGCTTGTTCCACGAGGTCTGAACTCAGAACCTCCCACCTCTGACGTCATGACGTCATCACATTTCCCGCCACTCGGGGCACCACGTGACCAACGTGATGACGTCATCGCGTTGTTTCAGGGTTTTTACAGAAAGCTTGTTTACACTCAGCAAACGGACATAGGTGCTGTAACATTGCTTTAAAGACAGTTATTCATTTGTACAGGAGTTCATTGGTGGTTTTACCACACTCTAACATTTTACCAACCACAGATGTTAGGCTAAGAGGTCTATAGTTTCCAGCCTTCTGCCTACTACCCTTTTTAAATAAGGGTGTTACATTAGCAGTTTTCCAATCTGTCGGGACCTTTGCTGAGTCCAGGGAGTTTTGGAAAATTATTACCAATGCATCCACAATCCCTAACGCCACTTCCCTCAAGACCCTAGGATGTAGGTCATCAGGTCCAGGGGATTTATCCGCCTTGAGTCCCATTATTTTACCAAGTACCACTTCCTTAGTGATTTTAATCGTATTTAGCTCCTCCCCCCCTAGAGCCCCCTGTTTGTCCAGTGTTGGGATATTCTTAGTGTCCTCTACCGTAAAGACTGATACAAAATATTTGTTTGTTGAGGCTGCCGCGGAACACGAATGGAGGCCGAACCAATCTGAGAAACACATGGCTTTTTATTACATTCTCTTGAGAGATGGGTGCTCCAGCTCCTCTCTCTGCTAAAACCGGAAGCTGAATGAGGGCGACGCCCACGCTTTTATATACACACTGAGGGCGACGCCCACTCCTTTGAAATGCCTTAAAGGCAGCATGCCTCTTAAAGGCAAGGTGCCTGATTTATTGTCCATGGACGGAAAAGTGGATTGCGCCCGTTTAGGTGGCGATCCGCCACATGTTCAGCGTTTTTGCCATCTCCATGTTTCCCACCATTAATTTCCCGGTCTCATCCTCTAAGGGACCAACATTTACTTTAGCCACCCTTTTTCTTTTTATATAACTATAGAAACTTTTGCTATCTGTTTTTATATTTTTTGCTAATTTACTTTCATAATCTATCTTCCCTTTCTTAATCAATCTTTTAGTTATTTTTTGCTGTCTTTTAAAGACTTCCCAATCCTCCATCCTCCCACTAGATTTGGCTACCTTATATGCCCTTGTTTTTAGTCGGATATTATCCTTAATTACTTTACTTAGCCACGGATAGCTATCTTTTCTTTTACACCCTTTTTTCCTCAGTGGAATATATATTTTTTGGAAGTTGTAAAATAACTCCTTAAATGTACACCACTGATCATGTACCGTCTTACCCTTTAATCTATTTTCCCAGTCCACTCTAATCAATTCCGCTCCCATACCTTCATAGTCTCCTTTACTCAAGCTTAGCACGCTTGTTTGAGATCCAACCTTCTCACTCTCTAATTGAATATGGAACTCAACCATGTTATGGTCACTCATTCCAAGGGATCCTTTACTAGGACATTTTTAATTAATCCTGTCTCATTACACAGGACCAAATCTAAGGTTGCTTGCCCCCTGGTCGGTTCAGTTACATACTGCTCTAGAAACCCATCCCTAATACACTCAATGAACTCATCCTCAAGGCTGCCCTGCCCAATTTGATTTGTCCAGTTAATATGATAGTTAAAATCCCCCATAATTATAGCTGTTCCCTTATTACAAGCTGAAATAAAGAATAGATTTGCCTTTCTAATCTAGGCTTTATTAACTTTAAAAATCCAGTAGCACATCTTTCAACACCAGTCTCCAACCATGACTGGAGAGAACTGAATTTAAGATGGCCACCACAAATCACCTGACATCCACTACCAATGAGTTTACAGCATATATCTCAATGGTAGAAACAAACAACCAATTACAATACTTCTTACTAACACAGGGAACAACCACCCCATTCACCAATCACAATACTTCTTATTAAACATAGGAAATAATCACCACAGTCACCCCTCCTTTTAAAACATGCTCCAACCTAAAACAACCTTTACAATTTATAATTAATTTATTTACAACTAAAATACAAATATAATATTTCAACAATTTTAAAACATTACTATCAATTTAAAAGTCCATTTTCAATCGGTCGACCGGATATCTTGTTCGTGTCGACCTTCTTAACCATGGTGAAATTCCTTGCCCTCCCACACCTGGAGACACCGAAGTATCTTCTGCAGGAAGGCTATCCATATCCCGATTATCAACGGTTTCCGGATTGGAAATCCCATCAGGAAGTAAACTAGGACGGTCATGAACATCCATCAAAGGCTGACTAATAGAAGTATAATTATCTGCAGTAGGATTGGAAATATTCGTAGTATCTATAACAACATCCACATTATCTGAACCGTGACTATAATTAGTATCCTCAGAAGAGGGCTGGCCACCACAAGGAGCCAAATCTTTAATTGAAACAGTACTTTCTTTCCCATCTTGGAATCGAATATGAGCATATTGGGAATTTGCCTCCAACAGCTCCACCTCCTCCACTAAAGGATCATATTTTGACAATCTAACATGGCGTCGAAGCAGCACAGGTCCCTGCATAGTAAGCCATGAAGGTACCGAATATCCCGTAGTAGATCTCCGCGGGTAATTAAAGAGCCTTTCATGGGGGGTCACATTAGTAGCCGTTGAAAGCAATGATCTAATGGAATGCAGGGCATCAGGCAGTACCATTTCCCACTGTGTATTCTTAAGGTTCCGGGATGTCAAAGCCAACATAACTGCCTTCCAGATCACCCCATTGTATCGTTCGCACTGTCCATTACCCTGGGGGTTATACGGGGTAGTTCTACTAGTAGAAATTCCCCGACTCTGAAGGTATTCCTTCAACTGGGAAGACATAAAAGAACTTCCCTGATCCGAATGGATATACGCAGGCATCCCAAAGATGACAAAAAGTTGAGTCAGACATTTGATAACTGTAGCAGCTGATACATCTGCACAAGGAAAAGCAAAAGGAAACCTTGAAAACTCATCCACAACAGTAAATATGTATCGATTTTGAGTCGTTGAAGGAAGAGGCCCCTTAAAATCAACGCTCAGACGTTCAAAAGGAGAAGTAGCCTTTATAAGATGAGCTCGTTGAGGCTTAAAGAAATTCGGTTTACACCGAGCACAGATAGAACATGATGAAGTCATCCGCTTGACGTCTTCAACTGAAAAGGGCAAATTCTTACTGCGTATGAAGTGTATCATCCTCGTAACCCCAGGATGACATAAGGCATTGTGAAGATTAATAAGCGTATCTCCTTGAATCACAGAACAATAAGCCCTCGACAGTGCATCAGCAGCAACATTATCCTTCCCCGGACGATAAACTATATCAAAATGGTAACATGCCAACTCAATCCTCCACCTCATTATTTTATCATTTTTGATCTTTCCAAAATGTTTAACATCAAACATAAAGGACACAGATTTTTGATCGGTTACCAACGTGAAATGTCGCCCCGATAAATAATGTCTCCATTTACGCAGTGCTTCTACTATTGCATATGCCTCTTTTTCTATTGAAGAATGTCTTTTTTCACTATTGTTCAAGGTACGTGAGAAAAAGGCCACAGGTCTTCCATTCTGGTTCAGAGTAGCCCCAATTGCAAAATCAGAAGCATCCGTCTCAATCACAAAGGGAACCTGCTCATCAATAGAATGCACAACTGCTCCTAAGATATCCTTTTTAAAATTATCAAAACATGTCCTGGCCTCCCATGATAGAGGATATGTCGTAACCCGAATAAGGGGCCGGATCTTCTGCGAAAAGTTTGCAATCCAATTAGAATAGTAAGAAAACAGTCCAACAACTCGTTGCAAAACCTTAGAATTAGTAGGGTAAGGTAAATCGATCAATGGTCGCAAACGTTCTGGATCTGGTTTAATCTTATTTCCCGAGATAATATACCCCAGTAGATTTACCTCAGTAGTCGAAAAGATACACTTCTCTTTATTAAAAGTTAAACCAACTTTTTCCGCAGCTTGAAGGAATCTTTCTAAATTAGAATCATGCTCCACCCTTGATTTACCACACACCGTGATATCATCTAAATATGAAAAGGTGTCAGAGAGAGAGTTATCACTTATAAAAGCATCCATTGCCCGTTGAAAACAAGCAACACCATTAGTAACACCAAATGGTATTCGGCAAAACTGCTACAGCTTTCCACCAGCCTCAAAGGCTGTATATGGTTGATCCCTCTTAACAATAGGAATCTGATGATAAGCACTTTTTAAATCAATAGTGCTAAAAAACTTGTACTGAGATACTTTGTTGATAAGCTCATCAATCTTAGGCAAAGGGTACGCATCTAATTGAGTATACCTATTGATAGTTTGAGAGTAGTCTATCACCATTCGTTTCTTATGTCTCTCGTTAGTGGTGACAACTACCTGAGCCTGCCAAGGCGAACAACTAGGTTCAATGATTCCTTCCAATAAAAGACGTTGGACTTCAGAATTAATAAATTCTCTATCCTGACTGCTATACCTTTTTGACTTGGTAGCAATTGGCTTACAATCCGGCATCAAATTGGAAAAAAGTGATAATGGAGAAATGGATAAAGAAGTTAATCCACAAATGGATAAGGGTGGCTTAGTCCCTCCAAACGAAAGACTGAGAGACTCGTGTAATTTAAGCACATCATGACCAATCAAAATATCCGCACAAAGATTAGGCAAAACAGATAGGCGTATATCAGTATACGTATTACCTAGAAGAATCATTTTCACAAGGCAACAACCAGCTACTTGTGAAGTAAGGGTCGTCTGAGCCATACACACCTGATAAGTAACAGGCAAGATTTTCAAACACTTTTCCTTCGCAAACTGAAGACTTATAAAACTCTCGGTACTGCCCGTATCTATGAGAGCCTTCACTTCTAACCCATTAACTTGGGCCATAACTATAGCTTTGTTTAGGCCATGAGCAAATGCAGCAGAAATTAATGCAATAAACGCCCTCTCTACAGGTTGAATAGTCGCAGAAGAGGAGGTAATTGAACCTAATGATTTACAAACACGTGCATAATGACCTCTCTTTCCACATTTACTACACACAGCCTCCCGGGCAGGACACTTCAAACGAGGATGCCGGATGTTCCCACAAAAATAACACTTCTGAATCCTAGAGGCAACAGCCGCCGAAGTAGAAACTGTTTCAGAATCTAGTAAACCACTCCCATTAAGTCCACCTAATTCTTTTTCGTCCGGAACTGCCGAAACCACAGTCGCAGGTCGATTAGAAAGAGCATAAGAATCCGAACTTCTCTGAGCCATATCCAATGTAGAAGCTTGCTCAAAAGCACTCTTGAGATCCAAAGTCTTATTTTCTAACAACCGCTGACGAATTGATCTAGACAGTAGTCCATTAATAAAAGCATCCCGTACCGATTCTTCCTTATATTCTTCGGCCGTCACGGCTTTATAATTACAGTTAGCACTAAGGTGCCGAAGTGCTTGTAAATAAGTATCCAAAGATTCCCCCACCTGCTGCCTACGGGCAGATAGAAGATAACGTGCAAATACCTCATTCTTTGGTTTAACAAAAATCTTCTCCAATGTAGAAATAGCCAATTCGTAAGTTTTACAGTCCAAAATATACTTTTCCACATCCGGAGCAATGTAGTTGATCAGCATATTCAGCTTATTCAGAGACTCTTGTTCCAACATGCCCAAAAAGTTTGTAAATGTACAATACCAATGTTTCCATTTATCATCCACTCCTGCAGAATTAGGGTCAGCATTGAATCGTTCTGGTTGAAGATATCGCTCCATTCTGATAAAAAGTTAATAAATTGAAATAAAGAATAGATTTGCCTTTCTAATCTAGGCTTTATTAACTTTAAAAATCCAGTAGCACATCTTTCAACACCAGTCTCCAACCATGACTGGAGAGAACTGAATTTAAGATGGCCACCACAAATCACCTGACATCCACTACCAATGAGTTTACAGCATATATCTCAATGGCAGAAACAAACAACCAATTACAATACTTCTTACTAACACAGGGAACAACCACCCCATTCACCAATCACAATACTTCTTATTAAACATAGGAAATAATCACCACACAAGCCTCAACTATTTCCTGATTAATACTCCGTCCAACAGAGTTGCAACTGTTCGGAGGCCTATAGACTACGCCCACTAGTGTTTTTTTCCCCTTATTATTCCTTATCTCCACCCAAACTGTTTCACTATCCTGCTCCTTTGACCCAATATCATTTCTCTGTATTATAGTGATTCCTTCCTTTATTAACATAGCCACCCCACCTCCCCTCCCTTCCTGCCTGTCCTTCCTGATTGTTAAATAACCTGGTATGTTTAATTCCCAGGCATGGTCACCCTGCAGCCATGTTTCTGTAATGGCCACAAGATCATACCCATATGTAGTTATTTGTGCCATTAACTCATTCATTTTGTTACGAATGCTACGTGCATTCAGATAAAGAACTTTCAAATATGTTTTGTGACACATAGTTCCTGTTTTTTCCCCTTTTAGTACTTTACCTTTTACTCCATACCTTCTGCCCCTTCCTGACATGTTCTCTTTTTTAATTCCCCCACTGCTACCTAAGTCTATGACCTTCTCCATTGTCATTTCTATTATTTGCTCTCTAGAAACCTCCCCCCCCCCCCATTAATTAGTTTAAAGCCCTCTCTACAGCCCTAGTTATATGATTCGCCAGGACTCTAGTCCCAGCACTGGCCAAGTGGAGTCCGTCCCAACGGAACAGCTTCCTCCTGTCCCAGTACTGGTGCCAGTGTCCCAAGAAGCAAAACCCATTTCTCCCATCCAGTCTTTGAGCCACGCATTTAACTCTTTAATTTTATTTATCCAAGCCAAATTCGCTCATGGCTCAGGTAATAACCCAGAGATTATTACCCTTGAGGTTCTGTTTTTTAATTTGACCCCTAGCTGCTCATACTCCTTTAACAGAACCGTCTTCCTTGTCCTATCTATGTCGTTTGTACCAACATGGACCACGACAACTGGATCTCCCCCTCCCACTCCAAGTTTCTTTCCAGCCCAGAAGAGATGTCCTTAGCCCTGGCACCGGGCAGGCAACACAGCCTTCGGGACTCCCGTTCTTGACTGCAGAGAACCCTATCTATCCCCCTAATGATACTATCCCCTACCACTACAACATTTCTTTTTACTCCCTCCACTTGAATGGCCCCCTGTACCATGGTGCTGTGGCCAGGTTGCTCATCCTCCCTGCAGTCCCCGCTCCCGCCCTCACAGGGAGTAAGAACCTCAATCCTGCTTGACAAGAGCAAGGGCTGCGGCTCCTTCAACACTACCTCCTGGATCCCTGTACCTGCCTCACTCGTAGTCACACCATCCTGTCCCTGACCATGGACTACATCTGCATTAATTAATTTCATAGGTGTGACCACCTCCTAAAACATAGAGTCCAGGAACTTCTCCCCCTCCCTGATGTGTCGCAGTGTCTGAAGCTCGGTCTCAAGCTCTTTAACATGGAGCTTGAGTTCCTCTAGCAGTAAACACTTATCACAAATGTAATCACCGTGAGCCTCAATGGGGTCCACCAGCTCCCACATTTCGCAACAGTGACACATCACCTGTTCACCCATATCTATGTAATTAATTAAATTTCTTATTATTAGTTATGAAGACCCTCTACCCCGATATAGATGATAATATTACACCACTATTCAATAGGACTTACCAACTTAAAGGTATAAAAGAGAAGGAAGAAAACCAACCAACCAGCTGATCACCAACCTCCTCCTTGAATACTGTCTGTGGGGCCTGTTTGGTTGACTCGTCTCGCTGCTCCACTTCCGCAGTGCTGTCTAAGCCTGGGAGTGGGGAACAAAACAGAGCAAAAAACACACCCTCACCTCCCACTTGCCCGAACTCTTCCACTTACCAAACTCTCGCATCACTCAATGCCACAGCACTCTGTGCAGCAGCACTAGTCCCGCCCCTTTTATACCCGGATTCTACTTCCGGTTTAAATTCTCCAGCAGTTTAATATACACTTAAAAAATTTAACTCACTTCAAATAATTAACTTTTTAACACACTAAAATTCACAAAATACACTTAAATGACTTTTCTCCCACTTACCAAACTCTCGCAGCACTCAATGCCACAGGGAAGTCCATCGTCAACTTGTCCGACCACACCCTTCAACCAGACAAAATTGAAGTTCTCAGCCGAGGGCTCAATTTCTGCCCCACCACCAAAATGGACCCCATCGGTCTCGCGGCAGACACAGAGGAATTCATCAGGAGACTGAGGCTCCGGGAATTCTTCCACAAATCCCAAGATGTCAGCAGCGAACCCAATGAGACAACCAATGATCCAGAACAGCAGACAGGGGGATCTGCAGTGCAGCAACCGAAGAAGAAAGAATCAAATTGGACCCCTCCGGAGGGTCGCTGCCCTAAGCTTGGCATGTATGCTCAAGCTGTCAGGAGATGCATCAATGCCAGATTCATCAGCCGCACTCACAAGACAGTCCAGAATGTCACCCGAGCACAACGCAATGCCATCCACGCTCTCAAGACCAACCGCAACATCGTCTTCAAACCAGAAGACAAAGGAGGAGCCATCATCATACAGAACAGAACGGACTATTGCAAAGAAGCATACCGACAACTGGACAACCAGGAACACTACAGACAGTTACCTGCAGATCCGACCAAAGAACACACCCGCCAACTCAACAGACTGATCAAGACCTTCGATCCAGACCTTCAAAGCATCCTACTTACTCTCATCCCACGTACGCCCCACGTGGGAGACTTCTACTGCCTCTCAAAGATACACAAAGCCAACACACCCGGACGTCCTATCATATCAGGCAATGGAACCCTGTGTGAGAACCTCTCTGGATACGTTGAGGGCATCCTGAAACCCATTGTACAGGGAACCCCCAGCTTCTGTCACGACACTACAGACTTCTTACAGAAACTCAGCACCCACGGACCAGTTGAACCAGGAACACTCCTTGCCACGATGGACGTCTCGGCACTCTACACCAGTATTCCCCACGATGACGGCATCGCTGCAACAGCCTCAGTACTCAACACCAACAACAGCCAATCTCCAGACGCCATCCTACAACTCATCCGCTTCATCCTTGACCACAATGTCTTCACCTTCGACAACCAGTTCTTTACCCAAACACACGGAACAGCCATGGGGACCAGATTCGCACCCCAATACACCAACATCTTCATGCACAAGTTCAAGCAAGACTTCTTCGCTGCACAGGACCTCCAACCAACGCTATACACCACATACATCGACGACATTTTCTTCCTACGGACCCACGGCGAAGAATCACTGAAAAGACTACACGATAACATCAACAATTTCCATCCCACCATCAAACTCACCATGGACTACTCCTCAGAATCGGTTTCATTCTTGGACACACGAATCTCCATCAAAGACGGACACCTCAGCACTTCACTCTACCGCAAGCCCACGGACAATCTCAGGATGCTCCACTTCTCCAGCTTCCACACTAACCACGTTAAAGAAGCCATCCCCTGTGGACAATCCCTGCGAATACACAGGATCTGCTCAGAGGAGGAGGAACGTGATGGACACCTACAGACGCTGAAAGACGCCCTCGTAAGAACGGGATATGATGCTCGACTCGTCGATCGACAGTTCCGACAGGCCACAACAAAAAATCGCATAGACCTCCTCAGAAGACAAACACGGGACACAACCAACAGAGTACCCTTCGTAGTCCAGTACTTCCCCGGAGCGGAGAAACTACGCCATGTTCTTCGCAGCCTTCAACATGTCATCAATGATGATGAACACCTCGCTAAGGCCATCCCCACGCCTCCACTACTCGCCTTTAAACAGCCGCCTAACCTCAAACAGACCATCGTTCGCAGCAAATTACCCAGCTTTCAGGAGAACAACGACCACGACACCACACAACCCTGCCACGGCAACCTCTGCAAGACATGCCAGATCATCAACACAGATACCATCATCACACGTGAGGACACCACCCACCAGGTACATGGTACATACTCATGTGACTCGGCCAACGTTGTCTACCTCATACGTTGCAGGAAAGGATGCCCCGGAGTATGGTACATCGGCGAGACCATGCAGACACTGCGACAATGGATGAACGGACACCGCGCAACAATTGCCAGGCAGGAGTGTTCCCTCCCAGTCGGGGAACACTTCAGCAGTCAAGGACATTCAGCCTCCGATCTTCGGGTAAGCATTCTCCAAGGCGGCCTTCGAGACACACGACAACGCAAAATCGTAGAGCAGAAACTGATAGCCAAGTTCCGCACTCATGAGGACGGCCTCAGCCGGGATCTTCGGTTCATGTTACGCTACATGTAACCCCACCTGACGTAGGGTCATTTTGACTCGAGTCGTCGTTGGCTTGTTCTCTCTACACAGATGCGGCCGGACCTGCTGTGATTTCCAGCAAAAAAAATGTATTTTTGTCTGTTTTTTGTTTTTCATACAGACCCCAGCATCTGCAACATTTGACCCCTTGTGACCCCACCTCATTGTTCTTTGATGTAATGTTTTCCTGACTGACCTGTTTGGACACCATTCACACCTTTGATTGCTTTGATTATCTCTCTGCCGAGGTGTGATAAATAGCAGTTAGAAAGATTACCTGTAATCATCTGGCATTATTCACTGACTATATAAGCTGTGTCTTTATGCATCTCTCCACTTCACCTGACGAAGGAGCAGCGCTCCGAAAGCTTGTGATTTCAAATAAAACTGCTGGACTATAACCTGGTGTTGTGTGACTTCTTACATTTGTCCACCCCAGTCCAACACCGGCATCTCCACACCACGATATAGTTACAAAACAACTTACATTTACATAGCGCCTTTAACATAGTAAAACATCCCAAAGCCCTTCATGGGAGCGTTGAACAAAATTTGACACCAAGCCGCATAAGGAGATATTAGGACAGGTGACTTAAAGCTTGGTCAAAGAGGTAGGTTTTAAGGGGCGTCTTAAAGGAAGAGCGGTTTATGGATTGAATTCCAGAGCTTGAATGAAAGAAAGACTTGCATTTATATAGCACCCTTCATGACCATTGGACATCCCAAAGCACTTTACAGCCAATGAAGTACTTTTCAAATATCGTCCTTGTTGTAATGTAGGAAATGCAGCAGCCAATTTGCACACAACAAGCTCCCACAAACAGCAATGTGATAATGACCAGATAATCTGTTTTAGTGATACTGATTAAGGGATAAATATTGGCCAGGACATCAGGGATAACCCCTGCTCATCTTCAAAATAGTGTCATGGGATCTTTTGTGTCCACCTGAGATAGCAGACGGGGCTTCAGTTTAACGTTTTGTCTGAAAGACACCACCTCCAACAACGCAGCACTCCCTCAGTACTGCACTGGAGTGACGGCTAGCTTGTTGTGCTCAAGTCTCTGGAGTGGGACTTGAACCCACAACCTTCTGGCTCAGAAGCGAGAGTGCTACCCACTGAGCCACGGCTGACACTGCTTGGGGCCTAGACAGCTGAAGGCACGGCCACCAATGGTGGAGTGATGAAATGGTGGAGCGAGTTCAATAAGTCACCTTAAATTTATTTGGATTATTAACATATTTACATAATGTACAAAAATGGTTGGATAGGTGCATATGGAATTTCTCCTGTTGTTTGTTCAGTGTCAGTGATGGCAAGCAGTATGGAAGTGTTGGCCATTGGAAAGCCATGGTCTACTGGAAGTGGTCACAGTAAGAAAATTGTCAATGACTTGCTGCTAAAAGGAGGAGGGATCAATCAGCGAGAGTCCCCACTTGTGATTACTGTCCAGTGGACCTCTCAATATTTGGATATTAGGTGGCAAGAGGATCAGACTCATCTATGATGGCCTTCCTGTGTTGAATATTCTACCAATGCTCATTATCAAAGGTTGCACATGAAGAATGGTAGTCATCTATGGAACAGTAACCAGGAGCGGGGAAATAGGGAGAAATTAGAAAAAATAAATTAAATTTTGGACTTGCATTTGACAAGTTTGGCTGAAAACTAGACAAACATACAAATTAAGGCTAATTCATACATCCCTGCTTTGCACTAATAAGCCAGCCCCTGCTCAATGTGCTCTGCTAAACGATCACTTTCAAATGCTTTTGGTACTCATGCCTACCTGTTTATTCTATTTACATTACTGGTCCATGCATCATCTGTCAAATTAAATGATATGATTATTACTGTAAAGCCATTTAGATAACATTTTTAGCTCGCCGATCAAAAATCAATATTTTTTTAGCTACGCAATTTGCTTTTTATAGTTTTCTTTCTTGTATAATTTCCTACTGTACCTTTATTCAGTGTATTCACTGATTTTCATTGGACTTAATTAGATAGAGATAAACAATATGATGGAAAAGCGGTCTTGTCCAAGAATTGAGTTACCTTAGAGACTGTGTTTATTTTCTCATAATATTACTTTACAGTTTTAGCACATGCCTTGATTTTATATCTACTTTATGTTTATTTAGGATCAACAATAGTTCTTTCACACCAATGTAGTTTAAGTATATATATATATATAATCAGTATATATGATGCTGCAAAGCATAATGTTACACATTTACCCGCGTTAAAAGTGGGCACTCAGAAGCCGTTCGTTGATGGCTGAATGTGCTTTCAGGCATTCCCACGTTTTGTTTGACATGACCAATATCCTGGTCTTCATTGGTCTTTGTAATAAATTTGCTGACCTATATTATGAACCCAATGATAACTTGGTATCAAGTTATCCAATGGTAGCTTCTAGATTTGGAGTCTGAGGCACAAGTCAGGAGTGTGATGGAATACTCTCCACTTGTCTGGACGAGTGCAGTTCCAACAACACAAGAAGCTCGACACCATCCAGGACAAAGCAGCCCACTTGATTGGCACCCCATCCACCACCTTAAACACTGCAGTGTGTACCATCTACAAGATGCACTGCAGCAACTCACCAAGGCTTCTTCGGCAGCACTTCCCAAACCCACGACCTCCATCACCTAGAAGGACAAGGGCAGCGGGCACATGGGAACACCATGACTTCCAAGTTCCCCTCCAAGTCACACACACCATCCTGACTTGGAAGTATATCGCCGTTCCTTCATCATTGCTGGGTCAAAATCCTGGAACTCCCTCCCTAACAGCACCGTGGGAGTACCTTCACCACACGGTCTGCAGAGGTTCAAGAAGGCGGCTCAGCACCACCTTCTCGAGGGCAATTAGGGATGGGCAATAAATACTGGCCTTGCCAGCAACGTCACATCCTGTGAACGAATAAAAACACCCAGTTTGATTGATGTACTTAGATTTTGCAACTGCTGGAATATAAAATGACTTGTCCCCTGAAGTAATCTTTGGTAGACTGCCAGGCAGCAAATACACCTTTGCCAGGAGTACTATTAAAGTGGGTAAATTCCTGGAAATGCAATCTTAGCTCTACAAGATAATCATTTTTTTGTGTTATGTACAGGGGAAATCTGAGTGCATAACTTTATCCTGATATACTTTCTCCATTCCCCATACTGTTTTGAAGCGATGGTGTAACTCTTTCACTGGTTTCTGCGATTGACACTTTCCCCGTATGGTGCATGACTGAGCCAGGCAGACAGGGAAGATCTCAGGTTTAGTCCCTGGTCTGTGCTGACTTAATTTATCTTAGCGGTGGGGATACTACAGTTGTCCTCATGCTCCCTAGGCTACGGAAGGAGAGCTGCACGGTTGAGCACTATGCAGTATGTCCTGCTGGAAAGCGTGTCAGTAAGGACATGGATCAGGTTTTGTAGGGATGCCCCAATGGCCAAATAGCTGGTCAACACTTACGATCTAGGTCCACACATGATGCATAGTTTGATGGGTGAGGTACTGGAGGAATGTTAGTGGCTGTGGAAGTATAAAAAGCACTTCTTCACTCAGAGGGTAGTAAATCTGTGGAATTTGCTACCTCAGAGAGCTGTGGAAGCTGCGACATTAAATACATTTAAAACGGAGATAGACAGTTTCCTAGCTGATAAGGGAATTAGGGGTTACGGGGAGCAGGCAGGGAAGTGGACGCGAGTCTAGGTTCGGATCAGCCATGATCCTATTGAATGGTGGAGCAGGCCCGAGGGGCCGTATCGCCTACTCCTGCTCCTACTTCGTATATTCTTATGTTCTTATGAATCACAGTCTTCAAGAGAGATGGGCGGGGGGGGTGGGGGGGAAATGGTAAGAAATAAAAAAGCCCTTTCACCATCACAGGCTTCCCATCTTTAAGTACTTCAGCAGCAATTCCACACGTGCCTAAGGCCTTTCCTGACTTCATCAACTTTAATACCTATTCAATCTCCTACAACATTACTTCTCTCTTCATTTCCTTTGCTGATTTGACCAGCACTTCAGTTATCACTGATACTTTTCTGACCCTACTGTGAGTCATTTTCTGAATAGTATCATCTGGTAGCTCTCTGGTTAAGAACTCCTAAAACCACTGCTGCAGTACATGCAGAATGCCTTCCTCCTAACATTAAAGAACAATGTTCTTGTTCTTCAATAGTTCTAGACCAATGACCTTTTCTTATACCTTCTATTTCTGATTCATTTCTACTTGTAAGTCAGTCTTGGCTCAATGGTAGCAACCTTATTTCTGAGTCAGAAGGTCGTGGGTTGAAGCCACATTCCATGGCTTGAGCAGGTAATCTTGGCTAACACGCCATTGTAGTACTGTCAGTCAGATGAGACGTTAAACTGAGGTCCTGTCTGCCTGCTCAGGTGAATGTAAAAGATCCTATGACAATATTTGAAGAGTTCTCTTGGTATCCGGGCCAACATTTATCCCTCAACCAATATCAGTAAGACAGTTTAATTGGTCATTTATCTCATTGCTGTTTGTGGGGCTTTGCTGTGCGCAACTTGGCCGCTGCATTTCCCTACATTAAACAGTGACTACAATTCAAAAATAGTTAATTGGCTGTGAAGCACTTGGCGACATCTTGAAAGATTACAAATCCAAGTTCTTTCTTTACTTCAATTCTGCTTTTCTGTCGCAACATTTCTCCTTTTGGAGTTCTCACTACCTCTCAATTTCAATTTTTATTTCCCATATGTAACTAGTACAATGGAATGCTTACTCCCCGATCACTCCACAATAAGCTGCGAGAGCTCACAGAGACACGTCGCTATTCTCCAGCACCATGTTCAGAAAAAGTCAATTCAATGGCATCCAATGGCAGTGGGAACGCGATGTCCCTCAGCCGCTCCGTCACTGCAGCTTCCTCCTCACTGTTGCCGGCTCCACGATGTGGTGGCCTGCTCCTCCCGCTCACGGTCCGACCTCTCCTTAAGCTATTCTTGCATCTCACTTTTTAAAATGCTATTCCCAATTTCCATTGTCTACAACTTTTATTTTTGTAACCTCCTCTATCCCTCAAAAGCTGTGTTGCTGTCTCTGATCTTTGGACCATGCACTTTCCTTCATGTCACAACCACAGCCTCCTTAGAGATATCTGACAATCTCCCTGAATCTCTTTCTTTGACCAAGGCAGCAAATGGGGCAAATCACCTGTGGTAAACCACTGTTGTTAGTATTGTTGTTCACCACTGTTGTTAGTACTGTTGTTCACTGTTAGTACTGTTGTTCACTCTTGCATATTGTTGTACTTGTCTGTGCATGCCTCAGCTGACTCCGCCCCTGGCTCCACCCTCATGGCTGGATATAAAGGTCGCTGCTCAGAAGCCTCCGGCCCTTTTGGATACCAGGCAACCACAAGAGGCATGCTCTGTTCTTTGGTAATAAAAGCCTGTTTATTACTTTCTCAATCTCCAGTCTTTTGTAGCAATTGATAGTGCATCAATTTTATTACCAAAGTTAAATGTTGGCTGCGGATGCTGATCAACCGATGGCGCAAAACGCTGAGCAGCAGGCGCTGCTGCGAGCCCTCAGACCAACATGCCTGGACCTAGACCCCCAAGAAGCGGGTTCGTCGACTAAATTCGCACAATGGCTGCGTTGCTTTGAGGCGTATCTGGAAGCCTCGACCGTGACTCTTGATGAAAATAAACTGAAAATCCTGGCCTCGAAGGTGAGCCACCAAGTCTATACTTTAATCCAAGATGCGACGACCTACGCGGCGGCTATCGACCTACTGAAAGGGCAGTATGCACGCCCGGTTAACACGGTCTATGCCAGGCACCTTTTAAGATCTCGCAGACAGCAGCCCGGGGAATCGGTGGAAGCCTTCCTACGGGCACTGCGGGTACTCGGACGTGGCTGCGACTGCAAGGAAGTATCGGCCGCGGCACATGTGGAGGGACTGATACGAGACGCTTTCGTTGCGGGTCTAAGGTCCGACTACTCCCGGCAGAGGCTGCTGGAGAAGGGTGAAATAGGCCTGACAAAGGCAGTGTCCCTCGCGCTCTCGCTCGACGCGGCCCACAGAAATATGGACGCTTTCTCCCCTCATCGCCCCGCGCCGTGGACGCCGCAATCTTGGGCCATGGGACCGCCACCTCCGACTGCTGCAGCGATGTCCAAGGCACAAAAATGCTATTTTTGTGGCCAAGCTAAACACCCTAGAGCACGCTGCCCCGCGAAGAATGCTACCTGCTCTGGCTGCGGGAAGAAAGGTCACTACGTTAGCGCCTGCAAAGGGAAGACCGCTAACGCCAGCAGCGCTGCGTGCGAACCGTGGGCGCAGCCATCTTGTCTGCCATCTTGGGCTCCCCCAGCCGCGTGGGGATCGGGACCGTGGGCGCCGCCATTTTGTCCGCCATCTTGGACGCCTCCGACTTCGGTTACGGGGGACCCGGACTCCACCACCGCCTCATCGGACGACCGCATCGACACGCTTGAACATACGCTGGCTTCCGTGACGCTGGATCAATCTCTCCCGCATCAACTGTCCAGGTCCATGATGGACATTACGGTAAACGGCCGCGCCACTACCTGCCTTTTTGACAGCGGGAGCACGGAGAGTTTTATACACCCCGACACGGTGCGCAGTTACTCTCTCCCGGTCCTGCCGACGCGTCATCGCATCTCTATGGCTTCCAAAGCCCAGTCAGCGGACGTCGGTGGCTACTGTATGGTGACTCTTTCAGTGCGGGGTACTGAATACAAAAATTTTAAACTTCTGGTCCTGCCTCATCTCTGCGCTGCCGTCCTACTGGGGTTGGATTTTCAGTGCCACCTTAAGAGTGTCACTTTAGCGTATGGTGGACCCCTCCCCCCTCTCACAGTCTGCAGCCAGCAGTTTTTAAATCGCCCGCCGCGCGCCATTTGCAGCCTCTCCACCCTTAAAGTCTCCCCCCCCTCCTTGTTCACTAACCTCACCCGCGACTGTAAGCCCATCGCTACCAAAAGTAGGCGTTACAGTGCCGGGGATAGGGGTTTCATTAAATCCGAGGTAGCGAGACTCCTGAAGGAAGGGATTATCGAGAGCAGCAATAGCCCATGGCGAGCACAAGTGGTGGTGGTGAAGGCTGGCGGCAAACAGCGCCTAGTTATTGACTACAGCCAGACGATCAACCGCTACACCCAGCTGGATGCATATCCACTCCCCCGCATATCTGACATGGTCAATCAGATAGCACAATACCGGGTGTTCTCGACGATTGATCTGAAGTCGGCATACCACCAGCTCCCCATCAGGGCTGAGGACCGCCAGTACACAGCTTTTGAAGCTGACGGTCGGCTCTATCACTTTCTCAGAGTTCCCTTCGGCGTCACCAACGGAGTTTCTGTCTTCCAACGGGAGATGGACCGGATGGTTGACCAGAACGCGCTCCAGGCCACTTTCCCATATCTAGACAACGTCACCATCTGCGGCCACGACCAGCAGGACCACGACGTTAATCTAGAGAAATTCCTCCGGACGGCCCAGCGGCTGAATCTCACATACAACAAAGACAAATGTATGTTTCGTACTACGCGCCTCGCTATTCTTGGCTGCGTAGTGGAGAACGGAGTCATCGGCCCAGACCCCGATAGAATGCGCCCCCTTATGGAGCTCCCCCTCCCCCACTGCCAGAAAGCACTGAAGAGATGCCTAGGGTTTTTCTCTTACTATGCTCAGTGGGTGCCCAACTATGCGGATAAAGCCCGACCCCTCATCAAGTCCGCCTCCTTCCCCCTGACAGCAGAGGCCTGTGCAGCCTTCACTCTCATAAAAGGAGACATTGCGAAGGCCACAATGCACGCTGTGGATGAGTCCCTCCCTTTTCAAGTGGAGAGCGACGCATCCGACTTTGTCCTAGCTGCAACCCTTAACCAGGCGGGGAGACCCGTGGCCTTTTTCTCAAGGACCCTCCAGGGCCCCGAGATTCGACACTCCTCTGTCGAAAAGGAGGCCCAGGCCATTGTGGAAGCCGTGCGACATTGGCGGCATTACCTGGCCGGAAAACGATTTACCCTGCTCACTGACCAGCGTTCAGTGGCTTTTATGTTTCATAATAAGCAGCGGGGCAAAATCAAGAATGACAAGATCTTAAGGTGGAGAATCGAACTCTCCACCTACAATTACGATATCTTGTACCGGCCCGGGAAACTCAATGAGCCCCCAGATGCCCTATCACGTGGTACGTGCGCCAACGCGCAGGTTGATAGACTACAGACCCTCCACAATGACCTCTGCCACCCGGGGGTCACCAGGTTCTTCCATTTTATCAAATCCCGTAACCTGCCCTACTCCATCGAGGAGGTCAGGACCATGACCAGGAACTGCCAGATCTGTGCTGAGTGCAAGCCGCATTTTTATAGGCCAGACAGAGCGAGCCTGATCAAAGCCACGCGCCCCTTCGAGCGGCTGAGCATCGATTTTAAAGGGCCCCTCCCTTCCTCTGACCGCAATGTGTACTTCCTCAATATAATTGATGAGTACTCCCGTTTCCCGTTTGCCATCCCTTGCTCGGACATGACCAGTACCACGGTCATTAAATGTCTGAATGACCTCTTCGCCTTGTTCGGTTTCCCTAGCTATATCCATAGCGACAGGGGCTCATCTTTTATGAGCGACGAACTTCGGCAGTACCTGCTCGCGAGAGGCATTGCTACAAGCAGGACCACCAGCTACAACCCCCGGGGTAACGGCCAGGTGGAAAGGGAGAATGCGACAGTCTGGAAGGCAGTCCTTTTAAACTTAAAATCTAAGGGCCTTCCGACCTCCCGCTGGCAGGAGGTCCTCCCTGCGGCGCTCCATTCCATTCGGTCGCTGCTCTGTACACCCACCAATGCCACTCCTCACGAGAGAATGTTCTCCTTCCCCAGGAAGTCCACGTCGGGGATTTCGCTACCAACATGGCTGACTTCTCCAGGTCCCGTCCTACTGCGGAAGCACATGAGGACCCATAAGGCAGACCCCCTGGTCGAGAGGGTGAGCCTCCTCCACGCCAACCCGCAGTATGCTTACGTGGTGTACCCGGACGGGCGGGAGGACACAGTCTCCATTCGAGACCTCGCACCTGCAGGTGCTCCTGAAACACCCTCTTCGCCACCCACCGCTACTCCTGCCTACCCCCAGGACACAGTCCCCGCACGAGACCTCGCACCTTCGGGTGCCTCTGAGAGACCACCATCGCTACCTCCCATTACCCATGCTCTGACCCCTGTAGACGGCATGCAGCAGCCCCAGGGTCCGCCACCTGCTACACCTCCTCTGAACGAGACACCGGGTTCACCGTTGGATGCTGCACCATCACCGCCGCTGCTGCGACGCTCAGGACGGCTTACAAGGCCTCCTGATAGACTTCAGTACACGAATTTTTAGTGCACTTCACCCTGCCGGACTCAATTCTAAACAAGGGGTGAATGTGGTAAACCACTGTTGTTAGTATTGTTGTTCACCACTGTTGTTAGTACTGTTGTTCACTGTTAGTACTGTTGTTCACTCTTGCATATTGTTGTACTTGTCTGTGCATGCCTCAGCTGACTCCGCCCCTGGCTCCACCCTCATGGCTAGGTATAAAGGTCGCTGCTCAGAAGCCTCCGGCCCTTTTGGATACCAGGCAACCACAAGAGGCATGCTCTGTTCTTTGGTAATAAAAGCCTGTTTATTACTTTCTCAATCTCCAGTCTTTTGTAGCAATTGATAGTGCATCATCACCTAACTAGTACCAGCCTCAGTTAACAATTCTTTTGTCGGTCCATTTGCAAATCAAGATCCACAGTTCAAACTATATTCCGCATGTATATCCACCATTTGGTGTAGCATGATTAGATGTAAAGCCGAATTCCCTCTACTCTGCTTCAATAACATGTCTTAGCCACCACCACCGAAGAGCACCCCTAATGGCCCAGTGCAACATGTTTTCCATTTTCCACACCAACTGTTCTGTGACTTCTAAGTGAGATTGCCAATTTGGTGCCAAATTAGGGGCATTTTTGGATTTTGAGTCCATGAACCAGACGGAAATTAGTCATAGAGTTATACAGCACAGAAAGAGGCTCTTCGGCCCATCGTGTCTGCGCCGGCCATCAAGCCCTGTCTATTCTAATCCCATTTTCCAGCTCTTGGTCCGTAGCCTTGTATGCTATGGCATTTCAAGTGCTCATCTAAATGCTTCTTGAATGTTGTGAGGGTTCCTGCCTCTACCACCCTTTCAGGCAGTGAGTTCCAGATTCCAACCACCCTCTGGGTGAAAAAGTTTTTCCTCAAATCCCCTCTAAACCTCCTGCCCCTTACCTTGAAACTATGCCCCCTGGTTATTGACCCCTCTACTAAGGGGAAAAGTTCCTTTCTATCTACCCTATCTATGCCCCTCATAATTTTGTACACCTCAATCAGGTCCCCCCTCAGCCTTCTCTGCTCCAAGGAAAACAACCCCAGTCTGTCCAGTCTCTCTTCATAGCTGAAACGCTCCAGCCCAGGTAACATCCTGGTGAATCTCCTCTGCAACCTCTCTAATGCAATCACATCTTTCCTATAGTGTGGTGACCAGAACTGCACACAGTATTCCAGCTGTTGGCTAACTAGTGTTTTGTACAGCTCCATCATAACCTCAAATAACAACAGAAAATGCTGGAAATACTCAGCAGGCCAGGCAGCATCCATGGAGAGAGAAACAGGGTTCATGTTTCAGGTCTGGGACCCTTCATCAGAACTGGAAAAAGCTGGAAATGTAACAGATTTTAAGCAGGTGCAGAGACGGGGTGGGGGCTGGTGGGGAGGGGGGTTGGAGGAAGGAATTGAAAGAACATGCTGTGAAAATGTTGTAAATGGGAATGGCAAAATCATACTGCATGAAAAATGGGGGCAGGGATTATTATCTGAAATTGTTGAACTCGATGTTGAGTCCGGCAGGCTGTAAAGTACCTAATTGAAAGATGAGGTGCTGTTACTCGAGCTTACGTTGAGCTTCATTAGAACAGTGTCATAGGCCGAGGACAGAGAGATCAGAGTGGGAGTGAAGCGGTGAATTAAAGTGACAGGCGACTGGAAGCTCAGGGTCACCCTTACGGACTGAACGGAGGTGTTCTGCAAAGCGGTCGCCCAATCTGCATTTGGTCTCCCCAATGTAGAGGAGACCGCATCGTGAGCAGCGAATACAGTATATTAAATTGCAAGAAGTACAAGTAAATCGCTGTTTCACCTGGAAGGGGTGTTTGGGGCCCTGGACAGTAGGAAGGGAGGAGGTAAAAGGGCATGTGTTGCATCTCCTGCGCTTGCACGGGAAGGTGCCAGCTTAAGGAGAAGGGCTGTTGGGGGTGATTGAGGAGTGGACCAGGGTGTCGCGGAGGGAGCGATCCCTTCAGAACTCTGAAAGGGGAGGTGAGGGGAAGATGTGTTTGGTGGTGGGATCACGTTGGAGGTGGCGGAAGATGATCCGTTGAATGTGGTTATCCATCATAACCTCCCTGCTCTTATATTCTATGCCTCGGCTAATGAAGGCAAGTATCCCATATGCCTTTTTAACCACCTTATCCACCTGTTCTGCTGCCTTCAGGGATCTATGTACATGCACACCAAGGTCCCTCTGACCCTCTGTCCTTCCTAGGGTCCTACCATTCATTGTGTATTCCCTTGCCTTGTTAGTCCTCCCAAAATGCATCACCTCAAACTTTTCAGGGTTAAATTCCATTTGCCACTGTTCTACCCATCTGACCAACCCTTCTATATCGTCCTGTAGCCTGAGGCTTATCCCCTCGCTATTTACCACTCCACCAATTTTCGTGTCATCTGCGAACTTACTGATCATACCTCCTACATTCATATCTAAATCATTAATGTACACTACAAACAGCAAGGGACCCAACACCGATCTCTGTGGTACACCACTGGACACAGGCTTCCAGTCACAAAAACAACTTTTGACCATCACCCTCTGCCTCCTGCCACTAAGCCAATTTTGGAGTCAATGTGCCGAATTGCCCTGGATCCCATGGGCTCTTACCTTCTTGACCAGTCTCCCATGCAGGGCTTTGTCAAAAGCCTTACTGAAGTCCATGTAGACTACATCAACTGCACTACCCACATCCACACACCTAGTCACCCCTCGAAAAATTCAATCAAATTGGTTAGACATGATCTCCCCCCGACAAAGCCATGCTGACTATCCTTGATTAATCCTTGCCTCTCCAAGTGAAGACTAATTCTGTCCCTCAGAATTTTTTCCAATAATTTCCCTACCACTGATGTTAGGCTCACTGGCCTGTAATTCCCTGGTTTATCCCTACTACCCTTCTTGAATAATGGTACGACGTTAGCTGTCCTCCAGTCCTCTGGCACCTCCCCTGTGGCCAGAGAGGTTCCGAAAATTTGTGTCAGAGCCCCTGCAACCTCCTCCCTTGCCTCGCACAGCAGCCTGGGATACATCTCATCTGGGCCTGGGGATTTTTTTCAACTTTTAAGCCCGCTAAAGTATATCACAATCCCCCTGCCTGATTTCTATGCCTACATCGTCCTTCTCCATAGTGAACACAGATGCAAAATATTCATTTAAAACCTCACCAACATCTTCCGGCTCTACACACAGATTGCCACTTTGGTCCCTAATGGGCCCTACTCTTTCCCTGGTTATCCTCTTGCCCTTCATATACTTCTAAAACACCTTAGGATTTTCCTTTATTTTGCCCGCTAGTGTTTTTTCATGCCCCCTCTTCGCTCTCCTAATTTCTTTTTGAGTACCCCCCTGCACTTTCTATAACTACCAAATTTATTTTCATGTAAGATCCTTACAACCGATAGTCACTGGAGACTTTTATTCCATCAGTCTAGAGTGAATTTGACCCAAATCCCAGATGTGAAAAGTCATTGTCTAATTCACTGCACTATCAGCCTCTCACATATTCAGGACTTGATCTCTAAGTGCATGCTCAGATCAGACATTATGTGCTACCTAAAGGAAAGAAGAAAAAATCAGAGCGCCAGTTGCTTCAGCCAAATAACGCATCCCAGGGCCCAAATCTTGAGCAGCATGGAAGTAGGTCACCTGCCCAAATTCCTGGCTAGAGAATGATGCGTCAAAACTTGAAAGAAGGAAAAGGAAAAAAACTTGGATCAGCTATTTTCTTGTTTTCCACCAAGCCACAGTGGGCTATATTTCCTCCATTTGATAATGTTAGTGAAAAAGGAGATGCAAGTAACGCGTGATGTCTGTAAAAAAAACACTAACATAATGTTCGTCCATATTTACCATTAATATGAAAATTTATACCCCTTCATAATGAACATGAGCAAAAAGTGAAAAAAGCCTGTTTTTGTTGGGATCATTACTGAGGAACACATGTGGTTTTCCACAACTGAATGAATGGTGACAACTTTATTTCAGGTCAGACTTGGCATTACTGAGCTTAATGAAGAGGAAAATTTCAAAGTATCACCACAGCAGTGAAGGAAGTGAATAGTAAAGGTCTCATTTACTTTGACTCTTTACTCCTCAGTTATTTTTATCCAGAGGTAATGATTAGACATTTTATTATCAGCTTCTGTTCTCCACGGTCATAGAGTCATAGAGTCATAGAGTTTTACAGCACAGAAAGGCCCTTCGGCCCGTCGTGTCCGCACCGGCCATCAAGCCCTGTTTAATCTAATCCCATTTTCCAGCATTTGGTCCGTAGCCTTGTATGCTATGGCATTTCAAGTGCTCATCCAAATGCTTCTTGAATGTTGTGAGGGTTCCTGACTCTACCACCCTTTCAGGCAGTGAGTTCCAGATTCCAACCACCCTCTGGGTGAAAAAGTTCTTTCTCAAATCCCCTCTAAACCTCCTGCCCCTTACCTTGAATCTATGCCCCCTTGTTATTGACCCCTCTACTAAGGGGAAAAGTTCCTTTCTATCTACCCTATATATGCCCCTCATAATTTTGTACACCTCAATCAGGTCCCCCCTCAGCCTTCTCTGCTCCAAGGAAAACAACCCCAGCCTGTCCAGTCTTTCTTCATAGCTGAAGCGCTCCAGCCCAGGTAACATCCTGGTAAATCTCCTCTGCACCCTCTCCAAAGCAATCACATCCTTCCTATAGTGTGGCGACCAGAACTGCACACAGTACTCCAGCTGTGGCCTTATCAGCGTTTTGTACAGCTCCATCATAACCTCCCTGCTCTTATATTCTGTGCCTCGGCTAATGAAGGCAAGTATCCCATATGCCTTTTTAACCACCTTATCCACCTATTCTGCTGCCTTCAGGGATCTATGTACATGCACACCAAGGTCCCTCTGATCCTTGTCTTTCCTAGGGTCTTACCCTTCATTGTGTATTCCCTTGCCTTGTTAGTCCGTCCAAAATGCATCACCTCGCACTTTTCAGGGTTAAATTCCATTTGCCACTGTTCCGCCCATCTGACCAACCCATCTATATCGCCCTGTAGCCTGAGACTTCCCTCCTCGCTATTTACCACCCCACCAATTTTCGTGTCATCTGCGAACTTACTGATCATACCTTTTACATTCACATCCAAATCATTAATGTAAACCACAAACAGCAAGGGACCCAGCACCGATCCCTGCGGTACCCCACTGGACACAGGCTTCCAGTCACAAAAACAACCTTCCACCATCACCCTCTGCCTTCTGCCACTAAGCCAGTTTTGGATCCAATGTGCCAAGACACCCTGGATCCCATGGGCTCTTACCTTCCTGACCAGTCTCCTATGCGGGACTTTATCAAAAGCCTTACTGAAATCCATGTAAACCACATTCACTGCACTACCCTCATCCACACACCTAGTCACCCCCTCGAAAAATTCAATCAAATTGGTCAGACATGATCTTCCCTTGACAAAGCCATGCTGGCTATCCCTAATTAATCCTTGCCTCTCCAAGTGGAGACTAATTCTGTCCCTCAGAATTTTTTCCAATAATTTCCCTACCACTGATGTTAGGCTCACTGGCCTGTAATTCCCTGGTTTATCCCTATTACCCTTCTTGAATAATGGTACTACGTTAGCTGTTCTCCAGTCCTCTGGCACATCCCCTATGGCCAGAGAGGTTCTGAAAATTTGTGTCATAGCCCCTGCAATCTCCTCCTTTGCCTCACATAGTAGCCTGGGATACATCTCGTCCGGGCCTGGGGATTTATCCACTTTTAAGCCTGCTAAAACCGCTAGTACCTCCTCCCTCTCGATGCTAATATGTTCAAGTATATCACAGTCCCCTTGCCTGATTTCTATGTCCACATCGTCCTTCTCCATAGTGAACACAGATGCAAAAAATTCATTTAAAACCCCACCTACATCTTCTGGCTCTACACACAGCTTGCCACTTTGGTCCCTAATGGGCCCTACTCTTTCCCTAGTTATCCTTTTGCCCTTAATATACTTATAAAACACCTTAGGATTTTCCTTTATTTTGCTCGCCTGTGTTATTTCATGGCCCCTCCTCGCTCTCCTAATTTCTTTTTTAAGTATCCCCCTGCACTTTTTATACTCCTCTAGGGCTTCCTCTGTCTTTAGTCCTTTGTATCTGCCAAAAGCCCCCCTTTTTTTCCTAATCCATTCTCGTATATCCCTTGACATCCAAGGTTCCCTGGGCTTGTTGGTCCCACCCTTGACCTTTACGGGAACATGTTGCCATTGTACTCTCTCAATTTCCTTTCTGAAAGACTCCCATTGCTCCGATGTGGATTTTCCTTCAAGTAGCTGATCCCAGTCCACATTGGCCAGATCCTGCCTTATCATATTAAAATCGGCCTTCCCCCAATTTAGAACCTTTATTTCCGGTCCATCCTTGTCCTTTTCCATGACTACCTTAAATCTCACCGAATTATGGTCACTGTCACCAAAGTGCTCACCTACTAACACTTCTACCACTTGCCCGGCCACATTCCCTAGAATTAGGTCCAGTACCGCCCCCTCTCTTGTAGGACTTTCTACATGCTGGATCAAAAAGCTCTCCTGGATACACTTTAAGAATTCTGCACCCTCTAAGCCTTTCACTCTCTGACTATCCCAGTTAATATTGGGGAAGTTGAAATCCCCCGCTATAATTACCCTATTATTTGCACACTTCTCTGAGATTTGCCTACATATCTGTTCCTCTATCTCCCCCTGGCTGTTTGGGGGCCTATAGTACACTCCCAGCAAAGTGGTAGCCCCCTTTTTGTTTTTAAGTTCAACCCATATGGCCTCATTAGAGGAACCTGCTAATATATCATCCCTCCTTACAGCAGTAATTGACTCCTTAATTAATATTGCGACACCCCCTCCTCTTTTACCCCCCCCGCCCCCTCTGTCTCGCCTGAAGATTCTATACCCCGGAATATTGAGCTGCCAGTCTTGCCCCTCCCTCAACCATGTCTCCGTGATAGCAACAATATCATACTCCCATGTGTTCATCAACAACTTCAGTTCATCCACCTTATTCGTAAGACTCCTTGCATTAAAATAAATGCCATTTAGCCTTGCCCTACTCCCTTGTGCCATTACATATTTGCTCTGCCTTCCAGTCTGACTTATTTTTTCCTCTATATTTGGCTGTACATCACCCCCTATTATAGCTCCACTCTGTATCCCATCCCCCTGCCAAGTTAGTTTAAACCCCCCCGAACAGTGCTAGCAAACCTCCCCGCAAGGATATTTGTCCCGTTCTGGTTCAGGTGCAACCTGTGATAATAATGATAACTTCCGGGAAGTTATGTGTCACTTCCTGTGAACTGTGAACTGTGAACTATGAACTGTGAACTGTGAAACTGTGAACTTTGTACAAACATCACTTCCTGTCATACATCACTTCCTGTTGGACTGGTATAAATACTGAACTACTCAGTATTGTAAGGGGCTTCTACCAGAGGCATGGTGAAGACCTCTCCTGTATGTAGTGTGATTATAAGTTGTTTAAAGCTTCCTTTAAAGTTACTTAATGTGTGAGACTCCTTTTTCTTACATCAATTTAAACAACTTAGTATTTACACACACAAATACTAGACCTTTGGACAAACTCGGAATTAAGGATCCAGGGAACCACCCATCATGGAAAACCTCCTTAAACCTACTCGTCTGGACTTGGACCCAAACACACCAGCAGCTGGCAAGGTATGGAAGCATTGGTACCGTACTTTTGAGAATTTCCTTGATGAATGTAAAGCGACTGCTCCTACTAAACTGAGGATGCTTATCAACTATGTGACCCCAACAGTGTTTGAATATGTTGATGAATGGGATAATTACGATGAGGTGATTCAGGCACTTAAGAAACTGTATGCCAAGACTACAAATGAGGTCTATGCTAGACATCTACTGGCCACAGCCCGACAAGGGCCAGGGGAATCGATTAACAAATTCCTTCAAGAACTTCGCAGGCTCAGCATAGATTGTAACTTTCAGGCAGCCTCAGCTGAGCTGTACCGCGAAGAAATGATTCGTGATGTTTTCATCTGCGGGATTGCCTCTCCATTTATACGCCAGCGTCTACTAGAAAGTAAAACACTTGAGCTACAAAAAGCTTTTGACCTAGCTTGTTCTCTGGATTTGGCAAAGAAAAATGCAGACCTCTATCAGCTGCCCAGATCTCGATCTGCTGCTGTAACTGCAACCAGACAATTCAAGTGGTCTCAGGTGAACCCTATCATGGAGGAATCTAATTCTGATAATTCTGATGAAGAAGAGGAGGATGACCCCACTTTAGCAACCTCTTGGCAATCTAGGAAGGAATGCTTCTTTTGTGGAGATGCTTTTCGCCCTAGGAAATTCTGCCCTGCTCGCAATGCAATCTGCAGTTATTGCAAAAAAAAAGGACACTTTGCTAAAGTTTGCCAATCAAAAGTCTCTACGAGGGCCTATCCAGCTAAGGCCTACCGAACTGCCCCAATTAGGGCCTATCAAGATGCTCCAGCTAGGACCTATCAAGCTTCCCCTCGAGCTTTCTCCCGAAGAAGCACACCAATTACAGCTGCTTGCCCACAGAACCTGTTTCATGCAGCTACAAAAGTTTCAATTAAAGGGCATACCTTAGATGCCTTAATTGACTCAGGAAGTACTGATAGTTTCATTAAAGAACAGGTTGTTACGAAATTGAAACTACATGTCTTCCCATCGGACCAGGCAATTGCGATGGCTCACTCATCACTTAATACCAGAACCTCCGGCTTTTGTTTTGTTGATATGACACTTAATGGTCGCCTGTATCCCTCCACCCGACTTTCGGTGCTCAAGGACTTATGTAGTGATCTCCTCTTAGGGCTGGGTTTCCAAAAACAGCATAAGAAGCTCACCATTGAGTTCGGCGGATCCAAACCTGGACTTACTATTTCTAATATACCGTCTAAATTACCGTTTTGTGCATTGTCAGCAGCTTCACTTGATGAACCCTCATTATTTGCCAGTATTCCACCTCGATGCAAACCAATAATAACGAAATCGCGACGCTTTAATCAGGAAGACCAATCTTTTATTGAGGCTGAAATCTCTCGACTTCTAGCAGAGGATATCATTGAACCATGTTCGTCGCCCTGGCGGGCTCAAGTCGTCATTGTCAAGAACCCTCTAAAACCTCACAAACAACGACTATGCATTGATTATTCGCAAACCATCAATCAATATACCGACTTGGATGCCTACCCATTGCCACGCATTGATGATATGGTTAATAAACTGGCCGAATACAAAGTGTTCTCAACTTACGATTTAAAAAGTGCCTATCATCAAGTACCCTTGAAGGTCTCAGATAAGCAGTATACGGCCTTTGAGGCTAATGGACGGCTGTACCAATTTCGTCGCCTCCCATTCGGGGTTACTAATGGAGTGGCTGTCTTAAAACGGGCAATGGATGGCCTGGTTAAACAGGAAAACCTAAGGGACACTTTTCCCTATCTTGATAACATTACTATTGCAGGTCACGATCAACAGGAACACGACGCCAACCTCCAAAAATTTCGGGATGCCCTCCATCGCCGTAACTTAACCCTGAATGAATCTAAATCTGTTGAGTCGCAACCAACCATCAATGTCCTCGGCTACTGCGTAGGCAATGGTATCATTAAGCCAGACCCAGAAAGACTTCGCCCGCTCCAAGAACTCCCATCACCTAAGAATCCGGCTTCTTTACGTCGGGCTCTCGGTCTGTTTGCATACTACGCTAAATGGATTCCTCATTTTTTGGACAAAATCCAACCCTTGCTGCATGCTAGATCATTTCCATTGGGAACAGCGGCTGTTGCAGCCTTTAACCTTCTCAAAAAACAGTTGGAGAAAGCGGCTCTTCACTCCATCGATGAGAATCTCCCTTTCATAGTTGAATGTGATGCCTCGGAGGTGGCGATCTCGGCTACTCTAAATCAGGAAGGTCGTCCTGTAGCATTTATGTCCAGGACCTGACAAGGAGCCGAGCTACATTATCCTCCGGTTGAGAAGGAAGCCACAGCCATCATAGAGGCAGTATGGAAGTGGAACCATTTTCTAGCTCGCCAGCACTTTACATTAATCACGGACCAGCAATCAGTCGCCTTCATGCTCGATAATCGAAAACGAACCAAAATTAAGAATAATAAAATACAACTTTGGAGGATGGAACTGGCCTCTTTTGGTTATACCATTCACTATCGACCTGGCAAGGAGAATGTGGCCCCGGACACCCTCACACGGGCATTCTGCTCCGCTATGTCGTCCTCTACTCTCATAGATGTCCATAATGGATTGTGTCATCCTGGCGTTACGCGCATGCTACATTTCGTACGATCACGGAATCTCCCTTTTTCTACTGGCGATGTAAAGAAAATATGCTCAGAATGCCGGCTTTGTGCGGAATTAAAACCTCAGTTCTTCCGCCCCTCAGATGGTATGCTCATACACGCAACCCAACCGATGCAACGACTTAGCATCGATTTTAAGGGCCCAGTGCCCTCTTCCACTCGGAACACATATTTGCTCACCATGATTGATGAATATTCACGTTTTCCGTTTGCCTTCCCCTGCTCCAATATGCTGGCGTCCACAGTAATCTGCTGCCTTGAGCAGGTATTTTCTCTCTGTGGCATGCCGGCTTATATTCACTCAGATCGGGGTCCCTCCTTTATGTCAAAGGAACTCAAGTTTTGAAGAAGGGTCAAACCCGAAACGTCAACTCAAATTTCTCTCCACGGATGTTGCCTGACTTGCTGAGTTTTTCCAGCATTTTCTGTTGTTATTTCGGATTTCCAACATCTGCAGTATTTTGCTATCGAACTCAAGGACTACCTCTCAGAACGGGGAGTTGCTACAAGCAAAACAACACCATACGATCCTGTAAAGTCTGTGGGTTGTGCAGTTAATAAATACACAGACTTCAGAAGTAACAAACAAAACAGGTCTTTACTATTCGAAGGTCCGGGCGAATCTGCCCCAGCAATCCTGCTACAACACTTATATACTGGTGTGGTCACTATCGGTATTACAGTATACAGAAGCCAAACAAATAGTGCCACACCTAAAGTAGTTCCCTTAAAGGTGAACGGTTACATTCAATAGTTCCCTTAAAGATAGACGGGTACATACACTACAATCCTCCCTTTTTAGCTTATTACTTACAGAGTCCCCGTTAAACATACATATCTTCAACTTCCTATAAAACAAATTACAGATATAATCTCGGTGGAGTCAATGTCATATAAAACAATTTACAAATATAATCTCGGTGGAAACAGTTCACAGGTTCAGTCTCTGCGGAAACAGTTCATAGATTCAGTCTCTGATCTTGACTCGTTCCGAACAATATTTCTTTGGTGTAGCCGGATTACCTGGCTAGCGTGACTCCTCCATAGCCTTTTTCTTGACGTAACAGCTTGAACCTTCGTCCTGTTGAACCAGCAGTGCGGACTTTTACAACCAACTGGCTGTCTTGACATTTTCCAGTTTTTCAACTAATTTAGCTCCTTTCGTAATGTCCCGCCTGGAATGGTAGAAGTGCTAATATTTTAGACAGTTATTATCTTCTGCTTCTTCTTTTTCTTTTCTGCCTTTTTGAAACTCTCGGAGCTCCTTTCTCGGCTGCCAGCTGTAGCGCCACCAACTCTCTATGTTCCTTAGACCTTAAGTGCTTCCTCCGGATTTCAGCACTTTGAGAGTTTTCATCACAAGCTGGGCAGACCACATCCTCGTAATATTCAGTGTCACTCAACAGGTCATGGTAATATTCGGGTTCGTCCTGAGTTAGGCCAGCGAGAGAGACTTCTTCTTCCTCCTCACCCGTCTGGACGTTAGCTGACGGTGGTTCCTTCCCTAAACATCTTTCTTGAAAAGCCTTCTTCATGCATTCATATTCATCCCGCTCTTCCTGGGTTATCTGCCATTCCTTCACGACGGACCTCATTTGTGAGTTCAATACCTTCCTTTCCATCGGTAATTGCGTTATCAGGCTATTTAACCCTTCTACTGAAGTAACGGTTTCCACATTCTTCTGTTCACCTTGACGTGATTCAACGTACTTTTGGCATCCTTGTAAAATTTGTGTTGCCACCTCAGCTATCTCCGTGACTTTTGAGAGCTCCGAACTCGTTCCCCCTGAAGATTGAAGCTCGTGTTCAGATTGTTCCCCTTGCAGAGTCTTGTCCTTCAGCATATGAAGGAGTTGGCTGACCGTTAACTCTTCCCTGGGAACACGGTGGATCAGAGTCTTCTCCATTTCCTCCACCTCTTTCTCCAATACTTCCACCTTACGTTCCTCTTGAGCTTTGGCTTTCAGCGCTCGGAAAAGTTGCGCCCTGATGCTCTCTAGTTCATGTTCAGGGACCATTCTTACAGTGTCCTGTTCTTCCACTGAAAGGATTCCCAGTTGAATCTGTTCTTCAAGTTGTTGAACCTCGGTCATTGCCACCTCATATTTGTCTTGGGTGCCCTTCAATGTTTTTATAAGTTCTTGGACATCCTGTCTTTCATGCTCTGCCATGATTTTCACCTCTAATTTCTCATCTATGGATGGATCTCCTACCAATGAGTCTGTCTTGGCCTTGAGCTCATCAAGAATTTCCTGCAGCCTTTGGACTTCTTGCTCATGTTCAACCTTTAGTTGTTCATATGCTTCTACTGAAACTAGCTTTTCGGAGGCTGCCGAGTTAACCCCCTCCAGAATTGTAGCCTGGGCCTGTTCATACTGTTCTTTCAACTTCTCACACTCTGCTTGTAAGGAGTCGTAGAGAAGAACTGGAATAAAATCCTGGCTCCCTGAAGATTCCTCTTCCTTTGGTTCATTCTGTAAATATTCTAGTTCCTGAACAGCATCAGGGGAATGTGATTGGTATTTGACCACGATGGCTCTATGGTCGCTCTCTGCTTGAGCTAGCTGTCTCTGTAGTCTTTCCAGGTTCTCCCATTCGGTGTCCCAGAACCTTTCCATATTTTTCATCTCTTGTACAAGACGGTCACTCAACTGTTCTAATTGTTGTCGTACTTTGACATAAGTTTGCGTCCGAGCTCGGTGTTCTTCCATCATGGATGAATCCTTTGCTTGAACAGGCTCAGAATTCTCTGTCAACCTGGAGTTCTGCTCTGCAGCTTTATTCTTCTTGGTACCATAAGTCCTTCTGCATGTCTTCGTTTTCTTTCCCATCGTCGGCAAGTCCCTTTTAGCCTTGTCTTCCATATTCGACTTGGTCTTATCATCATCCATTTCAGAATCTGAGCTAATAGCTTGCACCGAGTCCTCCCTCATTATGGCTTTTAGGTAATGCCATTCCATGTCTATTTTCTTAATCCACTCCCGTCCTAGAAGTGGTGGTCCTCCCTCAGGTAATACGTACAAGTTCATTCTTGGGTGTTCTTTACCCCTATCTCTCACCTTGACTCTTATTTTCCCCACGGGGTATACGTTATGCCCCGTGTATGTCTGTAATACGAACTTGGTATTTCTTAAAGGTATGTGAGAGAATAGCCGGTGGTAGTCCCTTCGGTTGATGACTGATAGAGCTGATCCAGTGTCCAGCTCCATTCTTACTTGGACTCCAGCTATTTTTAGTATGACCCAGATGGCCTGTAGATCCGTTTCTTTACCCACATTGTGGATTCTCAGCCTACCCAGCTCCTGGTTGTTTGGGTCTGAGTCTGAATTCTGTTCGTCTGAACTCTTCTCAGCCACCTTGTGTACCTTGTTGTACTTTTCTTGTGGTGGCTTCCTTCGATTATTGGTCTTTTTCCCGGACCGGCATACCTTCGCGATGTGACCCAGTTTGCCACATTTCCTACACTCTTGGTTCTTAAACCAGCATTGATTCTGGTCATGCGTTGTCTTCCCACAACGGTAGCATTTTGTTGTGCTTGAAGTAATTTGGTCCACCCCGAGTGCCGCCGCCTTTAGTTGCATTTCCGCCATTCCTTTCGCTGCGGCTTCATGCGATGCAGCTATAAGGACAGCCCTGTCCAGTGTGAGGTCGTTCTCTTCCAGTAGTCGCTTCTGCGTCCCTTCTTTGGACAATCCGCATACGAACTTGTCCCGCAGCGCTTCTGTCAGATTCCCTCCGAACTGGCAGTATTTCGCTAGCCTACGCAGTTCGACCAAGTATTCCGCATTGCTTTCGTCTTTCTTCTGCGTTCTTGCGTAGAATTTGAATCGTTCAGCCAGCATCAGTGGTGTGGGGTTCAAGTGGTCCTTCAGCACAGCCACAATCTCTTCGAAGGTCTGATCCGCTGGTTTATTTGGTGCTATTAGATGCTTCAAGAGCCCGTATGTTTTTGCCCCCATCGAGTTTAGCAATGTTATCGCCTTGTCGTCTTCCTCTATTTTGTTGGCTTCGCAATAGATCTCTATGCGTTCCACGTACGTGGCCCAGTCTTCTATTTCAGAATTAAAGTCGTTAATATTCCCTCGCTTAGGCATTTTTCTTCCCTTGGGAGCAGCACCAGTATTTCTTTAAGTATTCTTATTTATTTGTTTGTTTCTAAGATGGCGGTTTTCCCGCAAAATCGGCGGTTTCCCGCTCTTTCCTTCTCTCCCCGCCCACTTCAATGGCGGTTTCCCGCTTCTGGCGTCTTCTCCGCCTAATGGCGGCTTCCCGCGTTTCTTCCCGGTGGAAGGGGTACGCTTCCCCCACAGCGGACAGGTTCAGCCGCTGGCTGGCTTCCGCACAGCTCCCCTTACTCGGCTATGTCTTTTCCTCCCGCCCGCACGGCTCTACCGGCGCTGGGTACACCCCGTTAACGGATGACAGTTCAGCCGCTGGACTGGCTCTCGCGCAGTCTCTCTCTCCGTACCCGGCTCTGTCGCTCTCTCACCCGCACGTTCGGTGCTACCGGCCCTGGGTACCCCGTTGGTGGAGAACAGTTCAGCCGCTGGACTGGCTCTCGCGCAGTCTCTCACCCCGTTTTCGGCTGTGTCTCTCACCCACTCCCGCACGTTCGGTTTTGCCGGCTCTGAGTACCCCGTTGGTGGAGAACAGCTCAGCCGCTGGACTGGCTCCTCGCAGTCTCTCTCTCCGCGCCCGGCTCTCACCCGCACGGTTCCCGTTCGCCTCCCCAGCCCTCTCGCAGACCGGTGTTTCCCTCCCCGGCTGCGGCTGGGTTTCTCTTCCCGCGCCTACTCGCAGGCTCAGCGCTTCGTGGCTGCGGTCGCTGCCCGGATTTTTCCCGCCGATCGCAGTCCGGCTGTCACCCGACGCCGTTGGACCCGACTTTTGGCCGGCACAGCTCCCCCTCGACCGAGGTCGAGTGCTCTGCCCTTATCCTCCGGATACTTCTACACCTTCCCCTACTCACAGTCTCTTCGGCCGCCTTGTTCCCTGCTGATCGGCTCACTCCGCACCGTGGTAGAAGGGTAGTCAGTGCCTGTTGCTAATGGAAGCTTTTGTTGCTAAAGTCTTCCACCTTTCTCCTGCTGCAGCCTCGTGTTTTCTTCCAGCAGCACGACGAGGGCGGTTGCCTCTCTTCGACGCTCTTCTTGCTTTGGTAATCTTGCCGCAGGGTACGATCGGACTCGTCGCCACTGTAAAGTCTGTGGGTTGTGCAGTTAATAAATACACAGACTTCAGAAGTAACAAACAAAACAGGTCTTTACTATTCGAAGGTCCGGGCGAATCTGCCCCAGCAATCCTGCTACAACACTTATATACTGGTGTGGTCACTATCGGTATTACAGTATACAGAAGCCAAACAAATAGTGCCACACCTAAAGTAGTTCCCTTAAAGGTGAACGATTACATTCAATAGTTCCCTTAAAGATAGACGGGTACATACACTACAATCCCATCGGAAATGGGCAGGTAGAGAGGTATAACGGTATCATCTGGAATTCCGTACGTCTTGCTTTAAGATCTCGGGGCCTACCAGACCAGCAATGGGAAGCAGTGCTTCCGGATGCATTGCACTCTATATGGTCCCTTCTTTCTACAGCCACAAATACTACACCTCATGAGCGGTTCTTTGGATTCCAGCGTCGCTCATCTCATGGGACATCACTCCCGTCATGGCTAACTACTCCTGGACCTGTTCTACTCCGAAGATACGTTCGGACGTCTAAAAATGACCCCCTCGTAGACGAGGTCGAACTAACCGATGCCAACCCCACCTATGCAAACATACGATATCCCGACGGCCGAGAACCTACCGTATCATTACGGGATCTGGCTCCCTGCCCACCAGGACCTAGTAGGACATCGGGTGATGGTATTTCACCAGGAAACTCTTGGAACCTATCGGGTACCCCTCTCCAGGATCCTGATCGGACACCAACTAGCTTGGTGCCGGTAGAACCACGTACTCAAAGTTGCGATCCTCCCAGTACCGCGCACGAAAGTACTGATCCGCCACAGACCAGCTCTGCACCTCCCTCTGAACAGAGGCAGACCGACTTTGAACCTATTGGGGCTCGTACGCGAAGCCATGACCTCCCCGACCCTTCACAGGGTAATCCAGGCCACACAGACTCTGACCAATGGCCAACCGCATGTAAGCTGACCAGCGACCCTCTACGACGGGAACCCAAACGGGTGCAACTCTTCCTCGTTCGGCGGCTGCGGAACAAAAGGAAGACCACAGCCTTCTAATCCTGCAGGAGGGAAGAATGTGATAATAATGATAACTTCCGGGAAGTTATGTGTCACTTCCTGTGAACTGTGAACTATGAACTGTGAACTGTGAAACTATGAACTGTGAACTTTGTACGAACATCACTTCCTGTCGTACATCACTTCCTGTTGGACTGGTATAAATACTGAACTACTCAGTATTGTAAGGGGCTTCTACCAGAGGCATGGTGAAGACCTCTCCTGTATGTAGTGTGATTATAAGTTGTTTAAAGCTTACTTTAAAGTTACTTAATGTGTGAGACTCCTTTTTCTTACATCACAACCCGTCCAACTTGTACACGTCCCACCTTCCCCAGAAGCAGGCCCAGTGATCCAGGAAACTAAAGCCCTCCCTCCTGCACCAACTCTTTAGCCATGCATTCATCGGCTCTATCCTCCTATTCCTATACTCACTAGCACATGGCACTGGGAGTAATCCAGAGATTACAACCTTTGAGGTCCTGCTCTTTAATCTGCTACCTAGCTCCCTAAATTCTTGCTGCAGGACCTCATCCCTCTTCCTACCCATGCCATTGGTCCCAATGTGAACCATGACCTCTGACTGTTCACCCTCCCCCTTCAGAATGCCCTGCAGCTGTTCAGAGACATCCTTGACCCTGGCACCAGGGAGGCAACAAACCATCCTGGAGTCACGTCTACGGCCACAGAAACGCCTATCTGTTCCCCTTACGATAGAATCCCCTCCCACTATTGCTCTCACTCTTTTTCCTCCCTTCCTGAGCAGCAGAAGCACCCCTGGTGCCAGGAAGTTGGCTGCTGCTGCCTTCCTCTGGTAATTCATCCCCCTCAACAGTATCCAAATCAGTATACCTGTTTGAGAGGGGGATGGCCACAGGGGTCCCCTGCACTACCTGCCTGCCGGTCACCCATTTCCCTTCTGCCTGTGCAGCCCTTACCTGCGGTGTGACCAACTCACTAAACGTGTTATCCACGACCCTCTCAGCATCGCGAATGCTCCAAAACTCATCCATCCGCAGCTCCAGCGCTGCAATGCGGTCTGCTAGTAGCTGCAGCTGGGTACATTTCTGGCACACATGGTCATCAGGGACACAGGCAGCGTCCCTGAATTCCCACATAGAGCAAGAGGAGCATAACATGGGGCTGGGCTGTCCTGACATGACTTACCCTTTAATTAATTTAAATTAATTCAATACCACCAATTAAAGATATACACTAGGGCACTTGTATGGTTTACCAACAGTCCCCGCTACACCAGAAAGACCTTAGCAACTATAAACCACAGAGTTCAAGTTTAAAAAAGAGAAATACTCACCAACCAATCACTTACCTGCTCCCTGGTGATGTCACACTCTGATTACTTTTTACCTCTCTCCCCGCTGCTGAGTTGGTCGGTCCTCGCTGCTGCCGCCGCTTTTAACTGCCGCCGGTCGCTGCTCTCCCCCAGGTCCAGTCGCTGTGGTCGGGCCTCGCTGCTGCCGCCGCTTTTAACTGCCGCCGGTCGCTGCTCTCCCCCAGGTCCAGCCGCTGTGGTCGGGCCTCGCTGCTGCCGCCACTTTTAACTGCCGCCGGTCGCTGCTCTCCCCCAGGTCCAGCCGCTGTGGTCGGGCCTCGCGGCTGCCGCCGCTTTTAACTGCCGCCGGTCGCTGCTCTCCCCCAGGTCCAGCCGCTGTGGTCGGGCCTCGCTGCTGCCGCCGCTTTTAACTGCCGCCAGTCGCTGCTCTCCCCCAGGTCCAGCCGCTGTGGTCGGGCCTCGCTGCTGCTGCCGCTTTTAACTGCCGCCGGTCGCTGCTCTCCCCCAGGTCCAGCCGCTGAAAAGGGAAATTATAAAAAAGCTTTCTAAAACTGAAAAATGCCCTTATTTCATAAAAAGCTCAACACCAAACGTGTTTTTTAAACAGTCAAAAATGACACACACCATTTTATTAAACAAAGATAAACAACTAATTTATATAGTACCCCTCACTTGCAGAAAATGTCTCAGAGTAATTTATAATCAAAGGGAAAGGGTTATACTAAACACTGAGCAGGAGTAAAGGGCAAAATGGACAGCATAGGATGGAGAATTGATGGAACTTCCTTCAAAGGAAGTTTTTGAAAGGAACAATCAATCTCCTTTATAAATACAAATATTATTGATGTTGTGAATGTTAGATTTAGAAGTGTGAAGTAATTCATTTTGGTAGGAAGAATGAGGAAAGACAATATAAACTAAATGGTACAATTTTAAAGGGGTTGCAGGAACACGATCACCTGGGAATGTACATACACAAGTCTTTGAGAGTGGCAGGACAAGTTGAGAAGTTTGTTAAAAAGGCATATGGGATTCTTGGCTTTATAAATAGAGGCATGGGGCAGGATTTTCATTGGGCCGTGGAGGCGGGATTGGAGGCGTGCGGGTGGTTAAAATTGCAAAAACTGGCGGGCGGGCCCGATCCCACCTCCACGCAATTTTCAAAAGTTAGTGTCTGATGGTCCCGTCTCCGTCCCGCCTCCAAGAGGCGGGATAGGCCGTTAAGGCCCTTAACAAGCACTAAATTGCCTCTATAATGCCATTTTGAATGGCCATTGCAATTTTAACCCCTTTCCCACGTGAATCACGCCTGTTCTGAATCACGACGGTGAAACCTGGTGGGAGCACAATTGGATTGCTGACTATCAGCTGCAGCTCAACCATTAAAGAGGAGATTTGATCAACCATCATTTGCAGGTGGCAGGACTTTGTAGTCTCAGGTCTGGGGGAACTTTTAGAAGGCTTAACCACAGCTGTGGAAGTTTGGAGCCTGACATCCATCTCCAGTGTGACCTCATGGGAAACCGCTCTCGCCACCTTCACTGAGCGCTTCCTCAACTGAAGCATTTATTTCCTTCCCTTCTGGATATTAGATGAGGCCGAACAACAGCAGCAACAACAACAGTAGCCCCAACAGCAGCAGCAATGACAGGCGCACCAAGCTGCTGCTCACCCACCTGAAGATGCACAGGCCAGAAGGGGCCAGCGCATGGAAGCCCGTCGGAGCAGGAGATACCCCCCAAACAGGGTCTACAGACACAGGGTCAGCTATCTCAACATGTCTGAGCAGCAGTGCCAAAGGCGGCTCCGACTTCTGCGAGAGGTAGTGGGTGACATCTGCGCAATGCTGCAACAAGACCTGCAGGCCAGAGGACCAGGTGGACAACCCTTACCAGTGGCCATCAAAGTCACCACCGCACTCAACTTTTTTGCCTCAGGCTCATTCCAGGGATCAGCAGCAGACATCAGCGGCATCGCCCAGGCGGCTGCACACACTTGCATCATGCAGGTAACCGATGCCCTCTTTGCCCTCGCGCACAATCACATCCATTTCACCAAGGATCGAGCAAGTGTCACGGTGCGTGTGGCTGGATTAGCTCATCTGGCAGGCTTTCCAAGGGTGCAGGGCGTCATTGACTGCACACATGTGGCCCTTAAGGCACCCCATCGCAATCCAGGTATTTCTGTCAATCACAAGGGCTTCCACTCCCTTAACGTTTAGCTGGTGTGTGACCACAAGAAGGAAATTTTGCATGTTTGTGCCAAGTACCCTGGCAGTTGCCATGACTCCTTCATACTGTGCCAGTCTAGTGTGCCTCTGCTATTCAGTCCGCCAGTCCAACTTAACAGATGGCTACTTGGAGACAAGGGCTATCCCGAGGACGTGGCTAATGACGCTGTTGAGGAGACCATCCAACGAAGCTGAGGAGCGCTACAACTCCAGCCACATGTCCACCAGAGCCATAATCGAGCAAACCATCGGTTTGCTGAAGATGCGCTTCAGATGCCTGGATAGATCAGGTGGAGCCCTGCAGTACTCAGCAGCCAGGGTCTCCAGAATCGTCGTGGTTTGCTGTGCACTTCACAACATGGCACAGCGTCGTGGCTTGCAGATTCCTGAGGACCAAGTGGCTCCTCACATATCCTCCTCAGATTAGGAAGAGGAGGAGGAGGAGGAGGAGAGCGAAAATGAACATCCTGCAGAAGTCCATCAACCAACGGCAGCAGTACACGAGGAGATAGCTGCCCAGGATGCAAGGAGCGCACTCATCTTGGCCAGATTTGCTTAGCCTAGCCACTCAAGCACTTTTGCCTCGCATCTTCTTACCTGAGCATCGACAATGGCAATGAACCAGCTGATTTCTAGCGATTTGACCACCATACTGACAATTGCAAGTAATCCTAAGCCCTCAATGTGGAAGTCCCATTCGCGAAATGACACACGCCACAACTACAGCAGTAGCCATCAGATTTTTTATGTACGTGATTCATATGATGGCTTTTACACATATAACATCAAATTTCACCCAAGTGACTACCCTTGTGACTATTTGTGCAGTATCTTTCTCTTACGCGTGCTCCTACATGGTGCTTCCCCTGTGGCTTCAGCAGATGTGGAGGCCCCTTGCTCAGTTTCTTGCTGCTCCTGTCTCGACACCTTTGGCAGGCGTCCTCTGGGGTGGCAAACTTGTGAGGGCTCGCCAACAGTCTGCTGCTCCTGCGGCTGTGCAGGGGTTGAGACGCCGATCTCAGTTGGGTGTGGACTCTGGTGGGGCTCTGACCAAGGGCTCTGCAGTGGCATGGAAGTGATCAGCGCTTGGAGAGGAGCCCCCACTTCCTTGATGTCTGCCACCAACTTCCCTCTCATGGATAAGGTTCCCCTCAGCGCTTGCAAGTGGCTTGAGAGCACCTTGCTGCACATCAGGGGGGCCATGGGGACCCGTATCTGCACTGGCAGTCCTACTCAGAGGGACTGCCATGAAGGTCTGGTTTCTCTGTTCAATAGCTGACCATCGCTCCTCCAGAGATGTCAGTCTATTCTGAACACTCACCATGTTTTCAACACTCTGGCGACTTAGCTCCTCTATGGCCGTAGCCATCCTCTCGTCTACTGTAGCCATCCTTTCCACGGAGGTTGCCATCCTTTCCATGGTGATGCGTTCATGCGCCAATGACTCCACAAAGGCTCTGCTCATGTTAGCGAGGGACTCCTCCATTCGCTCCACACTCGCAGTGACCCTGGAGACAAAACCTGCCAGAGACTCCTGCATCTTTTCCTGGAGTGCCATCACCGCTGATACTGTGGATGGACACAGAGGCAGAGGGTCGACATGCATTTGAGCCAAGCTGGCAGACTCCTGTGCCCTCCCGACTAGGACTCTCCACTGCTGTCCCTGTCTCCACAATCTGCTGATGCTCACTTGTGAGCTGTGATACACCAGGTGACAACACTACTCTATGTCCCAAAGGTCCCACCGAGGTGTGAGTGTCTGCGCTGGTGCTGGGTGCACTGAATTCTGCTGACGCTGCGCCCGCAGAGGTTGCAGCTTCCTCTGAGGAGTCGGGAGGCTCAGGCTGTTCCTCCTGGCTAGTGGGGATGGGTGTTTGTGATGGTCCTATGGGGGAGTAAAAGAAAGAGTCTGAGATGTGATGCCAAGGTTACATGCACATTGCATATTGCAGATGATCATTAGTCCATCTGTTAGAGCTTCCGAAACATTATCAGTGACTCATGCAATGTCAATGAGAGAGATGGAAAACTATTCTGTCACCAGCTTGCTGTGATGCACCCATCTGTCCGTCCCCCACTTGCGCGTCATCCTCCACTCCTACAATCTCCAGGACCGCCTCCTCCCAGGGGGTGAGGTGGGCTACTGATGGAGGCCCTCCTCCTGTCTTCGCTCGTTCTCTTTTATTGGGAGCTCTCTTTTCCTGCAATGAGGGAGACAAGTGGAGGTTGAGTGAGAATGAAGGAGTGAGTGTAGAGAATCCATAGCATAGATGCTTAGAAGGAGACAAAGATGGAGTGAGGTGGCAAGACCAAGGGCCCTCCCTGTGTGTTGTCAGTTGTTTTCATAGCATCAGAGTGATAGGGAGTGTGAGGGCTGCATAGTTGAATAGTTAGGTGAATGTGACCATAGAGAGAGGGACTGGGTAAGGGTGCATGGATGTGAGTGTCAAGTGGGATGTGGAGGAAGAGATTGCTAAAGCTGAGTGCTGGTGAGGAAAGGCAATGGGGATCAGATTGAGAGTGATGGGAAATTCATACTCACTTTTCCAGTGCGCTGAAGGTCATGAAATCTCTTCCTTCACTGTATCCAGGTTCTGCGGGTAGCCGATAAGGAGTTGACCTCCTCTACCACTTGCAGCCACGCTGCCTTTGTCTGCTGGGGAGGCTTCTTCCTCCCTGATGAAGGGAAGAGCACCTCCTTATGAGCTCTTGCTCCCTCCACTAAAGCCTGCAGGGCAACGTCGTCAAAACGGGGTGCAGACCTCGGTCTTTCTCTGGCCATTCTGCTTCCAGATCAGTGTATCAGCAAATGCCAAAGATTGGCAGCCTGCAGAAGAAGCAAGGCTTGTTGCAGGCCTTAAATGCAGCAGCAATGATGATGTCATCGGAGGCGACTTTCAGACTGGAGAAACTCATTTGCCATGGGTTCCCACACGCTGGAACTCAATTGGGCAATTTAGTTAAAATAAAATCAATCTCCCACATCGAATTAGATTAGTGTGGATAACACGAAATGCAGATTACACGACACCAATCCGCACCTGAATGAAAATCCAGCCCATAGAGTAGAAAAGCAAGGAGGTTATGCTAAACCGCTATAAATCACTGGCTAGGCCCCAGCTGGAGTATTGTGGCCTTGTAGAGGGTGCAGAGGAGATTTACTGGAATGGTACCAGGGATGAAAGTCTTCAGTTACATGCAGAGACTAGAGAAACGGGGGTTGTTCTCCTTAGAACAGAGACGGTTAAGGAGAGATTTGATAGAGATGTTCAACATCATGAAGAGTTCTGATAGAATAAATAAATAAATAAAAGCTGTTTCCATTGGCAGAAGGGTCGATAACCAGACACAGATTTAAGGTAATTGGCAAAAGAACCAGAAGTGACATGAGGAAAACCTTTTTTACACAGCGAGTTGTTATGATCTCCATTCCCTAGCAACTGGCTCCTGGCAACTGTCTGAGTCTGAACCAGACCGTTCGCAACCTTGGTGCCCTATTTGACAGCGAGATGAGCTTCTGACAGCATATCCACTCCATCCCCAAGACCGCCTACCTCCACCTCTCTAACATTGCCTGACTCCGCCCCGCCTCAGCTCATTTGCTGCTGAAAACCTCAGCCATGCCTCTGTTACCATTTTTTTATTCATTCATGGGATGCGGGCATCGCTGACAATGCCAGCATTTATTGCTCATCCCTAATTGCCCTTGAGAAGAAGGTGGTGGCCTTCTTGAACTGCTGCAGTCCGTGTGGTGAACGTACTCCCACAGTGCAGTTAGGGAGGGAGTTCCAGGATTTTGACCCAGTGACAATGAAGAAACAGTGATATATTTACAACTCAGGATGGTGCGCGACTTGAAGGGAAACTTGCAGGAAACTAGTAGTGTTCCCATGCTCCTGCTGCCCTTGTCCTTCTAGGTGGTAGAGGTCGTGGGTTTTGGATGTACTGTTGAAGAAGCCTTGGCGAGTTGCTGCAGTGCATCTTGTAGATGGTACACACTGCAGCCACGGTGCGCCGGTGGTGCAGGGAGTGAGTGTTTAAGGTGGTGGATGGGGTACCAATCAAGCGGACTGCTTTGTCCTGGATAGCATTGAGCTTCTTGAGTGTTGATGGAGCGGCACGCATCCAGGCAAGTGGAGAGTATTCCATCACACTCCTTACTTGTGCCTTGTAGATGGTGGAAAGGCTACGGGGAGTCAGGAGGTGAGACACTCACCGCAGAATACCCAGCCTCTGACCTGCTCTTGCAGCCACAGTATTTACGTGGCTGGTCCAGTTAAGTTTCTGGTCAATGGTGACTCCCCAGGCTGTTGATGGTGGGAGATTTGGCAGTGGTAACCCTGTTGAATGTCATGGGGAAGTGGCTAGACTGTCTCTCGTTGGAGATAGTCATTGCCTGCCACTTATGTGGCGCGAATGTTACTTGCCACTTTTCAGCCCAAGCTTGAATGTCGTCCAGATCTTGTTGCGTGCGGGCGTGGACGGTTTCATTATCTGAGGAGTTGCAAATGGAGCTGAACACTGTGTAATCATCAGCGAACATCCCCACTTCTGATCTTATGATGGATGGAAGGTCATTGATGAAATAGCTGAAGATGGTTGGGTCTAAGACACTGCCCTGAGAACTCCTGCTTGCAATGTCCTGGGGCTGAGATGATTGGCCTCCAACAACCTCAACTATCTTCCTTTGTGCTAGGTATGACTCTAGCCAGTGGAGAGTTTTCCCCCTGATTCTCATTGACTTCAGTTTTACTAGGGCTCCTTGATGCCACACTCGGTCAAATGCTGCCTTGATGTCAAGGGCAATCACTCTCATCTCACCTCTGGAATTCAACTCGTTTGTCTAAGTTTGAACCATGGTCTAGAAATGAGTGGCCCTGGCGGTACCAAACTGAGCATTGATGGGCAGGCTATTGATGAGTAAGTGTCGCTTAATAGCACTGTCGATGACACCTTCCATCATTTTTCTGATGATTTGAGTGTATTGCCTACTCCTGCTCCTATTTCTTATGTTCTTAACCTAAAGACTATAGGCATTTGCGCATTCATAAGTCAGACATTAAATCTGCTACCCATGATGACTGGGAACAAGAAAGTCTTGATCTCAACTTGGGTGCTCCACAGTAACATTCCCACCATAGCGTGTTGGAATGTCCTTTCCTGCTGAGCTTTAAGTGAAGTTTGTTTCAAAATGGGGAGGGATGGACAGATAGACAGCAACAGCCTCGATTAGCAGCTTAAAACAAGAAACAAAAGCTGCTTGAAACACAGCAGGTCACTCAGCATTGGTGAGATAGAGAGAACAGAAGAGTTACCATTTCAGGTGCACCCAAGACATGAACTTTTCTGTTCTCTCCATCGACGCTGACTGACCTGCGGTCTGCTTCCAGCACTTTCTGTTCCCGGTTCAGACATCCAGCACCTGCAGCGTCCGACTTTTTATTAATTAGCAACTTTTCTAACTAACCCCTGGACATGAGGAGGAGTCAGGAACCAAGCCCCAACATCCTGATGGACAGGAAACAAGGGTACAAAGACCCACAGATTGGCAGTCAGGTTTTCAAAAGAGAAAGCTAGAGGCAACATGAGGAAGAAACATTTTACGCAGCAAGTTGTTGTGATCTGGAATGCACTGCCTGATGGGTGGTGGAAGTAGATTCAACAGTAACTTTCAAAAGGGAATTGGATAAATACCTGAAGGGAAAAAATGTACAGGGTTACTGGGACAGAGCCGGTGAGTGGGATTAATTGAATAGCTCTTTCACAGAGCCTGAACAGGTGCGATGGGCCGAATGGTCTCCTTCTGTGCTGTATCACTCTATGACGCCATTCTAAGAGCACAACAATTATATATTTTTTTAATGATTTTCAGCTGTAATGTCCTTCCCCTTGTTTGATCAAGCAATTGACTAGCTTTAAATATATCACAGCGCAACAATGGCTACTTTATATTAAATCATTCTTGAGGAGGAATGCCAGGACTGCAACTATGGCCCTGATCAGAGTCTGGTGGATAAATTGGGACTTTCTTAATTTTCATTGAGTCACTTACCACAAAAATTATGGATTGGTTACAAACTTTGCAGCATTTGTTAGCGGGCTTATTAGGAAGCTGCAGGTGAATTCTGATTGGCTACTAGTGGTTTATTACCGCTAATGAAATTGAATCCTCAGGGAGTAGAGCATGATTATCAGAGAGCTCCAGACCCCAGCTAAGCACACAATGACTAGTTCAAAATTCAAGCTTTTGTGTTTTCATTAAATTAGGATGGAAAAAGATCATTTCTCCTGGGTTTTTTTGAGCAGAAGAAAATATGGGCCAGTGTTTTGGGGCTTTTTTTAGGCTGCAGCCACGGCAAGAGAGTAGTTTTCCATGGATAAGCTTTTGGGTCGGAAACTCAAAGATTCCAGCGGACAAACATTAATGTGATAAAAATCACATAACTTAAGAAAAGTATTCTACATGAATTTTTTGCAAAATTTCAATTCTTCTTCGACGCTGCATGGGTACTGCTGAACTGCTTATCGTGTGAAAGCTGGATTCTGGAGCATTGTAACAACCATTCTGTACATATGAGTTGTAGGTGCAGATAATGTGGTAATTTTTTTTAAATTTCCCTTCAGGAATCCTTTTTTAGTGATTATCATTTTGAGTGTGAATTTCTGTACTCATCAAAGTGACAACTGTTGGTATGTGGACAAGAGCACTTCCCATTTCGGGCATCAATTGCTTCTCCACGCCCTTTGATAGGGCAGTGAAAATCTTCTTTCATTCAATTCTTCAAAGACACAAGCTCCTTTATATTTCTTGTAAGTCTAACCAACAGCTACTTCTTTTACCTTTCTTTCCATATTTGTTCCATTATTACCTCCTTTTGCCTTGCACCATCATCCTATTGGTCCTGTAAACATTTCTGCCCTCCACCTGATCACAGACCTTTTTCCTTTTTGTTCTTTCCTTGCACGCAGCACCACCGCCCACCGCCCCCCCACCCGCCAATCTCCCCCGCCACTCCCCTTTCCCCATGCTCTGTATTTGCTTAAAAGTTGTTCATCTCTAGCATCTTCCAGTTATGATCAAAGGTCATCGACCTGAAACATTAAATCTGATTCTCTCTCCACAGATGCTGCCTGACCTGCTGAGTATTTTCAGCATTTTCTGTTCTTTTTTCATACTTCCAACATCTGCAGTATTTTGCTTTTGTTTTCTCTTTTACCTTTTGAGGCTTTCACTGTAGTGTATGTACCTTTAAGAGAGAACTACTTTTACAGCTCCTGTCTACTGTAGTACCGGCAGTGACCACACCTGTATGTAAGCCTTGAGCATGCCTCTGTACTCCCAGTCTTGAGACTACCCTACTCCAGTAAACACCTGTTGATTGTTAAGTTACAGCCTCCGTGTAGTTATTGGGAAACATCCTACTTTAAGAATCACGGATCTAACAGTGGCGATGAGGTCGATTCGAATCTGCCTGCAACTCTGCATTTCCCTTCAAGGATTCGCTCCGGGAGGACGGTGGAAGAAAGTTGAGGCCAGAAGCACGGGCGTCGACCACGAGCAACCGCCCAGTCATCCGGCAGAGAGTAAACATCGCAGGAGAGGCTGTGGAGAGCCGGGCTTGGTTCCCCAGCCACGACGATCCAGCAACAGACTGGCAACAGGTACAGCGCACACCCTTCCCGGACAGCGGCGGCTGGAGCCGACCGACGGCGTAGAAAAGCCGAGCAGCGTCAACAGGGTAAGAGAGAGGGTGAAGCGCACAGGGCGCAGCCGGGAGTTGAAAACCGAGCGGCGTCGAGGAAAAACAAAGAGAGAGAGAGAGAGGGTAAAGCAGCAGCCGGGTTCAGGACCGAGCGACGGTAACGGGAAAGGCGCACAGGAGAACGCACAGAGCACAGCCAGGGCTCAAGGGCTGAACTGCGTCCGCAGGGAGAAGAAGGGAGAGCGCGGGAGATGCCATTTTTAGAAGCCGCAGCGGAGAAGAAGGGCAAGCGCGGGAAGGAAGGAAAGTGCGGGAGACGCCATTTTGTGCCAGCGGAGAAGAAGGGAGAGCGCGGGAGACGCCATTTTAGACAGTTAAATCATACCCAGGGATGGCGAAGAGTGGCAGTATCACTGCGTTCGACAATGAAGTCGAAGATTGGGCGACATATGTGGAACGCATTGAGGTGTACTGCAGGGCGAATGAAGTGCCAGATGCTAGGAAAGCACTGGTTTTGTTAAATTCCATGGGTGCAAAAACTTATGGCTTACTGCGAAACCTGATAACCTCAGAGAAGCCCATGGATAAGAATTTCGAAAGCATAGTAGAAATCCAACAGGACCACGTAAGCCCCACACCGCTGCTGATAGCAGAAAGATTTAAGTTCCACAAAAGGAACCAGCATAAAGACGAAAGTAATGCTGAGTACTTAACGGAACTGCGCAAGCTACTGAAACACTGCCAGTTTGGAGTGGGACTATCAGATACGTTAAGGGACAAGTTTGTGTGTGGGCTTCAAAGTGAAGGAACCCAGAAACGGCTTCTATCAGAAAAGGATCTTACGCTGGACAAGGCTTTCAGCATGGCAGTATCACACGAAGCAGCCGCACGGGGCGCTGCAGAGATACAACGGAGACCGCAAGAATATGGCACCAATGAAATGTCATATGGAGCAGGGAAGTGTTATCGCTGCAGCAGAACAACACACGACCAGAAGGATTGTTGGTTCAAGGGCCAAGTGTGCAGACAGTGTGGAAAAGCAGGACACATAGCAAGAGTCTGCAGGTCAGGGAAGAAAACCAGCAGCAAGAAATCTCCACAGGAGAAGTACAAAAAGGTACATAAGGTAATGGACAGTAGTTCAGACGAACAGGGAAGTGATACAGACTCCAGAAGCAAGGAGCTGGGTTGTCTGAAACTACATAAGTTAACCAAAATGGAGAATCACCAGACTATCTGGGTCACACACAAGATAGACGGGGTCCAAGTGAAAATGGAATTGGACACTGGATCAGCCCTAACAGTCATAAACCAAAGGGACTACAAGCGGCTATTTCCACATATACCCTTGAAAGCTACAGAGATTGTCTTGAAGATGTACACGGGGCAAAAAGTCTACCCCAAAGGAAAAATAAGGGTGAAAGTGATATACAAAGGCCAGGAAATACCTAAAATGGACCTATATGTATTGCCAGATGGAGGACCACCACTACCAGGACATGAATGGATCCGGAAGATACAATTAGATTGGCATTCCATACAGGCACTGAAGGTTGAGGCCAAAAAGGATGACGACGTCACACCTGGACGACTGTCAAAAATGCTAACTGATGCAAAAGAAGTGTTCCAGGAGGAACTCGGAACACAAAAAGGCATAACAGCAACGATTAAAATAGAGGAAAATGCAAGTCCAAAGTTTTTTTTAAGGCCAGGCCTTATGCGATCCGACCAGCCGTTGAAGCAGAGCTGGAAGGGTTGGAACGTTCAGGAGTACTGTCCAAAGTAGACTGGAGCGAGTGGGCTACACCCATCGTCCCTGTAATGAAGAGGTCGTTGAGTAATACGCCTGGGGAACCAAAGAAGGTCCGCATCTGTGGGGATTTTAAGGTGACAGTGAACCCAATCCTTCACATGGTACAATATCCGCTTCCACGGATTGAGGATATTTTCGCCTCGCTATCTGGAGGTAAACGCTTCACCAAAATTGATCTGGCCCAGGCGTACTTGCAAATGGAGGTAGAAGAAGCCTCGAAACAATACCTCATGATCAACACTCATAAAGGTCTCTACCAATACAACCGGCTGGTGTTCGGGGTAGCATCGGCTCCGGCTATTTGGCAAAGGGCAATGGATCAAGTCCTGCAAGGGATTCCAGGGACCCAGTGTTATTTGGACGACATCCCGGTCACGGGCGAAAATGACAGTGATCACCTCGCCAACCTGGAGAAGGTGCGCACTAGATTAAAGGAATATGGGCTACGAGCTAATCGCCACAAGTGTGAGTTTTTCCAGAAGCAGATCTCGTATTGTGGCCACGTTATTGATGAAGAGGGGTTACATAAGTCCCCTGAAAAGATTGAGGCAGTAGTCAAGGCTCCAGCACCGGAAAATGTGTCACAACTGAGGTCGTTCCTCGGGCTGGTAAACTACTACCATAAGTTCTTACCAAATTTGTCTACAGTAGTACACCCACTGAATACCCTACTGCAAACGAGGGTACCATGGAAGTGGAATGACGAATGTAAACGAGCTTTCCAGAAGTGCAAAGATTTGATCACATCAAAAGAGGTGTTGGCCCATTTCAACCCAGCACTACCAATCCGGTTGGCATGTGATGCATCAGCCTATGGTATTGGAGCGGTGCTGTCGCACAAATTCCCAGAGGGGTTGGAGAGGCCAGTAGCCTTTGCGGCTCGGTCACTAACCTCAGCCGAGCGCAACTACGCCCAGATCGACAGGGAGGCCCTCAGCCTAGTATGGGGAGTAAAAAAATTCAACCACTATCTGCATGGGCAGAAGCTCACCTTGCTGACTGACCACCAACCACTTGTCTCCATCTTTAATCCAAAGAAGGGCGTTCCGGTGATGACTGCACAACGGTTACAAAGATGGTCCCTTTTTCTAGGGGCGAACCAATATGAAATAGAATATAAAGGCACGAAACAGCATGGAAACGCTGATGGGCTATCACGCTTGCCACTGCCTACTGTGGAGGAAGCACCAGCAGTGGACCCTATCGAGATATTTTATTCGTCAATAATTGAACGATTGCCAGTAACTAACATGGATATAGAGAAGGAGACCCGCAATGATCCGACACTGTCTCGGGTATATGATTTGACGGTGAGGGGATGGCCAACACATGGCGACTCACTGTTGCCAGCATTCTCATCCAGAAGAGAACAGCTGTCAGTATGCCAGGGGACAGTGATGTGTGGATCCCGAGTGGTAATTCCACCCAAGTTAAGGGAGAGAGTGCTAAATGAGCTTCACGAAGGTCATCTGGGAGGGGTGAAAATGAAAAGCCTTGCTAGGGCTTATGTGTGGTGGCCGGGGATTGATCAACAAATCGAGGACCTAACTAAGAGCTGCTCAGGATGCCAGAAGGTCCAAAATGCACCACCACATGCCCCTCTCCACCCATGGGAGTGGCCCTCCTCTCCATGGCAACGGGTGCATATTGATTTTGCTGGTCCATTCATGGACTCAATGTTCTTAATAGCAGTGGATGCGCACTCGAAATGGCCTGAGGTGATAAAAATGTCCTCAACCACTACAGAGAAAACGATTGCAGTCCTACAGACCATATTTGCCAGGAACGGCTTGCCAGAGCAGATTTGCTCTGATAATGGACCACAGTTTGTGTCCGAAGAGTTTCGGAAATTTATGAGAAGGAATGGGGTAAAGCATTACACATCCGCCCCGTATCATCCAGCCATAAATGGATTGGCTGAGAGGTTCGTACAAACCTTTAAAAAGGCGATAAATGCCATGTGTGATGATGAAATTCCACTACAGCATAAGGTGGACAATTTCCTGTTAGCCTACAGAAATGCGACACATGCAGTTACCAACCAGACCCCGGCCATGATGTTCTTTAACCGAAGGTTGAGATCTCGTCTGGATTTGCTCAGACCAAATGTGCGAAGAAGTGTTGAGGATAAACAATTCCAGCACATCAATGAGAAGCCGACAAGGAGCTTCAATGTAGGGCAACCAGTCTTGGCCCGTGACTACCGAACAGAGAAATGGCATCCCGGAATGATATGCACACGGCAGGGGCCATTAATGTACACAGTGGATGTCGGGGAAAACATTGTGAGACGCCACATCGACCAGATCTTAGCGTCACAGGAACGAGTCAACCCCATGTCTCGCGTACCTGGGGATGAACCCGACATACTGGTAGCATCTGCCTCAGAAACAGTAGCAGTGGAAACTGATGAAAGGGGGCCAGAATCGCCTCCGCACCAAGAACAAGAACCTCAGGAAAGGCGCTATCCAGAAAGGATCAGGAAGCCGCCCCAAAGACTGAATCTATAAATGGACTATTTCTGTTTAATGTGCATGTTAAAGTGTTAATTGTTATTTGCATATTATGGGTACTGCTAATCTAAAAGGGGAGGAATTGTAGTGTATGTACCTTTAAGAGAGAACTACTTTTACAGCTCCTGTATACTGTAGTACCGGCAGTGACCACACCTGTATATAAGCCTTGAGCATGCCTCTGTACTCCCAGTCTTGAGACTATTCTACTCCAGTAAACACCTGTTGATTGTTAAGTTACAGCCTCCGTGTAGTTATTGGGAAACGTCCTACTTTAAGAATCACGGATCTAACATTCACCTTTACTAATTTTCATTAAATGACATTCTTAGTTTCACTATCTTCTCTGACCACAGGTTAAACTCCCACATCCCCACTATTGCTAATGCTGCTTCTCAGAATATTTGATTCCTCCTTCATGCCAAACATTTATTTTTCCTTCAACTTTCAGTTCCCTATAAAGCCCAAATACACCCAAAACTTCAATACTGCTCCCAATTTCAATGAGACATTTCAGGTGCCTGCCTTGAATTCTTGGACAAGATACAAGAAAAAGCTTGTCATCTGATATATGTTCAATCTCTCACTCTCAGTCTTGCTCTCTCTCTCTGTGGGAGAAATGGGTTTTGCTTCTTGGGACACTGGCACTAGTACTGGGACAGGAGGGAGCTGTTCCGTTGGGACGGACTCCACTTGGCCAGTGCTGGGACTAGAGTCCTGGCGAATCATATAACACGGGCTGTAGAGAGGGCTTTAAACTAATTAGTGGGTGTTGTGTCCGTGTGTTAATAGAGACACTGAAGGCAGGAGTTGGTTTCACAGGTGTTTACTGAACAAAGTCTGGAGGTGAACTAACTGATACAACACAATATACAGGCTTATATAGCCCGAGTGGCCATTACCGGCATTACAGTACACAGGGGGCTCTTAAAGGCACATACACTACAATTCCTCCCCTTTTAGCCAACCAGTACATAATATTTTAAGTAATCATTAATTACATGTTACAAGAACAATAATCTACACATTGCTGCAGTTAATCAATTATAAGTCAGTCTCTCTGGCGGCTTCCTGACTCGGTCCGGATAACGCCTCGGTGGTGTAGTAGTTTCTGGTGGTGTAGTAGGTTCTTTTGGCAAGGCTGATTCGGCTTGAATGCCAGTGTCGGGTTCATCTGGTTCCAGTATCACCGGATCGGAGGTAGATACTATGGGTATCTCTACTTCATCATTAGGCGTATAGAGTTGTGGTGTAGGTTGTCCCTTTTCGGATGACTCTATGATTTGGTCAGCATGGCGCCTTATTATGCTTTCTCCAATGTCCACGGTATACATCAGCGGTCCTAGTCATGTGCAGATAGTTCCAGGCTGCCATTTCTCGGTACGGTAGTCCCGGGCCAAAACTTGTTGACCTATCTGGAAGGTTCTAGTTGGCCTTTCATTCATGCCTTGAAATTGCCGGTTCTCCATGTCCCTTCTGATGTTTGGCTTGATCAAATCCAGCCGGCATCTTAGGCTTCTATTGAAGAACATCATGGCGGGAGTTTGGTTTGTAACCATATGTGTTGCATTCCTGTATGCAAACAAGAAGTTATCCACCTTATGCTGAAGTTTAAGTCTTCATTACCCATGGCCTTTATGGCCTTCTTGAAGGTCTGGACAAACCTTTCAGCCAATCCATTGGTGGCAGGATGGTATGGGGCGGATGTGTAGTGCTTAACCCCATTGTTTTTTAAGAACTTCCTGAATTCTTCGGACACAAATTGTGGTCCATTATCAGAACAGATCTGTTCAGGCAGCCCATTCCTGGCAAATATGGTCCTTAATACTGTGGTGGTTTTTTCCGTGGTGGTGGAGGACATCTTTATTACCTCCGGCCACTTGGAGTGTGCATCAACCACGATTAAGAACATTGAGTCCATAAATGGACCAGCAAAGTCGATGTGTACCCTTTGCCAGGGAGATGAGGGCCACTCCCATGGATGTAGCGGGGCTTGTGGTGGAGCGTTTTGGACCTTCTGGCATCCTAGGCAGCTCTTGGTCATTTCTTCGATGTCTCCATCGATACCTGGCCACCATACAAACGCCCTGGCTAGGTTCTTCATTTTCACTCCACCCAGATGCCCCTCGTGAAGCTCCTTTAGAACTTTATCCTGGAGTTTGGGTGGAATCACCACTCTGGATCCACACATCAAGGTTCCTCGGCACACTGACAGCTGTTCTCTTCTTTGCGAGAATGTTGGCAACAGTGGTTCGCCATGTGCTGGCCATCCCTTCACTGTTAAATCGTAGACTCATGAGAGAGTCGGGTCAGGAGGTTTCTAGAGAGCAAATAATAGAAATGACAACGGAGAAGGTCATAGACTTAGGTAGCAGTGGGGGAATTAAAAAACAGAACGTGTCAGGAAGGGACAGAAGGTATGGAGTAAAAGGTAAAGTACTAAAAGGGGAAAAAACAGGAACTAAGTGTCACAAAACATATTTGAAAGTTCTTTATCTGAATGCACGTAGCATTCATAACAAAATGAATGAGTTAACGGCACAAATAACTACATATGGGTATGATCTTGTGGCCATAACAGAAACATGGCTGCAGAGTGACCATGACTGGGAATTAAACATACCAGGTTATTTAACAATCAGGAAGGACAGGCAGGAAGGGAGGGGAGGTGGGGTGGCTATGTTAATAAAGGAAGGAATCACTATAATACAGAGAAATGATATTGGGTCAAAGGAGCAGGATAGTGAAACAGTTTGGGTGGAGATAAGGATTAATAAGGGGAAAAAAACACTAGTGGGCGTAGTCTATAGGCCTCCGAACAGTTGCAACTGTGTTGGACGGAGTATTAATCAGGAAATAGTTGAGGCTTGTAATAAGGGAACAGCTATAATTATGGGGGATTTTAACTATCATATTAACTGGACAAATCATATTGGGCAGAGCAGCCTTGAAGATGAGTTCATTGAGTGTATTAGGGATGGGTTTCTTGAGCAGTATGTAACTGAACCGACCAGGGGGCAAGCAACCTTAGATTTGGTCCTGTGTAATGAGACAGGATTAATCAAAAATGTCCTAGTAAAGGATCCCTTGGAATGAGTGACCATAACATGGTTGAATTCCATATTCAATTAGAGGGTGAGAAGGTTGGATCTCAAACAAGCGTGCTGAGCTTGAATAAAGGAGACTATGAAGGTATGAGAGCGGAATTGATTAGAGTGGACTGGGAAAATAGATTAAAGGGTAAGATGGTACATGATCAGTGGTGTACATTTAAGGAGTTATTTTACAACTTCCAAAAAAAAATATTCCACTGAGGAAAAAAGGGTGCAAAAGAAAAGATAGCCATCCATGGCTAAGTAAAGTAATTAAGGATAGTATCCGACTAAAAACAAGGGCATATAAGGTAGCCAAATCTAGTGGGAGGATAGAAGATTGGGAAGTCTTTAAAAGACAGCAAAAATAACTAAAAGATTGATTAAGAAAGGGAAGATAGATTATGAAAGTAAATTAGCAAAAATATAAAAACAGATAGCAAAAGTTTCTATAGTTATATAAAAAAAAGGGTGGCTGAAGTAAATGTTGGTCCCTTAGAGGATGAGACTGGGAAATTAATGGTGGGAAACATGGAGATGGCAAAAACGCTGAACAAATATTTTGTATCAGTCTTTACGGTAGAGGACACTAAGAATATCCCAACACTGGACAAACAGGGGGCTCTAGGGGGGGAGGAGCTAAATACGATTAAAATCACTAAGGAAGTGGTACTTGGTAAAATAATGGGACTCAAGGCGGATAAATCCCCTGGACCTGATGGCTTACATCCTAGGGTCTTGAGGGAAGTGGCGTTAGGGATTGTGGATGCATTGGTAATAATTTTCCAAAACTCCCTGGACTCAGCAAAGGTCCCGGCAGATTGGAAAACTGCTAATGTAACACCCTTATTTAAAAAGGGTAGTAGGCAGAAGGCTGGAAACTATAGACCTGTTAGCCTAACATCTGTGGTTGGTAAACCATTATTAAGGAGACAGTAACGGGACATTTGGATAAACATAATTTAATAGGACAAACTCAGCATGGTTTCATGAAGGGGAAGTCATGTTTGACAAATTTGCTTGAGTTCTTTGAGGAAGTAACATACAGGGTGGATAAAGGGGAACCAGTGGACGTAGTGTATTTAGACTTCCAAAAGGCATTTGACAAGGTGCCACACAAAAGATTATTGCTCAAGATAAAAAATCACAGGATTGGGGGTAATATTCTGGTGTGGGTGGAGGATTGGCTCTCTGACAGAAAGCAGAGAGTTGGGATAAATGGTTCATTCTCAGACTGACAATCAGTAACTAGTGGTGTTCTGCAGGGGTCAGTGCTGGGTCCCCAACTCTTTACAATCTATATTAACGATTTGGAGGACGGGACCGAGTGTAACATATCAAAGTTTGCAGATGATACAAAGATGGGAGGGAAAGTAGTGAGTGAGGAGGACATAAAAAACCTGCAAGGGGACATAGACAGGCTAAGTAAGTGGGCAGAGATTTGGCAGATGGAATACAATACTGGAAAGTGTGAGGTTATGCACTTTGGCAGGAAAAATCATAGAGCAAGTTATTATCTTAATGGCAAGAAACTGGAAAGTACTGTAGTACAAAGGGATCTGGGGGTCCTGGTGCACGAAACTCAAAAAGTTAGTATGCAGGTGCAGCAAGTGATCAAGAAGGCCAATGGAATGTTGGCTTTTATTGCTAGGGGGATAGAATATAAAAACAGGGAGGTATTGCTGCAGTTGTACAAGGTATTGGTGAGACCGCACCTGGAATACTGCATACAGTTTTGGTGTCCACACTTAAGAAAAGACATACTTGCTCTCGAGTCAGTGCAAAGAAGGTTCACTCGGTTAATCCCGGCGATGAGGGGGTGGTCATATGAGGAGAGGTTGAGTAGATTGGGACTCTACTCATTGGAGTTCAGAAGAATGAGAGGCGATCTTATTGAAACATATAAGATTGTGAAGGGGCTTGATCGGGTGGATGCGGTGAGGATGTTCCCAATGATGGGTGAAACTAGAACTAGGGGGCATAATCTTAGAATAAGGGGCTACTCTTTCAAAACTGAGATGAGGAGAAACTTCTTCACTCAGAGGGTGGTAGGTTTGTGGAATTTACTGCCCCAGAAAGCTGTGGAAGCTACATCATTAAATAAATTTAAAACAGAAATAGATAGTTTCCTAGAAGTAAAGGGAATTAAGGGTTACAGGGAGCAGGCAGGAAATTGGACATGAGCCTAGGTTCGGAATGGTCATGGCACTGTGGGTAGTGGAGTGGGCCCAGGGGCCGTGTAGCCTGGTTCTGCTCCTACTTCTTGTGTTCTAATTCTGTGTTAGATTTCAGGAGATGGTTTTATTCCTGTTCCTGGCTGGGGTGGAGATTGCCTTTACAGAAGGTAAGTACTGTAGAAAATATAGGGACAGAGTGATCTCCTAGACGAGTTTCGATCGCCTAGATGGGTCGGAGAGGAATTTCCCAGATTTTTTCTCCCAAATTGGCCATTGGGTTTTTTACCTGGTTTTTCGCCTCTCCCAGGAGGTCACATGGGTTCGGGTGGATGGAGAGTGATAGAAGATTTGAGGTTAGGATCAGATCAGCCATGATCTTATTGAATGGTGGAGCAGGCTCGAGGGGCTAAATGGCCTACTCCTGCTCCTATTTCTTATGTTCTTATGTTCACCCCACCCCCCTACTGCCCCACATACACACACCACTTTTCTTGCTTTCCTCTATTTTGCCAATATTACTATGGTCAATGCTGTTGAAACTTCCCTCTGTTGTTCTTTCTAAATTGAAATGTAATCATCCTGGACATTCTTCCTTCCATGTCCACACCATATTGAAATCAAGATTTATTGATCAAACTGCTATTCAAACTAATTATTTCCTCAGACTTCAAAACTATGGAAATCCTTGTCAGCCTTAGTTTTTACATCCTCCTACAATCTTCAGACGACATCATCCGAAAACAAAACATCAGGTTCCACATGTACACTAACGACACCCAGCTCTACCTCACCACCGCCTCTCTTGACCCCACTGTCTCTAAATTATCGGACTGCTTGTCCGACATCCATTACTGGATGAGCAGAAATTTCCTCCAACTAAATATTGGGAAGCCGGAAGCCATTATCTTCAGTCCCCGCCACAAACTCCGTCACCTAACCACCAACTCCGTCCCTCTCCTGGACAACTGTCTGAGGCTGACCCAGACTGTTCACAACCTTGGTATCACATTTGCCGGAGATAAGCTTCCGACCACATATCCACGCCATCACTAACATCGCCTGATTCCACCCTGCCTCAGCTCATCTGCTGCTGAAACCATCATCCATGCCTTTGTTAGCTCTAGGCTGGACTATTCCATCTTCCACCCTCCACTCATCCAAAACTCTGCCCATATCCTAACTTGCACCAAGTCCCGTTCACCCATTTGGGCACAATTTCGAAATTTGCAGATGACACGAAACTTGGAAGTGTAGTAAACAGTGAGGAGAATAGTAATAGACTTCAGGAAGACATAGGCAGGCTGGTGGAATGGACATGGCAGATGAAATTCAATGCAGAGAAATGTGAGGTGATACATTTTGGTAGGAAGAATGAGGAGAGACCATACACACCATATGGTACAATTTTGAAGCAGGTGCAAGAACAGAGAGTCCTGGGGGTGTTTGTGCACAAATCTCTGAAGGTGGTAGGACAGGTTAACAAAGCAGTTAATAAAGCATATGGGATCCTGGGCTTTATAAATAGAGGCACAGAGTACAAACACCAGGAAGTTATGCTAAACCTATATAAAACACTAGTTCGGCCCCAGCTGGAGTATTGTGCCCAATTCTGGGCACCGCATTTTAGGAAGGACATGAAGGCTTTGGAGAGGATACAGAAGAAATTTACTAGAATGGTTCCAGGGATGAGGGATTACAGTTATGTGGATAGACTAGAGACGCTAGGGTTGTTCTCCTTGAAGCAGAGAAGGCTAAGAGGAGATTTGAAGAGGTGTTTAAAATCATGAAGGATTTAGATGGAGTAAATAAAGAGAAACTGTTTCCAACGGCTGAAGGGCCAATAATGAGAGGGCACAGATTTAAGGTGATTGGCAAAAGAACCAGAGGCGACATGAGGACAAACCTCTTTATGCAATGAGTGGTTAGGATTTGGAATGCACTGCCTGATGGGGTGGTGGATACAGATTCAATAGTAACCTTCAAAAGGGAATTGGAGAAAAAATTGCAGGGATATGGGGAAAGAGCGGGGGAGTGGGACTAACTTGATTGCTCTTCGAAAGAGCTGGCGCAGACTCGATAGGCCGAATAGCCTCCTTCTGTACTGTACTATTCTATGATTCTCTGATATCCAAGTACTTTTTAAATGAGATGTGGGTTTTGCCTCTACCACCTTTTCAGGCAGTGAGTTCCAGATCCTCACCACCCTCTGGGTGAAAAAACTCTTAACACCCATCTAATCCAGGAAGGTGCCTGAGGATTGGAAAGTGGCAAGTGTGACACCATTGTTAAGAAAGGGTGTAAGGACAATCCTAGTAACTACAGGCCGGTCAGTTTAACATCAGTGGTGGGTAAAGTTTTAGAAACAATAATCCAGAAAAAATTAACGGGCACTTGAAGAGGTTTAAGCTAATTAAGGAGAGCCAACACAGATTTGTAAAAGGCAGATCATGTTTAACTAATCTAATTGAATTTTTTGATGAAGTAACAGAGAGGATTGATGAAGGGAATGCAATGGATGTTGTCTACATGGATGTTCGGAAGGCATTTGACAAAGTACCACATAGAAGGCTGGTTGACAAAATTGAGGCTCATGGAATAGGTGGGTCAGTGGCAGCTTGGATAAGGAATTGGCTTAAGGACAGAAAACAGCGAGTTGTGGTAAATGGCTGTTTTTCAGACTGGAGGATGGTAGACAGTGGTGTTCCCCAAGGGTCAGTGCTGGGGCCACTGCTTTTTTTGATATATAAAACGACCTGGATATTGGAATACAGAGTAGAATTTCTAAATTTGCCGATGAGGCCAAACTTGGGGGTGTGGCAAACAGTGATGATGATACCAATCGACTGCAACAGGACATAGAAAGGCTAGCAGAATGGGTAGACAAGTGGCAGATGGAATTTAATGCAGAGAAGTGTGAGGTGATGCATTTTGGCAGAAGGAACAGGGAGAGGCAATATACACTTAATGGCACAGTTTTAAAGAGTGTGCAGGGACAGAGGGACCTGGGAGTTAATGTGTATAGGTCCCTGAAGGTAGCAGGACATATTGAGAGAGTGGTTAGCAAAGCATATGGGATCTTGGGCTCCATAAATAGAGGTATTGAGTACAAAAGTAGAGAAGTTATGCTGAACCTTTATAAAGCGCTGGTTAGGCCACAACTGGAGTATTGAGTCCAGTTCTGGTCACCACACTTTAGGAAGGATGTGAAGGTCCTTGAGAGGGCGCAGAGGAGATTTACCAGAATGGTTCCGGGGATGAGGGATCTTAGCTACAAGGACAGGTCGGAGAAGCTGGATTTGTTTTCATTAGAGCAAAGGAGGTTGAAGGGTGAGTTGATAGAGGTGTACAAGATTATGACGGGTTTGGATAGGCTAGACGGGGAAAGGCTGTTCCCATTAGTTGATGGTACAAGGACTAGGGGACACAGATTTAAGGTTTTGGGCAAGAGATACAGGGGGGATGTGAGGAAAAACGTTTTTACACACCGAGTGGTGAGGACCTGGAACTCGCTGCCAACGGAAGTGGTGGAAGCGGAGACACTCAATGTTTTCAAGGGGAGACTGGATAGGCACTTGAGGGAAATAAGCTTGCAGGGCTACGGGGATAGAGTGGGGGAATGGGACTGACTGGATTGCTCTACCGAGAGCCGGCACAGACTCGATGGGCCGAATGGCCTCTTTCTGTGCCATATGACTATGACTCTAATCCTTCTGCCACTTACTTTAAATCTATGTCCCCTGGTTATTGACCACTCTGCTGAGGGAAATAGGTCCTTCCTATCCATTCTATCTAGGTCCCTCATAATTTTATATACCTCAATTAAATCTCCCCTCAGCCTCCTCTGTTCTAAAGAAAACAACCCCAGTCTATCCAATCTTTCCTCATATCTAAAATTCTCCAGTCCTGGCAACATCCTCGTAAATCTCCTCTGTACCCTGTCTAGTGCAATCACATCTTTCCTGTAATGCGGTGACCAGAACTGTACGCAGTATTCTAGCTGTGGCCTAACTAGTGTTTTATACAGTTCAAGCATAACCTCCCTGCTCTTATATTCTATGCCTCGGCTAATAAAGGAAAGTATCCCGTATGCCTTCTTAACCACCTTATCTATCTGTAGGCTACCTGCAGAGATCTGTGGACATGCACTCCAAGGTTCTTCTGTTCCTCTGCACTTCTCAGTATCCTACCATTTATTGTGTATTCCCTTTCCTTGTTAACCCTCCCCAAATCCATTACCTCACACTTCTCATGATTGAATTCCATTTGCCACTTTTCTGCCCACCTGACCAGTCCATTGATATCTTCCTGCAGTCTACAGCTTTCTTCCTCACTATCAACCACATGACCAATTTTTGTATCATCTGCAAACTTCTTAATCATTCCCCTACATTGAAGTCTAAATCATTGATATAAACCACAAAAAGCAAGAGCCCTAGAACTGAGCCCTGCAGAACCCCATGGAAAACAGCCTTCCGGTCACAAAAACACCCGTCGACCATTACCTTTGCTTCCTGCCACTGATCCAATTTTGGATCCAACCTGCCACTTTCCCTTAGATCCCATGGGCTTTTACTTTTCTGACCAGTCTGCCATGTGGGACCTTGTCAAAAGCCTTGCTAAAATCCATGTAGACTACATCAAACGTGCGACCATCATCAACCCTCTTTGTTACCTCCTCAAAAAATGCAATCAAGTTCGTCAGACACGACCTTCCCTTAACAAATCCATGCTGACTGTCCTAGATAAATCCATACCTTTCTAAAATGACAATTAATATTTTTTTTCCAATAATTTGCCCACCACCGAGGTTAAGCTGACTGGCCTATGATTACTCAGTCTATCCCCCCTCTCCCTTTTTAAACAATGGTACAATGTTAGCAGTCCTTCAGTACCACGCTTGTAGCCAGACAGGATTGGAAAATGATGGTCAGAGCCTCCACTATTGCTTCATTTAACAGCCTTGGATACATTTCTTCTGGGCCTGGTGATTCATCAACTTTGAAAGATGCTAAACCCCTTAATATTTCCTCTCCCACTATGTTTATCGCATCTAATATTTCACACTCCTCCTCCTTCATCGCCCCTCTCTTTTGTGAAAATATAAATGCAAGTTATTGTTATTTCAGACCGAAGCTCGGCACATTTATTGGCTCAATCTTGATGTACCTCATAATATCTTTTACTCTTTTCAGCCTTGGTGCTGTTGTAAGCAATGGGCCTTTGCCCTGGGGTCTCAAAAAGAAAGGAAAAAACATCAAACAATCTAAAAGGTGTTGTGAAAATAGCTTATAAGATTGTGATGGCAGCACAAAGAATAAGCATTGATTTGTCATGTTTTGGGATCTGTATGATAGGATTAAGATCACGGTTAGTGGGCTGTAAGGGTTCTATGTGAAATGAGTTTGGGCATTTCTCAATCAAGTTCCTTGTCATAAAGAAAGAACTTGTATTAATTTCGCACCTTTCACAACCTCAGGATGTCCCAAAGCACTTTTTGTTGTGCTCAAGTCTCTGGAGTGGGGCTTGAGCCCACCACCTTCTGACTCAGATGCTAGAGTACTAACACTGCACCACTCCCGGCACGTACTGGACCGACAGTACAAAATTGGTAGTCTTATTCGGAGGTTGCTGAAGAACTGGTGCTAGAAATGAAAAATATCACACTGGTGTAATAAGGATGCTCTTCTGAGGTCAGGGCTGAATTAGATTTTTGGAAGTAAACTAGCTTGAAGTGTGTTGAGGAAAGCATCAAGCTTGGCTGCAAAACCCCCATGACTGAATAGACGTTCATTGTCCAGGCTGAAACATGAAGACTGACCACATTGAGGAGGTACTGAAGGGCAACCGGTCTCAGAGGAACCTATGCCAGCAAGAAGGTAATGCCTTGAGGAGAGAAGGAGAGGATGGTAGAAATTGGCATCTAAAAAGGGGAAAATTCACTAGGTGGGAAATTTCAGGGGCAAGGCCTTGTCCTTCCATTCCATTTCCTACATTACAACAGCGACTACACTTCAAAAGTATTTCATTGGTCATAAGCCACTTTGGGACGTCCTGAGGTCATGAAAGGCGCTATATAAATGCAAGTTTTTCTTTTCATTTTATTTTGCCAACATGTGGCACTATTAGCTGCCTAATTATTCACTTTCACTGGCTTTAAACCTAACTGGATTGAAGTGGTGATTTTTTGCAGGAACTACATACTTTGGAAAGGTCTGTTGATTTCACCAGCTCAAGTTTGAGCTTTAAAAGTATAAATTGTGTGTGTGGAAAGAAAGGACTTGCTATGGCCATGTTAGGTTCATGTTATTAAACACACAATTCTGATCACCCTTTGTGCCTATCTTGTAGGCACTGGATGCAATTTGAAATGCATCAGGAGAACATCACTACTTCACTTGTGAGCGAGATCATCTCTGGACTGAAGATGATGCTGAACTGTCTAGGCTGAGAGACTAAGGCCAGGAAGCTTTTATGTTGTTGTTTCTTATGACGGGAAAAACTTATAACGGGATGTCTAGTTTAACTATCCATTCGATGTCCTCCGGAGATGCCGAGTGGTGAAATGAGGTGCCTCCCGCAACAGGTCTCAGTGGGCAGGTTGATGTGATGCGTTCCATTCTCTGGGACTCATGGCCACAGTCACACTTTGGGTCGTCCCCGATCTACCACTTTAATGTAACTAATCTAAAAGGTCGCCTTTAATTCCTACCCATTTGGTATCAATAGGAATAAACTGATCGGATCTCATATCAGTTTGGATAGCAGGTCGATTCTGTTCCTGGGGCACAGCCTTATTTGCCTTTCACTATGTAAACCGTCAAACTCGATTGATTCGTGGGACATTAACTAAAGACACTCCTTTTTCCTAATCTTTACCGTGCCAGTGTATTATCCATATCATCCCACTGCTCAATTTGTCGTGTGTGCTTATCGGTATATTCAAAGAATTGGTAATGTCGGTTCAACTGTAAAATAATATTGGTTTATTGTCGATAGCAAAATACTGCAGATGCTGGAAATCCGAAATAACAACAGAAAATGCTGGAAAAACTCAGCAGGCCAGGCAACATCCGTGGAGAGAAAATAGAGTCAACCTTTCGGGTCAACCTCTTGACAAAGGTTTTGACCCGAAACGTTGACTCTATTTTCTCTCCACGAATGTTGCCTGGCCTGCTGAGTTTTTCCAGCATTTTCTGTTGTTATTTTGGTTTATTGTCTGATGTTTTTATTTATTCTTGTAGATGGGGGAGTTTTCATGTTGCAATACAGTATTGAAATTACACCTCCGCTCAGGCCAACAGGAAGGGGAACACGACCAGCTTCCAGACACCGCGCATGGAGCTGGATCACTCCTGCAGATACCTTGCTGATTGACAATCTAGCTCGAGTGACATGTAACATGGTTCGTGGTTTCCGGAAAATGAATGCAATTTGACTTAATTGATTAAGTGAGGTGAGAATAACTCTGGTCGTTATGTATAGTCACATTCCAAAAGCATTTGCGATTCCTCCCCACCCCAACTCTGGCTATTTAGGGCCAAATGGTAAAAATTGTTCCAAAGAATTCGTTATCATTTCGGTAGAAATGCTCAAAAGGGTAAAACTGGGCTAACGCACATAGGGCCCGGGGGAATTGTTACCCACTGTTTTCACAGGACTATGGATTTTTTCCCACTGCATTACAAAGCCTGTGAACGAAATGGAGAGTTTTTGAGGTTGTGATAAGGAACCACAGAGCTTGCAAACCCACGGAAAGCCACTGCCAAATGAGAAAAGGGGGCTGTATATTGAGCAGCGGCAGTTATACATTGAATAATTGATTATGTAGAGAGTTGTCAAGTTGACAAGTTTACCCCCGGCTCCTGTTAATTTATTAGTGCCCTGATTCTTTCCAAGAACTGTACTTTTCAATTATGTGATGTCTGTTTCACAATTTTTAAAACAGAGCTTTTTTTTGGTTTTTGCGCATTTTACGCTTGGAAAAAGTTGTGGATAAAAGATTGTTTTTTTATAAAGTGCCTTCCAATATATTGTCAAAATGTCAACGATGCTGATTTATTGACCCTTTTAATTCTTGCAAGTGCACGACAGATTGTATTCTGAAAATGAAATTGAGAAGGACACAAAATGATTATCCCAGTTTTAAAAAAACCCACACTGCACGCTTCGCCAAACCTCGGCATAACACTGCACCGAAATGCATTTTAACATTGCTTGGCTCACCCTTTATTTAACGCCTACCTTCTTTTGTGTCCCGTAAACAGGCATCTCTGATACAATATAAAGCACGAAAAAAATATGGACACTCAAAATGATTAATAACTCATGCTTAAAGAAGTGATTCGACTGTTGAGAAATATATATATTTTTTAAAACACAGATGCAACAAAAATATATTTATAGCAAGGAATTGGTCTTTTTTTATCATAGGGTTTTTAAAGGTGGCGTGCCCCATGGCGGTACGGAATACTAATCTGTATTCTTTTAGCCTATTGCCCTGACGTAAAGCTACTAATTATATTTACATTGGGAAAGGTGATTCCACTGCACGAAAGGATGGGCAATAAATGCTGGCCTTGCCAGCGACACCCACATCCCATGAACGAATAAAAAGGGATTTCTGTGTTTCGGTGTTTGACATCTGAACCTCCGCATTAAAACATTTGTCTAAATTTGCCGTAGCGAAATAAAACAATATGATTGATGTCGACCCTTTAATTGTGTTTTCATTTAATTCTCAGAGTTCTTCACTAATAGTTTCCCCTCATCAGGAGCAACTTTACTGTAGCGCAAAGAAATTACTGAGATCTGCGACGATTTCAACCAGATTTGCCCACATATACTTGCACGGAATAATTGTGGTAATACAAATAGAAAGTAGACCAGGATTTATATGTATGCACCGGGGAGACAAAATGATGACCCTTCTCCCAGTTATCATCCTTATCATGGGAAAAGACTTTTTTTAAATTCTGTGCAGGGAATCGTAAGTTGTTTCTAAAGAATGGATTTACTATTTCGTTGCGCAAAGCACACAAGGGAAATATGTTTTCGTCTGGTAAGTTGACGTCTGCATACAATTTCAGGCCCTTTACCCAGTTTCAATCCCATTGTCCACTCACCTGCGTATATATTTATAAACCTATTGCTTAGTTACTTTAATATACATGTTCCAAACTCATTGCCCAGTAAGTTTTCTCTAAAGATTCAAACTCATTGTCCAGTATCTTCTATATACAATTCCAAACCCATTGCCCAGTATCTTCTATATATAATTCCAAATCCATTGCCCAGTATCTTCTATATACAATTCCAAACCCATTGCCCAGTATCTTCTATATACACAATTCCAAATCCATTGCCCAGTATATTCTATATACAATTCCAAATCTATTGCCCAGTATCTTCTATATACAATTCCAAATCTATTGCCCAGTATCTTCTATATACAATTCCAAACCCATTGCCCAGTATATTCTATATACAATTCCAAATCCATTGCCCAGTATATTCTATATACAATTCCAAATCTATTGTCCAGTATCTTCTATATACAATTCCAAATCTATTGCCCAGTATCTTCTATATACAATTCCAAACCCATTGCCCAGTATCTTCTATATACAATTCCAAATCCATTGCCCAGTATATTCTATATACAATTCCAAATCTATTGCCCAGTATCTTCTATATACAATTCCAAATCTATTGCCCAGTATCTTCTATATACAATTCCAAATCTATTGCCCAGTATCTTCTATATATAATTCCAAACCCATTGCCCAGTATCTTCTATATACAATTCCAAATCTATTGCCCAGTATCTTCTATATACAATTCCAAATCTATTGCCCAGTATCTTCTATATATAATTCCAAACCCATTGCCCAGTATCTTCTATATACAATTCCAAATCTATTGCCCAGTATCTTCTATATACAATTCCAAACCCATTGCCCAGTATCTTCTATATATAATTCCAAATCTATTGCCCAGTATCTTCTATATATAATTCCAAATCCATTGCCCAGTATATTCTATATATAATTCCAAACCCATTGCCCAGTATCTTCTATATACAATTCCAAATCTATTGCCCAGTATCTTCTATATACAATTCCAAATCTATTGCCCAGTATCTTCTATATATAATTCCAAACCCATTGCCCAGTATCTTCTATATACAATTCCAAATCTATTGCCCAGTATCTTCTATATACAATTCCAAACCCATTGCCCAGTATCTTCTATATATAATTCCAAACCCATTGCCCAGTATCTTCTATATACAATTCCAAATCCATTGCCCAGTATCTTCTATATACAATTCCAAATCCATTGCCCAGTATATTCTATATACAATTCCAAACCCATTGCCCAGTATCTTCTATATACAATTCCAAATCGATTGCCCAGTATCTTCTATATACAATTCCAAACCCATTGCCCAGTATCTTCTATATACAATTCCAAACCCATTGCCCAGTATCTTCTATATACAATTCCAAACCCATTGCCCAGTATATTCTATATACAATTCCAAATCTATTGCCCAGTATCTTCTATATACAATTCCAAACCCATTGCCCAGTATCTTCTATATACAATTCCAAACCCATTGCCCAGTATCTTCTATATATAATTTCAAATCTATTGCCCAGTATCTTCTCTTCTTAGGCAGTCCCTCGGAACCGAGGATGACTTGCTTCCACATCAAAAATGAGTTCTCAGGTGACTGATGAGCCCAATGCGGAACCTACAGTCTCTGTCACAGGTGGGGCAGACGGTGGTTGAAGTGGCTGGTGGGTGGGGTGCTTGGGTTGACGTGCGCTCCTTGCGCTTGCTCCCGGCAAAGAGACTCGAGGTGTTCGGCGCCTTCCCGGATGCTTCTCCTCCACTTTGTGCGGTCTTGGGCCAGGGATTCCCAGGTGTCGGTGGGGATGTTGCACTTTTTCAAGGAAGCTTTGAGGGTGTCCTTGAAGTGCTTCCTCTGCCCACCTGGGGCTCTCTTGCCGTGTCGGAGCTCCAATTAGAGCGCTTGTTTTGGGAGTCTCGTATCGGGCATGCGGACAATGTGACCCATCCATCGGAGCTGATCGAGCGTGGTCAAAGTTTCGATGCAGGGGGTGTTGGCCTGAGCGAGAAAACCGACGTTGGTGCGCCTATCCTGCCAATAGATTTGCAGGATCTTGCGGTGGCAGCATTGGTGATACCTCTCCAGTGCTTTGAGGTGCCTGCTGTACATGGTCCATGTCTCTGAGGCATACAGGAGGGCGGGTATCACTGCTCTATAGACCATGAGCTTGGTGCCGGGTTTGAGGTCCTGGTCTTCAAACACTCTCTTCCTCAGGCGACCGAAGGCTGCACTGGCACACTGAAGGCGGTGTTGGATTTTGTCATCGACGTCTGCCCTTGTTGACAGTAGGCTCCCGAGGTATGGAAAGTGGTCCACGTTATCCAAGGCCCAATATCTTCTATATACAATTCCAAATCTACTGCCCAGTATCTTCTATATACAATTCCAAACCCATTGCCCAGTAACTTCTATATATAATCTTAAACCCATTGCCCAGCAACTTCGATATACAATTCCACATTGCCCTGTAACTTCGATATACAATTCAAACCTATTGCCCAATAGCTTCTAATATGATTACAAACCCATGGTCCAGTGACTTCTACATACAATTTCAAACTTTGTTCATTATCTAAAATTGGCCACGAATCGCTGTCAGTATTCCGCTTCATTTCTCCCTGCTCTCCATTTATTGTCTTCTTGTGTCGCTTGTTTTGGAGCTCTGCTGTGTTTTAGCATTGTCCCTTCTTTAAAACAAAACCATTTGCACTTCGGCTGCAGAATAGGTTAACCTGCAAACATCAAATGCGTGTCAATTATGAAATAATGAATTCAGAACCTCGCTGCAATAAATATAGTTAAACAAATGCGATTGAGCTGAAATATTGTTTAATGTTCTATATTAATTATGCAAAGAAGGAACGTGCGACGTTTCCCGTGTGAACTTTGTACACTGGGACATAAAATATACGAGCTGGGTCAACAGAGGAAATTGCAGAAAATATTAATCATTTCAGGTGCACGATGGAGTTGATTTAACTCCAGGTAAATCCATTCTGTCTTTTTTATCATTAAACAATCATTAAACTTACTTCTACATCACATAAAATGTGATGCTTAATGCACATTGCCCGCACAGGCACAATGGACCGTATGATTCTATGACATGTGACTAATGTCATCCTTTTTGAACAAATGGAAAAGTAGCTAGTTGGTAAATTTGTATCAAAAGTCTTATTTTAATGAATTGTGCGTTTCTATATGTACACACGGCGTGTGTTCCTTTCTTACCTTTTAAGGCTATGCCTAGATCACATGGGAAAGGATTTTTTTGGTCATGGTTTTCTATTAGTGAGAGGGCCATAAAGATGTCCCTTATAGCAGAGGGCACAGTATATCACAGCAACTTATAACAAAGACCCGTGTGCTTGTGTCTGTGTTTGTGTGGCTTGTCCACGACACCACAGAACTTGTTGCTACATTGAAAACACTCCTACTCCTACAAGGCTTCTTTTGTGATACCATATCTTCTAAGTGCCTTTAATGTGTATTTCCATATATTACCTTAGTGGTGTTGTACCCACACCCGAGCACACCAGAACACGATGTGAGTGAGGAGGTCGGGGCAATACGAAATAAAACACCCCACAAATTGAGGTGCTGTATGTAATAAGATGTATCCCTGTCTCTCGATAGCAACTGGGATTGTGAGAACTCGGTACGAGCGTCCGACGGGGAAAAGAGAGAATTGAGGTTTTAAAAAAAGAATAATAATAATCACTTTGGGAGAAATTGATCCCATAAAAGGGAAAATTAAAGCTAATGGAAAAGAAGCGCGTTAAATTAAAATAATGCTGAGAAAGTGATCATTTGAACATATTTGCTTCATATTCCTCCTAATTATTTTCTACGACTTTTTCCAACAGCCTCATTACAATATCCCAATAATTAAAAGGACGCGGTATGTACACAATTACATTGAGTGAAGGACATTTGTGTCCTACCGACAGACCAATGCTTCCGCTGGGGAACACGGATGCTGGTGAGATTTTAGCTAGCATTCGGATCGAAACATCCTGTGTAAGACTGGCATCGCTTTGGTCATATTTTCACTGGTTGGCCGGGGGGGGGGGGGGGGTGGTGGGGGGGAGGATTAGGTGCCTCCAGTACTGGTGCTGGTAAAACTGGATTATCCCACCGGTCCAGACAACCCAAATCCGAAATCTGGAACCTGCACCTTCAATGTTTTTTTTTTAACATGAACGATAAGGATTCGCCACTTCTTAATTAAAATAGCAATAGTGTTTGAGCTGACTGCTCCGGTCTGTAAGGAAAACCAGTGGCTGTTGTCGGATATTAGAACAAATATCTGTACATTCTGATATCAAAAAAATAACAAATACCCCCCCCCCCCCACTTCGAGTCTATAAACTGGTGCCTCACAAGGTATGTGCAGGTAATGTGTCATTGTTTCAATTCGACTTCAGAGCAAAAATCCGAAAAACACTGCATTTTTCAAACGCCCGATGTGACTAATTAGTTATGTCGAAATAAGATGGAAGGGAGCGCGGCGAGACGAAGATACAATCATTCTGTAATGCAGCAACCGAACATTTGTACAGATCAGTGGCGGATAGAAATTGAATGAGGATATCGACGTCCCACTAAATCACCGCGCTGAGCCTTGTCTTTTGGATGCATTTAAAGTAATCGTGTAATGATATTATGATTCGCTCATCATGTCTTTATTTTTGAGAAATAATTATATCAAAGATTTATAACAAAAAAGGCGCGTTTTAAGCTCTCGTTTCCTCTGGCTAATTTATTGCGGCAAAGAGGACGCCTGGAAAGGTCCTCGCCCCCTCACTCTCTTTTCATAATGCATAAATTCAGACTGGCTAATTAAATATAAACTTGGACAATTTGTCAACTTGATTTGTATTTCAGTTAATTGTGAAAGTAATTAGGAATACAAATTTACAGGATCCGGAAAAAGGGCCCAGGGTGGGTTCTCTCTCTCTCTCTCCTCTCCTTTAAGCCAAGTTGCATAGAAATTAATTTTCCCAGCCTTTTCATCTGGGCCAGCAGCAGAATCACAAGCCATAAATCAGACTGATGGGCGGCGGTGGCGGCGCTAAATGGCTTCATATATCACTGGGTTTAATAGAAATAATCAGAGGCTGGTTAATGAAATTAAACTGAACAGAAGGTGTTAGGGCCCCTAAAGGGCGGAAGATTTTTATATATAAGAGAGACAGCATTGGTTGAAGGCAAACTGTGCGACAGAAAACCCTCCAAAATGTATGTCATATATTTCAAAGCTGCTGCGTATTGCAATTCCCCTTCTCTTAATTCAGACAGCCGTATTTTAGCGGGTGGAAATGTGATCGTCGAGCATTCTCAGTAGGATTAACAATCACTGTCCTCAGATTTAGTTGCTTTCCTTTTTAAAAAAAATTGTACAGTACCTGCTACACGCACTGTGAAAATGTAAAGAAGGAATAAAGTCTAGGGAAAGTCTAGCCAAACATCCAAACTTCGACCCACCCATTCATTGCCGGTATAATACCACAATAAAGTTATGTCGGGGAATATTTAAATAATACATTCATTATACACGTCGACATTATCCAGGTCCTGAGAACATCTGCTTTATATAATTTATAAACATACAGTCTTCACTTGTTGCCTGGCGTTGTCCACACTCATTCAGTGGAAGGAACAGGAGGTGGGTGATCGCAATCTACCAACTAATAATTAACTGTTTGTGTCGTTTTGTTCTTGGATGCAATTCAATAAATATTTTACTCACACTTTATTACCATTGTACTCCAGGTGTTTTTTTAAATTAATAAATCGCGGCGACACCGACATTAATTGAACATTAAATAACGGATAATGTTACTTTAAAATATAATTATTTCAACATATTCAATAAAAGAAATCTGTGTATTCGTCTCTTTGCAACATAAAATGGTTGGTGATTTTGAACTTTTGAGTTGATGTTATTTGAAGTGTTTGCCGAGACACTGCACATCCTCAATGAGGTTCTGGGTGGTACAAACGCTTTCTTTAAAAAAAACCTGGGACTGCTGTTGGATGAATTCTCGGGGTCCTAGTGTCCCCAATAACTGACCTGGGCAGCACATTCCCTGCTACTACTGCCCGCCCAGTGACCTCGCTCTATGCCCCAGTATTTATCGTGAAAGCACACCCTTCGAATGTTTTGTCTCTAATGAGTATAGGCTGTGATCGCCCACAGATTATATATCAAATGATGCGTTGCGTATAAGGGGAACTTGATTTCGTTTTTCAACTTTGCTTATGTAGTAATTAATCGAGTGGCTGTCACATTTAGACCGTGTTCTCTGTCCTTATTGAATTTAATGAACGGATTGTTTATACTCTATTGTCGGGAGTCAGACTCCATACAACAGTAATGTGCTAAAAGAGCGGGGAGCATGGCTGAGACATGGTTCTAAAAACAAAGTCAATAAGCACAAAAGAAAAATAAATAAAAAGAAAGCAGTATGTTACTCTGTAAAAAAAAAGTACAGATCCAAGGCCTTCGTTAACATGAGTGTGAGGGGATGCACATTATTTAAGAATACAATCGCTGATAATATATATCAGCACTAAACCCATCGATAGTCAGCCTGCAGGAATATGTATTTCCCCAAACACGGCCATAATTACTATTTCATTCATGCACTTGCGGAACTCAACAGGCCGTCCATTTGGAAGAGTTGAGTTGCCGTTTTAAAGTGCGGGATTTATTAAGAATCACGCGATTTAACTTCTTCGCTACTGACTAAGAAGATTTTAATAGTTTGGGGACTTAATGGAAAACTCGTTTTATTTCGATGTGGTCGGAGTCAGATTTTTGTAAATTCTCAGAGTGAAGGTGTAATGTAACAATGTACTTGGTAGAGTCATAGAGTTTTACAGCACAGAAAGAGGCCCTTCGGCCCATCGTGTCTGCGCCGCCCATCCATCCCTGTCCAGTCTAATCCCATTTTCCAGCATTTGGTCCATAGCCTTGTATGCAATGGCATTTCAAGTGCTCATCCAAATGCTTCTTGAATGTTGTGAGGGTTCCTGCCTCCATCACCCTTTCAGGCATTGAGTTCCACATTCCAACCACCCTCTGGGTGAAAAAGTTCCTCCTCAAATCCCCTCTAAATCTCCTGCCCCTTACCCTGAATCTATGCCCCCTTGTTATTGACCCCCCCACTAAGGGGAAAAGTTCCTCTTTATCTACCCTATCTATGCCCCTCATTATTTTGTACACCTCAATCAGGTCCCCCCTCAGCCTTCTCTGCTCCAAGGAAAACAACTCCAGCCTGTCCAGCCTCTCTTCATAGCTGAGGCGCTCCATCCCAGGTAACATCCTGGTGAATCTTCTCTGCACCCTCTCCAAAGCAATCACATCCTTCCTATAGTGAGGCGACCAGAACTGCACACAGTACTCCAGCTGTGGCCTCACCAGCGTTTTGTACAGCTCCATCATAACCTCCCTGCTCTTATATTCTATGCCTCGGCTAATGAAGGCAAGTATCCCATATGCCTTTTTAACCACCTTATCTACCTGCTCCGCTGCCTTCAGGGATCTATGTACATGTACACCAAGGTCCCTCTGACCCTCTGTACTTCCTAGGGTCCTACCACTCATTGTGTATTCCCTTGCCTTATTTGTCCGTCCAAAATGCATCACCTCGCACTTTTCAGGGTTAAATTCCATTTGCCACTTTTCCGCCCATCTGACCAACCCGTTTATATTGTCCTGTAGCCGGAGGCTTTCCTCCTCGCAATTTACCACCCCACCAATTTTCATGTCATCTGCGAACTTACTGATCATACCTTTTACATTTTCATCCAAATCATTTATGTGGATCACAAACAATAAGGGACCCAGCACCGATCCCTGAGGTACCCCACTGGACACAGGCTTCCAGTCACAAAAGCAACCTTCGACCATCACCCTCTGCCTCCTGCCACTCAGCCAGTTTAGGATCCAACGCGCCAAGGCACCCTGGATCCCATGGGCTCTTACCTTCTTGACCAGTCTCCTATGCGGGACTTTGTCAAAAGCTTTACTGAAGTCCATGTACACCACATCCACAGCATTTCCCTCATCCACCCCACTAGTCACCCCCTCGAAAAATTCGATCAGATTTGTTAGACATGATTTACCCTTGACAAAGCTATGCTGACTATCCCCGATTAATCCTTGCCTCTCCAAGTGGAGATTAATTTTGTCCCTCAGAATTTTTTCCAATAATTTCCCCACCACAGATGTTAGACTCACTGGCCTGTAATTCCCTGGTTTATCCCTGCTACCCTTCTTGAATAATGGTACTACGTTAGCTGTTCTCCAGTCCTCTGGTACATCCCCTGTGGCCAGAGAGGTTCTGAAAATTAGTGTCAGAGCCCCTGCAATCTCCTCCCTTGCCTCCCACAGCAGCCTGGGATACATCTCGTCCGGGCCTGGGGATTTATCCACTTTTTGGCCCGCTAAAACCGCGAGCACCTCCTCCCTCTCGATGCTAATATGTTCAAGTATGTCACAGTCCCCTTGCCCGATTTCTATGTCTGCATCGTCTTTCTCCATAGTGAACACAGATGCAAAAAATTCATTTAAAACCCCGCCTACATCCTCTGGCTCTGGTAGTGGGTAGTACTGGTGAAGCTAGTCCCATTCACTCTCCATTACGGCCTAGACACAACAGGATTCAGCCGTGTTCAGATTGTGATGAATTCAGATCTTCTCCTAAGTGTACTTATTTTCACTTGTGTCTATTACAAATCACACGCATTAGTTATTTTGGGGGAAATACAGTAAATTTTAAAAAGTGTGTATATAATGTTTACCAATAAAGCATTATAGTAATACTTGGTTTTTATTTTAATACAACTGATAAATGTATACATTAAAGTCTATGAATGATTTCCTATAACTCCGCAAGTTAGTCTTTATATAAAGTGACATATTAGACGAAACACTACAAATTGCAACGTCCTCTGAATAAACAGCAATCGCCATTCCATAAGGTAAAGAGGTCAAATTCAACAATACAAAAATAGTTAAACACTCCACTCCATTTTCTACTTTCTATTCCACGTTATTGCAGAAATCAGAAGATGCCCGGAGATTCACTACACGGTATTAGCTGTCAGCCCTTTCATAGGTCTTAAAACTGATTTGTAACCTTTAAAATATTTAAGTGATTACAAATATATCTATTCGCAGTGACTGAATATTATAGATATGCCTGTTTGCAGTGACTGTACATTACAATGATTTGTAGGTAAATTTCTTATTTTTCCCTTTTGATATTTCAACCTGGATTCGACTTGTAACTTTAATGCTTTGCTTATGCTCAAGAAATATCAGCTAACATGAGATATTGTGGCAAAACGTTTTTTATTTAAAATATTCTCACAGGAACCCCAAGGAGGATATAAACAACAGCCCAACTCTGCAGTTCATATTATCTAATCTTGTCTGGTTTCGTTTTGAAAAGACTAGGTAAATAGTTATCTGAAAAACAGTGGTAGGGCATGTGTGAGAGAGAGAGGGAGAGAGGGAGGGAGAGAGGAGGGGAGAGGTGAGAGGGAAGGAGGGAGCGCGCGAGAGAGAGAGAGACGGGGCGGCTGGGGTCTTCTGTGTTCATAAGAGTTTAGTATTGAATAGTTTGGTTGTTTGAACTGATGTTTCTTTCAACTAACGCACCGGAATATCACAGATGTTCCCCGCCATTTCTACTGAACACCTTTGCTGCGCATCGGCACAATCATTGTGCACATCAGCTGCTCTGTATTTGGAGCTATTTTGTTTCTGACAGGTGTTAGTCTAAACTGTATCACAGGAAGAGACGAAGTTCTAATTTTCCTCAGGGAAAAGTTCACATTTACTGTCCTCCAAATCCTCAACAGAATCACCCACAACAGGAAAGCCAACAAATCAGACCCATACTGGGGTAGGCCATTATTACAAATAGCACACTCCTTTGCCGTTTCCCATATCTGTAATGAGGATTATTAAATAAAAATGTTGAAATTTGACACGTATAATTTACAAAATTGCTTTTAAGCCGATGCCGTTTAATTAAAAAAAATGCAATTAGAGAAGTTTAAAAAAAAGCTGTAACCGATTCAGATTTTTTTTAAATGCCGGTTAAAATGGAACTACACAACCGACAGCTCATTGAAGGAAACTAAAATGACCACAAAATGACCAGCAGAATGCCTCGGGAGGGTAATGCATTTGATCTGTGCCTTGTTGATTTCCCCTGAGCAAATAAGCCTTTGATGCAGTCACAGTGAGAGTGGTTAGCTGATGAATTGACAAAATGTAATCAGCTTTATTGGAAAACAGGTTACGGAGAGCTGGGTGTCAATAATTCCGATCATGACCCGTTCATCCATTAAATGGAGCTGCCTGATTAGGCCGATGAGGCTCCGGTGCACTCTGTAAAGAAATTACTTTCATAAACTTACCATTATTACCCGGCTACGTAAGCTGGCTCTTCGGGGTAAGACAGAAGGGTCGTCATCCATCACCATCTTTATATATCACAATCTTGTTACTTAATGTCAAAATGTTACGGACAGTTTTGTATCACGAATACGACCTGCCCGCAATGGATAGAATCATGATGTTTGACTGACTAGCAATGATTGCGTCTCATCTTCCAGCGCCTTTTACAAAATGCAGTTATTTTACAAAATAAAAGCAACTCCTGCGATGCTGCTACATAGGCCGTTCGCCTCTACAGAAACACAGACTTAAATGAAACTGAAACGGAAAATGAATGCGGCGACTGGACAAGCTGGCTCCTCTGGGCTTGCAATGTGTTCTATGTAAAAAATATTACATTATGCATTAGAGATCAAATGAGTGCTGAGGAAGGGCGTGCACCCGCAACGTTAACCTATATTTCTCTTTTCAGATGCTGACGGGCTGACTGTGCATTTCCAGCATTCTCTAGGTTTAAAAAATGCACAAATGTTTTCTGCAGATGTGAACTCAAAAGTCGATTGCAATGTCCAGCTGTTAATAACATACTTCTTTAAAAAGCATATATTACAGTGCACTCAAATGCATATATTACTGACAGTTCTTTATTTCCATGAGGTTAATTTGGGGCAATATCACACCTATAGGTATCTATTATTAAGAACGCTCTGCACAGCATTTTAAAATGAACCTGGCTGTTCACTTATTGGGTGTTTGATTAGATGTTGGTGCGCTTCGCAATTCACGAGAATCCCGTCTCATTTCAGTGGAACTGTTGAATATATGAAACACTGAATGTGGAATTAAACGTGGTTATTTTTCCATTTGTAGCCAAATCTTTCAAATTTGAAAAGGGGGAAAAGATCCAGTTTATCGTGTGCCTTGTAGAAGAAATCTAGCACAGGTAACAATAAAGGTAATATATTAAAACCACCTGCCAGCTCCTTCAACTGAGTACCATCCACTGATACAATGCGTTATTATTGCTTGCGATTGTGATATTTTCATAAGTATACCTCGTGGGTGCAGACAAAGCAATTATGGCTATATTACAGCTGGCATAAACGTTCATTTTAAAACAAACAAATCTAGCTTTAAATTCTCTGTAGCTTTACTCTTGATGTGCACACTTGAAATGTTTGTTTCATTCTTCGTCCGAGCTCGTATAATATTCAACAAAATAAAACCAGGTAAAGGCTTCACGTTGTAATTTGTGGATACCTCCAACAAAAAAAACACATTGCATAGTTACCTACAATGTGTTCTCTTTTTTGCAGAGATAAAACACAGAGTAGATGTTTACTCACGTTCTCAGCTCTTTTTTGGAGGGGGAGGTGTGGATAACAATACCTTCAGTCAACACAGGTGCACAAACTCCTGTTAAGTGAACTGACCACTAGCGGGAAAAAAAGGAATCAAACCCGAAAGGTTCACATCAGATCTCAGCGAAGAGAGTTTCCTTGCCATTATTTAAAATATATATTATAGCGTAAGACCGTGTTAATTCGCCTAGCTCTGAACTGAATTAAACTCTAAACTGTTAGCCTCGCTCCCTAACAAATGTGTTACACCATGAACAAGCACTAATTATAACACCACTGGGGCTATTCTGCTATACATTTTAATTCTCTGGATGAATTAATTAAATAGAAACTTGCCACGCTCCAGTGTACCACGTTTCAAAGGCATTTTGCCCCCGCAAATTGGAGCTAAATCTCAAAGGGAGGAAAATAGAATTAACACCTTTAATTGCTTTAATTAAGGAGATTATCTCCTCCAATAACAAACAGCGACCTCTTCTCAAATAATGGTGATGTCTACAGCGAATGGGCGAGCGATCTGTCAAAGAATTGACCAATCGGCATTGAAGACCCAATTCTATTGTGTCGTTTCTCCGAACCGGCCAATCAGAAGTCTTATTTCGGCCATTCCTACCCGTCAGAACCAATGGGGAGCGGGCGGTGGAGAAACTGACCAAGAGCGCGCTTGAAATCACCAGGTCCAACCTATTGAAAGACACCAAAGCTTCAGCAAAGTGACCAATAGCGCACCACCGTCGCGCAGAAAGAAAAGGCCACAGCCAATGGGGTAGATCCCAGGGTCTTCGTGTGAAATACCGGCTCAAGGTGGAGCTGATGCAGTCTAGTAACTACAGTAAAGAACTGCTCGGGTCGTCAGGCAGAGAAAAAACAGAAGGGAGTGAGAAAGATTGTGCCCTTGTTGCATCAGGTTTTTTTTTTATTCTTATGCTTTTTCCCCCAGTTTGGAATAAAAAGCCGATGGAAAAGTCGAAAAATTTTCGAATCGACGCACTCTTGGCCGTTGATCTTCCCAAACCGCAAACTTGTTCGCCTCTTGTTGTCACTTCACCTCCATCCTCCGCCGCCAGCCCTCCAGTGCTCAACCAGCACTCAACCACCTCCGACTGCCTGCGGACTGACACCCCGTCACCTCCAAGGTTTACTCTCGGTAACCTGATGCCCAAGCCCGGCTTCCTGAGTGTGCACCAGCACCCCGGGGTGACTGGCCTCCACCCCCACGGGGCGATCCCCACTTCAGCTCTCTACGGTCACCCGGTTTACACCTACTCGGCCCTGACGGGCCAGTCCAACGCCTTGCCCTACTCCTATCCCCAACTCGCGGGCAGTCATCACTCCGAACCCGTCAAAGTATCGGCCGGCACTTTTCAGATCGACCAGTGGCTCCGAGCATCGACAGCGGGAATGATGTTACCAAAAATGCCCGATTTCAACGGTAAGTGTTGCCTTAACGCTTAGAAAATCATAATTTATGCAAAAAAACCTGAGATTTAATCGCAAAACATTTTTTGCACTTTTGAGACCATAGCAGGAAGTCGTCAAGACATTGAATGGTGCTGATTTTGAACAATTGAACGATTTGCTCCCATTAGGTGTTGTCCGATTGGCGAATTTAAAATTGGGATTCAGAAAATAAGAGTGTTGTCGCAGAGTGGAGTTGGATATGTTGGATATTTGACCGGCAGTAGTTTGAGCCCTGTGCTGTCTTGTCTGTTGGCCTCCATTGGGCCGCTTGTAAACAAGCTTTCAGGCTGCAGATCCCCCTGGATAGAAATCAGTGATTAAATAAGGACAGCGCAGCAAAAAGCGTGCCGGCTGCACACTGTGTTAAGCAGTCCATTTATACTAATCCCAAATACATGTTGCAGCAGTCGCAATTTAACTCGGACAGTAAAGTGCACAGTGGTTAATAAATAGATTACATTAAGAATTTCATCGTTGCTGAATTTTCAATTACTAAAACTCAAAAGCAACTATTTCACTTTTCGGTCCGAATATGGTATTTAATCTCTCCGTCCGTTTATATAAGGAACAAAATGGTCGGGTAAGATGCAACGAATGGCCTGTAAATAAATAAATGTGAATCCTGCCGTAATATGTTCCAATGTGCTGACTAACAAATATTTACAGCACCTGCATTGAAATATGCAGCGAGCTTATACTCACTGGGATAACAAGAAGTTTTGTTTCGGTTCCCGTCGTGCGTGTGAAAGATTCCAGAGGTAAAAAGATACTGATTAGGAAACGAGTGAAAATTCTCCAAATGTAAATCCCAAACAAGGTTTCGCAGGTGATTAAATAAGGAAAAAAGGAAGCGAAATGGCTGGGTAATAGTGGCAAGGTGGTGCTAAAATCTCGTCGCTGTTGCTGTTTGCAGAAGAGTGACTGGGCTTTTTGTCTCTGGCCATTTTAGCAGATTTGTTCAAGATGCAGCGGTCAATAGGGCCTTTTCTTTCTAACGTTTGCTGTGAATGGCGGGCTCTATGCAAACCCAGCAACAATGAGATGACAAATCCCACATGTGCTTTATTTATTAATCTTTGCAAACGACTCTTTCTTCGATTTAACTTTAGTACGCAGTGGCACGAATTCTTTCTACTTGTTAGGATCCCCCCTCTCTCTCCACTCCAGGTAAAATCAGCACATTCCTTCAAGTAAATAACAAATCTAGTCGCTAAGCGGCACATTAAAATATTAACATCTTAGTTTTAGTATAGAACATTCTCATTTTAATATGAAATTGACAACTATCAATATGTGCTTTTATTTCTAGACAGTGATATACAGTAGGTTCAAATCGACTGATGTTAAATTTGGGGATATAGGTGTGTTTATCCATACGCGTTTAATGTTTTAATCCTTGTGGGTTAGTCGGTGCTGATGTTTTAATTAAGGGATTGTTTTATATTGGAATTTAGAGGGGCTGTCGGTAAACGGTGGGCGTTCTCACTAAGTAGAGCCAATTAACTTTCCCTGGGGAGATTGAGCTAATTTTACCCTCTCCCATTGTACGCTTTATTGTCTGGCACATGTTAGCCCTGTGGGAAATCAACCAGTTCTTTTAAGGAAACTATCTTAAATCATCGGCGACTAGAATACCTTAATACACTAGGAGGGCAGAGTTATGTCCATTTAAACGGCGCTGTGTATTGTCAATGATGATTGAATTTAGCAGATGATTCGGAGCCGTGCGATCAGTAAATGTGTAGCGCTCCCTTGGCAGAGATCGCATGAGATGATCAGCATTACATTTCCAATCTTTGATTTTTGCTTCACTTAAAGAAACATTTGTATTAACATCATATTTATATAAAAAAAACCTGGAACTCACCGGTTCGAAAACATTTTAGAAGGAAAACCGACGAGAGTTTGGATTAATATTCCACCTGGCATATAATATAATAATGGTCAACGCATGTAAAGTAATGAAATCACAAAAGTTATTATGTTGGGTGTTTGACTAATCCGTGAACTCAATTTGGAGACTAGTGTAATTTAGTAATGAATAGATTTTTAAAAATTAGTTTGCTAACTCTGTTTATTTAGTTCTGTAAAGCGTGGTTTAAAAAATCCAGTGTTTAAGAAAGGGACAGCAAAAATCATTTCTGTTCATGGGTTCGTAGGGAAATACCAAGATACAAACCCGTGTAAACACTCCACCCACTCAGCCACATAAAACCGCAAACGGATAGGTTGATAAGAATGTAAAGAAAGTCCTCGCACAAGAGACATCTTTTTGTATTTTGTGCTCTGTAACTAGGGGAGGGATATTGCTATGTTGTTGGGATATTCATCTGTCATATTGCTGTTTAACTCGTGTGTTCCACAGCACAAACACAATCCAGCATGCTGGGCAAATGCCGCAGGCCTCGGACAGCGTTTACCAGCCAGCAGCTCTTGGAGCTGGAACATCAATTCAAACTGAACAAATATCTTTCCCGTCCCAAAAGGTTTGAAGTGGCCACATCCTTGATGCTGACAGAGACACAGGTAGGAGCAGCCAGGACACACTCCGCATCTAGTGACTTAACAGACAGCGGGACTTTAAGCTTCCAGTTTTAATTCAGAATCGTATTTTGGGGTTTTTTAAATGCACATTGTGGCACCCCACACAAACCGCACCTGTGTGTTGCTACCTTGTAAACATAGTATGTGAGTTATATTGAATAACACCCCCGCCTTTGCAACCTACGCGGCTCCTTTGCGCAATTTTAAAATCTGGATCTATTTTTTATTTATTTTAAATCTGAAGGTTAAAATATGGTTTCAAAACAGACGGATGAAGTGGAAACGGAGCAAAAAGGCCAAAGAGCAGGCAGCCCAGGAGGCTGTAAAACAGAAAGGGAAAAGCACTGAGAATAAATCGGACGATTCCCAGGACAAACCTGACATTACAAAAAGCGAGCACAACAAACATTCCCGATTAAGAGACTTTAGGGAGAGTGACGAGGAAGGAGGGAGTTTAAGGTGCCACTCCTCGGAATGTTCCTCAGGCGAGGAGGCCGATCGGAAGCAGACACATCAGGGCCCAGCAATGGACATTAACTAGGCCCCCGTCTGCTCCACCACTCTTCAGGTCAGCCTCGACTTGTACAGCGTTACTTGAAGTTTCTGGACTCGAAAGTTCCTTGGAAACCAGATTTGTTTCTGTTCTGCCGCTCAGATTGTCCTATTGACGATGTTTCCTCGTCTCCAACCAATTGCCATAAAGTACTGTTTGTGTATCCTCGACCGTTTAAAAAAACGTGTAAAATTGCAAGACTGTACCGTCTTTATTTTTGTATTGTATTTATAAGAATTCGCCTCTAGTTATGCATGCTAAGTTATTGTTTAGCTACAGTGTGCTGTTTCCCCCTCCCCCCAACATGGTGCAAGGTGATACTGTATATAACGCACAATAAATGTTTTGTACGGAACTCGCCGTTTACGAATTATTTGAGTTCATTTTAAATACAGCCAGGCGTTTAGTCTTCAGTAACGCGCAACATTGTGGCGCCGAGTCCTGTTCTACTGGGCTTTTAACAAAACAGTATTTGTAGTCTGGCACGGCGCTTAAGTTGAAGCCACGGGAATGCACCGCAGCTGTCTTCAATATCCAACGACTCTTTATTTAATAATCTTCCAATGACATAAAACTGCCCACATTTAGTTTGTAGAATAATCGGCCCTTGCTAACTGCCTAACTCCACAGTACAGCGCACATGCAGTGTAAGACATATGTTGGCTTAGAAGAGACCCAGCAGTGAAAATTAAAGCTATTTATTCTACAAATTCGTGAAATACCCATCCATGCACTTGTGCTTCTAACCGATTGTTTTTATTCTGTCGGTGAGGCCGACCCTACTGTGCAGTTCTCCTGTAGATATTGCAACCCCCCCCCCCCCCCCATACTGCTCTCAAAGGGCTGTTAATGGTTCTGTCCGATCTGTACAAATGTGCCGGATGGCAAACACTCGAGTCAAAACTGCAGAAACATTTAACAGCGGGGCAGAAATGGCTTTATTTTAATAAACCTGTGCAAGGTTCCTCATCAATCACCGCAGTGGAGTAAGAGGCTGGGCTGCCCTGTGTTGGGAGAGTTTGTGTGTGTGTGGAGTTTATGCTGAGTAGAGGAATCATATATTTATTCCCCTTGTTTGCGTTCATTGATTTTAAGTTTCAAATATTTGCAAATAAAATTACAAAGGAAGAGGCAGCGATAACTGCATTGATTTTTTTTCTGCAATTAGACACGAATCTCCCCACGTCTCTACCAGCACTGCCCTGAACAGCGTTTTATATTCGCATCCCTGCCTCCAATTCCAATCAATCACGAAATAAAGATTTTTTTTTAATTATTTATTTTGGGTCCTTTTTTATCTCGCCGACGAAGCTTTCTTCCCGTTGTCGCGCGTGTTTTACGCCTTTCTTGAATTTAGCAGGCAAGTAAACGGCGTGTGCAATGTTAGCCTGTTAGCGCTCGCTCTCCATTTATCTGCACGATGGAAATGAGACGCGCTGAGCGTTGTGTGCCCACATTATTAAACCAAGGATACATCTGAATGTTAAAAGTAAACCTTATTTAAATGCTCTAAAAGTCGTCTGGAAAAGATGGCACGGCCCTTTGCATAAGTTCCCCTCCTTTTCTCAACCTGGTCCATGGCAATTTTCCAAGTCCTGTAAAATGTAGCCGCGAATTCAAAGCAAGCTTTTAGAGGAGTTTGTTTCACTATTTGCGAGCAGCTTTATCTCTCTCTCTCTGCTTTCTAACAGTTTGCCGCGACCCCGTCAGTTGATTGGACGCGAGTAAACATTATTACAAGGACAATTAGAAAGATTATTTTCACAGATTCTGTAAACGTACCTCTGTTTCTCCCGGGATGTGTAAAAAACAAACAAACGATAAAGTTTCCCTAAAAGCTGCAGTGTCACACTGATCGGTGGGGAGGCAGGGGATGGGGAGGGAGGGGGTGGGGGGAGGTAGGGGATGGGCGGGGGGGTGGTAGGGGAGGGGTGAGTGGGGGGGGATGGGAAGTTAAGGGGTGGATGAGTGGGGGTGAAGGTGGGGAGCTGGGGGTTGGGATGGAGGTAGGAGCTGGAGGTGGGGAGTGTGGGGGTGAGGGGATGGGTGGTTGTGATGGAGGTGGGGAGTTAGGGGGTGGATGAGTGGGGGTGAAGGTGGGGAGCTGGGGGATGGTTAGTTGGGATGGAGGTGGGGAGTTAGGGGTGGGAGGTGGGAGTTAGGGGTGGGGAGGGGGGAGTTAGGGGTGGGAGCTGGGGAGGTAGGAGATGGTTGGGGATGGGTGAAGGTGGGGAGTTGGGGGATGGATGGGTGGGGGTTTGGAGGGAGGGGGTGGGTGGAGGTTTGGAGGGATGGGGTGGGTGGGGGTTAATGGGGAGGGAGGGAGGGAGGCCTTCAATGTTTTCGAGTATTTATTGTGCATTTACAGTATTAGTCACTATAGCTTCCATTGCCGATTTACAGCCTATAAGGATTTGGAGCAATACAAGTGAATTACTGAAAATTCAACATTCTTTTGCTCAGCCTGTTTCACCCTGTGCAATCATAACCAACCCCCAAATCTGAGGTTTGTGAACAGTACATTGTAACTTTCTAATGGTGTTTTAGAAAAATGATTGTTTTTGTAGCTAAATTTTTCAAGCGCATACTGTAAATCCGGGCCCTTCAAGGGAAGCCAAGATCTTAGAATAAGGAGACATTTGCTAAAACTGGTGAAAGGACAATTTAGGGCCGATATGAGGAACTACTTCTTCCAGCAACGCGATTAATAATTGTATTGGGCTTCCGGATAGGATAGTGGAGGCAAAAAAAACTTTAACATTCACGCAAGATAAAGTATTTAAAGAAACATGGGTTGACAATAGACTTAAATAACTGAAGAGGGGGAAATAGGAATAAAACATATATTGATCCGGATTTTGAATAGTTTGAAGTAGCGCACCCGTAGAATGAACAAATATAACGGGATAACAGGCCTTCGGAGAGGTCGTGATCCTTTCCTGGATCATATAACGCCTGCGTTTCATTACAATTCACGGCAGAACGAATACATTCTAATGTAACAACAGTCGCGAGAGAAAAAGGGAAGAATATATTAATAGTTCTGCAACATAATTAGGATAAATTGCCATACCCTAATATTATGTTCTGCTTGCTTGATATACACTTGCAACCGATTAGCTCTTAATCTCTCAAAAAAGTCATATTATTTGAAAAAGTATCCAAATAGATCGCTTTATTCGTGCAGACGCCGATTACCCGATGTTAAAAGCACAGTGCGAGAATCTGGGAGATGTTGAAAGCATTTTGTATATAACAAAAAAAAACCCAAAGGGATGCTTCCTTTTAACTGCACTCAGATACCACCAGCGAGTCGGAGCTGCCTCTTCGCCAGTCGGCGAGCAATATGGAAAAATCTTGCTCAATGAAAGTACTTAGTTTACAGATTCATATTTCAAAAGCCTATTATATTTTAAGGGCCACTAACTGCACATAATTACCAGCTCACACTAATTCATCAATAGGTAATTCAACCTGCACCCGACTTCCCTAAATTAATTCCCATTCCAGCCCCATCGGTAATAAACTCTCTCGATTCCTGTTAATGAGTTCGTGCCGCAGGATTAAATGGGTGCGGGTGGGTGCGTTGTATATCCGTTTGAAGAGTCTATTATTGCTCTTAATACTGATGGCAAGAGTTGGTTTCACAATGTTCATGTTACCACTGCTCGGAAAGAAGACTCGGCATCGAACACTCTGATTACGTGTGTTTATTTTTAAACTACAATGTTGGGGGGTTTTTTCCCCCACGTGCCCCCATTTTAAGTTCCGGTGGAATAGAGTGAGCTCAGCAGAAATCCATACACGTTGAAAGTAATGAATTGGAGTCGGCGGCTACAGTTTGGGCCATAAATTAAGGATCAATTCATTATTGTCATTGCAACTAGTCCTGCAATCAATTACAGTAACATTAAATATAATCACTGGCTGTACTCGACAATCAGTAATTCATTTGGAATAATAAATTGAGAACATCTTTCTTCCTTCATTTCATTCCTCCCTGATTGCGCCTGGCGCTTACTGGATGGGCAAGGGTTGATTTGGTTAGCACAAGCGAAGCTCGGTTACTTGAAAACCTTGCTCTCTATCTCTCAGCCGTGAATATGAACGGCAAAGCAGCAATAATATTGTTAATTATTAATATAAAAGTTGCACTAATAGTACACGTTCGACAGCAAAGACTATGCGTGCATGCACCGCGGTTGACGCTTCCTGCTGCGCTTATTAAATAGCTAAAAATGGCAATGTTCCTCTTGCTTTCCCACTAGAATAGTTTGTAAAGTTGCTGGTTATGTTGCGCTCTCTGCCTTGGTTGTAGCGCTTTATTGTTCCTGTCGCCTGAGCGCCAACTACATCGCAGCAAAGAGCGCATCGCAAGAACCAGACAGAGAAGCGTCGAAATTTAGGTTTAAAAGTTATTTTAATTTGAGAATAATGTTAATAAGAATGTTTCATATGCACCAATCAGGCATGTAAGTGGATGGATAAATAGATACATAAATAGCGTCATAAATAAGTATATGCATAGATAGACGATAGCTAGGTAGGTATATAGATATATAGAGAGCGATATATAGATAGATAACGGTAGCATAGTGGTTATGTTACTGGGCTATTAATCCCGAGGCCTGGACTAACGATCGCGAAACATAAGTTCAAATCGCCACCATGGCAGCTGGGGAATTTAAATTCAGTTCATTTAAATAAATCTGAAATAAATAAAGCTAGTCTGTAACTACCGGCTTGTCGTAAAACCCCATCTGGTTCACTCATGTTCTTTACCCGGTCTGCCGTCCTTACCTGGTCTGGACTATATGTGACTCCAGACCACACAGCAATGTGGTTTGACTCTGAAATGGCCTAGCGAGCCATTGCAGTTGTACAGGGATGGGCAATAAATGCTGGGCTTTTGAAATCGATGGGTAGATAGATTCCCATCTTCCATGTTAAGATGTACTACTCGGGTATAGGAGCGAGAGGCAGAGGCTGAAATGTTCATGGGAAATGAAGGAAAGAAATTAAAGTATGAAAAAATGGGAGATGTCTAACATTGATGTTTGCTTTCTAATAATAACAGGAGGATTTTCCAGCGTGATTGTGGTTGAGAATTAAAACGCGGGATGCGAGCAGGAGGCTTTTATCTTGGGTGGCCCGCTTTCCAGCTAGCCTTGTGTACTACAATTATAAAGCAGTTCTTTCACCGATACTCCGAACTCTTCAGCAAAAATCCCCATTTATTGACCATGATGTATCCCAGAAGTTTCATTTAAAACCCCCTCTCCGCCCACATTCAAGGAAAATCTGTAACCCGAAAGGCAACAGTCGCTGATTTTAATATTCTATTTGGCTGGTGTGATTCATTTAAAGAGCAGACGGATCTTGGGACTCACTCAATGGTATGTAAACTTCAACACTGCCCAAACCCTCTTCCCTTCAGATGGTCCGATTATTATTTTAGTTCTCGGATAGATTCAGCTCTATAAAAAACCCGTGCTATAGCATGCTGCAGGATGACAGGTTTCGGGTAATACAAGCACACTTCACCAGATGTTCGCCACCAACTGTGCGATTTGGAAATGATTATGTTAATGATCTATGGCTCTTCTTCTATGGGAGCAATAATCTTTCACAGAGATGAAAGAAACTGTTCAATAAACCCTGCAATTGCACTGATACCGACTGACGTTTAATTATATCTGACAGGGAGATAGGTCCCTTCCACGCGATAATCCAGACAAGGCTGCCATTTAGGTTAAACTCACACCTTTACAGCGCGGAACCCGGACTCTGTACCCAAGTCCCATTGTGGTGCTGTGTCTGTCAACAAAACTACTCCTTTAAAATCTCTATCTTACAATTCCCAGGACCAGGAAGGTTTGTCAGGGCATATAACCTAGATTCTGAATCTTACTTTTCACAGGAGTCACACAGGTAAGGTTCACTGGTCGGCGTCAAGCAATTGCAGAGAAACGCGCCCTATTCTAGACTGGAGTGAAAGAAACAGAAAGTCAATGCAATTTTGTGAATTGGTTCTTGTTCAATGTATATTGTTATTGATTTAAAGGGGGCGAGGAGGGGGTGGATTGGCTTCTTAAGGTAGGAATTCAGCACTCTTGACTTCTCGCTCCCCCTCTGGCTCATCTGCCTGCTTAAAGCAAGTGGCTGTTCAATCCCATTGACATATGTTCGAATTTATATTATTAACTTGTGATATTTTACCATTCATGTTAGCAGGTGACTGTTTGATGCAGGTTAAAGATTAGCTCCAGCTCTGGGCATTACTGTAGGCAATACATTCCCAATGGACAATATTCCAGTAAAGTTAGTAAATTCAACCAGTAGAACATTTAATATAAAGGCAAAATACTGCGGATGCTGGAAATCCGAAATAGAAACAGAAAATGCTGGAACTACTCGGCAGGTCAGGCAGCATCTGCGGAGAGAGAAACAGAGTTAACTTTTCAGGTCGATGACCTTTGTCAGAACATTTAGTATGCTCACTGTTTCTATACATGGTGTGGAGATGCCGGAGTTGGACTGGGGTGGACAAATGTAAGAAGTCACAACACCAGGTTATAGTCCAACAGCTTTATTTGAAATCACAAGCTTTCGGAGCGCTGCTCCTTCGTCAGGTGAAGTGGAGAAATGCATAAAGACACAGCTTATATAGTCAGAGAATCGTGTCAGATGTTTACAGGTAATGTTTCCAACTGCCATTTATCACACCTCGGCAGAGGGATAATCACTTTGATTGCTGTGATTATCTCTCTGCCGAGGTGTGATAAATGGCAGTTGGGAACATTACCTGTAAACATCTGACATGATTCGCTGACTATATAAGTTGTGTCTTTATGCATTTCTCCACTTCACCTGACGAAGGAGCAGCGCTGGAAAGCTTGTGATTTCAAATAAAGCTGTTGGACTATAACCTGGTGTTGTGTGACTTCTTACATTTGTTTCTATACAGGTAGCCTTTGGTTACAATCCTTTACCAGTACTTCAGCGCCGATTCTGTTCATTGAATATATGTAGATATATTTGTAAGTTCCTGATATACACAGTATCATTTTTTTTACAGTATTTGTTGGGGACTCGTTTAGTGACAACGGCGTTGGCAATAGCGGTTTCTAGTATTTATTCCTAACCACTAACTCTAACCCGAAATCCTAACCCCTAAGCCTTAACACCAACCCGAAACCTAACCACTTCTTCATAACTCTAACCACTAACCCTAGCCCGAAACCCTAGCCCTAACCAGTAACTCTTTACCCTAACCCTAAACCTTAAATCCCGTGGTGTCAATGACATACTGTGTGGTGTAATACTGCTCTGCTACCAACCTTAAGCAAGTGTGCACAGTGGCTCTGCCTGTGATTTCTCCATCCTTCTCTGTACAGAATTGCCGAATTGCTGCCTGGCGTCTCTCCAAAATAACACGGTTGAGATTGAGAACTCACCTCACACAGCACATTGGTGCTACTCGTACCAGCATGCCATTCTGTAAAGTGTAAATCTTACATCTCGAGCTAAAGAACTGAGGATCGCAATGTCTTGTGTTGATAGAAATGAAAGGTCTCCTTGTCAGAAATAGCCCTTCCGCCCGTTTCAGCTCCTCTCCTGAAGGTGGCGACAAGCTGACTATTGCTCTACAGATGCCAAAAACGAGCATTTACATGCCATTTGATCACAGGGAAAATCATAGCTCAGCCTCATCTTGTCTTCACCAGTGTCCACACTTTCTGCACATAGCAGGACTTTCCTGGTCTCTATGGTTCAGTGCAAACACACGTGAATTTATATCGTGCTTTTCACAACTCCTGGATACCCCACAACACGTCACAGCCGGTGAATTACTTTAAACTTTTAACAATTGATATCCTTAACAGAACAAAACAAATAAAACCAGAGGTCAGGCAAGCTTTACTCCATATTAAATCATATACTCAAGGCACATGTACAAGCTTGCTGGTGTAATGCTGGGAAACATGGCAGTCGCAGCAAAGTCCCACAAATAAATGACCAGGTAAGTTGTTTCAGTGATGTTGGTTGAGGGATAAATATCGGCCAGGGCATCAGGAGAACTCACCGCTTTCCTTCCAATAATGGCATGAGAGCATTTACATCTGACAGGACAGATGGAGCTTTGGTTTAATGTTTCGTCCAAAATTACTTGGAGATGGGGTGAAGTGGAAAAAATGACACTAGATTTCAATAAAATGTGGGCACTCTCCTATATGTAGGCCCTGCACCAAATAGGTGTTTGTTTTGGGGTTTTTACTCTAGATATTTTTCTGTAGTTCAGACCATTCCATAGGCAAGTGCTCACTGCCTATGACCTGGAACGTGCCTTTACCTGTCCAAATATCTAGAGAATATGTAGTCATCCTAGGGCTCAAACAGAAAACCTTCATTGCTGTATTTCAGCTACTGATAATATTTTGTGGCTTCATTTAATCTTCCTTGACTTTGGAAGACAGTCAAATAAACTAGATTGTGGCTAAGCCTATAAACTGCCAAACCAATTTATTAATCAGTAAATGGACAAGTAAACAGAAACAATTATACACTACAGATTCCACATGTACGCTGACAACTCCCAGCTCTACCCCACCGCCACCTCGTTCAACCCCTCCATTGCCTCTGATTTGTCACGCTGCTTGACTGAGATACAGTATTGGATGAGCAGAAACTTCTTCCAATTAAATATTGGGAAGACCAAAGCCAATGTCTTCAGTCCCGCACAAACTCTGTTCCCTAGCTACCAACTCCCACACTCTCCCTGGCCACTATCGGAGGCTGAACCAGGCTGTTCCTAACCTTGGCTTCCTGTTTGATCCTGAGCTGAGGCTCTGACCCCATATCCTCTCCATCACCAAGACCGCCTATTTCCACCTCTGTAACATCACCCGGCTCCACCCCCTACCTCAGCTCATCTGCTGCTGAAACCCTCATCCATGCCTTTGCTACCTCTAGACTCGACTGTTCCAATGCTCTCCCGGCCGGCCTCTCACCTTCCACCCTCTGTAAACTTGAGGTCATCCCACACTCTACTGCCTGTATCCTAACTCACATCTAGTCCTGTTCACCCATCACTGCTGGGCTCACTGACCTACATTGGCTCCCGGTCCAGCAATGTCTTGATGTTAAAATTCTCATCCTTGTTTTCAAATCCCACCCATGGCTTCTCGCCCCCCTCCTTATTTCTGTAACCTCCTCCAGCCCCTTGAACTCTCCAAGATCTCTGTGCTCCTCCAATTCTGGCCTCTTGCTCATCCATGATTTTCATCGCTCCACCATTAGCGGCCGTGCCTTCAGTTGCCTAGATAAGTTTTACTACATTAAAGGTGCTATATAAATGTAAGTTGTTGTTTGCAGTAATTACAGGCTGTCTTTGCAAGATATAAAAATAACAACAGTTGTGTCTGGTGCACAAAAGCGCAAGGTAACTGAACTGGACTGGACACACATTTCCTGAATATTAACCTTTAAACAGCCATTTGTTGGTGTCTGGTGACTGAGGCTCTGGCCTATAATATATTTCACTGATAGCTTCAGATGAAGTACACAGTTTGAACAAGACAGGTTGAGAGATACTTTTCAAAATTAGACTGAGATAAGGGAACTTGAATATGTACCTCTTAAACTGAGAAATCAAACATATATATAAATAAAGCCCATAAGATGCTTGCATTTGAGATGAAAGGCTTGGCCTGTCCTCAGACCTCTGTCCAGACAAAACATTCATATTCTGGGGTTACTGTATCAAAACAGGTTGGATAATTTTCCGTGAGTGGGGCTGGTTTTTAACCACATATGTACTGTGGCAAAAAAAAGCCATGAATGATACATTATAGAAAATAATGTGTAATTTTTGTCTCACAATGTATTTACTCACAGAACTATCAGGTGAGTCAAAATAGCTAACATTTTTTCATCATTTATTTATTTCATGCCCATGAATTTTTCAGACTAGATCAGAATTGATGGTATGGGTATTGAATAAAGAGTTTATTCAGGCACAATCAAATTTCTAGGCCTCAATTTCAATTTCAATTTTATTTGTCATGTAACCAAATACAACAAGTGAAATCCAGTCAGTGAAATGCTTTTTTCTTAACGAGCCGAGCGCACCAAGCAGCAAAGGACACTTAGCTGCCTGGTACGCATGGAGCCCGCAAGGACGGCAGCCATCTTCATCGGCGCCATATAATAACTCCAGTCAGGTTCCCCTCTTAAGCATTCTCACAGAACTTGAACTTGACACCACATGTAACTCTAGTGAGTAAAGCTGGGATTAAAAAGTGCTCAGCTAGTTTATTTATAAATTTACACAGAGTTTAAAATAATATTTTGAAAGTGTGGATGTTCCTCCCCCCATGCTATCCAAACATTCAAACTTTATCGGCTGAGAACGGAGTCAGCAGGCAAGTGGCAGGTCTTTTCTGACTGCGGGAGTGCTATTCGGTTAGGCAGTATAAATAAGGCTTTGTTAGCTGCAAATTGATTTGTCGTTGTTGGGTTCAGATCGGGAGCATAGTATAAATGCAGTTTCAAATTCCAGAGGTGAGGTGAGAGTGACTGCCCTAGACATCACGGCACCATTTGACCGAATGTGGCATCAAGGAGCCCTAGTAAAACTGAAGTCACTGGGAATTGGGGGGGAAAAATCTCCACTGGCTGGAGTCATACCTCGCACAAAGGAAGACATCGCTGCTGGAGCTCCTCAGGGCAGTGTCCGAGGCCCAACCATTTTCAGCTGCATCATCAATGACCTTCCCTCCAACATAAGGTCAGAAATGGGGATGTTCGCTGATGACTGAACATCGTCCAGGTCTTGTTGCATGCGGGCATGGACTGTTTCATTATCTGAGGAGCTGTGAATGGCGCTGAACACTGTGCAGCCATCAGTCATTTTGACCCAGCGATGATGAAGGATCGGTGATATACTTCTAAGTCATTATGGTGTGTGACTTCGAGGGGAACTTGGAGGTGGTGGTGTTCCCATGCGCCTGCTGCCCTTGTCCTTCTAGGTGGAAGAGGTCGCAGGTTTGGGAGAAACCTTGGCGAGTTGCTACAGTGCATCTTGTAGATGGTACACACTGCAGCCACGGTATGCCGGTGGTGGAGGGAGTGAATGTTTTAGGTGGTGGATGGGGTGCCAATCAAGCGGGCTGCTTTGTCCTGGATGGTGTCGAGCTTCTTGAATGTTGTTGGAGCTGCACTCATCCAGGCAAGTGGAGAGTATTCCATCACACTCCTGACTTGTGCCTTGTAGATGGTGGAAAGGCTTTGGGGAGTCAGGAGGTGAGACACTTGCTGCAGAATACCCACCCTCTGACCTGCTCTTGTTGCCACAGTATTTATGTGGCTGGTCCAGTTAAGTTTCTGGTCAATGGTGACCCCCCAGGATGTTGGCGGTGGGGGATTCGGCGATGGTAATGCCGTTGAATGTCATGGGGAGGTGGCTGGAGGGAAGGTCATTGACTTCAGTTTTACTAGAGCTCCTTGATGCCACACTCAGTCAAATGCTGCCTTGATGTCTAGGGCAATCACTCTCACCTCACCTCTGGAATTCAGCTCCTTTGTCCATGTTTGGACCAAGGCTGTAATGAGGTCGGGAGCTGAGTGGTCTTGGCGGAACCAAACTAGGCATTGGTGAGCAGGTTATTGGTGAGTAAATGCCGCTTGATAGCACTGTCAGTGACACCTTCCATCACTTTGCTGATGATTGAGAGTAGACTGATGGGGTGGTAATTGTCCGGATTGGATTTGTCCTGCTTTTAGTGGACAGGACATACTTGGGCAGTTTTCCACATTGTCGGATAGATGCCAGTGTTGTAGCTGTACTGGAACAGCTTGGCTAGAGGCGCGGCTAGTTCTGGAGCACAAGTCTTCAGCACGATAGCCAGGATGTTGTCAGGGCCCATAGCCTTTGCTGTATCCAGTGAGCTCAGCCATTTCTTGATATCATGTGGAGTGAATCGAATTGGCTGAAGACTGGCTTCTGTGATGTTGGGGATCGCAGGAGTAGGCCGATATGGATCATCCATTTGGCACTTCTGGCTGAAGATGGTTGCAAACGCTTCAGCCTTGTCTTTTGCACTCACATCCTGGGCTCCACCATCATTGAGGATGGGGATGTTCGTGTAGCCTCCTCTTCCCGTTAGTTGTTTAATGGTCCACCACCATTCATGACTGGATGTGGCAGGACTGCAGAGCTTTGATCTAATCCGTTGATTGTGGGATCACTTCGCCCTGTCTATAGCATGCTGCTTCAACTTTTTAGCATGCATCTAGTTCTGTGTTGCAGCTTCCCCAGGTTGGCACCTCGTTTTTAGGTACACCTGGTGCAGCTCCTGGCATGCTCTTCTACACTCCTTATTGAACCAGGGTTGGTCCCCTGGCTTGATGATATTGGTAGAGTGAGGGATATGCCGGGCCATGAGGTTACAGATTGTGGTGGAATACAATTCTGCTGCTGCTGATGGTCCACAGTGCCTCATGGATGCCCAGTTTTGAGCTGCTAGATCTGTTCTGAATCTATCCCATTTAGCACAGTGGTAGTGCCACACAACACGATGGAGGGTGTCCTCAGTGTGAAGACAGGACTTTATCTCCACAATGACTGTGCAGTGGTCACTGCTACCAATGTTGTAATGGACAGATGCATCTGCGACAGTTAGATTGGTGAGGACAAGGTGAAGTAGGTTTTTCCCTCATGTTGGTTCTCTCACCACCTGTCGCAGGCCCAGACTGGCAGCTATGTCCTTCAGGACTCGGACAGCAGTGGTGCTACTGAGCCACTCTTGGTGATGGACATTGAAGTCCCCCACCCAGAGTACATTCTGTGCCCTTGCTACTCTCAGTGTGCCTTCCAAGTGGTGTTCATGGAGGAGTACTGGGTCATCAACTGAAGGAGGGCGGTAATCAGCGGGAGGTTTCCTTGCCCATGCTTGACCTGAAGCCACGAGACTTCAGGGGGTCGAAAGTCAATGTTGAGGTCTCCCAGGGTCACTCCTTCCTGACTGTATACCACTGTGCCACCATCCCTGGTGGGTCTGTCCTGCCAGTGGGACAGGACATACCCAGGGATGGCGATGGAGGAGTTGGCTGAAATGCATGATTCTGTGAGTATGACTATGTCAGCCTGTTGCTTGACTAGTCTGTGGGACAGCTCTCCCAATTTTGGCACACATCCCCAGGTTTGACTGGGCTGGGTGTGCCGTTGCTGTGTCCGTAGCCAGTGCCGAGGCCGAGGCCAGATGGTCCATCTGGTTTCATCCTTATTATTGTGTTTTGTAACGGTTTGTTACAACTGAGTGGCTTGCTAGGCCATTTCAGAAGGCAGTTAAGAGTCAACCACATATGCTGTGGGTCTGGAGTCACATATAGGCCAGACCAGGTAAGGACAGCATTTATTCTTCCCTAAAGGACATTAGTGAACCAGATAGTTTTTCCGACAATCCGATAGTTTCACGGTTACCATTACTGATGCTAGTTTTTTAAATTCCAGATTTATTTAATTAACTGAATTTAAACTCCCCAGCTGCCGTGGTGGAATTTGAACTCACGTCTCTGGATCATTAGTCCAGACCTCTGGATTACTAGCCCAGTGACAGTACCACTACACTACCATCCTGTTCCTGGAAAGCTGGTGAGCCTGCTGCGTGGGAGGTCCAGTGCGCTGCAGCCGCAGCTTAAAGGGAATATTGTACTCAATGACTGAGCATCCACAGACCTCTGGGTAGAGAATTCCAAAGATTCAAAACCCTCTGAGTGAAGACATTTCTCCTCATCTCAGTCCTAAATGGCTGACCCTGAGACTGTGACCCCTAGTTTTAGACTCTGCAGCCAGGGGAAATAGCCTCTCAGCATCTACCCTGTCAAGACCACTGAGAATTTTATACATTTGAATGAGATCACTGATATACCTATCAATTCATCCAATGAAAAGCGACGAGTTAAGATAGTAACTATAGGTTTTTATTGGCTAAATAACAGAGCCCACCCTCGTGGGTGATCGGGTCCAACAAGGAGGAATACCAGCCAGTCGACCACCTTTATACCTGGGCAAGCAGGCGGAGCCATGGGCGGAGTCAGCTGTGGTCAGCCCAGGTATAACAGCGTGACAAGAGGTGACCTTGTGTAGTGATACAACAGTGTAAACAGTGATAACCATAGTGTAACGATATAAACAGTGATAACCATAGTGTAACGATAGTGAACGATAAAAGTGGTTTACCACATTCACCCCTTGTTTAGATTTGAGTCCGGCGGGGTGAAGTGTACTACCAGTTCGGGTATGTCAGTCTGTCCGGAGGCCTCGTAAGTCTTTCTGATCGGCGCAGCAGCGGAGGCAGTGATGCAGTATCCGATGTTAATGCTGGTGTCTGCGTGGTCGGCGACGGCTCGTGGGGTTCTGGCATGCCGTCTACCTGGGCTGGATTTGGGGGGGTGGTGGGGGGTAACGGTGGTGTCTCAGGGGTGCCCGAGGGTGCAAGGTCTCGTAAGGAGACTGTGCCCTCCCGCCCGTCTGGGTATGCCACATAGGCGTACTGGGGGTTGGCGTGCAGGAGGTCCACCCTCTCGACCAGGGGGTCCATTTTATGGGCCCTCACGTGCTTTCGCAGCAAGACGGGCCCCGGAGAAGTCAGCCATGTTGGTAGCGAGGTTCCCGTAGTCGACTTCCTGGGGAAAACGAACATTCGTTCATGGGGGGTGGCGTTAATGGCCGTGCAAAGCAGTGACCGGATGGAATGCAGCACTGCCGGGAGGACTTCCTGCCAGCGCGAGGTTGGGAGGCCCTTAGACTTTAAGGCTAAGAGAACGGCCTTCCAGACAGTCACGTTCTCTCTTTCCACCTGGCCGTTCCCTCGGGGGTTGTAGCTGGTGGTCCTGCTTGCAGCAATACCTCTCGCTAGTAGGAACTGGCGAAGTTCCTCGCTCATGAAGGATGAGCCCCGGTCGCTATGTATATAGTTCGGGAACCCGAACAAGGCGAAGAGGTCGTTCAGGCATTTGATGACCGTGGTACTGGTTATGTCTGGGCAGGGGAAGGCAAAGGGGAAACGGGAGTACTCATCAATGATGTTGAGGAAGTACACATTACGGTCAGAGGACGGGAGGGGCCCCTTAAAATCGATGCTCAAGCGCTCGAAGGGGCGGGTGGCCTTGATCAGGCTTGCTCTGTCCGGCCTAAAGAAATGCGGTTTGCATTCGGCACAGGTTTGGCAGTTCCTGGTTATGGTCCTGACCTCCTCGATGGAGTAGGGCAGGTTGCGGGCCTTAATGAAGTGGTAAAGTCTGGTGACCCCGGGGTGGCAGAGGTCGTTGTGGAGGGTCTGCAGTCTATCAATTTGCGCGTTGGCGCATGTACTTCGTGATAGAGCATCTGGGGGTTCGTTCAGTTTACCAGGCCGGTACAAGATATCATAATCATAGGTGGAGAGCTCGATTCTCCACCTCAAGATCTTGTCGTTCTTGATTTTGCCCCTCAGCTTGTTATTAAACATAAAAGCGACCGAACGCTGGTCGGTGAGGAGGGTAAATCGTTTGCCTGCCAGGTAATGCCTCCAGCGTCGTACTGCCTCCACGATCGCCTGGGCCTCCTTCTCGACCGAAGAGTGTCGGATCTCAGGGCCTTGGAGGGTCCTTGAGAAGAAGGCCACAGGTCTCCCCGCCTGGTTAAGGGTTGCAGCTAGGGCGAAGTCGGAGGCATCGCTCTCCACTTGGAAAGGGATAGACTCATCCACCGCGTGCATTGTGGCCTTAGCAATGTCTCCCTTTATGAGGGAGAAGGCTGCGCACGCTTCTGCCGTCAGGGGGAAGGAGGTGGACTTCATGAGGGGTCTGGCTTTGTCCGCATAATTCGGCACCCATTGGGCATAGTAAGCGAAGAGCCCCAGGGTTCTCTTCAGCGCCTTTGGACAGTGGGGGAGGGGAAGCTCCATAAGGGGGCGCATTCTTTCGGGGTCGGGGCCGATGACTCCGTTCTCTACTACGCAGCCGAGGATGGCAAGACGCGGGGTGTTAAACACACATTTCTCCTTATTGTAAGTGAGGTTCAGCCATTCGGCTGTATGGAGGAATTTCTCCAGATTAACATCGTGGTCCTGCTGGTCGCGGCCGCAGATGGTGACGTTATCTAGATAAGGGAACGTGGCCTGCAGCCCGTTCTGGTCAACCATCCGGTCCATCTCCCTTTGGAAGACCAAAACCCCGTTGGTGACGCCGAAGGGAACCCTAAGGAAGTGGTAGAGGCGGCCATTCGCCTCGAAGGCGGTATACTGGCGGTCCTCAGGGCGGATAGGGAGTTGGTGATAGGCCGACTTAAGGTCGATGGTAGAGAATACCCGGTACTGTGCAATCTGATTGACCATATCAGATATGCGGGGAAGGGGGTATGCGTCCAGCTGGGTGTACCGGTTTATGGTTTGGCTGTAGTCGATGACCAGGCGGTTTTTATTGCCGGTCTTAACGATTACGACCTGGGCACGCCAGGGGCTGTTGCTCCTCTCGATGATGCCCTCCTTCAGGAGACGCTGCACCTCAGAGCTAATAAAAGCTCTGTCCCCGGCGCTGTACCGCCTGCTCTTGGTGGTGACGGGTTTACAGTCGCGGGTGAGGTTAGCGAACAGGGAGGGGGGCGGGACCTTGAGGGTGGATAGGCCGCAGGTGGTACGCGGTGGGCGGTTTAAAGGCTGCTGGTTGTCGACTGTGAGTGGGGGGAGGGGTCCACCGTATGCCAAAGTGACACTTTGAAGGTGGGATTGGAAGTCCAGCCCTAGTAGGACGGCAGCGCAGAGCTGGGGCAGGATGAGGAGTTTAAAATTTTTATACTCCGTGCCCCTAACCGACAGGGTCACAACACAGTAGCCGCTGATGTCTGTAGAATGGGACCTCGACACCATTGAGATCCGGTTGCGCGTTGGCCGGACAGTGAGGGAGTAGTGGCTCACCGTGTCTGGATGGATGAAACTCTCCGTGCTTCCGCTGTCGAACAGGCAGGTCGTGGCGTGGCCGTTTACTTTGATGTCCATCATGGACTTGGACAGGTGATGCGGGCGAGCTTGGTCCAGTGTGACGGAGGCTAGTGTATGGCTGAGCGAGCTGCTGTAGTCTGCGGGTGAGGCGGTGGTCGGGTCTGGAGACAAGGTGGCGGTCGAGTGTGGTGGACAAAATGGCGGCGCCCACGACGTTGAATAAAATGGCGGAGAAGATGGCCGCCCCCACAACTCACATGAGGCACTGCTGGCGTCGGTGGCCTTGATCAAAGATGGCCGCCCCACGACTCACACGAGGGGATACTGGCATCTGTGGCCTTGATGAAAGATGGCCGCCCCCACAACTCGCATGAGGCACTGCTGGCGTCTGTGGCTCTCCCCCTGCAGGCCTTCGCGAAGTGGCCTTTCTTGTGGCAGTCGGAGCAAGTCACGTTTCTTGCAGGGCAGCGCGTCCTCGGGTGTTTCGCCTGGCCACAGAAGAAGCAGCCGGCGGCCCGATCGCGGGGCTCCAATGTCGCAGCCGGTACCGGGGGTGGCGGTCCCGATCGGTTCTGGGACGCCGACGCTGAGGTAGGTCCCAGAGGCGGCGGTGCGAGGGGTATTGCGGCCGGGGTCGGGCATGAGTCCCAGGGTCACGCAGCACAGTACCTGGAGTACGCCTCGAGGTCCCGATGGGCCACTTCCAGAGAGCGAGCGAGGGCTGCAGTTGTATTCAGGTCGAGGTCCTTTGATTCGAGCAGTCTTTGCCGTGAGTAGTCGGACCGAAGGCCTTTCACGAAGGCATTGCGGATATTCCCTTCAGTATTTTCTGCAGCCGTTACAGCTTTAAAGTCACAGTCCCTGCCGAGTGTTTGTAGCGCCCGTAAAAATTAATCTACAGACTCTCCTGGCTGCTGCGAGCGGGATCTTAGGAGATGTCTGGCATACATAGAATTTACCGGGCTCCGGTACTGCTCTTTCAGCAGGTTGAGGGCGTCCTCATATGTAGCAAGGTCCCGGATGAATGCAAATACTTTAGGGCTCACCTGGGCGGTCAGAACTCTTAGTTTGGATCCCGGAGGCACGCCGGATTCTCCCAGGTAGGATTCGAAACAGCTCAGCCAGTGTTCGAAGTCGAGGGCTGAGTTCGCTGCCTGAGGGTTTAGGTCCAGGTACGGCAGTCGGAGGGCTCGCAGCCAGGCCGGCTGCTGTGGCTGTTGTAGCTGGCCGTTTGGCTGGTCGTTTGGCTGCTCCGATCCACTCATTTCAAAATTTGGCCAATAAAATTGATATACCTATCAATTCATCCAATGAAAAGCGACGAGTTAAGATAGTAACTATAGGTTTTTATTGGCTAAATAACAGAGCCCACCCTCGTGGGTGATCGGGTCCAACAAGGAGGAATACCAGCCAGTCGACCACCTTTATACCTGGGCAAGCAGGCGGAGCCATGGGCGGAGTCAGCTGTGGTCAGCCCAGGTATAACAGCGTGACAAGAGGTGACCTTGTGTAGTGATACAACAGTGTAAACAGTGATAACCATAGTGTAACGACATAAACAGTGATAACCATAGTGTAACGATAGCGAATGATAAAAGTGGTTTACCACAATCACCTCTCATTTTTCTAAACTCCAGAGAATATAGGCCCATTTTACTCAATTTTGTTGTAGCAGAGCATCTAACAGCATCTGCCGTTAGTTAGACTTACCCCCGCACCCTTCCACTCAACATGTTTTTGTTCACTAAGTTGCTGAAAGTGTGAGCTGATAATGACATAGCAAGGGGAACAGGGCAGATGGGAACTGAGTGAACAGGGTAACCAACAAGGTATCTCCTTAACCAATGAGATTTAAGAATTGTGAAATAAACAGTGGAAGGACTGAGAAGGTGGGTGAATTAAAGGGGGTGAATTAAATGGGCCAGATTTTGCTGTCAAAATAACAGTGAGGCAAATGGCGCTCACTGTTATTTATGTGTAAATGTTACATCAACTTCAGGTGAGGGGCAGATGTGCAGTTAAATGCGAACATCCAAAAGTTGTTGTCCGAGTTGCGCCACTCTTTGTGAAAATGGCATCTCAGCGACTGCCTCACCATTGACATGCATTGAATGTCGTGAAGTTGCTGTATTTGCGTGGTAGATACCAACTAAACCCACCGCAGATATTTGTTAATGACTGCCAATCAATCTCGCTGGCACCGTAAACAACTATTATAAGTGTGGAGTCTCATTCCTTCAGGTTTTGAATTGTTTTAGGAGATACTAAAAATGGCAATTTTTTTACATACATTTTTTTCCCTTACTTTTCCTTCCTGTCTCTCTCCTAATCCAATCTTTCTTAGGTTAAAGAAATAGGAAGGAACAAGGCTATTAAGAGATTCAAACATGACAGGGACCCTAGTGGTGACCACAGAAGTGGTTCGGAAGCAAGACTTGTTTGCAGGATAGGATGTGTAAAGCAGAATTTTGAATGAGCTGACATTTATGAAGGGTGGAGGATTGGAGGCTAGCCAGGAGAGTAGTAGAATAGTCAGGTGAGTAGTAGAATAGTCAGGCAGAGATGGAGTCTGGCGATATTACGAAGGTGGAAGTAGGCGGTCTTGTGATGGAGAGGTCATGGGAGTGAAGCTCAGTCCTAACCAAGCTTGGGAATAGTCTTGTTCAGCCAAGGCAGTGGCCGGGGCATCGAATCAGTGGCGAGGAGGTATGGAGTTTGTGAATGGGGCCCAAGACACCAAAGCAGCGAATACCACTGGCCTCAAAACAATTTTATATGCACACAACTGCTTTGTTTAATTCCTCAAATCCAAGTACAAGACAACGATTAGCCCGATTAGGCACAGCTATATTACCCCACAAACCTGGCCAGAAGTGAGCAATATGTAAGGCAGCTTTGTGGAAAATACATAAGAGCAGACACACTTTCATGACAAGTAGTGTCTCTTTCTTTAGGCGCAGTGCCAATCAGGCAGCAACACCAGTAGAAAGGAGGCGTTGCAAGTCCGGAGAGCGCAAATTGGTGAAGTCCTTTTGTAGAATCCTAGCATGGTTACAGCACAGAAAGAGGCCATTCGGCCCGTCGAGCCGGCACACTACTCGTTTCTGTCCGGAATGCAGATTTATGCACCAGTTCTCCCTGACCGTTTCACATCTCTACTGATCCGCCTTTCTCGTCAGTTTCAGTAAGCAATTGAACCGATTTGAGGCTTGACGAAGGGTCATCGGCCTGAAACGTTAACTCTGTTTCTCTCTCCACAGATGCTGCCTGACCTGCTGAGTATTTCCAGCATTTTCTGTTTTTAGCTGCAGTATATTGTTATTTTTCATTTTCACACTAGTTGCCCAATTGATTTCATCGCCATTCTCTTATTTAAACAATATTTTTAAATAACATTTTTCAAAAAAGGAATGTTAAAAACGATTATTCTTTGTAATTGATTTTAAAATTTTACTGTTGCTGTCGGGCTGCGCTTGTGGGCTTTATTTTGAACCAATGTCTTGTCTGCTATACGAATCCTTCTAATTCGCATTTATTGGTTAAAAACTCACCTTTCCATAGGTCAGTGATACTTAGAACATGGCCAAGGGCCTGTTACAGAGCACTTTCCCCTCATCTGTAACCCGAAACAGACCTATTGCTCCATGTGTCTGTGGGCCCTAATTCGCAACCCCTCAGCAATGTGATGTTGCTGGGAATCAGGGTGAGAGATAGAGGAAAACATGGGAGTTCATTTCCTCCTCCTCTGCGCCCAAGCGCAAATCAGATAGGAGGAAGTTTCTGAACAACCCGTCACAAGAAAAAGCCACAGGTTAACTGGTTTGAAATGTTGTGAAAACATCAATGAGGTCTTCAGAAATGGGAGTCCCACCACCCGCACCCAACCTGAAATACCACAGATAAACGCCCAGGGAAATCTAAATAGAGCAGGAGGCGTGAGAAACCACTTCGTAATCGCAAGGATTACTGGTTTATTAGAAACATGCTGACAAATCAGTTCATCTGCCTCCAAGACGTGATGTGTTAAAAAAGGACAGTGACACCTGGGGTGTCGCCGATTTGTTTGCTGAGCTAGGAGGACAATGGACCCGTTGCTCTTACACAAAAAAAGACACATACCAAAAAGATAAGGTGAGACCTATTGCTTTGGAAGTTTCATGGCAATTCGTGTGATTATGGCATGGCCCGGATTACCAGTATCAATTATTGATTAGGCCATAATTCCAAGAAAGCCCCGGTTTGCCCAGCTGGGGTGGAACAAAAGGAGTGCAGCGTGTTATCTTCTTCAACAACAGGGACCCCAGATGAGCAGCAAAAAGCTCTGTTTATGTGGCATGGACTGCAGAGTCAACACGACAAGGTGGGGGGATGAGCTTAACGATTTTATTCAGCTGGGCTACAGACAAGATCAGCCGGAGAGCCAGTTCCAGAGCGGACAATGTTTGAAAGGGGAGGATCACATGTTGCAGTTTACAATGTGAAACAGAAGATTGAAATACTTTTACGGTTGTAATGAAAAGCAACGTTCTCCTACACACACACACACCGTATTTTGGTATATAGCATTTAAATGAAACGAATGTTAAATCCACCGAACATCACATCTTCATAATGCCAGTTTAATGCACCCCCATTCAGTCATTGCTAATACTTAAAGCGATAAAAAAAATAATTCGTCCCGCAATTGTATATATTAGGACTTAATCTGCCAACTTGTTTCAACACCATTTGACTCCCCATCTCTGATAATAGGAAATTTCGCTCTATCCCCACCCACCACCATTCCTTCTCTGGCGGACAGTGGGGTCCTAGGCCCGAGCAGCCTTCCAATGCTTCATCCAAACAGCCAGCCAATCTTCGCGCGTTCAAGTTCAGAGAGTGGGCGTTGGCAGGCTGTTTGACCAATGGGGGAGGGAGGGAGGTCACTGGACTCAAGCTCAGTATTGTCCTCACCCAATGTTCAAACACTTCAGAGTTGCCGGCAGGGGTCACTAGTGGGATCATTTAAAAAAAGTCATTTAAATTGCCTATTTAAGGTTTTAACCCTGATAACTTTCTTATGCATTTGGCTGTTTCTCAACTTCGGCTTTTGTACGGCTGCAAAGCAGTTTACAGGAATGAAAAAGTAGCAGTTAGCTCTAAAGTCACATTGGAAATCTGACATGAAGTAAAGACTGAAGTTCTCCTGCAACTGGGAGTTTTGAACCTGTTTTCCAGTGGTAATATAACTGTTCTCTTAGCATTCAGGACATCATTACAGACATTCAGCTAACACTATCCTTTTTGTACCAGTAACTGCATATTTCAGCAAGATATTCCTTCTAAGTTTTCACTGTTTGCTTTTGATGCAGCATCCAACAACATCGACGTATACACATATCCTAAAGCCTTAGAATTGCTCCAGTTACTCAGTTTTGGGTGCCGTGGTTTGAGGGTGTAGAAGAGGTTCACGAAGGTGATACCAGGAATCAGAGGCTTTAGGTATGAGTCCTTAGTTGAGAGAGGCTGGAGAAATTGGGGCTCTTTGTAGCAGAATAAAAACCGTTGAGAGATCTGATAGGTGTTCAAAATTGAGGAGTTTTAAAATAAATCAGAAAAAAAATACTTCAATTTTTCATTTAACTAAATTTAAAATGATCATGAAAAGAACAAAGGACGAGGTTAGAATTTTTTTTACGCAGCGGTTGTTAGAACATGGAATGTCCATAATAACTTTTAAAAGGAATGTGGTTAAACATATGAAAAAGAATTAAAAGGATATAAGGAAAGGACAGGGAGATGGCACAGGCAAGTCAGGTTGAATGGTCCCGTGAAATTTTTATAGAAGCATAGAATGGTTACAGCACAGGAGGAGGCCATTCAGCCCATCGAGCCTATGCTGGCTCTCTGCAAGAGCACTTCAGCTAGTCCCACTCCTCCGCCCTGCAAATTTTTTCCCTTCAGGTACTTATCCAATTCCCTTTTGTAAGCCACGATTAAATCTGCCTTCACCACCCTTTCAGGCAGCGCATTCCAGATCCTAGCCACTTTTTTTATTCGTATATGGGATGTGGGCATAACTGGCAAGGTCAGCATTTATTGCCCATCCCTAATTGCCCTTGAGAAGGTGGTGGTGAGCTGCCTTCTTGAACCGCTGCAGTCCATGTGGTGAAGGTGCTCCCACAGTGCTGTTAGGTAGGGAGTTCCAGGATTTTGACCTAGCGACAATGAAGGATCGGCGATATACTTCTAAGTCAGGATGATGTGTGACTTAGAGGGGAGCTTAGAGGTGGTGGTGTTCCCATGCACCTGCTGCCCTTGTCCTTCTAGGTGGAAGAGGTCACGGGTTTGGGAGTTGCTGCAGTGCATCTTGTAGATGGTACACACTGCAGCCACGGTATGCCGGCGGTGGAGGGAGTGAATGTTTAAGGTGGTGGATGGGGTGCCAATCAAGTGGGCTGCTTTGTCCTGGATGCAGTCGACCTTCTTGAGTGTTGTTGGAGCTGCACTCATCCAAGCAAGTGGAGAGTATTCCATCACACTCCTGACTTGTGCCTTGTAGATGGGGGAAAGGTTTTGGGGAGTCAGGAGGTGAGACACTCGCCGCAGAATACCTCACCTCTGACCTGCTGTTGTTACCACAGTATTTATGTGGCTGGTCCAGTTAAGTTTCTGGTCAATGGTGACCCCCAGGATTTTGATGGTGGGGGATTCAGCGATGCTAATACTGTTGAATGTCAAGGGAAGGTGGTTAGACTCTCACTTGTTGGAGATAGTCATTGCCTGGCACTTCTGTGGCGCAAATGTTACCTGCCACTTATCAGCCCTCGCTGCGTAAAAAAGTTTTCCCTCATGTCGCCTTTGGTTCTTTTGCCAATCATCTTAAATCTGTGTTCTCTGGTTCTCGATCCTTCCGCCACTGGGAACAGTTTCTTTCAACCTACTCTGCCTAGACCCATCATGATTTTGAACACCTCTATCACATCTCCTCTCAACCTTCTCTGCTCTAATCAGAACAACCCCAGCTTCTCTAGTCTATCCACATAACTGAAGTCCCTCATCCCTGGAAGCATTCTTGTAAATCTTTTCTGCACCTTCTTTCACATCCTTCCTCAAGTGCGCTGCCCAGGATTGGACACAATACTCCAGTTGAGGCTGAACCAGTGTTTTATAAAGGTTCATCATAACTTCCTTGCTTTTGTACTCTATGCCTCTATTTATGAAGCACTGGATCTCATATGCTTTTTTAACTGCTTTCTCAACCTGCCCTGCCACCTTCAACGATTTGTGCCCATATTCCCCCCGGTCTCTCTGTTCATGCACCCCCTTTAGAATTGTACCATTTAGTTTATATTGCCTCTCCTCGTTCTTCCTACCAAAATGTATCTATCACTTTGCACTTTTCTGCATTAAATTTCATCTGCCACGTCTGCCCATTTCACCAGCCTGTCTATGTCCTCTTGAAGTCCATCACTATCCTCCTCATTGTTCACTATATTTCCAAGTTTTGAAATTGTGCCCTGTACACCCAAGTGCAAGTCAGTAATATATAAACATAGAAGATAGGAGCAGGTGTAGGCCATTTGGCCCCTCGAGCCTGCTCCGCCATTTAATGAGATCATGGCTGATTATCCAAATTCAGTACCCTGTCCCTGCTTTCTCCCCATATCCCTTTAGCCTTAAGAAATATATCTAACTCCTTCTTGAATATATTTAATGAATTGGCCTCAACTGCCTTTTGTGGTAGAGAATTCCACAGGTTCACCACTCTCTGGGTGAAGAAATTCCTCCTCATCTCTGTCCTAAATGGCTCACCCCTTATCCTTAGACTGTGACCCCTGGTTCTGGACTCCCTGGCCATCGAGAACATCCTTCCTGCATCTAGTCTGTCTAGTCCTGTTAGAATTTTATAAGTTTCAATGAGATCCCCTCTCATTCTTCGAAACTCCGTCGAATATAAGCCCAATCGACCCAATCTCTCCTCATACGTCATTCCTGCCATCCCAGGTATCAGTCTGGTGAATCATCGCTGCACTCCCTCCATGGCAAGAACATCCTTCCTCAGAAAAGGCAACCAAAACTGCACACAATACTCAAGGTGTGGTCTCACCAAGGCCCTGTACAACTGTAGCAAGACATCTTTGCTCCTGTACTCGAATCCTCTCGCTATGAAGGCCAACATATCATTTGCCTTCTTAACCACCTGCATGCTTACCTTCAGCGACTGGTGCACAAGGACACCCAGGTCTCGTTGCACTTCCCCTTCTCCCAATCTATTGCCGTTCAGATAATAATCTGCCTTCCTGTTTTTGCCACCAAAGTGGATAACCTCGCATTTATCCACATTATACTGCATCTGCCATGCATCTGCCCAATCACCCAACCTGTCCAAATCATACTGAAGTTTCTTGGCATCCTCCTCCCAGCACACACACCCACCCAGCTTTGTGTCGTCTGCAAACTTGGGAGATATTACATATTACATCTAGGTCCCTCGTCTAGATTATTAATATTTATTGTGAATAGCTGGGGTCCTAGCACCAATCCCTGCGGTACCCCACTAGTCACTGCCTGCCACTCGGAAAAAGACCCATTTATTCCAACTCTTTGCTTCCTGTCTGCTAACCAGTTCTCTATCCAAGTCAGTACCTTACCCCCAATCCCATGTGCTTTAACTTTACACGCTAATCTCTTATGCGGGACCTTATCGAAAGCCTTCTGAAAGTCCAAATACACCACATCCACTGGTTCTCCCTTATCTATTCTACCAGTTACATCCTCAAAAAATTCCAGTAGATTAATCAAGCACGATTTACCTTTTGTAAATCCATGTTGACTTTGTCCGATCCTGTCACTGTTTTCCGAGTGCTCTGCTATTACATCGCTTATAATGGACTCTAGCATTTTCCCCACTACCGATGTCAGGCTTACCGATCTATAATTCCCCGTTTTCTCTTTACCACCTTTTTTGAATAGTGGGGTAACATTAGCTACCCTCCAATCCATGGGAACTGTTCCAGAGTCGATAGAATTTTGGAAGATGACCAGCAATGCATCTACTATTTCTAGGGCCACTTCCTTAAGTACCCTAGGATGTAGATGATCAGGCCCTGGGGATTTATCAGCCTTTAATCCCGTCAATTTCCCTAACACCATTTCCCTACAAATACTGATTTGATTCAGTTCCTCCCTCTCATTAGACCTTATGTTCCCCGACATCTCTGGGAGGTTAGTTGTGTCCTCCTTTGTGAAGACAGAACCAAAGTATGTATTTAATTGGTCTGCCATTGCTTTGTTCCCCATTATAAATTCCCGCAATTCTGACTGCAAGGGACCTACGTTTGACTTCACCAATCTTTTTCTCTTCACATATCTACATCAAGAAAAGCAGTGGTCCTAGTACTGACCCCTGGGGAACACCACTGTATACCTTCCTCCAGTCTGAAAAACAACTGTTCACCACTACTCTCTGTTCCCTGTCACTTAGCCAATTTTGTATCCATGCTGCCACTATCCCTTTCATTCCATGGGCTTCAACTTTGCTGGCAAGCCTATTATGTGGCACTTTATTAAACGCCTTTTAGAAGTCAATGTACGCTACGTTAACCGCATTGCCCTCATTAACCCTGTTACCTCATCAAAAATTCATAAATTAATAAAATCTACAATGAATGTTCCATCTTGCATGGTGACCACCATCATGAGTCACCTAACCACACTCCCCCTCACAGTCCTGCTGTTTCCCCCCCGACACAGTGGTGTCCTCTTGTCCCCAAGCGGAGTAAAAACCATACATCTGCTTCATCATCAAGACTGTTTACATCCACCTCCAGAACACTTACTTTCTTTGTCACCTCAAGCTCAACTTGTCCAATGCTGTGTCAGCTGTGGCTCAATTGGTAGCACACTCGCCTCTGAATCTAGGCTGACCCTCCAGTGCAGTGCTGAGGCAGTGCTGCACTGTTGGAAGTGCCGTCCTTCGGATGAGATGTTAAACCGAGGCCCCATTTGTGCTCTCAGATGGACATAAAAGATCCCATGGAACTATTTCGAAGAAGGAGGGGAGTTGCCGCTGGTGTCCTGGCCAATATTTATCCCTCAATCAACGTAACAAAAATAGTTTATCTGGTCATTATCACATTGCTGTTTGTGGGAGCTTGCTGTGTGCAAATTGGTTGCTGCGTTTCCCACATTACAGCAGTGACTACACTCCAAAAGTACTTAATTGGCTGTAAAGCACTTTGAGACATCCGGTGGTCTTTCACCAGCCTCCTCAGCACTACTTTATATAATTCCAGCTCATCCAGAACTCTGCGGCTATAGCCTATCCCACACACCTGTCGTCACTGACCTCCACTGCCTCCCTGTCCCTAGAGACTTTATTTGTCCCTAAAATATTTACTTCAAATTCCTCATTCTATGGTCTTGGTTCACCCTACCTCTGTAGTCTTCTCTAGCACTACATCCCTATTTGCAACCTCTGTTCTTCTGACTGGTCTGCTGTGAAGAAGTACCCCAGCTCCATCAATAGCAGAGCTTTCAGTCACCACACATCTGCACCTTGGGACTCACTTCCTAAACCTCTAACTTGCTACATCTTGACCCTCCTTACAAATTTGTTTAAAGCCCATGAAAACAGTTGACCAAGCCATCCTTCACCTCCTCTAACTTCTTGTTCCATATCCCTCATTCCATCTGTAAAATTCTTAGGAATATTTTGTTGAGGAAAAGCTGTGTAATAAATGTGAGCTTCTGTTTCTTTCCTGCTCCTTATCTGACTTTACACACTGTTGGGACCCACTTTATCCCTCTTGGGCTCCTGTCCTCCCTGTTCACCACAGGGATGATCCCTACTTCCTGTTCTTGGCAATTCTCAACATGCAGCTTCCCTACTGACTACAACCTTCACAACTATTCACCCCAGTCCCCAATGTAGACCATGGACAATGTTGCCAGTTTAGTTAACTGTTAATTATAGCCTCAGCTTGTACTTTCAAATTATAAAGAGTGTAATTGTTTTGATAGTTGTGTGTGATCATGTTACTAAATACATTGCAGCAGAGTGCCTATACTTTTAAATGTAAAGTGAGCTCATTGATTCGCCGATTCATTACTGTGGTGCGTATCCACATTTCTGAGCCCTAGTTAAATATAGATATTACTAACGCATTGTAGAGCCTAACTGAGATTGCGACTTACATTCGATCTACACATATGGGTTATAGAGTTAATTATGGAGCTTGCAAGTGCAATGCGCTTACAGCAATCAGGAAAAAAATCCCCATTATTGGAAATCATGCTATCCAAGTACGTGTATTGCATCACTGATTCCACTGTCTTGGATCAATCATAACCTATTACGAAGCTAGCTGGGATGATATTGTGCCTAAGCGATTGCACTTTTGTCTTGTTTTAGCTGACCTGAAGATCATGGCAAGATGGCTTTTGGTCAAAGATTCATAGGCCTTCGGTAAGGGTGTCCACAGTTTCAGCCAAGACTGTTATCTCATCAACAAAGTCCAGATCTGTATACATGTAGTCATTGCCGAGACTGATCCCACATCCACTTGGTTCTGTTTTTGACTTCAAGATGTAGTCAACACCTGGCAAGAATACAACCCTGGCATATTCCAGTATTACACTCAAAAGTCTGAGTTTTCTGCCAATACAGATCTGGCTTTTTTGGCTGCAAATGTCAACTTGCTAGTTGGGAGAGGGAGAAGAGATTTCAACCCTGGTCTCCATGTCCATGAGAGTACTTTTGTTTCATTACCTGCACCGGATACAAACCAGAAATCACTATCTGCTTCACAATTTATATAGTGCCTTCAACGTAGAAAAATGTCCCAAGACATTTCAATGGCATAATTAGGTTGGACAAAGGTTGGTTTTAAGGAGGTTCTTAAAAGGAGAAGGATGTGGAAAGGCAGAGCGGTTTAGGCAGAGAATTTCAGAGCATGGGGCCTAGTTGGTTGAAGGGAATGGCGGTCAATGGTGGAATGAAGTGAGTATGCACAAGAGGCCAGAGGAGTGGATAATTCGGCGGGGGCGGGGGTGCGTTTGGAGGTTAGAGGTGTCAGGGGACTGGGAACCAATGTAGGTCAGCAGGAACAGGAGTGACAGATAAGTTGGACTTGATGCAGATAGAATACAGGGGTTGGATGAGCTGAAGCTTGAATGAGGATGGGAAGTTGTAAGGAGAGCGTGGGAATAGTCAAGTCTAGAGGTGACAGCAGCATGGATGAGGGTTTCATCAGATGGGCCGAGGCAAAGTTGAAAGCGGAGGATGTTACAAATGTCGAAATAGACAGTCTTTATGATGGAGCGATTATGGGGTCGGAAGCTCAGTTTGGAGCTGAACAGGACGTTGAGGTTGCAAACTTTCTGGTTGAACCCGAGACAATGACTGGGAAGGGGGGCTGAATCAATGGCAAGGGCATGGAGTATGTGGCAGGGGCTGAAGATGATGGCTTCAGTCTCAATGTTTAACTGGAGCTCATCCAGGATTGGATGTCAGACAAGCAATCTGACAACACAGAGGAAGTGAAGGGGTTCGAGAGAGGAGTGAAGAGGTAGAGCTGGGTATCATCAGCATACATGCGGAAGCTGACCAATGTCTTTGGATGACGTTGGCAAAGTTTCCAGGCATTGAATGTCTAGAATATTGGGCGAGGGTGTGAGAGTATACGGTTTTATCCAACTCTCACCTGGCGGCCCTACATACACACTTTTCAAATAAATCACTGGATAATGTTCAGGAACACAGCTGATTTTCCTCACCTTAGTCCAGGGAAATTATAGCTTACTGATGTGCAATACAAGGGTCACACTTTGTAAAATCTGAGACAAATCAATCATTGCACAAAAAAATGCAGCTTTTCATTACATATTTTAAAAGTTCAAAAAGAAACAGCGTTGGAGAAAAATACCACGTCTTCATTAAAGATATAATGGACTGTTTGAAGTAGCTTTAAACATTGTAGCCAAGCACACACAAGGCTCCGCAAAATCTGTGTTCCCATGGCCGCACTTGCTTTTATAGAGGACATTGTACGTTCAAGGCAATGATTCAATTCTGCTCCAGTGGATTCTTGTTACTCCCAACAAACTCATCTAAATACCCGAATCTATTTCAGTGGAATATCTTCCTGGATATTTTCATGTGGGTTCAGTGCAGCCACAAGCTCGGTGACTGTAAATATAAAAGTTCAATTGCACACAGAAGCTGGCTGTAATTTTTGTTTATGTGGACTCCTTGGAACAGAACATATATTACCAGCATTTTCCACACAGATAGAAATATAATTTGCTATAAATTGTAATCTGAACCATACCAGTATTGAAGGTGGTGTGGTGAAAGGCAATATAGATATTGACGCTGTAGAAATACACCACCTGGTGGTTGTTTCTACAAGTGCAGAAACTTACAACATTTCCTTTTGAATGCAGCAGCCTGAAGTGTCACCTGTTTTCCAACACAGGTCTTACAAGTTGAAATACCGAGTCAGGTGTTTGTTGGACAGTGAGCTGTGAACAGATTTTCCAATTGGTGTTGGTATAAAATCTTATATTGTATTTGACGTTTAAAATTTCAGTATGGTATCTTTAGTTTGTAAAGCCTTTTCAGCTATATCCACGCGTTCTTTAAGTAAATCAGCTTGTTCTGGTGTGCCCAGGCTGGAGGCATTCTTCAATAAGAAGTGCGTAATAAAGAGTTTCAGGCCTTCCCGCAACATTGCCAGCTTTGGAATTCCAGAGATCCTGTAATGACAGAATATAAAGACCTTTAGAAGAACCCGGTTTCATTTTATATTAATGGTTACAAAGATAACAAATCATAATATCCCAAAAAATTGTTAACTGGGTGTTGCAGTTTTACTATGTGGTTATTTCAGCTCTTGGACAGAAGTCTGAAGTCATAATGAATAGAGGCGATAAATATTCTCTAAACTTCATAACTGTTAAACAGGACCTCCAGTGCAAGGGTCACTATTTGGAATAATAAGCAATTACCCTTAGTTCAAGTTACAAACAGTTAATTGTCATCAAATCTGAAATTTGTAGTTCTAAGTTGAAGATTTGAAAGTCGTTGTAACATTGAATTATGCAGGTTGATTAGACTAATGTCCGGAATTACAAAATGATCTTGTTTCTGAAAAACTATTCATCTTATCCTACTTTGATATTGAAGTTGTCTAATTGTTTTAGCAAATTTCAGTCTAACCTTAAAGTATTTCTGTAATTACACTTTGCCCATTGTCACCAATGATCTGGATTAGCTGCACTGGCTAATATCAGCTAAGCAAGCAGAGAGTGAGGCTCAATCCTGGGCCCTCCTGGTTCACATTATGTAGAACTTTAGCAGGCAGTCCCTTTTCCCACTAGGCCACTCAGGCAGACAGTTCAAACTCTTGTACCACATTAATTTACTGATTTTAATGATGGATTCAGTCACTAATCACCATTTTCTCTAAAATTATGAATTAAGAAACACAAAGTTAATAGTGTTGAAATAAACATGCAGCTACTGAAGTTATTTACATTTAATGACTTAAGATCTAAAGGCACAGAAAGTTACATTTTAGATACACTGACTGGACTATAAGGAGTCCACTCCATTTTAAAATCAACTGACACAGTTGAACACTTATGGCATTGTCTTACATTTATATATGAATTACATATTAATAGAAATAATATTTATTACAGAATGTTACCTTTGAAATATTGTTACTAATTCTTCTGGTTCTGTGTCCACAAGTAGTTTATGGAGAACTTGGCGCAGGAACCTAACTTTAGGTTTATCCAGTTCACTGAACTCAATTACCTGCAATATCGAAAAAAGTATACAAGGTAGACAGATTGCTTTCAGTAGAAAAATAGGAGCCGGAGTAGGTCATTCAGCCCCTCGAGCCTGTTCTGCCATTCAATTAGATCATGGCTGATCTGTATCACAATTTCATATCCCACAATACCCTTACCCAACAAAAATCTATCAATCGGGGTCTTGACTATTTCTATTACCCCTAACACCCACAGCTTTTTGGGGGAAGAGTGTTCCAGACTGCCACTACTCTTTGTCTGAAGAAGTGCTTCCTGACATCACCCATGAACAGTCTAGCTTTAATTTTAAGGTTATGCCCCCTTGTTCTGGACTCCCCCACCAGAGGAAATAGTTTCTCTCTATCTCCCCTATCAACCCCTTTAATCATCTTAAACACCTCAATTAGATCAGCCCTTAATCTTCTTTACTCAAGGGAATACAAGCCTAGTCTATGAAACCTATCCTCATAATCTAACTCTTTTAGCTCCGGTATCATTTTGGTAAATCTGCACTGCACCCCCTTCCATGGCCAATATATCCTTCGTGAGGTGCAGCGCCCAGAACTGAACACAATACTCCAGATGCGGTCTAACCAGAGATTTACCATTTAAAAAAAACATTAAATCCAATTAGTTCCTCCCCATGACTTATTTTTAGGTTCCCTTCTATTTTGTCCTCTTCCTCTGCTGTGAAAAAGGATACAAAGTACTCATTTAACTAATCTGCCATTTCCCATTATTCATTTTAGTCTCACCTGCATCTGTCTTTAATGGGACCATATTTATTACATAGAAATTGCTAGACAAAAATAACCAAGGCTCATCTAGTTCGGCTTCTACCATCCTGGTAGAAGCACGATAAAAACTTCTAATATTCCTTGCAAATTTAAAAAAAAAATATTCCTTTCTGCACCTCTTTGTATCCCTTTGTTGTTTTCCATAGCTTTTCCAGTCTACTGGATTTCCACTTCTTGCATTTGTCTAAGCCTTTCCTACTGGCTTGATACTGTCTCTTACCTTATTTGTTGACCATGGTTGCTTAACTACACAAGTGGAGCCTTTCTATGTACTGGTTTTGTATCATATCAACTACTTCCCACTGTTTGTCTGTAGGTTTACCTATTAACAGGTCAGCCCAGTTTACCGAAGTCAATTCATTTCTCAGCCCTTCAAAGTTTGCCTTACTTAAATTTCAAATCTTGGTTTATGACTCCCTTCTCCCTCTCAAACCTAATATTAAACTCCATCAGATTATGGTTGCGATTTGCAAGAAGCTCCCTTACCAGCACATTGTTAACTAATTCTGGTTCGTTAGTCGCGCAAGCCTTTTTGGACCCACGAGCTTAACCATCGACAATACGACTTCAACCCTGATGATGCTTGGAAAGCCAAATGGAGTTCACAAGAAGTCACAAACAAACATCTCGTGAAAGACCAGATGCGGAAGATCCCTGGCTTTGCTCTTCTGCGAAGCTTATGGGCAACCCTGAACTGCATCTGCACAAACCATGGCACAAATGGAGAATTCAAAACTCCCCAGTGTGCGACTGGTCACCCAGAACAGACTATGGAACTAGAACGACTCAATGCCCATTTCACAAATACGAAGGAGGCATCACAGCAACACACTCCTGACGCAATTATCTGGCTGAACCACCTAAATGTAAAATTACAGTTGTCGTTCTACATTTACAACAGCCATACAAAGTAGTAGCACGTACTTCTCATTAAATCTAATATGGCCTTAACCTTGTTGGTTCTAAAATGTATTGTTCTAGATAACTGTCCCAAATACATTCTAGAAATTTATTGCATTTACTACTTTACATAGTTTGCTATGACTTGTCCACTAGACAATACAGATAACAACAACTTGCATTTATATAGCACCTTTAATGTAATAAAACATCCCAAGGTGCTTCACAGGAGTGTTATCAAACAAAATTTGACATGAGCCACATGAGGAGATATTAAGACAGAAAGAGGTAGGTTTTAAGGAGTGTCTTAAAGGAGGAAAGAGATAGAGAGGTTTAGGGAGGGAATTCCACAGCTTAGGGCCATGGCAGCCGAAAGCACGGCCGCCAATGGTGGTGTGATTAAAATCGGGGATGCGCAAGAGACCAGAATTGGAGGAGCAGAGATCTCGGAGGGTTGTAGGGCTAGAGGAGGTTGCAGGGATAGGGAGGGGCGAGGCCATAGAGGGATTGAAAAACAAGGATGAGAATTTTAAAATTGAGGTGTTGCCGGACTAGGAGCCAATGTAGGTCAGCGAGCCAATGGGTGAACGGGACTTGATACAGCAATTGGTGAGTAGTGCGAGCTCTATCCACTTACCAGCTTGAGAATGTGAATTTTCTATCAAAACTGGGCAATACAAGACATCTGGAAAATTAGAGACTAATGTCAAACTGCTTAAATTTTAATTGCTTCTCTGCCTGGCTACACAATCTGATCACGTGTTCAAAATGTGGAAATTGTATTTCTTTATAAATCAATTTGCATTTTTATAGTGCCTTTACGTAGAAAAACTGTTCTCCAAGCACAGCCAATATTTTTGGTATTGTCAATGCCCCAGGAAACCTGGCTCAAGTTGCATTGGATTTCATTCAGTAATTTATACCAAATTTTTCCATTACAAATGACAGATAAGGCTACGTAATTACTTTGTTGAAGTTTAGTGATGGAGCTGGAGAGAGGCGGGACAGGCAGCTGCTGTGAAGGGTATGGTCAAGGAGGAAATTAGTGCAGCCTGGTGCTTGGCACACGAAAGAACGTGTCTTCGGATTCTGGAGTAAGGAAAAAAGTGAAGAGATAGATAGAGGAAGAAAATCTGCAGACTGGTGTGGAGACCTCCTGCTGCTGAAGTGATTTATACAGTAGCGCTCTTTGGAGCAATGCAAATGACATTTTTTCAAGGGACTATTTTTATATTTGGGATGCAGCAAACCAATAAAATAATTAAGCCATCATAGCAACCCCACGGAACACTGCGACTTCCGTGGCTAGTAGTGAGGGGCTAGTATTAGCTTGTCCAATTTTTTTTGGTCACATCAACCATATTTCTTTTCCTGTTACAAAATTTCACATGCTTTGAGAAGCTTTCCAAGTGGGTGGCTCTACAGTATAAATGAGACATTAGTCACTCAGATGCTAATGTCATCAGCTCAAGCAATCTGGCATCCTGCTACATCTCTAGTGGTTTTATGATTTACTTGTGAAATAAAGACTTCCTGATTATCCTCTCGCACACATTAGATGATTTGCTTTTTTCCCCTCGGTCATATTCCTGATAAGAAAATTCCATTTACAATTGACACTATGATAAGTCACCATCATTTGCTCTCTCACTTCTGTGTAAACTTGGTTCATACTTTTCCAGGAAGAAAAATATGTAAGATTTGCATTAAAAATGTTCTTTTACACCAGATCACCAGGTAACAAGGCTATATATAAAAGTTTTATGTAAGGAACTCGCCAATACTCTCTGAGGAAGGCATTCTGCTGGAAAATATAGCAATATTTTTTTCCTGCATCCAATGTTGTACACAGCTAGCAAGGGTTCAATAACATACCTCAGTGAGCTAATAACACTCGGGTACAAAATAATGCATTGTGCAAATAAGGAAGGAAAGGAAGACAATAAGGGATTATGTTTGGAAGAGTAATGATTTTGTATTCAGAATGCACTCACCTTAAAGATGGACAGAGACATCACTTTCCTGCTGAGAAGGTGAAGAAGGAGATGAACCAAGTTTGAGGTTGCCACACTGGCCATGCTCTTCAATTCTCGGAAGCGATCCCACATGCTGAATTGGAACGTCATCTATTTAGGGTTGAAGGATCATAAAGAGAAATCTGAAAAATTTCTACAAATGCTTGATGAACCTAAATACATTTATAGGTCAGCAAGATTGAGAACACAGTTCTCTGAATGGATAGTTTTAGTCTGTTAATCCAGTTGAGCAGAACAAACTCTCCCACTTTCGGATGAGAGATTGGGTCAACTAGGCCTGTATTCATTAGAGTTTAGAAGAATGAGAGGGGATCTCATTGAAACGTATAAAATTCTGACAGGGCTAGACAGACTGGATGCAGGGAGGATGTTTCCTCTGGCTGGCGGGGGGGGGGGGGGGGGGGGGGGTCGAGAATGAGGGGTCACAGTCTCAGGATACGGGGTAGGACATTTAGGACTGAGATGAGGAGAAATTTCTTCACTCAGAGGGTGGTGAATCTGTGGAATTCTCTACCACAGAAGGCTGTGGAGGCCAAGTCGCTGAATATATTTAAGAAGGAGATAGATTTCTAGACACTAAAGGCATCAAGGGGTATGGGGAGAGAGCGGGAATATGGTATTGAGATAGAAGATCAGCCATGATCATATTGAATGGTGGAGCAGGCTCGAAGGGCCGATTGGCCTACTCCTGCTCCTATTTTTCTATGTTTCTTTGTCAAATTCTGTTACCAAATTTGTATTAAAAATGAAAATAAATGACTAACACAGGTTTCAATATATAGGAACTGAATTGCTGCTATCCAAGCTTTTGTGTTGTTCATGTCCACCCCACTCCCAGTTACAGAAATTGCATTCCAAAATTCCCAGGCTGTCAAAATGGTAAAGAGATTTTGGAGTAGGCCACAGAGGGTGAAAATATCCGTATAAAGTCATCTAAAGGTTTGCATGCATCAACTCTGGTGACATCTTTTGATGATGCAAATAAAAACAAGTCCAGATTTGAATCCAGGACCACTGAGTATCTGTGTTGCCACAATACAGAAAAGTTTTGGTGGGAGTCAGGGCTGAATCAGGAGAGCATTGGTAAAGTTAGTTCTTTGCTCAAAATGACTCAAATGACATTGTTTTACATCTTTGGTCTCTAGTGCCTTTGAAATCTAAACAAGATATTTTGGTAGTTATTGTACCTATATACGTTTGCCCGAAATTTTCAGTTGTAATCACAGAATCACACAGAATCTACAGTGCAGATAGAGGCCATTTCGGCCCATCGAGCCTGCACCGACACATATCCCACCCTATCCCCGTAACCCCGCGTATTTAATCCCCTAACACTAAGGGTCAATTTATCATAGCCAAATCAACCTAACCTGCACATCTTTGGATGTGATGGCGAAATTGTCAGCGTTCACCGTCATTACAGCTGTGAAACTTCTGGCGTCTGTACATGCGCAGTTAAATGCAGAAATCCAGAAGTTGTTGAGTCACTCCCTGCTCCTCCACAGGGCAGCTGTTGAACTCTCCACAGACTGCAATCAACTGAAATTACTGAACTGACAAGAACTTCAGCTTTTACATTCTACTATCATTGTTAAAATCCCTCGAAAAAGTTAAAGCCTTGTGGAATGAGGTGTAACTGGTTTTTTAACGGTGTACTGAGTCATAACTATGGTTGAACAACCGTTCTGGCCCTGAAACACTAATTTTATATTTGTGGAATGTGAAACTTTTCCATGATGATAAAAATTCCATGGTTTTTAATATAATTTAAAAAAAAGTTTGTTTATGCTATTTCAGCTTCGACCGTTATCCCATGTGTATGTCCCAATCTTTATTTTGCTCTCTGTAAAATGATTAAAAAGTGAAGGATAATCAATGCATTTTACTTCCTGGTTTGCTGTCTGTGAGAATTCTTCAATGTGATTGGCTGTTTAGCCAGCTTGCTGACATCACTGCTGCTGGACGCTGGCGATTCCCTAGACTTGACGCCAGATTCAAATTAACATTGGGAAGGGTGAAATCCTTTCATCGAGGTTAGCGGCGAGCACCTTCACTGCACCGCTGACCGCAAAATCCGGGCCAATGAAAAAATGTGAAGCTATTTACTCCACAACTATTACCTCTTAATAAAACAATCTTAAATACATTATTATATTGTTAGGATTACTAAAGCCTTTCAGTCAATCCATTTTAAAATCAACATCACATCACAAAAAATCCATCAGCTTAAATTAATAGCGGAAATGTTAAATGGCATATTTTACAACACCGCAAAGTGCCAATATCTTGATATGCTAAACAGAGGTAAAATGCAATTTAACTTGCAGTAAATAATGTAACCTGCATTATAATGGAAGGGTTTTTTGCTGACATCTCTCAAACTGTTGACATGTAAGCATTTACCTCTCAAGGCCAGCTTTAAGCACAGACATAATGCTCACAGGGATAAAACAAATATTGCATGCAGTCATGTTTGTCTTCAGCGGAAGAAACTTGTCAGGTAAGTGCATTCTAATTCACTTGTAAACTTGTACAGCTGAATGAATAGAAGCAATCCGCTAATATCAAGCGGCACTTACTCACCAATAACCTGCTCTCCGATGTTCAGTTTGGGTTCTGCCAGGACCACTCGGCTCCAGACCTCATTAAAGCCTTGGTCCAAATATGGACAAAAGAGCTGAATTCTAGAGGTGATGCGAGGGGGACTAACCTTGGCATCAAGGAGCCCGAGTAAAATTGAAGTCAACGGGAATCAGGGGGAAAACTCTTCACTGGCTAGAGTCATACCTAGCACAAAGGAAGATGTTTATGGATGTTGGAGGCCAATCATCTCAGCCCCAGGACATCGCTGCAGGAGTTCCTCAGGGCAGTGTCCTAGGCCCAACCATCTTCAGCTGTTTCATCAATGACCTTCCCTCCAACATAAGGTCCCCTCCAAGACACACACCATCCTAGCTTGGAAATATATTGCCGTTCCTTCTTAGTTGCTGGGTCAAAATCCTCAAGGTGGCTCACCACCATCTTTTCAAGGGCAATTAGGGATGGGCAATAAATGCTAGTCTTGGCAGTGATGCTCACATCCCATGAATGAATAAAAAAAAAAAAGTACAATTTTATAACATCTATTAGGTCTTCTCTGCTTCAGTGGAAAGTTATTGCATCTCAAGTCATTCCTCATTCCTGGCATCATCCCAGTAAATCTACGTTATACACTGTCTATGGCTTTACAGCACTTTAACTGTGACCTAACTATTGTTTTGTACCAACTAATCTTTTTTTTAAACTTTAGGCTCCTATTTATAAAACCCAAAATGCTGTTGACCTTTTTTGTGGCTTTATCTACTTCACACTTTCAGGGAATTATGTATTTGAACCTCCAGTTCTCCGCTCATCACATGATTTGGTGTCTTTCTATGGAGTGTATACCTCCATTGCTGGTTTTGCCTCCCAGAATGTATTATTTCACACGTATCCACATTAAGCTGTACTCTCACCTGTCTGCCCATTCTGCTAAGATGTCAATGCCTTCCTGAAGTCTTTTAGTCCTACTTGCTGTTTGCTGAATTGTCTACTTTTGTATCATCAAATTTCCAGATTGCATTCTCTTGAATATTAAGGGAATCTGATAGTATCTCTGGAATAGTAAGGTAGCTGGGACTCACTGAGATAGAAGCCAAGAAAATAATAATGTCTCTTATGCTGATGGTTGCATTCACTGGCTGTTGAAGATTAAACTTTAACAACCTGCCTCCAGCATAGGCCTTCTCACTCACAGATTAGCCAGACATTGCAATTCCATATCTCTTTCAAACCACAATGAGATAGCACAATTAAAACTCTTTGGGACTAAAATTCTTGGGGCCAGGAAATAGGCCGGGATCTGGTGGCGCAGGTTATTTTTGGCACCCTTTAGGCCAAAGGAACAATCTTTTGCTCTGGGGCGCGGGTGGGGGGGGGGGGGGTGGGTACCTACCCACCTGGACCGAGCATTATACAGCACTGTTTACTGCCTCCTTGGGATAGATGGCTTCAGAGATTAGTGGCACGGGCACTTACCACCTTCATGTAAATCAGGTGGCCTCCCCAACCGTGCCTACTTTCTTGGGCAAGCAGTGGAAATTACCAGCTGACATGATCACGGCATAAGTGCTGGCCCACGGAATTTCTGGGCCCTTGTTTTCAGAATTATGAACACAAACGACTTTGCCAAACAGAAGTGCAAACTCTCCAATGCTTAAATAGAAGATTCAAAAAATATCAGATACTGATATAATACAATTTTGTTAATTTAACAAATGCAGCTGGTAAAAAGATGAAAAATAATTGAAATTTAAGATTTAGAACAGCCAGAACATTGTAAAACCAGCATTACCTGAAATCGTCTATCATATTCATAGAACTTTTCCACCAGGAAAGCATAGAAAGGATTAAATGTCTTTTCTTGCAGGCAACAGTGAACAAGGACATGAATAATCTCCCTTTCCTGCTGATCTTTCAGCCCAAGCCTGTAATAATAAAGGATGAATGTGAAGTCCAGAGAACAGTCAAGACATTATGAAGTTACTTTAAATACATTTAACTTAATTGCAGTTGCAGATTTTAAAAAGTATGTTATTAGGTGAACTTATTTTTGTGCTCATTCACGGAGAGGCATCTCAGTGCTGCAGAAAGTTATAACATGGAGTATCAAAAAGTAACACCAGGACTTCAAATGAACCTGATGCAGAAAACAGTTGCTCTGAATGCCACAACATGCCTTAATCCCAACTGATGACCATCCTCCAATGCGTCAGTTAAAGCTTTTGCCATTATTTAGCAATAAATGACAACCTAACTTGGGTTGAAAGTATGCCATTTGTGAGAAACTGAAAAATTGTTCTTTATAGCCAATTGAGACAGACTTTGGCCTAGAAATTCAGTTGTTTGCGCCAGCCGCTAGCGCCTTAGGAGGAGATGTGGGGCGCTAGGCGACTAGCGGCCGGGCGCAGTGCGATCTGCGCCTCTCCCCAACTTCAGTAAAGATTTAGCGGCGGCGCAAAGCCTTTGCGCGCGCTCAGCTGCGCGCGCAGATCCTGACGTCATTTCATCGTGCAACGCCCTTTGTGCGCCCCAAACCGGAAATTCAGTGGCGCCGGCCTATTGTGCGCCTGGCGCCCCTAGCGACTGGTAGAGGGGAACGGTTCCCAGTCGCTGTGGGGCGAGGGGGGTACAAATTAAAGGGCACTCCTCCTGCAGTAGAAATGGCAGCCATTTTGCAACACTCCTTCTTTGTGAGAGACGGATCTTTGCAGAGAGACAAAGGTAGAGAGCTTTCTGGTTTGGCTCAACACTCGCACAGGTACTTGTGGCTTCAGGCCACAGCTTTGCACTTGTCTTTAACTTCAGAGCCATAGCATTGATTGGAAACATATAATGGGGGCTGCAACGGGTGCAAACGTTGGCCTTCTCCATAGTCCTGGGCGTTGTACAGATCAAGCAGCAGTGGTCAGGCTTTGCTTCAGGGCTGCAGTGTGCAGGGCGTGGCAGGCAAACAAATCCACCCTCCCCCTTTAAGAGCTCACCGGCGCCAGAGTGTCTGCCGTTAATCAGCAACTCGCCGAACCTGCGCTGCGCCCGCCCTCGGGGGTATCGCCCCGGGCCGCCGGCTTAGCGCCTAATGATAGTCGTGCATCGCCTGTTTTAGCACAGCAGCAACCTCTTGGGGCGATGCCACTGAATATCGGCGAAGGTGGCGCGAAGTTGCGCCGGGCGCAAAATTTAGCGGCCGCCCGGCTGTAGCGCCCCAAACGTGGCTATACTGAATTTCTAGGCCTTTCAGTCCATCAGGCTGAGCTAAATTTGAACACCACGTGGAACCCAATGTTCCATTTGTTCTCTCAAGCCAGACAACTCTGGTGAAATGTGTAGCATATTCAGATAGACAGAGCCTCGAATTTAATACATAAACCAAATCTACAGGATTTGCTGGACAGTCACCATTCACCTCTAGAACAGCAAAGAGGAAAGAAGGTAAGAACCTGCATTTATAAAGTGCCTTTCACAACCTCAGGATGTTGCACAGCGTTTCACAGCCAATTAATTACTTTTGAAGTGTACATAGGAACAGGAGTAGGCCATTCAGCCCCTCAATTAGATCATGGCTGATCTGCATCTTAACTTCATCTACCCGCCTTGGTTCCATAACCCTTTATGCCCTTGCCTAACAAAAATTTATCAATCTCAGTTGTGAAATTTTCAACTGACCTACCCTAAACAGCTTTTTGGGGAAGAGTGTTCCAAATTTTCACTTACCTTTGTGCGAAGAAGTGCTTCTTGACATCACCCCTGAATGGCCGAGCTCTAATTTTATTATGCCCCCTTGTTCTGGATTCCCCCACCAGGGGAAATAGGTTCTCTACCTACGCTATCAACTTAAACACCTCAACTAACACCTTGATCTTCTATACTCTAGGGAATACAAGCCTAGTCTATGTAGCTCGTACTCATAATTTAACCCTTTTAGTCCTGCTATCATTCTGGTGAATCTGTGCTGTACACCCTCAGAGGCCAATATATCCTTCCCGAGGTGTGATGCCCAGAACTGAACGCGGTACTCTAAATAGGGTCTAACCAGAGCTTTATATAACTAATTAACTTCCACCCCTTTGTATTCCAGCCTACGTGAGATAAAGGCCAACATGCCATTAGCCTTTTAAATTATTTTTTGTACTTGTCCACCAGTGTTCAGTGATTTTTGTATTTGGACCCTTAAATCTCTCTGCCCCTCCACTGTTCCTAGTTTCTCACCATTTAGAAAATACTCGGATCTATCTTTCTTAGGTCGAAAGTGGATGACCTCATACCTCCTGACACTGAACAACATCTGCCACAGTTTTGCCCACTCACTTAATCAATGTTCCTTTGCAACTTTCAGCTCCCATCTACATTATTTACTGTGCCACCGAACTTGGTGTCATCAGCAAACTTGGATATACCGCTCCCTATTCATTCATCCAAGTCATTTATAAATATAGTGCAAAGCTGAGGCCCCAGTACAGATCCCTGGGGCACCACTAGTCACATCCTGCCAATTTGAGTACATACTGATATTCCCTACTCTCCCACTTAACCAATTCCCTGCCATGTAAATAGGTTGCCTCCAATTCCATTCACTCTCATTTTTGTTAACAGTCTCTTATCTGGAACCTTATCAAATGCCTTCTGGAAGTCCATAAAAATAACATCCAAAAACACTCCTTTATCTACCATGTTAGTTACCTCTTCAAAAAAATGTAATTAGGTTCGTTAGATAGGACTTACCCGTTACAAATCCATGCTGGCTCTCTCTGATCAGTTCCTATTTAGAGTCATAGAGTTATACAGCACAGAAAGAGGCCCTTTGGCCCATCATGTCCATGCCGGCCATCAAGCCCCGTCTATTCTAATCCCATTTTCCAGCACTTGGTCCGTAGCCTTGTATGCTATGGCGTTTCAAGTGCTCATCTAAATGCTTCTTGACTGTTGTGAGGGTTCCTGTCTCTACCACCCTTTCAGGTAGTGAGTTCCAGATTCCAACCACCCTCTGGGTGAAAAAGTTTTTCCTCAATCCAAGTGCTCAGTCACTCTGTCCCTAACTCCAGATTCTAGTAACTTTCCCACATCAGACGCTAGACGAATAGGCCTATAATTTCCTAGTTTATCTCTCCTACCATTTTTTAATAATGGAGTGAAAATACCTACATTAGTAACATTATTCATGACTTAACAATTCTAATTACAACAAAACATTTTATAATCTCAATATTGAGCTACCAAGCATTGTATGCCAAAATAATTAAATACAACATTTTCTGAGCTATAAATAGTAATTGCCCATCAGACCAATAAATTTGGAGTTGAAACCATTTGATAAAATATGATCTGATATGAAGCACTACAGCAGGGGTATCCAAGTTTTTGATTTTGTGGGCTGCACAGAAGCATACCTTGGAGCCTCTGGCGCAACATATAAAACTTAATTAATGTTCCCATTATTTTGCATATATTGCAAACTGGTGATAGCAACAAACCTTGGTGTCTTGATTTAGGAATTAGGACAGAGTTGTCTGGACTTTGAGGGCCAGAATGTCAGAGCTTGAGTGCTACTTGAGACACACACCCCTGTAATAGGGAATATAGGAACGGCATGAAGATGCAAAGGAAGAGATAGGACTTTGCCAGGTAAAGGTTCCAACTACAGGTTTGTTTCCAAGAAGTGCTGGAGTGTTAGAACATCCCAAAGTGCTTCATAACTAAATAAATTACTTTTCAAGTATAGTCACAGTTGTTATTTAGGTAAATGTTGCACTCAAATTATACAGAGCAAGGGCCACAACAGTAAATTATCAGTTAACCCTTTTTTACTGAGGAACAAATATTGGCTCGGTTACCTGGAAAACTCCTCTACTGTTCCTGGAATAGTGGCATCAGATCTAAACATACAAGCAGTTGGCTTAAAGTCTCATCTGAAAAGTGGCACCTCCAATAACGCAGCACACCTCAGTAATGCACTGAAATGCCAGCCTAGATTATGCGCTCCAGTCCTGTGGTGGGGCTCGAATTTTATGATTCCGAGGTGAGAGTGTTACACCAAATCAACCAAGTTCACAGTATAGCCCCACTATACCATATTAGTCTAACATTTATTGTTCAAACTGTATCAAGGTATTTTTTTAATTCAGCAAAGCAAGAGTTAGATATTGACCTTATAAGTTTTTCAAAAGCATCCAAATAATCCTCACTGGTCATCACGACACAGAAGATGTTCTTCCGTATGTCTGTATTCATCCTTTGTTTTCGTGCAAGCTCCATCATTTTCCCACTGACCTAAAATGTAACAAATAGTACTTGCTCAACAATGCAGAAATATTGACTACAGTCAAGGGCTGCAGTAATTAACTAACATTACCAGTTTTTATTTTGTATGTTCCTTTGGTAAACTTATTTAAAATCTGAAATGCTTCAAACCAGTTTTGAGAGGGCTATAATCTTAGTATTGTGATGTTAATTAACAATTATATCATTATAGGGCGAGTCAATTGACGAGCATTGATAATGAGTCTCTTCTGAACTCTCACAGCTTTTCAGCTCTTTAATTAGAGGATAACAGTCTTTCAAGTAACTCCTAACTTACCCCGCAGCTGGCTCTCCCCACTTGAAAGGGGTTCAGAAGTCGAACGTGTGCGCAGGAGAGGCAGCGCGTGCGCATCGAACTTACGTTTTTTTTGCAGGTTTTCCCGGGCGGGTAAGTCTCCAGAAGTTAGACATGTAAAAAGCAGTCGCAAGGCTTGCTTTTTACAAGGTAAGTGGTGAATTAATTAAAATAAAAACATTTTTTTCCACAGGTTTATTATTTTTAATAAATACTTTAAAGAAAGGTAAGTTTATTTTTAGCCCTGTTAGAAAATGTAATTAATTTTTTCAAAAATTTAAATTATTGTTTAAAATAGTTATTTCATGTAATTTATAGTTTATTTTAAAAATGTGATTTTAAAGAAAATTTATTTGAAGATTTAGTGATGTTTTGGGGCTTATAGTATTTATAGGTTTGACAGGTCCTGTCAAACTTATGAATGAAGCATTCCCTGCTACCATTGGCTCTCCATGGCCCACATGATCCCAGGGGACGCATCGAACTAACTGCGCTCCTGGGATATGCAAGCACTGCGCGCCAGCAGTTGGAGGAGGCTCAGGATCGGAATCCCACGTGGGCCCACAGCTCAACGGTCGGCGCGCTAGGTAAGTGCAGGTCAGGGGCTTGCACCCGCGGGAAGCCCCCGACCCAAATTTCTGGGCCATTATTCTTTTCTGATGAAAGTCATCATAATAGAGTTATGCTGATCGAGTTAGAGGAAGGAAGATCACAAGGAGGCTCGAGTGGAGCATACACGCCGGCATGGACTGGTTGGGCCAAATGGCCTGTTTCTGTGTTATATATCCTATGTAATCAGCATATTTAAGTATAGCAAGACTCAGACTGATAGTTATGAACTATGAATAAAAGAGCTGCAGAAAAGAATAGAGTTTCATGGATGAATAAGGAGGTATGGTCAAAAGTAAAATCTCAGAAGGAGGTATACGATAAAGTTAACGCTTGTAACATAGAAAAACACCTGAATAATTACCAAAAGAGCAGAAGAGAAGCAAAAAGGGAAATTAGAAAGACACAGAATATGAAAAAAGACCACAAGTCAACAAAGACAAAAGGAGTGCAGTGCATGTGGTATGTTTGGACTTTTAAAAGCCCTGTGGTATTAATAGTGATGTAATAGCATGAATTGAGGAAAGGCTAAAAGACAGAAGGCACAGAGTGGGAGTAAATGAATGTTAGATTGGCAAGATGCATCTAATGTTATGCCCCAGGAATCCATGTTAGATCCTCTGTTTTCCTTCATATATGACACAGGCATAGAGGAAATTACATAAAAATTTGCTGAAGTTACCAAATTTGGGGACATGGAAAGATAAATAGCAAACTGTGACAAACAATACAGGAAACCACAGGGGAGTGGGCAGAGATCAGGCAAAAACAGCTAAATGTGTAGTACATTTTGGGGAAAAGAGGGTGGAAATATACCCTAATTAGTAAAATTCCCAATGGGCTTTTAAATTCTGAAAATTAATAGAAGTGTTCAAATTACAAGTGTTTGAGACAGTAAACAGTGAAAGATTATTTCCGCTGGTCAATGCATCAGCAAAAAGGGATATTAAACTCAGGATTAGTACTAAAAGTATTAAAGGGGAAGGTTAGAAATATTTCATGGAAATTATTTAGAATATGGATTGCTTTTCCACAAATGGCTATTGAAACAGATTCAATGACAACATTTAAGAAGCAAATAGCCAAACATGAAAGGAATGGAATATAGGAAATGAAACAATAGGGGGAAACTACCAGCTGCACAAACATGAAGGGCTGAATTAACTCCGACTGACACCCTTATATACTTCGTACCAAATGGAAGCATCATTTCATTAAGTAAAGATGCAAAACAAAATATATATTCAAGATACAGGAAACTTTGTTATATCCGGCACTGACGGGACCGAGCTGTTGCCGATCTATCAAAATTGCCGGACATACCAGCGTTAATGTTGAAGCATATGGAGGTTTTCATCTCCGTATCTGACAACAAACACTGTTGCTTAGCAACAGCTTCTAAACAATCGGCCCGTACCTTGGAAGCATCTCTGTAGCTTAGCAACAGCTTCAGAGAGACTTTCCAGAGCCTGACTGTTGAAAAAAAAGCCACGAGAAGAAAAAAAACCTAACAAAACGGCTCCTGATTTCTGCCGGTAGATCGAGGTTTCCGGACATACAACAACCTCCGGATAAACCAAAGTTTCCTGTATGCTGGAATTAACTTAAACACTTGTTTATACAGGGTTAAGATAACCTAAACCACACTGGTATAAAACGGGGGAATCAACAAAGCAAAATAACATTAATTGACTTCACACCCACAGTGGCAACTGAAATTCTTACCTCTCCAACAGCAATCTGTTGCTGCATCTTGGTACTCGCGTGGTCAATCATGGGGACGCCACTCCATGAAGATCCCACAATCCACCACCGCCCTACTTGGTCTGCTGTCAGTAGGTTTTCCAATGTTGCACGGAGCAGGAAGTCACCACGACTGTTATGAATCTACAAAGACATAATAGATGGCACAGGAGCTTGTTTTCTTTCAATAATCAATGCATATTTTTAATATTCATTCTAGGATTTTGACCCAGCAACGATGAAGGAACGGCGATATATGCCCAAGTCAAAATGATGTGCGACTTGGAGGTGCTGCCCTTTTGCTTCTAGGTGGTGGTGGTTGTAGGATTAGGAGGTGCTACTGAAGAAACCTTGGCGAGTTGTTGCATTTCATCCTGTAGACAGTACACATTGTAACCATGGTAAATCGGTGGTAGAGGTCTAGGCTGGTGGATATGGTGCCAATCCAATGGATGGCTTTGTCCTGGATGGTGCCAAGCTACTTGAGTATTGTTGCAGTGGCACCCATCCAGACAAGTGGAGAGTATTCTACCACACTCCTGACTTGTACCTTTTAGGTGGTGGAGAGGCTTTGGGGAGTCAGAAGGTGAGCTATTCACAGCAGAATACCCAGCCTCCGACATGCTCTAGTAGCCACGGCATTTATGTGACAGGCCCAGATGTGTTTCTGGTCTCCAGGATGTTGATTGTGGGGGACTCGAACGATGGTAATGCCATTGAATGGCAAGGGGAGGTGGTTAGGCACTCTCTTGTTGGAGATGGTCATTGCTTGGTGCAAATGTTAATTGTCATTTATCAGTCCAAGCCTTGATGTTGCCCAGGTCTTGCTGCATGTGGGAATGGACTGCTTCATTATGTGAGGAATTGCAAATGGAGCTGAATACTGTGCAATCATCAGTGAATAGCCCCACTTCTGACCTTATGATGGGCTTGAGGGGTTGGGGTGGTGGGGGGGCGGGGGGGAAGAGAGATTGATGAAGCAGCTGAAGGTAGTTGGGGTTAGGACACTGCCCTGAGGAAACTCTTGCAGCCGCAACGGAGTGGGGCTGAAATGATTGGCCTCCAACAACCCCAACCAGCTTTCTTTGTGCGAGGTGTGACTCCAGCCACAGATGAGTTTTCCCCGATTGATTTCAGTTTTACCAGGGCTCCTCGGTGCCACACTTGGTCGAATGCTGCCTTGATGTAAAAGGCAGTCAGTCTCGTCTCACATCTCAAATTTAGCGCGTGTTCATGTTTAGACCATGTGATGAGGTATGGATGTCAAGGGATATGGAACAAAGGTGGGTAAGTGGAATCGAGCACAGATCAGCCATGATCTAATTTACAGACCAGGCTTGAGGGGCTGAATGGCCGACTGCTGCTCCTATGCCAGTGTTGTAGCTGTACTGGAACAGCTTGGGTGGAGGTATGGCTAGCTCTGGAGCACAGATCTTTAGCACAACATCCAGGATGTTGTCAGGACCCGTAGCCTTTGCTGTGTCCAGTGCACTCAATCGTTTATGAACGTCACATGGAGTGAATCAGATTGGCTGAAGTTAGTCATCTTTGATGGTGGGGAGCTCAGGAGGAAGCGGAGAACCTGCCACTCTGCATTTCTGGCTGAGGATGGTTGGAAACGCTTCAGCATTTTAATTAGATTCTGATCATGAATCAGAATGCCCTAAATATTACATTTAAGGCAACTGATTTAGATTAAAAATGAAACTATCAACATGGATTGCAAGTACAATAGAAGAAAGAAACAATTTTCATTTATATAGTGTCTTTCATAACCTTAGGATGTCCCAAAGTGCTGCACAGCCTACTGGTGTAATGTAGGAAAATGCCGTAGCCAATTTGCACGTGATGTTGGTTGAGGGATAAATGTTAGCCAGGACACCAAGCAAACCCCTCGCTTTCCCTAGAATAGTGCCGTGGGATTCTTTTACGTCTACCTGAAAGGGCAAATGGGGTCTCTGTTTAGCTTCTCATCTGAAAGACGGTACCTTCGACAGTGCAACACTCCCTCAGTAAGTGCACTGAAGTGTCAACTTAGGTTATGTCCTTCAGTTACTGGAGTGGGCCTTGAACCCACAACCTTCTGACTTGGAGGAGAGTGCTACCACTGAATCTAAACCTTGTATAGCCCTGCACTGCAACTGACTGAAGCATACATGACCAAAAAGCTCTGAGTTGCAAGATTCTTATTGGCCTGCACCAGGAATTAGTCAAATTGCAAACCTTCACTGACTTTGCTCCTGGGCAACTTTTTAAAATTGAGTACACCTCAGCAGCTGAGATGGAATTCAATAGCCAGCTTTAAATTTTTTTTATAAAGGTTAATCCCCTCAGATATGTTCCCAAACACCGAGCAGGGATTTTATTTTACAATGCTGCGGACCTCAATAGTAGCCATTTCCATTACGGAGTACGGCTGCTTAACTTTAGATAGCAACTGCACCTAAAATTATTTTTGGCACCCACCCTACCCATCCCCATTAAGAACATAAGAAGTAGGAGTAGGCCATACGGCCCCTTGGGCCTGCTCCGCCATTTAATAGGATCATGGCTGATCCAAACCTAAACTCACGTCCACTTCCCTGCCCGTTCCCCGTAACCCCTAATTCCCTTATCAGCCAGGAAACTGTCTATCTCCGTTTTAAATTTATTTAATGTCGCAGCTTCCACAGCTCTCTGGGGTAGCAAATTCCATAAATTTACTACCCTCTGAGTGAAGAAGTTTCTCCTCATCTCAGTTTTGAAAGGGCAGCCCCTTATTCTAAGATTATGCCCCCTAGTTCTAGTCTCACCCATCAGTGGAAACATCCTCCCCGCATCCACCCGATCAAGACCCTTCACAATCTTATATGTTTCGATAAGATCGCCTCTCATTCTTCTGAATTCCAATGAGTAGAGGCCCAACCTACTCAACCTTTCCTCATAAGTCAACCCCCTCATCTCTGGAATCAACCGAGTGAACCTTCTCTGAACTGCCTCGAGAGCAAGTATATCTTTTCTTAAATATGGAAACCAAAACTGTACGCAGTATTCCAGGTGTGGCCTCACCAGTACCCTGTATAACTGAAGCAAGACTTCCCTGCTTTTATACTCCATCCCCCTTGCAATAAAAGCCAAGATTCCATTGGCCTTCCTGATCACCTGCTGTACCTGTTTCATGCACCAGGACCCCCAGATCCTTTTGTACTGTAGCACTTTGCAGTTTCTCTCCATTTAGATAATAACTTGCTCTTTGATTTTTTTCTGCCAAAGTGCATAACCTCACACTTTCCAACATTATATTCCATCTGCCAAATTTCTGCCCACTCACTTAGCCTGTCTATGTCCTTTTGCAGGTTTTTTATGTCCTCCTCACTCACTGCTTTCCCTCCCATCTTTGTATCGTCGGCAAACTTGGATATATTGCACTTGGTCCCCTCCTCCAAACCGTTAATATAGATTGTAAAGAGTTGGGGTCCCAGCACTGACCCCTGCGGAACACCACTAGTTACTGATTGCCAACCCGAGAATGAACCATTTATCCCAACTCTCTGTTTTCTGTTAGATAGCCAATCTTCCACCCATGCCAGTATATTACCCCCAATCCCATGATTTTTTATCTGATGATCCCGTGATTATTTGAGCATCCGTCACAAATTGACTCAATCTATGTTCATAATGGTCACTACACACAAAGATATATTTATATATAATGATGCATCAGTATCACATTACCATAACCCCAATTTAGTTAGTATTAGTCACCAAACAGGATTTCTCATTTCTTACATGTTCTTACATTTTCCACTGTTGGAAGATTATTTCTGTTTACATCTATTTTTGGTGCATTTTTTATGTTGCACATCTTCCTACATAAAAAAGGTATTCCCTCTCATTGCTCTGATCTGGTTTTGCAAAACACAATAGAGTTGCGTTAAGCGAGACCAGATGTTCTATAGAACCGAATTTTCCATTTTACTTACAGTTGAAATAATAAAGTTGGGAAAAAAACATCAGATCACACTCTGTTTATTTTTCAGTCTATAAAGCAAATTTTGCCTGGCAAGTACAGTAGCAATAAAACACATATCATCTGAAGTGGTCTTGTAATGGTCCCTTTTAACTGTAAAGCAAACATTCTCGTTAACAACCTTTGTTACACCAAACAGACACATTTACAGTCTGGATATAAAAACAAATTCACTTTTCGAAGAGGATAACATTAACCTTCATCAGTGTAATGTACAGTTTTGGTTCAACAAGATTTTGTGCAATCAGTGTTTTCTGCTTCTATGAATCTCTCAATGTAGTGAACATGTACTGAAGAATAGATAAGGGTCAACAAAACTATTTTACTATATATATAGTTACGTAAGTTTCGTGTTTGAAGCATAATGACGCACTAAATACTTAATTCATCGCAAGCTGGCTTGTGTGTCATAACTAGGGCCTTGCCATACTATAATACTGCATCAAACTTCATCTGACATCTTTCTGCCCAATCTGCTAACTTGTCTCCACCTGCCTGAAGTCACATACAGTGCTCTTCAGAGTTAACCACATTCCCTATTTTTGTGTTGTCTCAAATATATGATCTTGTGTCCCCATATCAGAGTCCAAATCTACATATAAAATATGAAAAAAGAGATGAGTAATGGTACCAACATGGACCATTATGTACATCCTTCCATTCCAAAAAAACATGTATTTACCACTATATTGAAGGGCGAATATTCCACTTGCTCATTTCTGACACTGCTCCTCGTCTACAGGGAGAGCACATCAAGATATCTCACAATTTATGGATGGAAAATCAGGTGTTACAGGTACTATTTCCTGATATACATTCCTGGGGGGCAGGGCTTCACAACAGGAGCACTAAAATGGAAAACCTATCTTTTAATTGTCAATCTTGCTCAGGGAGGTCAAAAGGTTGGATTCTGCGGTAATGGAAATCTCAGACTGGTGGAGTAGGAAATTGGGATTGGACATATTATTGGGACAGAGTAGCAGAAGCTTTGCTCCGTATTTAACCCGTGCTATGTCTCCTCTGGGAGTGTTTGCTGGGAAAAGAAAAAAGACTTACATTCATATAGTACCTTTCACAACCTCAGGACGTCCTAAGCGCTTTAAAGCCAATGAAGTGCTTTCTGAAGTGTAGTCACTGTTGTAATGTAGGAAACGGGGCAGCCAATTTACACACAGCAAGCTCCCACTAACAGCAATGTGATAATGACCAGAAAATCTGCTTTTTAAAAAAAATAAAAGTGATGTTGATAGTGTAGAGGGAACTTTACTTGGTGTCAGCCTTGGCTCAAAGGTAGCACTTTCGACTGAGTCAGAGGTTGTGGGTTCAAGCCCCACTCAAGACAAGAACAGATAATCTACGCTGGCACTTCAGTGCAGGGAGTACTGCACTGTTGGAGGTGCCGTCTTTCGGATAAGAGGTTAAACCTGTCCTCTCAGGTAGACGTAAAAGATCCCATGGCACTATTTGAAGAGCAGGGGAGTTCTCCTGGTGTCCTGGCCAATATTTATCCCTCAACCAACATCATTAAAACAAATTATCTGGTCATTTATCAAATTGCTGTAGTGAGACCTTGCTGTGCTTTAATTGGCTGCTGTGTTTGCTACATGACAACAGTGACTACAATTCAAAAGTACTTGATTAGCTGGGAAACGCTTCGAGATATTCTGAGGTCGTGAAAGGCGCTATATAAATACAAGTTCTTTTCTGTTTTCAGTTTTTTATATTCTTACTGATCAACTTATCTATGCTGCCACACTTCCTTTAATACTGTATACCTCAATTTTAAATCAACAATTATGTGACACCTTATCAGATGCTTTTTGAAAATCCATACAAACACACATTTAATTTGCTTTATCAATACACTTGATTATTTCTTCAAAGCACTCTACCAGACACAACTTGCAAATCCATGCTGGCTTGCCTTAATAATCAATGTATTTTGAACGGAATCGTATCCTGCTTTATGGCTTATAAAAACTTATCCACTCCTAATGTTAAGCTGACTGCTCTAGTTACCTGGTTTATTCATTTCTCCTATATGCAATTCTGGGCTGAAAAGCAAATCAATCTACTCAAAGGCCTATGCTGCTTTGTAATAATAGTTAGGATATGCGTGACAGCAGCCTGGAAATATTCAAGTTTTGCTCATCTGGCAAGGCAACTGCAATTAGTGCACTCTCCTCCCTAGACCAACTTGGATGACAACAATATGCTCCTTACAGCACTCCACAAATCTCAAAAGATATCACAACTCTAAGTGCTTTACATTGAAGAAAACACAGCAGAAGCAATGAGCTTCAAATGAGAGGCCAAACAGCATGGTTTTGAGGTTTCTTCAAGCAGGGAAGAAAATGGCAAAGAGAACTAGGTATGAGGTTTTCTAAAACAGGAATATAGTCACCAAATGAGCACTCCCCAACGGTGGAGCATTAGTTGACTAAAGGGTACACTGAATAAAAGGATCAAAGGCAGGCATTGACTACTACGGTTAGGTAGGATGAGACCATGGAATTCAAAGGGAGAACAAGACCTACGAAATCAATTCTCAGGGGCAAGGGAAGCCTGTGGAGCTTGGAGAGAACAGGGGTAATAAAAGTGCCAATTTTCTGCAGGCTGTGGCATTTTGAATGAATTGTAACTTGTGGAGGAAGCTAGGGAGTGCTAGAGAAGCCTTTAAGTGATGAAGGCACAAACTAGAATTTCAGTAGTGGTGGGGGAGGCAACTCTGCAGAAAGGTGGTGGTAGAAGACACAGCCTTGGGAATGGAGCATATTGAGATCAGTTTTAGGAAGTCATTCAAAGGCCACCACTTTTCATCCAACATGCACCAAAATTTGGATTATTAGAATGGAGAAAATAGACTTGCTACTTCAAGAGTTAAAAGGAAGCTTAGAAAAGAGAGACAACAGCAAGCATTTACACAGAACCTCCACATAGCAAAATCTCAAGATGTCAAGCCACGGCAGAAGAATTAGGAGAGGTGAAGAAAGCTTAATCAAAAAGATGCATTTTAGAGAATGTTTCAAAGGTTGAAGAGATAAAGGCAGAGGGGATTCCGGATGGAGATCTAGGGAGTAGAATTGGAGAGCCAAAGTTTTGTGGGGGGGTGGGGGGGCATAAGACTGGAGGAGGTTGCAAAAGTACAGCGAGACAAGACTGGAGGAAGGTGCAGGCGGCAACGAGGATGTTAAATTCAACTTGTTATGGGAAAGGGAGCTAGTCTCATCAATGAGGACAGGGATGATGAGCAAGCAGGACATGTAGATGACTTTTTGAAACATCTGGAGTTTATTTGCACAGTGTTAAATGATGGTGGAGATTGGTGAACAAGGTTGAGCAGCCACAGGCAGAAGCACCATGCCACCTATCTTGGAGATGGAAGCTGGGAAGACTTAATCAATGTGTATAGTAAATACAGATAGGTGTAAGATACACATGACTGGTAGCCATGACAAAGTGTTACACAAAGTGTGTGACAAGGGAAGACCATGCATATGCAAGACTATAAATTAAAACGTGAGTGGGTTGCAAACTTCCATTTCAAAATGGACTGAAAATCCCGTTATCAGGATCTTTTACAAAAAATATTGTAAAACTTAATATTTATTTTCATTAGCAGGCATGCCTGTAGACAATTGTTTCAATGATGGAGTTCCATTTTAAATGAGTCACAGTAACATTCGTTAGAAAAGCATCAGTTGATATTGCAAACCAATTTTTGTGAATTGTCCTGACCGTCCAAATATTGCCACCTAGTGGCTCTGCAGCAGTCTGCAACTTCCAGGAGCTTCTGTCAGCTGGCTGAATAAAATGTCACCTCCCCAAATTCAGAAAGACTAGCAGGACATTCTTTCAAAGCCCCCCCCCCAGCAAAAACTTGTTCCTTCTTCCAAAATTCATGCTTTTTGAAGTTTCTCTCCCTTAATCGGCTGCCTCTGAACAACTCTCTTGCACTTTTTGTCTGTCAATTTGGACGCGGGAAATCTTAAATGGAAGGAACGAATCTCAGCCGCTGACACTGCAATTTGTTCATACCCTCCGCAAAACTGAGGTGGAATTTATTCCAGGGGAGAAAGCAAGCTTTCTGCCTCATCCGCACGCTCCCCATTAAGTGTCAGTAAGTTGACTTGCCGGGGTGGGGGGGGGCGGGAGGAATTTCAGTTTTCAGGAGAAAAGCTTTGGTTCACAGCCCTGCTCTGTTGAAATGAAAATCCAGGCCAATTATACTTGCTGAGGTAGTTTACCTGCCTCAGGTCGCCTGTTTCCAACTCCCCCGCCCGCCACCCAGCTTCGCCACCTGTGTCAGCTGTATCTCAGTGGGAGCACTCTTGCCTGAGTCAGAAGGTTGTGGATGAAAGCTGGGATTTTCCCAACACTTGGATTTGCTCGTAAGCATACAATGAGATTTAGCGAATCATAGGGCAGAAAATGGCAGACAGGGTCACCATGACTTTGAAGTACATGCAGGTAACTCGACCACCTTCTTTATAGCAAGAGCCACAACAATCCATTACTGGATTGTTTCTCCCATACCCCCTTGGCCCTCTTCCACGATCAAAGAAATTCCTACGTGAGGAGAGCGGGGCAACAAATTTATCGTTTTTACTATAGAATAGCTTCAGGCAGTAGGATAGAAAGAGACTTTCAAAGCATATTAACTAAAAATAATAAATTAGTCTGTGTAAATAGAAATAATTTAATAATTAATAACATAAAATGAATTTCTAATGGATTAAATAGATAAGGCAGGAGCAGAGTCTGGAGTGATGTATGTGATATGCATAAAATGTGGAGCTGCCTGGGCTCACGTACCATCCAGAGTGAACTCCCAAGGTGTCAGCCGTGGCTCTGTGAAGCACTCTCGCACCCGAGTCAGAAGGTTGTGGGTTCAAGTCTCACTCGACTTAAGCACAAAATCTAGGCGACACTCCAGTGCAGTACAGAGGGAGTGCTGCATGTCAGAGGTGCTGTCTTTTCAGAAGAGATGGTATACTGAGGTCCTGTCTGCCCTTTCAGGTGACTTAAAAGGTCCCATGGCAATATTCAAAGAGTCCTGGCCAACTTGCCAATATCTATCCCTCAACCAACATCATTAAAACAGATTATCTGGTCATTTATTTCATTGCTGTTAGTGGGACCTTGCTGTGTGCAAATTGGCTGCCACGTTCCCATTGCTGTACATTAATCAGCAAATCAGAGTGTTAAAAAACTCCCTGCATACAACCACTCTGAAATGCTATGAAAAAGGCAGCAGCTGATTCAACAACAACTTATATTTACATAGCATCTTTAATGAAGGAAAACATCAGACAACAATTGACAGAGCAAAAGCAGGAAATATTAAGACAGGTGATTAAAAGCTTGGTCAAAAAGGTAGCTTTTATGGAGGGTTTTAAAGGATGAGAGAGGTGTAGGGAGGGAATGCCAAAGCTTATGGCCTAGGCAGCTAAAAGCATGGCTGCCAATGGTGGGGCAAAGGCAGTGGGGGATGCACAAATTGTCAAGAGTTGGAGGAACGCAGAGTTCTCAGAGGATTGTAGTGCTGGGGAAGGTTAGAGAGAAAGGAAGGGGGCAAGACCAAGGGGGGATTTGAACACGAGGACGAGAATTTTAAAAATGGAAGAGTTGGTGGATGTTAGACAATGTAGGTCAGCGAGCACAAGGGCGATGGGTGAACGGGACGGGTTAGGATACCGGTAGCAGAGTTTTGGACAAAAGGATGCCGAGGTTGTGAACAGTCAGGGTCCGCCTGAGACAGTGACCAGGGACGAGGATGGAATCAGTGGCAGGGAATGGAGTTTGTGATGGGGGTTTAAGACATTGGCTTTGGTCTTCTCAATGTTTAATTGAAGGAAATTGCTGTGCATCCAGGACTGTCTGTCAGAGAAGCAGCCTGGCAACAAAGACAGTGGAGGGGTTGAGAGAAGTGGTAGTGAGGTAGGAGGTATGGAACCTGATATCATGTTTTTGGATGATGTCGCCAAGTGGTCGGTAATTCACTCCTAAGTGGCGGTGATGTCGTATGCAAATACCCGGCCTATGATTTGTTGTATCCTAATCAGCAAATCCGAGTTCGGGAAAACTTACATCATTCATCTACTCATTTGGTACAAATCATGAATTTATTATTCTGCATTTCTAGATAGATATTGAAGAGTATTGCTGCATTACCAGACTTCTTTGCAGTTTTCGAAGTCTTTCCACAGGTTCGGGATCATAGCCTGGAATCTTTCGTATATCATTGTTCTTCAATGCCAACATGGTTTCCAGCATAAAACCGATCTGTAACAGGAAAATTGGGAGTTGTACTATAATCAGTGTACAGTACATGGGAATGCACTGGACTGTGAAAGACCATTTTGGTCCATCTGGCTAACCCCAGAGTTCACAAACAGAATACACAGTTCATTACTTACATCTCTCAATTGAATTTCTCACCAAATGTTTGTCAAACTTGCTCTTAAAATTACTGGTGTTATCAGCCTCATTTGCCTCCTTGGGCAGTCCATTCCAAATGATCATTATGCTATTGTGTGAAATATTTATATTGAGCTGGCCACTCACCTACCCGCTTCTGAGTTTCATCCGATACCCCCCTCATTGTCATTCTGATTGTCACGTTAAGTGTTTTTTTAGGGTTCAACTTGTCAATACCCTTAAAGATCTTGAACACCGTAGTATTTTTCTGAGTACTCTAATAGAAGTATTGAATTTTAACACTGCAAGTTTATACTCATTATAGAAAGGCTTTTCTCTTAAAAGGGTAATACAGGAAACTTTGTGTTATCCGGAGGCTAAATGTCCGGCAAGCTCGAGCCACCGGTAAAAATCAGGAGCCGTTTTTTTCTTCTCGTGGCTTTTTTTTCCAACAGTCAGGCTCTGCAAAGTCTCTGTAGCTTAGCAACAGCTTCAGAGAGACGCTTCCAAGGTACGGGCCGACTGTTTAGAAGCTGTTGCTAAGCAAGTGTTTGTTGTCAGATACGGAGATGAAAAGCTCCGTATGCTTCAACATTAACTCTGGTGTGTCCGGCAGTTTTGAGGGAACGGCAACAGCTCGGTCCCGTCGGTGCCGGATAGCACAAAGTTTCCTGTACTCATTTTCATATTGATCTACCTTTGTAACTTTGAAATATACCACCCCATACAATTTGATGCATATTTTCAGGACAGCCAGATCAAATATTGCCAGTAACCAAGACACTTAAATCAGTTTCATTTTTCAATCGTTCTTTATACCAAAGTAGCTGTGGAAAACTGATTTATCATTCATTAGAATGCATGCTTCTTTTCATCTCTTTCTCACCTAATTTAGTCTTCTCTCCCGAAGGCACTAGGTTATTCAACTATGGAGGCACCAGTCAATTCTGCTCCAGTTCTTAGAAAAACATTGATGTACTTGCACCTAACCAGTAAATGCCACCGGAAAGTGATCAGACTGACTAACACTGACTGATTTGCATCCTCTTCCTATCCCTGGGACACTGCTGCCTGGTTGAAATTGACGAAATCAGCAAAGACCGGGGACCGGTATGACTTCTGGCCACTGTCACACCTAGCACAAAGGAAAATGGTTGCGGTTGTTGGAGGTCATTCATCTCAGCCCCAGGAGTTCCTCAGGCCAGTGTCCTAGGCCCAACCATCTTCAGCTGCTTCATCAATGACCTTCCCGCCACCATAAGGTTGGAAGTAGGGTAGTTCGCTGATGATCGCACAATGTTCAGCTCCATTCGCAATTCTTCACACAATGAAGCAGTCCGTTCCTACATGCAGTAAGACCTGGACAACATCTAAGCCTGGGCTGACAAGTGGCAAGAAACATTCCAGCCACACAAGTGCCAGGCAACGACAATCTTCAACAAGAGAGCCTACTCACCGTTTTTTATTCATTCGCGGGATGTGGACATTGCTGGCAAGGCCAGCATTTATTGCCCATCCCTAATTGCCCTTGAGAAGGTGGTGGTGAGCAACCGCCTTCTTGAACCGCTGCAGTCCGTGTGGTGAGGGTACTCCCACAGTGCTGTTAGGGAGAGTTTTCTAGGATTTCGACCCAGCGATGATGAAGGAACGATGATATATTTCCAAGTCATGATGGTGTGCGACTTGGAGGGGAACTTGGAGGTGACGGTGTTCCAATGCGCCTGCTGTCCTTGTCCTTCTGGGTGGTAGCGGTCGCAGGTTTGGGAGGCCTCGAAGAAGCCTCCACGAGTTGCTGTAGTGCATCTTGTAGATGGTATACACTGCAGCCACGGTGCGCCGGTGGTGGAGGGAGTGAATATTTAAGGTGGTGGATGGGTGCCAATCAAGCGGGCTGCTTTGTCCTGGATGGTGTCGAGCTTCTTGAGGGTTGTTGGAGCTGCACTCATCAAGGCAAGTGGAGCGTATTCCATCACACTTCTGACTTGTGCCTTGTAGATGGTAGAAAGGCTTTGGGGAGACAGGAGGTGAATCATTTGCTGCAGAATACCCACCCTCTGACCTGCTCTTGTAGCCACAGTATTTATGTGGCTGGTCCAGTTAAGTTTCTGATCAATGGTGACCCCCAGGATGTTGATGGTGGGGGATTCGGCTATGGTAATGCCAATGAATGTCAAGGGGAGGTAGTTAGACTCTCTCTTGTTGGAATGGCAATTGCCCGTCACTTGTGTGGTGCAAATGTTACTTGCCACTAATCAGCCCAAGTCTGAATGTTGCATGCAGGTACGGACTGCTTCATTATCCGAGGACATTCCATGGCATTACCATTATCGAATCCCCACCATTAACATCCTGGGGGTCACCGCCTAGAAACTCGACTAGCCACAAATAGCTTGGCTGCTAGAGCAGGTCGGAGTCTGGGTATTCTGTGACAAGAGGCTCACTACATGACTCCTCAAAGCCTCTCCACCAGCTACAAGGCACAAGTCAGGAATGTGACGGAATACTCTTAACTTGCCTAGAAGAGTGCAGCTGCAACAACACGCAATAAGCTTGAATCCAGGACAAAAGCAGCTCGTTTGACTGGAACGTCATCCACGAGCCTAAACATCACCTTCATGACCAGCATGCTGTGGCTACAGTTTATACTATCTATAGGATAAACTGTAGCAACTCGCCAAAGCTTCACCAGCAGCACCTCCAGAACACACGACCTCCGCCAACTAGGACAAGAGCAGCAGGTGCATGGGAACACCATCACCTTCAAGTTCCCCTCCAACTCGCCACCATCCCAACTCGGACATATATCACCATTCTTTCATTGTTGCTGGGTCAAAATCCCCGAACTCCCAACCTAACAGCATTGTGGGAGCACTGTCTGGGAGGACTCCAGCGGTTCAAGAAGAAAGCTCACCACCAGCTTTGAGGGCAACAAATTCTGGCCTTGCTAGGGACGCTCATATCTAGAGAATGAATTTTTAAAAAGTTGTTAATTCTTACAAGGCAGCTTACAGTATAGGATATTTCAAGTACTCCCAGGTCAGATACACTATAGCCAAACATAGAATAAAAGCTCCCACTATTGTACCCAATAAAGTTCATCAACTTAATCCCAGGAGAGCAACCTCTACTGTATTAATGTGAATTATCATTTCCCCCTAGTTCTGATTGGTGCCTCTTCAGTGGTATAGCTGAATCAGGAACTTATGCAGGGAACTGCAGACTCAGACCTATACTTGACAGTTCCTTAGCACAGCAAGTGCTGTATCATTGCAACACTGGTATACAACTTTAAATCCCCAATCCCGTTAATCAATTCCAACTTGAACTTGAAATCCGTCTTACCCTCGTCTGGTCCTGGAATTGTTTACCAACACTGTTAGCTTTGTTTTGGGCCTCCATGATGAAATCCCTCAATGCCACAGCATCATCCTTCCGAAGGGTAAATCCCACATGCTTCAGTAAAAAAAGGATTAACTCAATGTCCTTCGCTTGGAAGTTGCTTGAGAGCTTCTTAAGAATATCGAACACCAACACCGAGTGTATCACATGGAAGTTGTAAAAGTGTGCGATCAAATTGATTAGATTATCACATTCTTTTCCCTCACTGACATTTCTAGTGTGTTCATCAAATCTCTTCACGATTGCCTCCAAAACATGTGCTCCAACCTGCAAAACAAAAGGCATTCATGTGGAACTCGAATATATCGTTCGAGCTTGAACTAGAACTCTTAAAATTCCTGGGCCTAGAAATTCATTAAGGCGCTGCCAGCTTTGCGGCCAGTTACCGCCTAAAGAGGGCTTCTGCGCCAAAAATGAGTTTGCGCGGATATTCAGCGCAGTGGTATTGGCGGCGGTAGCCGTTAGCGCTGCGCCGGCACCGATGACGTCATCGGTGTGCGCAGTGCCCCGGTTCCGCCCCGATCCCCATATTTAGTAGCGGCCGCCTCCTCCGAAGCGGCCGCAAACAGCGACCAGAAAACGGGGCCGTGCTGTAGCCTTAGTGGGGCGCTTTAAAGGGGAAGGTGCGGCCGGCCGCTTTTTCGGCGGCCGCCTGCCCGCACCTCCTTCCCCGGCCTCCTCCACCGCGGCATTGCCGGCTGCTTTCCGCAAACCCGGCACTTCTCCGTGGTGCCGGGCTCATTTGCCGGCACTCTCCAGCGGCGATCTCCCCGTTGCAGGCAGCTCCCCCTTAAGAGGAGGAGGCCTGCAGTACCGCAGCCTGCCGCTCCGCAGCGCAGCGGCGCCAAGAGCGCCGAAATTCAGTGTCAGTGCCCCAAGCGGAGGCGGGCACACCCTGGTATAGCGCCCGGTTCCGAATTGGGGCGCAAACACTGAATATCTGACGATCGCTAATGGCTCCCCGCCCAGCGCTAACTTTTGGGCGCGAGCGAGCTGGCCGCCCCAAAGTGAATTTCTAGGCCCTGATCTGTCAAACACAGTAAAAAAGACTTGCATTTATATAGCGTCTTTTGCGACCTCAGGGCGACCCAAAGCGCTTTACAGCCAAGGAATTACTTTTGCAGGGAAGTCACTGTTGTGTAGGAAACACGGCAGCCAATTTGCACAGTGAGCTCCCACAAAAAAGCAATGAAATTAATGACCAGTTTTAGATGTGGGCTGAGGAATAAAAGTTGACCTGGACACCAGAAGTCCCTGCTCATCTTGAATAGTGCCATGGGATCTCTCTCATTCACCTGAGAGGGCAGACGAGGCCTCGGGTTAACACCTCGTCCAAAAGATGGCACCACAAACAGTGCAGCACTCCCTCAGTACTGCGCTGGAATGTCAGCGGAGATGAAATGCTCCACATCTCTGGAGTGGGACTTGAACCCACAACATCTGAAATCAAAGGTGAGAGTGCTACCACTGAGTCACAGTACCTATTAATCATTTATAGCTCGATAGCTTAGAAGCTTGTAGCTCTATCTGACACGACGGATGATCCATGATCGACATGGGGAGCAGACGCTCAAACTCTCCATACGGCAGCAGTCGCCCTGGTGTACTCCACAGCGGAGTACTGCTCTCCGGCATGGCTATCAAGTCCGCAGGTAAAATCCGTTGATGTCCAGCTGAATTCTACTATGAGAATTATCACCGGTATGCTTTTACCGACACCAACACCGTGGCTGCCCGTGCTTGCAAACATCGCACCACCACGCCTACGCCGCGAATATGCAGTCTCCAGAGAATACAACCACTACACCAGCAAAGACATGCCGATCCAGGCCGACTTGAACAACCTACCACCAACCCGTCTCCAATCTAAAAGGCCATTTTGGGCTGTCGCCAAAGCCCTTCAGCAATCTCCCCTCAGCCTTGATGACAGATGGCGAAATGCTTGGAAGAACTGACATACCGAAGGGATTCCTTATTGAGGACCCCACAGTACAACCTGAAGGATCAAACCTTCCTCGCAAACAGTGGACAACCATCAACCACCTCAGAACCGGCCATATAGATGCTGCCACCTTCTCCATAGATTGAAGATTAAAGCATCCCCATCATGTGACTGTGGAGCTACTAATCAGACCCTGGAGCACATCATTGAACACGGCCCACAGAGGAAATTCGCAGGCAGCCGACAAAGGTAGCCACGCTGTTAGATAGGAAGTTTTGGCCTGGATATCTGACTTAGATATTAACATTTGATTTGCTTTGCTACTACCATACGAAAGAAGAAGACACTAGAGAGATCTCATACAGTTAGAGATAGATAGCTACAAACATATACAATTTGAATGGGAGAGGACTTTTCTTGTCCTGTCAGCCAGTTTGTTACATAGAATTTTAGCTCTAGAATGAATAGGAAATTAAGAAATAATTGTTTTCCAGCATTACTTTTTTTTTTTTTTAAGTTACTCAATTTTTTTAAAGCACATTCACATTAGGAGGGACTCAACTTCTTCAAACTGTGCTAGTTTTAACCGTTCTCTTGCATATTACAAGGTAATGAAAATATCCCACAAATGCTGTCTAAGCCCCCGACACCCAAAAACTATAGGCCCAGAAATTCGGGTTGGGGCTTCCCGCGGGTGCAAGCCCCCGATCTGCACTTACCTTGCACGCCGGCCGTTGAGCTCTGGGCCTCTGCGGAAGTCCGATCCGGGGCCTGGTTCAGCTGCCGGCGCGCAGTGCTTGCGTATCCCAGGGGCGCAGTTAGTTCGATGCATCCCCTGGGATCACGTGGGCCATGGGGAGCCAATCGGAGCAGGGAATGCTCCATTCATAAGTCTGACAGGAAGTGCTGTCAAGACTTATAAATACTACGGCCCCAAAATAGCACTAAACCTTCAAATAATTTTTTTTTTTAAATCACATTTTTTAAATAAACTATAAATTACATGAAATAACTATTTTAAACAATAATTTAAATTTTTGAAAAAAATAATTTTATTTTCTAACAGGGCTAAAAATAAACTTACCTTGCTTTAAAGTATTTAAAAATAATAAACCTGTGGAAAAAATGTTTTAATTTTAATTAATTCACCACTTAACTTGTAAAAAGCAGGCCTTACGCCTGCTTTTTACATTTCTAACTTCTGCAGGCTTACCCTCGCAGGAAAACCTGTAAAAAAAAACGAAGTTCGATGCGCACGCGTAGCCTCTCCCGCGCACGCGTTCGACCTCTGAACCCCTTCGTTCAGAGGAATGGAAGTGCCGGTTTCCCGCGCATGCGCAGTGCATGCAGGATACCGGCACTTCCATTGGGCCTACGGGTGAGTACCCCGTGCGTACTCACCTGTGGAGACCCGAATTTCTGCCCCATTATCCACGTCCCTTTAGCTGTATAAAATATATTGGCCTGGAATTTGCAGTCAGCGGCGAAGTAAAGGCGTTTGCCGCTGGCCCCGAAGAAAGCTGCCCACAGAGATCTTGTGATCTCTGTGGCGAGAAGTTTGTCTTTTTCGATGTTCAAGTGATTTCAGTGCTCTGTAGTGGGAATCCCTAGAGCAATAGAAACATAGAAAAATAGGAGCAGTGATAGGCCATTCGGCCCTTCAAGCCTGCTCTGTCATTCAATATCATGGCTGATCCTCTATCTCAATACCATATTCCCGCTCTCTCCCCATACCCCTTGATGCCTTTTGTGTCTAGAAATCTATCTATCTCCTTCTTAAATATATTCAGTGACTTGGCCTCCACAGCCTTTTGTGGTAGAGAATTCCACAGGTTCACCACCGTGAGTGAAGAAATTTCTCCTCATCTCAGTCCTAAATGTCCTACCCTGTATCCTGAGACTGTGACCCCTCGTTCTAGAGCTCCTAGCCAGGGGAAACATCCTCCCTGCATCCAGTCTGTCTAGCCTCGTCAGAATTTTATACATTTCAATGAGATCCCCTCTCATTCTTCTAAACTCTAGTGAATACAGGCTTAGTCGACCCAATCTCTCCCCATACCACAGTCCTGCCATCCCAGGAATCAGTCTGGTGAACCTTTGCTGCACTCCCTCTATGGCAAGTACATCCTTTCTTAGGTAAGGAGACCAAAACTGCACACACTACTCCAGGTGTGGTCTCACCAAGGCCCTATATAACAGTGCAGCCAGCGTCGAAGCAGTAAATGACTGATCGTGACTTCAGGGTTTATACGTTTAGATGCAAGTTGCGGTCAGTTTCAAAGGGGTAATAATGGTGAACGCTGTTAGTTTGCAGTTATTACCCACTGCAAATTCCGGCCCAATATGTCTCCATTAGATCTGGAAACCTTTTTAACAAGCTGCGGCTTTTATCTGAAAGCTATTTTCTAGTAATCATAGAACTGACAAATGGGTTAACTCCAAAAAGTTTGTACCTCAGTTCTGTCCCAGAAATTACATAGAATGCACAGCACAGCACAGAAACAGGCCATGCAGCCCAACTAGTCCATGCTGATGTTCTCATGAAGTTGCTGGTATTCTATCCACTGGGCTTCCAAGAACTCACCCCTCACTAATTCTCTCCCCTCCATTCCTGAAGGCGTTGACTCATAGAAACAAAGAAGATAGGAGCAGGAGTAGGTCATTCGGCCCTTCGAGCGTGCTCCGCCATTCAATGCGATCATGGCTGATCATCCAAATTCAGTACCCTGTCCCTGTCTTCTCCCCATATCCCTTGATCCCTTTAGCCTCAAGAAATATATCCAACTCCTTCTTGAATATATTTAATGAACTGGCCTCCACCGCCCTCTGTGGCAGAGAATTCCACAGGTTCACCACTCTCTGGGTGAAGAAATTCCTCCTCATTTCAGTCCTAAATGGCTTACCCCTTATCCTTAGACTATGACCCCTGGTTCTGGACTCCCCGGCCATCGGAAACATCCTTCCTACATCTAGTCTGTCCAGGCCTGACAGAATTTTATAGGTTTCGATGAGATCCCCATTCAATCTTCTAAACTCCACTGAGTATAAGCTCAATCGACACAATCTCTCCTCATAAGTCATTCCTGCCATCCCAGGTATCAGCCTGGTGAATCTTCACTGCACTCCTTCCATAGCAAGGACGTCCTTCCTCAGATAAGGCGACCAAAACTGCACACAATACTCAAGGTGCGGTCTCACCAAGGCCCTGTACAACTGCAGCAAGACATCCTTGTTCCTGTACTCGAAACCTCTTGCAACAAAGGCCAACATACCATTTGCCTTCTTAACAGCCTGCTGCACCTGCATGCTTACCTTCAGCGACTGGTGCACAAGAACACCCAGGTCTCTTTGCACTTCCCCTTCTCCCAATCTATTGCCATTCAAATAATAATCTGCCTTCCTGTTTTTGCCACCAAAGTGGATAACCTCACATTTATCCACATTATAGCGCATTTGCCATGTTTCTGCCCAATCAGTACTGGAGTTTCACGACATCCTCCTCACAGCATACCCTCCCACATAGCTTTGTGTAGTCTGCAAATTTGGAGATATTACATCCAATTCCGTCGTCCAGATCATTAATGTATATTGTGAACAGCTGGGGTCCTAGGACCGATCCTTGCAGTACCCCACTAGTCACTGCCTGCCACTTGGAAAACGACCCGTTTATTCCAACTCTGCTTTCTATCCGCCAACCAGTTCTCTATCCAAGTCAATACCTTTGCCCCCAATCCCATGTGCCTTAATTTTGCACGCTAATCTCTTATGCGGGACCTTATCGAAAGCCTTCTGAAAGTCCAAATACACCACATCCACTGGTTCTCCCTTATCTATTTTACCAGTTACATCCTCAAAAAATTCCAGTAGATTAGTCAAGCACGATTTACCTTTTGTAAATCCATGTTGACTTTGTCCGATCCTGTCGCTGCTTTCCAAGTGCTCTGCTATTACATCTTTTATAATGGACTCTAGCATTTTCCCCACTACTGATGTCAGGCATACCGGTCTATAATTCCCCGCTTTTTCTCTACCACCTTTTTTGAATAGTGGGGTAACATTAGCTACCCTCCAATCCATGGGTACTGTTCCAGAGTCTATCGAGTTCTGGAAGATGACCAGCAATGCATCTACTATTTCTAGGGCCACTTCCTTAAGTACCCTAGGATGTAGATTATCAGGCCCTGGGGATTTATCGGCCTTCAGTCCCATCAATTTTCCTAACACCATTTCCCTACAAATACTGATTTCTTTCAGTTCCACCCTTTCATCAGACCCTATGTTCCCCGGCATCTCTGGGAGGTTATTTGTGTCCTCCTTTGTGAAGACAGAACCAAAATATGTATTTAGTTGGTTTACCATTTCTTTGTTCTCCATTATAAATTCCCCTGATTCTGACTGCAAGGGACCTACGCTTGACTTCACCAATCTTTTTCTCTTCACAGATCTATAAAAGCTTTTACAGCCAGTTTTTATGTTCCCTGCAAGCTTATTCTCATATTCTATTTTCCCCTTCTTGATTAATCCCTTTGTCCTCCTTTGTTGAATCCTAAACTGCTCCCAATCCTCAGGATTATTGCTTTTTCTGGCCAATTTATATGTCCTCTCCTTGGATCTTATGCTATCCCTAATTTCCCTCGTTAGCCACGGTTGAGTCACCTTTTTTGTTTTATTTTTGTGCCAAACTGGGATGAACAAATTCTGCAGTTCATCCATTCGGTCTTTGAATGTTTGCTATTGCCTATCCACCGTCAACCCTTTGAGTGACATTCTCCAATCAATCCTACCCAACTCGCTCCTCAGACCATCGTAGTTTCCTTTATTTAAATTGAGGACCCTAGTCTCCGAGTCAACTACTTCATTCTCCATCTTAATGAAGAATTCGATCATATTACGATCGCTCCGACCCAAGGGGCCTCGTACAACAAGATTGCTAATTAATCCTTTCTCGTTACATAATACCCAGTCTAAGATGGCCTGATCTCTGGTTGGTTCCTCGACATGCTGGTCCAGGAAACCATCCCGTAAACACTCCAGGAATTCCTTCTCCACAGTATTGTTACTAATTTGGTTAGCCCAATCTATATGTAGATTAAAGTCACCCATGATGACTGCTGTGTCCTTCTTGCACGCTTCTTTAATTTCCCTTTTAATGCCATCCCCAACCTCCGCCTTACTGTTTGGAGGTCTATATACCACTCCCACTAATGTTTTCTGCCCCATAGTATTTCTCAATTCTACCCATACAGATTCCACATCATCAGAGCTAATATCCTTCCTTACAATTGTGTTAATCCCTTCTTTAACCAGTAATGCTACCCCACCTCCCTTTCCTTTTTGCCTATCTTTCCTGAATATTGAATACCCCTGGATGTTGAGTTCCCAGCCTTGGCCATCCTTGAGCCACGTTTCAGTAATCCCAACCAAATCTTATTCGTTTACCTCTATTTGCGCAGCCAATTCATCCACCTTATTACGAATGCTCCTCGCATTAAGACACAAAGCCTTCAGGCTTGTTTTTTTAACGCTCTTAGACCTATTAGAATTATTATTTACTGTGGCCACGTTTGATTTAAAGCGTTGATTTCTCTGACTGCCACTTCTGTTTTTCCTCCTTCCAATCTTTTGCTTTTATCCTCGTTTCCCTTTCCTCTGTCTCCCTGCTCAGGTTCCCAACACCCTACCATTTTAGTTTAAACCCTCCCCCAGAGCACTAGCAAACACTCCCCCCAGGACATCGGTTCCAGCCCTGCCCAGGTGCAAACTGTCCGGTTTGAACTGGTCCCACCTCCCCCAGAACCGGTTCCAATGTCCCAGGAACTTGAATTCCTCCCCCTTGCACCATTCCTCTAGCCACGTATTCATCTGAAATATCCTTCTATTTCTACTCTGACTAGCACGTGGCGCGAGTAGCAATCCTGAGATTACTACCTTTGAGGTCCTATTTTTTAATTTATCTCCTAACTCCCTGTATTCCGCTTTTAGGACCTCATCCCACTTTTTACCAATATCGTTGGTGCCTATATGCACCACGACAACTGGCTGTTCACCCTCCCCTTCCAAGATGTTCTGCAGCCGCTCTGAGACATCCTTGACCCTTGCACCAGGGAGGCAACGCACCATCCTGGAGTTTCGTTTGCGGCCGCAGAAATGCCTATCTATTCCCCTTACAATAGAATCCCCTTATTACTATAGCTCTACCCCTCTTTTTCCTCCCGTGCTGTGCAGCAGAGCTACCCCTGGTGCCAGGAAGTGTAATGAGACAGGATTAATAAAAAATGTCCTAGTAAAGGATCCCCTTGGAATGAGTGACCATAACATGGTTGAATTCCAAATTCAGTTGGAGGGTGAGAGAGTTGGATCTCAAACCAGTGTACTAAGCTTAAATAAAGGAGACTATGAAGGTATGAGAGCAGAGTTGACTAAAGTGGACTGGGAAAATAGATTAAGGTGTAAGACGGTACAGGAGCAGTGGTGTACATTCAAGGAGATATTTCACAACTTTCAAGAAAAATATATTCCACTGAGGAAAAAGGGGCGTAAAAGAAAAGACAGCCATCTGTGGCTAAGTAAAGTAATAAAGGATAGTATCCGACTGAAAACAAGGGCATATAAAGTAGCCAAATCTAGTGGGAGGATAGGAGATTGGGAAGCATTTAAAAGCCAGCAAAGAATAACTAAAAGATTAACTAAAAAAGGAAAGGGAAGATAGATTATGAAAGTAAACTAGCAAAAAATATAAAAACAGATAGCAAGAGTTTCTACAGTTATATAAAAAGCAAAAGGGTGGCTAAAGTGAATGTCGGTCCCTTAGAGGACGAGACCGGGAAATTAGTAGTGGGGAACATGGAGATGGCAAATACGCTGAACAAATATTTTGTATCAGTCTTTACAGTCGAGAACACTAAAAATATCCCAACAGTGGACAAACAGGGGGCGAGGAGCTCAACACGATTAAAATCACTAAGGAGATGGTACTAGGTAAGATAATGGGACTCAAGGCGGATAAATCCCCTGGACCTGATGGCTTACATCCTAGGGTCTTGAGAGAAGTAGCGGTAGGGATTGCGGATGCATTGGTGGTAATTTTCCAAAACTCCCTGGATTCAAGGTCCCAGCAGATTGGAAAACTGCTAATGTAACGCCCTTATTTAAAAAGGGAGGTAGACAAAAGGCTGGAAACTATAGACCAGTTAGCCTAACATCTGTGGTTGGTGAAATGTTGGGAGTCCATTATTAAGGAAGCAGTAACAGGACATTTGGATAAGCATAATTTAATCGGACAGAGTCAGCATGGTTTTATGAAGGGGAAATCATGCTTGACAAATTTGCTCGAATTCTTTGAGGACGTAACAAACAGGGTGGATAAAGGGGAACCAGTGGATGTGGTGTATTTGGACTTCCAAAAGGCATTTGACAAGGTGCCACACAAAAGATTAGTGCACAAGATAAAAAATCATGGGATTGGGAGTAATATACTGGCATGGGTGGAAGATTGGCTGTCTAACAGAAAACAGAGAGTTGGGATAAATGGTTCATTCTCGGGCTGGCAATCAGTAACTAGTGGTGTTCCGCAGGGGTCAGTGCTGGGACCCCAACTCTTTACAATCTATATTAACGATTTGGAGGAGGGGACCAAGTGCAACGTATCCAAGTTTGCCGACGATACAAAGATGGGAGGGAAAGCAGTGAGTGAGGAGGACATAAAAAACCTGCAAAAGGACATAGACAGGCTAAGTGAGTGGGCAGAAATTTGGCAGATGGAATATAATGTTGGAAAGTGTGAGGTTATGCACTTTGGCAGAAAAAATCAAAGAGCAAGTTATTATCTAAATGGAAAGAAACTGCAAAGTGCTACAGTACAAAGGGATCTGGGGGTCCTGGTGCATGAAACACAGAAGGTTAGTATGCAGGTACAGCAGGTGATCAGGAAGGCCAATGGAATCTTGGCTTTTATTGCAAGGGGGATGGAGTATAAAAGCAGGGAAGTCTTGCTTCAGTTATACAGGGTACTGGTGAGGCCACACCTGGAATACTGCGTACAGTTTTGGTTTCCATATTTAAGAAAAGATATACTTGCTCTCGAGGCAGTTCAGAGAAGGTTCACTCGGTTGATTCCAGAGATGAGGGGGTTGACTTATGAGGAAAGGTTGAGTAGGTTGGGCCTCTACTCATTGGAATTCAGAAGAATGAGAGGCGATCTTATCGAAACATATAAGATTGTGAGGGGGCTTGATCGGGTGGATGCGGGGAGGATGTTTCCACTGATAGGTGAGACTAGAACTAGGGGGCATAATCTTAGAATAAGGGGCTGCCGTTTCAAAACTGAGATGAGGAGAAACGTCTTCACTCAGAGGGTAGTAAATCTATGAAATTTGCTACTTCAGAGAGCTGTGGAAGCTGCGACATTAAATAAATTTAAAACAGAGATAGACAGTTTCCTAGCTGATAAGGGAATTAAGGGTTATGGGGAGCGGGCAGGGAAGTGGACGTGAGTCTAGGTTCGGATCAGCCATGATCCTATTGGATGGCGGAGCAGGCCCAAGAGGCCGTATGGCCTACTCCTGCTCCTACTTCTTATGCTGCTGCTTTCCTCTGATAAGCCACCCCCCCCCCCCCCCACCCAACAGCACTCAAAGTGGTATATCTGTTTGAGAGGGGGATGTCCACAGGGGACCCCTGCACTACCTGCCTGCGCCTAGTACTCTGCCTGTTGGTCACCCATTCCCTTTCTTCCTGTCCAACCTCTACCTGCGGCGTGTCCAACTCCGTAAACGTGCTATTCACGACGTCCCGAGCATCGCGAACGCTCCAGTATGCATCCAATCGCAGCTCCAGTGCCGCAATGCGGTCTGTCAGTAGCTGCAGCTGGATGCACTTCCTGCACATGTAGTTGTCAGGGACACAGGAAGTGTCCCTGAGTTCCCACATATCGCAGGAGGAGCATACCACGTGGCCGGGCTGTCCTGCCATGACTTACCCTTTAATTAATTGGATTTGAATTAAATCAATCAATCCCACTAATTACACTACAGTTAAATGGTTTACCAACAGTCCCCGCTACACCAGAGAGACCGTAGTAACTATAAACCAGAGTTAAAGTTTTTAAAAAAAGAGAGAAATACTCACCAACCAATCACTTACCTGCTTCCTGGTGACGTCATACTTACATTACTTTTTACCTCTCTCCCCCGCTGCTGAATTGGTATGCCTCGTTCGCTTTTAAACTGCCGCCGCACTCCTCAATCCACTCCCAGGTCTGCTCTGGTCGGGCCTCGTTCGCTACCGCCGCTTTTAAACTGCCACCGCGCTCCTCAATCCACTCCCAGGTCCGCTCCAGCCGCTCTGGTCCTTGCCAGGCTACAATTCCACTGAGGCTGGTTATCCCCAAGTGGTAATTATTTACCTCTGAGCTTTGACCAGGAGCGTTGCCAACTGTCTTCATCTAGCGTACACTGCTAGCAGAAATAATTTCATAGCCATCAGAGGCAACAACCATTGCTGTTTTTATCTTTCCTGGTAACTGGAACACCTCTATGGTCACCACAGCAAAGATCAACTGACTCAATATAGATCAGGGATTGAACCTGGAACTCTACCACTTACTGAATAAACTTGCTGAGCAATCAAGGAAACCAACTGCAAGAATTTTAAAATTTTCATAAACATCTGAACGGCATGGGGTTTGTGAATTCATTTTGACTCACAATCTTACCAAATAGAACTCCATTATTTGCATACTCAATTACTTTTGACCTTTACTCATCCATCTAAATAAGAAATTCCATAAATGGTGCTTGGTGACAAGAATATTAACAGAAGTGCTTTGACCACTTTACAGTCCAAAATTCTGAGGTAGCGTCGAACTGACTACAATATTGGTGTGCTCAAGAAATCTGGATACAAAATTAAGAGATATCATCTATGAATAAACATATTTATGTGTGTTTATATAGAAACAATAAATAAATCTGGTTTGACTTCTCTTAGATTTCTTCAGCAATGCTGCAACATTACAAACCAATTTCACAGAATAACGGCTTGGAAAAATCAAAATAACCTCAAATTGTAGTTGCATTTTTTTTTAGTTTAAAAAAAAGGGGATAAAAATGAGTTGCTGTTTGGCACCTTTTAATTTACAGCCAAAATGAAATCTATGCATCTGTTCTACCAATTATGACACAAGCCACAATAACAATTTGTTTTTGAGCATACAGATTTGCCGTGGACAGTACTGTAGTCAGCCTTACTGCCAGATATACAAGTATTAAACATGCCAGCAATATAAAGATCACACGCTTAAAAAACAACTAGTTTATATGAAAGTTTTGACGTTACCTCAATTCCAACATTGTGATGAAGAATGCTGACTAACAGAATATGCTCCATCATCAATCTGTTCGGCATCAAAGCTGGAGTGACACAGGCCACCAGAAGGGCATCAGTTAGAGTATCATTCATGTCTTTACGGCTATTAGTCATGTAAAACTCTTCAAGCTGACTGCTAATGGAGGCCATATTAGGTTCACTCAATCTAATACCAGAAGAAAGGGGTTAATTAAGATTCACATTTGAAATAAATTTTACTTTAAAGCATCGGCATTTTAACCTGTTTTAATCTGTTCCAAATTACTGACTATATAAATGCAGGATTTTACTGGTGGGCTTAATTACACACTATACAATTGCTCCTTACAATAATTATACACTAGATACTTAGCTTTTTATACTAATCTGAGGCATGCCATTAATGTTATATTTTTTAAACTGAGAAGGAGGAATTCCTGGAGTGTATACAGGATGGTTTCCTGGACCAATATGTCGAGGAACCAACTAGAGATCAGGCCATCTTAGACTGGGTATTACGTAATGAGAAAGGAATAATTAGCAATCTTGTTGTGCGAGGCCCCTTGGGGCGGAGCGATCATAATATGATCGAATTCTTCATTAAGATGGAGAGTGAAGTATTTGACTCAGAGACTAGGGTCCTGAATTTAAATAAAGGAAACTACGATGGTATGAGACGAGAGTTGGGTAGGATTAATTGGGGAATGTTACTCAAAGGGTTGACGGTGGATAGGCAAATGCAAACATTTAAAGATCGCATGGATGAACTACAGAATTTGTTCATACCTGTTTGGCATAAAAATAAAACAAAAAAAGGTGAATCAACCATGGCTAACAAGGGAAATTAGGGATAACATAAGATCCAAGGAGAGGATATATAAATTGGCCAGAAAAAGCAGCAAACCTGAGGATTGGGAGCAGTTTAGGATTCAACAAAGGAGGACAAAGGGATTAATTAAGAGGGGGAAAATAGAGTACAAGAGTAAGCTTTCAGGGAACATAAAAACCTGACTGTAAAAGCTTCTATAGATATGTGAAGAGAAAAAGATTGGTGAAGTCAAGCGTAGGTCCCTTGCAGTCAGAATCAGGGGAATTTATAATGGGGAACAAAGAAATGGCTAACCAATTAAATACATACTTTGGTTCTGTCTTCACAAAGGAGGACACAAATAACCTCCCAGAGATGTCGGGGAACATAGGGTCTAATGAGAGGGAGGAACTGAAAGAAATCAGTATTTGTAGGGAAATGGTGTTAGGGAAATCGACGGGATTGAAGGCCGATAAATCCCCAGGGCCTGGTAATCTACATCCTAGGGTACTTAAGGAAGTGGCCCTAGAAATAGTAGATGCATTGCTGGTCAGCTTCCAAAATTCTATAGACTCTGGAACAGTTCCCATGGATTGGAGGGTAGCTAATGTTACCCCACTATTCAAAAAAGGTGGTAGAGAGAAAACGGGGAATTATAGACCGGTAAGCCTGACATCGGAAGTGGGGAAAATGCTAGAGTCCATTATAAAAGATGTAATAGCAGAGCACTCGGAAAATAGTGACAGGATCGGACAAAGTCAACATGGATTTACAAAAGGTAAATCGTGCTCGACTAATCTACTGGAATTTTTTGAGGATGTAACTGGTAAAATAGATAAGGGAGAACCAGTGGATGTGGGGTATTTGGACTTTCAGAAGGCTTTCGATAAGGTCCCGCATAAGAGATTAGCGTGTAAAGTTAAGGCACATGGGACTGGGGGCAAGTTACTGACTTGGATAGAGAACTGGTTGGCAGACAAGAAGCAAAGAGTTGGAATAAACGGGTCTTTTTCCGAGTGGCGGGCAGTGACTAGTGGGGTACCGCAGGGATCGGTCCGAGGACCCCAGCTATTCACAATATATAATGATCTAGACGAGGGAACTAGATGTAATATCTCCAAATTTGCAGACGACACAAAGCTGGGTGGGCGTGTGTGCTGTGAGGAAGATGCCGAGAAACTCCAGTATGATTTGGATAGGTTGGGTGATTGGGCAGATGCAGTATAATGTGGATAAATGCGAGGTTATCCACTTTGGTAGCAAAAACAGGAAGGCAGATTATCTGAACGGCAATAGATTGGGAGAAGGGGAAGTGCAACGAGACCTGGGTGTCCTTGTGCACCAATCGCTGAAGGTAAGCATGCAGGTGCAGCAGGCGGTTAAGAAGGCAAATGGTATGTTGGCCTTTGTAGCGAGAGGGTTCGAGTACAGGAACAAGGATGTCTTGCTGCAGTTGTACAGGGCCTTGGTGAGACCGCACCTTGAGTATTGTGTGCAGTTTTGGTCACCTTATCTGAGGAAGGACGTTCTTGCCATGGAAGGAGTGCAGCGAAGATTCACCAGACTGATATCTGGGATGGCAGGAATGACGTATGAGGAGAGATTGGGTTGATTAGGCTTATACTCGCTGGAGTTTAGAAGAATGAGAGGGGATCTCATTGAAACTTATAAAATTCTAACAGGACTAGACAGACTTGATGTAGGAAGGATGTTCCCGATGGCCAGGGAGTCCAGAACCAGGGGGTCACAGTCTAAGGATAAGGGGTAAGCCATTTAGGACAGAGGAATTTCTTCACCCAAAGAGTGGTGAACCTGTGGAATTCTCTGCCACAGGAGGCAGTTGAGGCCAATTCATTAAATATATTCAAGAAGGAGTTAGGTATATTTCTTAAGGCTAAAGGGATCAAGGGATATGGGGAGAAGGCAGGGACAGGGTACTGAATTTGGATGATCAGCCATGATCTCATTGAATGGCGGAGCAGGCTTGAGGGGCTGAATGGCCTACTCCTGCTCCTATTCTTCTATGTTTCTAAACCAGGATGAAGGGCCATGGCTCACATTGCAGGAAACAATCAAGATTGAAAAGCGCAAAAGACGACAAGATATCTAATTCAATAGTAGACTGAAAGCAAAATACTGCGGATGCTGGAAATCTGAAATAAAAACAGAAAATGCTGGAAATACTCAGCAGGTCAGGCAGCATCTGCAGAGAGCGAAACAGAATTAACATTTCAGGTCGATGACCATTCGTCAGAACTGGAAGAAGTTTGAGATTTACCAGTTTATAAGCAACTACAGAGCCTGGGAAGTGGGGGTTGGGGGGGCTGGGGGAGAGGAAAGAACAAAAGTGGGTGATAAATGTTGGCCAGGATACCAGGAGAACTCTTGCTCTCCTACAAATATTGCCGTGGGATCTTCTAAATCCACCCGAAAAGGTAGATGGAGCTTCAATTTAACATCACATTTGAAAGAAACCACAAAGTAGCAAGGAAGTATTAGCTCATTTCCTGCAGTGGGATTTGCTGCATGAAGGGTGCGTAGGAGGCTTACCAGGGCAGGCACGATGGGCCGAATGGCCTCCTTCTGTGCTGTAAGTTTCTATGAACTTCTAACTCAGAGGAGAATGCTACTACTGAGCCAGTTGACACTTCAGAAACAAAGGGCTAGATTTTCGTGGAGCTGTCAGGCGGGGTTTCAGGCGTGGTGGGGGGTGCGGGGAAAGGGGGCAAATTCCAAATTTGGTGGTCCCGACACCATCCCACCCAACGTAAGTTTCAGGGGCGGCGGGTACCCGCCCCGCACTGGGACCTGCCGAAACCAGGCGGGAAGGGATTAGTGCCAATTAATTGCCTGTTAACAGGTAGTTAACAAGCAGTTTTTAGCCTAATCCCTATTTTGAGGGGTTTCGTGTGGGTTTCCCGACGGCTCCAAACCACGCCAGGTTAGAGCAGGCGGGCCGTCGGGTTGAAGGAGTTGGAGGGGGTCGCTGGGCGGGCTCAACAAGGTCAATCAAGGGAAAATCGCGCAGATTGGCCGGACGTCGAAGTAGGCGGGTCAAAAACCCGAAAGGGGAAGTCCCGCCTTCTTCCCGACAGATTCAGGAAAATCTACCCCAAAGTCTTTGGAAAAAAATGTCATCCCTCCATTAGATCAAGATGTAGCAATGCAACCACTGCACTGGGGGGGAGGGGAGACATGGAAGATATGACAGATAAGGCCCATAAGCAAATTCATGTTCCAGTGGAGAAACCCTGTAAAAACAACTTTTGACAAATTGCTTTTCACAGAAATCACAGAAACCCCACAGTGCAGATAGAGGCCATTTCGGCCCATCGAGCCTGCACCGACACATATCCCACCCGATCCCCGTAACCCCTGCACCAACACATATCCCACCCTATCCCCGTAACCCCACGTATTTAATCCCCCTAACACTAAGGGTCAATTTATCATAGCCAATCAACCTAACCCGCACATCTTTGGACTGTGGGAGGAAACCGGAGCACCCGGAGGAAACCCACGCAAACACGGGGAGAATGTGCAAACTCCACACAGACAGTCGCCCGAGGCCGGATTCGAACCCGGGTCCCTGGTGCTGTGAGGCAACAGTGCTAACCACTATGCCACCGTGCTTTTCATATGGCTTTTAATAAATGGCCAACTGGAACAGGGGTCATGTGTGCGTCAGAACTGAGTTTGTGTTCTTGCAATTATCACGCCAAAAGTACTCGTGAACATTGTATTAAAATTGGTCTAAAGCATTTCTAACCCAGTGTAAAAGAGTTTAGGATACTTTTAATGAGCCGCTCCCATTTTCTGTGGTTCTCCCCTGCTCCCCGTAATCATAGAAATTTACAGCACAGAAGGAGGCCATTCGGCCCATCTTGCCCATGCTGGTCGACAAAGAGCTATCCAGCCTAATCCCATTTTCCAGCACTAGGTCCATAGCCCTGTAGGTTACTTCAAGTGCATATCCAAGTACTTTTTAAATGTGATGAGGGTCTCTGCCTCTACTACCCTTTCAGGCAGTGAGTTCCAGACCCCCACCACCCTCCGAGTGAAAACATTTCTCCTCAAATCCCCTCTAAACCTCTGACCAATTACTTTAAATCTATGCCCCCTGGTTATTGACCCTCCCTGCTCTTATATTCTATGCCTCGGCTAATAAAGGCAAGTATCCCGTATGCCTTAACCACCTTATCTACCTGTCCTGCTACTTTCAGGGATCTGTGGACATGCACTCCAAGGTCCCTCTGATCTTCTGCACTTCAGTGTCCTACCATTTATAGTGTATTCTCTTGCCTTGTTAGCCCTCCCCAAAAGCATTACCTCACACTTCCCCAGATTGAATTCCATTTGCCACTGTTCTGCCCACCTGACCAGTCCATTGATATTGTCCTGCAGTCTGCAGCTTTCTTCTTCATCATCAATCACACGGCCAATTTTTGTATCATCTGCAAACTTCTTAATCATACTTCCTACATTCGAACATACGAATTAGGAGCAGGAGTAGGCTACTCGGCCCTTCGAGCCTGCTCCGCCATTCAATAAGATCATGGCTGATCCGATTACTCCACATTCCCGCCTACCCCCGATAACTTTTCGCCCCCTTGCTTACCAAGAATCTATCTACCTCTGCCTTAAAAATATTCAAAGACTCTGCTTCCACCGCCCTCTAAGGAAGAGTGTTCCAAAGACTCACGACCCTCTGAGAAAAAATTTCTCCTCATCTCTGTCTTAAATGGGCAACTCCTTATTTTTAAACAGTGACCCCTAGTTCTAGGTTCTCTCACAAGAGGAAACATCCTCTCCACATCCACCCTGTCCAGATCCCTCAGGATCGTATATGTTTCAATCAAGTCCACCTCTTATTCTTCTAAACTCCAGCGGATACAAGCCTAGCCTGTCCAACCTTTCCTCATCACACAACCTGCCCATTCCAGGTATTAGTCTAGTAAACCTTCTCTGAACTGCTTCCAGCGCATTTACATCCTTCCTTAAATAAGGAGACCAATACTGTACACAGTACTCCAGATGTGGTCTTACCAATGCCCTGTATAACTGAAGCATAACCTCCCTACTTTTGTATTCAATTCCCCTCGCAATAAACGATAACATTCTATTAGCTTTCCTAATTACTTGCTGTACCTGCATACTAACCTTTTGTGATTCATGCACTAGGACACCCAGATCCCTCTGCATCTCAGAGCTCTGCAATCTCTCACCATTTAGATAATATGCTTGTTTTTTATTCTTCCTGCCAAAATGGACAACTTCACATTTTCCCACATTATACAGGAAACTTTTTTTTATCCGGCACGGACAGGACCGACATGGTGCCGGTTCATCAAAAATTCCGGATAACCGAACGCTATAGTAAAAGATAGGGAGAGCTGACAGCTCCGTATAAAGCAACAAACCCTGTTGCTTAGCAACTGTAGAACAATGAACACAAGTTTCAAGCGTCTCTGTAGCTTAGCAACAGCTGCAGCCACACCCTTGCACAGCACAGATGGAAGGCGGCAAATAAATATGAAGTAAAACCTACTCCTGAATTTTGCCGGTTAACCGACATTTCCGGTTATTTAGGTGCCGGTTAATCGAAAGTTTCCTGTACTCCATTTGCCAGATCTTTGCCCACTCACTTAACTTATCTATATCCCTTTGTAGCTTCCTTATGTCCTCTTCACAATTTACTTTCCTTCCTATCTTTGTGTCATCAGCAAATTTAGCAACCATACCTTCGGTCCCTTCATCCAAGTCATTTATATAAATTGTAAAAAGTTCCACTGATCCCTGTGGCATACCACTCGTTACATCTTGCCAATCAGAAAATGACCCATTTATGTGGGGGTTAGGTTGATTGGCTATGATAAAATTGACCCTTAGTGTTAGGGGGATTAAATACGTGGGGTTACAGGGATAGGGTGGGATATGTGTTGGTGTAGGGGTTACGGGGATCGGGTGGGATATGGGTCGGTGCAGGCTCGATGGGCCGAAATGGCCTCTATCTGCACTGTGGGGTTTCTGTGATGCCTACTCTGTTTCCTGTTAGCTAGCCAATCTTCTATCCATGCCAATATGTTACACCATGAGCTTTTATTTTCCGCAATAACCTTTGATGTGGCACCTTATCAAATGCCTTCTGGAAATCCAAGTACAGTACATCCACTGGTTCCCCTTTATCCACAGCACATGTTACTTCCTCAAAGAACTCCAATAAATTGGTTAAACATGATTTCCCTTGCACAAAACCATGTTGACTCTGCCGGATTACTTTGAACTTTTCTAAATGCCCTGCTATAACGTCTTTAATAATAGCTTCTAACATCTTCCCTATGACAGATGTTAAGCTAACTGGCCTGTAGTTTCCTGCTTTCTGTTCCCCTCCCTTTTTGAATAATACATTCACTATTTTCCAATCTAAATGGAACCTTCCCCGAATCTAGGGAATTTTGGAAAATTAAAAGCACGCATCAACTATCTCACTGGCAACTTCTTTTAAGACCCTAGGATGAAGTCCATCAGGACCCGGGGACTTGTCAGCCCGCAGCTCCAACAATTTGCTCAGTACCACTTCCCTGGTGATTGTAATTTGCTTGAGTTCCTCTCTCCCTTCCATTTCCTCATTTACAGCTATTTCTGGGATGTTACTTGTATCCTCTATAGTGAAGACCGATGCAAAATACCGGTTCAATTCAACTGCCATCTCCTTATTTTCCATTATTAATTCCCCAGACTCACTTTTTATAGGACCAACGCTCACTTTGTTAACTCTTTTCTTTTTTAAATATCTAAAGAAACTCTTACTATCTGTTTTTATATTTCGAGCTAGCTTTCTCTCGTACTCTAATTTTTCTCTTCTTGTTAATCTTTTAGTCATTCTTTGTTGTTTTTTATATTCTGTCCATTCTTCTGACCTGCCACCCACCCATCTTTGCGCAATTATATGCTTTTTCTTTAAGTTTAATACTGTACTATCTTTAACTTTTTTAGTTAACCACGGATGGTGGGACCTCCCCTTGGAATTTTTCTTTCTTATTGGAATGTGTATATTCTGTAATATCCCCTTAAATGTCTGCCACTGCAACTCTATTGACCTATCCCTTAACCTAATTTGCCAGTTCACTTTAGCTAGCTCTGCTTTCATGCCCTCATAATTGCCCTTATTTAAGTTTAAAATACTGGTCTTGGACCCACTCTTCTCTCTCTCAAACTGAATGTAAAATTCAATCATATTATGATCGCTGCTACCTAGAGGCGCCTTCACTATGAGGTCATTAATTAATCCTATCTCGTTGCACAATACCAGGTCTAGTATAGCCTGCTCTCTGGTTGGCTCCAGAACGTGCTGTTCTAAGAAATTATCCCAAAAACATTCCAGGAACTCATCTATGCTACCTTTGCCCATCTGATTTTTCCAGTCTATATGCAGATTAAAATCCCCAATGATTATTGCCGTACCCTTCTGACAAGCTCCCATTATTTCTTCCTTTATACTCCATCCTACCATGTGGTTACTGTTAGGGGGCCTGTATACCACTCCCACAAGTGACTTCTCACCTTTATTATTTCTCATCTCTACCCAAACTGCTTCTACATCCTGGTTTCCTGAACTTAGGTAATCCCTCTCTATTTTGCTAATACCATCATTAATTAACAGAACCACCCCTCCACCTTTTCCCACCTTCCTAAATGTCATGTACCCATCAATATTTAGGTCTCAATCTATGTCATCCTGCAGCCATGTTTCTGTAATGGCTATCAAATCATATTTATTTATTTCTATTTGCGCTATCAGTTCATCTGTTTTGCCTTTAGTTTTGTCCTTTTATTATTTTTGTAACCTTTAGCCTTATCTGTTGATTTACTCTTAGATTTGTACTCTCTATCCCTTCCTGTCACGGTCTGTTTATCATTTCCCATATTAATACCTTTCTCTATTGCCTTGTCTCTAATCTTTGAATTACCACATCTTCCCAAATTTGATCCCATGCCCCCAATATTTAGTTTAAAGCCCTCTCTACCGCCCTAGTTATACGATTCGCCAGAACACTGGTCCCAGCACGGTTCAGGTGAAGAGCGTCCCAACAATTCAAGTCCAAATAATTGATATATATCACAAAAAGCAAAGGACCCAGTACTGAGCCCTGCAGAACCCCACTGGAAACAGCCTTCCAGTCACAAACACACCCTTCGACCATTACCCTGCGTTTCCTGTAATGATTGAGTAGCTGCAGTATCTGAATTTTTTGCGCCCAAAGAGATCTCACCCTCAGGACTAACACAGATCAAGTTTACCTATTTAACTGGAACACTTAATTTGCTTCTAGTCTGTCCTGAAGAAGGAAATACCAACATACACAAGCTTGATTTAATTACAATCTCCAAATTGAATTAAGTTCATTCACAAGTCTAAGTGAAAGAACACAAAGTTTTGCACAATGACTCACTATTCATCTATCAGACCTTTAATTATGCACTCTCTTCCTTCAGCAGTAAACAATACTACTTCTTTTGTATCACAAATCTCCAATTAAAAGATCACAGTAAATTCTATGCTGACATAAAATTGCAACTGCGAATCTATTTTACAATGTCTTGTTTGCTCATCTCTGGCAATGTTCCAAACTGAACTGAATAGAAAAGGTGTAATTCACAAAGGAAACATGGTCCTTCTGGCTTGATTAGCACATCAAACCATTCTGGGTGAAAGGACCACTGGACTTTCTTCCAGATTAGCCTTTTCCCTATCACAACAAGCCTGAAAACTGCTCAAACACTGAAATCAGCCAATTTGTTATAAAGTTACTGCTCTTTAAAAGGTTATTCCAAAATTTGTCACAAATATTGTAACAATTCAAATATTTACAATAGCACAACTTAATCTCAAATAAAAACAGAAAATGCTGGAAACACTCAGCAGGTCAGGCAGTATCTGTGGAGATGGGAAGGTGGGGTTAACGATTCAGGTCGATGACCTTCTGACAGAACCAGTTCCATGGTCCAGGCTCATAGAAATAAGGAACCATTTTCTCCTTCCAAAGTTTTAACGGAGATGAGGAGAAATTTCTTCACTCAGACGGTGGTGAACCTGTGGAATTCTCTACCACGGAAGGCTGTGGAGGCCAATTCACTGAATATATTTAAGAAGGAGATAGATAGATTTCTAGACACAAAAGGCATCAAGGGAGGGGTATGGGGAGAGAGCGGGAATATGGTATGGAGATAGAGGATCAGCCATGATCATATTGAATGGCCTACTCCTGCTCCTATTTTTCTATGTTTAAGAAAGTAAAGTTCTCTAAAATCAACAGCAATATAGTTTTCATTATGGCAGCAGTAGAAAATGTTCATATTCCTACCTATTCAGAAGTCCTTTTACAGTCTTCTTTAGTCTTGCAAGTTCTTCCTTCTTCTTTGCATCCACAGTTTCAGCCATTTCACGCAATTGTGGAGGAATATACTTCCTGGAAACAGTGCCCTCATTTGTTGTTTGCTCCTAATGCAACATGATGGAACAGGTTATACTAAGTGAGACCTATTGAACAGTGTTTTTGGGGTATTATCAGGAACTATTTTTGAAATATAAAAAAGACAAATTATTCTATAATGAATAAATCTGAAGGAAACCTATATTCAAAAAGTTAATTTTAAAAGCCAGTTCTCTAAGGGCTAGTGAATGTTGAATTAGATACCTATATAGCAGAATTAAATGTTGAAATGGTTCTCATGTGCTCTACTGGCTATCCAGGTCACTTCATGATCTTAGTACGAAGTCATTTTAATGTTATGAGGAAGTGCCATTTAAACTGCTGGGGATTGGAGTTCTGAACTTGGGTGCAAGTATATTTGCAGAGCTCTCTCTTAACGGGCAGGTGTATCTAGCAGCGTATAATATAACTCGGGTCTTGTAGGCTGTGCTTGGCACTCTAAAGCTATCACTCTCAGACAGGTATTACAATATAACTACCAGCACAGGACTGGTTAGGACACTCAAAGATACATAATCATCACAAATGGGCATTACTGAATTTATGCGCATCTCAGCCAAACATCAGAAATATTGTCAACTGCCGACATGACTTAAAATTATGTAGAAAAATGCACCAAGGAGCTTTACAAAACATTAAGAACTGATGTGATTGAAGGCTTTGCCCACTAATTGTGAGGCAAATTAATAGGAGGTCAGGGATGTGTGGTACAGAGCATTTGGACGGGGCTATAGTCCTGGAGGATCTTGCTGAGGTTATAGACCTGGGGTAACTTAGAGGTTAGGTGGGGCAAGGCTATGGATGGCTTTATAAAGCTGACTGGCTGCCTGAGGGAATCTCCCAACACCGGTTTTAGTATCTTCTAGAATCAGATCATGGTGTCTCTTGAGATAATGGGACTATTTTCACTGGAGCAGAGAAGGCCAAGAGCAATTTAATTAGAAGTTTTTAAAATTATGAAGGGTTTTTATAAAATAAAAAGTTGGTTGGGTAATCCATGGTAAAGGGTCATCAATTTTAAAGCACCACTCAGTGAGAAGAGGATTTAGGGGAAATATCTTCACATAGAATCAGAAAATGCTGCAAATGCAGGAAACTGTGTGCTATCCGGCACCGACGGGACCGAGCTGTTGCCGTTCCCTCAAAACTGCCGGACACACCAGCGTTAATGTTGAAGCATACGGAGCTTTTCATCTCCGTATCCGACAACAAACACTGTTGCTTAGCAACAGCTTCTAAACAGTCGGCCCGTACCTTGGAAGCGTCTCTGTAGCTTAGCAACAGCTTCAGAGACTTTGCAGAGCCTGACTGTTGAAAAAAAAAACCATGAGAAGAAAAAAAACCTAATGAAACAGCTCCTGATTTTTGCCGGTGGCTCGAGCATTCCGGACAGTTAGCCTCCGGATAATACAAAGTTTCCTGTACTCAGGTCAGACAGCTTCTGGGGAGAGAGAAACAGAGTTAACTTTTCAGGTCGACGAAGGGTCATCGAGCTGAAACATGAACCGCTTCTCTCTCCACAGATGCTGCCTGACCTGCTGAGTATTTCCAGCATCTTCTGTTTTTATTTCAGATTTCCAGCATCCGCAGTATTTTTCTTTTATCTTTACATAGTAGGTTGTTGGAGCATGCTTTGCTGCAGGGTGTGGTTGAGGCAAAGACCATTGCATTTTTTTTAAAGGAAATTGTATCAATATTTTCAGCAGAGGAAGATGCAGGGCTATGGGGAAGAGCCGTGGGATTAGTTTTGAATTGCTTCAGCAAAAAGTCAGCACAGACATGATCGGCTGAATGGCTGTCTTCTGTGCTGGAAAATGTTATGGTTCTATGACAGGACATTCAGGGCAGAGTTCTGGACAAAGAGTTTGCAAACAGAGGAAGATGGGAAACCAACAAGGACAGCAATGGAGTACTCAAGTCTGGAAGTGACAGGCATGTGGATAAGGGTTTCAGCAGTGGATGGACTGAGTTGGAATGGAGGCGGGCAATGTTGTGTTGGTAAAACCAAGCGATCTTGGTGATAGATATGTTGTCAGATTTAAATATTAGCTCGGGATCAAATATGTCAACATTATGAAAAGTCTGGTTATACCTTAGAAAGTGGCCAAAGAGCATATCAAGGGAGTGGAGTCTGTGGTAGGGCTTTGTACTCCTGATGTTAAGCTGGAAGAAATTCTAACTCATCCAGGATTCATAAGACAATCTGACATCTAACAGTGTAAAGGGTAAAGAGGGTGAAAAATTCCTAAAATGTGTACAGGAGAACTTTCTTAATCAGTATGTTTCTAGCCCAACATGGAAGGAAGCAGTGCTGGATCTAGTTCTAGGGAATTAAATAGGGCAATTGGAGTGCGTTTCAGTGGGAGAACATCTGGGTAATAGTGATTATAATATAATTAGGCATAAAGTAGTTACTGAGAGTGAAAAAGAAAAGCAAAGGTGAAAATAACCAACTGGAAGAGAGCCAATTTCAATGATTTGACAATGGATGTTGCACAAGTGGACTGGAAAGATAAGCCGAAAAAAAACAGTAAATGAGCAATGGCAGGCCAAATAGAAAGGAGGTGCTAAATAGGTTGGCATCACTCAAAGTTAACAATTCACCTGGTCCAGTCAGGATGGATACTAGGTTGCTGGGGTGGATATAGCAGAAGCTCTGACCACAATCTTTCAAACCTCCTTGGATATTGGAGTGGTGCCAGAGGACTGGAGGATTGCAAATGTTACATCCCTGTTCAAAAAAGGGGAGAGGGATAAACCTAGTAACTATAGGCCAGTCAGTCCAACATCAGTGGTAGGAAAACTACTAGAGACCATTGTCAAGGACAAAATTAATTCTCACTTGGAGAAACATGGGTTAACAAGGAACAGCCAGCACGGGTTTGTTAAAGGCAAACTGTGTCCGACAACCCTGATTGAGTTCTTTGATGAAGAGAGGGTTGATGAAGGTAGTGCAGTAAGTGTTGTATATATGGACTTTCAAAAGGCATTTGATAAAGTACCACATAATAGAAGTACATGGTTTGAAAGGGACGGTGGTAACTTGGAATGTAATTGGCTAAGGGATAGGAGGCAGTGAGTAGTGGTGAACGGGAGTTTTTCTGACTGGAGGGAAGTATGCAGTGGGGTCCCCTAGGGGTCGGTATTAGGACCGTTGCTTTTTTTGCTGAATACAGGTGACCTGAACTTGGGCATAGGGAATAGAAATTCAAAGTTTGCACATGATACAAAACTCGGCAAGGTAGTAAATAGTGAGCAGGATAGGCAGATTTCAGGAAGACAGACAGACTGGTGAAATGGGAAGACACATGGTAGATGCAATTTAATGCGGATAAGTGTGAAGCGATGCACTTTGGGAGAAACAACATGAAGAGGCAGTATAATCTAAATGGTATTATTTTGAGGGGAGGGGAATGCAAAAGCAGAGGGACCTGAGGTGCATATTCACAAATCTTTGAAGGTGGTAGGGCAAGTTGAGAAAGGGGCTAAGAAAGCGTATGGAATACTTGGCTTTGTAAATAAGGGCACTGAATACAAAAACAAGGTCACGCTAAACCTTTACAAATCACTGGTTGGGCTTCAGCCGGAGTATTTTGTCCGATTCTGGGCACCACACTTTAGGAAGGATGTCAAGGCCTTGGAGAGGGTACAGAAGAGATTTACCAGGGATGAGGGGCTTCAGTTATGTGGAGAAATTAGAGATGCTGGGATTGTTCTCCTTAGAGCAGAGAAGTTTAAGGGGAGACCGAATAGAGGCATTTAAAATTGAGGGGTTTTGATAGAGCAAGTAGGGAAAACCTGTTTCCTCTTACAAGTGGGTCAGTAACCAGAGGTCATAGATTTAAAATAATTGGCAAAAGAATTAGAGGGGAAATGAGGAGAAATGTCTTCACAAGGAGGGTTATGATCTGGGATGCACTACCTGAAAGAATGGTGGAAGAAGATTCCATTGGAACTTTCAAAAGGCAATTGGACATGTACTTGAAGAGGACTAATTTGCAGGGTTATGGGGGAAAAAGCTGGGGTGTTGGACCAAATTGGACAGCTCTTTCAAAGAACCGGCACAGGCACTGTGGGCCGCACAACCTCCTTCTATGCTGCAAGATTCTACAATTCTAAGGATGTAGCCGAGGGGTCAAGGGAAATGGTGAAGTATTGTAGCGTGTCATCAGCATTCATATGGAAACTAACCCCATGCTTATGGAGGGTATCTCCAAGGAGAAATATGCAGATAAAAGGAGGGCACTGGAGAGATACTTGGGATGAGGGGGTGGTGCTCTCGAGGTTACAATGCAGGGGAGTTGCACTGGATGCATTCAGATTAAGTAGAAATAGAAGCATGCAAGGGCTGCCAGAGATGAACAACAGAGAGGATGCATTAGGGAGGATGGCATAATAGCCATGTCAGATACAGATAGTTTGAGGACAAGGAAGGGCGAAAGCACCATTGTCATAGTTACAGATGTCATTTAGGGCTTTGGTGAGGGATGTTTCAGTGCTCAGAAAGGAGCGGAATCCTGATTGGAGGCATTTAAACAGGGTTTAAGATGAGATAGGCATGGAGCTAGGATGAGACAACACATTCAGGGACCTTGTAAAAGGGAGGTTGGAAATGATAATTAGAAGGATGGATGAGTCAAGTGTGTGTTTTTTTAAATGGAGAGGGGTGCAGAAAACAATTTTGGGGGGGGGGGGGGGGGGTGGTGGTTGCCAGCTAGTTTGGGAGTTAGGAAAGGGTTTTGAGCAAGAAAAGGATCGAGGGAACAAGTAGTAGGGCTTGGATGAGATGAGATTAGCAATTCGCAGCCATGGAGATAGGGGAGAAACTACAAAAGGGAAAGGTGCAGGATTGGAGTGGGTAAGAGATGAGAGAAAAACAAGAGGTGGAGGTAGCTGTGAAGATGGTCTTGATCTTCGATGTGAATAAATTCTTGAGCTCAAGTTTGAAGTGAGCATAGAGGGAGTGGGGACAGAGAGATTTAAAGAGATGGCTGGTAGTTGAGAAGGGGACCCGATGATTGTCTTTACCTTATAGAATCTTGGATGATGGTGAAATAATAGGTGGTTTTGGCTGAGAAAAGGAAGGCACAATGTGGTCTAGCCAGATCAGGGAATTGATGATTAGGCCAGATGACCATAAATGGTCCATGCACCCATCGCGTCTTGATAAAGCACTGGTTGGGGCTATACCACAGGCAGCAGTTAGGCAATTCAACAGTGGTAGAAAGGTCAAAGAGGATCAAAGGCAGGGAAGCTGAGAGTTACAATGAGGGAGCAAGGGTGGCTGGTGAAGATAATAGGAATGGGGAGGAGGGGCAGGGAAGAAAGAATGGGATAGAAAAGGAAATTGTCAGATAGTTTTGCCAGTCATCGAGACCTCAGACACAAAAATTTGCAAAGAATGACAAGATCAAGGGGATGGGCCAAGTATATGATTGAGGGAAATAAGTATGAAGGGTGAGCCTGAGGAAGAATATCAAATTAGAGGGGACTTGGGGAAATTGAGGTGTTGGTCAAAAATCATTCAAGGATGAGGAGTTGCTCAGCACAGAAGCTGAGGGAAAATGGGTGGGAGGACAGCTCAGGAAGAAGTTAGCACTGGACTTGGGATGAGGTGATGAGATTCTTGAAAGAAACATGAAGAAAACAAACTTCTCCAGAAGTTTAAACCTGTTCAGATTTACAGGATTAACGGGTGAAATGCTTCACAATTTTTTTTCGGAGATAGGCAACTACGTTCACAAGTCTTTCTCTTCTGTAAATGCATTACAATAATTGTATAGATATACCCTTGCGTTTCCAAATGTTGGTTGGTCTGGCTGGGAATTCTGTCCATCATCGTCGTCACTGGATTTATCCATGTCCTCGTTGTGAGATGCTTCCACTTCCATCACACCATCCTCCTCACTCTCTTGCTCAGATTCTGAAGGGTCTGATTCCTCTCCTGAGCCCTCTGGATCCTCAGACTGACCCAGGTCACTGCCAGCTTCTTGATTCATGAACTCCTCATCCACTGCGCTCATCTCATCGTCACTCTCATACAACCCCGACATGGAAGCGGCAGCGCCAGGTTCAACCATCCCGAGAATATAATCCAGGCCATCCCGGGCAAAGGCCTGCGGGATGGCCGTTTTATTTTTGCGCTTGTTGAGTCCCAGCGCTCTCTCCAGCCTCTTGATTTCTCTCTCCTCTTCCTCATTAGCTTTCAGCAAGCCTATTCTCCGGGCTTGTTTGCTCTTGTCTTTGGCTTGGGATATCCTCCTGGCTTCCCTGACGGGCGGTGCTGCCGTTGTTGCCGCCACCGTTGTTGCCGCCACCGTTGTTGCCGCCGCCGTGACCACCTCCTTCCTCTCTCCGAGGATTGTATTCCCTGGAATTTAGAAGGTTAAGGTGTGACTTGTTCAAAGTTTGCAAGATATTAGGGGCAAATAGAGAGAAATTACTTCCACTGGTTGGGGAGTCTCGGACTGGGGGACATAGCCTAAAAATTAGAGCCAGGCCTTACAGGAGTGAAATTAGGAAACACTTTGACACGCAAAGGGGGGGTAGAAGTTTGGAACTGTCATCCGCAAATGGCAACTGATATTAGATCAATTGTTAATAAAAAAATCTGTCAATCTCAGATTTAAAATTAAGGGATATGGGGCAAAGGCAGATAAGATGGAATTCGATCGCAGATTAGCCATGAACGCATTGAATGGCGGAACAGGCTGGATGGGCTGAATGACCTCCTCCTGTTCCTATATATTCAAGAGGAGTTGGATATATTTCTTAAGGTTAAAGGGATCAAGGGATATGTGGAGAAGGCAGGGACAGGGGACTGAATTTGGATGATCAGCCATGATCTTATTGAATGGCGGAGCAGGCTCGAGGGGCCGAATGGCCTACTCCTATCTTCTATGTTTCCTATGATTACTATGATCCCGGGTCCGTTTACCTTCCATCTCGCCAGCTTTCCTTTGCGTTGGTTGGGGTTTCACGTCGTTGTCGCCACCATTCTCCTCCTCCCTCTCGGGGCTGTGGTTCAGGTGCTTCCTCTGGTAATAATCTCTCATCCTGCGTTTCTTCAGCATTCTCTGCTCCTTCCTCGTCTCCTTCCGACTTTTCTTCCTCCTTGCCCCGGGGCCAGGATCCTGGGGCTGGGGCGGTTTGGCCGGCGTCGCCGTTTCCACAAACTTCTCCACGTCCACTTTAAACTGCTTCAATGTCCCGGGGCCGCGTCGCTGACTTTTCCTCTTCATTATTGATCCACAACAAAAAAAAACCTTATATACCAATATAAATATTTTATTTGCTGTTAATAAAACATAGGAAACGCTGTTAAAATAACACGGCGCCGAATATGACTTAAACCGGAGTCGGTGTTTATCACACACGACACAGCCGCCATGTGCATTTTGAATAAAAACCGTCGTCTACCGAGAGTCAATCTCCAACTAATCCCGCCTCCTCCCAGTACCGCACCCCGATTGGCTGCTTGGGAACCCAGTCTCCGCCACCATTGGTTCTTGCGCACGTCAATTTTACCCGCGGTCTGTTTTTTTTCACTGACCCCGCCTACTCCCTCTCTCGGCGAGCTCGATGCTGCGTCCAACCTATCGGCGGATGGGATGGAAAGAGATCCCGTGGATTCGGGTTAATGCCAGCCTATGAGGGGTCTTGTTACTGGGCGGGACTGCGGTCGCGCAGTGATGAAGGAAGAGTGACGGGGGATGTGGTGATGGTGTTGCGCCACTGTTTGAAATATTGTGCTGCTGCCGCTCCTCTCGGCTTATCTCCGTCTCCTTATTGCATCGCGGTCGGTTATATACGTTGATGCGGCTATTTCCTATCACCTTTTTTTCCCCTCTGTTGTGGTTGCACATGTTAAGTTTCAATGAAGGATGGACGCTGACGATGTGACAATCAGAGAGCAAAACTTTCACAGCCAGGTCCGGGAGTACATCGTGAGTAGCTGCACCTGCACATGCACCGCCTCCTCTCGGCATCGCCTCTGCGCTTTTGTATTGTTTTCAGCAGCTGTTCCAAAAGGGGCGAAATAAATGCAGAGTGTAGCGGCTCCTATTCTCAATGTGTAAAACGGGTCCTTTTACAAACGAAGGCTTCGCGGTGCTCTTGTTTCTCCTCCGGCTTTGTTTTTCTCGGTGTATATGCGTTAGACTGCCGATTTTTCTTTTTTTTGTTCTTCCCACACAAAAGAACGCCGTTGTTTTGAATTAATCACGTAATCATAACAGTGCTTCAGGTCGTAGTGCCCCTGTGGTTAGATTGTAACTGCTACGCGCTTCCTGAATTTCGATGGTGCGTATTTTTGCTGTGTATATATATATTCTATAATAATATATACATCGACGTGCATAAAACTTAACCGAGCGGGCTGTTTTGACATAGGGGGTTCTGGTCAAGACGCGCGCGCGCGCACACACACACACACGATGCAAAGGTTGATGTCATTATTACGTTGTTGTAAATAGGCCCATAATATCACCTAAGAGACACTAAGACCCTCTGAGTGAAGACATTGTTCCTCATCTCAGTCTTAAATGGCCGACTCCTTATCCTGAGACTCTGACATCCCCCTCCCCTAGTTCTAGACTCTGCAGCCAGGGGAAACAACTTCTCCGCATCTACCCTGTCAATCCTCCTCAGAATCTTCGACTTGGGGCGATTGTTGGCTGTGTTACAAGATTGGGAACAAACGTTTCTCATTCTGTTAGTTTTTCTGGACTTACTGATTTTTGTGGATGTGACTGATCAGCTCCGCATTACGAATTCTACAGTCAACGCATTGGATATGAACTTTGAATACGTGGTTCTGGTTAATTTGAGTTGTACAAGTACTATGGAGTAATATTTAGTATGTTGACAGCAGCATTGTCTCATCCACTGATGTATGTAATTGAAAAATAACGGCATCCTAAATGAGTGACAGTCTTGTTTTAGTTGACGTTAATGCTTTTAGGAAGAAAGAGACAAGCCTTTCTAAATATAATGCAATTTTTAAAAATACAAATTCTGGTATTAAAACTTTGGAATTAGATATAATTGTAATTGCCAGAACTATTTGGAGTATTGTTTTTGTTGTGATTGCAATATTTCTGTAATTACATTAAAAAAAATTATGCCATTAAACCAGCCAGGAACAGTTGCTGACATATAGTTGACACAGTGTTGAGAGAGGTCCTGAAATGAATGCATTTAACCAGAGAGAACATAACATAAGAATTAGGAGCAGGAGTAGGCCATAAGGCCTCTCGCGCCTGCTTCACCAGTCAATAAAATGATGGCTGATCTTCAACTCCACTTTCCTGCCTGATCCCCATATCCCTTGATTCCCCTAGAGTCTAAAAATCTATCTATTTCAGCCTTGAATATACTGAACAACTCAGCATCCACAGCACTTTGGGGTAGAGAATTCCAAAAACTCACAACCCTCTGAGTGAAGAAATTCCTCCTCACCTCAGTCTTAAATGGCCGACCCCTTATCCTGAGACTATGACCCCCTCCCCTAGTTCTAGACTTTGCTGCCAGGGGTAACAACTTCTCAGCATCTAACCTGTCAATCCTCCTCAGAATCTTATGTTTCAATGCGATCACTTCTCATTCTTCTAAACTCTAGCGAGTATAGGCCCAATCTCTCCTCATAGGACAACCCTCTCATCCCAGGGATCAATCTAGTGAACCTTTGTTGCCCCACCTCTGAGGCAAGTATATCCTTTCTTTAGATAAGGAGACCAAAACTGTGCACCGTACTCCAGGTGTGGTCTCGCCAAAGCCCTATACAATTGTAGCAAGACTTCCTTACTCTTGTACTCCAACCTCTCTTGCAATAAAGGCCAACATGCCATTTGCCTTCCATGAAGACTAACTGAACTTGAGCAATCGAGAAAACTGTCGCTTAAATTTTGTCTCTGTTGAAATTTTGTGCCGAATTGTGATCTTGTGATGGATGCACCCAGGTTGGTTACTGAATGCAGAATAAAGCTTCCTCTACTCTAGGTATTGGAAGTGGATACAGTGAAGGGCAAATTAATTGGTAGCTGTGATTTGGCCCTGAGTTAGGAGTTGAGATTGTAGACGCTGGGAAGCCCTGCAGCGGGTAGTCAAAACTGCCCAACGCATTACCGGCACCCGGCTACCGACCATAGAGCACATATACCAGAAACGCTGTTTACGGAGGTCACGGTCCATCATCAAAGACCCCACCAACCCCAGCCACAGTCTGTTCGCCGTCCTGCCATCTGGGAGACGCTACAGATGCATTTGCACCCGTACGACCAGATTTAGGAACAGCTTCTTTCCCAGGGCTGTCATCCTACTGAACTCCACAAATAAACTCTAAAGCCTGCACATCTGCCAATGCACTTTATTATGGTTATGTTAATGTATTACAAGCCAAATGTATGTTGAATGTTTAAATGTCTTAATCTAAATGTACACTCTCGGGAGCCGCAAGCCTACATTTCGTTGTACTGCACTTGTGCACTAACAATGACAATAAAAGTTGATTTGATTTGTTAACACTGGAAGAGAAAGCTGTGGAATGGTCTTACGGAAGTATTAAAGATCCTAAAGCGTATAAATAAGATCAACATCAATGTTTCACATAGATTCTCTAACGTGAGCATAGCCTCAAAATCAGAAGAGCGATGATGAAAAGGCAATTTTGATTTTACCAGTTTAGGATCAGCAAGGCAAAGTGGTAGAATTCTTACCTCTGATTTACAAGGATGTGGGTTCAAATCTCATTTCAGCATACATCTAGGCTGACATTTCAGAGCTGTCTTGGAGGAGTTCTGCATTGTTGGAGGTGCTGTCTTTTGGATAAAATGTTAAACTGAGGTCCTGCTACCAAATGAGCTGAGCTGAAATCAATACAAGCATTTTCCTTGAAATTTCCTCTTTTGCTCTTGTGATATTTTATTCTTGGAGGATAGAAAAAAAATGAGAACTAGGATAGCAAGCTTGAAATTAAGATGAATAATATTGAAGTGCTGTTTAGGTAGTTTAATCACAAAAGTACTCAAGGTCTTGCTTGGCAGTTGCCATTTGAAAGCTGAAGTGAATGAACTTGTCAAAGAACTTGGTGCAGAAAGCTTTGCAGCATCAGAAGTGATTCCTGTGCCACTGGAAAATGAGACACAACCTTGTTTACAAAATGCGGTGATAAAGCAGACAGCGACAAACCCTGATGCATGTCCAGGTTTGTTAGCACAGTATCCACCCGACTGCATTTACACTTGCGACAAGTCTAGGCTTTTCTATTATGCCCATCCTGATCAAACCTATGCAAACGAAGGAGAGAAGGTGAGCGGTAGCAAAATGAGAAAAGAACACCTTGCATTATTGTTGTACGCTTACCAAATGGGCAATGGGACGAGGTGAACCCTCTCTCTTGATTTGGGGAAAAGCAAGAACCCTTGTTGTTTTAAAAATGTGGTAACTTTTCCAGCTGATTATGAAAGCAACACTAATGCTTGGATGACTCGAGCAATTTTCATACAGTGGCTGTGATCTTTCAATGCCAGGATGATGGTGGTGCGAGAAGGTGTGTTTTTTTTGGATTGATAATACCACTTGCCATGCTGTGGCTCTTAATCTTTCACAAGCAGGGGCCAATTTTTACCACCTAACAACACTACTTCCATCATCTTGTCCTGGACCAAGGTGTCATTCATAGCATGGAGCGACACCACAATAAGCAAATCCAGCGCAAGTTGTTATCTGTTTTAGATTGCATGAGGAAATTGATATTTCACAGGTTATGAAAAACGATAGCATGTTGGATGCTATGCACTATTCAGGAGAGCTTGGACTGCAGTGACTCACAGCTGTATTGGTAACTGCTTTAGAAATTGCAGTCTGGTTTCTAGTGAGAAACACAATGAGGAGGTTGATTAAGTGATTGCCGGTTGTTTGTGTGAGACGGAGCTTGATATTTTTGATGGATGATGACCTTGACATTTGCACAGAGATGACTTGCACAGAGATGACTGACGTAGAAATAATTTCTTCTGGGAATGACTCAAACAGTGGCTGTAGAGGATGTAAATGAAGATGTACCAGAACTGGCAATTTCCAAAGTTAGAGGGGTAGATTCTGCACTATGCATTTTGTGTTGATTCATCAATACAAAAGATGGTGAACATTTGAATTTTATGCACTGGAAGGAAAGTGTGGAGGTTAATGACTTCTGATCTGAACAAGAAATAAATCTCAATTTGTTGCAGCATAAAAAAAACCTCACTAGAAGTGAGCATTTTTCATGAGTTTCTAACATGCTATTGTGTTCAGCTTTTCAAAGATGCAAATAAAGGTTGTTATGCACCAGGCCAGCCTTGATTTTTGTGTAGCTTCTCTTTTATAGAAATCCCTGTTTTATTCACCATTGCAATAAAGTGAGTTTGTCTGTATTCAATTGTGGTTTAGCACAGAAGGAGTTTTCATGAGTCTAGTATAGGCAGGCTGTTTTACTGTGAAGGACAATACAGCCAAGCCTGAGCCCGTTCTTAGCCAATATCCACACATGCACTTCTTGGCAAATGTTAGTATTTAGCCAGGGCTTCTATTCCTGTTTGCTGAAGACAACTGTATCATCCCAACTGCAGCCACTAGAAAAGATCTATCATGCATCCACCTGACAACGTGGAAAACTGTCCAGGTATATCCTACCCACAAAAACCAGGACAAATCCAACCCGGCCACTTACAACCCTATCAGCCAATTCCCATTTATCAGCAGAGTGATGGAAGAAGTCATTAACCGTGCTAGCAAGCAGCTCTTGCTCACCAATAACCTGCTCGTCGATGCTCAGTTTAGGTTCCGCCAGGCTCACTCCGCTCCAGTCTTCATTACAGCCTTGGTTCCAACATTGACACGAGCTGAATTCCAGAGGTGAAGTGAGAGTGACTGCTGTTGACATCAAGGCATCATTCTGTAACCTCATGGCCCGGGATAACCCTCACTCTACCATCAGCATCAAGCCAGGGGACCAACCCTGGTTTAATAAGGAGTGTAAAAGAGCATGCCAGGAGCAGCACCAGGTGTACCTAAAAAGGAGGCGCCAACCTGGGGAAGCTGCAACGCAGGACTACATGCATGCTAAAAAGAGGAAGCAGCATGGTATAGACAGGGCTAAGCGATCCCACAATCAACAGATCAGATCAAAGCTCTGCAGTCCTGCCACATCCAGTTATGAATGGTGGTGGACCATTAAACAACTAACGGGAGGAGGAGGCTCCATTAATATCCCCATCCTCAATGATGGTGAAGGGACAAGGCTGAAACGTTTGCAACCATCTTCAGCCAGAAGTGCCAAGTGGATGATCCATATCGGCCTCCTCCTGAGGTCCCCACCACCACAGAAGCCAGTCTTCAGCCAATTCAATTCACTCCACGTGATATCAAGAAACGGCTGAGCGCACTGGATACAGCAAAGGCTATGGGCTCTGACAACATCCTGGCTGTCGTGCTGAAGACTTGTGTTCCAGAACTAGCCGCGCCTCTAGCCAAGCTGTTCCAGTACAGCTACAATACTGGCGTATATCCGACAATGTGGAAAACTGCCCAGGTATGTCCTGTCCACAAAAAGCAGGACAAATTCAACCCGGCCAATTACCGCCCCATCAGTCTACTCTCAATCATCAGCAAAGTGATGGAAATTGTCATCGACCGTGCTATCAAGCAGCACTTACTCACCAATAACCTGCTAACTGATGCTCATTTGGGTCCTGCCAAGACCACTCGGCTGCTGACTTCATTACAGCCTTGGCCCAAGCATGGACAAAGGAGCTGAATTCCAGAGGTGAGGTAAGAATGACTGCCCTTGACATCAAGGCAGCATTTGACCGAGTGTGGCATCAAGGAGCCCTAGAAAAACTGAAGTCAATGGGAATCGAGGGGAAAACTCTCCACTGGCTGGAGTCATAGCTAGCACAAAGGAAGATGGTTGTGTTAATTGAAGGTCAATCATCACAGCCCCAGGACATCGCTGCAGGAGTTCGTCAGGGCAGTGTCCTTGACCCAACCATCTTCAGCTGCTTCATCAATGACCTACCCTCCAACATAAGGTCAGAAATGGGGATGTTTGCTGATTACTGCACAGTGTTCAGTGCCATTCACAACTCCTCACATGTTGCATGCAGGCATGGACTGCTTCATTAAGACCGAGACAACGTTCAGGATTGGGCTGATGAGTGGCAGGTAACATTCGTGCTAGGCAATGACTATCTCCACCAAGCGAGAATCTAAATACCGCCCCAAGACATTCAATGGCATTACCATCACCGAACCCCCCACCATCAACATCCTGTGGGTCACCATTGACCAGAAACTTAACTGGACCAGCCACACATACTGGTGGCAACAAGAGCATGTCGGGCTAGGTATTCTGCAGCGAGTTCCTCACCTCCTGACTCCCCAAAGCCTTTCCACCATCTACAAGGCACAAGTAAGGAGTGTGATGGAATACTCTCCATTTGCCTGGATGAGTGCAGCTCCAACAACACTCAAGAAGCTCGACACCATCCAGGACAAAGCAGCCCTCTTGTTGGCACCCCCTCTACCACCTTACACATCCACTCCCTCCACCACTAGCGTACCGTGGCTGCAGTGTGTTATCATCTACAAGATGCACTGCAGCAACTCGCCAAGGCTTCTTTGGCAGCACCTCCCGAACCCGTGACCTCTTCCGCCTAGGACAACAAGGGCAGCAGACGCATGGGAACACCACCACCTCCAAGTTCCCTTCCAAGTCACCCACCATCCTGACTTAGAAGTAAATCACCGATCCTTCATTGTCGCTGGGTCAAAATCCTGGAACTCCCTCCCTAACAGCGCTGGGAGTACTTTTACCACACTGACTGCAGTGGTTCAAGAAGGCGGCTCACCACCACCTCCAGGGCAATTAGGGATGGGCAATAAATGCTGGCCTTGCCAGCGATGCCCACATCCCATAAAAATGAATAATTTAAAAAAAAAAAAAATCGACCAAGAGTGGCACCAAAGAGCACTAGTGAAGTTAAAATCAATGGAGATCTGAGGGGGAACTCCAATGGCTGGAGTCACGCCTAGGTTACCAAGCTTCTATGATTTTTTGGGAGTCTCTAGGAATTAAAGAATTTTCTGGACACTGCTGCAAGTAATCTGGCAGAAAAATCATAACATTAAAAAACAATTATTTTGAATACTTCCATTTATTAGTTAGAAAAATATTGGAGATGAGGGCAAAAAGGCTGTTTGACTAGGAAGTTGGAGACAGCAGGTCGACAAGAATGCATCCAACCAGAGTTGGCAGCCCTAGTCATACCTGGCACAAAGATCGTTGCCAATCATCTCCGCCCCAGGACATCGCTGCAGGAGTTTCTCCGGGCACTGTCCTAAGCCTAACTATCTTCAGCTGCTTCAACAATGACATTCCCTCCATTATAAGGTCAGAAGTGGGGTTGTTCACTGATAATTACTTAGTGTTTGGCTCCATTTGCAATTCCTCACATAATGAAGCAATCCATGTCCACATGCAACCAGACCTGGGCAAAAATGCAGGCTTGGCATTATAAGTGGCAAGTAAAATTTGCCGAGCACAAGTGCCAGTCAATGACAATTTCCAAAAAGAGGGAGACTAGCTACCTTCATGACATTCAGCGGCATTGCCATCGCCAAGTCCCCCACCATTAGCATCCTGCAGGTCACCATTGCCCAGAAACTGAACTGGACCAGCCACATAAATGACATGGCTAATAGAGCAGGGCAGAGGGTGGCTATTCTACAGCAGGTGGCTCACCACCTCCTGATTTCCAAAGCCTCTCCAAGGCACAAGTCAGGAGTGTGATGGAATTCTCTCATTGCCTGGATGGGTGCAGCTGCAACAAAACTAGCTCAACACCATCTAAGATGAAGCAGTCCACTTGATTATCCCCTCATCCACCCCTCTCACCACCGGCTTGCCGTGGCTGCAGTGTGTACTATCTACAAGATGGACTGCAGCAACTCGCTGAAGCTTCTTTAGCACGTCCAAAACCATAACCTCCACCACCTAAAAGGATAAGGGCAGCCAGAACATAAGAACAGGAGTAGGCCATTTAGCCTCTCGAGCCTTTTCTGCCATTCAACAAGATCAGGGCTGATGTGACCTAACTCCATATAACTGCCTTTGCCCCATATCTCTTAGATTTTTGTTAACCAAAGATATTATTACTCTGATTTAAAATTAACAATTGACCTAGCATCAACTGCCATTTGCGGAAGAGAGTTCCAAACTTCTACCCTTTGCGAGTAGAAGTGTTTCCTAACTTCACTCCTGAAAGGCCTCGCTCTAATTTTTTAGGCTATGTCCCCTAGTCCTAGATAGCCCAACCAGCGGAAATACTTTCTCTCTACCCTATCAGTTCCCCTTAATTTCTTGGAAAATTTGATCAAATCACCCCTTAATCTTCTAAATTTCCGGGTATACAATCCTAATTTGTGTAATCTCTCCTCGTAATTTAACCCTTGGAGTCCAGGTATCACTCTAGTAAATCGACGCTGCACTCCATCCAAAGCCAATATATCCTTCCTACGGTGTGGTGCCCTTCAGATGGGAATAACGTGACTCCCATACCGTCCTGACTTGGACATATATTGGCATTCCTTCATAATCACTGGGTCAAAATCTTGGAACTCCCCACGTACCAGCATTGTTGGGAGTACCTTCACCACATGGACTGCAGCAGTTCAAGAAGAAAGCCCGCCACCATCTTTCCAAGGGCAGCTAGTGATGGGCAACAGATGCCAGCCTTGCCAGTCACACCCACATCCCAAGAATGGTAAAAAAATAATAATCCACCATATAAGATCCCAGAGTGACCCTGGTTCCAAATGATTCGAGGTTGACCCGTATTGGGGACAGTGATGTAACTTTATTCCGCACAGTCATGACTTAATATATTACAGTATTCAAGCAGCAGTTTAGAGAATAATTGGGACTTGTATTACCCCGTTATCCTCTGGGTAGAAGCGCAACTGTGAGCAGACTGCATCCTTTGTGTGTGTGTCTGTCTCCTGGATGCCTCCTTGATTCTTCCTGAAATCATCTACTTTTTGTGGCTGTTAAGACCCCCTTCTTATACCCTTATTCGCATTCAAAACATATGAAGTCCTCCTGAACCAATCGCTGGCTGACACCCAAACCCAAAATCCAATCATAAATATGCCACGTTCGTAGCACCCTGGATTACGCAGGTTTTTAGTCTTATGACACTCTTACATCATCTGTTTTTGACCATCAAGACTCATATTTCGGGTAGTTCTAGCATTACAAAAGGAATATGTCTCTATAGGTAGAGATACGGCCCTTGCTGGTGACCTTTGTTATAATTTACTGCGGATGTTCTGACATTCCAATACAGTGGTAACTGCACCAAACCTTGGTTCCCAGGCTAGCTGTACTCCATCTCCTCCTTACTGTTGGCTAATATCCAACTTTCACCCACAACCTCACTATTCGACTCTAGCAATTCTATTTCTCACCCCAGGTTGTCTTGGTTACAGCTTACTCACAGACTTATAAGCATATAAGAAAGAGGGTTACATACATATAATTCAAGTTATTGCATACAGTTGATGATTACAAACTTCTACATTTAATTCATATACACGATTATAAATCTTTTACTGATGATTATATCAGTAAAGACAGAAAACAAGTATTCTAAAAACCAACTAATCCATGATCTTACAATTTTTTTTAAAACCAAGGTTCAAACAAAAAGAAACATACTTCACAATAACTAGATTAATTTTATCCATTGAATTGATTTCCAAAAGACTGGGTTTGGCTTTGATCTCTTTGCCCAGGCCCGTGATTCTGAGCCGAGTATGGATCGTGCAGTCTGAAAGTGTGCAGTGTACCCGATTTCCTAAAATACATTAATACCATTCAGTTGGTTGTACTGATGGAATATATTTTTCTTTAACTTTAAGAATTTTCTGCTGCTTAGTGTTTCTTCAAATAATTTTGAACAACAAGGACACATTGAGGTATATTTTTAAAAAGTGGTTCTGTACGTAAGACCGTGAGGAGACAAAATGAGTGTTTTGATTACTCGTCTGTCGTAGCTTTTGTTTTATGTTAAATAAACTTCAAAATGTATTGCAGTGAGGACGAGAAGAAAGAAAGATGGGGAAAGTGACTTCCTTAATTCAAAGTGTATTTTGAAAATTGAACTTTGAAGCCAACTAATTACCTTGTGTTTTATTGACCGTTAGCAAGGGGAAACGCTAATTACTTTTAACTCCTATAAGAGAGGGAGAGACGCCAATAAATAAAAGGTTTGGACTCTCGGGAAATTGATAGGAAGGGAGGAGGGGAAAGGTTGAGGGTAAGCGGGCCTCTGACATGGCCATCCACTCTTGTGGCCAGTGATTAGGGGTAGTAGATAGAGGGGAAAAGGTTTTGGGGGGGGGGGGTTTCAGGGTTTTTTAACACAGTTCAAAGGGAAAGAAGTTGGGATAGTGAGGGGTGGGGAGAAGAATGGGTACGGGACACAGTGGGAGCAAGAGGGTGGCGAAGAAGCATGAGTGATTGGGAAAGGAGCCACTGAAGGCCACATTTTACCTGAAGCCTCATTCAAATGCACTCTTAAAGCCTTTGGTGGCTTCTTTCCCTGCCACACCACTCAGCATCTCCCACCCAAAAGGAAGGAAAGAAGGAAGGACAAGAAAACAGAGTTAAGGAAGAAGGAGCAATCGAAAGAGAGAGGAACAGGAATACAAACCCAACAGGGATCATTGTTCTCCAACTTGTGTGTAATGCCACAAGAGATTGACTAGCAATATATTCAATATCTTGTGTCTGCACACACTGTCAACTTTTTTTCATTGGCCTGGAATTTGTGGTTGTAATTATGGCAAAACTGTCAGCCTTCGCCATCATTACTCTGTAAAACTGACAGGAACTTCTGGAGTCTGCACATCCACAGTTTAAACGCGGATATCCAGAAGACGCTGTAAGTGATACCCTGCTCCTCCACAGGGTGCGTTGTTGCAATCCTAGCAGATGGAATAAACACAATCAGTGAATTGACATGAACTTCCACTTTTTATGCTCTATATTCTTGCTGTAAAAATTCCTTGGAAAAAGTTAAGCCTTGTTGAATGAGGTGTTACTGAGTTTTTAAGGGTGTACGAAGTCATAATTACTGCTGAACAACCACTTTGGCCCTGAAAAAACAATTTTGTATTTTCTCCATTCCATGAATAAAAATTCTATAGATTTTTATATTTAAGTTTTTGATATTTCAACTTCTCCCTTAATCCCATGTGTATGTCCCAATCTTTATTTTGTTTTCTGTAAAATTATAAAAAGTGAATGATCAAACCTGCTTATTACTTCCTGGTTTGCTGTCTGAGAATTCTTCAATGTGTTTGCTTGCATAGCTTGCTTGACGACATCACTGTTGCTGAACGTCAGAGATTCCCTGTAGATGGCGCCAGAATGTAGTTCATGTTGGGAAAAGGTGAAATCGCCGCAGAGCCCGCTAAAAGTTTGTGGGCAGCTTTCTTCGAGGTCAGCGGCGAGCTCCGTCACTTCCCGCTGACTGCAAAATCCGGGCCATTATAAATTCTTGTGTAAAGTTGCCATGTTGTAATTACCCGCTCTCCCACTGGAGGCATGATAACACCATCACAGGTGGAAAGATGTAAATAGCGTAACAAATGAGTTATGTAGGTATTTAAAATGAGAATACATTGAAAAAAGGGACAAAATATGATTTTTAACATGGGGATCGAATCAACGTTCACTTTTTTGTACTGAGTGGGCCACAAACTCCTTTGAGTGCAACCTTTTTGTCAGTGAGCAAATTTTACAACAACAACAACCACTTAAAAGCATATACACAGTTATGCCATATTGCCACCCCACTGTCTCAAGATTTGAGACAATCAAACAAGGTTCTATACAAGTTCAACATAACCTCTCTGCTTCTGAAATTAACCCCAGTGCTTTATTTGCACTTGCGTCTTTTTTAAACCTGCGTTGCTACTTTTAATGATTTGTGAATCTATACCCCTTGATCCCTTTGCACCTCTACCCCATTTAGACTCTTCTTTTCCAAGGAGGAAGTTGCCTCCTTATTCCTCCTACCAAAATGCACCACCTCACCCTTATCGCCTTGCCAGCGACACCCAGATCCCATAAGCGAATTTAAAAAAAAAAAAAAAAAAAAAAAAAAAATTGTCATTTACATGCCCATTCTGCAAGTTTGTTGATGGTAGAATTAATTAAAAGCTTTTAGTTCATGTACAAATTCTATTTCATAAAAAATTACTTGTCAGAAATGATGACTGGGATATAAAAGAGCTGCATAACAATGCATTAAGACTTCAGAAACGTCACTCAGTTTTGTTATGTATCGACAAACAATCCAAAAGCCCAAGGTGAGCTGAAAGAGGCAAATCTATTCATGCAATTAGTATTAATTTTGTTTTCAACGTATTAGCCCATCCCTCATGTCACTATAGCAATGGCTGCAGGAGCAGCGGGCTTCCTATGGCACTGATGTGCTGCACGTCCACATAAGTAATTAGAATATTGATCACGATGCAACCAAACAACCAAGTGTAAAGTGCTGCAGTTCTTTAGTTCACTCTCTTTATATATAAAAAAAAAAAAAAAGAATTGAACAAAAACGGGTATCCGTATTTTCAACTTCAATCACTTCCATTAATAAACGTGGTCGTCTTGAACTAGCCACCCTCCCATGTAACATGTCAGAAATGCAGCACTTATTCACAAGTGCAGAAAAACACGTACACAATTTGCATCACCGAATTTAAAAAAACAATCTATGATTTAACAGAAATAAACATGCACCTTCTCGACAGAAGAACCAATCAGATTGACTTGGGAACTAATATGGGGACGTACAGATGTTAATTTACGAATTTCTCTTCTAATGTTTTTCTCTCCAACATTCTCCACAATATTAACCCCTGTTCTTATCACGATAAGTGTTGAATTATTCTAGGTACTTCCCAATTAAATAGCACTGAAACAAACTTCATTGTACTCAATTTTTAATCTATTGAAAACATTTTATACCAAATTGAAATTGTACATTATCAGTTTAGTCAAAGTATTTTCTGTGTCTTTTTCAATAAACAAAGTTTTTTTCTGAAGTAGCTTCTTGCAATTTGTATACATCATTACATAACGCTTGTTTCTATTAACACTCCATTAAATGTTTTAAGAGGAAATCTATATTTACATTATTCCTGGGATTTGTTCGGACTATAGAACAACAGACAAAATAAAATGGGGTGTTTTTTCCTGTTTTGGTTCTCTTCCTAAACGCATGTCTTTTTTTATTGACTTGTTAAAAAAAAATATATAATTAATATGTAACTTCTACAAATCCTCCCCTGCCGCTCCCCCTTCTCAACAGCATGTTTGTGTAAAGCTACTTAGTTCAGTCGATCGTTCAAAATCAAATATTGAGAAATTTAAATTTTAATACATTTTAAGCAATTCAGAGCCTCTTTAAAAGCGTGTGGTTCAAGACCTGGTTGAAACTTGGTTAGATGAGGGGAAAATTGATTTTTGCTTGTTTCTTTCAAAATCATATTCGAAACTTGGGAGAAAAGTGTTTTTATCACTCATTTTTTGTGAAAATTTATTGAAGTCTTTAAATTCTTTCAAGTCTCGTTGCACCTTTGACAGAAGTTGCTCCAAGTTTTTCTTTCTCTCTTCAGTGCTGTTGTTAAACATACAACAAAAAATAATAAAATAAACTTTAAATCCAAACGGAGCTCAAGTAAAAAAGTGAATAAAGTGATTAAACTTCTTAAGAAGGCGGTGAGGTTATCTATCCCCAGCCTTGACGAGTTGGGATCAATTTTGGAGAATTTGTTTTCCTTTCTTTCTGCTGCCATTCTCTCTGTCTCTTACAGACTCCCTGAGGTACAAATGGGGGCATAAATGTTTTCCCCTCTTGTCAAAGCATGATTTAAATAATCCGGATAAACTCTTTTAAAAAGAGGACAATACCTGGCAAAATTTAACTGGAACTTACCGCGGGACATTCAACATCACTTTCCTGTTTTTTTTCTGGCTTTAAACAATTTTCTGAATTTTTGAAATTTTTTTCACCGCGGGCCTAAAATTTGTTTTCTTCAGCTTCCTTCCAGCGGCCATTGTACATGTGCTGCACCACCATCTGTGTTGTTCCAAAGTGTGGCCGCTGCTCAGTCCCCAGGAACGGACTACACGCACCTGGAGTGGACCCTCACCCATTTCCCTCTGTCCCTCCCTCCCTCTGTCCCAGTCTCTCTCTGCAAAGGACATCAGAGCAAAAGCTGAAGCAGAGAATCAGTGTTGGTTCCACCCATTTTTTTTTTTTTTTAAACATCTGAAATCCAGTCACAGTCAATGTTGAAAAATTATACGAATTCTTACCCTCTTGGGGGGAGGGTGGGAACACTTCTAGATAATGCTTTCCTATTTGTGCTCTTGTGATAATGAAGGTGCTCATATCAGACACCAGCTCCACTAACCTGTTCGCAATTAATTGAATGCCCTTCGTGTTCCAGCTCGGTGTAATCCTGAGCGATAACTGCCTCTGGGTTTTAGGAGAGATGATTAAATGAGGCCCTGCCGATGGATGTTAGATTTTTTTTTTTTAAACCACTATTGTAAGAAGCACAGGGGCTCACTGTGGGGAGGCTCGTGTGGAGCGTAAACACACACATTGACCAGTTGAGCCCCCCAGGGGCCTCACATGCGCATGCTCTCTCCCCCAGCCTCCACCCCCAATGGATCCAGTCATCATGTTGAAAAGCTGGAGGACCAGTTTCAAAAGCTTTAGCAGCTAAAACCTGCATTTAATGGTGCTTTTAATCTGGAGTAAGTCCCATTGAGTTTCACAGCGAAAGAGCTATTGGGAGGATTGACCCAAGAGGTGGGTTTTAAGAGGGAGGAGCGGGAAGTGGAAAGGCTGAGGAGTTTTAGGAGGGAATTCCAGAGCATGGGGTCCAGCCTGCCGAAGGCGCCGCCACCAACGGTGGGGCAAAGGGAGGAGGAAATGCACAAGAGGCCAGAGTCGAAGAATGAAGAGTTCTGCGGGGGTGGGGTTTAAGATTGCCTTTGGTGCCTCTAGACTTGACTATTCCAACGCACTCCTGGTCGGTCTCCCATCTTCCACCCTCCATATCCTAGAACTCATCCAAAACTCTGCTGCCCGTATCCTAAAACACACCAAGTCCTGTTCACCTATCAAACCTGTGCTCGCTGACCTACATTGGTTCCAGGTCCAGCAAGGCCTCGATTTTTAAAATTCTCATCCTTGCTTTCAAATTGGGGGACCAGGAGACAATGTAGGTCAGCAATAACAGGAGTGATGGGCAAGTGGGATTGAGTGTGGGATAGGATATGGGCAACGGAGATTTGGACGAGGAAGTGTATTGAATATGGAGATGCGTAAGGCACGGTTCAGAGTTTCAGCAGCAGATGGGCTGAGGCAGGGGTGGAGGCAGCTGATGTTAGAGGTGGAAGTAAGCGGCCTTTGGGATGGGGAGAATATGTGGTCTTGAGCCCCGCTCGGTGTTGTAGAAGATGCTTGAGTTATGAACAGTCTGGTTCAACTTGAGGATAGAAACATAGGAGCAGGAGTAGGCCATTCGGCCCCTCGAGCCTGCTCCGCCATTTAATGAGATCATGGCTGATCATCTAAATTCAGTACCCTGTTCCTGCCTTCTCTCCATTATCCCTTGATCCCTTTAGCCTTAAGAAATATATCTAACGCCTTCTTGAATATATTTAATGAATTGGCCTCTACTGCTGCCTTTGGTAGAGAATTCCACAGGTTCACCACTCTCTGGGTGAAGAAATTCCTCCTCATCTCAGTCCTAAATGGCTTACCCCTTATCCTTTGACAGTGACCCCTGGTTCTGGACTCCCCGGCCATCGGGGACATCCTGCATCTAGTCTGTCTAGTCCTGTTAGAATTTTATAAGTTTCAATGAGATCGCCCCTCATTCTTCTAAACTCCAGCGAGCACAAGCCCAATCGACCCAATCTCTCCTCATATGTCATTCCTGCCATCCCAGGTATCAGCCTGGTGAATCTTCGCTGCACTCCTTCCATGGCAAGGACATCCTTCCTCAGATAAGGTGCAGGTGATGGGAAGGATATGAAGTTTGTGGTGGGGGTACAAGATTACTTTGGAGAGGAATGGAAAATTGAAAATGGGGCTTTAGTTTTCAAGGACATAAGAGTCAAAGTTGAGTATTTTGAGGGGGTGGGGGAGATGATAGTTTTGAAAGGGAGAAGAGGGAGCCATTTGCTATGTCAGGTAGCATCGAGGGCCAGTAAGGTCAGAAGTTTAGTGGGAATGGGTTCAAGGGAGTAGGAGGTGTCTCTCATGGACAAGGTGAACTCTGGGCATGAAGGAAGATAGAGACATGTGGGAGCAGGGCTTGGGCAGGGGGTACTTTTGTGGGGAGGTTTAGCTTGGTGGGCCAGGGAATAAGCAGCAGAGAAAGCAGAACGGATGGTCTCAATTACATAGAAGTTACAGGACAGAAACAGGCCATTTGGCTCAACTGGTCAATGTGTGTGTTTACGCTCCACCTGAGCCTCCCCACAGTGAGCTCCTTGCTATTGTTGGAGGTAAGGATGGAGAGGACAGGGGAGAAAGGTTTAAGGAGATGGTTATTTTGGGGAAAAGACGCCAGGGGTTATATTTTCTCTCCAGGATGATCCTGGAGTAGTGGGTGGTGTGGGACATCTCGCGGTGTACCCTCTTAGTTAGACTTGTTCGTGCACGTTTAGATTTTAAAAAATTTTGCCCAGTGTTGCCGGAAGTGTGAGCTGATAACTGGGCGCCTGGGATCTTGGTAAACAAATGGACAAACAGTGCATCTTCTTAACCAATGAGATTAAAGGATTGAGGAACAGTGATCATATCATCAGGCTTAGAGTAGTTATGGAAAAGAACAAAAACATTCAAGTGTGCACATACTTAACTGGAGGAGGGCTAATTTCAGTGAGTTGAAAAGGGATCTGGCCCAGGTGGATTGGAGTCAAAGATTGGCAGGCAAAACAGTAATTGAGCAATGGAAGGGTACAGATTAGACACATTCCCATGAGGGGGAAAGGAAAGGCATCCAAAGCTACAGGTCCCTGGATGACTAAAATATAGAAATTAAAATGGAACAAAAAGGAGGTTTATGGCAAATGTTAGATTTGTACTACAGAAGAGAGCCAAGTCAAATACAGAAAGTACAGAAGAGAAATGAAAAAGGAAATGAGTGAGTATGAGAATAGATTAGTGGCTAACATAAAAGGGAACCCAAAAGTCTTTTATAAACATAATAATAGTAAAAGAGTAGTCGGAGGAAGAGTGAAGCAAATTATGGACCAAAAAGGAGACCATCTTGTGGAGGCAGAGAGCATAGCTGTGGTACTAAATGAATACTTTGCATCTGTCTTCACAAAGTGGATGTTGCTAATGACGAGGATAATAACAGACTTCAGGACGACGTAGACAGAATGGTGAAATGGGCAGACACATGGTAGATGAAATTTAACACAGAAGTGTGAATAATTCATTTTGGTAGGAAGAATGAGGAGAGGCAATACTGTATAAACAAAATGGTACAATTTTAAAGGGGGTGCATGAACAGTGAAACCTGGGGGTGTACATACACAAGTCTTTGAAGGTGGCAGGACAAGTTGAGAATGCTGTCAAAAAGGCAGACGGGATCCTTGGTTTTATAAATGGAGGCATAGAGTACAAAAGCATGGATGTTAATGCGAAACCTTTATAAAACTCTGGTAAGGCCTCAGCTGGAGTATTGTGGCCAATTCTATGACCACACTTTAGGAAGGATGTCGCGGCCTTGGAGAGGGTTGAATACAGAAGAGATTTACTGAAATGGTACCAGGGATGAGGGACTTAAGTTATGTGGAGAAGCTGGGGTTCTCCTTGGAGCAGAAAAGGGCAACCCCAGCTCCAGCCTTCGCTCTCTCCTGCAATGTGACAAAACTGGCAGGTGGAGTTCTGTGTGAGGGCATTGTCTCTGGATCCAAGAAAGACAAATCCAGAATTTATTATTAACAATGAGAGTCTATGGGGTGTGGAGGAGCAAAGGAATTTAGGCGTACAAAAAGTAATCAAAACAGCTAATGGAATGTTATTCTTTATCTCAAAGGGGTTGAAGTTCAAAAGTGAGGAAGTAATGTTTCGGTTGTACAGAGCCTTGGTCAGACAGCATCTGGAATACCACATTCTGTTTTGAGCACCAAACATCAGGAAAGATGTATTGTCTTTGGTGGATGTACAGTGCAGATTTCCCAGAATGATACCAGGGCTTTAAAGGCTAAATTGTGAGGTTGCATAAACTAGGTTTATTTCCCTTGAGTTAGAAGGTTGAGGGAGTGATCCAATTATTAAAATGATAAAGGGATTCAACAAGGTTGAAACAGAGAAACTAGTTCCGCTGGTGGTGGAATCCATAACAAGGGTGCATAATCTTAAAATTAGAGCCTCTCAGGCCATTTAGGAGTCAAATCAAGGTGTTTTTTCACACAATGGGTTGTGGAAATCTGAAACTCCCCAAAAGACTGGATGCTGGGTCAATTGAAATTTTCAAGACTGAGATTTAGATTTTTTATTAAATAAGGGTATCAAGGGATATATGGAGTTGAGGTACATATCAACCATGATCTAATTGAATGAGGGAACGGGCTTGAGGGGCTAAATGCCGACTCTAGGAATGTTTGGCTCCCAGTCCTGCCCTAGCCGAAGGCCGATCTCTATTAATGCGACAGTCACCTCCCCCGCTCCCCCCCCCCCCCCCCTCCACCGCCATCACAATTTGTAGCACTAGCTTACTAGTTTTACACAATATACTTGGTACATTTACACACACATCAATCTGTTTGGCAAGCTGCGTCTTACTAGTTTCAGGCTACAACTCGGAAACACAGAGCATTTTAAAGTTATTTTGCATCTGTAATGAAGTGTGACTTCCAGAGTGTGTGTATGCATTTTTGATTGTTCTCCTGTAGTATTTCTCATAGTCAGATGAGCTTTTTTTTTTAATGTAAGGACAGGAGTGTTGTACCATGTAACGTGCAATGCATTCTTTTAAGTTGGAGCTCTGTCTCTTTCAGGTCATGGTGTGGAGATGCCGGAGTTGGACTGGGGTGGACAAATGTAAGAAGTCACACAACACCAGGTTATAGTCCAACAGTTTTATTTGAAATCACAAACTTTCGGAGCGCTGCTCCTTCGTCAGGTGAAGTGGAGAGATGCATAAAGACACAAGCTTGTGATTTCAAATAAAACTGTTGGACTATAACCTGGTGTGTGACTTCTTCCATCTTTCAGGTCACAAATTCTTCAGCTTTAAGTTGTTTAGTGAGGGACATTTGCTAATTAAATGTCAATTGCAAGCTGGAAGTTAGAGGAGGATTTTCAAGATTGTTTTGCAGCTGCAATAAACTATAATGTCTGAATTGTGATGACGTACTCTCTTAAATACATTCCAATAGATATATAAAATAAGACGAGCCTTTTTTTCAGTAGATATTTAGTAGAATAAAATGCAGGTCCCTGCTCCAGGATGTATCTGATGAATGCTGTTTTGTTTTCTTTCAGATTTGTTTCCTTTTGTTTGCCATTCTGTACACAATCTCCTACTTCATTATCACCAAATACAAGAGGAAACCGGGTTAGTAGAGATTTGCATTCATACAATGTTAAAACTGTGCCATTAATTGTTTGAAAAGTTGGTGTTTATAAAATCTGGGTCTTGGATTAACACAAGAGTGGGTGACTTACTTTATTGAATTAATATTTGGTTAGGCACAGGATTGAAGGTACTAAGGGTATTTTAGGACCAGCCAGAAAGACAAATAGTTTTTTGATTGTACATTTCTGTGTACCTAAAGATAAATACGGAGAACAAACATTGAATGCTTTGTGGAATATAAATTCTAATCTGCTGGGGCCTTGCAAATATTAAGGATGTGGGGTGTAAGATTAAGTAGCCATGATTGAGTTAAGCTTGATTTATTATTTTGGGGTGGTGGAAAGAAACATGTAGAGCCTTTCCTTTTTGGGCAATTGAAATGAGTTGCACGGAGTCCAATGTGTGAAACTGATTGTGTATGGTCTGAAGAAGGAATCTGCTGGATTTGGTTAAGAGTTTTTTTTCTGATTTTTTTTTAATGCTTTAATTGCCTGGCCAGAAACCATTGAAATTTCAACAGGGGTGTTATGCTCTTTGGCGAAGACCAGGAAACAGCAAATGCATGTTAAAACTCATACCATGGTTATACCAGGTTTCAGATGTCTGATACTGAAAAATGTCACGTCGTCAATATACAGGAAACTTTTTTTTTTTATCCGGAACCGGCGTGGTGCCGATTTATCAAAAGGTCCGGATTACAGAGAGGTATAGTAAAAGGTACGAGAGCTCTGTACACAGCGACAAATCCAGGCTTCCCTGTTGCTTAGCAACAGGTGCAGGGACCCCGGCCACAAGATCCAAGTGTCCTTGTTGCTTAGCAACAGGTGCAGGAACCCCGGTTACACAGCCACAGATCCAGGAACGGCCACTAATATGAAGTAAAACTTAGCTGAACCTACTCCTGAATTTTGCCAGTTAACAGCGATTTCCCGTTATTTAGGTACCGGTAAATCGAGAGTTTTCTGTAGTTGATATACTTCAAGTCAGCAGGTTATTGTCTGAAACTTGTTCCTAGTGATTCCCTGTTAACCAGGAAGGGCAAGGTTAGGTTCCCAGTCCATGCTGAGTTACTTGATCTTTGCCAGGCTGCAGGAGATCTAAAATTAGCCGCATCATCTTTAAGGAGGAGGAATAACAGTCCAGGTTTGTGCTGTTGATTGCTATCGAGCAGTCCCTGCTAGAGGCATAAGTGCGTATGTTGGGTGAGGGCAAATTTGAGCTTTTCTGTGATTTAAATAGACTTTAGGCATTGAATAACAGCCTTGGGTGAGATGTTAGGGTATGGTTCCAAAGGTGCCATATATCCTTATCAATGAAAAAGAGAGCTGGGGAGGGAAAAAATTGGAAAGGAAAATGAAGACCTAGCAAGTAAATTAATTGATGTAATGAGAAAAGCAGTCAACAGTCAGTCATCACTGTCTCCTTTCTCCTCAAGTGCTGCCTCATCTCCAGCCTCCCCATTTGTCTCAGGTTTCAAACACTTCATAGTCACTCCAAGTATCAGCTTTACTCAGTAGCAGTTCTCTTGCTTCTGATTTGAAAGGTTGTAGGTTCAAGCCCCACTCCAGGACTTGAGCATTCAATTTAAGCTGAGATTACAGTGTAGTACTGTACTGAGGGAGTGCTGCACTGTTGGAGATGTCGGGGAACATAGGGTCTAATGAGAGGGAGGAACTGAATGAAATCAGTATTTGTAGGGAAATTGACAGGATTGAAGGCTGATGAATCCCCAGGGCCTGATAATCTACATCCTAGGGTACTTAAGAAAGTGGCCCTAGAAATAGTAGATGTATTGCTGGTCATCTTCCAAAATTCTATAGACTCTAGAACAGTTCCCATGGATTGGAGGGTAGCTAATGTTACCCCACTATTCAAAAAAAGTGGTAGAGAGAAAGCAGGGAATTATAGACCGGTAAGCCTGACATCGGTAGTGGGGAAAATGCTAGAGTCCATTATAAAAGATGTAATAGCAGAGCACTTGGAAAACAGTGACAGGATCGGACAAAGTCAACATGGATTTACAAAAGGTAAATCGTGCTTGACTAATCTACTGGAATTTTTTGAGGATGTAACTGGTAGAATAGATGAGGGAGAACCAGTGGATGTGGTGTATCTGGACTTTCAGAAGGCTTTCGATAAGGTCCCGCATAAGAGATTAGCATGTAAAGTTAAGGCACATGGGACTGGGGGCAAAATATTGACTTGGATAGAGAACTGGTTGGCAGACAGAAAGCAAAGAGTTGGAATAAATGGGTCTTTTTCCGAGTGGCAGGCAGTGACTAGTGGGGTACCGCAGGGATAGGTCCAAGGACCCCAGCTATTCACAATATATATTAATGATCTAGACAAGGGAACTAGATGTAATATCTCCAAGTTTGCAGACGACATAAAGCTGGGTGGGTGTGTGTGCTGTGAGGAGGATGCCGAGAAACTCCAGTATGATTTGGACAGGTTGAGTGATTGGGCAGATGCAGTATAATGTGGATAAATGCAAGGTTATCCACTTTGGTGGCAAAAACAGGAAGGCAGATTATTATCTGAACTGCAATAGATTGGGAGAAGGGGAAGTGCAACGAGACCTGGGTGTCCTTGTGCACCTGTCGCTGAAGGTAAACCTGCAGGTGCAGCAGGCGGTTAAGAAGGCAAATGGTATGTTGGCCTTCGTAGCGAGAGGGTTTGAGTACAGGAACAAGGATGTCTTGCTGCAGTTGTACAGGGCCTTGGTGAGACCACACCTTGTGTATTGTGTGCAGTTTTGGTTGCCTTATCTGAGGAAGGATGTTCTTGCCATGGAGGGAGTGCAGCGAAGATTCACCATACTGATACCTGGGATGGCAGGAATGACATTTGAAGAGAGATTGGGTCGATTGGTTTTATACTCGCTGGAGTTTAGAAGAATGAGAGGGGATCTCATTGAAACTTAACATTCTAACAGGACTAGACAGACTAGATGCAGGAAGGATGTTCCCGATGGCCGGGGAATCCAGAACCACGGGTCACAGTCTAAGGATAAGGGGCAAGCCATTTAGGACAGAAATGAGGAGGAATTTCTTCATCCAGGAAGTGGTGAACCTGTGGAATTCTCTACCACAGAAGGCAGTAGAGGCCAATTCATTAAATATATTCAAGAAGGAGTTGGATGTATTTCTCAAGGCTAAAGGGGTATGGGGAGAAGGCAGGGACACGGTACTGAATTTGGATGATCAGCCATCATCTCATTGAATGGTGGAGCAGGCTCGAGGGGCCGAATGGCTTACTTCTGCTCCTATCTTCTATGTTTCTATGTCTTTCGGATGAGACTTTCAACCGAGGCCCCGTTTGTCCCCTCGTGCGCATGTGAAAGATCCACGGCACTATTTGAGGAAGAGCAGGGGAATTATCCCCAGTGTCCTGGTCAACATTTATCCTTCAACGTACACCTAAAGCAGAAGATCTGGTCATTTATTTCATTGCTGTGTTGTCAGGTGCTAGCTTTCAGATGCGATGTTAAACTGAGGTTCTGTTCAGAGGGACATAAATGATCCCAATAAGCTATTCAAGGAAGAACAGAGGGACCCCCTTGTTGTCCTGGCCAACATTTATCCCTCAACAAACACTAAGTAACTGGTCATTTATCTGGTTGCTGTTTGAGGGACAAATTGGCAACCGTTTTTACCTACATGAAAATTTTTAAAAATGTATTCATTCACGGAATGTGGGCATCGTTGGCAAGGCCAGCATTTTTTGTCCACCCTTGTGTACTTTAATATGGTGGCGGCGAGCCGCCGCCTTGAACCACTGCACTCCATGTGGTGAAGGTACTCCCACACTGCTGTTTGGTAGGGATTTCCAGGATTTTGACCCAGCGACAATGAAGGATCGGCGATATACTTCCAAGTCAGGATGGTGTGTGACTTGGAGGGGAACTTGGAGGTGGTGGTGTTCCCATGCGCCTGCTGCCCTTGTCCTTCTAGGTGGAAGAAGTCGCGGGTTTGGGTGGTACTGCTGAAAAAGCCTTGGCGCGTTGCTGCAGTGCATCTTGTAGATGGTACACACTGCAGCCATGGTACGCTAGTGGAGGGAGTGAATGTTTAAGGTGGTGGATGGGGTGCCAATCAAGCAGGCTGCTTTGTCCTGGATGGTGTCGAGCTTCTTGAGTGTTGTTGGAGCTGCACTCATCCAGGCAAATGGAGAGTATTCCATCACGCTCCTGACTTGTGCCTTGTAGATGGTGGAAAGGCTTTGGGGAGTCAGGAGGTGAGACACTCGCTGCAGAATACCTAGCCCCTGACCTGCTCTTGTTGCCACAGTATTTATGTGGCTGGTCCAGTTAGGTTTCTGGTCAATGGTGACCCCCAGGATGTTGATGGTGGGGAATCGGCGATAGTAATGCCATTGAATGTCAAGGGGAGGTGGTTAGACTCTCGCTTGTTGGAGTGCCTTGCACTTGTGGCATGAATGTTACCTGCCACTTATAAGCCCAAGCCTGAATGTCGTCCAGATCTTGTTGCAAGCGGGCATGGACTGCTTCATTATCTGAGGAGTTGTGAATGGCGCTGAATACTGCAGTCAACAGTGAACATCCCCATTTCTGACCTTGTGTTGGAGGAAAGGTCATTGATGAAACAGCTGAAGATGGTTGGGCCTACGATACTGCCCTGAGGAACTCCTGCAGCGATGTCCTGAGGCTGTGATGATTGACCTTCAACTACCACAACCATCTTCCTTTGTGCTAGTTTTGTCTCCAGCCAGTGGAGCTTTGCCCCCCCGGCCGATTCCCATTGACTTCAGTATTACTAAGGCTGCTTGATGCCACACTCGGTCAAATGCTACCTTGATGTCAAGGGCAGTTACTCTCGCCTCACCTCTGGAATTCAGCTCCTTTGTCCATATTTGGACCAAGGCTGTAATGAGGCCGGGTGCCGAGTGGTCTTGGCGGAACCCAAACTGGAGATCAGTGAGTCAGTGCTGCTTGATGGAAAGTGTCATCGACAGTGTTATCGACAGTGCTATCACTTTGATGATTGAGAGTAGACTGATGGGGCGGTAATTGGTCGGGTTGGATTTGTCCTGCTTTTTGTGGACAGGACATAGCTGGGCAGTTTTCCACATTGTCGGATAGATGCCAGTGTTGTAGCTGCACTGGAACAGCTTCGTTAGAGGCGCGGCTAGTTTGGAGCACAAGTCTTCAGCACGATAGCCGGGATGTTGTTGGGGCCCATAGCCTTTGCTGTATCCAGTGCGCTCAGCAATTTCTTGGTATCATGTGGAGTGAATCGAATTGGCTGAAGACTGGCTTCTGTGATGGTGGGGTCCTCAGGAGTAGGCCGATATGGATCATCCACTCGGCACTTCTGGCTGAAGATGGTTGCAAACTGCAGAGCTTTGATCCGATCCGTTGATTGTGGGATCGCTTAGCATGCTGCTTCTGCTTTTTAGCATGCATGTAGTCTTGTGTTGCAGCTTCCCCAGGTTGGCACCTAATTTTTAGGTACGTCTGGTGCTGCTCCTGGCATGCACTTCTACACTTCTTATTTAACCAGGGTTGGTACCCTGGCTTGATGGTAATGGTAGAGTGAGGGATATGTCGGGGCCATGAGGTTACAGATTGTGGTGGAATACAATTCTGCTGCTGCTGATGCCCACAGCGCCTGATGGATGGCCAGTTTTGAGCTGCTAGATCTGTTTTGAATCTATCCCATTTAGCACGGTGGTAGTGCCACACAACATGATGGACGGTGTCCTCAATACTGTCATGGACAGATCACAGAATCACAGAAACCCCACAGTGCAGATAGAGGCCATTTCGGCCCATCGAGCCTGCACTGACACATATCCCACCCGATCCCCGTAACCCCACATATTTAATCCCCCTAACACTAAGGGTCAATTTTTCATAGCCAATCAGCCTAACCCGCACATCTTTGGACTGTGGGAGGAAACCGGAGCACCCGGAGGAAACCCACGCAAACACGGGGAGAATGTGCAAACTCCACACAGACAGTCACCCGAGGCTGGATTCGAACCCTGGCCCCTGGCGCTGTGAGGTAACAGTGCTAACCACTATGCCACCGTGCTGCCCGATGCATCTGTGACATGTAGATTGGTGAGGACGAGGTCAAGTAGGTTTTTCCCTCGTGTTGGTTCTCTCTCCACCTGTCGCAGGCCCCGTCTGGCAGTTATGTCCTGCAGGGCTCGATCAGTAGTGGTGCTGCCGAGCCACTCTTGGTGATGGACACCCAGAGTACATTCTGTGCCTTTGCTCTCAGTGCTTCTTCCAAGTGGTGTTCAACATGGAGGAGTCCTGATTCATCAGCTGAGGGAGGGCGGTAGGTGGTAATCAGCAGGAGGTTTCCTTGCCCATGCTTGACTTGAAGCCATGAGATTTCATGGGGTCCAGAGTTAATGTTGAGGACTCCCAGGGCCACTCCTTCCCCACTGTGCCATTACCCCTGGTGGGTCTGTCCTGCCGATGGGATAGGACATACCCAGAGATGGTGATTGAGAAGTTTGGGACGTTGGCTGAAAGGTATGATTCTGTGAGTATGACTGTCAGGCTGTTGCTTAACTAGCCGGTGGGACAGCTCTCCCAATTTTGGCACGACCCCATGTTGGTGAGGAGGACTTTGCAGGGTCAACTGGGCTGGGTGAGCCGTTGCCGTGTCCTATGCCGGGTGGTCCGTCCGGTTTACATAAGATGCAGGAGTACATGATTTGGCCCCTCGAGCCTGCTCCGCCATTCAATAAGATCATGGCTGATCTGATCTTGGCCTCAACTCCACTTTACTGCCTGCTCCCCATAATCTTTGACTCTCTTCGCGTTCAAAAATCTGTCTATCTCCACCTTAAATATATTCAATGACCCAACCTCCACAGCTCTCTGGGGAAGAGAATTCCAAAGATTCACGACCCTGAGAGAAGAAATTCCTCCTCATTTCCGATTTTAAAAGGGTGCCCCCTTATTCTGAAATTATGCCCCCTAGTTCTAGATTCCCCTATGAGGAGAAACATCCTCTCTGCATCTACCCTGTCAAGCCCCTTCAGAATCTTATGTTCCAATAAGATCCCCTCTCATTCTTCTAAACTCCAATGAATATAGGCTCAACCTTTCTTCATAAGATAACCCCTTCAACAAGGAATCAACCTCGTGAACCTTCTCTGAACTGCCTCCAATGCAAGAATATCCTTCCTTTAAGGAGACCAAAACTATACGCAGTACTCCAGGTGAGGTCTCACCAATGCCCTGTACAGTTTCAACAGGACTTCCCTACTTTTATACTCCATTCCCTTTGCAATAAAGGCCAACATTCCATTTGCCTTCCTAATTACTTGCTGTACCTGCATGCTAACTTTTTGTGATTCATGTACAAGGACCCCCAGATCCCTCTACCTCAGCATTTTGTAATCTTTCCCCATTTAAATAATAATTTGCTTTTTTATTTTTCCTACCAAAGTGGATAACCTCGCATTTTCCCACATTAAACTCCATCTGCCAGATTTTTGCCCACTCACTTAGCCTATCTATATCCCTTTGGAGATTCTTTGCGTCTTCCACACAATTTGCTTTCCCACCTATCTTTGTATCATCAGCAAATTTAGCTGCATTACATCCGGTCCCTTCATCCAAGTCATTAATATAGATTGTAAATAGTTGAGGCCCCAGCACTGATCCCTGCGGCACCCCACTAGTTACAGTTTGCCAACCTGAAAATGACCCATATATCCCGACTCTCTGTTGTCTGTTAGTTAGCCAATCCTCTACCCATGCTAATATATTACCCCCAACCTCGTGAGCTCTTGTCTTGTGTAGTAACCTTTTATGTGGCACTTTATCAAATGCCTTCTGGAAACCCAAATACACGACATCTACTGGTTCCCCTTTATCCACCCTGCTCGTTACATCCTCAAAGAACTCCAGCAAATTTGTCAAACATGATTTCCCTTTCATAAAATTATGCTGACTCTGCTTGACTATATTATGATTTTCCAAATGTCCTGCCATCACTTCCTTAATGATGGACCCCAGCATTTTCCCAATGACAGATGTTAGGCTAATTGGTCGATAGTTGCCTACTTTCTGTCTCCCTCCTTTCTTAAATAGGGGTGTTACATTTGCGCTTTTCCAGTCCACTGGGACCTCTCCAGAATCCAGAGAATTTTGATAGATTACAACCAATGCATCCACTCTCTCTGCAGCCACCTCTTAAGACTCTAGGATGCATGCCATCGGGTCCAGGGGACTTGTCCACCTTTAGTCCCATTAGTTTGCCGAGTACTTTCTAGTGATAGTGATTGTTTTAAGTTCCCCCCCCACCCCAATAGCCCCTTGATTATCCATTATTGGGATGCTTTTCGTGTCTTCTACCGTGAAGACCGATACAAAATATTTGTTCAAGGTCTCTGCTAGTTCCCTGTTTCCCATTATGAATTCCCCAGACTCATCCTCTAGGATCATTCTTATTATTGTGTTTCGTAGCGGTTTGTTACAACTGAGTGACTTGCTAGGCCATTTCAGAGGCCAGTTAAGAGCCAACCACATTGCTATGGGTCTGGTGTCATATATAGGCCAGATCGGGTAAGGACAGCAGATTTCCTTCCCTAAAGGACATTAGTGAACCAGATGGGTTTTTACGACAATCTGATAGTTTCATTGTTACCATTACTGATACTAGCTTTTTATTCCAGATTGATTTAATTAACTGAATTTAAATTCCCCAGCTGCCGTGGTGGGATTTGAACTCGCGTCTCTGGATCATTAGTCCAGGCCTCTGGATTACTTGTGTGGTGCGAATGTAACTTACCACTTTTCAGCCTAAGCCTGGATGTTGTCCAAATCTTGCTGCAGCTCCATCTGCTGCTGAAACCCTCCTCTGTCTTCATTGCTTTCAGTTTGACATCTCGAGTACTCTTTGCTGGGCCTCTGAACTCCACGTTACACAAACTTTGTGACTTGCTTATATTATATTGTGTTTATCTATCATTCTTGTTATTCTTCATTTGTTCGTTGCGTGCTGCGTATTACAATAATGGCTGCACTTCAGAACTAATTCTTTGACTGTAAAGCACTTTGGGATCTCCTGTGGCGTCATCACCTTTTTGATATACCTATCAATTCAATCCATGAAAAGCGACGAGTTAAGATAGTAACTATAGGTTTTTATTGGCTAAATAACAGAGCCCACCCTCGTGGGTGATCGGTTCCAGCAAGGAAGAATACTAGCCAAGCAATCACCTTTATACCTGGGCAAGCAGGCGGAGCCATGGGCGGAGTCAGCTGAGGTATGCCTAGGTATAACAGCGTGTGAGGCAAGAGGTAACCTTGTGTAGTGATAACAACAGTGTAAACAATAACAGTGGTTTACCACATTCACCCCTTGTTTAAAATTGAGTCCGGCGGGGTGAAGTGTACTACTAGTTCGTGTATGTCAGTCTATCAGGAGGCCTCGTAAGCCTTTCTGACCGGCGCAGCGGCGGTGGTGCAGTATCCGATGTTAATGCTGGTGTCTGCGTGGTCGATGAAGGCCCCTGGGGTTCCGGCATGCCGCCGACAGGAGCTGGATTTGGGGGGCGTGGTGGGGGATAATGGTGGTGCCCGAGGGTGCGAGGTCTCGCAAGGAGACTGTGTCCTCCCGCCCGTCTGGGTATTCCACATAGGCATACTGGGGGTTGGCGTGTAGGAGGTTCACCCTCTCGACCAGGGGGTCCGTTTTATGGGTCCTCACGTGCTTCCGCAGCAGGACGGGCCCCGGAGAAGTCAGCCATGTTGGTAGCGAGGTTCCCGTAGTCGACTTCCTGGGGAAAACGAACATTTACTCATGAGGGGTGGTGTTAATGGCAGTACAAAGCAGTGACCGGATGGAATGGAGCGCTGCTGGGAGGACTTCCTGCCAGCGAGAGGTTGGGAGGCCCTTAGACTTTAGGGCTAAGAGGACGGCCTTCCAAACTGTCGCGTTCTCTCTTTCCACCTGGCCGTTCCCCCGGGGGTTGTAGCTGGTGGTCCTGCTCGCAGCAATACCTCTCGCGAGCAGGAACTGGCGAAGTTCCTCGCTCATGAAGGATGAGCCCCGGTCGCTATGTATATAGTTCGGGAACCCGAACAAGGCGAAGAGGTCGTTCAGGCATTTGATGACCGTGGTACTGGGCAGGGGAAGGCAAAGGGGAAACGGGAGTACTCGTCAATAATGTTGAGGAAGTACACATTACGGTCAGAGGACGGGAGGGGCCCCTTAAAATCGATGCTCAAGCGCTCGAAGGGGCGGGTGGCCTTGATCAGGCTTGCTCTGTCCGGCCTATAGAAATGCGGTTTGCATTCGGCACAGACTTGGCAGTTCCTGGTCATGGTCCTGACCTCCTCGATGGAGTAGGGCAGGTTGCGGGCCTTAATGAAGTGGTAAAGTCTAGTGACCCCGGGGTGGCAGAGGTCGTTGTGGAGGGTCCGCAGTCTATCAACTTGCGCGTTGGCGCATGTACCTTGCGATAGAGCATCTGGGGGCTCGTTGAGTTTACCAGGCCTGTACAAGATATCGTACTCGTAGGTGGAGAGCTCAATTCTCCACCTCAAGATCTTGTCGTTCTTGATTTTGCCCCTCAGCTTGTTATTAAACATAAAAGCAACCGAACGCTGTTCGGTGAGGAGGGTAAATCGTTTGCCTGCCAGGTAATGCCGCCAGCGTCGTACCGCTTCCACAATCGCCTGGGCCTCCTTCTCGACAGAAGAGTGTCGGATCTCAGGGCCCTGGAGGGTCCTTGAGAAGAAGGCCACAGGTCTCCCCGCCTGGTTAAGGGTTGCAGCTAGGGCGAAGTCGGATGCATCGCTCTCCACTTGGAAAGGGATGGACTCATCCACTGCGTGCATTGTGGCCTTCGCAATGTCTCCTTTTATGAGGGAGAAGGCTGCGCATGCTTCTGCTGTCAGGGGGAAGGAGGTGGACTTCATGAGGGGTCTGGCATTGGGCACCCATTGGGCATAGTAAGCGAAGAGCCCCAGGGTTCTCTTCAGTGCCTTTTGACAGTGGGGAAGGGGAAGCTTCATGAGGGGGCGCATTCTTTCGGGGTCGGGGCCGATGACTCCGTTCTCTACTACGCAGCCGAGGATGGCAAGGCGCGAGGTGTTAAACATACATTTCTCCTTATTGTAAGTGAGATTCAGCCGTTGGGCCGTACGGAGGAATTTCTCCAGATTAACATCGTGGTCCTGCTGGTCGTGGCCGCAGATGGTGACGTTATCTAGATAAGGAAACGTGGCCTGCAGCGCGTTCTGGTCAACCATCCGGTCCATCTCCCTTTGGAAGACCGAAACCCCGTTGGTGACGCCGAAGGGAACCCTAAGGAAGTGGTAGAGGCGGCCATTCGTCTCGAAGGCGGTATACTGGCGGTCCTCAGGGCGGATAGGGAGTTGGTGATAGGCCGACTTAAGCTCGATGGTGGAGAATACCCGGTACTGTGCAATCTGGTTGACCATGTCAGATATGCGGGGAAGGGGGTATGCGTCCAGCTGGGTGTACCGATTTATGGTTTGGCTGTAGTCAATGACCAGGCGGTTTTTATTGCCGGTCTTAACGACTACGACCTGGGCACGTCAGGGGCTGGTGCTCCCCTCGATGATGCCCTCCTTCAGGAGACGCTGCACCTCAGAGCTAATAAAAGCTCTGTCCCCGGCGCTGTACCGCCTGCTCTTGGTAGCGACGGGTTTACAGTCGCGGGTGAGGTTAGTGAACAAGGAGGGGGGCGGGACTTTGAGAGTGGAGAGGCCGCAGGTGGTATGCGGCGGGCGGTTTAAAAACTGCTGGTTGTAGACTGTGAGTGGGGGGAGGGGTCCACCGTATGCCAAAGTGGCACTTTGGAGGTGGCATTGGAAATCCAGCCCTAGTAGGACGGCAGCGCAGAGCTGGGGCAGGACGAGAAGTTTAAAGTTTTTATATTCCGTGCCCCTAACCGACAGGGTCACCACACAGTATCCGCTGACGTCTGTTGAATGGGACTTCGACGCTATCGAGATCCGATGGCGCGTTGGCCGGACAGTGAGGGAGTAGCAGCGCACCGTGTCTGGGTGAATAAAACTCTCCGTGCTCCCGCTGTCGAACAGGCAGGTCGTGGCGTGGCCGTTTACCTCGATGTCCATCATGGACCTGGACAGATGATGCGGGAGAGCTTGGTCAAGCGTGACGGAGGCCAGTGTATGGCTGAGTGAGCTGCTGTCGTCGGCAGGTGAGGCGGTGGTCGGGCCTGGAGACAACATGGCGGCCGAGTGCGGCGAGCAAAATGGCAGGGAAGATGGCCGCCCCCACGACTCACATGAGGCACTGCTGGCGTCTGTGGCCTTGATCAAAGATGGCCGCCCCATGACTCACATGAGGCACTGCTGGCGTCTGTGGCCTTGATCAAAGATGGCCGCCCCCCACAACTCACATGAGGCACTGCTGGCGTCTGTGGCTTTCCCTCTGCAGGCGTTCGCGAAGTGGCCTTTTTTTCTGCAGCCGGAGCAGGTCGCGTTCCTTGCAGGGCAGCACGCCCTTTGATGTCTCGCCTGGCCACAGAAATAGCAGCTGGCGGCCCGATCGCGGGGCTCCGCTGCCGCAGCAGGTCCCGGGGGTGGCGGTCCCGATCGATTCCGGGACACCGACGCCGTAGTAGGTCCCAGGGGCGGCGGTGCGAGGGGTATTGCGGCCGGAGTCGGGCCCGAGTCCCACGGTCGCGCAGCACTGTACCCGGAGTACGCCTCGAGGTCCCGATGGGCCACTTCCAGGGAACGAGCGAGGGCTGTAGCTGCTTTCAAGTCGAGGTCCTTTGATTCAAGCAGTCTTTGCCGTGAGTAGTCGGACCGAAGGCCTTTCACGAAGGCATCATGGATATTTCCTTCAGCATGTTGTGCAGCCGATACAGCTTTAAAGTCACAGTCCCTGCCGAGTGTTTGTAGCGCCTGTAAAAATTCATCTACAGACTCTCCTGGCTGTTGCGAGCGGGATCTTAGGAGATGTCTGGCATACATTGAATTTACTGGGCTCCGGTACTGCTCTTTTAGCAGGTCGAGGGCCTCCTCGTATGTAGCAAGGTCCCGGATGAGTGCAAATACTTTAGGGCTCACCTGGGCGGTCAGAACTCTTAGTTTGTCGGCTTCCGATGGCACGCCGGAGGCTACCAGGTAGGATTCAAAGCAGCTCAGCCAGTGGTCGAAGTCGAGGGCTGAATTCGCTGCCTGTGGATTTAGATCCAGGTACGGCGGTCGGAGGGCTCGCAGCCAAGTCGGCTGCTGGGGCTGGTCAGTCATTTCAAAATTTAGCCAATAAAATTGATATACCTATCAATTCATTCCATGAAAAGCGACGAGTTAAGATAGTAACTATAGGTTTTTATTGGCTAAATAACAGAGCCCACCCTCGTGGGTGATCGGTTCCAGCAAGGAAGAATACTAGCCAAGCAATCACCTTTATACCTGGGCAAGCAGGCGGAGCCATGGGCGGAGTTAGCTGAGGTATGCCTAGGTATAACAGCGTGCGAGGCAAGAGGTACTTGTGTAGTGATAACAACAGTGTAAACAATAACAGTGGTTTACCACACTTTTATAAATGCATGTCTCTTTCTTTCTATCCAACTCTTTACCCATCAGTTCTTCGTTTCTTGCCTACAGCAATGAGACCTAGCTGGTCAAAATTACCAATGCTATACTGCGTGACTGTGGTCCTGGTGCATTATCTGTCCTCATTGTCTTCAACATCTGGAGCTTTCAACATGGTTCAACACCTTCCTCACTGCATATCCTTTTTAGTCTGGCGTTATGGTACCGTCCTCTCATTCCTACCTGTTTCATATTAGATAGCACGACTTCTCCATTCGTTTTCCTTCCGTGATCTTACGGTTACCTTCAGTATGCCCAAGGTTCAATCTTTGCTCCGTTTTGCTTCTTGCCTGTATACTGCCTCGCAACAACAATATCGCTAAGCAAGGGGCAGCTTCAGTATACATGCTGACAGTGTTCAGCTTCTCTCTCTGCTAGTCTACTCCATTTCATCATTAGCTGAGCCATCTGACATTTTCGTGTGTGAGCCAGAACTTTCTCCAGCTCAATACTAACAAGACTAAATCCATTCTGTTCTGTTTCCACCAGAAACTTTATACGTTGTACACTGATTTGTGGTGTTCTTGTGCAGGCGGAACCCAAAGGTGTGCAATCTCTGTGTCCTGTTTGACTTGTCTGAGCCTCAACCCCTGCATCCAGTCCATTAGCAGGACTGCTATATACACCTCTGAAATATTGTCCCGATCATCCCCACTGCTGCTGAAACCCTGCTTTATTTCTTCATTGCTTTCAGTTTGACTTCTTCAGTACTCTTCGCTGGGCCTCTGAACTCCACTTTACACAAACTCTGCGACTTGCTTTTATTATATTGTGCTTATCTATCATACTTGTTCTTGTTTGTTTTCATTTGTTCCCTATGCACTGTCAAGTTGATGGCCTTGAGGGCAGCTACTATATTAGTGCTGAAAACTAGTATTCTGTAAGTCTGAGTATGAAATCTGGAGCTGGTGTTAGGAAGAGGCCTGCGAACATGCAAACCTGGCTGCCCTGTTAATTGAGCAAGAGACCCAAAAATTGGGCTTTAAACACCTGAAATAGGGAGAACACTCAAAAATTGGGGAAAATCAGGCTGCTGTTGATAGGGAAAGTCTGTGAATGGGCACGGCCGTCCGAGGTGCCCTGTTTATTTGGCACAAACCCGAAAAAATGGCCAATGTCTACAACTACATCGTGATGGCTAACAATTTATCTAGAAGTCTTTACATACGGATTTTCATTCTAAATGTTTGCATACGCATGCCGGACATCCCAAGGAAACTGATATTGAATTTGGGACAGGGAATCACCAAAATGAATGTAAGCAAATTAATGTTAATCAAGAAAATAATGGCATTAAAGAGTGACACATCCCCAGGGCCAGATGGTTTTCATTCCAGGGTTTAAGGAAGTAGGTGAGGACATTGCACCGAAGTTCTCTCGATTTCAGGAACCGTTCTTTTAGATTGGAAAATTGCACATGTCACTGCTATTTAAGAAAGGTGAGAGAGAGAAACCAGGGAATTATAGACCAGTTAGCCTAACATCTGTTGTCGGGAAATTACTAGAGTCTACAATTAAGGACAGAGTGACTGAACACCTTGAAAATTTTCAGCTGATCAGGGAGAGCCAAGATGGATTTGTAATGGGTAGGTCATGATTGAATTTTCTGAAGAAGTGACTAAAGTGGTGGAAAGGGGAATTTCTGTGGATGTTATTTATATGGACTTCCAGTTAAGACTGTTAACTTAAGTTGAAGCTCATGGAATTGAAGGCAATTTATTGACCTGGTTAGGAGATTGGCTAAGCGGTAGGAGACAGAGGGTAGGAATAATGGGCAGGTACTATGATTAGCAGGATGTGACTAGTGGTGTCCCGCAAGGATCTGTGTTGGGGCCTCAACTATTCACCATATTTATTAACAACTTGGATGCTGGGTTAGAAAGCCACAAAACCAAGTTTGCCAATGACACAAAGATAGGTGGCATTGTAAGCAGTGTAGATGGAAACATAAAATTACAGAGATATTAATAGGCTAAGTGGGAAAAACTGTGGCAAATGGATTTCAATATAGGCTAGTGTGAGGTCATCCAATTTGAACCTAAAAAGGGTAGATCAGCGTACTTTCTAAATGGTGAAAAGCTAGAAGCAGTGGAGATCCAAAGAGACTTTGGACAGGTACAAAAAATAATCAAAAAGTCTAATGAGATGCTGGCCTTTATGTCTAGAGGACTAGAATACAAGGGGTTAAAAGTCCTGCTACAGCTGTACAAAGCCCTAGTTGGACCATACTTGGAGTACTCTTCCGTTCTGGGCACCACACCTTGGGGAGGATATATTGACCTTGGAGGGAGTGCAGCATAGATTTACTGGAATGATACCTGGACTCCAAGGGTTAAATTACAAGGAGAGATTACACAAACTAAAGTTTATTCTGTGGCATTTAGAAGATTAAAGGATGATTTGATCAAAGTTTTCAAGATATTAAAGGGAACTGATAGGATAGATAGAGAGAAACTATTTCTGTTGGTTGGGGAATCTAGGATTAGGGGACATAGCCCAAAAATTAGAGCCAGGCTTTTCAGGAGTTAAGTTAAGAAACACTTCTACACGCAAAGGGTTATAGAAGTTTGGTGCTCTCTTCCGCAAATGACAGTTGATGTTGGGTCAGTTGTTAATTTTAAATCTGGGTGATAGATTTCTGTTAACCAAAGGTATTAAGAGATAATGGAGTTGGCCACGGATCAGCCATGATCTCATTGAATGGCAGAACAGGCTCGAGGGGCTAAATGGCCTACTTCTGTTCCTATATGTAGTTTCAATCGTAAATATCAACATAGAAAGCATGACTCGGTTGTGATAATGGAAGTAAGGTTTGTGGACAAAAAGTGTGTGTGCCAAATGTAACATTTTTTTTTAAAAGATAGATATTTGAGAGGTGGTTGGTCACTTCAAATGTGTCTTGTTGGAATTGGCTGAATGTAGAGATATACATATTTAGAAAGCTGAGCCACTGGTATTCTTGTGTAAATATGTTTTGAGGGCAACTCCTTAAAAGACAGGCATAACACAAGATAACAGCACCATGCAACTGCTTGCTTTTTGCTGAAAGTAATCAAGTGAGGCAATTATTTCACACACAAGGTAAAATCTGTCAGATTGCAAGTGTGAGAAGTGGGTTAGTTTGATCCGGCAATAGAGCTGGGCTAGTAAACTTAAATTTGCTGACGGCATTGGAGGAATGAGGTCCTGACCAAGTACCTCTTCTGTTTTAAATTCTGTGAAAGTTAGACCATCTTACACAGGTGTGAAAGCTGCATTTTTAAAATTCCCTTTATCGTTAGGAAATATTTGGAAAAACTTGAGCTGGTTGTTTCTGTCAGGGAGAGGTTCTGTAAGGTTGTTTGTGGCAGGATGTTTGATTAACCACCCAATGCCCTATCAGATATATCTTGCATTATGTGTCTCAGCTCACCAGTTTTTCTTACATCACATTAGTTTATTTACGAATGGTCTTGTGTATCCATGGGCCGTTACAATTCTCCTTTCGTACATAATAGCGCGTGCGCAAGCCTTAGTACTACTTCTTCTTAGGCAGTCCCTCGGAACCAAGGATGACTTGCTTCCACATTAAAAATGAGTTCTCAGGTGACTGATGAGTCCAATGCGGGACCTACAGTCTCTGTTACAGATGGGGCAGATGGTGGTTGAACGGGTGGGTGGGGTGCTTAGGTTGATGTGCGCTCCTTCCGCTGTTTGTGCTTGGCTTCCGCTTGCTCCCGGCGAAGAGACTTTGTGTTCGGCGCCTTCCCGGATGCTTCTCCTCCACTTTGTGCGGTCTTGGGCCAGGGATTCCCAGGTGTCGGTGGGGATGTTACACTTTTTCAAGGAGGCTGAGGGTGTCCTTGAAGCGTTTCCTCTGCCCACCTGGGGCTCTCTTGGCGTGCCGGAGCTCCGAGTAGAGCGCTTGTTTTGGGAGTCTCGTATTGGGCATGCGGACGATGTGACCCGTCCATCGGAGCTGATTGAGCGTGGTCAAAGCTTCGATGCTGGGGATGTTGGCCTGAGCGAGAACAGTGACGTTGGTGCGCCTATCCTGCTAATGGATTTGCAGGATCTTGCGGAGGCAGCGTTGGCGGTACCTCTCCAGTGCTTTGAGGTGCCTGCTGTACATGGTCCATGTCTCTGAGGCATACAGCAGGGCGGGTATTACTACTGCTCTGTAGACCATGAGCTTGGTGCCGGGTTTGAGGTCCTGGTCTTCAAACACCCCCTTCCTCAGGCGACCGAAGGCTGCACTCACACACTGAAGGCGGTGTTGGACTACAATCAGTAGAGGAAGCCAAGTGTTGTGCCTGTTGATCTATTTGTATCCGAGGAGGGAACACCAGATGAGTTTTTTAAAGAAGTGAAGGCTGATATATTGAGCATAGCTGCTGCTAATCTGTTGTCATTAATGGGAGTGGGCCTGATATGAATGGAGTTCCTTGTGAGGTTCTGTGTTAATACTATTACTGTTCAATATCGATTGGGGCACTATTGGAGCTATTTATAAATTTGCAGATGAAACAAAAATATGTTTGTGATTCAGGCCAAATCAGTAGGCTTGGTAACCAACCAATAACCTGATTTGCAGGCTGATTTCAGATGTTCGTGAAATGGGCCCTTGTCTGGCTGATATCCTGCATTTGGGTTTGGACATTCCAGGCATGTTTATACTATGCAATAGTACCCACTCAGGGTAACCGATCAAGAAATAGACTTGTAAAAATTGTTGGTAACCCATTAAAGTTGTACAAGTAGTGTCCGGTAGCTATAGGGAAGGCAAATAGGGTTTTAGGTTGTATTGCTAGGACCATTAATTATAAAATGAAGAACACTAATTTGGCTGTATCATGCTTTAGTATACATGCACTTGGTGTACTGTGTCCAGTTTTGGTCCCTGCACAAAGCTAAAGATATTGTGCCTCTGGAGAACATGGGGAGGAGGAGCTGAGGAGAAACCACTGACTCATTTTTAATCCCCCTTCCATTAGCTTTCTGTAAAATGGTCTTGGGTATTCTCTCTCAATTTAACTCATTTATAATTCCATATAGTTTAGATACTAGGGGATTCTTCATACATGCAAAATATTTCAGGGCTGTTATGGTAAACTGTTAATTTTACCACAACGCACTTTTTTGTGTCAGTAGCTAACCAAGAAAATTAACTACTGAAGATTAATTTAAAAATCTCGAAGAGCAGCATATGAGTTCTGAACACCTTTAGTCATTGTAAGGCCTAACTAATCACTGCCAATATTAGATTGTACAAAACAACAACAGCTGCCATTAGTATAGCACCTTTTAACATCGTAAAACGTCCCAGGGTGCATCAGACAAAATTTGACACTGAGCCAAAGAAGGTGACATAAGGGCAGGTGACCAAATGCTTGGTCAGAGGTTAGTTTTAAGGAGTATCTTAAAGGAGGAGAGAGAGGTGGAGACATGTAGATGTTTAGGGAGGTAATTCCAGAGCTTAGCACCTGGACAGCTGAAGGCACAGCCCTAAGGCTAGAGAACAAACGGGAAACTGTTGAACCTCCGTCGCCTCCAGTCCAGATCCAAGGTCGTCCCATCTTCTGTCATCGAATTACAGTATGCAGACGACGCTTGTGTTTGCGCACACTCGGAGGTCGAACTCCAAACCATCGTCAACAACTTCACTGAAGCGTACAAGAGCATGGGCCTTGCACTAAACATCCATAAGATAAAGGTCCTCTACCAACCTGCCCTCGCCACACAGTACTGCCCACCGATTATCAAAATCCATGACAATGCCTTGGGCAACGTGGACCACTTTCCATATCTCTGGAGCCTACTGTCAACAAGGGCAGACATCGATGACTAAGTCCAACACCGCCTTCAGTGTGCCAGTGCAGCCTTCGGTCGCCTGAGGAAGAGTGTTTGAAGACCAGGACCTCAAACCCAGCACCAGGCTCATGGTCTACAGAGCAGTAGTAATTCCCGCCCTCCTGTATGCTTCAAAGACATGGACCATATACAGCAGGCACCTCAAAGCACTGGAGAGGTACCACCAACGCTGCCTCCGCAAGATCCTGTGAATCCATTGGCAGGATTGGCGCACCAGCATCGAAGCTTTGACCACGCTCGATCAGCTCCGATGGATGGGCCTCATTGCCCGCATGCCCGATACGACACTCCCAAAACAAGTGCTCTACTCGGAGCTCCGACACGGCAAGAGAGCCCCAGGTGGGCAGAGGAAACGCTTCAAGGAGATCCTCCTTGACGAAGTGCAACATCCCCACCGACACCTGGGAATCCCTGGCCCAAGACTGCACAAAGTGGAGGAGAAGCATCTGGGAAGGCGCCGACCACCTCGAGTCTCTTCGCCGGGAGCAAGCGCAAACAGCGGACGGAGTGCACATCAACCCAAGCACCCCACCCACCCGCCCCTTCAACCACCGTCTGCCCCACCTGCAACAGAGAATGTAGGTCCTGCATTGGACTAGTCAGTCAGCTGAGAACTCATTTTTAGTGTGCCAGCAAGTCATCCTCAGTTCTGAGGAACTACTTAAGAAGAAGGAGGCTAGAGAAGGTTTCAGCGATAGGGAGGGGCGAGGCCATGAAGGTATCTGAACACGAGAATAGGAATTTTTGGCGTTGGTGAACCGGGAGCCAGTGTAGGCCAGCGAGCACAGGGGTGATGAATGAACAAGACTTGATGCGAGTTAGAATATGGGCAGTAGAGTTTTGTATGAATTTAAGTTTATGGAGGGTGGAAGATGGAATGTGGTTCAGGAGAGCATTGGCAATAGTTGAGGCTGGAGGTAACAAAAGCATGCATGAGGGTTTCAGATCATTTAGGCTGAGGCAGGGGCAAACACGTGCGATATTATGGAGGTGGAAGTAGGCGGTCTTGGTGATGGAAAGGATATGGCGTTGGAAGCTCAGCTCAGGGTCAAATACGACGCTGAAGTTGCGAACAGTCTGGTTCAGCCGAAGATGGTGGCCAAGGAGGGGGATGGAATCAATGGCTAGGGAACGGAGTTTGTGGTGGGGGGAGAAGACAATGGCTTCGGTCATCCCAATGTTTAATTGCAGGAAATTTTTGCTCAACCAGGACTGGATGTCTGACTAGAACAAAAGAACAATACCGGATTCAATCCTCAATTCAGAACCAGTGACAGCAAACATTAATCATCATTTGTTTCCAAGAGAGTCTGCACAGAATAACTCATTACCAATCCAAGACAAGTAAGCCAAAACACGTACAAAAAAAGTACCAAGGTTAAAGGAAATGAACACTGCATCACACAGGCATACTAATGTGAAATAGAAGACTATCTGCACTGGACAATTTTATTGAAACCTGGAAGCTGAAGAACTTTTGTATTAATTTAAATGTGCATATGATCTGATTGACAGCCATGCCCTGAGAAAAGGGGGAAATAAATATAAGCATGAGAGAACACGTGTCCAGGGAGTTCAGGCTTTTACCTCAAATATTGAGAGTATGCTGGATGGATAGCAGCTTATTTAGTTTGTACTTCGGGCACCTCTATTTGTGAATCAGAAGAAGTGGTTCCATGTAAGACTTGTAGACCGTTTACATATAAACAGCACAGCACAGAAACAGGTAATTCGGCCCAACTGTTCTAGGCCAGTGTTAATGCTCCACACGAGCCTCCTCCCACCCTACTTCATCTACCCTATCAGGATAACCTTATATTCCTATCAGGATAACCTTGTATTCCTTTCTACCTCGTGTTTATCTAGCTTCCCTTTTAAATGCATCTGTGATTTGCCTCAGCTACTCCTTGTGGTAGCGAGTTCTGCATTCTAACCACTCTCTGGGTAAAGAGGGCAGTAGACAGAAGGCTGGAAACTATAGACCGGTTAGCCTAACATCTGTGGTAGGTAAAATTTTGGAGTCCATTATTAAGGAGACAGTAACAGGACATTTGGATAATCATAATTTAATAGGACAAAGTCAGCATGGTTTTATGAAGGGGAAGTCATGTTTGACAAATTTGCTGGAGTTCTTTGAGGAAGTAACATATAGGGTGGATAAAGGGGAACCAGTGGACATAGTGTATTTAGACTTCCAAAAGGCATTTGACAAGGTGCCACACAAAAGATTATTGCTTAAGATAAAAAATCACGGGATTGGGGGTAATATTCTGGCATGGATAGAGGATTGGCTATCTAACAGAAGGCAGAGAGTTGGGATAAATGGTTCATTCTCAGACTGGCAATCAGTAACGAGTGGTGTTCCGCAGGGGTCAGTGCTGGGTCCCCAACTCTTTACAATCTATATTAACGATTTGGAGGAGAGGACCGAGTGTAACATATCAAAGTTTGCAGATGATACTAAGATGGGAGGGAAAGTAGTGAGTGAGGAGGACATAAACCTGCAAGGGGACATAGACAGGCTAAGTAAGTGGGCAGAGATTTGGCAGATGGAATACAATACTGGAAAGTGTGAGGTTATGCACTTTGGCAGGAAAAATCGTAGAGCAAGTTATTATCTTAATGGCAAGAAACTGGAAAGTACTGTAGTACAAAGGGATCTGGGGGTCCTGGTGCACGAAACTCAAAAGGTTAGTATGCAGGTGCAGCAAGTGATCAAGAAGGCCAATGGAATGTTGGCTTTCATTGCTAGGGGGATAGAATATAAAAATAGGGAGGTATTGCTTCAGTTGTATAAGGTATTGGTGAGACCGCACCTGGAATACTGCGTACAGTTTTGGTGTCCATACTTAAGAAAGGACATACTTGCTCTCGAGTCAGTACAAAGAAGGTTCACTCGGTTAATCCCGGGGATGAGGGGATGGACATATGAGGAGAGGTTGAGTAGATTGGGACTCTACTCATTGGAGTTCAGAAGAATGAGAGGCGATCTTATTGAAACATATAAGATTGTGAAGGGGTTGGATCGGGTGGATGCGGGGAGGATGTTCCCGATGATGGGTGAAACTAGAACTAGGGGGCATAGTCTTAGAATAAGGGGCTGCTCTTTCAAAACTGAGATGAGGAGGAACTACTTCACTCAGAGGGTGGTAGGTCCATGGAATATGCTGCCCCAAAAAGCTGTAGAAGCTACAGCATTCCGTAAATTTAAAACAGAAATAGACAGTTTCCTAGAAGTAAAGGGAATTAAGGGTTACGGGGAGCGGGCAGGAATTTGGACATGAGTCTAGGTTCGGATCGGTCATGGCCCTGTGGGTAGCGGAGCGGGCCCAGGGGCCGTGTAGCCTGATCCTGCTCCTATTTCGTGTGTCTAATTCTGTTAGATTCAGGAGATGGTTCTGTGATAGTGGATTGGCGGTTAGGATCAGATCAGCCATGATCTTATTGAATGGTGGAGCAGGCTCGAGGGGCCGATTGGCCTACCCCTGCTCCTATTTCTTATGTTCTTATGTTAGAAGTTTCTCCTGAATTCCCTATTGGATATGTTGGTGACTATCTTATTTATGCCCCTAATTTTGGTCTCCCCCCACAAGTGGAAACATCTTCTCTATGTTGACCCTATCCAACCCTTTCATAACTTTAAGGACCTCGACCAGGGCAACCCTCAATCTTTTTTCTAGAGAAAAGAGCCTCGGTCTGTTCAGTCATTCCTGATAGGTATGGAATTATAGAATGATATAGCACAGAAGGAGGCCATTCGATCCATCATGCCTGTGCCGGCTCTTCTGAAAGAGCTATCCAGTTAGTCCCATTCCCCTGCTCTTTCCCCATAGCCCAGCAAATTTTTCCTTTTCAAATATTTATCCAACTCCCTTTTTGAAAGTTATTATTGAATCTGCTTCCACCACCCTTTCAGGGATTGCATTCCAGATCATAACAGCTCATTGTGTAAATAAAAATGTTTTCCTCATGTCGCCTCTGATTCTTTTGCCAATTACCTTAAATCTGTGTCCTCTGGTTGCTGACCCACCCATCTGCCACTGGAAACAGTGTCTCCTTATTTATTCTATCAAGACCTGTCATGATTTTGAACACCACTATCAAATCCCCCCTTAACCGTCTCTGCTCTAAGGAGAATATGTAACTGAGGGAGATTAGAGAGATAGGGAGGGGCGAGGCCATGGAGGGATTTGAAAACAAGGGTGAGCATTTTGAAATCGAGGCGCTGCTTAACCGGGAGCCAATGTAGGTCAGCGAGCACAGGGGTGCTGGGCGAACGGGACTTGGTGCGAGGTAGGACACTGGCAGCCGAGTTTTGGATGACCTCAAATTTACGTAGGGTAGAATGTGGGAGGCCAGCCAGGCGTGCATTGGAATTGTCAAGTCTAGAGGTAACAAAGGCATGGATGAGGGTTTCAGCAGCGGATTAGCTGAGGCAAGGGCGGAGACGGGCGATGTTACGGAAGCGGTCTTTGTTATGCTGCGCATATGTGCTCTGGAGCTCATTTCAGGGTCAAATATGACACCAAGGTTGCGAACAGTGTGGTTCAGCCTCCGATAGATGTAAGGGAGAGGGATGGAGTCAGTGGCTAGGGAACGGAGTTTGTTGTGGGGACCGAAAACAATGGCTTCGATTTTCCCAATATTTAATTGGAGAAAATTTCTACTCATCCAGAACTGGATGTCGGACAAGCAGTCTGACAATTTAGACACCGTGGAGGGGTCAAGAGAAGAAGTAGTGAGGTAGAGCTGGGTGTCGTCCGCGTACATGTGGAAACTGGCGCTTTCGTGACGTGTTTTCGGATGATGTCGCCAACAGGCAACATGTAGATGAGAAATAGGAGGGGGCCAAGGATAGATCCTTGGGGGAGACCAGAGGTAACGATGCGGGAGCGGGAAGAGAAGCCATTGCCGGTGATTCTCTGGTTACGATTAGATAGATAATGGAATCAGACGAATGCAGTCCCACCCAGCTGGACAACGGTGGAGATGCTGCAGACAAGTGAAGAAGGACGAGGAGGGATAGTTTACCTTAGTCACAGTCACAAAGGAGGTCATTTGTGACTTTGAGAGCCGTTTTGGTACTGTGACAAGGGCGGTAACCTGATTGGAGTAATTCAAACATGGAATTGCGGGAAAGATGGGCACGGATTTGGGAGGCGACAACGCGTTCGAGGCATAGAATATAAGAGCAGGGAGGTTATGATGGAGCTGTACAAAACGCTAGTTAGGCCGCAGCTGGAATACTGTGTGCATTTCTGGTCGCCACACTATAGGAGGGATGTGATTGCACTGGAGAGGGTGCAGAGGAGATTCACCAGGATGTTACCTGGGTTGGAGCACTTCAGCTATGAAGAGAGACTGGACAGGCTGGGGTTGTTTTCCTTAAAGCAGAGAAGGCTGAGGGGGGACCTGATTGAGGTGTACAAAATTATGAGGGGCATAGATAGGGTAGTTAGAAAGGAACTTTTCCCCTTAGTAGAGGAGTCAATAACCAGGGGGCATGGTTTCAAGGTAAGGGGCAGGAGGTTTAGAGGGGATTGGAGGGAAAACTTTTTCACCCAGAGGGTGGTTGGAATCTGGAACTCGATGCCTGAAAGAGGGTGGTAGAGGCAGGAACCCTCAACATTCAAGAAGCATTTAGATGAGCACTTGAAACGCCACAGCATACAAGGCTACGGACCAAGTGCTGGAAAATGGGATTAGAATAGACAGGGCTTGATGGCCGGTGTGGACATGATGGGCCGAAGGGCCTCTTTCTGTGCTGTGTAACTCTATGACTATGACTAAGTTTGGGCTAGGGGAAGGAAGGGAAGTGGCAGAGGCAGCTGAACGGATCGTCTCAATCTTGGAGACAAAGAAGTCCATGAGCTCTTCACACTATTTATCGGAGGTGAGGGTGGAAGAGACAGGGGAGAGGGGTTTAAGATGGTTAGCAGTAGAGAATAGGAGTGGGGTTTATCTTTGCATTCCAGAATGATTCTGGAATAGTGAGAAATTTTGGCAGACGAGAGCAGGGCCCGATAGTGTTTTATGTGGTCCAGCCAGATCTGGTGGTGAATGGCTCAACCAGTTGTCTGCCAAATCCGTTCGAGTCTCCCTCTAGAAATAAACCCTAGTGCTTGGTTTGCTTTTTTTTATGGCCTTGTTAACCTGTGCCGCTACTTTGTGATCCCTTTGTTCCTCTACCCCACCCAGACTCTCACTCTCCAAGGAATAAGTGATCTCCCTATTCTTCCTACCAAATGCAATACCTCACATTTATCTGTGTTGATATTCATTTTGCCAATTATATGCCCATTCTGCAAGTTTATTAATGTCCTCTTGTAATTTGTTGCAGTGCTCCTCAGTATTGACTATCCCCCTCCCCCGTCATCCCCCCCCCCCCCCCACCAAATTTGGTGTCATCTGCAAATTTAGAAATTATGTTTTTGATTCCAAAGTCTAAATTGTGAACAACAGTGGTCCCAGCACTGATCTTTGTGGAACACCACTTCCCACCTTCTGCCACTGTGAATAGCTACCCTTTACCCCTACTATCTGCTTTCTGTCTTGATGCCAGCTAGCTATCCATTCTGCTACTTGTCCCCTGACTCCGCATTCTCTGACCTTATTCATTAGTCTATTATGTGGTACCTTATCAAAGGCTTTTTGAATATCTAGATAAATTACATCAAGTGCATTACCCTTGTCTATTCTCTCTGTTACCTCTTCAAAAAATTCAATGAGGTTGGTCAAACAAGATTTTCTCTTTTGAAATCCATGCTGACTATTCATTATTATATTTGTGGCTACTAGATGTTCTATTTTCCCCTTTTAGTAGGGATTCCCTTATTTTTCCTACCACCGATGTTAAGCTGACTGGTCTATAGTTCACTGGACAAGTTCTGTCTCCCTTCTTAAATATAAGTATTATTATGTTCGCTATCCGCCAGTCCTTTGGCACGACACTTTTTAATGAATTATTAAATATGCTTAGTAATGCCTCTGCTATCTCTTCCCTAGATTCTTTTGAAATGCGTGGATGTAATCCGTCGGAACCAGCGTTTTTTTCCTCTTTTGAGTTTGGTTAGTTTATTTAATGTATCTCCTATTTTTATTTTAAATGCATTTATTTCATAACTCGATGCCTACCTGTTCTATCTCCCTGGTAAATACTGAAGCAAAGTAATCATTTATTATTTCTGCCATCTCTTTATTGCTGTTTGTGGTATTATTCTGTCCATCCCTTAGTGGCCCTATTGCCATCCTGCCCTTCCTTTTTTTATTGATGTGCCTGTAAAATATTTTACTGTTTTGTTTTATGCTTCTTGATAATTTAATTTCATAGTTCCTCTGTGCCTTCCTAATTGTTTTTTGGACTCCGCTCCTAATCTCTTTGTATTCTCCCTTTATCATGCTCTCCCCTGCTGTCCATGTACTTAATGTGTGCCTCTTTCTTTACCCTCAGTTTTTCCCATATGGCTTTATTCATCCATGGTGTCCCATTCGTGTTTAGTTTATTTTTTTTTTAGTGGAATATATTTTTCCTGGACTCTGTTGAACACTTTTAAATGTTTCCCATTGTTTGTCAATAACTGTCGTCCATTTTATTTTCCCAAGTTCTGTTCTCAGCCCCTCAAAATCAGCTTTTCGCCAATCTATTACCCTGGTCTTGTGTTGGTGAGGTGAGGCCGATAGGCGAGGGTGATGCCCAGGTATTTTGGGTGGGGTTCATGGCTAAGTCGCCTTCTGCAGAAGGAGTTCTTTCCTGGCGGTGGTGTTGTTCAGATGGAACGCCGACACAACTGTCTTCTCTGGATTGGGGCAGAGCTGCCAGGTCCGGAAGTAGCATTCCAGTAGGCGCAGGTTGCTCGTGAGCGTCTTGCTTGCTTCCTCTAGCTTTGATGCTTGCATCAGCAGTGCCATGTCATCGGCATAGGCTAAGTTCCGGGATTTGGTGCAGGGCATGTCTGCCGTGTAGCTGTTGAAAAAGGCCGGTGCGAGCACCGACCCCCTGTGGCAGACCATTGTTGAGCGCCTTTGTTCGGCTGGTCTTGTCACCCAAGATAGACGCGGAACTTACGGTTGCTCGTTAGGGTGTCGATAAGCCTGAGAGCCTTGTGGCATTTAATGATTATTGAAATATCAAAATGCGCAGTGGCCCCAACACCGACCCCTGGGGGACACCACCACACACTTCCCTCCAGTCTGAAAAAACAACCGTTCACCACTACTCTTTGCTTTCTGTCCCTTAGCCAATTTTGTATTTATGTAGCCACTGCCCCTTTGAGCCCATGGGCTAACAAATCTATTATGTGGTACTTTATCAAATGCCTTTTGGAAGTCCATATACACATCAACTGCACTACTCCGATCCATCTTCTCTGTGACTCCCGTCAACTTTGTATAACCTCTCAGTTCTGGTATCATCCTTGTAAATCTTTTTTGCACTTTCTCCAGTGCTTCTATGTCTTTATAATAATGTGGAGACCAGAACTGTGTACAGTATTCACACAAGTTATACAAGCTTAATATAACTTCTCTGCTTTTCAATTCTATCCCTCTAGAAATGGTTTATTTGCTTTATTTATGGCTTTTGTGTATCTGTACCCCTAGATTCCTTTGCTCCTCTACCCCATTTACACTCTTATTTTCCATGGAGTATGGTGCCTCCATATTCTTCCTCCCAAAATACACCACCTGACACTTATCTATTTTAAAATTAATTTGCCATTTACACACCCATTCTGCAGGTTTATTAATGTTGTCTTGTATTTTGTCACATTCCTCCTCGGTACTAACTATACCCCCCAACTTGGTGTCTGCAAATTTTGAAATTGTACTTCTGATTCCTGACTCCAAATCGTTTCTGTGCACCATGGACAACAGTGGTCCCAGCACCGATCCTTGTGGAACACCACTTCCCACCTTTTTCCAGCCTGAGTAACTACCTTTAACCCCGACTCTGTTTTCTGTTTTGTCGCCAGCTTGCTATCCATTCTGCTAATTGTCCCCTGACTCCACATGCTCTGAGGTTGGTCATGAGTTTACTGTGGGGTAACTTATCGAAGGCCTTTTGAAAATCTAAATCTATTACATTACCCTTGTCTACTCTTTCTGTTACTTCTTCAAAGCAGTCAATAAGATTGGTCAAGCATGACCTTTTTGAAATCTGTGCTGACTATAATTCTTTGTTTCTAGATGTTGTGTCCATATAAATGTGAGCAGAATGGTACTTTTCTGCCCTTTTACAGCTGTTGTTTTTGCTTTGGATGGGTTGAATTAAGTGCTTAGCGTTAATCAAACCCAGTACAGCGACTGCCAAAGGTTTGCTTTCCCAGTTGCCATTCTGCTTGATTTGGGCACCATATAAATGGAAGTGGGACTGTCTGGTTTAGAAAACTGACTCTGCAATCCATGAAGAGTTTTTTATTTTTTATTTTTGTTTGGTTTTCATTTTTTGTGAGTGAAGCTCCTTTCTAGCCATTCAAGGGAACTTTGCCACTTTTATTCCCGAGTGTCAGCAGCATGTGACGTGATTAGTTGCAGAGAAATGCTCTCTCTCCCCTGCTTCAGCAATGTACTTTAGTCTAAAATAAATCCCTTACTGGGCAATAGGAATTTTTCTGTTTCTTGTTTTAACCGTCCTTGTGGTTGCTTTAATACTGCCAATTTAGTGTTCAGATTTACACCTGCACTCGCGAGGAACTGGGTCTAACCTATTTTCAATTCTGTGTGGGAGAGGGAGAGAAACTGCAAATGCTGAAAAGCAGAAGTTGTTGCAAGTATGCAAATAGCTCTTCTCTCTCCACCCTCCATTCAGCAGTTTTCTCCTCAGTATAGGCGAATAAAGTAATATTGCATTTTTTGTGATTTAAAACTGGCTTCATACCAGGATACAAGCAGGCTGAGTATATGATGCAGGCAGATTGCGCTAAATTTTCCTGTGCCTGGGCTTGCCCTATCCACAATGCTTCACACCCCTGAGCCTGCTTTAATTCTTCGAGAAATTGCTAACATAGCAGGCAATTTCAGAAGCCTAATCCCAGTGTTAACAAACCTATTCACGACCACGCACCCCCCCCCTCCCCCGCCCCACATACACGAGTGCAACCAGCCCTATGACTCCACAATGCTGCTGCACATTGGGACCCTCTGCATATATGCTCCCACACCATCATATCTCCTCCTTGTGTGGCTGAACTGTTGGCCATCCCCTCTCCTTCAGACCATTGCATCCTAAACCCTTCATGTTCATTTTTTTCAATACACGCTTATGAAATCTGGGCGTCGCTGGCAAGGCCAGCATTTATTGCCCATCCCTAGTTGCCCTTGAGAAGGTGGTGTGCTGCCACCTTGAACCGCTGCAGTCCGTGTGGTGATGGTACCTGATGGGAACCTGAGCAGGGAGACAGAGGAAAGGGAAACAATGATAGAAGCAAAAGACAGGAAGGAGAAAAACAAAGGTGGCAGTCAGAGAAATCAAGTGTTTAAATCAAACATGGCCACAGTAAATAATAATTCTAAAAGGTCTAAGAGTGTTTAAAAAAAAAAAAAAAAAAAAAACAAGCCTGAAGGCTTTGTGCCTTAATGCAAGGAGCATTCGTAATAAGGTGGATGAATTAGCTGCGCAAATAGAGGTAAACGAATATGATCTGATTGGGATTACGGAAACATTGCTCCAGGGTGGCCAAGGCTGGGAACTCAACATCCAGGGGTATTCAATATTCAGGAAAGATAGGCGAAAAGGAGGTGGGGTAGCATTGCTGGTTAAAGAGGGGATTAACACAATTGTAAGGAAGGATATTAGCTCTGATGATGTGGAATCTGTATGGGTAGAACTGAGAAATACCAAGGGGCAGAAAACGTAAGTGGGAGTGGTATATAGACCACCAAATAGTAATGCGGAGGTTGGGGATGGCATTAAAAGGGAAATTAGAGAAGCGTGCAATAAGGGCACAGCAGTTATCATGGGTGACTTTAATCGACATAAAAATTGGGCTAACCAAATTAGTAACAATACTGTGGAGGAGGAATTCCTGGCGTGTATACGGGATGGTTTCCTGGACCAATATGTCGAGGAACCAACAAGAGATCAGGCCACCTTAGACTGGGTATTATGTAATGAGAGGGGATTAATTAGCAATCTTTTTGTGCAAGGCCCCTTGGGTCGGAGCGATCATAATATGATAGAATTCTTCATTAAGATAGCGAGCGAAGTAGTTGACTCAGAGACCAGGGTCCTAAATTTAAATAAAGGAAACTACGATGGTATGATGCACGAGTTGGGGAGGATTGGTTGGGGAATGTCACTCAAAGGGTTGACGGTGGATAGGCAGTGGCAAACATTCAAAGACCGCATGGATGAACTACAGAATTTGTTCATCCTAGTTTGGCATAAAAATAAAACAAAAAAGGTGACTCAACCGTGGCTAACAAGGGAAATTAGGGATAGCATAAGATCCAAGGAGAGGACATATAAATTGGCCAGAAAAAGCAGTAAACCTGAGGATTGGGAGCAGTTTAGGATTCAACAAAGGAGGACAAAGGGATTAATTAAGAAGGGGAAAATAGAGTATGAGAGTAAGCTTGCTGGGAAAATAAAAACTGACACTAAAAGCTTTTATAGATATGTGAAGAGAAAAAGATTGGTGAAGTCAAGCGTAGGTCCCTTGCAGTCAGAATCAGGGGAATTTATAATGGGGAACAAAGAAATGGCAGACCAATTAAATACATACTTTGGTTCTGTCTTCACAAAGGAGGACACCAATAACCTCCCAGAGATGTCGGGGAACATAGGGTCTAATGAGAGGGAGGAACTGAAAGAAATCAGTATTTGTAGGGCAATGGTGTTAGGGAAATTGACGGGATTGAAGGCCGATAAATCCCCAGGGCCTGATAATCTACATCCTAGGGTACTTAAGGAAGTGGCCCTAGAAATAGTAAATGCATTGCTGGTCATCTTCCAAAATTTGATAGACTCTGGAACAGTTCCCATGGATTGGAGGGTAGCTAATGTAACCCCACTATTCAAAAAAGGTGGTAGAGAGAAAACGGGGAATTATAGACCGGTAAGCCTGACATCGGTAGTGGGGAAAATGCTAGAGTCCATTATAAAAGATGTAATAGTAGAGCACTTGGAAAACAGTGATAGGATCGGACAAATTCAACATTGATTTACAAAAGGTAAATCATGCTTGACTAATCTACTGGAATTTTTTGAGGATGTAACTGGTAAAATAGATAAGGGAGAATCAGTGGATGTGGTGCATTTGGACTTTCAGAAGGCTTTTGATAAGGTCCCGCATAAGAGATTAGCGTGTAAAGTTAAGGCACATGGGATTGGGGGCAAGGTATTGACTTGGATGGAGAACTGGTTGGCAGACAGAAAGCAAAGAGTTGGAATAAACTGGTCTTTTTCCGAGTGGCAGGCGGCAGTGACTAGTGGGGTACCGCAGGGATCGGTCCTTGGACCCCAGCTATTCACAATATATATAAATGATCTAGACGAGGGAACTAGATGTAATCTCTCCAAGTTTGCAGACGACACAAAGCTGGGTGGGCGTGTGTGCTGTGAGGAGGATGCTGAGAAACTCAGTATGATTTGGACAGGTTGGGTGATTGGGCAGAAGCATGGCAGATGCAATATAACGTGGATAAATACGAGGTTATCCACTTTGGTGTCAAAAACAGGAAGTCAGATTATTATCTGAATGGCAATAGATTGGGAGAAGGGGAAGTGCAACGAGACCTGGGTGTCCTTGTGCACCAGTCGCTGAAGGTAAGCATGCAGGTGCAGCAGGTGGTTAAGAAGGCAAATGGTATGTTGGCCTTCGTAGCGAGAGGGTTCGAGTACAGGAACAAGGATGTCTTGCTGCAGTTGTATAGGGCCTTGGTGAGACCACACCTTGAGTATTGTGTGCAGTTTTGGGCGCCTTATCTGCGGAAGGATGTTCTTGCCATGGAGGGAGTGCAGAAGATTCACCAGGCCGATACCTGGGATGGCAGGAATGATGTATGAGGAGAGATTGGGTCGATTGGGCTTATACTCGCTGGAGTTTAGAAGAATGAGAGGGGACCTCATTGAAACTTATAAAATTCTAACAGGACTAGACAGACTAGATGCAGGAAGGATGGTCCAGGACCAGGGGTCATCGTCTAAGGATAAGGGGTAAGCCATTTAGGACAGAGATGAGGAATTTCTTCACCCAGAGAGTGGTGGACCTGTGGAATTCTCTACCACAGAAGGCAGTAGAGGCCAAATCATTAAATATATTCAAGAAGGAATTAGATATATTTCTTAAGGCTAAAGGGATCAAGGGATATGGAGAGAAGGCAGGGACAGGGTACTGAGTTTGGATGATCAGCCATGATCTCATTGAATGGCAGAGCAGGCTCGAGGGGCCAAATGGCCTACTCCTGCTCCTATCTTCTATGTTTCCCACAGTGCTGTTAGGTAGGGAGCTCTAGGATTTTGACCCAGCGACGATGAAGGATCGGCGATATACTTATAAATCAGGATGGTGTGTGACTTGGAGGGGAACCTGGAGGTGGTGGTGTTCCCATGCGCCTGCTTCCCTTCTCCTTCTAGGTGGAAGAGGTCGTGGGTTTGGGAGGTGCTTCCGAAGAAGCCTTGGCGAGTTGCTGCAGTGCATCTTGTAGATGGTACACACTGCAGCCACGGTACGCCTGTGGCGGAGGGTGTGAATGTTTAATGTGCTGGATGGGGTGCCAAGCAAGCGGGCTGCTTTGTCCTGGATGGTGTCGAGCTTCTTGAGTGTTGTTGGAACTGCACTCATCCAGGGAAGTGGAGAGTATTCCATGACACTCCTTACTTGTGTCTTGTAGATGGTGGAAAGGCTTTGGGGAGTCAGGAGGTGAGACAGTTACCACAGAATACCTAGCCTCTGACCTGCTCTTGTTGCCACAGTGTTTATGTGGCTGGTCCAGTTAAGTTTCTGGTTAATGGTGAGCCCCAGGATGTTGATGGTGGGGGATTTGGCGATGGTAATGCCATTGAATGTCAAGGGGTGGTGGTTAGACTCTCGCTTGTTGGAGATGGTCATTGCCTGGCACTTCTGTGGCACGAATGTTACCTGCCACTTATCAGCCCAAGCCTGAATGTCGTCCAGGCCGTGTTGCATGCGGGCATGGACTGCTTCATTATCTGTGGAGTTGCGAATGGCGCTGAACACTGTGCAGTCATCAGCGAACATCCCCATTTCTGACCTTATGTTGGAGGGAAGGTCATTGATGAAGCAGCAGAAGATTGTTGGGCCAAGGACATAGCTGCCAGACTGGGTCTGCGACAGGTGTAGAGGGAAAAACCTACTTGATCTCGTCCTCACCAATCTACCTGTTGCAGATGCATCTGTCCATGACAGCATTGGTGGAAGTGACCACCGCACAGTCCTTGTGGGGACGAAGTCCTGTCTTCATGTTGAGGATACCCTCCACCGTGTTGTGTGGCACTACCACCGTGCTAAATGGGACAGATTTCGAACAGATCTGGCAACTGAAAACTGGGCATCCATGAGGCACTGTGGGCCATCAGCAGCAGCAGAATTGTATTCGACCACAATCTGTAACCTCATGGCCTGGCATATTCCTCACTCTACCATTACCATCAAGCCGGGAGATCAAACCTGGTTTAACAAAGAGTGCAGGAGAGCATGCCGGGAACAGCACCAGGCATACCGAAAAATGAGGTGTCAACCTGGTGAGGCTACAACACAGGACTACTTGCATGCCAAACAACGGAAGCAACATGCGATAGACAGAGCTAAGCGATCTCACAACCATCGGATCAAATCAAAGCTCTGCAGTCCTGTCACATCCAGCCGTGAGTGGTGGTGGACAATTAAACAGTTAACAGGAGGAGGAGGCTCCAAAAATATCCCCATCCTCAATGATGGTGGAGCCCAGCACGTGAGTGCAAAAGACAAGGCTGAAGCATTTGCAACTATCTTCAGCCAGAAGTGCCGAGTGGATGATCCATCTCGGCCTCCTCCTGAGGTCCCCAGCATCACAGATGCCAGTCTTCAGCCCATTCAATTCACTCCACGTGATGCCAAGAAATGGCTGAAGACACTGGATACTGCAAAGGCTATGGGCCCTGACAACATTCCGGCAATAGTACTGAAGACTTGTGCTCCAGAAGTAGCTGCGCCCCTAGCCAAGCTGTTCCAGTACAGCTACAACACTGGCATCTACCCGGCAATGTGGAAAATTGCCCAAGTATGTCCTGTCTACGAAAAGCAGGACAAATCCGACCCGGCCAATTACCGTCCCATCAGTCTACTCTCAATCATCAGCAAAGTGATGGAAGGTGTCGTCGACAGTGCTATCAAGCGGCACTTACTCAGCAATAACCTGCTAACTGACGCCCAGTTTGGGTTCTGCCAGGGCCACTCAGCTCTTGACCGCATTACAGCCTTGGTCTAAAAGAGCTGAACTCGAGGTGAGGTAAGAGTGACTGCCCTTGACATCAAGGCAGCATTTGATCGAGTGTGGCATCAAGGAGCCCTAGCAAAACAAGTCAATGGGAATCAAGGGGAAAACTCTCCATTGGTGGGAATCAAGGGGAAAACTCTCCATTGGTTGGAATCATACCTAGCGCAACGGAAGTTGGCTGTGGTTGTTGGTCATTCATATCAATCACATGACATCACTGCAGGAGTTCCTCAGGGCAGTGTCCTAGGCCCAACCATCTTCAGCTGTTTCATCAATGACCTTCCCTCCATCATAAGGTCAGAAGTGGGGATGTTCGCTGATGATTGCACACTGTTCAGCGCCATTCAAGACTCGTCAGATACTGACGCAGTCCGTGTCCATATGCAGCAAGACCTGGACAACATTCAGACTTGGGCTGACAAGTGGCAAGTAACATTCGCACCACACAAGTGCCAGGCAATGACCATCTCCAACAAGCGAGACTCTAACCATCTCCCCTTGACATTCAATGGCATTACCATCGCTGAATCCCCCGCTATCAACATCCTGGGGGTTACCATTGATCAGAAACTGAACTGGACCAGCCATATAAATACTGTGGCTACAAGAGCAGGCCAGAGGCTGGGAATTCTGCAGCGAGTGTCTCACCTCCTGACTCCCCAAAGCCTTTCCACCATCTACAAGGCACAAGTCAGGAGTGTGATGGAATACTCTCCACTTGCCTGGATGAGTGCAGCTCCAACAACACTCAAGAAGCTCGACACCATTCAGGATAAAGCAGCCTGCTTGATTGGCACTCCATCCACCACCTTCAACATTCCCTCCCTCCACCACCGGCACACTGTGGCTGCAGTGTGTACCATCTACAAGATGCACTGCAGCAACTCGCCAAAGCTCCTTCAACAGCACCTTCCAAACCCGCGACCTCTACCACTTAGAAGGACAAGGGCAGCAGACGCATGGGAACATCACCACCTACAAGTTCCCCTCCAAGCCACACACCATCCTGACTTGGACCTGTATCGCCGTTCCTTCACTGTCGCTGGGCCAAAATCCTGGAACTCCCTTCCTAACAGCATTGTGGGTGTACCTACACCATATGGACTGCAGCGGTTCAAGAAGGCGGCTCACCACCATCTTCTCGAGGACAATTAGGGATGGGCACTAAATGCAGGCCTAGCCAGCCAGCGATGCCCACATCCCATCAATGAATTAAAAAAAAGCACTGCCCTGAGGAACTCCTGCAGCGATGTCCTGGGGCTGTGACGATTGACCTTCAACCACCACAACCATCTTCCTTTGTGCTAGGTATGATTCCAGCCATTGGAGTGTTTTCCCCCTGATTCTCATTGCCTTCAGTTTTACTAGGGCTCCTTGATGCCAGACTCGGTGAAATGTTGCCTTGTTGTCAAGGGCAGTCACTCTCACCTCACCTTTGAAATTCAGCTCCTTTGTCCATGTTTGGACCAAGGCTGTAATGCGGTCGGGAGCCGAGCGATCTTGGCGGAACCCAAACTGGGCATCAGTGAGCAGGTTATTGGTGAGTAAGTGCCGCTTGATAGTACTGTCGATGACACCTTCCACCATTTTGCTGATGATTGAGAGTAGACTGATGGGCGGTAATTGACTGGGTTGGATTTGTCCTGCTTTTTGTGGACAGGTCATACCTGGGCAGTTTGCCACATTGTCAGATAGATGCCAGTGTTGTAGCTGTACTAGAACAGCTTGGCTAGAAGCGTGGCTAGCTTTGGAGCACAATTCTTCAGCACGATAGCCGGATGTTGCTGGGGCCCATAGCCTTTGCTGTATCCAGTGCGCTCAGCCGTGGAGTGAATTGAATTGGCTGAAGACTGGCTTCTGTGATGGTGGGGGCCTCTGGAGTAGGCGATACGGATATAAATGAGTATTTATTTGAAGTAATACAAGTTTACCCAGGTCATTGCTACGTTTATGCACCCCCCTACCTGTCTTGGGACTTTTTTCCCTTTCTTCCCACAACTCCGGGCTTCTCATCTCCTCCAACCCCACCCCCAGTGCTGCTATATCGTGGCATCTGTTTCCCACTGCTACCAGATCATAGTATTGTGTGGCTGTAGGTGTGGAGGGCGTTGGGGATCCTGATGCTCCGTTCCATCATAACTATATGGACAGGCTTGATGGACAAGCTGATCTTTTCCTGTCCATCATTTTCATATGTTTGTATAACTAAATGAGCTATTCTGTACTAAAAATGTAATTTGACTTATTCAATCATGGTGAAACAATGGCCTGATGCAGTGTATGTTCGTGTGAAGCAGTCTGTTCACCCATTCACCTTGAGCATTGCCCACAGGACATCTGCTGGTACAATTTGTTTTTGATTGACGTGTAGGCACCAATATAGGGTATATACACTGCATATATCTGTTGCAAAATTAACGAAATGGCCTCTATCTGCACTGGGGTTTCTGTGATTTCTGTGAAATCGGTTTGCTACCACATTTTACTCCATTATGAGGAAGTTGCCGTGCATTAACCACTTCTGTAGCAAAATGCCTTGTTTAGTTGTTTGCTGTGATTGCAGAAATAGTAGCTTCGTCCGTAAATTTAATTTTCTTTCGTGTAGAGATGGAAAATGGCTTAACTTTGTATTTTTGTGTATTAAATTGTTCACAAGTGGAGTTGACTGTAGTACTCATTTCCTGGCTGTGGGTGCTGCTGCAGAGCTACTCGCTTTCCAAAATTAAGTTATTGAATGCGATTGTGCTCAAAGACGTTAAGAGCCAAGTAAAGTTGTTGAGTTCTCTATCATTGCACGTCATGCTTGGTCACAGTTCCACTTCAATAAAGGCAATATCAAATAAATCTGCTTACCGTAGACTTTTCTAAATATAAAAACTGAAATCTGGTAAGTAGATTAAAATAGAATCTTAATGCTGTGGAGCATTGTTGTGCCATTTAACTTTCCCAGAATCGATTGTTACAGCTTATGTTGGTGCGACCTGTTTAAAATTGCAATGCTTCTCAATAAACATTTAAATTTAGCACCAACTAGGTCATGCGTCAAGTGACGGGACAAAAACGGTGTAAGCTCCTAACATCTGGGGTTGGAAATCGATCACTTGAATAAGTGAGAATTTATGTAAAAATAGGTTGGAAAAGTCTTTTATTCTCCGATGAACTGCAACCGATTTGAGGCTTGTATGTGGACTTAATTGACAGTATTTCCATTCTGGAATAAGTTTTAATCTTTTCACCTCTTGAATTGGTGAATTATTTTCTTAGTCATTTTTGTTTTTTTACTGACGGGTACTTGGGCTAGAATGAAATTCTGACTGCTGATGTGTTTTGTGTGCAGTATGCGTTGGTAGGATAATGAAGTATGGTATGAGAAAAGGCTATTTCCTGATTTCCCCCCCCCACCACCTTCACTCCAAAAGCCATAAACAGTTTGCCCTATCATGGATTCTACCCAGCTCACTCAGCATATTGCGAGGCAGTTAACCCCAGGAAGGTGAATATCTTTAAAGGTGTTTATATTATAAATATTGGTTTAACACTGGTTCCTGCTGAGCGTGATGTCGGGTTGGCAGACCCGAGTTGTAACACTGGCACCACGGTGTCTAGCTGAGTAAACTGAGCACGCTCAACATGCCTGCATCTGAAGACTGGTTAAATCATATGGTCATTAAAGAACTGATTGTCTTGGCACCCTGGCTAAAAAGTTTCCAGGCGATGCACTTTTGACTTTTTTTGCTTTGCACTGATTGTAGTATTGCTGTAGCTGGTGTGAAACCGAAGTGCTCTGCGAATACCACCTGGGCAAGGTCTTGCACTGCTTATCTAAATGCAAGTCGCATGGCTTCACACTCTCGTTCCTCTGTACAGTTTGGATCAATACAGTAACAGTTTTCATTCTTTAATGTAAGAAATGTTTGAAGACGCTTTGCAGAGGGGTAGAATAGTTAGAGAAAAATAGGAATGGATAAGGGAACGGACACTGAGCCATACAGCTGGAAGGGTACTTGATGACTTGGTCATAAAGATAGGTTTTTAGAAGGTTTTTGTTGGTGGAGATAGAAGAGGTGAGGCGGAGAGGTTTAAGGAGTGAGTTCGAGGAGGGCTGAGGGCGTCAGTGGTGGGCAGGGGTGTATGATCGGCGCAAAAGACCATAGTTGTGGGATATCGGTGTCAGAGGGGTTCTGAGGCTAGAGGAGGTTGTCGAGGTATGGTGGAACAAGGCCCGAGAGGAATATGAATTTGAGGCTTTTAAATTTAATGTGTTGATTGACTGAAAGCCAATGTAGATCAGCAAGGATGCAGATGACTTTGTTTTGGACGAGTTGAGTTTACAGAAAATGGAAGGCCAGCAAAGGCATTAGAAGTGTCGAAAGCATGTATCAGGGTTTCAGCACTGGGGCCGACATCGGTACGGATGTGGGCAATGGTAAGGAGGTGGAAATAAGCAGTCTTAGTAATTCTTATGATGTAATGTTTGAAGCACAGCACAGGGTCGAATAAGATGCCAAGGTTCCACGCAGTCTGGTTCAGTGTGAGTGAGTGGCCAGGGAGGGGGGTGGAGTCCATGGCAAGGGAGGAGAGGTTGTGGAGAGGTCCGAAAGTAATGGCTTTGATATTCCTGAATTTACCGTTTGGAGATAGTTGTCAAGGAAGGTTTTCAGAATACAAAATGAAATGTCAGTGTTTCTTGCCAGGTATCTGCGAAACATGCACTTAAAATATATGCTATTTGTCATCTCTGATATTTCCTTTGCTGAAATATATAGGGTGTGACTCCTCAAAAAGCAAATTGGATAGTATCCAAGAACACACCTTGAGGGCTGTGTAACTGGATTTAAAATGATCCATATGCTAATTGTACACAGTACACAGCTTGGAGTCGCTGCAGCCAAAAGTTCTCGTGTTGAAAGAACCTGCATTTATACAGCGCCTTCCATGGCCTCAAGATGGCCCAAACAATATACTTCATAGTCAATTATGCACTTTTTGAAGTGTCGTCAGTGCTGCCATGTAGGGAATTGCAGCACCCAAATTGTACATCGCAAAGTTCAGCAAATAACATTGAGATAAATGAGCAAAAAATACTCTTTAGTGATGTTAGTTGATGGATAAATATTGGTAAGGGCACTGGGAGTACTCTTTTTTGAATAATGGTATGGGATATTTTACATCCACCTTTTTGAGTGCCAACAGTACCTCGGTTTAACGTCTCATCTGAAAGATGACGCCTCTGACAGTACAGCACTCCCTCAGTACTGACATGCCAGCCTATATTATATTCTCAATCCTCTGGAGTAGGGTTTGAAATCTCAATCTTCTGATTCAGAGGTGAGTGTGCTACCTGAGCCAAGACTGACACCTTACAAAAGGTTTTTTGTGAATTATATAAAGAATGAGACGAACTTCTCTCTCTTTCAGTGGCCAACATCATGTGCTCAATTTTGCTCACTTAATTATTTTAAAATTGAACTTTAATGCACTTGAGCAAGATCAATACCGTCAATGTTAAATGATCTGTGAATGTAACCTTGAATTCCTTTTGTGCAAATTTTTATCCAGCAATAGCAGAATAATATTGAAAGACTTTGACATTTTCATAATTTGCAATTTAGTTTTACGTTGCATTTAGAATACTACCAATGACATTTTAGCAGTCCTTCAGAAAATGTTTTTTTTTTAATATTCGTTCCTGAGATGTGGGCGTCTCTGACAAGGCCAGCATTTATTGCCCTTGAGAACCTTCTTGAACCGCTGCAGTCCATGTGGTGAAGGTACTCCCACAGTGCTGTTAAGGGAGTTCCAGGGTTTTGACCCAGCGACGATGAAGGAACGGTGATATATTTCCAAGTCAGGATGGTGCGTGACTTGGAGGGGAACTTGGAGGTGATGGTGTTCCTGTGCGCCTGCTGCCCTTGTCCTTCTAGGTGGTAGAGGTCATGGGTTTGTGAGGTGCTGCCAAAGAAGCCTTGGCAAGTTGCTTCAGTGCATCTTGTAGATGATACACACTGCAGCCACTGTGCACCGGTGGTGGAGGGAGTGAATGTTTAAGGTGGGGATAATCAGCGCAAAGCTGATTGTGAAGAATAAATATTTTCTACATAACTGTGTGCCATTATTGTTAATGATGCCCAGTTTGTTCTCGCCTTAATTTAATAATGTTCCTTGTTGGTTCTCTAAGGGTTTATAAGTTGCACATAAGACTGCAAACTGATGAGCATGTTGGCCTGATTTCAGCACAACTCCCTCAGGGAACCTTACTCTTCCATTTCATTCATTCACTGAAGGGATAGCTAAATTTGCTTTAGGGATGTTTTTGTTTTTCTAATATAATTAAATATGATTTGATATTAATTTGTGTAATGGACTATGTAAATGCTCATTTAATTTAAATGCCACACTGCCCATTTCAATCAAATCTGCTTCTACAGGTGGAAACTTCTTTCATGTGTGTTCTTCACTGCATTTCATTAAAGGAAAAATATAAGCAACAAGTAGATATACAGGAAACTTTGTGATATCCGGCACCGACGGGACTGAGCTGTTGCCGATCTAGCAAAACTGCCGGACAAACCAGCGTTAATGTTGAAGCATACGGAGACTTGCAGCTCCGCATCTGGCAACAAACACTGTTGCTTAGCAACAGCTTCTAAACAGTCGGCCGTACCTTGGAAGCGTCTCTGTAGCTTAGCAACAGCTTCAGAGACTTTCCAGAGCCTGACTGTTGGGGGAAAAAAAAGCCACGAGAAGAAAAAAAAACTTAACAAAACGGCTCCTGATTTCTGCCGGTAGATCGAGGTTTCCGGACATACAACCTCCGGATAAACCAAAGTTTCCTGTAGTGTCAATTCAACAAATTCTCACCAACTCCTTCAATCACTGGGCCTATTTTATTTGTCATGGTGAACAGATTGTAAAAGCTTCTATAGGTATGTGAAAAGGAAAAGTCTGGCGAAGGTAAATGTAGGTCCTTTACAGTCAAAGTCGGGAAAATTTATAATGGGGAATGAGGAAATGGCAGAGAAATTAAATAAATACTTTGTTTCTGTCTTCATGGAGGAAAACACACACAACCTCCCAGAAATACGAGAAAACCAAGGGTGTGGCGAGAATGAGGAACTTAGAGATTATTATTAGTAAAAAAAAACCAGTACTAGCAAAATTAATAGGACTAAAAGTCGATAAATCCCAAGGACCGGATGACCTACATCCTAGGGTTTTGAAAGAGAATTGAGATAGTGGACGCATTGGTTGTCATCTTCCAAAATTCTATAGATTCTGGAACGGTTCCTGCAGATTGGAGGATAGCAAATGTAAACCCGCTATTTAAGAAAGGGGGGAGAGAGAAAATGGGGAACTACAGACTTGTTAGCCTCACATCAGTAGTTAGGAAAATGCTGGAATCTATTATAAAGGATGCAATGACTGGGCACTTTGAAACTAATAGTAAGATTGGGCAGAGTCAACATGGATTTATGAAAGGGAAATTGGAGTTCTTTGAGGATGTAACTAGTGGAGTAGACAAAGGGGAACCGGTAGATGTGGTGTATTTGGATTTTCAGAATGCCTTCGATAAGGTCCCACACAAGAGGTTGGTGAACAAAATTAGTGCACATGGAACTTGGGGTAATATACTAACATGGATTGAGAATTGGTTAACAGACAGAAAACAAGGAGTAGGGATAAACGGGTCTTTTTCAGGATGGCAGGCTGACATAGTGGGGTACCACAAGGATCGGTGCTTGGGCCCCAGCTATTCACAATCTATATCAATGAATTGGATGAGGGGACTAAATGTAACATTTCCAAATTTGCTGCTGATACAAAGTTGGTGGCAGTGTCAGTTGTGAAGAGGCTTCAAGGGGATCTCGACAGGCTCAGTGAGTGGGCGAGAACATGGCAGATGGAATATAATGTGGATAAATGTGAAGTTATCCACTTTGGTAGAAAAAACAGAAAGGCAGAGTATTTCCTAAATGGTGAAAGATTGGGGAATGCAGATGCTCAAAGGGATCTGGGTGTCCTTGTACATGAGTCACAAAGTGAATGTGCAGATGCAGCAAGCCATTAGGAAGGCAAATGGTATGCTGGCCTTCATTACAAGAGGATTTGAGTACAGGAGTAAAGAAGTCTTACTCCAATTATATTGGGCCTTGGCGAGACCACACCTGGAGCACTGTGTACAATTTTGGTCTCCTTACCTAAGGAAGGATATGCTTGCCATAGAGGGAGTGCAACGAAGGTTCACGAGATTGATTCCTGGGATGGCGGGACTGTCGAATGAGAAGAGATTGAGTAAACTAGGCCTGTATTCTCTTGAATTCAGAAGAATGAGCGGGGATCTCATTGAAGCATACAAAATTATTACAGGGCTTGATAGGGTGGATGCTGGGAGAATGTTTCCCTTGGCTGGGGAGTCTAGAACCAGGGGCCACAGCCTCAGGATAAAGGGTAGGCCATTCAGGATTGAGATGAGAAGAAATTTCTTCACACAGAGGGTGGTGAATCTTTGGAATTCTCTACCCCAGAGGGTTGTGGAGGCTCAGTCATTGGGTATATTCAAAACAGAAGTCGATAGATTTTTGACTAGTAAGGGCATCAAGGGACATGGCGATAGGGCCGGTGAATGGAGTTGAGGCAGAAGATCAGCCATGATCTCATTGAATGGCAGAGCAGACTCGAAGGGCCGAATGGCCTACTCCTGCTCCTATTTCTTATGTTCTTATTTTCTTCTGAAGTTATAACTTTACTGTTGGCTTGTTAGAACTCCTTTTGTAGGCTTTGAAGTAAGATTGTGATTGTAAGTAAAGTAAATTGAATGGTTTCAATCTAGCTTCTAATATAAATGATTTCACTTAACTATTCTAACAAAGACATGCATTTGTGATCAACATGTAACTATTCCAGTTCAGATCAAAGGTCCATGATGTAAAACATTAACCTTACCTTCCTCTCTCCATGGATGCTGCCTGATCTGCTGACTGTTTCCAGCATTTTCTGTATTTATTTCAAATTTCCAGCATCTGCAGTATTTTAATTTTTGTCACTACTTCTGTAGTGCACAGTAAATTTGTTGGTGAATTTTTCTTTTTGTTTTACAGATGATCATGAGGATGAAGATGCTATAGTGAACAGAATTTCGTATGTATTTAAACCAAATATTTCACAGTTCTGCCCAGATCTCCCCTTTGCTGCCATGGTGTCACTTTAGCCGGGAGGGTGGGGCTCAAGTGTGCTTCATCAACCACATCTACATTCAGTGATATTGTGTGATCCAGCAGATAGCTCCGTCCTTTATTTCACTTCTGTTGAACATAGTTACAGATCATCTTGGCAGGGACAACAGCAGCAAATGCAATGCAGCTCACTTAGTCCAAATAAATCTTAAAAAGTCATCCTGCAGCAGATCATAGAGTGGCTGCTAGAGCAGAGGCGAGCGAGAGGAGGATTAGTTAGTTGAGGATGAGATCAAGCTTCGACCAGATCTGTGAAAGGGGATGAAACTTATGTGCTGATGATGACAAGTGTGCACCTATACGTATTTGAAAACCTTGCTATTTACCATAACGAATAAACCATATAACTGTACCCAGGCAAACTCAGCATCCCAATTTCTGTAACCTCCTCTAGTCCTAAAATCCCATCGCCCCCGAACTCTGGCACCTTGTGCATCCACACTTCCCTTTGTCACCATTGATGGCTGTATCATGATTTGCCAAGACCCCACACTTTGTAATTCCCTCCTTTCTTTCTTTGTCTATTATTAAAGAACTTGCATTGTGGCCAGATTTTAGCATGCTTCTCGAGAGTTTCAATACTCTCCAGATTCCGACTGACATTTCCATCAATTGTCCTGTTACCCACACCCAACAAAAATCTGTCGATCTCAGCCTTGAAAATTTCACTTGATTCAGCATCCACAGGGTGGGGGGGGTGGGGAGGTGGTGGTGGGATGGTGGGGGTTGCGGGGGGGGGTGGTGCGTAGGGGAAGAGAGCTCTACATTTCCACGACCCTATGCGTAAAAAGTGCTTCCTGATATCGCTCCTTTAATCGCCTTGCTCTAAGTTTATGATTGTGCCCTCTTGTTCTGGATTCCCCCACCAGAGGAAATTGTTTCTCTCTATTGAATACAAGCCAAGTGTATACAACCTGCTCTCATAATTTAATCCTTTAGTCCTAATAGCATTTTGGTGAACCTGCGGTATACTTCTTCCATGAAATTTGGTGCCCAAAACTGAATTCAGTACTCCAGATGGACTCTGTACAACTGAAGCATTACTCCCCTCATTTTAATATTCCAACCCCCTTGAGATGAAGGCCAACATTCCATTAGCCTTTATTTATTCCCTATTATTGAGGGCGAGGGAGTAAAATCAAACAAAGCCAAATAACAACTGAGGCACTGAGGTTTCTTTCTTTTCACTCTAATTCCTTTGCCCTACCCTTCGATTTTATAATTGGGGCTATGATTTGTACGTCGAATCTTAGAATCTTACAGCATAGAAGGAGGCCTTTCGGCCCATCGTGCCTGTGCTGGCTCTCTAAAATAGCTTTCCAACTAGACTCGCTCTCCTGCTCTTTCCCCACAGAGCTGCAAACCTATGTGGAGGTTAACAATTGGAAGAATGCACAAGACTCATGCCAGATGTGATTTAAGTTCCTGTAGCTCTCTTTAATCGCAGGTGATAATGTCAGTGAAACCTTTAATGCAACTTTTTCACTTAAATCAGCAACAGGACAAAATATACCCACATACGAGTGTTCAGTCTGCTGAAAACTGTACAATCTTTACAATGACCAGTTCTTTTACTTAAGTATTCCTTACGAGAAATATTATGATATATAAGGGGACACAGAACATGAGGGCATGAAATATAATTAAACTATCTTGGCTGTGTTTGGTGCCCCCAGGTAAATGGCCGTAAGTTCTGTAGGAAATCGTAGATATTTTCCACACTGTGACCTTGCTAATTAAACTTTGTTTAAAAAGAAACTAAATTCTATGTAAATTTTAATGCACTTTAAATTGCCATTGAAAGTGATGTGTTGGCTGTGAAGATGAATCTAGTACTTTTACATTGGCTGGAGATAGAAAACATTGATTTAGTTGGGGCTGTTGTGTGGCTTGATGATCTTTTTGTTAGTTGTTAGCTGAAAAGTTATAATTATTCCTTTTTGATGTTTTTGACTTTTTTTTCCAGATTGTACCTATGCACATTTACTCTGGCTGTTTCAGCTGGTGCAGTCTTGCTGTTGCCATTTTCAATCATCAGCAATGAGATCCTGCTTTCTTTCCCACAAAATTACTACATACAGTGGCTGAATGGTTCATTAATTCATGGTTAGTATATTTTAATTTGTTTCTCATAATATCTGAAAAATCAATGTTACGGCAATGACAATCTCCTCTCCACTCCATCCTCCATAGCGCAAGTATAGAAGTCTGTGTCAGTTTATATATTAGTCAGTGATGGAATCAAAGAATAGTCCAGCACAGAAGGAGGTCATTCGATCTATCGAGTCTGTGCCGGCTCCTTCCAAGAGCAATCCAGTTAATCCCACTCCCCTGCTCTTTCCCCATATCCCTGCAATTTTTTTCTCCAAGTATATATCCAATTCCCTTTTCAAAGCTACTGTTGAATCTGTTTCCACCACCCTATCGGGCAGTGCATTCCAAATCCTAACCACTCGTTGCATGAAAAAGTTTTTCCTCATGTCGGCTCTGGTTCTTTTGCCAATTGCCTTCAATCTGTGCCCTTTGGTTATCGGCCCTTCAGCCATTGGAAACAGTTGCTCTTTATTTATTCTCTCTCTCAAAATTTTGGCTCTTGTAATCGTTGGTGTCATGCACCAAGATACCAACAGAACTCGGTGAGGAGGCATTCTCAGTGCGCTAGTTTAAAAATTTAATTCTGCTCCATGTATGGTTTTGATGGGATGCGTGGTCACGATAATGAATATTGATTTAATAATTCTAATTTCCATTGTTGGGGCTGGTCTAATACTGTGATGCAACCGTATGCTTTTTATTTAGAGGAGAAAAAAAAACTTGGGAACATACAAAAAAAGGAAAGATAAAAACCAGCCAGTCCATCAGGCCTATACTGGCATCCTCATCGCCCCCCCCCCCCCCCCCACCCATGCAGCCACATAATCTACTGGAGGAGGCAAAAGAACAGGAAAGAAGCCTTGGACCAATTTGGGAAAAAACTGGCAAATTTCTCTCTGACCCCCAAAGGCAATCAAACTAATTCCAGGAGACCATGGTGATTGAGCGATATATCCCCCTATACCTGCCTGCCTTCTATATGCAGTTATGCTGGCCACTCTTGGAAACACTCTCGGTTCTCCTTTTGAATGTTTGCTGCAAATCTGCACGCCTATCTGCACTCAATTCAACTAGGTTGGTGAAGGAGACCTTTTCCAGAGGCCATGTTGAGATTTCTGACTAACCCTTCTCTGCCCAGGTGGTCATACAATGCATCTCTAATGAACCCTTCTAGCAACCTGCCTCTAACCAAAGTCAAACTAACGGGTTCGGTATTTCCTGGTTCTGACTTCATTCCACACTTAAATATTGGCACCACACGGGCCTCTCTCCAGTGCCTGGAAACAAACCCAGACCCTAGCGAGCTGTTAAATATGCGAGCATGTCGCTCGCAGAGCACAGCCGCATTTCTTTGAGCACCTTCTGGTGAATGCCCGATTCGTTTTATGATCACTTATTATTCTAGCCAGGACTATAGCTGTATCACTTCGATGTTCTATCATCCTGTGTTGTATTGTTAGTAACCCAGCACAAAGACTGATGCAAAGCAGCCTTTTAAAACCTTTGCATTTATATAGCGCCTTTCATGTACTCAGGATAACTCGAGTGCTTCACAGCAAATAAATTTAGCTCCATCTCCAGGATGTGGATAGCTTGGTTTGGGCTCTAACTTGCAATTGTTGTCATTGGGATGGGAAGTTGACATAGGAGTAAACCTGTCTCTCTCTCTTTGTCAAAACTGCTTATGCAGTTAGAATTTCCTTTTTTTTACCTCCATATTCTTCTCTCATTGGTAAAATCGAATGATTGATTCCTGATCAACTCTACAATAGCTAAAACAGCTTTCTAATTTGAAGGAAATTTTTGAGCAAACTTATTAGACAGTATCGATTGCTGGAGGATACAACGATCTGTGTAGAACTCCATCTTGTGGTGTAACCAAGAATTCATGAAGCTTTTTAAAAAGTCTTGAAATCCTGACCTCTGGTGGTTTGTTCCTCTGGTGATTGAGCCACCGGGCCACTTTTTACGAAACATGTATAAAAAGTGCATTATCTTCATCACCTCTCTTGACCCGTCTACTCCCTCTTTGTTGTCAGACTGCTTGTCTGACATTCAGTCTTTGATTAATCTCAGCTTCCTCCAGCTAAGTATCGTGACAACTGAAGCAATCATCCTCCGATCCTACCACAAACTCTGCGCTCTGGCCACTGATTCCATCCCCCTCCCTGGTCACTTTCTCGGGCTGATCCAGCCTGCTGTCAACCTCCCCTCCTTACTTGAAGTTGGGATGAGTTGATGATCTCCCCTCTGTCAGCAAGACCACCTATTTCCATCTCTGAAGTTTCCTGCCACTGCCTCTACTTCAGCCCATCTGCCACAAACAACTCTTGTAGTACTGGATGAGCAGAAATTTCCTCCAACTAAATATTGGGAAGACCGAAGCCATTGTCTTCGGTCCCCCCCACAAACTCCATTCCCTGGCCACTGACTCCGTCCCTCTCCCTGGCAACTGTCTGAGTCTGAAACAGTCTGTTCGCAACCTTGATGTCAAATTTAACCCTGAGATGAGCTTCCAACCACATAGCCGCGCCATCACTAAGACCGCCCATTTCCACCTCCATAACATCGCTCGACTCTGCCCCTGCCTCTGCTTATCTGCTGCTGAAACCCTCATCCATGCATTTGTTACCTTTAGTTTTGACTATTCCAACGCACTCCTGGCTGGCTTCCCACGTTCTAACTTCCGTAAACTGGAGGTCATCCAAAACTCTGCTGCCCGTGTCTTAACTCTCACTAAGTCCTGTTCACCCATCACCTCTGTGGTCGTTGACCTCCATTGGCTCCTGGTTAAGCAACACCTTGATTTTAAAAATCTCATCCTTGTTCTTAAATCCCTCCGTTGCCTTGCCCCTCCCTATCTCTGTAATCTCCTCTAGGCCTACAACCCTCCGAGATATCTGCTCCTCCAATTCTGGCCTCACGAGCCTCCCTGATCTTAATCGCTCCACCATTGGCGGCCGTGCCTTCAGCTGCCCAGGCCCGAAGCTCTGAAATTCCCTCCCTGAACCTCTCCACGTCTCCACCTCTCTTTCCCCCTTTAAGACGCTCCTTAAAATCTACCTCTGACCAAGATTTGGTCACCTGCCCATATCTCCTTATGTGGCTTGGTGTCAAGTTTTGTTTGACAATGCTCCTGTGAAGTGCCTCGAGATGTTTTACTACATTGAAGATGTAAAGTTGTTGTGGTTTGTCACTTCCAGACTTGATTTACACCAATGCTGTTCTTGCAGGCTTCTCGTCCTACAAACTCCAGCTCATCCAAAACGCTGCTGCTGCTGCCCGTATCCTATTCTGCACCAAGTCGAGCTTGCCTATAACCCCTTCATCGCTAACCTACAGATGTTCCCTGTCGCCCATTGCCTCAAATTTTAAATTCTAGTCCTCGTCTGTAAATCTCCCTCTGCCCTCGTCTCTCCCTCTTCATAACCTGCAGCAGCCCCTTTTGAACCTCTGACTCAGGTCTCCTGTGCATTCCTTCCTTTTGTCCCCTCCTCCACCCTCCCGTTGATTACTTTTCTTTAGCCACCTGGGTCCCACTTTCTAATTTCATTCCCTAAACCTCTCTGTCTCTCCATCTCTTTTTTAAGACCCTCCTTCAATCTATTCTTTAAGCCTTTGGACACCCCATCTAATCTCTCCTACTTTTATTTTGGTGTCTGTTTGTAAAGTGAATCCGGCTGGTAATCTATTTTAAAAGCACAATATAAATGCAACTATTGGTGTTTTTTTTTCTTTCATTGCAATCCAGGCACTTTTTTTATTATGAATTTTCTTTAGTTGTAAAACTGCAAACCATAGATGGAATATGAAAAATCCAAAAAATTACATACCTGTTTAACTTATTTAGTCTCAAGTATTTGTCTTATAAAGCAGACAGTGTTGCATACTTTATTCATCCCATGTGTCGAGATTAGGCCAATTAGTAGCTTATCTCTCATCTTCCAAACAATCAGGATCGACTGCAAACCAATATGGTGGGTATATTGTGTTTAGTCAGAGTTTAAGACTGAATATAACATGCTAGTTATACAGCAAAAACATACGACCGTGACAAGCAGTTGGTATTGTTAGCAGTCCCGATCGGACAGATGGCTGGTGTGCGTGAACAGTTCTCTGGCTTCTGGCCTCTCTCAACTAGAACCTCCTGAGTTGGTGAGCATGGGATCACTCTCGAAAGAGCGTTCGACCAGCCCAACGTCTGCTTGGCTCTTCCCTCCACCGTCTGTGTGGGCAAGCATTCTGGGTGTTTTATTCTCTTTTTAGGGGTGGGCCTGAGGCCAAATTATTGACAAGACCATTTAACCTACAGAGGATCCCCATAAAACTCAGTACCCAATGGGGCATTGAGTTCTTTGTCTTGATTTTTGGATGAAAGCCCTCCCCTACAGGGGTCTCATGATCTCAGCCAGTTTGTCTTATTGTTTAATCTTTCTGAAGATTCTTCCTTTGGAATTTGTGTCTTATCTCCCTGGTCCCTATCCTTCCTGGTACAATTGGTACTAGGCCTGGCCTTGTCCCCTTTCAGTCATAAGGCCCAATCCAGAGCTATCCCACTTCAGCCGGTCATTATCTCACTTTCATCTAGCAAACTGACCCCCATCCTGAGACGAATACCTTAACTCCCCTAAATTCTTTTTATTCTATATCTTTCTATGCTAATTAACTTCTAATTATCTTCACAAGCAGTTTTGTTAAGCGAACTCCAATTCCTACCTTAGTATTATATCATGGTTATTAGTAATAATAGAAGAAACGTAGGCATTGAGCCTTAGTTGGTCCAAGTAGAGATACATAAACAAGTTGAAATCCTAATTTGAGAGCAGCAGATAGTTAGCTTGGAAACAAGATTATATATGTGACCGTCACACTGCAGGGAACCAAATCACAAGCAGATTCTAAGTATCTATCTAATTATTCTAATATTAGTCTGAAGAGACCTTTTGTCTCCAGCTCTAATACAGTCATGTAAATACAGCATTACTCGTGTCCTAATTTTATTCGCATAACCATATACATTTTGGACACCCCTGATTTCTAACACATTAAGGTGCTGCTGAGTATCCGTATATTTAAAGGCATCTGTCTAGAGTACAAATGTGATTGGTGAACTTGCATTGTTCACGGCAGCAACTGTGCTTAAATTCATGTTACTTGTAGTGGCACCAATTGTGATAAAAATGCTATACATCTCTTATAGATATTTTTTCTATCCAGAGGGAAAATATTTCTATTTAGACTGTTTAGGTTGAATTCGATTCATTGAGCGCATTGTGGTACCGTGTGTGAAGGCCCATGTAACCATTTGATAAAAGGGCCTTTGTAAGAGTCATGAAAGTTTAAGAAAGAAAATACTTTAAAATATTGGTTAAATAGTATAATAGTTAATTTACCTGACTGACTTATTGTATTGAGAAACCCCCTCTTTTTTCTTGTTACAATAGTATAGGCTGAGTGACCCCCTTTTATTCTTGCTACAATGGTACAGTCCTTAAACTTGTCACATGGTATCCAGCCATTTTATAGCTCAAGCACCACAAGGCTGGAGAAGGCAGAAGCTTCGAGGGCTGGAGCAATACAGTTTTTGACCGTGTGCGTTTAAACATGTTTTGCTTTGTAATTCTGTTTGTAAGGTGTTACAGTAAACAGTTTAAAGATAAAGTTATGGTTTGGAACGTTTTATTTCGACACGCGTCTACTCGTTGCTAAAGCCTCAAAGCTCAGTGGCTGCATGTTTGGAAATTACGAAGCGCCACTACAGCCTTCTATCTTGGAAACTCTGAGAACAGGCTTTATTTAATAATCCGTAACAATGGTACAAGCCAGCACTTACGTACTTTCTCTCGCTCTCTCGACCCCCATTCTTCCTTCTCCTCCTCATCCAGCCCCACCTCTCTCAAGCTACCTGCCTTCCGTGCTTTGCCTGATATACCCAACTCCCTCCCTATGTATTGGATGAGCGTGAACCTAGGTCCTCGGGCATTATTACACCCAGTATCATAACGGTTCAAGACTTTTACAAAAGCATAATACTGCGGATACTGGCAATCTGAAATAAAAACCGAAACTATTGGAAATACTCAGCAGGTCAGGCAGCATTTGTGGAGAGAGAAACCGAGCTAACGGAGTACGCCTCAGACCCACTAAAAATATCCGCACTTACCTTCAGGCTCGCGGGCTTTAGAGACTTCGGGTCCTGGGCCTCCAGGCGTACGCCTGCGTAAAGGCCCAGGGATCCCAAGGACGCAGGCGGCTTGGAAACTTCCCTGGGATCGTGTAGGCCAGATCCTACAATCAGACAGGAGTATTCCTAATATGCTTATGGAATCGCCATATGCATATTAGGAATCCCCAAATAATTAAATAATTTATACAACTAGACTAAAAATAAATGTTCCCATTTTCAAATTTAAAGTCCCTTCAATAAAGCATATACAATAAAAATAAAAAACTTTGAAAAATAATTTTAAACATTTTAATCCGGGCCAAAATTTCCATAAACTAATTTTAATGTTTGTGCATGATTTTTTATTTGTAATTTATGATTTATATTGACCCTTAGGCTGGTGAAAGCAGGCCCTACACCTGCTTTTACCAGGCGTAAGGATTTTGTGGGCAGTCGTTGGGCAAATAGCCCAGCTTTACACCAGCGAAAGTGATTTTTGAGTTGGTGCGGTTGATCTGTCAAGGTCAACTTTGACAGATCAAGTTCCAGGTTTTCGAGCATGTGGAAACCCGGAAATTAGCGTACGCCGTCATCGGCACTGCAAAATCCGGGCCAACGCTTGACCTGCAATGTTAACTCTCTTTCTCTGTCCACAGATGCTGCCTGACCTGCTGAGTATTTCCAGCATTTTCTGTTTTTAGTTCAAGACTTTTTGTTTCATGAGTTTTGTATTTAAGGCCGAAGATGATGCTGCTGAGGAATGGAACTTGCTATTTGAAATACCAGGGTCAGCATGCTAGGTTAGGTACAGCACAGTTGGATGCAAAGTTAAACTCCATCTAGTCCATGTCTACAAGGCAGCGGGACAGGGAGATAAGGTGGTTAAAAAGGCATATGGGATACTTGCCTTCATTAGAGGAGGCATTGAATATGGCATTGAATATAAGAGCAGGGAGGTTATAGAAACATAGAAGATAGGAGCAGGAGTAGACCATTCGGCCCCTCGAGCCTGCTCCGCCATTCAATGAGATCATGGCTGATCATCCAAATTCAGTACCCTGTTCCTGCCTTCTCACCATATCCCTTGATCCCTTTAGCCTTAAGAAATATATCCAACTCCTCCTTGAATATACAGGAAACTTTCGTTTATCCGGAGGTTAAATGTCCGGAAAGCTCTATCTACCGGCAAAATTCAGGAGTCGGTTCAGATAATTTTTTTTCTTTTCGTTGCTTCTTTTCTCCAGTCCTGGCTCTGCAAGCGTCTCTGTAGCTAAGCAACAGCTTCAGCTAGACGCTTGCAAGCTGCGCCGACTGTTTTGAAGCTGTTGCTAAGCAACAGGGTTTGTTGCTTCACACGGAGCTCTGAGCTCCGTATGTTTTAACATTAGCGCTGGTTTCTACGGCAGTTTTGATCTAACGGCACCAGCTCGGTCCAGTCGGTGCCGGATACCAGAAAGTTCCCTGTATTTAATGAACTGGCCTCCACCGCCCTCTGGCAGAGAATTCCACAGGTTCACCACTCTCTGGGTGAAGAAATTCCTCCTCATCTCTGTCCTAAATGGCTTACCCCTTTAGACTGTGACCCCTGGTTCTGGACTCCCCGGCCATCGGGAACATCCTTCCTGCATCTAGTCTGTCCAGGCCTGACAGAATTTTACAGGTTTCGATGAGATCCCCTCAATCTTCTAAACTCCAGTGAGTACAAGCCCAATCGACCCAATCTCTCCTCATACATCATTCCTGCCATCCCAGGTATCAGCCTGGTGAATCTTCGCTGCACTCCTTCCGTGGCAAGAACATCCTTCCTCAGATAAAGTGACCAAAACTGCACACAATACTCAAGATGTGGTCTCACCAAGGCCCTGTACAACTGCAGCAAGACATCCTTGTTCCTGTACTCGAACCCTCTTGCTACGAAGGCCAACATACTATTTGCCGCCTTAACCGCCTGCTGCACCTGCATGCTTACCTTCAGCGACTGGTGCACAAGAACACCCAGGTCTCTCTGCACTTCCCCTTCTCCCAATCTATTGCCATTCAAATAATAATCTGCCTTCCTGTTTTTGCCACCAAAGTGGATAACCTCACATTTATCCACATTATAGTGCATTTGCCATGTTTCTGCCCAATCACCCAACCTGTCCAAATCGCACTGGAGTTTCATGACATCCTCCTCACAGCATACCCTCCCACCCAGCTTTGTGTCATCTGCAAATTTGGAGATATTACATCCAATTCCCCCGTCTAGATCATTAATATATATTGTGAACAGCTGGGGTCCTAGGACCGATCCTTGCGGTACCCCACCAGTCACTGCCTGCCACTCGGAAAATGACCCGTTTATTCCAACTCTTTGCTTTCTATCTGCCAACCAGTTCTCTATCCAAGTCAATACCTTGCCCCCAATCCCATGTGCCTTAACTTTACATGCTAATCTCTTATGCGGGACCTTATCGAAAGCCTTTTGAAAGTCCAAATACACCACATCCACTGGTTCTCCCTTATCTATTTTGCCAGTTACATCCTCAAAAAAATTCCAGTAGATTAGTCAAGCACGATTTACCCTTTGTAAATCCATGTTGAATTTGTCCGATCCTGTCGCTGCTCTCCAAGTGCTCTGCTATTACATCTTTTATAATGGACTCTAGCATTTTCCCCACTACCGATGTCAGGCTTACCGGTCTATAATTCCCCGCTTTTTCTCTACCACCTTTTTTGAATAGTGTGGTAACATTAGCTACCCTCCAATCCATGGGTACTGTTCCAGAGTCTATCGAGTTTTGGAAGATGACCAGCAATGCATCTACTATCTCCAGGGCCACTTCCTTAAGTACCGTAGGATGTAGATTATCAGGCCCTGGGGATTTAGCGGCTTTCAGTCCCGTCAACTTCTCCAACACCATTTCCCTACAAATACTAATTTCTTTCAGTTCCTCCCTCTCATTAGTCCCTATATTCCCCGACATCTCTGGGAGGTTATTTGTGTCCTCCTTCGTGAAGCCAGAACCAAAATATGTATTTAATTGGTCTGCCATTTCTTTGTTCCCCATTATAAATTCCCCTGATTCTGACTGTAAGGGACCTACGCTTGACTTCACCAATCTTTTTCTCTTCACATATCTATAAAAGCTTTTACAGTCAGTTTTTATGTTCCCTGCAAGCTTACTTTCATAATCTATTTTCCCCCTCTTAATTAATCCCTTTCTCCTCCTTTGCTGAATTCTAAACTGCTCCCAATCCTCAGGTTTGCTGCATTTTTTGGCCAATTTATATGTCCTATCTTTTGATCTTATGTTATGCAGGCCAGAGGCTGGGAATTCTGCGGCGAGTGTCTCACCTCCTGACTCCCCAAAGCCTTTCCACCATCTACAAGGCACAAGTCAGGAGTGTGATGGAATACTCTCCACTTGCCTGGATGAGTGCAGCTCCAACAACACTCAAGAAGCTCGACACCATTCAGGATAAAGCAGCCCGCTTGATTGGCACTCCATCCACCACCTTCAACATTCCCTCCCTCCACCACCGGCGCACTGTGGCTGCAGTGTGTACCATCTACAAGATGCACTGCAGCAACTCGCCAAAGCTCCTTCAACAGCACCTTCCAAACCCGCGACCTCTACCACTTAGAAGGACAAGGGCAGCAGACGCATGGGAACATCACCACCTACAAGTTCCCCTCCAAGCCACACACCATCCTGACTTGGACCTGTATCGCCGTTCCTTCACTGTCGCTGGGCCAAAATCCTGGAACTCCCTTCCTAACAGCATTGTGTGTGTACCTACACCATATGGACTGTAGCGGTTCAAGAAGGCGGCTCACCACTATCTTCTCAAGGGCAATTAGGGACGGGCACCAAATGCAGGCCTAGCCAGCGACGCCCACATCCCATCAATGAATAAAAAAAAATCCCTAATTTCCCTTGTTAGCCACGGTTGAGTCACCTTTTTTTGATTTATTTTTATGCCAAACTGGGATAAACAAATTCTGTCGTTCATCCATGCGATCTTTGAATGTTTGCCATTGCCTATCCACCGTTAACCCTTTGAGTGACATTACCCAATCAATCCTACCCAACTCTCGTCTCATACCATGATAGTTCCCTTTATTTAAATTCAGGACCTTAGTCTCTGAGTCAACTACTTCACTCTCCATCTTAATAAAGAATTCTATCATATTTTGATCGCTCTGACCCAAGGGGCCTCGCACAACAAGATTGCTAATTAATCCTTTCTCATTGCATAATACCCAGTCTAAGATGGCCTGATCTCTAGTTGGTTCCTCGACATATTGGTCCAGGAAACCATCCCGTATGCACTCGAGGAATTCCTCCTCCACAGTATTGTTAATAATTTGGTTAGCCCAATCTATTTGTAGATTAAAGTCACCCATGATGACTGCTGTGCCATTATTGCACGCTTCTCTAATTTCCCTTTTAATGCCATCCCCAACCTCTGCATTACTGTTTGGGGGTCTATACACCACTCCCACTAACGTTTTCTGCCTTTTGGTATTTCTCAGTTCTACCCATACAGATTCCACATCATCAGAGCCAATATCTTTCTTTACAATTGTGTTATGATGGAACTGTACAAAGCACTAGTTAGGCCACAGCTGGAATACTGTGTGCAGTTCTGGTCGCCACACTATAGGAAGGATATGATTGCATTGGAGAGGGTGCAGAGGAGATTCACCAGGATGTTACCTGGGCTGGAGCACTTCAGCTGTGGAGAGAGACTGGACAGGCTGGGGTCGTTTTCCTCAGAGCAGAGAAGGCTGAGGGGGGACCTGATTGAGGTGTACAAAATTATGAGGAGCATAGATGGGGTAGATAGAAAGGAACTTTTCCCCCTTTTTAGTAGAGGGGTCAATAACCAGGGGGCATAGTTTCAAGGTAAGGGGCAGGAGGTTTAGAGGGGATTTGAAGAAAGACTTTTTCACCCAGAGGGTGGTTGGAATCTGGAACTCACTGCCTGAAAGGGTGGGAGAGGCAGGAACCTTCACAACATTCAAGAAGCTTTTAGATGAGCACTTGAACCACCATAGCATACAAGGCTACGGACCAAGTGCTGGGATTAGAATAGACAGGGCTTGATGGCCGGCGTGGACACAATGGGCCGAAGGGCCTCTTTCTGTGCTGTATAAATCTCTCTCTGACTCTGACAATATGCCTCTAACCTAACCTCTCAACAGCATCACATTTTGCACCAGTGTCGCATTCTTTGGTTTCTACATCAACTGTTCTGTAACCTTTTTGTCTGATCTTCCTAGTGCAGTGCTGAATTAGGAGCAATTTATCGCTGTGGGTTAATGGCCACTCGTATTTAAACTGCTCATACCCATTCATGTAGGACCCTTGCAGGCCTCAGACAGATGAGATTTTCATTTCACTGGTCTGGACCTGAAATTAGGTCCGTTTTACATATTCAAAATAAACAAATACTCCATTTGAAGAGAGATCCGCTTGAATTGTTCGTTTCTTTCTGGCTCTCTGTGATAAAATATTTCTTAAATTTATAGCTTCTACTTTGCTGCAAACTATTAATAAATATCATTAGATGTAAAGTAATACTTGAGATGAGAGCTAGAACCTGATTTAGCTTGAATATTCAAGTGCAATATTTGGAGAAATAATGTGAATGGTGGAATTCTGTATATACTCTGGATTTTATTGAATATCCTGCTTTGCAGCAAAAAACCAGCAGGTGGCGGTAGTGCACAGCAGCACTAAAATTCAGTGTCTTTTGTTGTCGTCTGCCACAACTTTCTAAGTTTTGATTCGACAGTAATCCCCAATGTTTGAGATAAGAATGTGAAGTTAAGAATCTTTCTAAATACATGGGGTCTGACATTTCTTGGGCTCTGCTCTGCTTGTGTCAGTGTAGTGGACTGGGACATTGGCTCCTCGTCTGCTGTGTGACTCCGTCCCAAATTGGGATCAGGGTCATCATTGAAATATGGGGATAGGCATCAGTGCCATTTCTGGTGTTACTGGGCCATCTTCACTGTGGAGGGCCAGGAATGTCTAAACTGCTCATTGCTGTTAGCTTAAAGAAGCATCTGTTCCAGCCGAGGATCATTTGAAATCATGAAAAAGTTCAAAGTTGCTTCTTCCCAAAAGTGATTGCTTATTCTTGGGAACCTGGCAATTTCAGCTTTTTGGGCCCCACTATTATCAGGATCTGATCCTTGCATGCAGGCGCACTTTGCGTTGGGGGTACTGGAGGCAAAACTAGTGGGATTTCTTATTGGACAGGGGGGCTGTGGGCCCGAGGAGTGCCCACCGCCACTTCTGGTGGAATTTCCATATATAGGAAAAAGGACAGAGACCTGGCAGAAATGTGTCCCACCCCAAATTACAGCCTGCCTGCCCAAATAGCCCTCGAGTCCTAGAATTTCAGGGTCTTGGTTCTTTAAAATGTTGCCTAATGTAATGGGATGTTTGGAAAAGGGAAGTTTAGGCTTATTCTAGTCTAGGCAGAAATGACCTGGGAACACTCACAGAGGCAACTTCCTGTATGGGGGTTTTGTGATGTGATATGATGCTGCAATATTGGAAGCTTCTTCCATGTGACTAGCCCCTTGCCCCGGAGCATCAATGAGTTATTCCTAGCACACTAAAGAGTTTGAGACTCCTCCAAGAGATCATCACATACTATGTAAGCTTAACATTGGACTAGGATTGTTCCTGGGACTGTCTGGGATTTTTGTTAAAATTTAACTTTTGCTCTTTTGAGAGAGTCGGTGCTCCCATCTGTACTCTCAACAATGTATGCACGGCTGGCTGGTAGGGGAGCATGCGCGTAGAATCTTTGTCACTGGGGAGAGTATAATATACTGCCAGAAGTATAAATCTAATCTGCTGGCTTCTCCTCACACTGTACAGTCTTAACACTTGATAATGTAACAAAACTCTTATTTTTTATTTTAAATATCCATCTTTGGCACCATATTAAAATAGCCTTGCCAAAAACGAAGCATTTAATTCTTTGAGAATTGAAGAAGTAAACTTGTGAACTGGTGCACTATTATAACTTCTAAATTTGATTCTAGTTCCGTTGCCACTTTTATTGTTCTGTGTGTGTTTGTTTTTATGTGCTTCTCATCCTGAAGAGGAAGGTGGTGAATTAATTGTGTAGAGTGTAACAGATGTAATTGGTTTAATAACACTTCACTGTATAAGCACATCACTATTTTGTTTTAGGGCTATTGCATGATCTCTTAATTATGCAAAATAATTTTGGTTGTGTTTACTCTAGGACTGTGGAATCTTGTATCCCTGTTCTCCAACCTTTCCCTGTTTGTGCTGATGCCTTTTGCCTATTTTTTCCTGGAATCTGAAGGATTTGCTGGATCAAAGAAGGTACGTCTTTGTTTTTGAATAATTATTTTTAGTTGTTACAGTAGCTGTGTGAGAGAACTTAATGGAATAAAGGTACATAGAAACATAGAAGATAGGAGCAGGAGTAGGCCATTCGGCCCCTTGAGCCTGCTCCGCCATTCAATGCGATCATGGCTGATCATCCAAACTCAGTACCCTGTCCCTGCCTTCTCTCCATATCCCTTGATCCCTTTAGCCTTAATAAATATATCTAACTCCTTCTTGAATATATTTAATGAATTGGCCTCAACTACCTTCTGTGGTAGAGAATTCCACAGCTTCACCACTCTCTGGGTGAAGAAATTCCTCCTCATCTCAGTCCTAAATGGCTTACCCCTTATCCTTAGACTGTGACCCCTGGTTCTGGAATCCCCGACCATCGGGAACATCCTTCCTGCATCTAGTCTGTCTAGTCCTGTTAGAATTTTATACGTTTCAATGAGATCCCCTCTCATTCTTCTAAACTCCAGTGAGTATAAGCCCAATCTCTCATAACGCTTGCGTTGTATGTACATGAATTGAAACTAGTGGTAAGACAGTAAGTCTCGACCCTCCTCAAAAAAAGCCAGCCCCTTGACATGAGTTGCTCAAATATGGGTTCCAGTCATTGTTGAGAAGGCTTTTGTTTTCACTGTTGACTAAAGAGGACTCCTTTTGAACTTGCCTACATTTTCACTCAACAAAAGCTGCGACTCGCAAGAAACTGTTTCTAAAGGCAACACCTTTTTGGTACAACTGGAGACCGAGTCTGGGCTAGGCTGGAGATGTTACAGGTCATACATACTTCAAAAATCAAAAAGTAAGAAACTACTGGAAATACGGGGTTAAATATATATGTTGCTTGCAGGTTGGTAACTAGCTTTGTGTTTCAGCCCCAAAAAGCCAACAAATAAACTTATTTTTTCTTGACGATTGGAATTTCTAGCTCTTCAGCATTATCGCTGTTTGATGGTGGCCTAGTTGGTGAGTGTTCAGCTGCAACGGTGTCTACTCTAATTTCACTTGATGGCCTCTGACTCCTGGTACCTTCGAGAGAGATCTCATCTGCCAGTGTACACTGGGAAAGATGTCAGTGATAAAGCAATGACCTCTAGATCATCATAACTCGCTGTTTAAAAAAAAATCTCCTAATTTCCCCTCTGGTTCTTGTTTCCCAATTATCTGAAATCTGTGTCCTCTGGTTACTGACCCTCTTGCCAATGGAAACAGTTCACCTTTATTTATTCCATCAAAACCCCTCATAGTTTTGAACATTTCTATTACATCTCCCCTTAACCTTCTCTGCTTTAGGGAGAACAATCCCAGCTTTTCTAGTTTTTCCACATGACTGAAGTCCCTCATCCCTGGTATCATTGTGGTAAATCTGCTCTGCACCCTCCTCACCATCCTTCCTAAAGTGTAGTGCCCAGAATTGAACACACTACTTCAGTTGAGGTCTAACCAGTGACGTATAAAGGTTTATCACAACTTCCTTGCTTTTGTTAGAAAAAAAATGAGATTTAAAAATAAAATCTAGCAAAAGGTGTAAGATTATAATTTGGACTATTCAATGCAATGAGAGCTTACTGTTCAACTGGACCTAACTTCTGTGACTTCCATTATCAGTCAAGCCTTTGCGTGCTTTTTGTTGAAAAAGGGCTATGAATTTGTTGCTTGCAAAACAGGAAAAAACATGTTTAACTGTGCTTATAGGGTTTGTGTAACCTTATAACGTGGATCTGGCCGGTTCAGATCTGCTATTTTCTTCCTCTAGTTGCACAGTTGGAGCTTATATTGCGATCATAATTACTGTTCTACAAGCTGAGCGCGACTTGAGCTTAGAATTTAAAATGTCATCTGGAACTTGTGTGACCTGGATTCTCCTTGTCTGTCTTGGCTGTGACCATGCAAAAGTTATGGTTGTATAAACCAGACATCAGGTTGTATTTCAACAGACGGCTTTTAAAATGAACTGAGGTGTTGAGCTGTCCTGTATACAGACAAAACACTTCTCCATATTCATGAATGCATCTGGAAATTTCAAAAATAGTTACAGTTCAAATAATGTTTTTCTTTTGAATAGTTGAAGTGACAGCTTGGGTATGAAATGAAAGTGAGGAACTTTTTAATGTCAGCCATGGCTGAACTGATCGGCAAAATCTAAATGTTTATGGTTGTACTTGGCTTTGTCTGCTAAATTGAGCTGTACAGTAGATTATCTGTTGAACAATTGAGTAAAATTCCAGTTTCTAAAAGCATTAAGAAAGAGCAGCAGATAGCTGCATAGTTAGAAGCAAGTAATATGAAGCCTAGCCATATACAGAAACAAGTGTCTGTGTTGTGACATTTTGCTCGCATAAATCTGTGAACGTAATCTGGGGGTGATATTATCCACATGTTTATCAAGTCAGATGACATCAGCATCCTAACCCATTATCCCAATTATCCAGACATTACAAAACACTGAACTCAAATGTAGCAGCTGTGAGTTTGAGTCTAAGTAAAACGCTTTTTTGAAAAAAAAAAAGTCTATTAATAAAGAGAGCAGTATGAAAATTGCAGTGATTTCCTTGCCTAATTAATTAGATCCACCAGATGGAAGTGAAGAGGCCAATATTGGTGCTCAAAATGTCTATAAACCTGAGCAAAAAGACAGCACAATGGATGAGAAAAAAAGATTTTTAATACACTTCAATCCTGTGTCGCAGTTTGAGATTGTCCTGGTTTGCATCCCTTTTGGCAAACTTACATAAAACTGACCATGTACTGTATTTTACGACCAGATGACTTTTTTTGTAGTGCTCATTGAAGTTAATTTGTATCAGACCCATATTAAAGAGACTTCAAAATCAGTAGGAAGTAGAAGTCTGCTTTGTCAGTTTGTTTCATTGCATTCTTTCATTTTTTTTTAAAAACTTGTTTTCTTCTCCCCGTTGATGATCCATAAATTGTTGTTAAAGACTGATTACGGAAGCACTGCTTTGTGTTAATAGCACGTGCATATTTTTGCTGTTCATTTGGCCAGTGAAGGAGATGATACTAACCACATTGAAAAACTGATGGAAAAAAACCAAAAAGCTATTTTAAGGAAAAGAAAATCCTGTTTAAATTTAAGTACAAATTGATTAAATTTTTTTGAATAGTTTTATGGTGCGGTGTCTTACAGTGTAATTTAAAAAATTAAGTTGTCAGAAGGTCGGATTTCATTTTTAAGGACAGAAACATTGCTGTTAAAGTCCATATGATTTCAAGTCATTGCGACTTTAACATGAGTTTTTATTTGATTGAGATGCATGGAATTTCAATTTATGATATCTGGAATTCTTTGTAGCATGGTTCTGTACCCTTTCAAGGGCAATAGCATCTTTCCTTTGCAAGTAAATTACATGTTTCAGACTATTTCATGCCTAAACAGTTTGCAATTGCTACTTTAACTTTTATGGATTTTTTGATTAATTCTGTAAATATGTAGGTGGTTACCCACGTGCCTCTAATATTGCATGCATTTAGTTCTTCGACGTCGGATCCTGACTGGGGTAACCGAGTGAGTGGTAGAGGTGGGTGGAAAGATTAGTTGACTCTGAAAACAGCTCTACTTCTTGTGGTTTTAGCTACGAACCTTCATCTGTCCAGTGATAGAATTAGTTTAACCCTGTTTGTTAGCTGCAAAGAAAACCTAATCCTTGCTTGTGTATTCAGTGCAGGCCCAAAATCATCCACACCAAAGTTCTGGATGAGGATATCCTACTCTATCTCGGCATAGACATTTTCCAACATCCAGGAAACATGGCTGGGTTGTCAGTCTTGCTTATATAAAGGGAACAGCATCCCAAAATTTTACTTGATTAAGCCAAACCTCTATGCTTGTGTCAGGAACATAAAAAAAACTATAACTGCACCTCAACATCAGTATCAACCCAAAAAGCAGGTGCTGCCAAAGCTTTGCCGACAGCTGCTTCTATTTGTGGAACTCTGTGCCTTGTATGTCTTGTGAAGATAATCCTCAACCAAGATTACTGGCGTACGCATTAAGCTATTGGAAAACCTGTAACTTTCCTGCAGTAGCCAAGTACAGTTCCTTTGATTTATCTCAAAGCAGTCTCAATTCATCATGCGCTCTCTCTCCTCTGAGTTCATTAGCCTCCTATCCTCCCTTATCTCTCCCTCCATGTAATCTCCCCAACCCATATTCACTGCCACCCCCTCGACCTTGCCATCTCTCGTGGCCTTGCTACTCCCATTGTGTCAATCGCAGATAAGGCCATCTCTGACCACGTCCTCGTATCGCTCTCCACCCACATCCCATCCCCCCCCGCCCCTCCCCCCCCACCCAACAACCCTACTTCCTTCTGCGTCCGTCCCTGGAAACCACTCTCTCACAACTGCACTTATGAAATCCCAACTCATTTGGTCCTCCATTCACCATGACATTTCTGCAGCTACCGATCTCATCCACACCCTCACCACCACCTTTGATGCCCTAGTCCCTATTAAAACAATTACTCTCCCTTGCCCTGGCCGTTCCCCCTGTTACAGTCCTCATCTTCGCTCCCTTAAGTCCAAGGGACGCAAACTTGAATGGATATGGTGGACAACTGGTTTAGCCATTCATCGCCAGATCTGGCTGGACCACATAAAGCATTATCGGATCCTGTTCTCATCTGCCAAAATTGCTCACTATTCCAGAATCATTCTGGTATGCAAAGATAAACCCTGGCTCCTATTCTCTACTGGTACCCGTCTTCTTAAACCCCCTCCCTTGTCTCCTCCACCCTCACCTCTGACAGCAAGTGTGAGGAGCTCATGAACTTCTTTGTCTTTAAGTTTGAGACCATCCATTCAGCTGCCTCTGCCACTTCCCTTCCTTCCCCATGCCCATCGGGCCAAACTTCCTCTAAGGTTCCCCCTGCCCTAGCCCTGAATTCACATCTTTCTCCAGTTTTTCTCTGATGCCCCCTCGTGACCTCTCTGTGCTCATCTTGTCCATGAGACCCACTTCCTGCTCCCTCGACCCTATTCCCACCAAACTGTTGACCATCCAACATCCTTTTCTGGCTCCCATGTTAGCTGACATTGTTAACGGTTTGCTCTCCTCAAGTACTGTTCCCCTCTCCTTCAAATTGGCCATCATCACCCCTCAAAAAAAACAAAACAAAAAAAAAACAACCCTTGATCCCTCCGTCCTTGCAAACTACTGCCCCATCTCCAACCTGCCTTTCTTCAAAGTCCTTGAACGTGTTGTCTCCTCACAAATCCGTGTCCATCTTTCCCGCAACTCCATGTTTGAATCCCTCCAATCAGGTTTCCGCCCCTGCCGCAGTACCGAAACGGCTCTCATCAAAGTCACAAATGACATCCTTTGTGACTGTGACAAAGGTAAACGATCCCTCTTCGTCCTTCTTGACTTATCTGCAGCCTTTGGACACGGTTGACCACTCCATCCTTCTCCAATGCGCCTCCACCGTCGTCCAGCTGGGTGGGACTGCACTCGCCTGGTTCCATTCTTATCTATCCAGTCGTAGCCAGAGAATCACCTGCAACGGCTTCTCTTCCGCAAGGATCAGTGCCTGGGCCTCAGCTATTCACAATCTATATCTGTGGTTTGGATGAGGGGACTAAATGTAATATGTCCAAGTTTGCTGATGATACAAAGATGTAAGTTTTGAGAAGGATGCAAAGAGGCTTCCAGGGGATATAGACAAGCTAAGTAGTGGGCAAGAACATGGCAAATGGAATATAATGTGGAGAAATGTGAAGTTATTCACTTTTCTAAGAAAAATAGAAAAGCAGAGTATTTTTTAAATGGTGAGAGATTGGGAAATGTTGTTGTTCAGAGGGACCTGGGTGTCCTTGTACACGAATCACTGAAAGTTAACATGCAGGTACAGCAAGTAATTAGGAAAGCAAATGGTTTGTTGGCCTTTATTACAAGAGGATTTGAGTATAAGAGTAAAGACGTCTTACTGCAATAATATAGGGCCCTGGTGAGACCACACCTGGAGTATTGTGTACAGTTTTGGTCTCCTTACCTAAGGAAGGATATGCAGTACAGGAAACTTCGCGATATCTGGCACCGACGGGACCGAGCTGGTGCCGTTAGATCAAAACTTCCGGATAGACCAGTGCTAATGTTGAAGGATATGGAGGTTTTCATCTCCGTATCTGACAACAAACACTGTTGCTTAGCAACAGCTTGTAAACACTCGGCCCGTACCTTGGAAGCATCTCTGAAGCTGTTGCTAAGCTACAGAGACGCTTTCCACAGCCTGACTGTTTATAAAAATTAAAAAAAATGCTAGGGAAGAAAAAAACCTAACAAAACGGCTGCTGATTTCTGCCGTTAGATCGAGGTTTCCGGACATACAACCTCCGGATAAACCAAAGTTTCCTGTACTTGCCATAGAGGGAGTGCAATGAAGGTTCACCAGACTGGTCCCTGGGATGGGGGGATTGCCCTATGAGGACACATTGAGTAGACTAGGCCTATATTCTCTAGAGTTTAGAAGAATGAGAGGTGATCTCATTGAAACATACAAAATTCTTACAGGGCTTGACAGGGTAGATGCAGGGAGGATGTTTCCCCAGGCTGGGGAGTCTAAAACCAGGGGTCACAGTCTCAGAATAAGGGGTCGGTAATTTAGGACTGAGGTGAGGAGAAATTTCTTCACTCGGAGGGTGTTGACTCTTTGGAATTCTCTGCCCCAGAGGGCTGTGGAGGGTTGGTTGTTGAGTATATTCAAGACAGCGATCGATAGATTTTTGAATATTAACGGAATCGAGGGATACGGGGATAGTGCAGGAAAGTGGACTTGAGGTAGAAAATCACCCATGATCTTATAGAATGGCGGAGCAGGCTCGAAAGGCCAAATGGCCTACTCCTTCTCCTATTTCTTGTGTTCTTGTGTTCCCGCTCCCGCATCGTTACCTCTGGTGTCCCCCAAGGATCTACCCTTGGTCCCCTCCTATTTCTCATCTACACGTTGCCCCTTGGCAACATCATCTGAAAACAGTCAGTTTCCACATGTACGCTGACGACACCCAGCTCTACCTCACCACCACTTCTCTCGACCCCCTCCACGGTCTCGTAAGTTGTCAGACTGCTTGTCCGATATCCAGTTCTGGATGAGCAGAAATTTTCTCCAATTAAATATTGGGAAGACCGAAGCCATTGTTTTCAGTCCCCGCCACAAACTCCATCCCTCTCCCTAACATCTGTCTGAGGCTGAACCACACTGTTCGCAACCTTGGTGTCATACTTGACCCTGAAATGAGCTTCCGACCACATATCTGCAGCATAACTAAGACTGCCTTTTTCCACCTCCGTAACCTCACATGTCTCCGCCCTTACCTCGGCTCATCTGCTGAAACCCTCATCCATGCCTTTTTTACCTCTAGACTTGACTATTCCAATGCACTCCTGGCTGGCCTCCCACATTCTACTCTATGTAAACTTGAGGTGATCCAAAACTCGGCTGCCCGTGCCCTAACTCGCACCAAGTCCCGTTCACCCATCACCCCTGTGCTCGCTGACCTACATTGGCTGCCGGTTAAGCAACGCCTCGATTTCAAAATTCTCATCCTTGTTTTCAAATCCCTCCATGGCCTCACCCCTCCCTATCCCTGTAACCTCCCTCAGCCCCACAACCCCCCCCGAGATATCTGCGCCGCTCTAATTCTGCCGCCTTGAGCATCCATGATTATAATCGTTCAACCATTGGTGGTCGTGCCTTCTGTTGCCTAGGCACTAAGCTCTGGAATTCCCTGCCTATACCTCTGCCTCGCAATATCTCCTCCTTTAAGACGCTCCTTAAAACTACCTCTTTGACAAAGCTTTTGGTCACCTGCCCTAATTTTGCCTTATGTGGCTCGTAGTCAAATTTTTTGTCTTATAAGAGCCGTGGGATGTTTTACTATGTTAAAGGTGCTATATAAATAGAAGTTGTTGTTGTTGTTGTTGTTGAGAACATTGGAAAAGTCTAATTATGAGGCAATTATAGTTGCATCTTGGGGTTTCTGCAGCAGAAGAGCATTGGAATGATTCGGATGTAGGGAGAAGGTTGACGTCGGGGTTGGGCAGTGTATTAAGGTTCTGTACTTCTGGGATTAGCTTGAGATGGCAGCTGGCGAGTTGGAGGGATTCAAGGTTGGAGGCACTTGGAGGTTTGTGTGAACTGGATAGCTTTGATTCTGCTGACATTATGCAGGAGGAATGATCCAAGTCTTAAAATTGGCTAGGCAGTTGGAGAACTTGGGGTCAATGTAGTTGGCAGGGAAGTAGAGCTGTTTTGTCTATGTACATGTGAAAGCTGATCCCATGTTCTGGATGATGTTGAGGGATAACCGGTAAATGATGAGGCAACTATTATAGTAGGAGCATGTCTTGTGAATTTTTCCACTGCTGCTGTGGGGACTTTGGGCTCCAAAGAAGATGCAGTCATGGAAGAAGGTTGCATGCTAATGGTATGGGGGCAATGCAACCTCATAAATGCCCAGTGCTGTATATTCACTCGGGTCAGTAGGCATTGAGGGGAATATTTTGTGTTGTGAATGGAGCATTACTGGAACAGCCAGTTGACATTTATGTCATCAACAGTTCTGTGCTGTCTCATATATACCTGCATAAGAGAGACTGCAATAATGATCCCATAGGAAATGAATCAAAAGAAGACCCTTGACATGAATGCACCTCATCAGCATTTATCATCGATACTAGTTATCACTTGACTCTGCAGCCACATCCTCCACCCCTGGAGTGCATTTAGTGGTTGGGCAGAACTCCTATGGAGCAGTTTAGAAAGAACTGGAAATGTCTGTGTCTGTACCCAAAATGCTAATCTACATTTTCTCTTCTATAGATGTGGGGTAGTTGCAGCATTTACTGTTATTTATTTTGATTTCCAATATTTTGTAGTTTTTCCTTTTAAAGGGAAGTTCATGATACCCAAGGAGCAAGCCTTGGAGTGAAGCCTGTAGACAAACAGCAACTGCACAACTGTAACCAAATTATTTCACTTTTATATTTTGCAGAAATGTCACTTTCTTTTTCCTTTACCAAAAATAAAACATTAGTTGTTGAAAGTTAAATGTGACAGGTCATGTGGAATTTTCTGCATTAAAAAAAGGGTAAAGTGAATAAATATATTCAAAAGAAAATAGTATTGTCCAATTGCAAAGTTTATGGAAAGAAGTGGAAAACGAGACTCCCTCATACACCTTGCTCCCTGACTTGCGGCTATAGTCATTTTGGTCATCTATGACTTAGAGATGTCTTGGCATCCTGGCCAGCCTTCCTCCCTTGCCCAGCATAATCAAAACAGATTAATTTTTAGTCTCCTTATTGTTTGTAGGAATTTGCTGTGTGCAAAGTGGCAGGTATGTTTAACTAACAGCATTGACTGTACTTCAAAGTAATTTGTTACATCTTAAACACCTTTGGGGAATTTTCTGAGCTGTGATGAGAAGCTACACAAATGCAAGCTCTCTCTTTCTTTTAGAAACTTTCTGATCACTTGGAGACCTGAGCATTTAAAAATGTTTATTCTCGAGTCCCCTTTTTCTAAAAAATAAAGTTGTTTTTTGTTAGCCTACACCGGCATTTTCTGGTGAAGTATAATGTGGATTGACAATCCTGTGTTTTTACGAGTAGGTTTTTTAAAAAATGAGGTGGGTGTGAACTTTGCACTGTTACAATTTCAGAAGTGAGCCTGAAATGCAGCTGTCCTGGTTTCAGGAGAGGTGTGCTATGTATATATGGCTACATATTTGGGTGAGGGAGGAGCCATAGGATTTGGCAGCAGTTTACAAGATGCATGGAAAGACTTGGGTCTCTGCTAGTGCTGGAACAAGATAAGCTGAGCCATTTACATTTCCAAATACAGCTGAAGATGGGAAAACTGCTTGTAGTGAACTGTAGTTTTATACTGTGAATTTGCTTTTGCAGGTGACCTTTCACGGTGAAGCAAGGCACCTGTAGTCTGACCCACTTTAAAACCATGAAAGTAGAGGCTAACGCCATGATTTGAGCTGAATTAAATATTGTTTCTTTTGGCTATGGAAAGCCGGACATGGTGAGCTTGAACAAATAAGTGAATCATGAAGCACTAAATGAAAGGAAACGCTCCTGAGTTGTAAATGTTTTTGCAGTGATGATTTAGACTCCCGGAAGGTGAAGGCATCAGATGTAACTACACTGTATTAACTGCTATTAGTAAACAAAAAGTGTTCCTTTACACATTTTAAGCTGTGGTATTTAAACTTGTACTCTAAATGGACAATTGATGTAGCTCCTTGACATACATTGTGAGTTAAATGGACAGTTCAGGTTGTTATCTTTACACATCACGTTCTTACTATAATCCTTAATTGGTTTCAAATCTACACGGCGTATTATCAAATAAATAGCTATGCCTGGTGTGTCAGCGTGACTCAGTACTCTTGTTTCTGAGTCAGAAAGTTGAGGGTTCAACATAAGAACATGAGAACATAAGAAGTAGGAGCAGGAGTAGGCCATACGGCCCCCCGGGCCTGCTCCGCCATTCAATAGGATCATGGCTGATCTGAATCTAGACTCACGTCCACTTCCCTGCCCTCTCCCCGTAACCCCTAATTCCCTTATCTGCTAGGAAACTGTCTATCTCCATTTTAAATTTATTTAATGTTGCAGCTTCCACAGCTCTCTGGGGTAGCAAATTCCATAGATTTACTACCCTCTGAGTGAAGAAGTTTCTCCTCATCTCAGTTTTGAAAGGGCAGCCCCTTATTCTAAGATTATGCCCCCTAGTTCTAGTCTCACCCATCAGTGGAAACATCCTCCCCGCATCCACCCGATCAAGCCCCCTCACAATCTTATATGTTTCGATAAGATCGTCGCTCATTCTTCTGAACTCCAATGAGTAGAGTCCCAACCTACTCAACCTTTCCTCATACGTCAACCCCCTCATCTCCGGAATCAACCGAGTGAACCTTCTGTGAACCGCCTTGAGAGCAAGTATATCTTTTCTTAAATATGGAAACCAAAACTGCACGCAGTATTCCAGGTGTGGCCTCACCAATACCCTGTATAACTGCAGCAAGACTTCCCTGTTTTTATACTCCATCCCCCTTGCAATAAAAGCCAAGATTCCATTGGCCTTCCTGATCACCTGCATACTAACTTTTTGTGTTTCATGCACCAGGACCCCCAGATCCCTTTGTACTGTAGCACTTTGCAGTTTCTCTCCATTTAGATAATAACTTGCTCTTTGATTTTTTCTGCCAAAGTGCATAACCTCACACTTTCCAACATTATATTGCATCTGCCAAATCTCTGCCCACTCACTTAGCCTGTCTGTCCTTTTTGCAGGTTTTTTATGTCCTCCTCACTCACTGCTTTCCCTCCCATCTTTGTATCGTCGGCAAACTTGGATATGTTGCACTCGGTCCCTTCCTCCAAATCGTTAATATAGATTGTAAAGAGGCCCGCTCCAAGACTTCGTAGAATCATAGAAAGTTACAGCATGTTGTGCCTGCATTGGCTCTTAGAAAGAGCAGTCGTACTTAGTCCCACATCCGCGCTTTTTTTCCTGTAACCCTGGAAGTTCCTCATCTTCCAAGCATCTGTCCCAACTCACTTTTAAAATTATTTATGGAATCCGCTTCCACCACCTTTTCAGGTAGAGCGTTCTAGATCGCGACAACTCGGAGTGGAACAAAATTGTCCTTATCTCCCCTCTAGATCTTTTGCCAATGATTTTGACTCTCTTACCTCTAGTTATTGACCCACGTGCCAGAGGGGACAATTTTTCTGTATCTACTCTTATCAAAACCTGTCATCATCTTGAAAGCCTCTATTAGGTCTCCTCATAACTGAAGTCCCTCATCCCTGGTAACATCCTGGTAAACCTCCTCTGTACCCTTTCTAAGGCCTTTCCATCGGGCCCAGAATTGTCCTCCATGCTCCAGCTGAGGCCTAAGCCGTGATTTATAAAGTTCTGTCGTCATCCCTTTGCTTTTATATTCTATTTCTCTATTTATGACTTGTGGATATAATCTAAGTCGATGTTTCAGTGCAGCACTGAGGGAGTTGCTATCTTCCAGATGTTAAGCTGTTCAGGTTGATGTTAAGGGTCCCATGGCACCAGCGTGCCTTCTAATTTTTTTTGTAATGAGCGGGCCAGGAACTCCTTTTGAGCACGACATTTCATCTGTGAGCAAATTTTAAAACAATAACAACAACTTTTACAACAACACAACAGCAACCACTTACAAAACACATATACAGTAATGCAATATTGCCACCCCACTGTCTCAAATCATGAGACAATCAGCCAGGGTTCTATACAAGCTTAACATAATTTCTCTGCTTTTGAGTTCTATTCCTCTAGAAATGAGCCCCAGTGCTTTATTTGTACTTTTATGGCTTTTTTTAACCTGCGTTGCTACTTTATGATTTGTGAATCTATACCCCTAAATCCCTTTGCACCTCTACCCCATTTAGACGCTTATTTTCCAAGGAGGAGGTCTCCTCCTTATTCCTCCTCACACTTACCTATATTGAAATTAATTTGTCATTTACATGCTCATTCTGCAAGTTAGTTTATGGTAGAATTAGTTAAAAGCTTTTAGTTCATCGTGTACAAACTCTCTTTAATAAAAAAATTACTTGTCAGAAATGACTGGGATATGAAAGAACTGCATAATAATGCATTAAGACTTCAGAAACGTCACTCGGTTACACGGTTATACATCGACAAACAATCCAAAAGCTCAAGGTGAGCTGAAAGAGGTATATCTATTTATGCAATTTGTATTAATTTTAAAGTTTTCAACGTATTAGCCTATCCCTCATGTCACTATAGCAGTGGCTGCACAAGCAGCAGGTTTCCTATGGCACTGACGTGCTGTACATCCACAGAATTAGAATATGAATCACAATGCAACCAGACAACCAACAAATATAAAGTGCTGCAGTTCTTTAGTTCACAGTATTAAAAAGAATTGAACAAAAACGGGTATCTGTATTTCCAACTTCAGTTACTTCCATTAATAAACGTGGTCTTGAACCAGCACAACCCCCATGTAACATGTCAGAAATGCAGCACTTATTCACAAGTGCAGAAAAACACTTACACAATTTGCGTCACCGAATTAAAAACAAAAACCAGGCAAAGCTATGATTTAACAGAAATAAACATCCATCGTTCTTCTTGGACAGGAGAACCAATTAGACTGACTTAGAAATGTTTACTAATATGTTGACATAAAGATGTTAATTTACGAATTTCGCTTCTAATGTATTTCTCTCAAACAGTCGCCACAATATTAATCCCTGTTCTTATCATGAAAAGTGTTCAATTTTTTTAGGTACTTCCCAATTAAATAGTGGGAAACAAACGTCATTGTGTACTCAATTTTTAATCTCCTATTTCAAACTTTTTTACCGCTCACTTTCCTTTTTTCCCCCCCCCCCCCCCCACAGTCTCTTTCCTTCCCCCCCCCCCCCCCAGTCTCTCTTTCTCCCTCCACCTCCACCCACCACCTCCACCCACCACCCCCACCAGGTAGTTAACAGGCAGTTTTTAGCCTAATCCCTATTTTGAGGGGTTTCGTGTGGGTTTCCCGACGGCTCCAAACCACGCCAGGTAGAGCAGGCGGCCCGTCGGGTTGGAGGGGTAGCGATGTCGGCGCTCAGGTGAGTGATGGGTGCATGAGTGCAAAGTTAAGTGTGTTTGGTGTGTCTAAAGTGTGTAAAGAACTTTTACTTACCTTAGCAGCCTTTCTTCCTGTAGCCGTCGGGAGCGCATCACTCAGCCGGAGCTGAACGGCTGCGATCTGTCAAAAGTGACAGCCTTCAGCTTTGAGTGCCGGTGAGCGTTCTAACTGAGTCTGTGCAGAATGACTCAGCTTAGAACTCAGAGTGTCAGTGTTTCACAGCTTCAAACAGCTGTGAGACACTGATATTTCATCTGTCAAGAACTCTTGACAGATGAAATTGCAGTCTGTGACGTCACCTGTTGCCGGGTGGCCCTTAATTGGCCTGCTGAGCCCGCTGGGCGGGCTCAACAAGGTCAGTCAAGGGAAAATCGCGCGGATTGGCCGGATGTCGAAGTAGGCGGGTCAAAAACTCGAAAGTTGAAGTCCCGCCTTCTTCCCGACAGGTTCGGCAAAATCTACCCCAGTATGTCGATGATTTTATTGCTGGGAAGCAAATCTAGATTAAACTTTTTGACATTGAATTATATATCTGTAAAATAAATACTGGGGTTGCATTGAAAGCAGTACTTGGAGATTAAATATTCTTGTGCCTTCAGCTGCCTAGGCCCTAAGCTCTGGAATTCTCTCCCTAAACCAGTCTGCCTTGCTGCCTCTCTTTCCTCCTTTAAGACACTCCTTAAAACCTACTTCATCTCCCCTAATATCTCCTTGTGTGGCTCGGTGGCAAATTTTGTTTGATAACGCTCCTGCGAAGCACCCTGGTGCGCTTTTCTACGTTAAAGACGCTGTATAAATGCAAATGAAATAAAATATTGATTATAATTTTGAAAGATTGACCAGAGCAATATATAAGTAATTTTTTTTTAAAATGGGAACATGAGAAGTGTGATTTATGATGTTTGCAAAAGCCTGGGCTGTTTCACAACAATTAAATGAGCTCTGGTGTGTTGTGAAGACTTGATTGATAATGTGGCACTGTCGAAGCAAATGTTTCTGAACATGGGTGCAGCGGGGCTGGTAAATGAGAGGAGGCACTACTGACTAGTTGATGTGATTTAAGGTGGTATTTTCCAGTGCATCTCGGGTGTTGCAGGTTAAATCAATTTAAATATTAATTTTGTGGATAGTGTGACCTGTTGGATCTGTTATGTGTTGTATCCATGCCATGATTCCAATTCCTGGACATACCCTGAACACCATTGGAAGTACTATCTGAATATAATTTTGCATATTATAATTTTTATTTTAATAAATGGTTTTATCATGGGATTGAACAATTTTCAACTTTGGCCACCCACCTTCAGGTCCTATTGACCCAGTGTTACGAACAGAAAGGCACCATTATTGAACTTAAACATAAAATCTAATTAAACTAAAATAGACTCCTAATTTCAATCGTAATGTTATTATCGGTGTCGATAAAATAGTCTATGCCTTGTGGTGCCCACTGATCTCGGAAGGCCCCAAACACCGCATGTTCCCTGTCCCTCCCCAAGGCTACCTGGGCATGGACTCAACGCAAGAGAGAGGTATGCAGCCAGTGCATTTCTCTGGCATCGAAAGGAAATGACCAAAACTGAAGATCAAGGAAGACGCAGTAATTAGAGGTGTTTAATTGGAAGTTAATCAATGCAATGATGTGATTGCAAGACAAGCTTCAAATTATAGCATAAATTGTAATACTTGAAAAGCTTATAAATGTTGTACAAACTTGAGAAGTCTCATTGTTGTATTGGTTCCTCATTTTTAAAATTTTTTACATGGAGTCAATTTTTCCCTTTTTGGCAAATCAGATGTTTGATTATTTAATGTTTGCACTGGGCGATCAACTGTGATTTAATCATTGCAGTTGTTGACAGAAACAAAAGTTCTGTGAAATTTCTAGGTATGACATATTTTAGCATTGCATTTAAGGCTTAAGCATGTATCCATATGGGGAAACTATTGCAACAACTCTTGCACTTCTGGATGGAATACAAAGTCAATGTATGGGCAAACAGGTTATCACACTTGCCTCTTGTCCCTCTTTTGCTGTTGCTCTATTTCTATATACAGGAAACTTTCTGGTATCCGGCACTGACTGGACCGAGTTGGTGCCGTCCCATCAAAACTGCCGTATAAACCAGCGCTAATGTTAAAACAATCGGAGCTTCTCAGCTCCGTGTGAAGCAACAAACCCTGTTGCTTAGCAACAGCTTCAAAACAGTCGGCCACAGCTTAAAAGCGTCTCTGTAGCTAAGCAACAGCTTCAGCTAGACCTTGCAGAGCCTGACTGGAGGAAAAAAAAAGCAACGAGAAGTAAAAAAAACTTATAGGAAACAGCTCCTGAATTTTGCCAGTAGATAGAGCTTTCCGGACATTTAACCTCCGGTTAAACAAAAGTTTCCTGTACTATTTTGGTCAGTGCTCCTCTGAGATTCCTCTCCCAGTTCTCCTAAGTTGTAAATAAGCTATGCAATATTTTCTCTCTCCTTCCTACAACTCACTATATTGAAATACACTCCTGATCTGGTGGCCCAGTCTAACAACTTTTTCTCGGGATTTCAAAATTGTGGAACTCTCTTTCTCTCCTGCATTTAAAATGCAAGTTTTGCATCACCTAGCCACTACTTCCTGGTTTACCTGTGTATTGCGCTGTGGACCGTTGTCCTTTACCTACGTTTCTTAAGACAATTGTATATCTATTAAGCATTAAATTGCATGGTAGTATGGCATACTGAAATGCCACTATTTGTCTCGATTACAACCACAATTTTCAGCCACTCTGTTTATATATAAAAAAAAACCCTGTTATTTCGCACCTTCACGTTTTCAGGTGATTAAAATCTGCATCAAGATGTAATGTCTACATTAGCTTTTATATGGATTGGGCTGACAACACTGCCAATTGCCTTAGCTGTTTCAGTTCAAGATTATTTTGTTTCATAGGTATTTCAAGCAATAGATTTTAAATAATCAGGAACAAAAGATATTGATTGCAATAGTGATTCTCATTAAATTGCAACTTGAATGTAAAATCTGTCCAAGGTTAATGTTAGTCATGTTGCATTTTCTTTTGCTTTTGATTATTACAAAAGCAGACTATTAATGGGGTCATCAATAGTGTATTGTTAACAAAGTGCCACTTGCAGTTCAGACCAGTTGCTGACGGCCTGCTTTCCCCCCCCTTTTTTGCCAAGCTCATTTGTATTCACTATGCACATAACTGTGGTTTTGTATTAGTTGATCATATTATTAAAGTAAAAGAGATTTAACTTTTTTGTGTGAAAGCTTCATTAGGAAATATGTCATCAAAGTGTCATTCACTGTCCTAATGTTTTATTATGAACAGTAGCAGTCTGCTTTTCATCTTTGACACAGTGCAACACTGCTTTGGTTGAAGGATAGACTAATAAGTAAGCTTGACATCTGGTGTGTCTTTAACTAAAGTACATGTGAGCGATGAACTGATAGGAGGCTTCCTCTTGGGACCTTCCAACTCCAGATTACAGCAGTTAATGGAGAGCTGGGCAATTGGCTGAGTTTTACTCCCGTGTGTTTATCTGTGGCTGATTAATGGTGGCAGTAAAAGCGCTCTCTCCACTTTGAGTAATTTACAGTCAGCCGTGTCTCTGAGGGTCTATAAATCAGAGGAAATAATGTGCTGAAGACAGGCTGGTTTTGAGAATGAGCGTCTTTAATTGAATGACATTGATGGTTTTTGACTATTATTAGCACTTGTTTTAGAGCTATTGTATACAGTCATTTGGGTGTTATCTGTATTAGTGGAACAGACTGCATTGCTCAACATTTTCAAGCTGCTTATGTTTCATTTGACAATTCCTCATTTTGTTGAGTCATGTCAACTTTATTCACATCATTCTCAAGTTATGGATTAGTAATTTTCTATATATCTTGGTGTTCTGGACTGAGGTGCATGTCCAAATTAATTTTGACAGACAGTGAAACCAATGCTAACCATACCTGACTCCTCCTATTTAGTGTTTCCTTAATGTTAGTTTGAAAGTTGAAGCCAGCTTGTCTATTTTATGCAAACAGACTATAAATGAATGTAAATGACTTCTGAGATTTGAAGTGCATTAAGTAACAGCAGCTTAAATTTTATATGTTGATATTTAGCAAATGAGTATCTGTCAAAGTACATAATTTTTCATGAGCATCAGTGGGAGAGATTGCCTTCTTAACCCTGGAAGAAAAACCATTTTCTCATGCATTCTGAAGTTTTGTATTTTAGCCTGTGTCCATAGTGACACACCTTTCAAAAGTGTCACACCTAATGTGTGGCCTCTGAGCTGTTGCACCTCGCAAGTGTCATACCCTAGAACATAACATTTTATTGTCATTGGAGATGAAACAACGGAGGAAAAACTTGCTTTGGCAGTACTACACTGAGTACAGCTAACGTGTGCCATAGTAATGAAAAGGGAAAAATATATTTTGGCATAATATAAATAACTTGGCATAACAGAAAAAAGACCAAGACCTTTGGAAAGGGGGTATAAATAAATTAAAATATTGCACCTTAACAAATACTGAAAATTCGCCATGGAAGATGGAGCATAAAAATAAATATTTTATGACTGAAATAGGAAGTTTTGGAAGGGAAGAACAAATTTACTTGCATCTTGAGAACAATTTGTAAATAGTATTTCAAATATACATCAGAACATACAAAAAATGATCGACAGGAAAAGACCTACTGGTCCATCCAGCCTATCCCCCACAATTTTGATGTCTTATGCATTGCAATATATACACTGCCCACCCGGAAGCCATGTAATCTCCTGGGAGTGATGAAATGCTAGATAAAAACCCAGGCCAATTAGGAGGGAAAAATCTGTAAAATTCCCTTCCGAACCCCTTAGGCGATTGAAACTAGTCCAGAAGGCCACTCGGGCCCTGATTAATGTTACATTACTTACCTCTTGTATGAGGTGCTCTTTTGCCCCAGCCAGAAGTAGGCCCAGCTCTGGCTGGAATGAATTGACAAAATCAGCATTCACCGTGTGAGCTGGCAGCTCACTCCACAGGTCTGCTATTCTCTCACAAAAGTACCAGCTCCAAATATCTAATCTAGTTTTGCCTTTACATAACTTGAGATCCAAAAAATGATAGATCAGAGTACTTTCTAAATGGCGAAAAGCTAGAAACAGTGGAGGTCCAAAGAGACTGGGGTCCGTGTACATAGATCATTAAAATGTCATGGACAGAAAATAATCAAAAAGGCTAATGGAATACTGGCCTTTTTATCTAGAGGACGAGAATACAAGGGGGTAGAAGTCATGCTACAGCTATACAAATCACATGACTTCCCTCCTCTAACTGCCCTACCCCGAAGCGCCCTCCATTGGTTGGCCATGTCTATCCTTGCGATGCACCACCTTCCCATGCCAATTGGAAAGTGAACAGACTTTCTTACCCAACCGGTTGATTCTTGACTGTTAGGGGGAAAAAAAAAAGGGTGTTTCACTACCTCCAATATTTTTATAAATAATAAATGAAAATGTTCAAACAAAATGAAAAAGAAAAACACTTTTTTTTAATGCCACTATGAATGTCCCTCCTGGGTCGCTTGCAGCAATGTCCCTCCCGGGTCGCTTGCAGCAATGCCCTGCAGACTAATCTTTAATTCCTGGAGACTTCAGAACGATCTTGGCGGGTTGGCAACCCTACCCAACGATGTGAATCTGTAGGAATCATTTTACCAATTCCCACTAAAGTTCCTGGATTTTTTTTTTCCCCCCAGGGTGTGAATTGGTTTTAAAAAAGATCACTCCCAAATTGGAGAAATACCCTCCAATTTCACACTCTTGTATCAAAAATTGATCCAAAGTTGCAAGTGCATCACATCTGTGATGTCAGCATGCACACTGTGCTCTGTGTGCCGTGCTTACATCATGGATGTGACACACACACATCTTTGTACTTTATTTTCAGCAGGAAAATAAGGTAAGGCAGTGCAGTTAGGAATTTTTTCTTGGAGACCTGGATCATCATTAGGTACTGCTGTAATGACTCTGTTCTTCATACTAAAGCAAAGATCAGTCTTTCATTCCTAGTTAGGCATGGAGCAAGGGCAGCAGTGCCTTGACAGTTTCCATACTGATGGTTTCCTAAAGATTGAAGTCATTTAATTAAACGTTGACTCAGGTCACACACCAAGGTATTGTTTACTAAAAGCAAGATGACAACTGTTTGTCTATCCACAATTATCACCTATTTTTTATTATCCCACCACCATACTGGCAGATAAATGCCATTGGCCACAACAGTAAACATAGGTTACTCATCTTCACTTTTAATCTAAGAACTATCTGGTGTTTAAGCGTGAGCCCCATAAAAATCTAGTCTGTGAACAATGTAAATAATTGTGCCTCATCATTTAGCTTGACTATAACTTCTATTAGGTTTCTTGCGTGTTGAGTTTTCGCATTGTTCAAAATTAAAACTTTTTACACATTTTTTGGCACTAAAAATAAAATCTGGAACAATCTATAAAACATCCTGGGTTTTAAAATTGGCAATACAAAAAAACATGCTGGGTTTTAAAATTGGCAGTATAGAATACATCCTGGGTTTTAAAATTGGCAATAAAATCTGACTTTAAAGAACCTGATGGATCTGCTGTAATCCCAATCTCAGAAGAGTACCTTCTACTGCAGCAGTGCAATATTTTCCACTTCCCACAGCAGCCATTCTGTGGCCTCTGAGTGAGTTTACCATTTTCGTACTTCCTAAAGCCAAATCAGCCAGTTTGTCCTGACACCACTCCTGCTTCCATTAGTTTGTTTCCTCACATGATTTCTAGAATAGGCTTTAGGATGTAACTTTCTCATTTAGAATATGGTTAACTGACAAAAGGGCTGATGTGAAAATTGTAAAACTAATTGCGTCAGAAATTCAGTCCAGTCATCTAAGTGTTGATGATTGTTCTGGTATATATTGTGCTGGAATTGGAGAGTGAGAGTGGATTTGAGATACCATATGCTGAAATATTCCTGTTGCTTTTTAGTAGTTTTAGTAGCCTTTCTTCAAAGACTAGTAGAGATCAAAAGAGTTTTTCAACACTGATGTGCTAGATATCTTCCTGAAGGGTCAGACATTGCTAACGTTGTTTGGGATCTGTGCAAAACAACTGCCCATCCTGCACTAATTACCTTTCGTCTGCCGACTGATCCACAATGCAGCCTGGGTCTTTCTTGGGATGCTAACCCCTTTTAGGCAAGCTTATACTTTTTTTTTTAAAAACATGTTTTAATATAGCTCGCGTCCAAAAAAAATTTCTGGGGGGGTGGGGGGTGGGAAATGGCAAAGGAGTCCTCAACTGTGATATGTATACAATTAAAAAAATAACATTTTTAATAAAAAGGCTACTATGGAGATGAGCGCGTGAGCTGCTTAGGCTGAAAACTTCAACGTCATTAATTTCTGCCAATAATACCCAGTAGCTGTTCTGCGAAGTAGGCACTGAGGGACAGCATGTGTCTTTGTAATGGTGAGGTACTCATTAGATTGAAATACTGCCCACTTTCCATTTACTGAACTTGGGCATTGTTGTGATTGGAAGGTGTTCTGTGTTTGACTCCTGTTTACTGTTAACATGAAATTTAAAATGGCATGGTCCCATTACACTTCCATTGTTCGTTCTTGAATATAGAACACCATAGACACAGATCAAGTTATAGTTTTAAATCTTGTACTGATGATGCTGTGGCTGGGTCTTGCTCTGTGTTATAGTCTTGCTCAGCATGTTTCATGTGCAAACTGAGTGCTGTACTAGCTGAGTGCACTTATGGTATCATAATTATACAATTCTTAACTAAAAAGCTTGTGGCTCCCAAGTCTTCCACATTTGTCAAAGCAGGTTATTCATTTTGTACAGTTCCTTTTTTCAGTCATGTAAACTACAGTAAAATTTCAGGATGCTGTTTCCATTTACTTTTTTTAGGGAATTAAAGCACGAATTCTGGAGACTTTAGTCATGCTTATTCTCCTTGGACTGCTTATTTTGGGAATAGTCTGGGTGGCTTCTGCCCTGATTGATAACGATGCTGCCAGCATGGAATCTTTGTATGGTAAGTGACCTGGAAAACCATTACAAATTTTGATGTTTTGAAAACGCAGTTAGGCTATGTTTTGGATTTTATTCTCTTTTTTTCTCCTCCCCCCGCCCCCCCCCCCCAACTTTTTAAAAGCAAACTTCAGTGTTTAAAGACAGATCACAGGACTGCCTGAATAGTGGAATTGGTTACAGTTACACAGGAATGGGTGAGAAGCTGCAACCAGAAAATTCAAGTTGCTCACCAGTTTGGTACCCAGAAGCTGAAGTAGTATTACTCTTGTGTTGGTACAATGCATATACCATGTATTGTTGGTGCAGGATGTGCAGTATAACTGCACTATAAAACTGTACGTGGAATAGCAGATATTCAAAGTTTATTTATGAACATACCTGTATATGAAATCCTTTAATTGTTTTTGGGTCACAGCATTTGCAGATACTACAAAATTACGCTTGCACTTATTAGGTCAAATCAATTAAGTATTCCATAATTCAGCCCAACTTCCTATTTAATGTATACTTGTTTTCCATATCCTGATGTATTGCATTTTGAAGAGAATTTCAGAAATCAGAAACAATCATTATTTTTATATAGTGTCTTACTGAGGTCTTCAGTGACCATAGAAATTTACTATTGCTGGTTCTCTTACTAAGGCATGTTACTAATGTTTGAGACATACTTACATTTCTGTAGCACTCCTCATGTACAGGAATACATCCTAAAGCGCATTCCATTGAGCAGGAAAATGTTGGACGCTGCGCAGGACAGAAAAGGTTGGGCGGGGAGCAAAGGCATGGTTGAAGGGGGTGGGGGGTGGTGTGGAAAGGAAAGATGTTTGCAAGCCGGGAAGAAAGTGACAAAGTCGAGTATTCTAGGGAGGGAATTCCAGAGCGCAGGGTGTAGTGCCGGGGAGAATGCCCATCATTGGGAAGGGGTGGTCAACAAGTAGTAGGTGGTGGTGATTGCTAATGCAGGGTGGGATAAGGCCATGATGAGTTTTGAAAGTAGGGTAGAAGAAATGGACTGTTTATATTGGATCAGAAGATTGCTTTATTAAACAACTAAATGGATCCCTGTTATAATGCTTAAACATATCTATAGAATGGGGTATTGTATGATTTCTATACATATATGGAGGCCATAAGCAGTATGATAACAGATTATCAGGTCATTTATCTCATTCCTGGTTGCGTGAATATGTTGTTTGTGGGACCTTTGCAAACATTACCACATTTGCCTACATTACCACAGATCTATGCTTCAAAAGTACCCCATTGGCTATGAAGCACCTTAGTGCATCTCGATGCGAAAGTGCTCTATAAATGCAAGTTTTTTCTTGTAATATGTCATATAGCACATAATCTTTTATAAAGTGAGTTGTCCACCACATTATTAAATAGAAAACAATATTGACACATGCCATGCCTCTCCACATGTACCCTCTATTCTTTTGACACCAGGTTCCTCTTGTTGGTCAGCCTCTCTGCTCTCTCATTACAAAGCAGTAATCTCATTCAGGAATTCAGATGCCATTGTAAAAAGCAAAAACAAAGGTAGTGTGGCTTATGACTCATGAACTCCAAAATCAGATTACTGTCCTGAAGTAACTCCAACATATTCATTAAGTTTTTACTAGCATGTGTGATGAATTTGGGAGGTACAGTTACCCGGTTATTTGCATTTCTGTTGCACGTGGCATCTGCTATGGTGAACACTGATAGCAGAGATACTCCTGCAGTTGATCAATGTTAAACTCTCATTGAAAGATTAATGATACCTATTTTTTTCAAGTTTATCAAGATAATTACACTAGAAAATAAATCAATATATACAATATTGTTTATTTTGGGAACTGTATTATGATGCTTGGTTTTAAAATTCTAGTGGAATAATATATTTTTGTTTCTTCCAAATATTCTTTAAAAAAAATCAGTCTGGGGAAAGGGGGTGAATTTCCAGTAAAAGTTTGTAACAATTTGCTCACTCACTTATTTTGTTTCTGCCATTATAGATACTTTTAGTTTGACTTTATTCATATTCACCCCGTCTTTCGGATGAGACGTTAAACCGAGGCCTCGTCTGCGCTCTCAAGTGGACGTAAAAGATCCCACGGCACTCTTTCGAAGAAGAGGAGGGGAGTTCTCCCCGGTGTCCTGGCCAATATTTATCCCGCCATCAACATAACAAAAACAGATTATCTGGTCATTATCACATTGCTGTTTGTGGGAGCTTGCTGTGCGCAAATTGGCTGCCGCGTTTCCTACATTACAACAGTGACTACACTCCAAAAAGTACTTCATTGGCTGTAAAGCACTTTGGGATGTCCTGAGGTGGTGAAAGGCGATATATAAATTCAAGTCTTTCATTTTTTTCTTTAATTTTATCATGGTCGGTACTTACTGTATTTCCAGAATGCTTATAATTTAACTAGCTTTTTTTCTATTTGAAAGAACAATTGATCTGCATTTTACTAAAGGCATATTTTCCCTGTTTTTTTCCTCTTGCAGATCTTTGGGAATTTTATCTTCCTTATTTATATTCCTGCATTTCGTTGATGGGAGGTTTACTACTTCTGTGTAAGTAACTATTCAATAACTAAAGGATTAGGGTAATTAATTTATACAACAATGAAATATTTGTCACGTTTTCTGGCTGGAGTCACGACAGTTGCATCACAGTGAGAGCAAACTAAAGGGCTGTAGCAGGAGTGAAAGTAGATGTAATCCTTTCGCAGAAACAAGTCGCTAAGAGTGGGAGACTGAGCAGGGAAAGTGAATATGTGGAGCCCCGAAAAATAATAGAACCCAATGTCTAATGGAAGAATGCACGCTCCAATGAAGGAGCAAACTCAAGCCCCAGGCCTCAGAGAATGTAGGAGGCCAAAGTTATTGGATGCATTTCAAAAGGACTTGAGCAGTTTTTATTGGGATATGGACATAATTGAGAAGTGTCAAATTTGCAGCTACAGGTACCTCTTTAACTTTTTTGCTTAAGCTATGCTATAAATAGAATACCTATTGAAGAATGGTAGGATATAATTTTATAGCACACTTGCAATTCTGACCACCGCTAATTCAGGTGAGTAATAGGTCAATTCATTTTTCTGATATAAATTGTATTCTGTAAGATATTAAAAGTCTAGCGCACACTTCCTCTGTCACACTTGCTTCCTATCACACTGAAGACATTTACACTTTAGCACATCCTCTGACTCCATGAGCAATATCATGGAAGATTAGCTGGTTTATTTAATTATTACTGTGTTTGGAAATAACATCGTACTGAAGTTTTCATTGACAGCAGAAATTTACTTTTATAATTGAGGCATATTACCAAAATGCTGAGATAAGAACATAAGAATTAGAAGCAGGAGTCGGCCATATGGCCCCTCAAGCCTGCTCCGCCATTCAATAAGATCATGGCTGACTTTCGACCTCAACTCCACTTTCCCACCCGATCCCCATATCCCTTGATTTCCCCGAGAGTCCAAAAATCTGTCTATCTCAGCCTTTAATATACTTAACTACTCTGCATTCACAGCCCTTTGGGGTAGAGAATGCCAAAGATTCGCAACCCTTTGAGTGAAGAAATTTCTCCTCCTCTCAGTCTTAAATGGCCTACCCCTTCTCCTGAGACTATGCCCCCTGGTTCTAGGCTCTCCAACCAGGGGAAAGAACCTCTCCGCATCTACCCTGTCAATCCCCCTCAGAATCTTGTATGTTTCAATGAGATTACCTCTCATTCTTCTAAACTCCAGAGAGTATAGGCTCAATTTCTCCTCATAAGACAACCTTCTCATCGCAGGGATTAATTTAGTGAACCTTCGTTGCACCGCCTGTAGGGCAAGTATGTCCCTCCTCTGATAAGGAGACCAAAACTGTGCACAGAGGTGGAAGAAGCACCCTGCTTATACTGGAGCAGTGCATTGTTTTATCAAAATTATATTTTGTCAAAAGTTCTTTCAAGCAAGCCTTATCTTCCAAGTGGTAGAGATTTCTGTCACTTAATAGATTCCTTATCAATGTCTATTCCTATCACTAGATGGAGTGCTGCAGGCAATTTGGTGTTCTATGAAGAGTGGGGGAGTGGAGCTTCAATTTGTTAGGCATATATTGTTGGATGATCTCCGTATTGATGACTGCAGTAGTGGTTCAAATAGTGCAGCTGCATAATGGGAGGATTCGGGTGTGGGGGAAAGAGTTGCAGAAAATGTCAAAATTGTGAAGTGGGTGCAGAAAAGAGACCTGGGGGTGTACGTACACAAATCTTTGAAGGTGGCAGGACAAGTTGAGAAGGCTGTTAAAAAGGCAGACGGGATCCTTGGCTTTATAAATAGAGGCATGGAGTACAAAAGCAAGGAGGTTATGCTAAACCTTTATAAAACACTGGATAGGCCCCAGCTCTGTGATATTGTGTCCAATTCTGGGCACCACACTTTAGGAAGGATGTCGAGGCCTTCGAGAGGGTGCAGAGGAGATTTACTAGAATGGTCCCAAGGGTGAAAGACTTCAGTTAAGTGGAGAGACTAGAGAAACTGGGTTTATTTTCCTTAGAGCAGAGAAGGTTAAGGGGGGATTTGATATATCGTGAACGGTTTAGATTGAGTAAATAAAGAGGAACTGTTTCCAGTGGCAGAAAGATTGGTAATCAGAAGTCATAGATTTAAGGTAATTAGCAAAAGAACCAGAGGCGACATGAGGACATTTTTTTACGCAGTGAGTTGTGATCTGGAATGCACTGCCTGAAAGGATGGTGGAAGGAGATTCAATAATAACTTTCAGGAGGGAGTTGGACAAATACTTGAAAAAGAAACATTTGCAGGCCTATGGGGAAAGAGAAGGGGAGTGGGACGAATTGGATAGTTCTTTCAAAGAGCTGGCACAGGCATAATGGGCCGAATGGCCTCCTTCTGTGCTGTATCATTCTCTGATTTTCAAACTTGGTGATATTGCTTAAGGATACTAAAAAGGATTATTACTTTGCAAATGCAAAAGAATGTTCTGGTAGTTCAATCTTGCAACCCTTGTGCTTTGTGATTTAAGTACTCATAAAGCCACCAGTTATGTTGTGGCTTCTGGTTCTACTTTCCCATACTATACATTGTGCTGGCCCTGTAGATTTGTGTGTCAACCAGCAGAGGTCACTAACAACTTGCCATACTGCAGGGACACAAGTGAAAATCTTGTGCGCCTACATTGCAGAACCAAGGCTGACAATTCAGCAGCAGTTTGGTTACTCAGCAAATGGCTGTGAATATTGACACAATTTTTGCACTTCTAACTTGAGATGGGGCCTGGCCTGACTTGTCGCAACACACTGGCTGCAATATCAGCTCTTTCTCAGAGAAGTGACGATTACCATAAATTATCAGAGAAGTGGATTACTATAAAATATCATCATCATACTTATTTAATTGGATTTTTGTAATTAATTTGCAATTTTAGTTTTGCATCATAGTCACAGCTATTTCTTACTGTTCAATTCTAATAAAGAGTAAATATATATAGAGAGTTTATTCTGGAGAGCGAGACAATTGCTGAATAGGAGAGAGGTGAAGAAATTAGGAGCAACTCTGACCTGGTTCCTCGCGAGATGGTCTTCATTGACTATAATCAGAACTCTACTCATGCACAAATGAGATTGATGTTTAGTCATTTGGACCCATCCACAGTATAGTGCTAGACAAAATCCCAACAGTCTTCAACATGTACTATTGCCCATGAATATTACATTAGCTGACCTGATGTTGACTGTTTCCTTCTTTCCATGCGAAGACCCAAGAGAATAGTTTGGGTGTGGGAGCAATATCAGGAAAAACATCAGTCTGAAAACTTCATCATTTGTATAATCAAGAGACTTCTTCAGCCAGTGTTGTTCTAACAGATAGATGGAGCTTGAGGCACAACAAAAAACGTCTCGAGTTGAAGTTGTCAATTTGGCAATTTATTATGTTATAGTACATAAAATAAGTAAATACAGTTAAAATGTTCCAATTGTATTTGCTTCACATTGGATCGCAATGGAGTCTTCTCTGGTCAAATATTAATACAAACATTTAATGCAAAAGTCTCAGCGTTCTTCCTGCAGTGCCTAGAGCTGCAGACTTGTTCAGGGGGTGGGAGGCTGCAAGCATCTCAAATTCGCTCGTAGAGAAGGTTAGTTGTTAACATCAACCTAAATTAAGTTAAACTACATACACTAAAGAGCCTTTTGTTTTCTCGCAGCAATATATTGCAAATCAGTTTATTTTGGGAAAAGTTTTTGGAGGCTTGTAGAAATATTAATAGATCTGTTTGATTCACAGTTAGGAAGTTCATATTGAGAGCCTAGCCGCTAGGATGAGGGGAATGAGTCCATGATTGAGGGAGATACACATGAACTACAGACGGTGAGGTTGATGGCAAAATGGCCTTTTTCCTGAGCTTCCTTGCATTCTTCAATTGAAGCATTGCTATTTTAAGCTAAATTTATTTCGATTGCCAGAATTTCCCCCAAATCATCTAGCTTCTCCCAGAAAAGTGTCTGTTAATTTTAGTTTGGCTTGTATTTCAGCCTCCCAAAAGCCTGAGTTTGGACTAGATGCTTGGGTTCAGATCTGTGACACTGTTAGCTGATTAGCCGATTATGCAGTCTAAATATGTGCAGTATCTACAACTTTCTACGATGCATCAATACCATTTACTCAACTGAATTGTTAATAAAAGGAAGAAAGACTTTCATTTATACAGCGCCTTTCATGACCACTGGACGCCCCAAAGTGCTTTACAGCCAATGAAAAACTTGTTGAAGTGACATCACTGTTGTAATGTTGGAAATGCGGCAGCCAATTTGCACACAGCAAGATCCCACAAACAGCAGTGTGATTGATTACGAACAGATAATCTGTTGAGTAATGTTGATTAAGAGATAAATATGGGCCAGGACACTGGGACTAACTCCTCTTTTGTACCTATATTTCCCAATGTAAATTCCTATGTCCATATTTCCCAATTTTGATACTTTATCCACATCAACTATCATCTGTCATGAAGTAATTACATGTTTTGCCTCTAGGTGGCACCACAGTTCCCCTCCACAAAAATTGCTTTCAGGACAAAACAATCAAATAAATGCATATTTTACAATAACATATTTAAATTTGCCAAATGAATTGCTTTTCTGTCTTTTATTACCTTCATTAAAGTTTTTACTTAATGCCTCGACGTCTCTGAAAAGCCAGAGTTTGGTCTCTATTAGCTGAATGCAGATTGTACAGTCTGAGCATGTACAATGCTGCCAGGTCCCATCAAGCACCATTTAGTCAGCTGAATTGCTGGAATATTTTCTTCTGTTTCAAGTAGTGTTCAGCTCCTATTTTTCAAAGTTATTTGAAGGAAAGCTAGAGGACAAATTTCAGAAAATGCTGGAAACACTCAGTAGGCCACGCAGCATCAGTGGAGAGAGGAAGGTAGGGTTATCGTTCCAAGTCAATGACCTGATGAACGCTTTTAATATCAGATTTCCAGCATCTATAGTATTTTGCTTTTTGGAGGAATTTCAAATCTTTATTCAGCTAAAGTTGATATTGAGTTGCTGTGTATGTGTGTAATTGGTAATGGCTTTCAGAGAGAGTGACAGACAGATGGGCGCAGACTGTCCTCATCATATTTTGATTTTTTTCTTCAAAAATAAAAAAGTTCTAATTATCACCTGTGTTTTCTTGATGGCAATTAGAATGTTTACATTTCATCATAGAGAGGGAGACAAAACTAATCACTAAACCAATCACTAAACACCAAATTCAGTTGTTGGAGCGATTCCTTAGAAAGTTGAAAACCAGTGCTGCCCCCACCACACCAGGCACTGCTGACGGGTGCCAGAAGCCATCAGTGAGCCATGCCGCACCTTCTATCCCAGATATGCCAAACCTCAAGTACACCACCTACAGTTATGTCAAAACCCCAGGTTTGATAGCCACAGTGATGTTAGGTGAAAGGACCCCACTGCAGCAGTGTCGAACTACGTGACCGCCCTCTCTCTTTTCCCCACCCCACCCCACCCCCCACTTGGGTCGAACACCAGGGCCCTCCCCAGTGCTTACTAAAGCCAAAAACTGCTTTCAAGTGTAACTAAGCCCCATTCTTCTTCCCCATTACTGCTGAATACCAGGCATTTATCTCCAACTGGTGCATCTTGCATACCATCTTGTATTCTCAGCTTTTAAAACGGAAAGGGATGAAGATTAGATAAATCGGTAAATGAATATATATAAAATAAAGACCGTTTACTTATAGTTTTTACAGAATAGTCAGCAGAGTTGTGGAATTCAACCCCCAAAGCATCAGTAAAAATCCCACAATTGCATTAATAAAAATTAAATTTGCCTTATTCACTGTAAATTAGTGTCCGTGATGACTTGTTCTGTATCACTTTTTATAAAACAGTGAATCCACAGGAGATATAGTTATTTAAAATAAATGCAGCAGGACATTTATTTTAAATATAATTTAGTTTTCCCCACAGCTGGGGGCCACTCTTTGAGAATCAATTAAAGGTAAGTAAAATTAATAGGTAATTTTAATCGTGACAGACAGGCATGATGGAAATAGACCAACTGGAAAGTGTTAAAGGAAGTATGTGTTACTTGATTGCAAGTGCACCTACATAAGAGTTTTAATAGTTATGCTTTATTTTTTGTCCTCTCCCACTGGATTTTCCACAAGAACTACTGCTCCAGACTTCATTACAGCTTTGATCCAGACATAGGTGCAAGAGCTGAATGTTGAGAGGTGAAGAGTAGCTGCCCTTGATCAAGGCAGCATTCACCCTAGTATGACCAAGGAACTCTAGCAAAACTGAGGCCTAAGGGGTGAAGGGGAATCCATGCAGTAGTTGAAGGCATACTCGACACACAGGTTGTGGTTGTTGGTCAATCATCACAGCCCTGGGACATTGTTACAGTAGCATCTCAGGGTAGTATCATTGACCTTACTATCTTTAGCTGCTTCGTCAGTGACCTTCCCTCTGTCATAAAGTTAGGAATGGGGCTATTGACTGGTGGCTCCAGAGTGTTTAGCTCCATTCATAACTCCTCCATTAATGAAGCATCCCATGACAATCTGCAACAGGACCTGGACAACTCCGCTACTGAATTTCTACGCTTACGGTGTGGACTGCCAACGGTTGTTATTGAGCTTAGGCGTCAGCCTTGGCTCAGTGGTAGCACTCTCGCCTCTGAGTCAGAAGGACATGGGTTCAAGCTATGCTCCAGAGACTTGAGTACATCATCTAGGCTGACATTTTACTGCGTTACTGAGGGAGCGCTGCACTGACTGAGGTGCCGTCTTTCATTGAGACATTAAACCGAGGCCCCGTCTGTCCCCTCAGGTGGATGTAAAAGATACCATGACACTTTTCGATGAAGAGCAGGGGAATTCTCTTGGTGTCCTGGCCAAATTTTGTCCCCCAACCAACATCACTAAAACAGCTTATCTGGCCAATTATATCATTGCAGTTTGTGGAACCTTGATGTGCGTAAATTGGCTGTGGTGTTTCCCTAAATTGCAACAGTGACTCCACTTCAAAAAGTACTTCATTGTTAAGGGCTTTGGGATGTCCTGAGGTTGCGAAAGGCGCTATATAAATGCAAGTTCATTCTTTCTTTGGTGCTGAGGCAGGTTTCAAAGTGCACCCTCCAGCTGCTGCATATGGAGCTGCTCGGGGACGACTCAGTGATGACATCACTACACCAGCCTAGTGGAAAGGGAGACCGTTCGGCAGGATCGCCAAACTGAGAAAGTTGACACCTTTTAAAGCAGTATACATCAAAATTGACTCCGGCTGATATTTTCTTCTATAAAATGGGGAATGGAATGGGGGTGGTGGGGGGCAGTCCTGACCATCTTCGAGTTGGCTCCCCATTATAAAAATTGACGAGTTGATGATGATCTGGCTTTTTTAGCCCATTAAAGCCTAGAAATGTAAAGAACTCGACGCAATAAATTCCTCTCTTTTGTATGATTTTTAAGTGCTGAAATAAGAAATGTTGCGTCTTCGTGAGTTATCTGATCAGATGTCCCAGCAAACATGTCGGGTTCCCAACAAGAAAGTTGAGCGGGGATATTGCTCTAAATTAAATGGGGCCGATTGACATCCTAGTGACTGTATATGATCTACACTGTTGAAAGTTCACAAAAACTCAGAACATGTATAATGGACATTATGAATTTTGACTTGGGTCCTGAAGTAATTCTGCACACTTCTGGGCAAAGGGCTTACGCCATAGTTTATGCAGTGGAGGGAAGTTCTCTTACCTTTCATCTCTTGATTTCCTTCATGAAAGGGGTTTGACATATCAAACACTCTCTTTTGACATCAGTGTGGAAACTTAATCATATTCTGCATAAGCTCCTGCCTTTGAATTTAAGGCTTGATTTTTTTTTTTAAACGAAAAAACTTTCATCAGCCCTTTTAGAACTGAGATGAGGAGGAATTTCTTCTGAGGGTTGTAAATCTGTGGAATTCTCTGCCCCAGAGAGCCATGGAGGCTGGGTCATTAAATACATCTAAGGTGGGGATAGCCAAATTTTTGCAAGATAAGGGAGTGAAGTGTTATGGGGAGCAGGCAGGGAAGTGGTTTTGAGCCCAAGATCAGCCATGATCTTATTGAATGGCGGAGCAGGCTCGAGGGGCCAAGTGGCCTATTCCTGCTCCTCTTTCTTATGTTCTTATCATTGAAGGATATATGGGTTGCAATCCTGGTTTCAGTCAAGAGACTTGGGGCTAAAAATTCAGTTTGGGGCGCCCAGCTCGCCTGGGCGCCGGAATTACCGCTGCGCGCCGAGCCACTTGCGCCATCGGGATATTCAGTTTCAGCGCTCCAAGTGGAAGCCGGCCGCTAAACAAGGCTTTAGGCGCCCCGCTTGGGGCGCTGAAACTGAATTTCGGCGCACAAAGTGCCGCAGCGCCACCCGCTGCGGCACAGCACGCTGCGGTACTGCAGGCCTTCCTCCCACTGTTAAGGGGGAGGTGCCTGCAACAGCGCGATCCCCGCTCGCGAGTGCCGGCAAATGAGCCCGGCACCAAGGAGAAGTGCCGGGCTCTCGGGAAACAGCCGGCAATGCCGCGGGGGGGGGGGGTGGGGGGGGTGTGTAGGAGGCCGGGGACGGAGGTGCGGGCAGGCGGCCGCCGAAAAACCGGCCGGCTGCACCTCCACCTTAACTCGCCCCACTACCGCCACAGGTAGGCCCCTGTGTACCGGTCGCTATTTGCGGCCGGCGCGGAGGAGGCGGCGGCGACCTAATATGGCGCTCGGGGTGGTAGCGGGGCGCTGCGCACACCGATGACGTCATCGGTGGTGGCGCAGCGCTACAGGCTAACGCCGCCATTAGCGCCCCGCTAAATATCGCGGTGGTTGTGGCCAGAGGCGCAAACGCCCTCTTTGGGCGCAAACTGGTGGCGCAGGCCACTGAATTTCTAGGCCTTGGTGAGTTCCAGGGCTACGGAATTTAAAAAAAAAAAAAAACCTGCCATGTTATCAGGCAAGAGAATGGGATATTCTTTCATCCTTACTTGGAATTTTAACTGAAGCTTAATTCTTACACTTGTATCAAGGCCACAATTTCACACCTAGTTCTGACAGTGGGAGGTGGGGTAAAGAGAAATACACACAGCAGACATCAGAAAGACGAAAGATCTTTGGAAAACCTCCAATTTTTTGTGTCCATGGGATCAGAATACTTGGTTTCCCATTTCCAAGCAGCATCCTTTGTGTTGGTTAATAGGTGCTTCATGGAATTGTATTGATGAATGGATTGTATTGGCCCATTATCAAAGCATAGTGTAAAAGTCCTCAAACTATTAAAGGGCATAATATTAAAGCATTAACAACTTGGGTTAACTTTCATTAGTTCGGGTTGCAGGGGATGTATAAAGAAATTGCAGAGAGCAGTAGCCACAATTTCAGTGCCTGAAATTGTTATCAAGAAAGTGCTGCACTTTGATTAGGAACAGGAGTAGGCCATTTAGTGCCTTGGGCCTGTTCCGCCATTCAATTAGATCGTGGCTGATCTGCATCTCAACTCCATTTAGCCGCCTTTGCTCCATATCCCTTAAGACCTTTACCTAACATAAATCTATTAGTCTCAGTTTTGAAATTTTCAGTTGACCGAGCCTCAACAGCTTTTTGGTGGAAGAGAGTTCCAGATTTCCCTTTGTGTGAAGAAGTGCTTCCTGACACCAGCCCTGAACAGCCCAGCTCTAACTTTAAGGTTATGTCCTCTTGTTGACTAATTGTTTTAATCCATTTCAGGAATTCTCAAGTGAGTTCTATCACTTCCTAAAAGGCATTATTGTGTATCCAAAGAGTGATTAACGACAAACAAAAGTAATTCTTTCTTGTGAGAATACTTCATTCTTGGATGGAAGTACTTTTTTTGGTCAGCTAGGGGACGTTTTACTACATTAAAGGCGCTATATAAATGCAAGTTGTTGCTGTTAGGTGCGGCAACATATAGTGTTGAGTCCTTTTTTAGTGAATCGAAAAATAATTTCCCAGAGTTTTTTTCCCCTAAGTTGGCCTGAGGTTTTTTTTCTCTTGCTTTTTGCTTCTCTCAGCAGACTGTGTGATTGGGAGAGTAGGTGGATGATGCATGGTGACTGCACCATGTCCCACTCCCAGATGGTCTTTCCCTGTCCATTTTTTTAATGATCATATGTCTCCAAATTGAGCTACTGGAAAATCTACACGTAGAGTTTTTGTTTGCTTATTTTCTCCCATTCTGTCCCCTTTTTTCCCCTTCACTCAGAGGGTTGTGGACCTTTGGAATTCTCTTCTCCAAACGGCTGTGGATGCTCAATCGAGAGAGATAGATTTTTGGACACTTAAGAGAATCGAGAGATATGGGGATAGGGTGGGAAAGTAGAGTTGAGATAGAAGATCAGCCATGACTTAAGTGGGATTAGAAGGTCATGAGTTTTTAGGGGATAAAATAGTGCTCAAAATCCTGAATATGGATGGAAAAACAGGACAAGAATGCTGGTCTGAAAATCTTTTCTAAGGTGCTACCAGTGGTTATGTGATAAAGTTGAGAAACAGCAGCTCCTTTCATTCAAACCGAGAAGGTTAATACGGTTTGATGGCAGTGTTTTTTTTAATTTGTTCACGGGATGTGGACGTCGCTGGCAAGGCCAGCAATTTTTTTCCCATCCCTAATTGCCCCTTGAGAAGGTGGTGGTGAGCCGTCGCCTTGACAACTGAGTGGCTTGCTGCTAGGCCATTTCAGAGGGCTTCGAGAGTCAACCACATTGCTGTGGGTCTGGAGTCACAAAAAGGCCTGACCGGGTAAGGACGGCAGGTTTCCTTTCCTAAAGGACATTAGTGAACCAGATGGGTTTTTACGACAATCCAGTAGTTTCATGGTCACCATTACTGGTAATGGCTTTTTATTCCAGTTATTTAATTGACTGAATTTAAATTCTCAAGCTGCCGTGATGGGATTTGAACTCGGGTCTCCAGATCATTAGTCCAGGCCTCTGGATTGTTAACCGCTATGCCACTAACCATTATGGAGGGTTCGGAAAAGGTAAATAGGTTACTGAGTCAGTAACTAGCGTACATAAAATTAAGCTCATCAGTTTAAAAAAATATATACATGGAGAAATTAGGAATTTTTTACTTTTTACATAGTGGTTGTTGGGAGGTGGAATGACCTACCAGAAACAGTGGCTGAAGCAGAATCCACAATGCCCTTTAAAAGGGAAGTGATTAATTGCTTGAAGGGGGAAACATTTTTTTTTATTCGTTTATGGGATCAGGGCGTCGCTGGCAATGCCAGCATTTATTGCCCATCCCTAGTTGCCCTTGCGAAGGTGGTGGTGAGCCGCCGCCTTGAACCGCTGCTGTCTGTGTGGTGATGGTACTCCCACTGTGCTGTTAGGTAGGGAGTTCCAGGATTTTGACCCAGCGACGATGAAGGATCAGCGATATACTTCTAAGTCAAGATGGTGTGTGACTTGGAGGGGAACTTGGAGGTGGTGGTGTTCCCATGCGCCTGCTGCCCTTATCCTTCTAGGTGGAAGAGGTCGCGGGTTTGGGAAGTGCTGCCGAAGAAGCCTTGGCGAGTTGCTGCAGTGCATCTTGTAGATAGTACACACTGTAGCCACAGTACGCTGGTGGTGGAGGGAGTGAATGTTTAAGGTGGTGGATGGGGTGCCAATCAAGCGGGCTGCTTTGTTCTGGATGGTGTCGAGCTTCTTGAGTGTTGTTGGAACTGCACTCATCCAGGGAAGTGGAGAGTATTCCATGACACTCCTTACTTGTGTCTTGTAGATGGTGGAAAGGCTTTGGGGAGTCAGGAAGTGAGACACTCGCCACAGAATACCTAGCATCTGACCTACTCTTGTTGCCATAGTATTTATGTGGCTGGTCCAGTTAAGTTTCTGGTTAATGGTGTCCCCCCAGGATGTTGACAGTGGGGGATTCGGCGATGGTAATGCCATTGAATGTCAAGGGGAGATGGTTAGACTCTCGCTTGTTGGAGATAGTCATTGCCTGGCACTTCTGTGGCGCGAATGTTACCTGCCATTTATCAGCTCAAGCCTGAACATCGTCCAGGTCTTGTTGCATGCGGGCATGGACTGCTTCATTATCTGTGGAGTGGCGAATGGTGCTAACTGTGCAGTCATCAGCGGACATCCCCATTTCTGACCTTATGTTGGAGGGAAGGTCATTGATGAAGCAGCTGAAGATGGTTGGGCCTAGGACACTGCCCTGAGGAACTCCTGCAGTGATGTTTGACCTTCAACCACCACAACCATCTTCCTTTTGTTTGTGCTAGGTATGACTCCAGCCAGTGGAGCGTTTTCCCCCTGATTCCCATTGATTTCAGTTTTACTAGGGCTCCTTGATGCCAGACTTGGTCAAATGCTGCCTTGATGTCAAGGGCTGTCCCTCTCACCTCACCTCTGGAATTCAGCTCCTTTGTCCATGTTTGGACCAAGGCTGTAATGAGGTCGGGAGCCGAGTGGCCTTGGCAGAACCCAAACTGGGCATCAAGTGAGCAGGTTGCTGGTGAGTAAGTGCCGCTTGATAGCACTGTTGATGACACCTTCCATCACTTTGCTGATGATTGAGAGTAGACTGATGGGGCGGTAATTGGCCGGGTTGGATTTGTCCTGCTTTTTGTGGACAGGACATACCTGGGCAGCTTTCCACATTGAAAGCATAGGAGGAGGAGGGAGTGAAACTAAATGGATAGGTCTTTCAGAGAGCTGCACAGGTGCAATGGATTGAACAGCCTCCTGTGTTGTAAAATTCTGATACCCTGTACTTTAGTACCTGTACTGTGGCGATAATATGTGTCGTTTCAATTTGTTAGTTTTTTTTTAAGGAAGAATTTTAACACTAATATGCCCATTCTTTTCTCTTCAGTGTGTACACCAGTTGGTCTCTCCAGAATGTTCACAGTAATGGGACAGTTGCTGGTAAAGCCTACAGTAAGTAATGAAAACTCTCACTGCAGTATACAGTAAGTAGTTCTGCTTTTATGTGCTTCTGATAACCAGTTTACATATGCAACATATTCTGTTTATGTATTCACCAGATGTGTTAGCTGTTTGGTAATTTTTTGTTCGAAGAATATGTGCAAAGCAATAGTTGATACCTCAACCATGTCCCTCTGGCCTCGGGAAGGATACCAAGCTTGAATGCTCCTGTCATGTTTCGTATTGTGTATTTTAGTCAGAACCACTAACAAGATTTGTAAGGGAGCATCAAAATTTAGAAGAGGCTCATGTTGATGGTGTAATCCATGAAATATTCCTGTATACAGACGATAATCCAAGGGCAATTTAGGTGATGAACCTATACATAACTTTTTTTTAAAAACTTGCGTGTCCCTTTTAGCAATCTTAATGGCCAGTAGCAGTGTTCTGTTTGCGTTGGTTTTCAGCAACCTTATTGGTTGGTAGTAATTGCATGGTGATCGGATTGTTCTATATTTGATAGGTGGTACATCAGTGGCAGGGGCAGACCGGGAATGTAAAACGGCTCTGGAAAATATTCTGAAAGTGGTCCATGTCACCCATCCGATAGTCTTATAACCTCATTTTCAGTAACCCTATTCCTACTTATTCAGTTACTGTTAGTCATTGTAGACAAATTACTCATTAATCACAGTGCAGGTAAGCAATCTCTTCAAGGCCGTTGTTTGTGTGGGTTTCCTCCGGGTGCTCCGGTTTCCTCCCACAGTCCAAAGATGTGCGGGTTAGGTTGATTGGCTATGATAAATTGACCCTTAGTGTTAGGGGGATTAAATACGTGGGGTTACGGGGATAGGGTGGGATATGTGTTGGTATAGGGGTTACGGGGATTGGGTGGGATATGTGTCGGTGCAGGCTCGATGGGCCGAAATGGCCTCTATCTGCACTGTGGAGTTTCTGTGATTCTGAATTGAAAGGCCCAGGAATAAGGCATGGTGAATTATGTTTAACATGCAGCCCTTGCCTATACAGATATGCAAAATGAAAATCACCCTTTTCATGGTGAAAAGAACTGCTTATCACTGATTTGCATTCAGCGCTCTGAATAGTCTTTTAGCCAGTATTAACTTAATGGGCGCTGTGATCAAAAAACAGGTATTTTGACAGATACCTGCTGCTGTACTTTGACACCCCTCTCCACTTCTGCAAAAATGCTCTTTACTGTAATATTCCATATTACTTATGTAGCACTTTTTGAAACCCAGATCTTTTTTCTGGTCAGTGTGCCTTCTAAAACATGACTGTAAAGTTGGAAAAGTGAATGATTGACTCTAAATCCCAACCATATTTTCACAGTAAGTGAAAAGTAAAGTTGTAACACCAAACTTGTATCATACAAACTTAAATGGAATGTACATCATAAAAAAATATTTTATCCATCATTCTTTAACCATATAAATTTTGATTTTGCACTTGCTTTGTTTTTGATTCATATTGCTTTTTGATGCTTTTATCTTGTTTTTGGTTTTTATTTTGTTTTTTATTTTTTTCATTTTTGATGGGTTTATTTTGTCTTTTGATGAATTTTATCTTATTTCCAATTGATTTTATTTGGCTTTTCTAAATTTTGATTGGTTTATTGTGTGTATGATGGGTTTTATTTTGATTTTGATTAATTTAAAACATTGATACCTACATGTAGCTCCGATGGGCCAACCGGGAATTCTCCCGATGTCCAGGCAGCCCAATCCGTCCCTGATCGGTGGAATTCGCTTAAAATAATAACAGACAAAACCAATCAAATCCCAGTTTTCAGCAGCCATGACAGGTCTCCATTTTATCCAAGCTCTCCCAGCCCGGCTTCAGCATCTATACCACCTGTCATTCACACTCGGACCTCCCACTCTCGCTCCTGGCTCTTGCTCACCAACATCTCTCTGTAGCATGGAGTTTCCTGTTCTGTTTTGGGCCTTGCTCCCTCAATCTCTTCTAATCGCTTCCTGCTGGCTTCAGAACTTCCTTAGCCACAACAGTGTGCAAGTGTGGTGACTATGGTTATTTGTCCCATTCTCCAGGCTGGCACCCTCTGCCTCACTCCTGGTCCACTGGACTTTAGCCTCACTCCTTTGCTTCTCCCTACTATTGAGCCTCTGACTTTCCTGGTACAAGAGTGTTGCTGCTCTATGATTGTCCTTCGTTCTGGCCTGTTGCTTGCTGTTCGACCTGCCTCCTTCCTGCCCTCTGTCATTCCTCCCCTTTGTACCTCATTCCTATGCCCTCCCTCTGTCTAGTTCTGTCTCCTACACCCTACCAGAGTCCTCTGCTGCTAGTGTCTTTGATATTAAGGGGCAATGGTTGACGTACAAAAGTCTGCTGGGGTGACAAACAATGGGAAATAAACTTTCACAATTTTGTTCAGTCTTTGTCTAGTTTAGCACTGTTAAATATGCATCTGACAAGTGTTTAGGAGGTAGTATATTTTATTGAAGACTTTATTGAAAACTTGGATTAATGTAAGGGTTGTCAGAGTTCTGGGTCTGTAATAAACGTTTACAAATTGGATCATGTAAGCACTTGAAAAATAAAGTAAGGCTGGTTAACTACCAGTGTGGTATTGAAAGGTTAAGAGTTGTATGGGATACTGCTTTAGGAATGGAGATGAGTGTAAAAAGATGGAAACACATTTGTCTTGGGTAAGAAAAATCACATGGAACGCCAATTTTGAGTTCAAGATTACAAATTGGCTTTACTTCACACCCACTGGACTCAAAAGAATAAGAATTTAATGCAAATTGGTGAGATGTGAAATTGCTAAAATAGGAGATGTGGAGAAAACTAAGGGCAATCTTTCTTGTACATTATCAGCGCCTGCTCGTTCAATCCTTTTGGTCATTCGATCTATAAGTACTTATGTGTATGAAGTATGCTATGTATTGTGTAGTCCAGACTTGAAAGCCAAAATTGTTCTTTAGATTGTATTAGCTTGTAGATTTATCTTGTCACTATGATGAAGATTTATGAAAATATGAAACCATGGTGACAACCAAAGAGCTGGGTATCATGGAATAATTGACTGGAAATGACACATATGCTTGATAAGTATTTATCAATTTTTAGAGGAATGTGAAAGAACCACTAGTGGAAATTAATATTCAAAAGAAAGAATCTGCATTTATATAAAACCTTTTCACATCCTCATATCCCAAAGCACTTTACAAGCAGTGGATCATTTTTGAAATGCGGTTACCGTTGTTGGGTAGACAAAAGCAACAGCCAATTTGCGCACACGGTCCCACAAACATTAGATGAATTACGAGATGATCCGTCCTTGGTGGTTGTTGAGGTAGCTGCCTGATCATCTTCAACTAGTGCCGTGGGTTCTTTTACATCTACATGAGCAGGCATACAGGGTTTAATGTCTCATCCGAATAATGGCACCTCGAACACTGAAGCACTCCCTCAGTACTGCACTGAAGTGTCAGTCTTGATATATGCTCAAATCTGTAGTGGGCCTTGAACCCACAACCTCTGACTCAGAGCAGTGCGCTATTAACTGAACAAAGATGACACTTAGACACGCTATTAAAAGCTCAATGGGACTAAAACTCAAAGTAATTGGACTCGGATAGTGTATATCCCACAATACTGAAGGAGGTTGGGGAGGAGATAACGGAAACAGTAACTATAATTTTCCACAAACCTTTAGAAACGGGACCTGAGTCAAAGGACTGGAGGATGGCAAATCTGTTTAAGAAAGGGGAAAAGGATAAGCTAGGAAATTATAGGCCAATTAGTCTCATCTTAATGGATAAATTTCTAGAATCCATAATATGGGAGGGACACTTGAACATGGATGAATCAGGGATAGTTAGCAAAGGGCAGGTAGTGCTAAGAAATGTAATTGAATTTTAGGGGTAAATCACAGTATATAACTAAAAGCACTACAGTGGATTTTGTATGGATTTTCAGAAGGCATTTGACAAATTGCTGTGGAAAGCAAATTAGGGGCATGACAAACTATGAGTAAGATTATAGGAAAATATGGACAGAATAGTGGAGTGGGCCGACAAGTGGTAGAATCAGTAGAATGCAGAGAAAAGTGAAGTTAACATGTTTTGAAGATAATGAACAATGAAAGGAAGTGTATTCTAAATGGTAAGGCTCTAATAGAGTGGGACAATAAAAATATCTGGTGATACTGAATTTAGATAACACGTCGGTTAGGCCAGAGCTGAAATATGTGCAATTCTTGGCACACTATTATAGGAAGGATATTCAAGCTATGGAAAGGATATACAGTAGTAAGATTCACCTGAATGATGTCAGGAATGAAAGATTATAGTTATGAAGAAACGCTGGAACATTTGGGGCTTTATTCCATTGCACGATAGAAGGTTGAGGATCTAATCGAGGATTGCCAAAATAGGGAGGGTTTTGAGAGGATAGATTGTGAAAGATTAATTCCACAATTGGCAAAATGGTAATGAGTTACAGACTCCGGATTCTCACTGAAGGGAAAATTACATCAATGTTTTTCACACTAAGGGTTAAAAGCATATGTCCATTGAGAGAGATCAGTTAAAAGAGAATTGAATAAATATTTGAAAAGGAAGAATACAAAAGATGCAAAGAAAAGGCAGGGAATTGGGATCAGATAATTCCAGTTGAAGAACTTTTAACAGCACAGGCACGAGGTACAAACGGTCTCCTCCTGTGCTGTCGATGCAATGATTCAGCAATTCTAATTTTCAGTGATTTTTCTTAAACTGTTGTCACACATTGAAGATTTTTTAAATTGATCTGTTTATTTTTCAGATCCTGGAAGACCTGGATGAACAAATCTACTGCATTGGCTTGCAGGAGGAAGCACTTATAAGGAGGTTAAATGGTATGCGGAACCTACTGGTAATTTTTTTCACATTCTGGTGGCTGAATGTGGTCGACGGAGAAGATGCAATGAGAATGTAGATGATTCATTGAAATGATAAACTGCATGAGGCGCTCTGTTTTCAGGAGCAGTCTGATTTATGTGAGAAACATTAGACTTTGTAATGGGATTAATGGTTGCAATTCCAGTGCAAAATAGAACAGAATGTCCAATCAATTTCTATCACTGCCTTTATTAACAGATAGTTAACGTTTACCCCGAGTGCTTCTCTCAAGGTTGTAAGAAAGCCTGCATCAACTTACTGCTGCTACTATTTGTTAGCATTATAAATGATATGAAAAGCGAGGAAGAGATGAAAATATATTGTTGGGCTGTTTGTGTATGGTTGGAATAGGCCTAATCGAAAATACTTGAGCTATTAATAGAAAATAGTGGAGGGCTAATGAGCTATCCCATACATCTTGAATGATGGTGGAAAAATGGATTGCTATAGAGCTGAACGCTTGTTGAATTTTGGAACTATATAAAGGCCACTGATCAACTCGTTCCGCCTCATTGAATATGATGCTCACATTGGGTGAGGACGAAAGGTAGAGTCTGGTCTTTTACCTTCCCTACTCTGGTCAGGTCATTGGATTTCTTGCGGCACTGCACCGCCATCCTGGGGCCTGTGATGTGGCATTCAGTGGCTCTGTCGCCTCCATCCACACCCACCTCCTGATGCAGGGGAGCCGAGGAGCCAGTCACTCCTTCCCTCTATCTCGTCCAGGAGGGCCTGCAGGTCATCTTCCACGAAGTTGAAAGCCCTATTCCTGGCATTTCCTGCGATTGTCATCTAAGAGAAGGGAGACTTTACAGAGCAATTTAAATGATTTATTTAAAAAATATTTGAATTGTGTGCTGTTTACTTGCACTACCCAACAACTTGCATTTATATAGCGCCTTTTAGTGTCGTAAAATGTACCCAGCCTCATTCTGAAGTAAAACTTTTTTCCTCCAACTTTTATATTCCTCCACCATAGCATCTTGAGGCCCCATTGGTTCTGACCCTATTGGGCGAATATACAGAGTTATGGCCATTTTACACTTGGGACGTATTCTAGTGAGATTGGCAGCAAATTTGAGCGTAACTTGTCATTGGTAAATGGGGCATGAGATTGGGTGCATTGACGATCCAACTTCTGGGTTGCATCCATGGAGTAAATTTCAGGCCTCTGTCTCCTGAAGAAATCCAAAGTCGGCTGAATAATAATATGTTCTTTGGGGCACAGAAAGCACCCTGAATGGCAGGATCATTGGTGTGATGGTAATCGGTTGCTAGTTCATAAGATGCACATCGGTTATGCTGCCTGTCTTTCCCACCTCGCCTCCCGCAAAAAAAAACCTCCCAAGAATAGATGAAGAGATACGGTACAGCTCTCCCCGACTCATTCTGGAAGGTTTTAAATAATTTAAGCAAAATCGTTTCTGGTACCAAGTAATCTGCCATAACCGTCAAATTTCTCGGTAGAAAAAAATCTGTAGAATAAAAGGGGTAGCATATTCTATATATAGTTAAAAGCATAAGTGATCATTTTTCTTATGGTGAAAAGAATGAGAGAGGGGGAGATCCTTCCAGCAAGTGAGAATATTCTTGATTTGGTCGATCACTTTTTCAAAGTGAATCACAACAGCCTGCTGGAGGCCTGGCAAATGGTACATGCACAGATATTTTGTACCTCTATTGAATTGTTTAAAAAGGAGGCCCTTGTAGCTCAAAGCAACTAAGGATAGGCAATAAATGCAGCTTTGCCAGTGTTGCCTACATCCTGAGAACAAATTGGAAAAAAAAGATCTTTCTCATCAAATAATGAATGTAAGTGCAGCTTACTTTGAAGCAGATTTTGTGGTTGCACTGTATATGCAAAATTAATAGTGTGTGTATTTTCAACTGATAACTTATTTTTGTGCTTGTTTGTTGTACAAAAGATGCACTGATAAATCTGTACCTTTGGGTGGCTTCATGTGCTGTGCACGTCCTCCACGTATAGATGTATAAAAGACATTGTGAGGCTTTTAGCAGGCTTGTTAAACTTTCCATTATACTCAACTTGCATGTCACAATCCTGCTACAATCACTGGGTTAAGGCCAAGATACTTTATTATGAAGTCATGCAAGTAACTGGTGTACTGATGCGTAGTGATTACTTTCTATTTAAAGCAAAACAAAAATACAGATCTAACAACTGATGGTAATTAAATTTAGCGTCTTTAGAAATTCAGACCTGATTGATTTTGGCTGATTTTGATTTTTCACCAAGTAGTGAAGATCAACTGATTTTCATAGCTTTGAAAATGTAAAATGTAATTATAATGTAGTACTTATCAGTGGATGTTTGATGTTTGCTGGCTACTGTTGGGGTCATCTCAAAAGTTTTTTCCAAGAACATTTCAGAATATCATGGGCTAAAAATTCGGGGGCTTAACGCCACCTGTTGCTGGCAAAAAATAGCGAAAAGAGGGTGGCCACCGCTCTGCCACCAGCTGGTGGTTGGTCCCACCACGTTCTCCATTTTTCCAGGCCTGGTAGCGCTGTCATTAAGAAGTATCGCCCTGCAGAGAAAAATGAGGGAGCGGTGACGTCACGCTGACTTAACGTTGCCACGGCGAACTTCGACCCTAGCGCTGAGTTCAGTGCTGGGTCCTAAGCACATCAAGTAAACCCAGCCTTCAAGCTGACTCAGAGGTGTTGTCAGCACCTCTTGAAGGGACATGTAACTCTTTTCAGGTAAGTTTACATTTAAACTTTTGGACTTTTTAAATTTTACTGAAGTAATGGCTTGCTGCAATAGATGTTACAAGTTTTTTTTTTAAGTGTGTAGGGAGTGCTGCTAGACATTCGCAAGGCCTCAGATGGTAAAGGAAGGCCTCTAAAGACAGAAAATGCTGCAAATACTCAGCAGGTCAGGCAGCAACCGTGGAGAGAGAAACAGAGTTCACGTCTCCGGTCAAGATGCTGCCTGACCACCTGAGTATTTCCAGAATTTTATGCTGTCATTTCAGATTTACAGCATCTGCTCGCAGAGGGAAGAGGAAGACGCTGAAGAGGAAGCAGAAGGAAGGATGCAACCCAGACAGCCCCTTTCTGGCTGAAATATACATAATGGAATGATCCACAACCCCAATTCCCCTTTCAACATTAGTCCCCATACCTTACCTTTGTTGCTGACCATCACAGTGTCCTCTTGGCCACGATGCTGAAATAAAAGCCACCACAAAGCAAACCTCCCAATCCAACTTTATATATCTATCCGCCCAATATGACATTAAGAAATCAACTCATCACCCTTATGCATTCTCTTAGTGACTGTCTTGTGTGTGCCTTTGCCTATCTGACTGATCTCACGCAGGTAGAAGGCTGCTGACTTTCAGTGGGGGACACTGCAACTGGCCTTGCTGGTTGACCTTGAGCTGGTGGCTAGAAGTGTCAAATCAACTGTCTGTGTTTCTTCTTCACTTTCCTCTCCCTCTTCTTGGCCAACCATTGGCTGGGCAGGCTGCATTCCTTGGGTGTGAGAAATGAGGAAGGCACAAGGGTGGAGTTATGCTGAGGGGAGGGCGGAACAGCAAGAGGTGCATGCCAGAAGGAGGATAACATATGAGGATACCAGCATCTTGTATCCTTTCTGCATTGCCGCTGGCCAAGGGCTCAGCTGTACCCCTACCAAGAATGGCCTGCACTGTCTCCTACAAAGGGGTGATGTGAGGCTAGGAATGGGAGATGTGCCTCGTGATTGGTGCAGATTGTTGGTGGGTGGGGAGCCATGCATTGAACAGTGTGTGAGGCTAGTGATTCAGTTGGTAGGAGACGGCTTTTGAAAATGCATTCACTGACCTTGACCTGTGGTCTAAGGTCATGAAGAAGCTTTTGGCACTGGAGCCAAGTGGTGGGGGCGACACTGCTGGCAGTGATGGCCTCGGTGATGTGATCCCACATCGTTCGTTCTGGAGGGCCTCCTGGCCCTTGTGGGTGGAGGACCTCCCTTGCAGTGCTGACCCCCTGCACAAAGCTGGAGTGCCCCTTCCCTGGCTTGCTGAACCATTTGTGTTAGTGCTGAAGCACTTTTCCCATTTTGAGGTTCTGAAGGGAATTCAGCTTTAAGTGCTGAAGACTCCCATTTGGGACTTTTTAATTTTTTTTTTAAGGCAGTCAGGGCTGAAAACTGCCTTTTCTCACACTTTTAATTTTTATTAGTTCCGAACACACTGCCCCTTTAATTCATAGCCCTTTTAATTGCCCACAATTCCTTTTGAACTCCATAGCCTCGCTCCCGACAGGCTGTTAGAAGCTGGAATGCCACTTCAGGGCAGGAACTTCGACATCCATGCCTGCACTAACTCCACCAGGAGGGCTTTACACAGTAAGTTAGTGCTGGGCTAAAAAATTTTAGCCCTCGGCACGAATTTTTCTCTGGTAACGCTTCGACCATTTTCAGCGGCCGTTAACCAGAGTTGCCGGTGACAACTCTCGTGGCGGACACACATTTTTCGCCCCATATTTTAAAATGTTCAGCAATCAATATAGACTTATATACCTGAGAAGGCATCATATCAATGCAAGCCTTTTCTTTCATCAAGGTGAAGAATAGAACAGTTGTGGGGGAGCAATGTTTCTACTTTTTGTATCCACCCTCAAGTATTTTTAGGTGTGACAAAGCATGAATTTCGGGCCTGAAAACTGGCCTAAACTAATTTCTCCCCACTCATTTTCACCAGTAGCATATGCAGGTACTTCAGTGCTCTATGCTGTGCACAAAATACACTATAAACCTTACACCCAATGAGGAAGTGGTGTTTTGGTGGATTTTAGCTAAGAAACATTGAAGATAGGAGCAGGAGTATGCCATTCGGCCCCTCGAGCCTGTTCCGCCATTCAATGCGATCATGGCTGATCATCCAAATTCAGTACCCTGTCACTGCTTTGTCCCCATATCGCTTGATCCCTTTAGCCTTAAGAAATATATCTAACTCCTTCTTGAATATATTTAATGAATTGGCCTCAACTGCCTTGTGTAGTAGAGAATTCCACAGGTTCACCACTCTCTGGGTGAAGAAATTCCTCCTCATCTCAGTCCTAAATGGCTTACCCCTTATCCTTAGACTGTGACCCCTGGTTCTGGACTGCCTGGCCATCGGGAACATCCTTCCTGCATCTAGTCTGTCTCGTCCTGTTAGAATTTTATAAGTTTCAATGAGATCCCCTCTCGTTCTTCTAAACTCTAGCGAATATAAGCCTAATCGACCCAATCTCTCATGTCATTCCTGCCATCCCAGGTATCCGTCTGGTGAATCTTTGCTGCACACTCTCCATGGCAAGAACATCCTCCCTCAGATAAGGTGACCAAAACTGCACACAATACTCAAGGTGTGGTCTCACCAAGGCCCTGTACAACTGCAGCAAGACATCCTTGCTCCTGTACTAGAATCCTCTCGCTAAGAAGGCCAACATACCATTTGCTTTCTTAACCGCCTGCTGCACCTGCATGCTTACCTTCAGCGACTGGTGCACAAGGGCACCCAGGTCTCATTGCACTTCCCCTTTTCCCCAATCTATTGCTGTTCAGATAATGGCCCAGAAATTTGGGTCTCCACGGGTGAGTACGCACGGGGTACTCGCCCATAAGCCCAATGGAAGTGCCGGTTTCCTGCATGCACTGCGCATGCGCGGGAAACCGGCACTTCCATTCCCCTGAAAGAAGGGGGTTGAAAGGTCGAATGCGTGTGCAGGAGAGGCTGCACGTGCGCATCGAACTTACGTTTTTTTTGCAGGTTTTCCCGGGAGGGTAAGTCTCCAGAAGTTACACATAAAAAGCAGTCGCAAGGCCTGCTTTTTACAAGGTAAGTGGTGAATTAATTAAAATTAAAACATTTTTTCCCACAGGTTTATTTTTAAAATTTTTATCTTTAGCCCTGTTAGAAAATAATTTTTTTTTCAAAAATTTAAATTATTGTTTAAAATAGTTATTTCATGTAATTTATAGTTTATTTAAAAAATGTGATAGTTTTAAAAAATTTATTTGAAGATTTAGTGATGTTTTGGGGCTTATAGTATTTAAGTTTGACAGCCCTTCCTGTCAAACTTATGAATGAAGCATTCCCTGCTACCATTGGCTCTCCATGGCCCACGTGATTCCAGGGGACGCATCGAACTAACTGCGCCCCTGGGATACGCAAGCACTGTGCGCTGGCAGTTGGAGGAGGCCCAGGATCGGAATTCCATGGGGGCCCACCGCTCAACGGCCAGCGCGCAAGGTAAGTGCAGGTCCGAGGCTTGCACCCGCGGGAAGCCCCCGACCTGAATTTCTGGGCCTATAATCTGTCTTCCTGTTTTTGCCACCAAAATGGATAACCTTGCATTTATCCACATTATATTGCATTTGCCATGCATCTGCCCAAACACCCAACCTGTCCAAATCATGCTGGAGTTTCTCTGCATCCTCCTCACAGCACACACGCCCACCCAGCTTCGTGTCGTCTGCAAACTTGGAGATATTACATCTAGTTCCCTCGTGTGAATAGCTGGGGTCCTAGCACCGATCCCTGCTATTGAGAAAGAGCAGAGATCTAATTTTACTTAACTCATTAATTTATATACAATCACTGGCCAAACCTTTGCAGAAAATTCCAGGCTTTTGTTGTTGATCCAATTGATACTTTCCAAATCTCTGAAAAAACGTTTGTTTTTATGGAAATGAAATTTTATTTGATCAGAATATTTACAAAGCACCCTGGCAGATAGCTGTTAAATCTCTTGCCGCATTGGTCAGCGGTTTGTCTTGCAACTATGACTGACCTTGAAGTATGTGTGAAGTATCAATATGTGGAGTTTAATCACACACTGAGGAGAAAAAGAGGGAAAATCTGATTCTGGCCAACTTAGGCTGTGATGAGTAACACTCTGAATGTTGGCCTGTTTTATATCTTTCCTGTTACTGGAGAATGGATTAAGATGATTGGTGAGCTAAATGAGGGGAGGGAGACAGCAGGAGGTGTAATGAAAGAAGTAATAGGAGCACACATAACAAATATATTTGTGTACATGGTGAAGCTCCAGGAACCTGAAAAAAAAATCGATGACCTGTACATAAAATGCCCTTTTAATTTCATTATCTTCAGAGAACAGGCATTTTGATTTCAGTGTATGCTGCCATCGCTGCATACAGACGGAGAGTCAGAGGGAGGGAACTGGGAAGCAGATGGAGACTAGAAGCAGAAGAAAAGGGAGGGAGAGACTACAACCTGGAGCGAAAAGGACAGTGAATCCACAATTATCTGAAGAGTGGCACTAGGCCATGAGAGTATAGGAATGCCTTAACCAGAGTGAGCTGCAGTGCTATGCTGTGACAATGAATCGTGTGTTGAGATGACCATTTCCCCTCTTTTGGAAACCTTAAACAGTGACCTAAACTTCTACAGGACGTTTTGCAATAAGCAGTGAAGACTTATTCTTCCACTTGCTTTTGATAATTTGACTTAGTCTCACATAACATTTTTGATAATTTCAATGCATGTTCAATAGGTTGGACAATGTGATTTATCCTGTATGATAGACATCTCTAATTACAAGAATAGATTTTTCCCCTGCCTATAGCTATTAGTTCTCCTCCAGTTCAAGAGGCACTGGGTGTGGTGGGATCAAAAACACTTACTTGATCAAAGACATTTAATTTTCATTACCTATTCAATGAAGATGAAAGGTTGTATTTGAGGCCAGTTACAGTGTTAGGAGTGAACTAATTGGTGTCGATCTGCCAGTTGCCCGGGGGTGTCAGCAATCTAGCCACTTGGATGCTTTTCTTTGAGCAACTGAATCTGTGCCTCAGAACTCGGAAGGTAACGAAATTAAACTGTTACATGATTTTAAATGAACTGTACAGTGGTTTCAATTGTGAGCCCACATTAAATATCTGAACAAGCCCAAGCAAGTGAATTCTATAAATTTGTTGGTTGACTGCCTTACTGACATGCGTTTTTGAGAATGTTTGAAAATAATTGATAATTTTTGAAGTAGGGGATAGTTAGACTTCACTTATAATATAAAGTCAGGAAGTTGTGAATTCTAGCATAGATTGAAATTATTTTTAATCCCTGCCAGCACCAGCCTCCTGCTTATTTCATTTTTAAGTGACGATATGTGCTTTGATTGAAGCTTACCACAAAATTTCAGACTCTTCGTCTTCTCTCAAATATTTTTGTTAGATTGGGACTCTTCCAAGCGATTTCATTAGTTTAGGGAAAACAATTTGGGACTCCTTGGCCGGGAAATTGGAGCCCTTGGTGCTGGCTGTTCAGACCAGTTTGGAAGAAGAAATGGTGGCCATCTCGCTTCCACCTGCTTCCGGCACGCAATGCGGTGGCTGCCATTTTGGACAGGTTGGCAGTGCTGCAGTTGCCTGCGCTTGCTTCCCATATTTAAATGATGATCCAGATCATGATGTCAATCGGCGTTCAATGCCTGGATTAACGAGCAATCTGGGATTTTGGATGTCGGTGCTCTTAACGCCCTCTCCAAACCACATGCGGAAGAACCTGCGTGCAGCAGTACAGCGGAGCCACTGCCAGCGCTTAAAGTGACACGCACAGCTTTCGGGTAAGTTTAGATTTTTGCCGTTGGACTGGTTTCTTTACTTTTTATTGGAGTAGTGGCTTGGTGTAATACATTTAAAAAGTTGTGAAAGTGTGCATGGAGTGCTGCTGGACGTTTGCAAGGCTTTGGCTCTTAAAGGAAGGCCTCTGAGAACACCATTTGCTCCCAGTCCTAGTTGTAGTACCCCTTGGGCTGCAGTATGCTGTTGAGATGGAACAGATGCAGCAAAGGGGACAAGCTGCATGCAGAGGGAAGAGGAGGAAGCCGAAGCGGAGGAAGTGGAAAGAAGGAGTTAACCCAAACGGACCTTTTCTGGTGGGATATCCGCCAGCAGTACCAGTGAACACATCCCCAATTCCCCTTTCAACATTTGTCCTCTTGGCCGCAATGCTGAAATAAAAGGTGCCACAAAGCAAATTTTTCAATCCAACTTTGCCCATATATGCATCCAATATTACATCAAAAAAATCAACTCATCACCCTTGTTTATTCCCTTAGTGAGTGAGTTGCGTGTGTCTTTGCCTATCCTAGTGCTGTTAGAGGGATACCCCAGTGGTTGCAGCATGGGTGCCAGAAGGCTGCTGACTTTCTGTGGACACTGCAGATGGCCTTGCAGGACGACCTCAAGGAGCTGGTTGCTGGGAGTGTGAAATCAGGTGACTGTGTTTCTTCTGCTTCACTTTCCTCTCCCTCTTCTTAGTCAACCACTGGCTGGGCAGGCTGGATTTCTTGAGTGTCTGAAATGAGGAAGGCACAAGGGTAGGGGTGTGGTGAGAGGAGGAGGAGGGGGGGAAAGCAAGAGGTGCATGCTTACACCATGTGCAGCTTGTAAATCGGAAGAGATTGTGGGATGAGGGTGAAGTGGGATGTGAGAAGGAGGATAACATATGAGGATGCCAGCATCTTGTATTCTTTCAGCCCTGCCGCTGGCCAAGGGCTCAGCCATGCCCTGCCAAGAGTGGCCAGCTCCGTCTCCTCCAAGGGGGTGAGGTGAAGCTAGGAATGTGAAGTGTGCCTCGTGTTTGGTAGGGATTGTTAGGTGAGTGATTTGGGTGGGGGCAGTCATGCATTGAGCAGTGTGAGGCTGGTGGTGCAGTTGGTAGGAGACGGCTTTTGAAGATGCATTCACTGACCTTGACCACTCGTCTGAGGTCATGAAACTTTTTTTTGGGCACTGGAGCCAGGTCCTGGGGGCAACACTACTGGCAGTGACGGCCTTGGCAATCATGTCCCACATCGTTCTTTCTGGAGGACCTCCTGGCCCCCTGTGGGTAGAGGACCTTTTAACCAATGTTGACCCCCTGCACAAAGCTAGAGTGCTGCGTCCGAGACCCTGAATTCCCTTTCCCTGAATTGTTGAGCCATTTGTGTTAGTGCTGAAGCACTTTTAACATTTTTTATATGTAGAAGGCAGTTCAGCTTTAAGAGGTGCAGACTGCCTAGTGCTGAAGCAATTTTTTATTTATTTATCTGCAGAAGGCAGCTCAGCTTTTAGAGCTGCAGACTGCCATGAAGAGGAGCAGGCTAGCTTTAAGAAAAGCTAGCCTTGCGCCAGCAACGCGAATTTGGGCCCCATGCTGAACGCACAGCCTGTCAGCAGCGTGGTCCGTGATAGACTGTGCATTACAATCATGGTAGTTAGCAGGCAGCACGCAGTTGACATGCTGCTTGCGCTTTTTGAACGGGTGCAAGCATATCTTGCATCGAGGTGCCCGCGCCCTTTTTCCAACGGTATTGAATTTCTAGGCCGGCGAGCCTTCCTTTGGACCAGACACTGACATAAAATGATTAGTGTATAGCATTTTCTTAAAGTTGTAGTGCGCTTTAATATTATTGCAATAATTGTCTTCCTTTAACATGGCCAACAACAACAACTTGCATTTATATAACGCCTTTAACATAGCGAAACATCCCAAGAGCATTATCAATCACTGAGCCACACAAGGAGATATTAGGACAAGTGGTCAAAAGGTTAGGTTTTAAGGAGCGTTTTAAAGGAGGAGAGAGCCATAGAGAGGCGGAGAGGTTTAGGGAGGGAATTCCAGAGCTTAGGACCTAGGCAGCTGAAAGCACGGCAGCTAGTGGTGGAACGATTAAAATCAGGGATGCGCAAGATGCCAGAATTAGAGGAGTGTAGCGATCTCGGAGAAGAGCATTGGAATAGTAAGTCTAGAGGTAACAAAGGCTTGGATGAGGGTCTCAGCAGCAGATGAACTGAGGCAGGGGTGGAGTCGAGCGATGTTACGGAGGTGGAAGTCGACGGTTTTGGTGATGGGGCAGATAAGTGGTCGGAAGTTCATTCCATGGTCAAACAGAACACCAGGTTTGAGAACGAGCTGGTTTAGCTTCAGACAGTTGCCTGGAATCGGTGGCCAGGGAACAGAGCTGGTGGTGGGGACCGAGACAACAGCTTCGGTCTTCCCAATATTTGGTTGGAGGGAATTTCTGCTCATGTCGCATAAGCAGTTTGACAAATCAGAGGGGTCAAGAGAGGTGGTGGTGAGCTAGAGCTGAGTGTCGTCGGCGTACATGTGGAACCTGACGCTGTGTTTTCGGATGATGTCACCGAGGGGCAGCATGTAGATGAGAAATAGGAGGGGCCAAGGATAGATCCTTGGGAATGCCAGAGGTAACGGTGGAGGAGTGGGAAGAGAAGCCATTGCAGGTGATTCTTTGGCTAGGATTGGATAGATAAGAATGGGCAAGTTCAGTCCCACCCACCTGGGCAACGGAGGAGAGGCATTGGAGGAGAATGGTGTGGATATCGGTCAAGTAACTATATTAGCTGTTTTATAACAGAACACGAGACCAGTGTGATCTCTGCTATTCCTCCTCCAGTCAGCAATGTGTATACAGGTAGACTATCCTTTATCCGAAAACCTCGGGACCAGCCGTGTTTCGGTTTTCGGAAAATTTCGGATTTCGGAAGGTGGGGCGGGGGGGTGGTCGGGGTCCGGGGGGGTCCGCAGTCGTGGCTTGTCCGTCGCTGCTAGCCTGGAATGCAATGAAGTTCCGCATTTCCATCAACAGGTCGTCGTGCTCGGTTGGAACAGGGGCTGGCACCGCCGCGGGCTCAGAGCTCTCGTTGCTTTCGAGCCTTTGGAAGAGAGTCAGGTGGTTCCGCGGGGGGGTCGTGCGCACGACTTACGCTGACCGAAAAAACCTTCGGTTTTTAGAGGGTTTCGGTTTTCGGAAGTTCGGATAAAGGGTAGTGTACCTGTATTTGAGTTTTTAAAAAAAAATGGTACTCATCTTTTAAAATTAATTCATCTTAATTATTGCAGTACTACCTCTTGAGATCTGTAAATCATGTAGTTCTATGACAAAGGTAGAAATGTCCTAATGCATCCTTTGTACTTCTGAATATTGCATGAAGATAATTATTTAAAAAATTAGTTTATTTTCCACAGTGGTCCTGCAGTAACAGTAATCGGATTAGTTTATTCATCCAACAGAAGCAATCTGTCAATTGTGGTATCCTGTGCCAGCATCAAGCACCCTGTATTGTGACTTTTCTCATTGTGATTGCCAAATTGTGGGCAGTTTTGAGTTACGGGCTTGTGGCCAGTTGGCACTTGGTTGAAACCGCCCAAGTTGATTTGAGAGGACCCATATGGCTGCCAGAGGTAAGAGACTTTAATCCCATCATTTGGATTGGATTCAACCCAGATCCTATTGAAGGAACAGTGTGCTAATTCACTGCACATTTAAGACAGTTGGGCCATGAAATTGGGAGGTTTCATGCTGGCCGTTAAGGCCGGTTTTGCTGAAAAAATGGCGGCCGCGTCGGGCAGGTCGGCAGTGCTGCCGTTGCCTGCGCTCGCCGGTCGAGACATCCGTCGGCGTGCAATGCCTGAATTGACACACGGCTGTAATTTTGCCCGTTGCCGCTCTTGATACCGCCCTCTCCAAACCTCGCACGGAAGAATGTGCGTGCAGCAGTACTACGGAGACACTGCCAGTGTTTTTAAAGGGACAAGCACATCTTTCAGTTAAGTTGAGATTTTTGCTTTTGAAACTTTTGATTGGAGTAGTGGGTTGGTGCAATACATTTTTTTAAATTGTTAGCGTGCAGGGAGTGCTGCTGGACGTTTGCAAGGCTTTGGCTGTTAAAGAAAGGCCTTGCTCCCAGTCCTGGGGGCTCTAATTGCAGTCCCCCTTGGTTTCCAACATCACATGGAGATGAAGCAGAGGCAGCAAAGAGGACAAGCTACTCGCAGAGGGAGGAGGAAGCAGAAGGGGAAAAAGTGGAAGGAAGGAGGCAACCTTTCTGGCTGGGATATCTGGGAATGAATCATCCACCCACGGTACCAGGCAACACAATCCCAATTCCCCTTTCAACATTTGTCCCACACCTTACCTTACCTCTGTTATTGACCATCACAGCGTCCTCTTGGCCACAATGCTGAAATAAAAGCCACCACAAAGCAAACTTTCCAATCCAACTTTATCCATATATGCATCCAATATTACATCAAAAAATCAACTCATCACCCTTGTGCATTTCCTTAGTGACTGTCTTGCATGTGCAGTTGCCTATCTTAGTATTGTTACGCAGTGATACCCAGTGGCCGCAGCCTGGGTGCTGGAAGGCTGCTGACTTTCAGTGGGGGGGGACACTGCAGATGGCCTTGCAGGATGACCTCAAGGAGCTGGTGGCTGGGAGTGTGAAATCAAGTTAAAGCTAGCCTGTTCCTTTTCAAGGCAGTCTCTCGCTTTTAAAGCTGAACTGTCTTCTGAAAAAAAATTAAAAATCCTTCAGAAATAGGAATTCTGCACCTCTTAAAGCTGAACTGCCTTCTGCACATTAAAAAAAATGCTAAAATGGCTTCAGCACTAACACAAATGGCTCAACAGGCCAGGGAAAGGGCCCTTCTTCACTCTCCTCTCCCTCTTCTTGGTCAACCACTGGCTGGGTAGGCTGGATTTCTTGGGTGTCTGAAATGAGGAAAGCTGAAGGGTTAAGGGTGTGGTGAGGGGAGGGCGGGAAGCAAGAGGTGCATGCTTACACCATGTGCAGCTTGTTGATCAGAAGATATTGTAGGATGAGGGGAAAGTGGAATGCAAGAAGGAGGATAATGTATGAGTACATCTTGTGTTCTTTCAGCCCTGCTGCTGGCCAGGGGCTCAGCCATGCCACTGCCAAGAGTGGCCAGCACCATCTCCTCCAAGGGGGTGAGGTGAAGCTAGGAATGTGAGGTGTGAGTCGTGTTTGATAGAGATTGTTGTTAGGTGAGTGATGGGCTGTGCATTGAGCAGTGAGGGGCTAGTGGTGCAGTTGGTAGGAGACGGCTTTTGAAGATGTATTTACTGCCCTTGACCACTTGTTTGAGGTCATGAAACTTCTTTGGGCACTGGAGCCAGGTCCTGGGGGTGGCAGTGACGGCCTCGCTGATCTGGTCCCACATCGTTCTTTCTGGAGGACCTCCTGACCCCTTGTGGGTAGAGGACCTCAGTCCGGTGTTGACTCCTTGCACAAAGCTCGAGTGCTGCGTTCAAGACCCTGAGCGCCCTTTCCCTGGCTTGTTGAGCCATTTGTGTTAATCCTGAAGCACTTTTAGCATTTTTTATGTGCAGAAGGCAGTTCAGGCTGAAGAGGTGCAGACTGCTTTGAAAAGGAACAGGCTAGCTTTAAGTAAAGCCAGCCTCACTCCAGCAACGTGAACCTATGCCCTCTGCTGAGTGCACAGCCTGTCAGCAGCGCGTTCATCGCTAGGCTGTGCGCTACAATCATCTAAAGTAGCAGGCGGCACCAAATTGACCTGCCTGCGCTTTCTGAATGGGAGCGGGCTTATCTCGCAGCACGGTGCCCGCACTCGTTTTTGGGCCTTATGAAATTTTGCCCCCTTAGACTGTAAGTAAGAAGTGGAGACATTTGTGCATAATTCCGGTACTTGTTGATCTCTTGTGGTTCACAATCCTCTATACAGGAAACTTTGTGCTATCTGGCACCGACGGGACCGAGCTGTTGCCGTCCCATCAAAACTGCCGGACAAACCAGCGCTGATGTTGAAACATACGGAGATTTTGAGCTCCGTATCTGGCAACAAACCCTGTTGCTTAGCAACAGTTTCTAAACAGTCGCCGTACCTTGCAAGCGTCTCTGTAGCTTAGCAACAGCTTCAGCGAGACCTTGCAGAGCTTGACTGTTGAGAAAAAAGCAACAAAAAGAAAAAAAAACTACGAAAAGAAAAAAAACCAAACCTAACGAAACGGCTCCTGATTTTTGCCGGTGGCTCGAGCTTGCCGGACATTTAGCCTCCGGATAACAGTTTCCTGTAACTAGAATTATTTTGTATAAATGCTTAAAATAAATAGCTATTCCTCCAACACATTACTTGTAAGATGCCACTTGTGTTGCAGCACAATGAGGCAGTGTCATCATGGATATTTAAGCTGGGAAAGCCATCCAGCTGAACTGCTTTGGGCACTAAGTAAAACTGGCCCAAATTCAGAAAAAAAATCATCATTTTAGTTCCCCAGGAATAGTTGTGAAGTCTTGGGCTTTCTGTTGGGTGTGTAAAATAGTATTGACCCTATTCAATTGGGGAAGCAAGCCATGAATGAGGGATTTATTTCTAGTACTTTGTGGTCTCCAAATAAGATGGAATAACCTCTGACTGTTGTGGATCTGAGATAATTCAAGAAATCCCCCCCCCCCCCCCCCCCCCCCCCCAAAAAGAGTTCAAATTGTCACACCAATTGAAATTATTCAGGCATTCCATCCAGGAGACATTCAGCCCACGACAGACATCAAAGGTGATGGCTGCCTCGTGGTTGTAATTGCACAACACAGGAAGTTGCTGAGGTTCCATATCTGAGGCACCCAGCGGCTGAAATTTCATTGAGCAGTATTTTTGCGCACTGATAACACGTGTATGTAACATTCCTCGGTGTACTATTTTATTAACCCACATGACTATCTGGTTGAAGACTCCTTAAGATTTCATATCTGGTACATCTATCCAGATAAACAATTGGCTCAGCAGTGGTTACTCATGACACACCACAACTACTTGCCACCTTTTTGGAACTAGAATGTAGCAAGTTAAAGGCATTACAGCACATTTACGAACCTGATTTTCACGCAGTCTCCTTGCCTCCATACTAGTTCCTATAATTAAAGATGAAAGTTCAGTCACCATGCCTCTGTTGAATGTTTAGTGTGCTTCTAAGTATGATTGTTGTCATTTCTGTGCCTCTGCCCATTTTGCATTTTAAGACATTGCTATTCTTGAACCTCCTCTCAGTAGTTTCTAAGTAATTACTTGTGTTGTACTTTGTTTAGATAAAGCCATAGCTTTTTGTTTACCATATTATGTGCTTTCTTAATGGACAAAGACTGCAACCTTAATCGCTGTTTTTCATACTGGAGATGGATGCTTCCCCACGGAATGCATTTCTCATCCGTCAGTAACCAAGATACTAATGGCCTTAACAAACCCTCAACTTTTTAAAATGGAAGAATTTTTACTTTTCAACATCAAACCATCTATTGTATGTTGTGTGACATAATTCTGATTCTGGAATACCTCTTGTATCTTGTGAACCTGGGTCTGAAATTAGTGCTGTATACCTGTCGACATAATGATGGTTTGTCCATCATTGAGGATGATGACGGCCTTCTTGAATATAGGTTATGGGTTCTCGTATGACTAAAGTTTAATTTTCACACGGATTGTTTTTTCCATACACCGGAAATCGGATGTCCGATGCATCCAATGACTGATCCTTCCTTGATTTCCATTGGGCTCTCTTCGGCTAGCTGGATACAGCTTGCTTCAAGCTTTGTCGTGCCATTGTGAATCTTTTGCTACTTATCCTGTCACAAGCATCATGCTCCAACGTGTCAGTTGAGATGCCACATTTGTTTAGATTGGTACAGGAAACTTTGTGCTATCCGGCACCGACGGGACCGAGCTGTTGCCGTTCACTCAAAACTGCCGGACACACCAGCGTTAATGAAAAGCTCCGTATGCTTCAACATCTCCGTATCTGACAACAAACACTGTTGCTTAGCAACAGCTTCTGAACAGTCGGTCCGTACCTTGGAAGCGTCTCTGTAGCTTAGCAACAGCTTCAGAGAGACTTTCCAGAGCCTGACTGTTGGAAAAAGAGCCACGAGAAGGAAAAAAACCTAACAAAACGGCTCCTGATTTTTGCCGGCGGCTCGAGCTTGCCGGACACTTAGCCTCCAGATAACACAAAGTTTCCTGTATTTAGACAGTCTTTATATCTTTTGAAGTGGCCACCACAAGAGTGTGTACCAAACATCCGCTCACTGTAGAATATGTCCTTTGGCATTCTGACAAGGTGGCATAGTGGTTAGCACTGTTGCCTCACAGCGCCAGGGACCCGGGTTCAAATCCGGCCTCGGGTGACTGTCCGTGTGGAGTTTGCACATTCTCCCCGTGTTTGCGTGGGTTTTCTCCGGGTGCTCCGGTTTCCTCCCACAGTCCAAAGATGTGCGGGTGAGGTTGATTGGCCATGATAAAAATTGGCCCTTAGTGTTAGGGGGGATTAAATACGTGGGGTTACGGGGATAGGGCTTGGGTGGGATGGCTGTCGGTGTAGGGACCGGGTGCTAGGGTTTGGATGATCAGCCATGATCTCGTTGAATGGCGGAGCAGGCTCGAAGGGCCGAATGGCCTACTCCTGCTCCTATCTTCTATGTTTCTATGTAAGGTGAGCACCTTAGCTGTGCCTTTACTATCATTGCTTCTATGCCTGGCATATTTTCTCTTCTGAGGACCTCGGTGTCTGGAATCTTATGTCACCATCGAATTTTCATGATGTTTCTAAAGTAGAAATGATAGTTTTTGAGGTGGAAATTATAGAGCTTGCTGTGGTGGTGACTAAGTGGTATGGCTATCGCACATGTACAGTAAGGATGTTAACTGTTACCTTGTAGACCTTATGTTTTGTTTCCAGTTTAATGCCCCTGTTATCCCACAACCTCAGTGGAGCCTTCCAAAAGCACAATTTTTTTTATTATCTTTTAAATTAAGAAAATTGTAAAATGTTGTTGTATCAGTGTTTAATGATATGTAGGTTGTTTATAAACTGTTCAACATCATTCTAAAAATTAGTAATAAATGAACAAGGGGCTGAATGGGCAAAGCTGCCATTTTTCAGGTAAGCTATAATTGTGGTGTGAGGGGTAGTGCATTCCCTAAGCAAAGATGGCAACTGTTGTCTTTCCATTGTTACTGGGAATTGAGGACCAAGTAATATTTAAATTCTAAAATATGTGGAAATATAGAGAATAAGTATAACAACAAAAATCACACCTTTTGTTCTCTACTCCTTTAGGTGCTTATATGACATCCTATTTAAAATATAATTCTGAGGAACTCGAACAGGAATTGGATGGTGTAAGAAGCAAGAAGTCAAAGCTTGGTATTTTTTCACATTTATTTTTCTCACATTAGAAAAGAACAATACTATATTAAAGAGCAGTAGAGATAAAAAGAACTGCAAAAACCAAAAATCTGAAATAAAAACAGGAAAAGCTGGTGAAGCACAGCAGGCTAGTCCGCATCTGTGAAGAACAAACAGTTGACATTTCAGGCTTGTGTCTTCCTTCACAACTGAGAGATGGGCATGCATGTACAGGAAACTTTGTGATATCCGGCACCGACGGGACCGAGCTGTTGCCGTCCCATCAAAACTGCCGGACAAACCGGCGCTAATGTTAAAACATACGGAAGCTTTTGAGCTCCATATCTAGCAACAAACTCTGACAGCCTCTAAACAGTCGGCCGTAGCTTGCAAGCGTCTCTGTAGCTAAGCAACAGCTTTAGCTAGACCTTGCAGAGCCTGACTAGTGGAAAAAAAAGCAACGAAAAGAAAAAAAACTCCTGAATTTTGCCGGTGGCTCGAGCATTCCGGACAGTTAACCTCCGGATAAACCAAAGTTTCCTGTAAATAGGGTTAGAAAAAGGAAGGAGGGGTGGAGAAAATATAAAAACACAAAGACAAGCAAGCACGGAGAGTAAGTATCAATGGAGTGATTGTTGGATGATGTAACAGATCATTTCAGTCAAGTAATAAACAGAAGATTAAAAACTTTAAAAGAAATGTGATTAGCCGAGGCAATGAGAGGCATAAGCACAATGGGAGAGATGTAAAACATAGAAAACTTATCAGGTGTGAATTGAAATTGGGTTTGAAATTTAAACACAAGATGTTGGCAAAGTACAGTGGTCTGTCAGAAAGCTGAAGAAGGGGCCAACCGGGCTGGTGCAGAACCCCACCGCCACCAGCAATGTCTTCTGCCGAAAGGTCTCTTTGTACCCACCCCTCCAAAATGCCAGTCAGTCTTTCCTCCTCCAGCCACTCCCACATCATTTTGCTGTAAACAAAATGGATATAGCTCATGCCTGAGGTTCCTGGCCACTGTGAAGATCAGAAGGCTGTAAAGTGCCTGAGAGATATTGGGCCGAATTTTGAAGTTTCCGACCCGCCCGGAGGGGTTGGGTGGGGTGGGGGGGGGGAATGGCTGGTGGGTAGACCGCGGGAAGTCCAGGTTTCCCCGCACGCTGCGGAGTTTTAACATACATCATCATGGGATACATACATCAATATCTGGGCCATGGTTTACGTGGCATAAATGTTGGCTTCTGAGCAACAAGAAAGATTTGAATAGGTTTGTAGATCTCTGATTTACACTGCACTCTCAGATCATGTATAACATGGGCCAGATGCCAAGTTTCATCCAAATTTGCCTCAACAACACGCACTCTAAACATTTCAACTGTAGCTTCACTGCACATACCAATGCAAGAGAAGATGTAAGCTGTTTGCTTAAAATATTGTATAGTATATATTCCACTTTTAAACAAATAGTTGAATATTTCTGGGAAATTGGACTTTTACCACTAGATGGGTTTGGTGTGATGCTTCATCTTTGAAAGTAGCTTGGAAATTTTTCAAATGCTACATCTTCCTCAGGAATTACATTGCATGTTTTAGGAGAGGGGATGGAGGAGATTTGTTGCAAATTTAGTTTCTCCCTTGTACAGTATAACACTTTGGTGAGAAGAGCATGTGAGCACGTGATGAAAATAGTTTACTGAAGAAGCCTACATTGCAAGATGTAAAGTAGCAAGTGGTAAAGCAATGGAACTCCTACATTCCATACTCAAGCTGTCACTAGAGTCTTGAACATCAGTATGTGTTTAAATGGAGTCCAACTTGGCTAAATGTGTGCTGTAGAAATGTTAAACTTTTATTTTTACATTTTTTTGTTTTGGACATTGGTTCTCAAATTGAAAGTATTTAAGCATCACATTGTCATTTTTTTTGTATAATGTTTGAGTTTATTACTGCACGGCTTTAATAAAATAAGGAAATAGCTCTTCTGTTGTATTATTTTTTACAGTACATAAATTGAGTTTAAAACTGAGCATCCCAGTATGAACTGTATTTTTCTCTGTTCTTGTGTTTTCTTTTTGTAAGAGCGACGCAAGAAAGCTTCTGCATGGGAAAAAAATTTGGTTTATCCTGTTGTCATGCTGACACTACTCTCTGGAACGGTAAGCTGCTTTTGTTGAAATTTATTCCAGTTAGTGGAAGTGTTGGTTTATTCCCAGTTATTTTTGAATGCAGGTATCAATAGTATAGCTTTCAAACTCTAAATATAATCTATTCCAAAGTAAATGAAGAATAATCATCATTTTCACTTGATATGAAACAAAGATGACCAGCACGGTGCACTGATTTATACAGGTGTAATCGGCACATTGATCGAGGCTTTCCAGCTTTAAAAAGTGTTACTTTAATGGGAGCCATGATGGCAGGTTGGATGAGAAATTATGGCCACAGTTCCTCACATTTAGGAATTAGGTTTCAGTTCATGTCACTTTCAAAGCGGTTGCTTGCTGGTCCTCTCTCTCAACTACAAATGTGGTATGTGGATACCCAGAGTAAAAAATACTGACCATTTCTGATGGCAAGATTAAAACCTTTCAGTGATTATTCTTCAAAATCTGTTGATAAATCTCCCCTGACGGTTGAATTTATCCAGTGAGTAGCTGAGACATTCAGATCGGGATTGATCTGTCTATACTGTGGGTTACGTGGTCTCAGCTGGAGTGGCTCTAAAGCTGCTGCAATCAGCCTCAGCACCCCTGGGTCAGGGAGCAGAAAGTTGGACAGGGTCTGGTGACCACTACCTGAAATACACGTCTGTGAACTTCAGATGAAAAGATTGGGCTCAATCATGATGTCCGACACAGTAGAATGACTTAGTCATTCACTGAAAGCTCACGCGAGAAATGGCCACTTGGGTGAGGTACCAGTGGGTGCCTAGGCATTTGTGGAACTATACCCTTGTAAGGAGTCAAAATTTCAAGAGGGGATGTGAAAATATTGGCGAGGGAAAATAATTTTTTTTTTAAAATCTGTGTTACTTCAAAAAAAATTCATCTCTTATTTTAAATGGTTATGCTGTACTGGCAAGTGCGTCTAGACAGGGATTGCTGGCATGTTATTTGACTCTGAAAGCATCACAGCAGAGCCAATTCCTGTTTTACCCAATATCCACACACAAGCACTTCTGAAAAGTGGTAAGTGGCTAATGATTAGCTGGTTATCTATTAAAAAATTGCACATGGCGTGTGCTGCATTAAGTGTGTAGGGTACTATTTTTAAAAATCCAGTCTCGAGCTTTTTGGATGGGCTTAAATAATGAATTTAACCTAACTAATTGACTGAAATAAAGATTAGCACATAACACACAGAAAAGCAAGTGCTGCAGTATAAATTGCATAATTTATTTTTTTCCCCAAGTAGTCCAGCTGCCAACATGGATATGTCGCTATGTAAATATTATTTTTTTTAACATGAAATAAATATTTAACACTAATATTAAACTATCCATGAAACCAATGTTTGGCCATACAAGAAGCTTCCTCTGAAGAGTCTGACCTCTCTCTGCAACTTGAGGCTTGAATTCTGTTTTAGTCACAAAGCTGGAGATTGCACCTGAGCCTTGGTGCTGGGTACTTCCAACTTCTGTGAACAAATTTTGTATCTTTAGGAGAGATGCAACATAGAAGTTTTTCCACCCTGCTTCTGTGGAACTATAATACTTAGTGCACCAAGACATGCCACTTCACATAATATCCAGGTAGAAAGTGTCTTTCAACTGGCATGGGGAGTTGAAGCTCCTGGCGATAAGGTTCTGTGAGAGATGCATCATAGAAATTGTCATTTTCACTGTGCTTCTGTGAAACTGCCCAAAGAGCACCTTGGCAACCTGTCACACAACAAGGTAGAAAATTTACAGATTTATTTTCATTGTCACGATTTCTGCTAGTGGCTGTTCTGTGCCTATTTATTTTTTCAAATTATTTTTTGTCAGCACCAAAATCAGTTGGTGCTATAAGCAAGGGTGAGGCTTAAAATAACAAATTAAAAATCATGGTAGGGATGCCCCTAACAATATTCTGATGGCGAGTGGGCTGATGACCGAGGGTTTAAGAGCCTCTCTCTCGCTCGACAGCTAGCATTGAATTTCAGTCACACTGACAAGCTGGCAGGATCAAAGTCAGTACAAGATAATTATCTGTAAATTGTCAAAATAAAAATGTGATTTTCCATTAAATTGTGGTGTCCAGTTACAGCAGTTGTGTGTTTCATCCTTCAGGCTCAGTTATCAGAAAAGTTGAATTGTTCTTGCATAGCAAGTAAAAATGGCCTGTCTAATCCTCGCTGTGAAACTAATTCAACTATCACCTATAAATAAAAGGAAAAAACACACATAATTTGAAATAAAAAGGAAAAGCAGAAAATTCAAGAAAAATTAAAATTTTTGGTAGAAAATCAGTCAATTCCTACAAATTAAATCGTCTTTCATTATAATTTACTAGCATCAGTTTATCAAGAATTCTTCATTTTATTCTCTAAATTTAGTATATGTGAAAGGGTGGTTTAGATTAATTTAGAAAGCTGGATGTTGACTATTAGGGTATTACCAGATTCAGTGTTGAAAAAGATGGAAAATGTCAATAATAAAATGAACCTTATTTTATATTCAGCTTTGTTACCTAGCTTATTGCATGATGAAAAAGAATTAATATTGTAAATGTTTTACAACTCCGTGTAATATTCCCCAGTTTTGTTTGTTAGGATTTAAAGCTACATCATATTTCACTGTAGTGAAGAAATATATAAGTTTGGATTTATAAATTTGAAATTTGTCATTTTATTGGCAGAATCAAATTTTACTTATTCACAATGTGAACTTTCTTAGTATACAGTAAATATTCCATGTTTAATGGAGGGAAGAGATCTATAAAGGTATCAATTTTTTTACACACTTTCTTAAGATCAAATTATGTCTTGCAGACAATCTCTGTCCTCTTGGTTGCTTTCAATATACTGGCTCTGTTGGTGGATGAAACTGCAATGCCCAAAGGATCACAGGTAATGACCGGCCGCCCTTCTGTTTTAAAAGCTGTCGTCTTGAAATCCAAGCAGTTAAACATTATGCAGATTTTCTTTTATTAACTGCAACTTTTGCTTCATCTTGTCGTCTTTTCTACTGTTTTCAACCTTGTAGCATCCTGTTGCTTGGCCTTTCAAGTAGGTTCTTGTCAAAAATAAATCCAGGACTTAAAAAAAAAAAAAAAAAATAGTAGTCTGAATACTCGGGTGATTTTGTTTTTGTTTTAAAGTGTATTCATTATATGGTCCAGTGATACAGTTGCTATATGTTCAGACTGATTTTCATGCATTCACGTGAGCAGGGTTGCAGACAGTAACTTAACGATGCAAACCCTATAGCAGTCAGCAGGGAGAACTCAATACACTGAAACAGTTTGAGAGAGGATGCTCACTCTGCTGAGTTTAGAAATCAGAGTGATTAGACTAACAACAGTGAGCTCTGTACCATCGAACTGGCTTAAGACTGGTTTTAAACTCCTGATGCATTTGAATTTACAGCTGAATAACAACGTTTTTTTTTGGAATTATGGTTTTCATTGTCTGTAAATTGTTCCTATTTATATCTGCTGTTGCAGCAAGATAAGAGGGAAAAAAACTGGTATATATTCCTCATCTTCTTGCTAAGTAGAAGAAGAAAGAGCTTGCATTTATATACTACCCTTCACTACCTCAATGTCCCAAAGAGTTTTACAGCCAATGAAGTACTTTTGAAGTGTAGTCACTGTTGTAATGTAGGAAATCTAATACACATGTACCTAGATAATAGTAAGAGAATTGTATCCAAGGCTTCTTCGACAGCACCTCCTAAACTCACGACCTCAACCATCTAGAAGAACAATGGCAGCAGGTGCATAGAAACACCACCACCTGCAAGTTCCCCCCCAAGTCTCTCACCATCCTGACTTGGAAATATATAGTCGCTGGGTCAAAATCTTGGAACTCGCCACCTAACAGCACTGTGGGAGTACCTTCACCACACAGACTGCAGCGGTTCAAGAAGGAGGTTCACCACCACCACCTCGAGGGCAATTAGGGATGGGCAATAAATGCTGGCCTTGCCAGCGATGCCCACATTTCATGGATGAACAAATAAAAAAAATACTTCCGAACTAGTTACCTTGGTCAGTTTAGAAAGAACTTGCATTTATAAAAAGCTTTTCATGTCCTCAGGACATCCCAAAGCTCTGCGCAACCATACTTTTGAAATGTAGTCACTATTATAATGTAGGAAAACATAGCTGCTAATTTGTGCATAGCAAAGATCCATAAAACAGCAGCGAGATAAACGATCAGATGATCTGTTAGTGGTGTTGGTTGAGGGTTAAGTGTTGGTCAGGCCAGCTTAGTAACACTATTCTTGACTAAAGTTTCAAGTTCCAGTCACAATTTATTGGTGTGAGCACTGCAAATCTTCAAATGTTTTCTATTTACATAGTATGTACAGCACAAAGAGGCCATTCGGTCCAACTGGTCTATGCCGGTGTTTATGCTTCACACGAGCCTCCTATCCTATGTCATCTAACCCTATCCCCATAATTACAAGTAGAGAAACTTTTTTTTTAAATATCCTTGGTTTTGCATCAAGAATTCAAAAGCAAGGAGGTAATTTTGAACTTGTACAACATCCGAGGTTGAGCCACAGTTCTTGGCACTCCATTATAAGGATAAAAAGCAGTAGAGAAACTGCAGCATAAATTCAGTAGGATGTTACCAAAGGTGAAGGCTTTGATCGACTTGAAAATAGACAAACATTAAATTGCTTTTAACCTGTTAACAAGCAGTTAAGTGGCTATAATCCTCTTCCCGCCACTAGGTGTCGGGTCCATGTGCAAATCGGGGACCCGACACTTGGGAAGGTTGTTTGGAGGCAGGTTGACGGCGAGTTTCTGACCTGCTGGCAAAATCGCAAAGATTGACAGATGTCCCACCCCCTGAGCGCCGGCAAAATTCCAGCCCAAGAATCCACCAATTGGCCAAATCCCACAATCCACCCCCCAGTTCTGCCAAACCTCAAGTTACCCCTGCACATTGATGCCAAACCAAATGATCACCCATGCTGCCAATCCCAGCAGCCTTACCGCAGTGCTGCCAAACTCCAGGATTCCTACCCCAATTTTACCCACATCCAGGGCAATCCCGCAGTGCTACCAAAACACAAGATCACTCTGTAGCTGAACCCCACTCCCTCAACCTAGATGTCTAACTCCAATATGTTGCATACCATCTTGCTATGTATTTTCAGTTTTAAAACAAGCAAGGGATAAAAAACAATCTATACATGGATGTAAATACATACATACTATAGTAATTACCATTAATTAAGGTTCAGACAGCATTGTAGAATTCAATCCCCAAAGCAACAGTAAAATCCTGCAATGCCACTTCATATCAATACAATTTGACTTAATCAGTCATTGTAAATCAGTGGGTCTGGTGTTATCTACTACATAGCATAATTGTTCAAAAACAGCATATGCTCCGACTCACCATGAGCAGCACCACAGGGAATCTATTATATGACATCACTTTAAGGCTAACTATCGACAAACTGTAGCGAAGAAAAGTTTTGCATGGAATTCAGTTCGGCAGTTTTGTGGAAGGTAAATTACTGACAAATAAAACTTGCTGCAATAGTAATAATTGTTAACTTAGAAGTATGGATTCATTGTCCACTAAAAATTCTTCAGCATTTGCCAAAGTTTAGCAAGGCTGTGTAGTAATCAAATATATTCAACTTTGTCCAAATGTGATTGAGTTCATAATCCTTAATAATTTCAAAACCTTGGTTACTTCAAAAATTAATCATATATAGACATCAAATAATGCTGAACAATGCAGCATATCAATAAGGGGCACACAGAATGAATTCATGAGGAGGGTCATAAAGAAATTGCATTTTTATCTATTTGGAGATTTTCAAAGATATTACCAACATGGTTGAAGGGGAATATAATAGCAAAATACTGCGGATGCTGGAAATCTGAAACAACATCAGAAAATGTTGGAAACACTCAACAGGTCAGGCAGCATCGCGGAGAGAAACAGAGTTAACGTTTCAGGTCGATGTCCCGTTGAAGGGGAAGTTGGATTAAGTGTTGGCCTTGTCTCAGTGGTAACACTCTTGCCTCTGACTCAATGTTATGGGTTCAAGTCCCACTCCAGAGAATTGAGCACATAACCCAGGCTGACACTCCAGAGCAGTGCTGAGGGAGTGCAGCACTATTGGAGTGCTATATTTACGATGAGACGTTAAACCTCTCCGGTGGATGTAAAAGAACCCATGGCACTATTTTGAAGAAAAGCAGGGGAGTCCTGGCCAACATTTATCCCTCAACCAACCTCAATAAAACAGATTATCTGGTCATTTATCTCATTGCTGTTTGTAGGACCTTTCTGTGTGGAAATTGGCTACCACGTTTCCTACATTGCAACAGTGACTACATTTTAAAAGTAATTTATTTGGCTATAAAGCACTTTGGGATATCCTGAGATTGTGAAAGGTGCTATATAAATGCAAGTTCTTTTTTTCTAATATAAACTTATATTTTGGGACAGCTTTTGGCAAAGTTCCCATTGGCTATCAATGGTTAAGGGAAGGAAAATCATAGAAAGTTACAGCACGGAAGGAGGCCATTTTGGCCCATCGTGTCTGCGCTGGCCAACAAAGAGCTATCCAGCCTAATCCCAGTTCCCAGCACTTGGTCCGTAGCCCTGCAGGTTACCGCATCCCAAGTGCACACCCAAGTACTTTTTAAATGTGGTTAAGGTTTCTGCCTCCACCACCCTTTCAGGCAGTGAGTTGCAGACCCCCACAACCCTCTGGGTGAAGAAATTTCCCCTCAAATCCCCTCTAAACCTTCCACCAATTACATGAAATCTGTGCCCCCTGGTTTTTGACTCCTCTGCTAAGGGAAATTGGTCCTTTCTATCCACTTTATCGAGGCTCCTCATAATTTTATACACCTCAATAAGATCTCCCCTCAGCCTCCTCTGTTCCAAGGAAAACAAACCGAGCCTATCCAGTCTTTCCTCATAGCTAAGATTCTCTACTCCCAGCAACATCCTTGTAAATCTCCTCTGTACCCTCTCTAGTGCAATCACATCTTTCCTGTAATGTGTTGACCAGAACTGCACGCAGTACTCTAGCTGAGGCCTAACTAGTGTTTTATACAGTTGAAGCATAAGCCCCCTGCTCTTGTATTCTGTGCCACGGCTAATAAAGGCAAGCATTCCGTATGCCTTCTTAACCACCTTATCTACCTGGCCTGCTACCTTCAGGGATCTGTGGACATGCAGTCCAAGGTCCCTTTGTTCCTCTACACTACTCAGTGTCCTACCATTTAATGTGTATTCCCTTTCCTTGTTAGCCATCCCCAAATTCATTACCTCGCACTTCTCCGGATTGAATTCCATTTGCCACTGTACTGTCCACCTGACCAATTTATTGGAAATATGATATGGGAGGTTAAGTATTACACTGGATAGAAAAAGTCTTAAACAGGGTAGTCATAAAGGAGAACCTTTCAGGCTAGAAATGGGTGTGGAGCAGAACAGCGCCAGGGACCTGGGTTCGAATCCGGCCTCAGGTGACTGTCTGTGTGGAGTTTGCACATTCTCCCCGTGTTTGCGTGGGTTTTCTCCGGGTGCTCCGGTTTCCTCCCACAGTCCAAAGATGTGCGGGTTAGGTTGATTGGCTATGATAAAAATTGACCCTTAGTGTTAGGGGGATTAAATACATGGGGTTACGGGGATAGGGTGGGATATGTGTTGGTGTAGGGGTTACAGGGATCGGGTGGGATATGTGTCGGTGCAGGCTCGATGGGCCGAAATGGCCTCTATCTGCATTGTGGGGTTTGTGTGATCTGTGATCTCGAGGAATGGGCTCAAGGCAGAAGGGTCGAGAACCAGAGGACACAGACTTAAGGTGATTGGCAAAAGAACCAAATGCGACGTAAGAAAAAACTTTTTTACGCAGCGAGTGGTTAAGAGCTGGAATGCACTGCCTGAAAGGGTGGTGGGGGCAAATTCAATCACTGCTTTCAAAAGGGAGTTGGATACATATCTGAAGGAAAGAAATTTGCAGGGCTACGAGGAAAGGGCGGGGGAGTGAGACTAGCTGAAGTGCTCTTGCAGAGAGCCGGCACAGGCTCGATGGGCTGAATGGCCTCCTTCCATGCTGCAACCATTCCATGATTCTATAAGGGCCTTGTTTGTGCATGTGTGATAACACGCACTTTGTCCTGTACCAGGCTTTGTTGCATTTTTATTTACTTGCACTGGGTGTTGCACTTTTTAAAAATCTGCTTCCACTTCAGCGTAACACTTTTTGATTCACTCGGGTTTCATATTCTCTTTTATGTAAAGTTCATATTTCAAATGTTGTATTCAGTTACTCAAAACTCAGTAGCTAAGACATGCAATCAAGCACAGCAGAACCTCAACCAATGAGAGCACAAAAAGCAGATTTATTTCAGCTGCAACCAATCAAAACTCAGTGACTACAACACTGAGAAAATCAAAATCAATCAAATCACTCAAGATAATTGTTGGAAAAAAGGTTAATCTTCATTTTTTTCCCTCTACTAGCAACCTGTACATAGTTACATTCAAATATATTTTCAAAAATTCAAGAAATATTTTAACTTGTTTCTAAAATTGCTCAATGCATAGTTGCCAGAAATGCAACTATTAAGTTCTGCCTCCTGAGGCCTATCTTCAGCCTGGGGCTCAAATTTCTGGCCCAACCATATTAGTGCACCATGACCAACCTGTCTTGCCCTGTTTCCCACCCATGCTAACCTGCTCCAACTCAACCTGACCCCCACCTCCGGCCCATAGTTCCACCCCTCTGCCAACCCATTTTTAGTCTTTTGGGGACCACTGTGAAGCTGGTTTCCAGCACCCGCTGCGCTTTTTGTCTATTTGCTGACTGCATACAGTATAAGTGTCTTTACATTAAAAACTAGCTTTAACCTGGCATTGTGCCTTGAGACACTAGAAATAGGTGTTAGGGGATGTGGTGTGGGGGTGGGTGGTGAAGGGAGGATGGAAAATCAGGAATCAAGGCTGGCACAACTCGGAAAGTCCAGACAGGGGAGTAATTCTCAGCCCACTTCCCCATCCCGTTCCCCTCCCCCTTCCCTACCCCATGACTGGCAGTACTCGGGACCATGACCGCATGTTCTCATACGTTGGGATCACCACTCCCCAGGTTCTTATCAGTGTGCCAAACCCTGGAACTCCTCGTGTTCCCAAACTCATCTGGGAGTGGGGCCTTCCCAAGTGCTAATAGGCCCTAGAATCTTTGCACTGCTACCAGATGCTGGACTCACGTCGCCCACTGAGTGCTTTTATTATTTGGTCTTGCTGCAACATCACTGAGCCTCCAATTGTGATGTAGTGTAGAACATGTCTTGGTGATTCCCCCCCCCCCCATCTCCACGTTTATTTCAAGAAATCAAATATTATAGAAAAACTGACACAATTTACAGTGCAGGCATGAAAAAAATCAAAGTTATCCAAACTGTTGTATTACAAAAGAGAAAGATTGTGCACTCATTTTCATACTGGCGTATATTCCCAACAGATAATATACATTGAGACACGAATAAACCATTTAGGCCCTCGAGCCATTCAATTAGATATTCAACAGAGGTATATTGAGTGCAATTCTAATAAACTGATTATGGAAAACATGCCATTGCCAACAATGAAGATGATTCAAAGTTTCAGGAGTTTATGATTTGAGGAAAGGTTAAGTGGGACAAGTCTTTCTTGGAAAAAGGGAGTCTGCAAAGTTATGGAAAGCAATTGAAAAAATTGACGTTGGTAAATTGTTCAATATGGCGAAGTTTTCAATTAATGGGGAGAGAAGCTAAAAGTTCCTAAGGGAGGAAACCAACATGGGACATTTTCACCCAAAGGGTAATTGAACTGTCGAACGAGTCACTTGGATAGAACATTGAAAGAGGCCGTTGTAAAAAATATTTCATGTGTGAAAATAGGGCAAGCTTGTTGCCTTTCTGTTTTTAACACACACTATTTTTATTAAATGATTCAAAGCTAGTGTTTAATTTCACAGGTCACGTGTAACTTCTGTGGAAAATTTATATCACAGAAATGAGTTACATGTATGATTTTTTAAGTATCTTGAAGCAAATAATACTGTTGATAATTCATTTAAGCAGTTAAGATTATCTGTCAGATAAACATAGTAAATGAAGGCCAATGTGCATAATATTGAGAGCACAAATATATATTTCATTGCATTGGGACCAATTAAGCATCTCATAGAAACATAGAAGATAGGAGCAGGAGTAGGCCATTCGGCCCTTCAAGCCTGCTCCGCCATTCAATGAGATCATGGCTGATCATCCAAATTCAGTACCCTGTCCCTGCCTTCTCCCCATATCCCTTGATCCCTTTAACCTTAAGAAATATATCCAACTCTTTTTTGAATATATTTAATGAACTGGCCTCCACTGCCCTCTGTGGCAGAGAATTCCACAGGTTCACCACTCTGGGTGAAGAAATTCCTCCTCATTTCAGGCCTAAATGGCTTACCCCTTATCCTTAGACTATGACCCCTGGTTCTGGACTCCCCGGCCATCATAAACATCCTTCCTGCATCTAGTCTGTCCAGGCCTGACAGAATTTTATAGGTTTCGATGAGATCCCCTCTTAATCTTCTAAACTCCAGTGAGTATAAGCCCAATCGACACAATCTCTCCTCATATGTCATTCCTGCCATCCCAGGTATCAGCCTGGTGAATCTTCGCTGCACTCCTTCCATGGCAAGAACGTCCTTCCTCAGGTAAGGCGACCAAAACTGCACACAATACTCAAGGTGCGGTCTCACCAAGGCCCTGTACAACTGTAGCAAGACATCCTTGTTCCTGTACTCGAACCCTCTTGCTACGAAGGCCAACATACCATTTGCCTTCTTAACCGCCTGCTGCACCTGCATGCTTACCTTCAGCGACTGGTGCACAAGAACACCCAGGTCTCTTTGCACTTCCCCTTCTCCCAATCTATTGCCATTCAAATAATAATCTGCCTTCCTGTTTTTGCCACCAAAGTGGACAACCTCACATTTATCCACATTATAGTGCATTTGCCATGTTTCTGCCCAATCACCCAACCTGTCCAAATCGTACTGGAGTTTCACGACATCCTCCTCACAGCTTACCCTCCCACCCAGCTTTGTGTCGTCTGCAAATTTGGAGATATTACATCCAATTCCCTCGTCCAGATCATTAATATATATTGTGAACAGCTGGGGTCCTAGGACCGATCCTTGCGGTACCCCACTAGTCACTGCCTGCCACTCGGAAAACGACCCGTTTATTCCAACTCTTTGCTTTCTGTCCGCCAACCAGTTCTCTATCCAAGTCAATACCTTGCCCCCAATCCCATGTGACTTAATTTTGCAAGCTAATCTCTTATGTGGGACCTTATCGAAAGCCTTCTGAAAGTCCAAATACACCACATCCACTGGTTCTCCCTTATCTATTTTACCAGTTACATCCTCAAAACATTCTAGTAGATTAGTCAAGCATGATTTACCTTTTGTAAATCCATGTTGACTTTGTCCGATCCTGTCACTGCTTACCAAGTGCTCTGCTATTACATCTTTTATAATAGATTCTAGCATTTTCCCCACTACCGATGTCAGGCTTACTGGTCTATAATTCCCCGCTTTTTCTCGACCACCTTTTTTGAATAGTGGGTTAACATTAGCTACCCTCCAATCCATGGGTACTGTTCCAGAGTCTATTGAGTTCTGGAAGATGACCAGCAATGCATCTACTATTTCTAGGGCCGCTTCCTTAAGTACCCTGGGATGTAGATTATCAGCCATTGTATTTAATTCCTTTTTTAACATTATTTTCTAAACACCTCGAACAAAACAAAATCAACATTTTAATAAATAATGATGGCTGTAGAAAAATCTGTTGCATTTTGGTAATGGTAGGAAAAGAAGTACTTGGAAAGCTATTTGATTTAAATTACTTCTGATTGTGTGATTATGCAAGAAGTTGATCCTTTGGTACTATTAGTATGACCTGGAGATCGAGGCCAATTTTGAAAAATCCAACTTTGCAATCTCTGCTTTGGTCATGTTCAACATGATCTCTTATGACTCAAGATTGATCTAGATGAGAGGGGCCATTCAGCTCATCTCAGCTTAAATTATCCATCTAGAGTAAAGAAAAACCTGCTCCATCACATGATTCTGTGTGGATGAATTTCATAGTGTACTGTTCGGGTTTGTTTGTTTTATAGAAAATAGAGGCCAATATCCAATCTATCGTTTGTATACTTCAAAACTGTGGCTTATTATGTGGTCTTGTCTTGAAGTTTGAATGATACATGGCATCATATTTAACTTAAACAATGTTTTTGTTTCAGCAAGTGTTTCAACTTTTTTATTTTAAAACCTTCTGAAATGTTTACTGAATGTTCTTTAGAAAAAAAATCAAAACTGTCCCTTCAAAATCGGAAGTTATAAATAGCATTAGAATGGTGAAATTATTTCGAAATTGAGGTTACTCTGTGACGTTTTAAATTTTCATGAAATATATAAATATTCCAAATACGCTGCAACATAATTTTTTTTTAAATGCGTTGGTAAGAGATGAGATGTATTCAAGCATTAAATGTCTTCGTGTTAAATTTTTACCTGATCATTATATAAAACTATAGACTCTGTTCACTCTTTCATCGGCATTTTAATATGAATCATCGTTTTATACCAAGCATTTTGTCCAGACTGGCTTTTTCTGTTTTGTTCAGATGATTTTTGTTGTAGTCTGTATTTAGGCAGTAAGCATGAGAGCATGCACATGATCAAACGGCTGTGGCAGAGCAACGAATCATGAAGCAGCTTGTTCTTTTAAGCTGAATCTCCTACGCATATTCAAGTCACCGTACAACACACATTGTACATTGATCAAGTGGAGCAGGAAACAAAGAGGCATTTATTCTACGTTTATGACTCGGTGGTATTTGTTTGCTTGATAAGGATGATGGCAAAGATACACTCTTATCAAGCCAAGAAATCCTGTTTTGAAGTCTTGTACCTTCTTTACAGTAGCAAACAGAAGGAACAGTTTGAAGGACATGGCTTCCATTTGCTACTATGAATCTAGGGAAGCAAAAAAGCCAAGGACTTAAAGAATAGCCTTTTTGGTTGATTCTAGGAAATCTGGGGGGTGGGGAGAGAGAATGCACCTTTGATTATGGTCAGCTGGTCAAGTGAGTAGCTAAACCATCCCAATCAAGTATTGTGCCCAATTCTGGGCACCACACTGTAGGAAGGACTTGAAGGCTTTGGAGAGGGTACAGAAGAGATTTACACACAGAATCACAGAATCCCCACAGTGCAGATAGAGGCCATTTCGGCCCATCGAGCCTGCACCGACACATATCTCACCCTATCCCCGTAACCCCACGTATTTAATCCCCTAACACTAAGGGTCAATTTATCATAGCCAAATCAACCTAACCCGCACATCTTTGGACTGTGGGAGGAAACCGGAGCACCCGGAGGAAACCCACGCAGACACAGGGAGAATGTGCAAACTCCACACAGACAGTCGCCCGAGGCCAGATTTGAACCCGGGTCCCTGGCGCTGTGAGGCAACAGTGCTAACCACTATGCCACCGTGGTTTTACTAGCATGGTTCCAGAGATGAGGGATTCAGTTATGTGGATAGACTAGAGAAGCTGTGGTTGTTCTCCTTGAAGCAGAGAAGACTAATGGGAGATTTGATGGAGGTGTTTAAACGATGAAGGGTTTAGATAGAGTAAATAAAGAGAAACTGTTTCCGATGACTGAAGGGCCGATAACCAGAGGGCCCAGGTTTAAGGTGATTGGCAAAAGAACCAGAGATGACGAGGAGAACTTTTTTACGCAACAAGTGTTTAGGATTTGGAACGCACAGCCTGATGGGATGGTGGGTACACATTCAACAGTTGCCTTTAAAAGGGAATTGGATAAATACTTGAAGGAGAAAAATTACAGGGATATGGGGAAAGAACGGGTGAGTGGGACTAACTGGATTGCCCTTCGAAAGAGCCAGCGCAGGCTCGATGGGCCGAATGGCCGGCCGCCTCCTGTGCTGTACTAGTCTATGATTCTATCTGAGAAACTCATGAAATAGGGATCAGCTATGATTTCCTTCAGATAAATAACCCGCTGATGCTCATACTTTGTGCATAAAAAATATGGAGGGAAAAGGAGCAAATAGAAAAAAAAAGTATGCTATACAGAAAAGTCTAATTGATACTATAGCACTGATATTAAAGTGCTGGTGCTAAAACTAAGCAAATTTGTATTTTTCTGGTTTAAAAACTTCAATGGGTACGTAAGAAAATCCAGAGTGAGAAGCCTGCTCCATCAGAGCCCATGTGATATTTATTCTAACACCTCAGTTCACCATTGCCACCTGTTAATCCTCTACATCAAAGAACACCAAATCTCTTACCCCTCCCCCCAAAGAAATGCTGTTAATACCTCTCAAACTCTCACTCAACAAATTTCAACACAGCTTCCTTTTTAAAGTGCAAATTGAACCCAAATTGACATGTAAGGGCACAGAATGTACTCTGGGTGGAGAACTTCAGTGTCCATCACCAAGAGTGACTCGGTAGCACCACTACTGACTTGAGCTGGCCGAGTCCTAAAGGACAAAGCTGCCAGACGGGGCCTGCGGCAGGTGGTGAGAGAACCAACACGAGGGTAAAGCCTACTTGACCTCGTCCTCACCAATCTACCTGTCACAGATGCATCTGTCCATGATAGTATTGGTAGGAGTGACCACCACGGAGTCCTTGTGAAGACACAGTCCCGTCTTCACACTGGGGACACCCTCCATCGTGTTATGTGGCACTACCACCGTGCTAAATGGGATAGATTCAGAACCGATCTTGCAGCTCAAAACTGGGCATCCATGAGGCGCTGTGAGCCATCAGCAGCCGCAGAATTGTTTTCCACCATATTCTTAACTTCATGGCCTGGCATATCCCTCACTCTACTATTACCATCAAGCCAGGGACCAACCCTGGTTTAATGAGGAGTGCCGAAGAGCATGCCGGGAGCAGCACCAGACGTACCTAAAAATGAGCTACAACACAGGACTACGTGCATGCTAAAAAGTGGAAGCAGCACACTATAGACAGAGCTAAGCGATTGCACAACCAACGGATCAGCTCAAAGCCCTGCAATCCAGCCACATCCAGTCGTGAATGGTGCTGGACCATTAAACAACTAACGGGAGGGGAAAGCTCCATGAACATCCCCATCTTCAATGATGGCGGAGCCCAGCATGTCCGTGCAAAAGACAAGGCTGAAGTGCTTGCAACCATCTTCAGCCAAAAGTGCTGAGTGGATGATCCAGTTCGACCTCCTCCTGAGGTCCCCACCATCACAGAAGTCAGTCTTGAGCCAATTAGATTCACCCCACATGATCCAGGAAACTTTCGATTTACCGGCACCTAAATAACCGGAAATCTCGGTTAACCGGCAAAATTCAGGAGTAGGTTCAGGTAACTTTTATTACTTGCCTTCCTCCATTTGTTGCTGTGCAAGGGTGTGGCTGCAGCTGTTGCTAAGCTACAGAGATGCTTGCAACTTGTGGCCATTGTTCTGATGCTGTTCAGGGTTTGTTGCTTTATACGGAGCTCTCGGCTCCGTATCTTTTACTATAGCTTTCAGTTATCCGGAATTTTTGATGAACCGGCACCACGTCGGTCCCGTCCGTGCCGGATTAAAAAAAAGTTTCCTGTATCAAGAAATGGCTGAGTGCACTGGTTACAGCAAAGGCTATGGATCCCAACGACATCCTGGCTGTCATGCTGAAGACTTGTGCTCCAGAGCTAGCCATGCCTCTAGCCAAGCTGTTTCAGTACAGCTACAACACTGGCATCTACCCAACAAAGTGGAAAACTGTCCAGGTATGTCCTGTCTACAAAAAGCAGGACAAATCCAATCTGGCCAATTATCACCCCATCGGTCTACTCTCAATCATCAGCAAAGTGATGGAAGGTGTCATCGACAGTGCTATCAAGCAGCACTTACTCCCCAATAAACTGCTCACCAATGCTCAGTTTGGGTTCTGCCAGGACCACTAGGCTCCGGACCTTATTACAGCCTTGGTCCAAACATGGACTAAGAAGCTGAATTCCATAGGTGAGGTGAGAGTGACTGCCCTTGACATCAAGGCACCATTTAATCGCGTGTAATCAAGGCGCCCTAGTAAAATTGAAGTCAATGGGAATCGGGGGGTGGGGGGGGGGGGAAACTCTCCTGGCTGGAGTCATACCTAGCACAAAGGAAGGTGGTTGTAGTTGTTTGAAGCCAATCATCTCAGCCCCAGGACATCGCTGCAGGAGTTCCTCAGGGCAGTATCCTAGGCCGAACCATCTTCAGCTGTTTCATCAATGACCTTCCCTCCATCATAGGTCAGAAGTAGGGATGTTTGCTGATGATTGCAGAGTGTTCAGTGCCACTCACAACTCCTCAGATAGTGAAGCAGTCCATGCCCGCATGCAGCAAAACCTGGGCAACGTTCAGGCTTGGGCTGATAAGTGGCAAATAACATTCGTGCCACACAAGTGCCAGGCAATGATCATCTTCAACAAGAGAGTGTCTAACCACCTCCCCATGACATTCAGCGGCATTACCATTGCCGAATACCCCACCTTCAACATCCTGGGGGGGTCACCATTGACCAGAAACTTAACTGGACCAGCCACATAAATGCTGTGGCTACAAGAGCAGGTCAGAGGCTGGGCATTCTGCAGCAAGTGACTCACCTCCCGACTTTCAAAGCCTTTCCACCACCTACAAGACACAAGTCAGGAGTGTGATGGAATACTTCTCCACTTGCCTGGATGAGTGCAGCTCCAACAGCATCCAGGGCAAAGCAGCCCACTTGATTGGCACGCCCTCCACCACCAGCGCACCGTGGCTGCAATGTGCACCATCTACAAGATTCACTGCAGCAACTCTCCAGCACCTCCCAAACCCGCGACCTCTACCACCTAGAAGGACAAGGGCAGAAAGCACATGGGAACACCACCACCTCCAAGTCACACACCATCCTGACTTGGAAATATATCGCTGTTCCTTCATTGTTGTTGGGTCAAAATCCTGGAACTCCCTACCTAACAGCACTGTGGGAGTCCCTTCACTGCACGGACCGCAGCGGTTTAAGAAAGCGACTCACCACCACCTTCTCGAGGGGAATTTTGAATGGGCAATAAATGCTGGCCTTGCCAGCGAAGTTCACATCCCATGAACGAATTTAAAAAAAAAAAAAAAAAAAAAAAAAAATCAGGGAGTGGGCTACAAGGCTAGTCTCATCAGTTTCAGATGATTATTTGCCTTAGAACTTTTCTCTTAATGGTGATATCTTTGAAACCTATATCATTCACATTCTGGTACCATTGTTCTATAATGTTTACATTCGTTTGGATTATGAAAAGATTAATCTTTTTCACATTCAAACATTTTAACAAGTTCAAAGATTGAGTGTTAATGAAGTTGAAGAATATTACTGTAATGTTACAAAGAAAGCAGGTGTTGCCTTTTTATCAGGCGCCTAATTTTTTTGTTGGGGAATTTGGAAGTGTTTGAAGATATCACAGTACCTGTTTTTTTTCTCTCCCTTGTTTAATGAATGCTTTAAAAACTATCAATTTTCTTATCTTTGTGAAAGTTTGGAAAAGTTGATCAACAGAAAGGGACTCAACTTTTGAATTTGCTTTAAGCGAACAGTGCTGTGATCTTAATTTCTATTTGTACTTTTTTCCAACACAAAATAGTGTATGGTTTCAAAAAGCTAGATTAACACTTCATCTGTTTTTAGTACTGAAGTGTGAAGCACACAAGAAACATGAAAGGAATCGAAGAAATACAAAAATGCAGCTGATAAAATATGGATTGTATTGAACGCTAAATGTTTCATGATAATGAACTTTCGCACAGTCGTGCACAAGCATCAAAGCAGCTTCTTTGGTGTTTGTTGCAGCATGAAGTGCATTGAATTTGCTGTTCTGAAGTGTACTAGGTCACGTACAGTGTAAATACCTTTTTTGTGTCTGAATTAGTAAATAACCAGATTGTTGATGGTAGGTTACCAGTAAATATTTTCACCTATTGACTGACTCCTTGCTCTTATGTACAACAAAATGCCTTTTAATCTCCGCTTTCTTCCCCCTCGGAAAAAAGAAAATCCATTGTCGGTTGTCTTATGATGCTGTGAACACTAACTTGTCACATTAATAACTTTGTTATCCATTAGATTTTAAACAGCCATGTGATTTCCTTTCATTAGCTACTAGGTTCCTTCCCCAATTAAGTTGCTGGGAATTGTAACTGCATTTAAAACTGGGTGACCTAGTTTTGTGTAGAATTACCCCTTTTCCCTAATTTCTTCTTTCCTGTCTTGAAGGTGGTGACCTGTGCCGGGTGTGGTAACCCTTCATTAACTTGGCAAAATGGGCATTTTTTAATGTTTCAGCAGGATATTCAAACGTGGACTAAGTGGAAGTTCCCAGATTTCTCATTTGAATTTATGGCCAGGAATTTCCTTGGAGCTGCTGAAGATCCTGTTTACGCTCTGAGGAATTTCCTGTAGTATGTAAATAATCATAGCATTGTGACCTGCAACAATTTTATTGCAGTTAATTATTGAGATAATCTGTGAACATTTTGGGGGCGATTTTTGCCGGCGCTTGGGTCGGGTTTGGAGGCGGGACTGCTGGCAAAATCAAAGATTGGCAGCGGATCCTCAACCCGCCTCCAATCAATCTTCCCGGGAGTCGGGTCCCCGATTTGCGCAGGAACCCGACTCCTAGCGGTGGGAAGAGGATTATAGCCACAACTGTTTGTTAACAGATAGTTAAGAGGCTTTTCCCAATTTTGAGACTTCTACTGTGGGCTTCCCGATGTCGGGAAACCCTGTCAGGGTAAGTGTGGCATGCTGTGGGTCTACTGTAATGTTTGTGTATAGATGACAGCTGCAGAAGTGGTGTGAAGGTTCCAATGGGACACTGGTGAGTTGTAGAGGTAAGAAAATGTTGGGAAAGTCATTTTTAATGTGTTTAGAATTTTCTGTAGGTGACAAACTTTGAAGTGTTTGTGTAGTCCCACCTCATTGGGAAAACCTCTGTGACAGATTGCTTCTGTAACCTCACCTGCAGCTGCCATCTGTTTTAGCCTAAGGAGAGAGTCACTAGAGAGCCTGGGTGTAAGGGCTCACCTTTTTACAGTGATCGTCAGTGTTTGCAGCACCTCAATGCTGTCAAACACTGAAAAAATCATGTCAAAAAGGAATGGTGGTGGCCCCTTTAAGAAAACCGGCAGATGACGCGTCATCAACTGACGTCATCTGACACTGGCTTTATCTTAATCGGCCGGCAAGCCCGCAGGGCAGGCTTAACGAGGCCAATTGACGCAAAATAGCGTCTGTGCGTCGGACGTCGCTGAGGGCGGGACTAGAACCTGGCAGGCAGCTGTCCCGCCTCCAACGCGCCCCGAAAGGTAAGATCCCGGCCTATCTGTCTAAGATGTACCTTTTGATCTTAAACAGGCAAACAATGATTTTTTTTTTGGTTGGCATTTGTTTAATTTGTGCATTTCTATGGGGTCCATCTTTTGAATACAGCTATTGTAAAGTTACCACAGTTAAAGTTACTCATTTTTGAGGTTGTGCATTCCACTGTTTGATCTTTATTCTTCCCTTACAAGCGTTTAAATGTTATTTGGAATATATTTTAAAATTCATTCTTGGGACGTGGGTGGCACTGGCAAAGCCGGTATTTATTGCCCATCCCTAATTGCCCTTGAAAAGATGGTGGTGAGCCATCTTGAACCGCTAGTGTCCATCCGATCCTATTCTTGTTATTCTTCATAGTAGTTCGATACAACTGAGTGGCTTGCTAGGCCACTTCAGAGGACAATGAAGAATCAGTTGGAGTACTGGAGTCACATATAGGCCAAACTAGGTAACGACAGCAGGTTTCCTTCCCTAAAGGACATTAGTGAACCAGTTGGGTTTATACAACAATCTGACAGCTTCATGGCCACTTTTACTGGTACCAGCTTTTATTTAATTTCTAAATTTCTTTAAACTGAATGCAAATTCTCAAACTCCAATGGTGGGATTTGAATTTGCGTTCTCAGGATTATTAGTCCAGTAGCATAACCACTACACTACAGTATTTTGCTTGTACAGGTACACTATCCCTTATCCGAAAGCCTTGGGACCAGCTGAGTTTCGGTTTTCGGAATTTTTCGGATTTCAGAAGGTATTATTATAAGACTGGAAAATTTGTATTTAATATAAATTTTAAAAGTTCAGGCTACCTCTTGCGACTGTTCCGTGTCTCATTCCCCTTCCTGCTTCTCTGGAAAGCCGGATATCGGCTGACTCCTACTAAGCTGGCCCACAAATCGGGTCGGTGGGGGGGTGGGGGGGGGGGGGGGGAGAGAAAAGAATATCGGACGGGCCACGGTTTAGGTCGGGGGGGGAGAAAAGAATATCGGACGGGTCGGGGGAGAAAAGAATATCGGACGGGCCGCGGTTCGGGTCGGGGAGAAAAGAATATCAGACGGGTCGGGGGGGGGGGGGGGGGGGGAAGAAAAGAATATCAGACGGTTCGGGTTGGGGTGGGGGGGGTGGGGGAGAAAAGCATATCGGACGGGCTGCTGTATTGTTGGGTTCACTCTCACGGCACCACCTCCACACTGCCTGGCTCGGCCTGCAATCTCCTACCCAGGAGGGAACTCTGTGACCCTCTGCCCTGCTCAGCGTAAGTCGTGCGCCACTCTGGTCATGTCGTGCGCACGACTTACGCTGAACGAAAAAACTTTCGGTTTTTAGAGGTTTTCGGTTTTCGGAAGTTTGGATAAAGGATAGTCTACCTGTATCCCCTTACAGCTGCATTACCTTGTTATGACTGAACCCAGACAGTTTCTCAATTGACAATGGGTTTTCTGCCTGTATCCCTTGTACAGTAAAAACATGCACTGCAATGTCAAATATTCATGAACTAAACAAGGCATAATCTATTTTTGGTCATGGTCATTCATAACAGCATCTCTTTTCATGATACAGAGCTCTAAAATTTTTTCTAATATAGCATTTCTAAAACGTTTGTATTTCTTAAGGACTGAATTTTTTTTTAAAAAGGTTTTGAATTCACAAATTTGTAAGATATTGATCTGTAAATGAATAAGCAATTGATTTTCTTCAGATGCTCAATACTTTTGAGTACTTGCAGAAGCAGAGATGGGAATTTTGTTTTAAAACACTTTATAAAAAAATTTTAAAAAAAGATTGATTTGCATTTATATAGTGCCTTATATCTCTCGAGGTGTTTTTGTAATTTATTGTAATATGCAGTGACTGCTATATAGGCAAATGCAGCAGCTATAATGTGCCAGCAATGTCCCACATTCAATAATGAGAATAATCAGTTACGCTTTTTGAAGCAGGAATGTTTGCCAACAAAAGGAAAATTCCATGCTCCTTTTCAAATACTACCATGGGATCTTTAACAGCCACTTCAAAAGGCAGATGGGCCCTCGGTCTATTGCCTCATTAACATAAAATTAATTCATGTAAAATGAAGCATATACTTTATATATAAAGCCCAAGCTGTAGAGATTAAAAAAAAATTGAAAAATGTTAAGTTCTGTAAATCTGATATAAAAGAAACAAAAACTGCTGGAAATACACAGCAAGTCTGACAGCATCTGTAAAGAGAAACAGTAGTTTAACTTTTGGACCAGATGAACAGGCTACATACAAAATAAAAAAAACCTTTTTGTTTCTTTGTAGATTCTGGTGTACCTGGTTTTTGCATTGTCAATATTTTCTATTTTTTGATTCATAAAATCCTAGCATTCTGCCACAATGTTATTATCGTTGTTTATGAATGTCAGATATTTTTGGTCTGTAAATTTCAAGATTGAAAGCAACCATGTTTTAATGTACATACTCATAGGTGTGAGATTAAAGTGCAGTGCTTGGGCCTTTAGATTTATTTCATGGGAGAGAAACTTTACGCTTTTTTTTTCCCCTTTCAGGAACTAGGCCTCGGTAAAGTCTCTCTGTCCGCATTTGGGTTTGTTGGTGCAGCGATTGAAATCATCCTGATTTTGTATCCTTTTTTTTCCCAGTCATGTCTGTTAACAAGTATTATAAGCGGTTTTCTGGGACAGTGGTATTTTACTGAAAGAGTTAGACCTAGAAAAACAGTGGTGATGGCTTGGACCATGTTACTACGGAGACACTTGAGAGAAATTCTTTGTTGTATCCAACTCTAAGGAAGTGAAGGAGATGGCTAAGGATATGAATGAAACCCTTGCATTCCTCACCCTGCAGAAGTTCTTCTCCTTAATTCTCACAGCTATCTGATGGTGTCCTCTGTCGTCGGCTTCTATAGCCTCCGGTTCTTTGCAGCCCTCACTCCCACGAAAGACGACACAACCATGACAAAGGTACGGTGGGCAGAGGTGATGATGTATATGTGGCCCCTCTTGTAACCAGACAGCTGGCAGTTTCTCTTCAGTAATTGCCTTTAATGGCTCATTTGCAATGATCAATATTTGTTTGCGTGCTGCGTAAACACAAACTGGAAGATTTTCATAAAACTAGGTAGTGAAGAAAAAGGATGTACTCTGTTTGGTTTGGATGGTGTCCATTCACTTGTAAATAGCTTGGAATGGAAAGGCTTGTTAACTAGCTATAGAAATCCAGTGAAAGGACTTTTCTTCAAAGGAAACATCTGCTAATGAGTAACTTTAATTGAACTAATTGTACCTCTAATGCTAGCATGTAAGCCGTAGAATTCGTTTTATTTAGAGTGTCTACAGAAACTTGTTCTTCAAAGCACACCACTAAGATTGAAGATCTAAAACTTCAAAAATACTCAGAGACAGATGGTGCCATCTCTGATTTGCATATATAAACTAGAGTTTTGTGGCAACATTGCTAGAATCCTTTTTCTGTTATTTAAGCAGATTGAAAAGAGTTTAAAAAGAAACCCACAATACTCCTTATGTGTAACGATAACCATTGTACCCCACTAAGATGTGAATGCAGACTAAAATTATATTTTGCCTGATGGGAAACTTCAAGCAACTGCTTATAGCAAACTAAATCTCTAAATAGGAATTCTTTTTAACAAGTGCTCCTTAATCCTATATAATTTTTGGAAGAGATCAATTACCTGTTGCCGAGATTGCTTTTTTGATTTTTTTTTTCCTGAGGAAGTGGATGGCAACTGTGCTGTTGACCATCCACAGCTTGGCTTAATTTCACAAACCAGTGTCCAGACTGTGTCAAATGTAGCAGTTTTGCTGTATTTGACTGTATCTTCCTATGGATGATACTCAAATTACAACACACCTCCCCAAAATGGAGGGCATGTTGTACCAAATGCAACCAAAATATAAGTCAGTAAAATCTTCAATCAAATAAGATGTGTAAACCTCTCTTTTTAAATGGAGTGCCTGATTCTTTGAAAATTGTTCACAGTAAAGTTACTTTTATTATCGTAATGTTATATTCGTCTTGGTTTACATGTTAGAAACTTAGTATGAGTTTGTTTTAACAGGAAGTTTTTTTCCCCCTCCAACAGATTATTGGAATTTGTGTCTCGATATTGGTCCTTAGTTCTGCATTACCTGTTATGTCAAGAACCTTGGGTAAGCTTAATTGTTTTCACTGATCCTGCAGCTTTTATTACTGCACTTGAAGTGTACCTGTGTTTGTGGGGAGATAGGGTCAACATCAGGGCAGGTGCCAGCCATTCATCCAGATAAATATATCTATAAAATCACCAGTTGTCCAGAATTCCTCTGCTTTGCTTTGATAATTATTTTAAACCACCTTTTTCACCAGTGCTAGATTAAGGGGCAACCTAATAGAGGTCTTAAAGATTGCATAGGGTTCTGATGAGGTTAATAACAATAGATTATTTCCACTAGTTGGCGAGACAGTAATGTGGGGGCACAAATTTATGATCCCAACAAGAATTAAAGGAGAGGTTATAAAATCTGTCTTTACCCGGAGGAGGACGAGAATGTTGAATTCTTTTGCCACAAACCATCATTGAAAGAAATCAAAATCAAATCAAATCAACTTTTATTGTCATTGTTAGTGCACAAGTGCAGTACAACGAAATGAGTCCATAATAAATCTTTTTAAAGGGGAATTAAATACTTGTTTGAAAAAGAGAAATATTGTAGGGAATGGGGAATAAGCAGGAGAGTGGAATTAGATCAGGTTAGCTCGTGGAGAAAAACATGAGAACGGATGAGATGGGCCAAATGTCTTGTGCTGCTCTGCAACATTCTGTAACTTGAGTGGATAAATAGGGCATGTCGCATATATAATCTGATAATCTAAATATCGTCTGCTCATATTTTATTTCATAGACCGCTTCATGTGTGAAACAATATTTGAGTTAGCCGACGGTATGACTAAAGCAGGGTTTATTAGAGTTTCAAAGAAATGTTACGCTAAACACTGTAGGAATACTTTAAAACATTGCAACAACAAACAGAAATGACTCTAATCCAAACTTCAAAACTATACAAGCTGTGCAATGTGAAGTTCAGCCATTTTATGAAATACTCTGGAGTTGTGGTTTGCTTCCTGCCAACTGCACATTTGTCAAAGATTTTCCTCTCCGTGTAGGGTAGGGAAAAGTTGCAGCGGAACTTCTGCCTTAGTTGTCAGGTCACTTCCTTATCAATCATATATAATTGGACTTCATGGATGTAGTGGGGGCTGGTTCCTTTATCTCCATCTACTTGCTTGGGCCTCTTCCTCACTTTCATTCTTACTAGCATCAGCGTCCTCCCATACAATATTAACAATTTCCACATTGGCCAGAAATCAATAGTTTCTGATTAATACCAACGATAGATGCAAAACTCCTGTCTTCTGGCTGGCTTCCGTTCCTTCTGTTGGGAATTTAACCCCAGATACTATACATCAGTTTGCGAATGGAAATCTTTTACAACCTGCACCAACAATAATCCCAATGTAAAGTGATCACAAGACAAATTTGGCTCAGTATTGGAACAGACCCTGTCTCAGACCCTATGGCAGTGCAGAGGCAAGCCGGGAATTTCCTGAATTGAGGGTATACTGATTCAATTACTTAAAATGATTTTCATTTTTAATGTGGCACCAATCAGCTGCAATCCCTGTCTACTCATCCAACACAGCGCCAATCAGCGACAAAGCCCGTTTACTCATTCTTCTTGCCTCAAAAAAGTCACTGCATCCAGTCATGTCCCAAACAAAACTGTTTTTAAAAGATGTATTTCAGTAGCTTTCCTTTGTGATGCTTGGAAACCATCAGCTCATCTTAAAACTTTTCTGTCTTGGGTTTGTACCTGACCAGCATTGGAAAAAAGTAGCATCTTATTCATTGGTTCTGACGGCCTTTAGTTCTGGCCTCTACTCAGTCTGATTGAGGTTGATGATTATCCCTATCAACCAGTCAGAAAAGCTGTGTTTTATTCTTGTAGAAACACTAAAATAACTTGCACGTGGGTTGAAATGCAGACTTTCAGTTTAAAATGATAATTGTGGGAATGTATGTTTCTATACTTTGTATTTGCTTGTTTTTAGTCTTGTAAACAGGTAAAATCTAAATAGAAAATTCTGATGAACAGGAAATATCTAATACATGTATACTGATGCTGTTGTAATTTCCAAAATGAAGGCACACCGTATTAATCATAGTGTGATAGCTTGCATAAGAAGTTCTTTGAAGAACATAAAATAGAAAGTAGTGGTTGAAGGATTTTTTTTTTGCAGTGGAGGGACACGAACAGTGGTGCCCCCTAGGGGTCAGTGCTGGTACCTTTTCTCAAATACAGATAAATAAGCCTAGAAATTCGACCACGCAGCCACAAATTTTCTGGCGCTAACCAGCCTACTAAGGGCCCAATATTGCGGGCAGGAAGCGGGTACACATTCCAGATGGAAGTGTGCAGTCTGCCATACTGGCAGCAAGAGTGCACGTTGGGATTGTTTAAAGGCCAGAATAACTTATTCACATTAGGGCTGCGTACTTCTTGCTGGACCAGGGTTCAGTATTCGAATGCCCTAACGCTTCACTCACCATGTGCTGAACTCGCACAGCAAGATGTGATGCTAACCGGCAGGGAGGCCCTCCACTAGTGATATTTAATGGGATCTTGCAGTACTTGCCGGTTAGTTGCTGGTTTCTCATTTCAGACGGCTGGCTAATTTCTGGTTTTTTGGTGTGTTTTATCATTCCTACAAGCTTACTTTGTCTACTCCGAGCCAGATTCTGCTGCTGTTGCACATTTGTTGGCTGCCTCACATAGTTCAGCTGCAGTCATGGATGGTTTCGTAGGACTGCATTTGGGGCAGGAGGACGAGGGGAGAAACGAGGAACCACCAGAACAGTTGCCACGAGAGGGTGGAGGAGGGTACTGAGTGCAGGACTCCTGTGACGCTTTGGAGGTCCCTGTTGACCTTGGCCCCCAGATGTCAGTTGTCTAAGCTTCCCTGGCAGCAAGATGAGCTGCCCTCGTAGCCATCTGAGCTTCCATGGCAACAGCCTGTGCTGCCGTGGAAACTGTCAACAGAGGCTCCAGCATGGTGGGAGCTACTGTCGAGCTGATGGATCTGACCACTCAGTCCGTGTTGGCCAGAATGGTCTCCATACACTTGCGCGTAGCCTTGCGACAACTTGGGGCTGGACTCCTCTACGCTCCACAATGTCCTGTACAAGCTCTCTGGCAGGCTGCCCAGTACACCTGACATTTCCCAGTAGATGCCCATGAGCCGCCTTTGGTAGCCTGCGCGACATCTCCTCCAGCATTGCCAGTCGCCGCGGCCTCGACTCTGCCCCAGCCCATGATGGACAGCACGCTTTCTTTGAGTGGGGAGAGGGTGTGCAGGTGGACTCCTCCTGGTGGAATAGCTGATAGTGTGTAAGATATGAGGTGTGGGTAAGTGAGGGTTGTAATAGTGGTGAGTGTGAGTATGAGGAGAAGGAAGTGTGGTGCAGTGATTGTAGGCGTGTGAAGGGAAGCGGGAGAGGAGAGTCTTGAGTGTTGTGATTTAGTGAGGCTGTAAATGGTGCAGGCGTGAGCAGAGACTAAGAGAGCAGTATTCTTACATTAACAACTCTCGTGAGGTCATTGAACGTTTTGCGGCAATGCAGGGGTGTTGGCTCCTGTAATTCGCACTCTCACCTCTTTGCATTGCCAGCCTAGTTGATGGCTGGAGGAGAAGAGGACGTCCCTCTTCTTGAATACTGCTTGCACAAGGGCTTCTAAAGGTGGCAACCAAGACCCTTGGAGCTCTCTCAACGCATGCTTCAGCCATTCACTGATTGGAAAAAGTGTTTTCCTGGTATCTGCAGCCAGATTGCACCTCCCCTTTAAGAGGTGCTGGCTGCCTTTAAGTGGTGTCACAGGCACCTGATATCCTCTCCCCCTTACAGGCACCCGATATCCTCTCCCCCTACAGGCACCCGATAGCCTCTCCCACTACAGGCAATCATAGCCTCTCCCCTTATTGGCACCCGATATCCTCTCCCCTTATTGGCACCCGATATCCTCTCCCCTTACAGGCACCCGATAGCCTCTCCCCCTTACAGGCACCCGATATCCTCTTTCTCCCCCCCCCCCCCTCTCTACAGGCACCCGATAGTCTCTCCCCCTTACAGGCACCTGATAGCCTCTCCCCCTTACAGGCACCCGATATCCTCTTTCCTCTTCCCCCCCCCCCCCAACCCCCTACAGGCACCGATATCCTCTCCCCTTACAGGCACCCGATAGCCTCTCCCCCTTACAGGCACCCGATATCCTCTTTCTCCCCCCCCCCCCCTCTCTACAGGCACCCGATAGTCTCTCCCCCTTACAGGCACCTGATAGCCTCTCCCCCTTACAGGCACCCGATATCCTCTTTCCTCTCCCCCCCCCCCCCCCCAACCCCCTACAGGCACCCGATAGCTTCTCCCCCTACAGGCACCTGATATCCTCTCCCCGCTTCCAGGCACCCGATATCCTCTCCCACTACAGGCACCCGATATCCTTTCCCCCTACAGGCGTGCAGCTAATGAGTCGTGTGAATAGTGCTGGCTGCACGCCTGTGAGATTAAATCATCATACAGCACGAGTGCATGCAGTACGCGACCCATCCCCCGCATGTCCAATTCCGAGCACATTCAGATTTCTAGGCCACCATCTGAGCTTGGGTATATCGGGCAGGTGGCGCAGAAATAGTGAGAATTATTTCACTGTGAAGAGGGCTATAAGCAGCTTCAGGAGGACAGGGACAAGTTAGTTTGGGCAGGTTGGTGTCAGATGAAATTTGAGGTGATGCATTTTGGGCGGAAGAATAAGGAGAAGACAGACACTTAAAGGAGCAGAGGTGCCTAGAGACTTTGGGGTTCAAATAAACAAATCTTTAAAGTGGGAGAACATGTTGATAAGTGTGTTTTTTAAACTAGCATAGGGGATTCAAGGTTTTACAAATAAAGGGATAGAGTATAAAAGCAGAGATAATGCTAACTTCATAGCATATAAGGCCACAGTTCAAATTGTGTCCAGTTTTGAATGCCTTACTTTAGGAAGGATGTCAAGACCATGTAGAGGGTGCAGAAGAGATTCACTTAGGTGGTACCAGGGATTAGAGCTTTCAATTGTGAAGAGAGTCTGGAGAACCTGGGCTTTTTTAATTAGAATAAAGAAGGTTAAGTGGAGGTCTGATAAGAGTTGTTTAAAATCATGTAGAGTATTGATGAGGTAAATAGAGGAAAATCTATTTCCACTGGTAGGTGAATCAGCAACTGAAGAGCATAAGTTTAAGTTAAACACCAAAAGGGCAAAGGGAGAAGTTCAGAGAATATTTTGCTGCGCAGTGGGTTGTTGGAACAAAGCCTACCAGGAACAGTGATGGAAGCAGAGTTCATAATAGTTTTTAAAGCAAAGTGGATAAATATTTGAAAAATAAAAATTTAAAGGGGCAGGGAAAACAGATCAAGTGGATAGCTGTTTCAGAGAGCCACCACACGTGCAATGGGCGAATGTCCTTCTGTGCTGTAAAATTCTTTTGATTCTATATAGGCCGTGTATCATTAAAATATAGCATATTTGACAGTGAAATATCGTGTATTTAGTGGTCATGTGGTAGCCATTTTGTACTTTCAGACTAACCATCCCAGATTCCCCATAAAATACAGATTGAAGAGGCAATTCTATTGTTGTATGCAAAAGCTTCAAATGATTAATGAGTAATTCTGCATAAGATGTTTTTGCAAACTGGCAGGCTGAATCTTTTGCCATGGTTTTACTTGTTTTAGTCAGATCAAACATGGAAACAGCTGATGTATCATCTCCAATTCACAATACATGAAATGCTGATGAAAACAAAACACCCTTGGCAGATGCCAGTTCAGATGCATGCAATGTAACCTAGCAGTGAATTTGAGACCAAATATCTGCAGCCTCTAGCCAAAAATAAGATCTTATTTACTTGACCAAAATTAGTCGAAGAATGCCTAGTTTATATAACATTTCACGCAGTTTACAGCCTCCATGAAGGGCTCCTATAATTTTTTTGATCTAAACTCCCATGAATAAATATATTTATCTTATAGGGAGACTAGGGATTTGATATGTGAGGCACTGATGATAATTAAGATGGTGTAGGAATTAACGAATTCCTACGAATAACAGAGATTGACACAAGAGAACAATCAAACCGGTCCTTACTCAAAGGAGATGCCACGAGGACTGCCTGGGCAGTCCCGTGGTTTGTGACGTGACGTCATCGCGTTTGCCCGCATTTTCCCGCGCTCTTAAAGGGGCCACGCCCCGTACATGCAAACTCTATATACAAAACACAGTAATGCCTAACACAATGGTACAGGTTTAGGCTGGTGTTGGAACATCGTCAAAGAGAATTATATACAGTTAGCCAGAGTCATTCAGTGGTTCTGCCACATGCGCCCCCCCCCCCCCCCCCCAGAATTCGCTTTAAGGGACAAAGTCAAACGGTGAGGGGGTCTGACAAGTCTGTCAGAACGACTCCTGTACACTCGAGGTGGAGGCTGCTGGGTGGTTGGCAGGCGGGCGCACTTGGTCTGCCGTAACGACGACAGGTGGCCGACCCCATCTCGGCGGTTGTGCTGTCTTGACGGGGCGGTCGAGGTCCAAATGTGCTGGCTTTAAGCGGTCGACCGAAATGTGGTCCGGTTTACCACCAACATCTACCGTGAAGGTTTTGTCCCCTGCTTCCAACACGCAGAAGGGACCGGTATATGGAGCCTTGAGCGGATCCCTATGTGCGTCATGGCGAATAAAAACGTATTCAGCCTTGTGAAGCTCCGTGGGAACGTGTGACCTCTGCGGCCCGTGGTGCGAAGTGGGCACCGGTGCGAAACATCTGGCCGCCTCTTGGTGACTAGCAAGCTGGGCAGACGCGGACCATTGCTCCGTCGATGTTGGTAGGAAGTCCCCTGGGACCCGCAGAGGCTGACCATACACAAGCTCCGCTGATGACGAGTGAAGGTCTTCTTTGGGGACCGTGCGAAGGCCCAACAGGACCCACGGTAGCTTGTCTGCCCATCCAGCGTCCTGGAGGCTGGCTCTCAGGGCGGCCTTCATTGACCGGTGGAAGCGTTCGCAGAGGCCATTCGCCTGTGGGTGGTAGGCTGTGGTGCGGTGTAATTTGACACCGAGTCCTTGGGCCACTGCATTCCAGAGTTCGGAGGAAAACTGCGGTCCCCTGTCTGACGAAATACCGGAGGGTACTCCGAAATGGGCGATCCAGGAGGAAATGAATGCCCTGGCCACGTCTGCTGAAGTAGTGGATGACAGGGGGACCGCATCTGGTGGTGCGGTCAACCATGGTCAGGATGTGTGAAAAACCATGGGAGGGTGGGAGTGGTCCTACCAGGTCCACGTTGACGTGGTCAAAACTTTGCTCCGGAACTGTGAAGGCGGCCAACAGAGCTTTGATGTGGCGCTGTACCTTGGCCTTTTGGCAGACCACGTAGGTGTTGGCCCAGTCGCGGACATCTTTATGCATGCCATGCCATACAAATTTTGCTGACATCAGTTTCTGAGAGGCCTTCATTCCAGGGTGTGACAACCCATGTATGGCGTCGAACACTTTGCGGCGCCAGACGACCGGCACGACAGGGCGAGGATCCTGTACGGAGACGTCGCACAAAAGCGTGGTACCTGCCGAATGGAACTTGACGTTGGCCAACTGGAGGCCAGTGATGGCCGTTCGGTAAGCTTGGACTTCCGGGTCTGAGGCTTGGTCCGCTGCCATGAGGGCATAGTCGATGCCCAAATGAACCGTATTGACGATTGCGCGGGAGAGGCAGTCTCCCACCAGGTTGTCCTTACCGGCCACGTGCCGTATATCCGTGGTGAATTCGGATATGTAGGTCAGTTGAAGCTGCTGTCGGGCTGACCACGGTTCGGCGGTCTTGGACATTGCAAAGGTCAGCGGCTTATGGTCCACAAAAGCGGTGAAAGGACGCCCTTCCAGAAGGAACCGAAAATGGTGGATGGCCAGAAGAAGGGCGAGCAACTCCCGGTTGAATGTGCTGTATGCTCTCTCGTTCTGCCGTAGTTGATGGCTGAAGAATGCCGACGGCTGCCACGTCCCGTTCACCCACTGCTGTTGCACGGCACCGACTGCGTAGTCCGACGCGTCGGTGGTGAGGGCGATGGTGGCTCCTGGCAGTGGGTGCGCCAGCATAGTCGCGTTGGCTACGGCGCTTTTGGTGTCGGCGAACGCTCAGGCCATGTCATCCGTCCAGTCTACCGGGTTCTTGCCAGTCTTGCCCTTGAGGGCCTCGTACAGGGGCTGCATGAGTAGTGCCGCCTTAGGCACGAAACGGTGGTAAAAGTTTACCATGCCTAGGAATTCCTGCAGGGCCTTTATGTTCTGCGGGCGTGGAAAGGATGTCACCGCCTCTACCTTCGAAGGTAAAGGAACCGCTCCCTCTGAGGTGATGCGATGCCCCAGGAAGTCAATTTGGTGCAGGCCAAACTGACACTTGGCCGGGTTGATAATCAGGCCGTGTTGGCTGAGGCGTCGAAAAAGGGTGCGTAGGTGACAGGTATGTTCTTCCTTAGTAGGACTGGCAATTAGAATATCGTCCAGGTAGACGAAGAGGAACTTGAGGTCCCGCAGCACGGAGTCCATCAGACGTTGGAAAGCCTGGGCGGCGTTCTTTAACCCAAACGGCATCCGTTAAAACTCGAAGAGGCTGAATGGGGTGATGACTGCGGTCTTCTGGACGTCTTGTGGATGAATTGGGACCTGGTGGTAGCCCCGGACGAGGTCGACTTTTGAGAACACGGTGTTCCCTGCCAAATGGGCAGAGAAATCCTGGATATGAGGGATCGGGTACTGATCAGGAGTAGTGGAATCGTATAGTCGCCGCATGGCCGCCATCCGCCGCCAAGCTTCAGGACGATATGGAGGGGTGAAGACCAGGGACTATTCGACCGGCGAATAATCCCTAACCGTTCCATGATTGCGAACTCCGCCTTTGCGACCGCCAGCTTGCCAGGTTCTAGGCGCTGGGCCCGCGCATAGACCGGGGGGCCGTTGGTGGTGATGTGGTGTTCCACACCATGTTTCGTGGCTGTGGAGGAGAACGTGGGTCTTGTCAGGTCGGGGAATTCACTGAGCAGGCGAGCGAACTCATCAGGAGTTGGGAACGCACAGGAGACGGTGCGTGACGTAGTGTTACTGCGGTAACACGGAAGAGAATTAAAAGTTGCTGCGTTGATCAGCCGCCGGTTCCGAACGTCGACCAGGAGGCTGTTGGCGCACAGGAAATCCGCGCCAAGGAGGGGCTGGGAAACTTTGGCCGTAACAAACTCCCAATGAAAACGTTGCCCCCCGAGGCACAACTCCACTCGCCGTCTGTCGAAGGTCCGAATTGTTCCGCCATTGGCCGCTTCAAGGACGGGGCCGTGATTCCCCGTCTGCACATCGAGGGCGGACGCGGGTAAAATGGTGCACTACGCTCCAGTGTCGCACAGAAAACGACGACCGGAGAGAGTATCAGTGATGAGCAATTTTCCCGTGTTGCCGATCGCGGCCGCGGGGTGCCCGTTAGACCCGTTCCTCGGTGGTCGCAGTGTCAGTCGTTTTTTGGGGGGAAAACTGCAGGGAGGGCGGCAACGCTTCGCTTTCGCGCTGAACTGCGCGTGGTAGAAACACAGCCCAGCAGGCAGACGAGCTGGGGCGGTGTCTGCGGAGGATGGGTGTCTCGTGGCGGCCCAGTACTGCCGAGTTACAGCGAAAATTTTGTCAGCCTCCGCAGCGAGTGTTGCGCAGTCTTCGGTTTCAGATCTGGCCAGGGCAGCTTGTACCTGTTCAGGCAGCTGGCTGAGGAAAATCTCGCGGAATAGGAAACATTCCCGTTTTGAGCCCAGGAGTGTGAGCATTTGGTTCATCAACTCTGAAGGCTTGGAGTCCCCGAGCCCGGGCATAGCGAGTAATCGACAGGCGCGCTCCGATTTTGTGAGCCCGAAAACCTGCAGTAACCGCGCTTTGAGGTTTCATACTTGCGCTCCGTTGGGGGGTTTTCGAGGAGGCTGACGATCCGAGAGGCGGTAGAGCTGTCGAGTGCGGAGACCACATAAAGATACTTGGTCTGATCCGCATCGATGTTCCTCAGGGTGAACTGGGCCTCGACCTGAATAAACCACGAGGGTGCTTGCTGCTCCCAGAACTGCGGTAGCTTTAGCGAAACGGCGTTTGCTTCCATGCTGTGCTCTTCTTTTGTGAAAACGTTCACAAAAACGGGGTCACCAATGTAGGAATTAACGAATTCCTACGAATAACGGAGATCGACACAAGAGAACAATTAAACGGAGATGCCACGACGACTGCCTGGGCAGCCCCGTGGTTTACGACGTGACGTCATCGCGTTTTTCCGCGCTCTTAAAGGGGCCACGCCCCGTACATGCAAACTCTATATACAAAACACAGTAATGCCTAACACAATGGTACAGGTTTAGGCTGGTGTTGGAACATCGTTAAAGAGAATTATATACAGTTAGCCAGAGTCATTCAGTGGTTCTGCCACAATGGAATCACTGGACATTGGAGAGGTGCTCTATATGTCCTTTGCTAATTTCTTTAGGCTACCGTCGCTTCTCAGATTGTTGAAGAGTCATGTCATGGTGGATCTGGTAGCATATTAGTTTAGTAAACTGACATTTCATTTCAAGAAATCTGTACAAGCCTAATCTCTACTGTTGGGATGGAACCCTCTTCTCTCTGCTGAATGTAAGGGTCCTATGGGAAATTAATTGAAGCAGTGTTAATGGTTGGGGTCCTATGTAAGAATACTGTCCTTAAATTGGCATAAATTAGCACTAAATTGATCTCACCTGGATCTCGAATGCAGCTGGTGTGGGAAGTGAAAAATGCACACTTTTGCAGTGGAGGCTCTTTTGAAATTTGGGTTAAAATCTATTGTTGGAATAGAGTAGAGGATGCTTTCATTCTGCATCTCACCGTGCATCTTCTCTGACCTAGAAATGCTTCAATCTTGACATTGGATGTGCAAAAAAATGGAAGAAAAAACTCTTGACACTGATATCATTCATCTTGATGAATAGGAAAAATTACTAAAACATATAGGATTTTTTTTTAAATCCTGGTTTATAAAACTCTGGGATAATGTACCATTGTGTGTGTGTTTTATATAAAGGAAATTTGTTTATTTGAATATTATGTTTCAATGATGAGATCTTTTTGTCAAGACTTCCATGAAGAATTTAAAGAGAATTTTTCCTTGTGATCAGAATTTGACATTAACAACCTCCATTAGACCAAACTCTTATTGTTCAACAGCTAACCTGACACGGCTGAATGTTTATTAAATGTCATTTGCATGTGAAGTAGTTGTATCACAGCACATGCTGTGACTAAGAAGCCAGAATGTTGGCAAAAATCTGCCACCTCTTTCAGTAAATGATTGAGATTCCTGAATCGTTTACTATAGGGATTTATAAAAAGAATAGAAGAGGAGGAAAAAAAGAAACGATTGAACAATTTAAAATTCTGCTAACAAATGCACAGACACAGCTGTCCAAACAGGATTAATGGGATGTATTAGAGTACAGTGACTTATGCAGTGCTTCAGAAAATGTCAAGATGCATCATTTTGCAGGTTGTGCTGAGTGGCACTCAATAGATGAAAAGAAATAAATGCATTTAACAGATTCATAGATTGCTACACAATACGCAAAACAGTGCTTGGAGAGTGCAAAGATTCCTGATTTGGGTGCAGTTTAGAATGCTGGGCAAAGTAAAGCTGTATTTTAACTTGAGAAACCAAGGGGAAGGGCCATCGTCCATTAAACCATCGAAGTTAGAAGGATAAAAGAAGAGAAGAGATATATCAGGAAGTAGTGATTAGGTGATGACATGTTTGAGTTTTCAAAATATTGAGTGTGCAGTAGGGAGGAGAGACTGAGAATCATAGAATGGTTACAGCACTGGAGGAGGCCATTTGGTCTGTTGAGTCCGTACCGACTCGCTGCAAGAGCATTTTAGCTGGTTCACTCCCCCGCCCTTCCCCTGTAGCCCTGCAATTTTTTTCCTTCAGATACTTATCCAATTCCCTTTTGAAAGCCACGATTGAATCTGCCTCCACCACCCTTTCAGGCAGTGCATTCCCAATCATAGCCACTTGCTGTGTAAAAAAAGTTTTTTCTCATATTGCCTTTCGTTCTTCTGCCAATCACCTTAAATCTGTGTCCTCTGGTTCTCGACTCTTCTACCAATGGGAACAGTTTCTCTCTATCTACTCTGTCTAGACCCATCATGATTTTGAACACCTCGATCAAATCTCCTCTCAACCTTCTCTGCTCTAAGGAGAACACCCCCAGCCTCTCCAGTCTATCCACATAACTGAAGTCCCTCATCCCTGGAAGCATTCTTGTAAATCTTTTCTGTACCCTCTCTAAGGCCTTCACATCCTTCCTAAAGTGCGGTGCCCAGAATTGGACACAATACTCCAGTTGAGTTCGGACCAGTGTTTTATAAAGGTTCATCATAACCTTCTTGCTTTTGTACTCTATGCCTCTATTTATGAAGCCCTGGATCCCGTATGCTTTTTTAACTGCTACCTCAACCTGCCCTGCCACCTTCACCGATTTGTGCACATATACCCCCAGGTGTCTCTGTTCATGCACCCCCTTTAGAATTGTACTCTTTAGTTTATATTGCCTCTTCTCGTTCTTCATACCAAAATGTATCACTTCGCACTTTTCTGCATTAAATTTCATCTGCCACGTGTCTGCCCATTCCACCAGCCTGTCCATGTCTTCTTGGAGTATATCTCTATCCTCTTCATTGTGCACTATACTTCCAAGTTTTGTGTCTGCAAATTTTGAAATTGTGCCCTGTACACCCATGTCCAAATCATTAATGTATATCAAGAAAAACAGTGGTCCTAGTACCGACCCCTGGGGAACACCACTGTATACCTTCCTCCAGTCTGGAAAAACAACCGTTCACCGCTACACTCTGTTTCCTGTCACTCAGCCAATTTCATATCCATGCTGCAGGCTTCAACTTTGCTGTCTAGAGAAAGCTGAAGAGTTGCCTAGTTTTGTGGTCCTGGATGGGTGATCAGTTAGAAAAGATAAGTCATGATTTCAACACAGTGGGGAATATAGTATGAGGAGGAGTGTGTAATGTGACTTGACTATTTGGAATTTAGAAGGAATAAGATAGAAACACCATAGTAGTATTTATATAATGGTTAAAGAATGGTTGCAAAGGAGAGTGGGTCACCTATCATCTTTTCTTCTGCCTAGAAGTGCAAAAGGGGTGCTAGAAGAGCCTCATCAGATATGGCAGCAGCATTCAAGCCTTTGATAGACTTCAGTTTTATGGTCTGTTCGATGGGAAAGGAAGTGTTTGGTGTAAAAGGAGAGAGTTTCTTGGATGTAGCTTTAGCAAGAGGAGATTTGGAAGTTGTATTTTCATGTCAGATGACATAGGCCAAGAACTAGAAGGATTAAGGTTGGAGCCAACAAAGGTAAAATGTAGTAGCTATTAGTTGACCTACAAGAAACTGGAAAAAATTGTTCGAAAGAATGAAAGAAACATTTTTTCCCCCTTTTGAAGGACATGAAGGAGATCAAAATGCTGTGATTCAGCTACATTCCACTGAGAGGACTGGCGGTTGTGCACAGTGAATGCATGCAATGTGAAAGAGTTTGATGAATGTCACTAAAAGACTGGATAAGGTTGGATGGAGCATATTATTGCTAAGGAGTAAAGGCAATGATAGCTCATTCAACACTGCAGAGTTTGCGAGCTGTGTAACATGGGCAGCAAGATAACCAGCGAATGACACGTCCTGATAAATGGCAATTATCGATTAGGCTAAAACTTTTTAATTGAGAGTTAAAATCAGCATCCGTAACTTTAGAAGTTATGGATATTTAGAAAGTATGAGAGATCACCATTTTAGGGATAAGGTGAACATAAGCGACTTTCCAAAGAGAAGGAAAGTGTACTCCCTGGGAGAAAGGGACATTCAAAAGGAGGGTCCTAGGGCTTTAGGTTTTAAAAAATTGAATTCAAATTCTCAAACTACCATGGTGGGATTTGAACTTGCATTCTCTGGATTATTAGTCCAGGCCACTGGATTACTAGTCCAGTAACTACTACCATACCTATGATGATGGGGTTGGGGTTTTATTTAACCAAGAACAAGAAATTTTGAGTTGATGGGGAAAAGTGCATCAAAAGTCATCTTTCTCTTTAGCAGAGCCAGCAACTGTGTAATTGGAAGGAGGGATGGAAACAAAGAGCCAAAAGTTACGAGAGACGGCTTTGGCAAGGAACCAGGAAGAGTGGCTGCTGGAGGTGCAGTAAGACAGCAGTTGATGCTTCTTTTCAATGAAGTTTTCAGCAGTTGAATGCATTTAGCAGCTACAATGGTTGATTTCAGAAATTATGAGCATAGTTAAAGTTGACTCGGGTTGCTTCAGACTAATCAAGGCCCCATGTGCGATGGGCACAATTTTTTACAAGAGACAGCAGAGTGATTGGTCTGATTAAACCAAGATGTAGTATCCGATCTGATGGAGGGAGAAGAGTGAGCCAAGAAACAAAGATCAGAAAAGTAAAACAAAATTTGGACCAGAATAATTATTATACCCTAATAATTCTAGGACAGAATCAAGAAACATCTTGATTTTTTTTTAAAAATCCCTATTGGACTATTAATGATTAGTTGTCTTCCAGGATTCATTTTAATGCCAAACATTGTAGTGAGCATATCTTATTTGCAGCTGACCATCTAGTAAACCAGGTTGGAGATCCTGCCAAAGGCACTACAGCAAGTAGTGGTTATGACACTGGTCTAGCAACCCAGAGATCGAGCTCAGATTCTTCTGTGGTAATTGGTGTAATTGAATTCAATAAATCTGGTAATTTGAGGGCTGGTGGCAGAAAAATTGACCATGATAGCTGCCATGTTGTCATAAGAGCCCAGCTGGTTCACCAGTGCCCTTCAGGGAATAGAAAAGAACCTGTGACACATGCCTGGTCCAGCCTATACCTACCAGTCTCATACTATATGGTTGATTCTTAATGCTCCTTTCATTGAGGGCAGCACATTATCTGAGTTTGTGAGCAGTGCCAAGGGAAATACACTAATTTGACCAAATAATTTTACAGGCCTTTTCATTTATATCTTCATCTTATAATTGTGATAATGTCCACAATTTTTAACAGACATCTTCACTACTGGTGGTTATCCTTGGGAGTCCAATTATCTAGTGATTTCGTACAGGTTTTTAATGTGAAGTAGGTATCAAATTCTGCTTCCTAATATATAATTTGTGTATTTTTATGTTTGAGTTTTTTGATGGGGTAACAGAGAGGGTTGATGTGGTGTACATGGACTTCCAAAAGGCGTTTGATAAACTGTCACATAATAGGCTTGCCAGCAAAGTTGAAGCCCATGGAATAAAAGGGACGGTGGCAGCATGGATACAAAATTGTGTAAGTGACAGGAATCAGAGTAGTGGTGAACGGTTGTTTATCGGACTGGAGGTAGGTACACAGTGGTGTTCCCCAGGGGTTGGTACTAGGACCACTGCTTTTCTTGATATATATCAATGATTTGGATGTGGGTGTACAGGGCACATTTTCAAAATTTGCAGTGACAAGGATAGTGATAGACTTCAGGAGGACATAGACAGGTTGGTAGAATGGACAGACACGTGGCAGATGAAATTTAACGCAGAAAAGTGTGAAGTGATACATTTTGGCATGAAGAGCGAGGAGATGTGATACAAACTGAATGGTATAATTCTAAAGGGGGTGCGTCAACAGAGAGACCTGGGGGTAAATGTGCACAAACCGTTGAAGGTGGCAGGGCAGGTTGAGAAAGCAGTTAAAAAAGCATACTGGATCCTGGGCTTCATAAATGGAGGCATAGAGTACAAACGCAAGGAAGTTATGAACCTTTATAAAACACTGGTTCAGCCTCAACTGGAGTATTGTGTCCAATTCTGGCCACCGCACTTTAGGAAGGATGTGAAGGCCTTGGAGAGGGTGCAGAAAAGATTTACAAGAATGGTTCCAGGGATGAGGGACTTCAGTTATGTGGATAGACTGGAGAGGCTGGGGTTGTTCTCCTTAGAGCAGAGAAGGTTGAGAGGAGATTTGATGGAGATGTTCAAAATCATGATTGGTCCAGACATAGTAGATAGAGAGAAACTGTTCCCATTCGTGGAAGGGTCGAGAACCAGAGGACACAGATTTAAGGTGAATGGCAGAAGAACCAAAGGCGACATGAGAAAAAACTTTTTTACGCAGCGAGTGGCTATGATCGGGAATGCACTACCTGAAAGGGTGGTGGAGGCAGATTCAATCGTGGCTTTCAAAAGGGAATTGGATAAGTATCTGAAGGAATAAAAATTGCAGGGCTACGGGGAAAGGGCAGGTGAGTGGAACTAGCTGAAGTGCTCTTGCAGAGAGCTGGCGTGGGCTCGACGGGCTGAATGGCCTCCTGTGCTGTAACCGTTCTATGATATGATTATATGATTCAATGGTGCATATATGTATTTGATGACCTTTTAACAGTAAAGTTCTGTCTTGTACCTCATTATCGAGGTTTTGATTGTACGCAGCTGTGACAGTCTTTTTACAAGGTGTGAGGCCATTGCACTTGGATCTATTATTTAACTTAACATATGTCCATTCATCTTGGAATGTGAGTTTTAATTTGCACTGGTAGTGGCAAGGTGGTGCAAGCAGAAAATACAGTTTTAAATTGTGTAGCCCTGATCTAAAATCCCCTTTTAAATCCTATCATCCACACTTCCTTCCCCATGACACCTAGAATTTTTTGGCGTGAGGGCGGGGGAAGGGAAGGGAAGCCAAGTCACTACCCCTCCCCACATTCGGCCTCCTGCCAAATCCACCATGATGTGTCTGTGCAGATATTTGCAGGCTGCTTTATCTTCCTCTCCCTGTCAAGATGTTGGTATGGGTGTGGAGAGCTGAAGAAAGAAAATATTACTAAAAGTGCATGGGTATTTACATATAACTTTGGATTTCAAACCTAGTTAATTAGAATATGACACCATTTATGGGAAGCTACTGTATTCCTGGCCAAACTATCAATGTATACTCAATTATGGGTCTTTCAGATTTATGAAATTCTTGTATATACTGCATTAGTAATAGTGCCTCATCACATCTTTCGGGCGTCCAAAACATTTCACATACAATGAATAACTTTGAGGTAGAGTCACTGTTGCTATATATGTGAAAGTGGCATATATTTTGCGCACACAAGATCCTGCAAAGCACAGTGAGATGAATGGCGAAGTTCATCTGTTTTTGGTGGTATTGGTCAGGGGAGGAATATGGCTAAAGTCACCAGGTAAACCACATGGCCCATCAGTATGTAACTAGCTTGTCTTTGCTGGTCACCATTTGAGCTAAGTCAGCCTATAGTGGTGTTGATATGCACCTATCAATAATTGAATGGGCAGTCATGTGAACACCTGTCTTAACCAAATATTAGTATCTTGATGTGATTCACTTAGATTATAAAGAAAAGAGAGACTTGCATTTATTTAGCGCCTTTCATGACTTCGGAACGTCCCAAAGTGCTTTACAGCCAATGAAGTACTTTGAAGTGTTGTATTGTCGGAAATGCGGCAGCAGTGCTTGGTAAGATCACGATGGCCTTGTTCAACTCCTTGCCTGAAAGGAGGTGGCAGGCTTATTTAGTGGCAAATAGGAGATTAAATACAAAGATTGTTAACTCCCCATCAACATAATTGTATAGATGATGATTTTCATACAACTGCATACTCATCCTGTATTATGACTAAATTGGATTTTTGATATACACCTGGAATTTAACTCGTATGGCCTGGCAAGGTAGTCTCGTATGTACGTTTTGTGTTCACTGTGTAGTTTGTATTGTGTATTTAATCATTTTGTGATGGAGTAGAATGCTTGGCAATTTATTTCCTTAAAATCTGAGGTCTGTATTTTACCAACACAATCTTCAAGTAAATTTTGGCTTTAATTTAGGGTGGTGTATTTATAAATGCTTGAATTGCCTGAATTGAGGTAGAAATATACATCAATAAATACAGTTTACAAGAAAGGCATCTTGCAAACAAGCAGTTATGCAATTATTCCAATTTTAGAAAAAGTAGTCAACGTGGTATGTTTTAGCCTTTTAATGAAAGGTTAAAAAAATGAACACAGCATCTATAGTGTCTGAGCAAATTTGCTTTCCATGACACACCTAGAAAAGGATGTATAAAACTTTACAAATATTTAAACTGCTAGAGATTATGTTTGAATAATATTTAATTTTTTATTTCTAAAGAAAAGTGTTTGTGAAGTTGACTTTGTTAGAAAGGAGGAAGTGGGCAGTCTGCACATTTTGTGGTGTCCTGGGTAACTCTTTCCAGTCTGATAATCTGTAATTTGAGTTTATTTGATGGTTAAAATTGCCAGAAAGTTTTGATAGTTTTAACATAGAAACTTGGATAGAAAGAACTTGCATTTATAAAGCACCTTGGGCTTGATTTTAATTCCCGAGGCGGGTTGCGTGGTGGGCGGGTTCCGGAGCCGCTTATGACTGGATCAGCTGCTGATGTCCGATTTTGATTCAATGAGCTTGTTGATGTCAATGAGGCGCGCTGGCCAGTCCAATGAGTGCAATTGGGTCGGCTGGCCGCCTCTGATGATGTCATCATAGCTGCTGCTTCTGAAGCCGCCATTCAGCCGAAGCCTTGCTCTTGTGGATTCCTGGACTCATTGAAATTGATTTTGATGCTATGACTTCTTCTAGAGGCAAGGCAGCTCCTCGATTTAATGATGACTCCCTCCATGTTCTTGTGGATGCTGTCAGAGGGCGCAGGGAGATTCTCTTTCCTCCTGATAGCCGGAGGAAGCCTCCTCAGCAGACCAAGGCAGCCTGGCTGCGCATTGCTGAGAAGGTTAGTGCAAGGTCCATATTTGCACACTTATGGATCCAGTGCCGAAAAAGGTTTAATGATCTTGTGCGAACATCAACAGAAAGTACCCCATCATACTTGCCTTCAATCTGCTTCCCTTCTCTTCTCATCACCAGCACTCTGCGTTGTAAGCCTGCTCCTCCACATCCCACCTTAACCTTACTTCCCTTGCACCCTTACCTATCCATCTCTATCTCTGCACTGAATCACTTCAGCATCCTGTCTATTCACCCTTTAGACTTGCTCTCACTGTTATGCAGTGACAACAACTAACAACGCACAGGGAGCTAGCTTCCTCTTGGCACCTTATCCCATCTTTGTCTCCCTCAAAGCTTCTGTGGTAGGGATTATTGACCCTCACTCCATCACTGTGGCTGAAACACCGCTTGTGTCCCTCCTTGCAGGAAAAGATAGCCCACAATAAGAGTGAGGGAGCAATGACTGGAGGAGGAACACCTACCCTAGCAACATTGACCAGTGCTGAGGAGGCTGCTAACGCAATTGTTGCCAGTGGCGAGGACCTGGAAGTGGGCGATGCAGAGACCGGCACACTAGAGGAATCTGGTGACATAATAAAGTTTCATCCCGCTCAGAAAGCAATGGCATATGATGTTCATAGAGAATCGCGTTGTATCATTTGCTCAAAAGGATGTGTCGGCTACATCAGTATCAGATGTCTAAATCATGCTTTTACTCTCCCACAGGACCATCGAGCGCTCCCCTCCCCACGATCCAGGGCGAAGAGTCGGACAACTCCTCAGAGGAACCTGAAGTCTCTGAGGGAGCAGCGTCACCAGGACTCCGTGCACCCAGCACCAGCGCAGCAACACATCTAGGTGGTGTCCTCGCGAGTTAGAGTAGTGTTGCCATCTGGTCTATCACAGTGCACAAGTGAGCATCAGCAGATGGTGGAGACAGCGACAGCAGCGGAGAGTCCTCGGCGGAGGTCACAGGACTTTCCTAGCTCTGCTGAGCTGCATGCAGACGCTGTGCCTGTGGGGCCATCCAGAAAAAGAGCATCTCGGGAAATACAGGAACAAGTGCAGGTGTCTCTGGAAGGGTTTGCCTCCAGGGTTAGTGCGAGTGTGGAGGGAATGGAGGAGTCCATCTGTAACATCAGCACTGCCGTAGTGGAGACAATGGCACATGAACGCACCACCATGGATAGGATGGCAACCTCTGTGGAAAGGCTGGCTGCCTCAGTGGAAAGGATGGCTACAGCCATGGCGGAAATAAGTCGTCAGAGTCAGGAAAACATGGTGACTGTTCAAAATAGAATGTCATCTCTGGAGGAGCGATGGGCAGCTATTGAGCAGAGAGACCAGCGCTTCATGGACGTCCTTGTGATGAGGACTGCCAGTGCAGATACGGGTCCTCATGGTCCCCCCCTGAAGTGCAGCAAGATGCTCTCCAGCCACTTGCTAGCACTGAGGTGCAGCTGACCCATGAGAGGGATGTTGTTGGCAGGACAGAAGGAAATGTAGGCTCCTCTCAAAGCGCTCACACGATCATGCCACTGCGGAGTCCTCGGTCAGAGACCCACTTTGCGGAGACAACTGAGATGGCTGTTGCAGCCCCTGCACAGCCGCAGGAAGAGGAGACTGTTGAAGAGCCCTCCCAGGCTCCTAAACCCAGAGGACACCCGCCAAAGGCGTCTAAGCAGGCGCAGCATTCTAGTCAGCAAGGTGCCTCTACATCTGCTGAAGCCACCGGGGAAGCACCACGTAGAAGCATGCGTAAGAGAAAGATTAAGCACCTATAGTCACAAGGGGAATCACTTGGGTGATTTATCTTTTTTTTCCTGACTGTTGCTGGTTTATTATTCTTTCGTGATGTGTAAAAGAAAAATGATGTCAAACAGTTGATTGTGTGGCCTATGCGTTCTGGGAAATGGCAAAAGCGCATTGAGGGCTCAGCGACTTGCTTTTGCAATGCTGATGGTAAAAGTGATAGTAAATAACAGGGTATAGCAGAGATGAAGTATGATGTTGGACAAGTGTCACCTGCAATTACAGAGCCATATGGTAGCCACCCACCTATGGTTGAAGAGTAAGCTTATGCTAATATGGCATGGCAGTGTGCATACCTTGCTTGACAGGCAGCAGTGAACTGGAGGGATGCTGTATTGGTCACAACAGGGCATGCAAGGCGCCCCTTGTCCTCCTTCTCCTCTTCCCAGGAAGATCTGCGCTGAGCCACGCAGCTGCTACTCCTCCGAGTATGAGGACCAGGATGACCAGGGCATAAATGCTTCCCATCCCCTTGCTAGAGATTTCATTTGAGGCAACAAGCTTGCAAGCGCACAGTCGAAGTGACTTGAAATTATTCCATTCATGTCACACTGCTGATGGGTGTCAGCTTGAACAGTCACAAGGTCAGTAGATGTGCAAAATCTTATCCCATACCTACAACGGCAAAGTTGTTGCAGTTGAATGTCAGCCATGTTTCAGGGGCGCTTTTAAAGTGCTCCACCAATGCATACAAACCATGTCTTCCAGCAACTCGTCTCCTTGAACCTGGCCTGTTTCTGACAAGTTGGGAAACAGGAGCCAGAAGCCCGAAAATGGGAAACCACTATGAAAATAGGATTAGCAAGGCAGTACACAGGCTGTTAACTGCCTTAACTACCTGTCCCACCGGTTCCGGTCAGGTCAGTTTGGGAGCGGCTGAACAGACACGAAAATCGGATGGAGGCGGGTTGGGTGTCCAAAGCCATTTTTTCCGATTTTCGCTACTGACCCGCCTCCTAAGGGCTATTAAAATCGAGCCCCTTATGTCTTCAGGACATCCCAAAGTGCTTCACAACCAATGAATTATCAAGTGCAGTCAGTTGTTATGTAGGTAATTTTTACTATAAACAACATACAAGATAAATAACAAGTTATGTTATCTCTGTAATCTCCTACAACTCTCTGATATATCTGCCCTCCTTCAATTCTGGCCTCTTGAGCATCCCCGATTTTAATTGCTCCACCGTTGGTGGCCATGCCTTTAGCTGCTAAAGCCCTAAGCTCTGAAATTCCCTCCCTAAACTTCTCTGCCACTCTACCTCTCTTTCCTCCTTTAAAGTGCTCCTTAAAATCTACCTCTTTGACTAAGCTTTTGGTCATCTATCCTAATACCTCCTTATGTGGCTCGGTGTCAAAGCCCTATATAAACACAAGTTGTTAATCTATTAGTTATATTGGACGGGAAAGGAATATTGGCTAGGAATAACTCCCCGTTGCTCTTCAACTTGTGGCATGGGATTTAATGGGGCAATTGACATTTTTAAGAGTGAAATTGATAGATTTCTGTTAGGCAAGGTTATCAAGGGATATGGAGTAGAGGTACATATCAGCTGAGATCTAATTGAACGGCAGAACAGATTTGATGGGCTGAATGGCCTACTGGCATTAAAAATAAAAGGGATTGAAAATTGTTAAGTAAAATGGTGGAAAGGACAGGAAAGAGGCACAGAAAAACTGCTTCCTCATTAGTGCTAGAAAGATGTCACCATCTAAACGATGCTCATATGTTGAAAAACATTCAAGTTGCTAATTTTACATACAAACACCAAATGGAACCCTGATTACTTTTCGTGGATTAATACTGGCCCGGACTTTGCAGCTGTAATGACGGCGAAACTGTCCGTGTTTGCCGTCATTACTCTGTGAAACTGGCAGCAACTTCTGGTGTCGGCATGTGCGCAGTAAATCGCAAAATCCAGAAGTTGCTGTCAGCGATTACCTGCTTCTCCACAGGGTTTGCTGTTGAAGTCCTCGCAGATGGAAATCATACAAATCACTTGAATTGATGTGAACTTCAACTTTTTATGCTGTAATCTCACTGTTTTTAAAAAATAAAAAAAAACCCTGTAAGTTAAGCCTTGTTGAATGAGGTGTAACTGGGTTTTTAAAGGCATACTAAATCATAATTACTGCTGAACAACCTCTCTGGCCCTGAAAAACTAATTTTATATTTGTGGAATGTCAAATTTCTCCCATTATGATACAAATTCCCATAGATTTTTAAAATAATAAAAAAAATTAAGTTTGCTTCTGATATTTCAGCTTCTGCCTTAATCCCATGTGTATGTCCCAATCTTTATTTCACTCTCTGTAAAATGACTAAAAGGTGAAGGTTAATCAGTGCTTTTTACATCCTGGTTTGCTGTTTGAGAATTCTGCAATGTGATTGGCTGCTTAGCCTGCTTCATGACATCACTGTTGCTGGACGCCGGAGGTCCCCTATTCACGGTGCCAGAATGAAATTAACGTCGAGAAAGGTGAAACCCACGCCACACAGATCATTAGATCCTTGTAGCTAGCTTTCTTCAAGGTCAGTGCCGAGCGGCATCACTTTGTCACTGACCATAAAATATGGGCCGTTATGTTCATGGTAGTAATATAGCTGTGGAATACTGCAGTAGCATTCTGACTGCCATTCTAGAAATGTAATTTACTCTGTGACTTAGTAATTAATAACAGAAATGACATTGCCGGCCTTTTCTTGACGTTTAGTCTTTTCATTTGTTAAATTCATTTTTATTATTTTCCACTGAACTCATCAAAGTATAGAGGAGCCCCATGTGTTTGTTTTATGGCCCTTCAGCAGCTTATCAAATGTTTCCATTTTCCTTTCTACAGGCATCTGTTCATGACTGATATAATTAGGATATAAGGGCAACACTCCCAGCAGGGAACTGTGCTGAGCATGGTAGGAGAATCATCGCTATATTGCTGTAGCCTTATTTCTGACCCATGCTCCCTTCAAGCACGTCTTCCCAACTGGGAGCATCCAAATTATGGAATTAATCAAATATATCCGATCAGTTCTTTTTATTAAGTAAATCTGTCTAGGAAGAAGCAACATGTTGTGTCTAGCAGATGTATTCCAAACACTGATTTATTTTAATGGCCCTTTTCATTAAACTGTAAAATTCTGCAGCTGTAATAGTTCTTTTTGTTAGCATATACATAAAAGCATTTAAATAAAGCACTGTCTTCTGCCACAGCACATCTATTCTGCGGTGGATTAAGTACATTGTATGCTTAAGTTAAAAATGAAAGTGTTTTTGAACCACATTGTATGTTAGCAGCTTTGTATAAAGGTGAGGGTTGGGACAAATGCCAGAAGGATATTTTCCCCCTTATTCAAGAGTTTGAATGTCATGTCATGTCATGACTTTTTTTTCCAGCACATTCAAAATCCTCTACTGCCAACTTCATTGTTATCATAGATATCACTATCCAAGATGCCATGACAGGGATATACATGTTTGATCATAAATAATGTATTGTTCCATTGAAATATTTCCATCCACCTTGCAACCATGTGATCTTCTCCAGTACAGAACACTTGATGGTCTTCTTTTCAACTTTCACCTCTTTTTCTCTGTCAACGCACTCCAGCTGCTGCTAAGCACAACGAACATTTTCTTCAAACTCACCATTTGCTTGAGTCTTTCAGTAGATAAAAAACAGTTCAATGCATAAGTGTGGAAGTGCATGTCTCTGCATTTTTCTTTTAATTAATTTACTTCCTTTATTTCATTTTTGCTGTTTGGGTTCAGGATCTGCTCTAATGTAATATCTTCAAAGCATTTCCTTTTACTAATTTTAACATTTCCTTTTATTTTAACATCGGGGGGGGAAATTCGGTTGGTTTGCGCCTCCCGTTAGCGCCTTAAGAGGGCGCTAATGTGGCGCAAAGCAACTCGCGCCCGTGTGCGGTGATGTTTGCGCCGCTTGTGAAATTGACTAGACTTTTGCAGCGGCGCTAAACACTACAGCCACGATCTCCTGCGCCCGCAGATCATGACGTCAGTTGAGCGTGCAACGCCCCGGTAGCGCTCCGGACCAGATATTGAATGGCGCCCCCTGTCTTACCGCCTGCCGCTAGCAACGACCGGTTGAGGGGAGCGTTTTGCAGTCAGGAAGTGACTGGGGGAGCGCTATTTAAAGGCGACCGCTTCCTGCCCTTTTTTGTCGGTGAAATTTTTTCACCACGCATTCTGAGTGAGAGAGAGACTGCAGGAGATATTCAAAGCTGTGTTGAGGCGTTTTGGGTACGGAGCAGCACTTTGCAGGTTCTTTTTTATTTGATCTTCCTTGCATTGATTTAGAAGAGACTGGGGGCTGCACGCTGAGCTCTTTCCTGGGCCTCTCCATTGTTCTTTCCAGCAGATTTGATGTACAGGTCTCTCCAGGCCTAGATTCAAGGCTGCAATGAGCAGGGTGTGGATGGAGAGCAAGATCGACCCAATCCCCTTTAAGAATTGGCCGGCACCTGTGTGTCTGTGTTCCATCGCTGACTGACATCACATGAGCTTTGCCAGCGCTCGAGTTAGCGCCTCGCTCCTCGGCCTTTGCGCCTTAAGACAGGTGTGCAGTGCCTGATTTAGTGTTCCAATCCCCTCCGGGGCGATAAAAGCCATGTTTGCAATCGGAGGCGATAATTAGCGCCAGGCGCTAAACTTTGCGCCCGGCCGATAATCGCGCCCCAAACGGGGTGATACTGAATTTCTCCCCCCTGGGGTTCAAAGTTGCTTATTAGACTACTGGTTCATTACAGCAAACACCATGAGTGATTGTTGTTTATATTGTATCTTCAAATGTTTCATAGCTTCTTGCAGTATCTGATCTGATTCATAATCCCAATGGAGGCTCATTGAAAATGATTGACCTGTTGGAAAATGTTCTTGAAAGACACAATTGTCTTCCTTGATTTACCACACTTTATCAAGACCTTTTGAGTGCAGCTTACATTCAAGACACAAGTGCCAGAAAGAGAACCGAGCAGGGATTGTAGCTAGTCCTCTGTACGCATGGATTGAGTCAGTCTGCACTGGCTCAGCAGGTTGGGATGATGATGATAATGATGCAGGTTCCCATCAGGATAGACTGGAGTAAAGTATTGTTTGCTCTTTCGTGGGGAGGAAAATAACTTTTTTATTGGTTGAGACCTCCACTAAAGGAGCTTTGGCGGGCACTGTAAGAAAGGAAATGTCACCTGACTCACTTCCTGAATCAACCTTGACCTTGTCTAGTTACTTTACAAGTCACAGACTCCAATCTAAGCTAGTTTTCTCCATTTCTTCCTGTCATGCATGTAACAGTTGTGACTGACACCCATGCTGATTTAGATTCCCCGCTTAAGGGAAAGCTATTGGACAGTGAATTCTTTCATTTGCTCTATTTCCTCGTGAATGATTCTTAAGAGACAATAAACCTGGTATAATGTACTAGCTAAAAGACAGGATCTTTTGATACAAAAATAAGGGCTATATAGGATATGTTTTCGGAGCCACCATTTATGAGAGGAGTGATGCAGTTTCGTTCCTCGTGTAATGGATTGGCATCCAGAAAAGCTTTCACATTGAAAACAAAATATTAAAGGGAAGCAATGTGTTTCTTGTTGCCAGAATAATTTTTTCAATCCTTTTAGCAATTAGTGTCCCAGCCATTCTTTACTGGCAATCTTTTATTTCCAGGTTCACAACTTGAGGTTTCACATGACAACCATTGCAGCTTGACGTTCTTATCTCAGTGTGAGAATACCACTGGTTTTCAAGTTTGTGAGAACCACACAGTTGCACCTTTCATTCATCCCATTATAACTCTTTAAGAACTTGAAGCTTGATCTCTACATGATTTTGTCTGGCCAATCTGAGCACATGCTGGGTGTGCGCTTAATTTCCTGAATTTGAAAATGATCACACTTGTGTTTAACCAAGTTTCTAAGCTTTGTCTGCGACCATATGCTTTCTCTTGAGTGAAACAATAATTTTGTTTGATATTTTAAAAGCCTCAACTTCCTTTTTATAGAGGTGTAATTGTCTATTTAATTTGGTAATGAAACTTTAAACTATTACATATGATACAACTGCAACTCTTTTAGTTATATGTACAAACATAAATGTAGAGAATTGACAAGGAGTGTAAACACCGGCATGGACCTGTTGGGCTGAATGGCCTGTTTCTAACTCTATCTCATAGTTAGACTATCTACAAGTCAGTTAAATGGAATAATCTTCTTAGTTTCTCAAAGCATTTCTGTCTGGATTTGAGACCTCAGGATGACTAGTGCTATGTCAATTCTGGCTTTCCTTATTACAGGAAACTTTGTTATATCCGGCACCGACAGGACCGAGCTGTTGACGATCTATCAAAACTGCCAGACATACAAAGTTAATGTTGAAGCATATGGAGGTTTTCATCTCCGTATCTGACAACAAACACTGTTGCTTAGCAACAGCTTGTAAACAGTCGGCCCATACCTTGGAAGCGTCTCTGTAGCTTAGCAACAGCTTCAGAGAGACTTTCCAGAGCCCGACTGCTGAAAACAAAGCCACGAGAAGAAAAAAAACCTAACAAAACGGCTCCTGATTTCTGCCGGTAGATCGAGGTTTCCGGACATACAACCTCCGGATAAACCAAAGTTTCCTGTATACTACTTTGGTGTAATTCATTTGTATGTGGAGGTTGAATGAATGAGAGTGTGTGCTGGATTATCTAGAATCAGAATTGTGGGCTTTATTTCTTGAAGGTACTGCAACCTTCACATACACCGCTTCCTACCTTCCAGCTTAAATGCAGTAGCGGATTGCACATCGCTATAATACATTGGATAATCCATCTATTAGGGAATTCAGGAGAAACTTCTTTATCCAGTGAGTGGTTAGAATGTGAAACTCGATACCACAGGGAGTAGTTGAGGCGAATAGCATAGATGCATTCAAGGCGAAGCTAGATAAGAGGGAGAAAGGAATAGAAGGATATGTTGATGGGGTTAGATGACGAGCGGTGGAGCATAAACACCAGCATGGACCTGTTGGGCCAAATAGCCTGTTTCTGTGCTGTAAAAACTTTGTAATCATATTTACTGAGGCAACATATGTCAGTGATGCAAGTAAAAATATTACACACTTTACTGTAACTGAAAGATACAGGCCCCTCTGCTATATTTAGACTATTGATTCATTACTTCTGAAAATGCTTAAGATGCATGTAATAGTTCATCTATCTACAAAACATTTTATTCTCAGTTATGTATATTGTATACAAAGTACATTTATTGGCTCTGTAATCCACAAAGGGTTTGCAGTATTTGCTCAACAACTTTTTGTTGTGTGTATTCTTCCATCATCAAAATTTTTCTTTATTATTTTCGTGTTTGACTTCTTCCCCTTCTGATGGTAGGTTTGTAGTTGTTACTGAATAGTCTTGGTGCAACACTCTGCTGGCGAGTATTTTTCCCACTCTTGAATATTTTATGGTTTTGGACCTTGAATGTAATTTGCCGTAGTCTAGATCTGGCTAACTGACTCTGAACTCAGCATCAAAATGCCTCACAAATTTCTGGCCCCAGTACAAACTGTGTCTCTGAATAACTGCAAAAAATACTGTACCTCCTTAACCAAAACAACCTCATTTGTTTCATGCCTTAAATTGTCCAAGATGTTTTTTCCACCAGTTTATAATTGTAGCTTTAGGGTGTCAGCTAGTGGCTCAGTTGATAGCACACTCGCCTCAGAGTCAGAAGGTTGTGGGTTCAAGTCCCACTCCAGAGACTTGAGCACAAAATCCTAGACTGAATCTCTAGTGCAGTACTGAGGGAGTGCTGCACTGTCGGAGGTGCCGTCTTTCAGATGTGACAATAAACCGAGACCCCGTCTGCTCTCTCAGGTGGACGTAAAAATCCCATGGCACTATTTCGAAGAAGAGCAGGGGAGTTGTCCATGGTGTCCTGGCCAATAAACATAACAAAAACAGATTATCTGGTCATTATCACATTGCTGTTTGTGGGAGCTTGCTGTGTGCAAATTGGCTGCCGTGTTTCCTACATTATAACAGTGACTACACTTCAAAAAGTACTTAGAATCATAGAATCGTTACAACACAGTTCAGCCCACCGAGCCCGTGCCGGTTCTCTGCAAGAGCACTTCAGCTAGTCCCACTCCCCCTGCCCTTTCCCTGTAGCCCTGCAATTTTTTCTCCTTCCAGTACTTATCCAATTCCCTTTTGAAAGCCACGATTGAATCTACCTCCACCAGCTTTTCAGGCAGTGCGTTCCAGATCATAACCACTCGCTGTATAAAAAAGTTTTTTCTCATGTCGCCTTTGGACCTTCTGCCAATCACCTTAAATCTGTGTCCTCTGGTTCTTGACCCTTCCGCCAATGGGAACAGTTTCTCTCTATCTACTCTGCCTAGACAACTCCTGATTTTGAACACCTCTATCAAATCTCCTCTCAATCTTTTCTGCTCTAAGGAGAACAACCCCAGCCTCTCCAATCTATCAACATAACTGAAGTCCCTCATCCCTGGAACCATTCTTGTAAATCTTTTCTGCACCCTTTCAAAAGCCTTCACATCCTTTCTAAAGTGTGGTGCCCAGAATTGGACACAATACTCCAGTTCATCATAACTTACTTGCTTTTGTACTCTATGCCTCTATTTATAAAGCCCAGGATCCCATATGCTTTTTTAACCGCTTTCTTAACCTGCCCTGCCAACTTTGATGATTTGTGCAGATATACGCCCAGGTGTCTCTGTTCCTGCACCCCCTTTAGAATTGTACCCTTTAGTTTATATTGCCTCTCCTTCCTACCAAAATAGATCACTTTGCACTTTTCTGCGTTAACCTTCATCTGCCACGTGTCCACCCATTCCACCAGCCTTTCTTTGTCCTCTTGAAGTCTATCCCTACTCTCCTCACTGTTCACAATACTTCCAAGTTTTGTGTCATCTGCAAATTTTGAAATTGTACCTGGTACACCCACATCCAAGTCATTACTATATATCAAGAAAAGCAGTGGTCCAAGAACCGACCCCTGGGGAACACCACTGTGTACCTTCCTCCACTCCAAAAAAACAACCGTTCACCACTACTCTCTCTTTCCTGTCACTTAGCCAGTTTCATATCCATGCTGCCACTGTCCCTTTTATTCCATGGGTTTCAACTTTGCTGGCAAGCCTATTATGTGACACTTTATCAAACTCCTTTTGGAAGTCCATGTATACCACATCAACCGCATTGCCCTCATCAACCCTCTCTGTTACCTCACCAGAAAGTTCAATCAGATTAGTTAAACACGATTTGCCTTTAATAAATCCTTGCTGGCTCCCCTTAATTAATCCACACTGGTCCAGTTGACTGTTTGTTTATTTTGTCCCGGATTATTGTTTCTAAAAGCTTCTCCACCTCCGAGGTTAAGCTGACTGGTCTGTAGTCGCTGGGTTTATCCTTGCACCCTTTTTTGAACAAGGGTGTAACATTTACAATTCTTTAGTCCTCTGGCACCACCCCTGTATCCAAGGAGGATTGGAAGATTATGGCCAGTACCTCTAATTTCCACCTTTACTTCCCTCCGCATCCCATCCGGTCCTGTTGACTTATCTACTTTAAGTACAGCCAGCCTTTCTAGCATCTCATCTTTATCAATTTTTATCCCACCCAATATCTCAACTACCTCCTCTATCACCATGACTTTATTGGCTGTAAAATGCTTTGGGACGTCTTGTGGTCGTGAAAGCCGCTGTGTAAATGCAAGTCTTTTTTTCCCTACTTGCCTATATGTAAGATTAAGCACAGCAAACTTAGCGGACAGTGATTCTTTGAGGTGCAAGTGTGAAGGACACTTTCCCTGTGTGATTCGCAGCTGACATGAACTTTCCTAAGGATTAAAGATGTACACTAAGCACAAACCTTTTAAATATATAGATGGAAAATTCAACTGTTTTAAAACAAAATGTGGTCTTCACTTCACTAGTTCGAATAGATTGCTAGCAATGAATGCCATTACTTAATGAGGATTTTTTAACATTTCCACGCTCTACCGTAAAAATATATTTTAAGATTTGAAATGGGGTAATCTTTCTCGGGCTGAAATGTAGTCAGCCATGCACACACTAGTGTGACAAAACTGACATTCTTCACTCATCAGAGTGCTCTAAAATATTGGCCTATCTTGATCTTTTGGTGCTGCATTTAACATTTGCCTTAGAGCTTCGTCATTGAGTTCAAGTCCCAGCAGCAGCCAACACTGCAAGGCACTTATTATAAATAGCATCTCTTCCGAGCCTATATGCTTGGTGGGATGCCAGAAAACTGACACTTCACTCCATCATGCACTGATCTCTCATTTACCTGCTAAGCGATCTACAGAGCATCATGTTCACCTCGATGCTGTGGGCGAACCGGTGGCATTTGAACCTGCTCTGAAGGTGAAGCACTATTGAATGTGGTAATGTAATATACCATCATTTAAATCCAGGGAGAATGTTTTCTATTCACAAATAATTTGTGACTGTCTCGCAGAATGTGCAGATGTCTCGATCTCATTATGGATTTAATATGTACAATGTGATTGCTGTGCAATAGAGGTTTTAATGCTGAAACATACAGGTAGCAAATATTGGTAGTTTGTATTGGTTTAAGGTTCATTACTGTTGTGCTATCTTCTGTTTACAGTGGTATAGTCTGTACCATTAGTACAAACGTGGTGTAATAAAAGCATTTTAATGCTATTTTTTAAGTCTTTCACTCTCCAATTTCCATTTATGATTAATTTAACCCTTCAGTATTGTATTATAGCTACACAATGGTAAAATACTTAGGACTGGCACAAACATGCATCTTAAAATGATCCACAAGCACTAAAATAGAATCCTAGCATTATACAGCACAGAAGGAGGCCATTCGGCCCATCATGCCTGTGCCAGCTCTTTGAAGGAGCTGCCCAATTACCCCCTGCTCTTTCCCCATAGCCCAGCAAATTTTTCCAAGTATTTATCCAATTCCCTTTTTGAAAGTTGTTATTGAATCTGCTTCCACCACCCTTTCAGGCAGTGTATTCCGGATCATAACAACTTGCTGTGTAAAATATTATTCTCCTCACTGTTTACTACATTTCTGAGGCCTCCTGTTCTCAAAGTTCTGGGATTCGTATTGCCACTGACTCCAGCCAAACCACATGGCAGCCTCTGGTACCTCATTCTAGGTATTGAGGGGAGGGATGGCAGAGGCATCAATTCTGCCCTCATCCAATGATATGCACTTTGAAGATTCAATGGATTTGGTCTCCTTACCTAAGGCAGGATATACTTGCCTTAGAAGGGAGTACAATGAAGGTCCACCAGACTGATTCCTGGGATGAGAGGATTGTCCTAATGAGAGATTGAGTAGACTAGGCCTATATTCCCCAGAGTTTAGAAGAATGAGAGGTGATCTCAGTGAAACATACAAAATTCTTACAGGGGCTTGACAGGGTAGATGCTGGGAGGATGTTTCCCTGGCTGGGGAGTCTAGAACTAGGGATCACAGTCTCAGAATAAGGGGTCGGCCAAAGAGCGGGGAGGGGGCGGTGGCGGTGGCGGTATCGGGGTCAGGCCTTAGGCCGAGGGAGGAAGTCTGGCCCTGTCTCGTATTTGTACTGCGGCAGGGGGTCGGTCTGGGGCATCAGGTTCACCGGAGTGGGAGGTGGGGGAGGAGAGAGTAGGCCTCCTCCAATTATGAGAAAGTCGCAGTAAAAAGTGAGCAAGAAAGGCTGGGGCCTAGTGATCAATACTGCCCCCCCCGCCCCGAGGCGGTCCCTGGCTGATTCTGACAAAGCACTAAAATAGCAAACCTATTTTTACACTGGAGCTATTTTATTACTATATATATGTATGTAGAATCAAGCCCTTTAGTTGCTTGCACGTCCCTGTGTAAGCTTTAGACATGTTGGCTACTTCTGAATGATTTTCAGAATCTTCTATTCTGTGTGGAATTTTTACCACCATTTCCAGTTGAAATGGAAGTCTTACAAATTACTTAAATAACTTCAAAATTAAGAATGTACTTTATGATGTATACTGTTAGACAGATGCTGAAATATTTGAGAGTTTGAAACAACTAGCCCTTTTCTCATACAAAGCTGATGAAGAATGTTCTTAATGTGGACGATTGCCAAGGTATGTCCTATCTGCACACAACAGGACAGTTATAACCCAGCAAATTATCACTCTATCAGCCTCTTCCCAATCATTAGCTCAATTAATGATTTTAAATCTGAGATTGATGGACTTTTTTTCTAGCCAAGGTTATTAAGCGAAATGGAGCCAAGATGGGTAAATTCAGTTAGAATATGGATCAGCCATTTTCTCACTGAATGACAGAACAGCTTGAGGCGCCGAATGGCCTACTCCCTTGTGTTCCTATTATGTTTTTTTGACTGGGAGGAGAATATTGAACAGGTATTCCATGAATGTGCAGCAAGTGGGTTTTTAATTCAATCGGAATTCTATACTTGATATACCTGAATCTATGTATAGTTAGGTCATTAGACTTCGCTAGCCTAAAACATATCAAATGACAACATATTTTCTTACTGGCTTTTTTCCAAGGAGTCAGATCTTTATTTTTTTTTTTTGCTTGACATGAGTTTAAGCTAGGCCAAGTAATAGATCTGTGGCTTACTGGAGAGCTTTCTTTTCTCCTCTGTCATTATCGTAGATGCAGTAGAATGAACTCTTAAAGGATTTTTGTACAAACTCAATCGGCTGTTCTGTTTTATGAAAGAAGTCTGCCTTAATGTAAAAACAGAAAATGCTGGTAATACTGTACATAGAATACAGGGTCTATACCTAACCTGTCATTTCTATTAGATGTTGATGGAGCTGTTGTTCATGTCCAACATTGATTTCAAATTCCCAACATTTTAAGTTTAAAAGAAAAATTATTTGGGCTGCCTTGATGTATTCTTTTAAAGTCCAGCTCCTTTTGGTATCAGTAATTGGATTACAGCATCCTATATTGTGATTTATTAATAGCGTAGAGAATCTAATAACATGGATATCGATGACACTTTATTTTAGCTAAAAGTTGGTTTGCTACTAGTCATAGAAGCATAGTATGATACAGCACAGAAGGAGGCAATTTAGCCTATCATGCCTGTGCTGGCTCATTGAAAGAGCTATCCAATTAGTCCCACTCCCCTGCACTTTCCCCATAGCCTTGCAAATATTTCCCCTTTTAAGTGTTTATACAATTTCCTTTTGAAAGTTATTATTGAATCTGCTTCCATCACCCTTTCAGGCAGTGCATTCCACATCTTCATAACTCGCTGCATAAAAAACATTCTCCTCGTGTGACTTCTGTTTTTTTGCCAATTGCCTTATATCTGTATCCTCTGGTTACTGACCTTTCTGTCACTGGAAATAATATCTCCTTATTTACTCTAATATCTCCTTCTTTACTCTATATAAAAAAAAATACTTCATGATTTTGAACACTTCTATTAAATCTCCCCTTAACCTTCTCTGCTCTAAGAAGAACAATTCCAGCTTCTCCAGTCTCTCCATATAACTGAAGTCCCTCATCCCTGGCACCATTCTAGTAAATCTTCTTTGCACCCTCTCTAAGGCCTTGACGTCCTTCCTAAAGTGTGGTGCCCAGAATTGGACACAATACTCCAGCTGGGGCCATACCAGTGATTTATAAAGGTTTAGCATAACTTCCTTGCTTTTGTACTCTCTGCCTCGGTTTATAAAGCCAGAGTCCCGTATGTTTTTTTAATCTTCATTCTCAACTTGTCCAGCCACCTTCAAAGATTTGTGCGCGTAAATCCCCAGGTCTCTCTGTTCCTGCACCCCCTTTAGAATTGTATCATTTAGTTTATATTGCCTCTCCTCATTCTTCCTACCTAAGTACCGCACTTCACACTTCTCTGCATTAAATTGCATCTACCATGTGTCTGCTAATTTCACCAGTCTGTCTATGTCCTCCTGAAGTCTGTTACTATCCTCCTCACTGTTTACTACATTTCCGACTATCGTGTCATCTGCAAACTTTGAAATTATGCCCTGTATACCCAAGTCCAGGTCATTAATATAGGCAGTGTCAACACGGTTTTATGAAAGGGAGATCATGTTTGACAAACGTGTTCGAGATTTTTGAGAGTGTAACTAGCAGTGTGGATAAGGGATGAACCAGTGGATGTAATATACTTGGATTTTCAGAAGGCATTCGATAAGGTGCCACACAAAAGATTGTTGCACAAGATTAGGGCTCATGGGTGTGGGGGTAATATATTAATTGGGAATAAATGGGTCATTTTTCAGGATGGCAGGGTGTAACTAGTGGAATGCCACAAGGATCAGTGCTTGGGCCTCAGCTATTTACAATTGATACTGATGATTTAGATGAGACTGAGTGTAATATATCCAAGTTTGCTGACGATACAACGCTAGGTGGGAAAGTAAGCTGTGAGGAGGCCACAAAGTGTCAGCAAAGGGATATAGACAGGTCAACTGATTAGGTAAGAAGGTGGCAAATGGAGTATAATGTGGGGAAGTGTGAAACTATCTACTTTGGTTGGAAGAATGGAAAAGCAGAATATTTTTTAAAGCGGAGAGACTAGTAAATATTGGTCTTCAGAGGGAGTTGGGTGTCCTTGTATATGAATCATAGAAAGTTAACATGCAGGAACAGCAAGCAATTAAGAAGGCAAATGGTATGTTAACCTTTATTGCAAGAGGGTTGGAGTAGAACAGTAAGGAAGTATAAGAGTAAGGAATTCTTGCTGCAATAATGTAGGGCTTTGGTTGAGACCACACCAGAGTCTAGAACTAGGGGCCATAGCCTTAGGATAAGGGGTTGGCCATTTAAGACTGAGATGTGGAGAAATTTCTCAAAGGGATGTGAATCTTTGGAATTCAGAGGACTATAGCTGCTCAGTCGTTTTGAGTATATTCAAGACTGAGCTAGATTTTTGGGCACGAAGGGAGTCGAGGGATATGGGGATCGGGTGGGATAGTGGAGTTGATGTAGAACTTCAGCCATGATCATCTTGAATGGCGGAGCAGGCTTGAGTGGCCATATGGCCTACTCCTCCTAGCTCTTATGTTTGAAAATAGCAGTGGTCCTAATACTGACCCCTGGGGGAAACCACTGTCCCTCCAGTCTGGAAAAACAACTGTTCACTGCTTTCTGTCTCTTAACCAGTTTTGTATCCACACACTCTCTGCCATTTTAATTCCATGGGCTTCAAGTTTACTAACCAATCTATTATGTGGTACTTATCAAATGCCTTTTGAAAGTCCATGTGCACGACATCAACCCTCTTCGTTCCTTACTAATGCAATAGTAATTTAGTTTTAATTTGAGGTTATGGAAACTAGACCAGACTCTTGATAGAAATTTCAGGGCAGGTATGAAATAATTATACTTCCTTTTTCTGTTTCTATTAAAATCAAACTTCCATACTTTTAAAACTTAGGTACGAAGTACTGATAATTTCAGCATCTACTCAACAGAATGTATATATTTCACAATAGGCATTTCATCATTTGAACAGTTATTTGCTATCATTGCATATACGCAATGGAGTACTTGCATGTATATTTTTAGATGACTGTTAAAAAGCATTAACGTGTTCAGATTCTTACTAGTACAGTTTTTTCTTCCCTTATTTATTTTGTATCACTAACAATTTACCTTTTATTTGGAAGCAGTGGCAGTTGTTATGGTCCAGTGTATTCTTAAGCCATTGCAGTATAGAAGATTGACATCGAGTGCACAGTTCTAGCTTTGCCATAATCAAGTAGAAGGGTATTGGGTTGATTTTACTGAGGGATGCTACTCCTTTGGTAAAATGCCAGCCTGCAGTGCCCACACAATTTAGTATGTGGATTTTACTGTCCAATGTTTTAATAAACTTCCCCCCCCCCCCCCCCCCCACACGATTCATTCAGAAAAAGATTTGGTTTTCTGTGTGGTCTAAGTGGATAAAGGCGCATTGCCTATTGTCACTCTAAGCTGCATAGACTAAAGGGAAGAATATGCACAGCTCTGTATATGCGAGCAGGGGTCTGAGATAGAGTTTCAACATTGTAGATCCTATTATACACATCATTTGTGAACCTAGCAAGGCGCCACACCAGCAGCGTAGCATCACAATTTCTACCATCAAACGGTGTGTGCTGAGTTAGCTGATCTCAGCCAGTGCAGGAGTTGGGGTACCACAATTGATGTCCATGTCTCTTGGGCAGTGAGAAGAAAAATCAGCTGGGTTCCAACTCCTCATTACTTTCTTGTAATTGTTGCTGGAAATTGCATGTGTGGGGAAAGTATATGAAGACCGAATTGGATTTGGCTGTGATGCCTTCTGTGTTCAAAAAGCCTACTGAAGTAGAGTTTTGATTTGCACCAAAGAATGGTCACTAGAATGAGGGATCAAAAATGTGTTGAAGCTTGGGAAGCGATACCCCAGTGAGAGTCTGTGGCTAGAAATTCATCTTTGGCGCTAGTTCAAAACAGGCGGTATTGCATTGGCCGCCTGCTAGACGCCCAGCCCGATACTCCATTCCATTGACTTCAGTGAAGCTGAATATCAAGCCGGGGCATATAACAGGCGGCCAAAGCGATACAGCCTGTTTTGAACTACCTCCAAGTCCCAAGGCAAATTCTAACCCCTGCATTTTGAGCAGAAGACTGGAGGGAAAGAAATTATGCATAATACCTAGTGTTCTGCCCTCGCAACGCGATTCTATGCAGAGCTAGACAGATAGCGAACAACTCGATATCTTCCAATAAAATCACAAGGCTTGACTTTTCTTGTAACGCTTTACTGAACGATTCTAATTGTAAACCTGAAATACAACACAGAAATGGAAGCACACATTAGTATACAGGCGCATAACTGATATGTATACACAGATTTAGGTACGCCTGAGCAACACAGTACATTTAGTAAACTGGGAGGCATTCTCTTTAAATTAGCCCTGTACATAGTGTATGAAAATACAGCTACTAGTTAATCAGCTAGGCAGAGAAAAGTTACAACTAAACATTTTCTACAACATACAGTGCACATTAATCATCCATAGCATTCTAAAATACTTACAGACAAACAATTTCCAAGACTCAAGCATGGGGACAATACAACTGCCCAGAGCCTGCGCTGCTGTAGGAGCACCGTGGTGTAGGTCTGTGTCCCAGCGAGGGCTCCACGAGGACTACGTAGCAGTCCTGTGGGGAGCGTGATGACCTCATCACGCTCGGTAGCGTTGTCCGCGCTTGGGGCGTCACGTGATGCGCGTGGTCGCGTTTCTGGCCGTGGAGGCCGAAGTCGGGAGCGGGAGCTGGAGGCCAGGCTGAGCCGATGCTTGCCGCGGGAGCGGAAGATCGCGTCGCTCCCGGCGGCTGGTAGATGCGGCCAAAGACGCTAGGCCGGGCTGTGCCGGCAGCCTTTCTGGAAGGCCGAGTCGGGCCGGCAGCCGCCTCACGCACGTCACGTCGTACGTGCCGTGACGTCAGCACGCTACGTTGTACGTGACGTGACGTCAGCACGCTAAGGCGCGTCTTAAAGGGGCAATGGCCCTAAAAGGTAAGTTAAAGGGGCAACGGCCCCAACAGGTAGGTTATACATATATAAGTAAGTTAAATACATACAGTGAGGTTAAGTTAGAGGGAGAGGCAGCACACTCCCCGCTTGGTACAATTCCATTGTACCACTACAGATACAAAATAAACCTGAAGAAAACGTCCTTTGGCTGCAACATACTCAGAGTTCGTTCTCTAGGTTACTTCAGAAAGGAGGATCTCTGAGACTGGCCTCAGAAACACTTTGATAGGCCCCTCCTTGACAATCTTCACCTCCACCTTGCGGACCCTCTTGTCCCTGGTCGGCAGAGTTTTGACAACCAGGCCCACTGGCCATTCATTTCTGCGTGCTTGGCTATCTTTCAGCAAGACAACGTCTCTCACTTTGACGTTTGGCTTGTCTTCCGTCCATTTCCTACGGCTCTGTAGGGTGGACAAATACTCTCCTCTTTGCTTGGGGAATGTCTGTCCCTCTTCAAGACATTTGAATTCCTCCTTGAAGACATCATGCTGGACAGAGCGAATGATCACACCTTTGGCTTGTGATGGCTCACTTGTGCTGGATACTTCTTTAGAACATTTCCATCCTTTGCGTTCTATGTTGTCCGAATTCCCCTTGAAGGATGCTGCTACATGAATGAGTCGGGCTGTGGTTCGGCAGAGTGTTCTCCAGCTTGAGAATCGCTCGAAGCTTTGTGAGCCCAACTGAGATTCTGAGGCTTTGGTGACCAGGGTCGTAACTTCAGGCCGAATCTCGGTATCAGCTTCAGGCTCCACAAGGGTGAAGGGATTGGACTCAGGAGTCTCCTCTGTGTTGACATTAGACAGGAAAGAGGGGCCCGAGAACCAACTGCTTTGCTGTAGGTGTGCTGCTGGTATAGACCTGGTAGCATGGTCTGCAGGGTTCAGGTCCGTGGGGACATAGCACCACTGGTCAGGGTGAGTGGATCGTCTGATACGAGTCACCCAGTTGGAAACATACACGTAAAACCTTCTTGTGGAGTTGTGGATGTAACCAAGTACAATCTTGCTGTCCGTGAAGAACTTGACGGCGCCCACATCGATGTCAATCTTGTCTCTGATCAACTGTAGGTTCCATTTTGCTTCTTTTTCAGGGAGGAGTGGAGCATCCCACTCACTCTGATCCGATGAGAGTTCCCGTACAAATGCTTTTCCTTGCATTGCTATGGGAGCTACGAACCCCAAAGGGTCGTACAAACTGTTGACTGTGGACAGGATGTCTCTCCGTGTGAATGGCCTTTCTTCACGGGACACCAGGAATGTGACGCTGTCTGTTTCCAGGTTCCAGGAGAGCCCCAGGCTCCGTTGAAGGGGGGGAGGATCCACTCCAAGGTGCAAATCCTTCAGATCCTTGGCACGGTCCTCTGCAGGGAAGGCTTCCATCACCTGTCCACTGTTCGATGCTACCTTGTGTAGTCTCAGGTTGGGCTCTTTCCATGACCAACAACTTTCAGGACGGCCATCTAACTCCAGAAGGCCCGAACTCAACAACTCTCGGCGGATAAGACACCCAGCGAGGTCCTGTGTACCCTGTGGCTCGGGTGAGGACTGCTTGGCTGGATTGGCCGAGTGCTGTGGAGGTCTCTGTAGGTAAGTCTTGCTTGTTTCTTCTCCTTTAAGCTCAGTGTCTCCAAAAACAGGCTGTTTGCTACTGTGTTGAGTAGCTGGTTCTGCGTTGAGATAGTTGGATGTTTCCTTGGAGAACAATTTGGAGTGTTGTTGGACACACTCACTTGTACGTTGCACTGGACTGAGGGGCTGTCCCAGAACATATGTTTCCTGGCTGGGCTCCCCGCCTTCGTTCTCCTCACCTTCTTCATAAGCTGCGGCTTTAGCTTTAGCGGCAGCGGCAGCTCTCTGGCTTTGGAGAATGTGGAGACTGGCAGCGAGGTCAGCTCTCTGCTTCATAACCCTAGCTTCTTTTTCAGCAAGGGCCAATTGAGCCTGGGCAGCTTTTGCCTTGGCACGTGCTTTGGCGGCTGCAGAAGCTGTCGATGACGACGGTCTGCTGGACTGCCGAGATGATCTAGTGGATACTTTAGAGGACTGTGCTGTCTGCTTCATCACACTAGCGTCGAGGTCAGCTCTCTGCTTCATCACACTAGCGTCGAGGTCGGCTCTCTGCTTCATAAGGTCAGCTTTCTGCTTCATCATACTAGCTTCGAGGTCGGCTCTCTGCTTCATAAGGTCAGCTTCTTTTTCAGCGAAGGACAATTGAGCCTGGGCAGCTTTTGCCTTGGCACGTGCTTTGGCGGCTGCAGAAGCTGTCGATGACGACGGTCTGCTGGACCGCCGAGATGACCTAGGGGATACTTTAGAGGGCTGTGACTTGGCATCGTTTGCTAGGAGAGGCTCATGCTTCTCGCTTGACTGGTCGACGTCCTCTAGGGTATATTGTTTTCCTGAGCGTAGACTCATGGTAGCTGAGTGGTATCTTCCTGCGCTTGAGCCCGCTGTGCTGTTGTCTTTTTACTGTTCTGCCCTCGCAACGCGATTCTATGCAGAGCTAGACAGATAGCGAACAACTCGATATCTTCCAATAAAATCACAAGGCTTGACTTTTCTTGTAACGCTTTACTGAACGATTCTAATTGTAAACCTGAAATACAACACAGAAATGGAAGCACACATTAGTATACAGGCGCATAACTGATATGTATACACAGATTTAGGTACGCCTGAGCAACACAGTACATTTAGTAAACTGGGAGGCATTCTCTTTAAATTAGCCCTGTACATAGTGTATGAAAATACAGCTACTAGTTAATCAGCTAGGCAGAGAAAAGTTACAACTAAACATTTTCTACAACATACAGTGCACATTAATCATCCATAGCATTCTAAAATACTTACAGACAAACAATTTCCAAGACTCAAGCATGGGGACAATACAACTGCCCAGAGCCTGCGCTGCTGTAGGAGCACCGTGGTGTAGGTCTGTGTCCCAGCGAGGGCTCCACGAGGACTACGTAGCAGTCCTGTGGGGAGCGTGATGACCTCATCACGCTCGGTAGCGTTGTCCGCGCTTGGGGCGTCACGTGATGCGCGTGGTCGCGTTTCTGGCCGTGGAGGCCGAAGTCGGGAGCGGGAGCTGGAGGCCAGGCTGAGCCGATGCTTGCCGCGGGAGCGGAAGATCGCGTCGCTCCCGGCGGCTGGTAGATGCGGCCAAAGACGCTAGGCCGGGCTGTGCCGGCAGCCTTTCTGGAAGGCCGAGTCGGGCCGGCAGCCGCCTCACGCACGTCACGTCGTACGTGCCGTGACGTCAGCACGCTACGTTGTACGTGACGTGACGTCAGCACGCTAAGGCGCGTCTTAAAGGGGCAATGGCCCTAAAAGGTAAGTTAAAGGGGCAACGGCCCCAACAGGTAGGTTATACATATATAAGTAAGTTAAATACATACAGTGAGGTTAAGTTAGAGGGAGAGGCAGCACACCTAGTGCAATTTGGCGTTTTGGACAGCAATCCCTATTTACCAGATCCATGAGTCTTTGAGTATTGCTTTGTCATTCTTCTCATTAATGATGTAACTGCTAAACGTAGCCTTATATGAAATTCTATTTGACTGCAGGCTCCCAAGTGTTACAAGCATTGTTCTTGGTGTATGATACTTGCTTTTTGATGAGCAGAAATGTATATTTGTATTGGGGAATCTGTCAATGTTAATCTGTTATGTACTTTGTGTGGGACCTCCTTGATTTTTCTCCTTTTTTGGCAATACTTGTTTTTAACAGGAATAACCAGATTTGACCTACTTGGAGACTTTGGAAGGTTCAACTGGCTTGGCAATTTTTACATTGTACTCTCATACAATCTGTTATTTGCTGTGGTAACAACTCTGTGCCTGATCAGAAAATTTACATCTGCTGTTAGAGAAGAACTGCTTAAAGCTTTAGGTAAGGACCAATATCTGTTGACTCTCCTAGATCCAATAATAAAATTAAGAAGGTCAAAATCTTTACTTTTCTGTACTACTAATATTTAAACACTTTTGTGTGTTTTACATTAAAAGAAATTGATCCACCTAACCTTTAGGCTGTTGGTCTCGGATTCGGTGGGGTGGGGGGTAACAAGGTCATTATGACTACCTAGTACTAAGGTTGATCACAAAGGATTTCTGCTCCCTGAGTGGCTCATGTTAATGTTGGAAGAGAGCAGGGAGTAGCACCTACTTTCTCAAAACATTTAATAAAAGAAGTTGAAAAGTAAGCTGGAGTTCTGTGGGCACATTTAAAATGTGGCTTTGTACTAGGGTGGAGTTGTACTCCACTAGCCACAGAACTGACACTGTTGCAGGGGTTTTTGCACCTCCTGGCTTTAGTCAGATACTGGTCTGATTCCTGAGTTAGACTGACACTTTTGTGGACCCAAAACTGCTTTCCATCAACTCAAAACTCAAATTATAATATCTTACATTTATAGATGTTCCTTAAAATATTTTATTCTGCTGTAACAAAGAAATATATTTTCATCGGAGTGATTACAAAGTTTGATTGAGGAGTTCGGATGCTCTTGTGGCTACTTATTTCCTACATACCTCCTGGGCACAATGAGCATTGTGATTTTGATTGTGATAAATTTTGAAATTAAAAAAATTGCCAATTTATTTAATTCTGGTTCTGAACTGCTGCTACAGTTCTAAAGGGTTTGTTTACATAAGGATGTAAAATTGCTTTTATTAAGCAAGGATACATGTCAAATGACTATTTCTGCACATCCACATAGGAATTGCCTACCCTGTGCTACCTGTACTGTCTCCAAACGTAATCATTGAGTTCCTTTATCAGAACTCCTTGTTTTAACAACAATACACTGATTGAAATTCAGGGATAATACTTGTACATTATTGATTAAACTATTTGCTTTTTACAGACTCAAACTTGTTGTTTCCCCTTCTCTCCAGGTCTGAATAATCTACATCTTTCAAATAGGACACAAGAGACAGAGAAGGCCCTGCATTCTGCAAATGGACATCAGAAATCATTCTAAGATGCGAAATCTGGCAACGTTACAGGCAACTTTCGGGGGGCAAACAATTCAGTCACACAACATTTCATTCTTGCCCCCCGGTCATTTATTTTCAGCTGCTACTAAGAGTCTCAGAAGGGTTCTGTTGTGGGGAAAATGCTGTCTGAGAAATGCACAGGAAGTAAATATCTGGGGCTCACTGCATTTCAACAAGAATTTGCGGTACTACTGAAATGTGCTTAGCTTGGACTATCATTTAGACTAACTTCTACAAATGACCAGATTATGATTTGGGATCCCTTTGGGAGTGATTTAAGTTTTCTTTGGGGGGGGGGGGGGCGATTGCTCAGTCTGTCACTGAAGCACTAGTATATCCAGGCCCAGTATCACTTCTGGAAAATGTACCACCAAGAGAAATTGTGTTGTGATGTCTTGGCATGCAAACGTGCTCTTCCAGAGAGCTCTGGAATTTTGGCTGTTGCTTACATTGACATTGTGGAGCTGTTGCCATTCGCTGCTTTTGAACAGAATCCGTAATTTTCAATTGAGTCAACCTGGACTCCGTGCAAGTGCAGGTCACATTCAAATCTGCAGTCTGAATGCAGCAAAGTTAGCTTTAGCAGAAAGGAAATGTGTTTAGTTTGTTGGCTAAACTCTCCTGTGGCATTATGACAAATCTGTTTTCAATCTTCTGTTGTAAAACAAAAATTAAATTGGTGTGCTTTATTGATGAATAAAACCCAAACAGGATTAGTGGAGCTATGAGGTGAACGCCCCTTTTATACCAGCAATTGGAAACCAGTGCACTTGCAATTTCCCCACACAATCCAATTTCCAGTTGCCAGTAGAGAACTGATCTGGATGCTGGCAGACCTATCTTGGCAGGTGGCCTCCTCATGAAGTTTGGAGAAACTGGTTGCAGTGAAACTACTGCCTGTTTTTTCCGTTCTGGTTTACAGATCGCAGAGGCTGGGAATTTATATTCAGCCGTTAGAAGTATTAATCTTGTGTTTATAATTCCCACATCACAGCAAAAGAGTACTAAATTACGTTGGTATCTTGAATCTTAAAATATCCACCTACAATCGCAATAAGTTTTGACGGCATTATGCATGACATTATTAAATAGTTGTGGCTTAAATAGAGATGACTTATGGAGGAGGCAGGGTTAATGTCAAGAGATTGCGATTTGAAGCCAGATAAATGACCACAAATTATGCAGACACAGGACTTAAAGCAGAATGGTTTCGGATCAATGGGTTACTAATTGTTTGCCGAAATCTATTCCTAAAGTCTTTGCTGCCACCATTACATTCTTGATTTACTGCTGTTGTGTGATGCTGTAGAGCTCGGAGTGAAAAAATTCCAAGGAGTGGATAATGCTCTTCTAAACCATTTTCATTTAACTTTTTAGAAGCCTAGGTCAATTCAGAAAGGGGATTAAAAAAAAAAAAGACCCTTTTAAAGTATGAAATCCGTAAACAAGGTGTGATGTTTATGGTAGTCCATTCCCAGCATGAAATGGCCCTATGTTCAGCACCTGAAAGGAAACTCCAGAAAAATGACCCAGAGGCATATTATTAAAACTTGCAAATAAACCTCTGCAGTGGGCAAAAACAATAGTCCACCAACATTTGGCAAACATGACCTACCCCTTTTTATCTTCACAAAGCACCCTACATACTGGTGATTTAATTTGTGATGATGTCAGAGTCATGCCAAAACAGAATCCGTTTTCCTCTCCCTCCCCTATACACACACTGTTTTCCCCCGCCCCACTCTTTCTCCCCTCACCCCCCCCCCCCCCCCCCCCCAAACGTGCATTGCCACATTGGTTACAAAACTACTAACTTGTACTTACAAGTAATCCATTGATTTGTAAAGCAGTTGGGATGTCCGGAGGATGCAATAAGGTGCCCTATAACTGCAAGTTTATTTGTTCTCAATTCTGCAGTATACTCGCTTCAGGCATACTGATTAATGGCAAGTATCTATATTTTTTAATTAATGTCCAATAACCTATTAGGTGACATATTTTGAGTTTCCCTTTAATTCTGTTGGAAGTGTTTTTTAGGATCCGGGAAAAGGGAAGTGTTTCAGTTTTTTGTGTTTATTAATAGAGCTGAACACTCGTAAATTTACGCTGTGAAACTCTTTACACTTATCTGAGCAGATTCATTTGGGTGGAGGGAGGTGAAGAAAATTCTGTTCAATTATTAATGGTAAATGAAAGTTGTTCTGTTTTCTAATATCATTACCTTGAACAACTGAAACAATAAGGGAACTTGTCCTACTCTGCTGTCAGAAAACTGAGTACAAGAATATTGACTCTAGCATTATACAATTGTAGCCTGTATCCTTCCAGGGAGATGTGGTGTGCTCTTCAAATTTATTCGAAGACTATGCTTGCATTCTCCTGAGTTCTGCAGACCTCGGTTACCTTGTATCAAGGCTAAATACTAGTTCTGTTTGTATTAGCTGTGATCCGTTTTGATAAACTCATTTATGTAGATTCTAGGCTGAACAAAAAAGGTATGTAGTTAGGAAATAATTAGACTGGAACAATAGCTGAATGAAGGCTCTATTCACCAGTGTCTGACAATCTGTTGCACATGAACATTGCTTTTAGGGAAAGAACAGGAAGAATAAACTTTGACATTTATTTTATGCTCATAGGTCTGCAGTAAGTTGGGACTTTTGAATGAATTGGGCAATTTAAAAATATTTTCAACTTGAGTCTTGTTGAACAGGAAAAATTAAGCCCATGTGAGCTGGAATGCAAGATTTGAAAACTTTGAATCACCTCAACATGTTGGTGAATAACTATCACTTCAACATGTTGGTGAGTACTTTGTCACATGTGCTAGTTTTGTCATTTACATTCTTTTTGGTCCAAACTTTCCTTCAGTAATATTAGTATAATACATTGCAAATTTTGAACTTGATTTCCACTCATTGTTCCTTAACTGTAACGCTAGTCATGTCTGGTCAGTGTGGTTATGATGGCTCATTGTAGATAAAGCCCCTGAGGCTATGTTTCCAGTCCTCTGTGATGTTAATTGGGTACAGACATGTACACAGGTAGGATAGCAAAATACTGCAGATGTTGGAAATCCGAAATAACAACAGAAAATGCTGGAAAAACTCAGCAAGTCAGGCAACATCCGTGGAGAGAAATTTGAGTTGACGTTTCGGGTTTGACCCTTCTTCAAAACTGGAGAGAAAAGGAACTAGATCGTCTAGCTTCTAATCTCTTACTTCTTTTGGTTCTTTTATTCTTTTGTCCGATCGCAGCCCTGCCTTCGATCTAGTTCCTTTTCTCTCCAGTTTTGAAGAAGGGTCAAACCCGAAACGTCAACTCAAATTTCTCTCCACGGATGTTGCCTGACTTGCTGAGTTTTTCCAGCATTTTCTGTACACAGGTAGGTTGCTTTTATTCTTATCTGAACTTAATGAAATAGCATAAGGATTATTGCTATAATGAAAGCACTGAGTTCATAGACCATTTTCAGGACCATCAGCAAACAAAACAAAGTATCTTTCCTACTTATTAGAACAGTTTAAAGGACAGTTTAAAGTGTGAATGGGGAGAAAGCCATTCCATGCATCAAGCCCATTCCATTTACTTTTGCTCAAGGTACAATCAGTTTTTGTGTGAACTCATCTAGCTAGATGCCAAAATTCAGACTGCTACTCTGAGCTTTTTTTAGCAAAGGTACAAGTGAAAATATGTTAAGAGGCTTTGATTTGTTGCAGTCATATATTTTTGCAGTGACTGATGTGACATTATCTCTCGATGTTTGTAGGATCCAAGAATGCCGTTTTCTTTAAAAAAAAATAAACTGTTACTAGCTGATATTTTATACAGGTTTCATTTGCATCCAATATTTTTATTTTCCTGAGAGCGGGGGAGTAGGAAGGAGTGTTTTAATCTATTGAATGTTTACACTAGAGGAATGCAGCATGTTGGCAGGTTGTCCCTTTGTCAGCTACACTCTAAAAATGACCCATCATGCTGGAAAACAGTAGTGTCATAGGTGGAAGTAAATGTGGACACAAATCTATTGCCAGGTTCAGGTCATCAGTTCAGAAAGTTAAATACAAAGAGCTGATCCATGCGTTTGCACTCTGCATCAATGTATTAGACAGCACAGCCCAGCTTGATTATGGAGGCTGACACCCAATGCATTTAAGAGGATATGCACAGAGGTCACTATCTCCAAATGTGAATAAAAAAGCTAATAGTATGAAAGTGCATAGTGAACAGAACATGGACTGCCATTAAAACAGTAACTTGTGAATGCTAAATATAGAAAGGTAGTTACAGTAACAGCCAGCTGTTGAGTTTTAATATTTTGTTAGTGACATTAGCCCTTGGGTCCTGTGCAATAACAGCAACACCAAAGTAAAGGTGTCGGATTTGGCAGGAATGGCACCATGAAGACCCATTTTTTTTGTCCGAGTCTTCCCAGCCTCAGGCCTTAACAAATCTGGCAAATCTACTTTGGTGTTGCTACCGAATGCAAGAGACCCATATAGCACAAGGTAGTGGCCCTGGTGCGATAATAAAAGCAGCTTTATTTAGATTCGCCTACTAGATCAGGTGAATGCCTCAGTTTTATTTTGTGTTTGTGTGATGTTGTTACTCAGCCATATATGCAATCAATTGCACAGCGACCAAAAAGGCCTACACGTATGGTGTCATGTGAACCAGACAATTACAAACTTTCCAGTTTCTTACCTACAAAGAGTTTCTTTGTCGATGACAAATTCACTGTGATTTGCTTCTTGCCTCCCAGTTCAATATCATTTTTCAGTTTGTGTTTTCTGATCACATTTTTGTAGTAACATTCACGTACATTATGGTAGTGCTCATTACAGTAAATTGCTTCTTTATTGCCTTGTGCACTGTGATCTGACTTGTCTTTATAGAAATATATGTTTTCCCGTCGCATTGTAATTAAAAAGAAATGCAAAATACAGATCATTTTGGTATGTTTGAGTAAACCTTGTTAGAATAACCCACTTTGTGCTGCCAGTAATATTCATGTTGGGTAAAGGCCATATTTGTAAGCGTGCAAGCATATAGTTTACCTGTCACACATCCCCATACTTACCCATCCATTGTGGGATTACTGGCATAAAATAGGCACATATAGTGAGCTCATTTAAAATGTATATACAAATCCAGTCAGTGCAAATGTGAAATACTTTCTGATAACTAGGCTGTGAAGCAGCACTTTATATTGTTTTCTCTTGTGAGCATTATTCTGTCTGGGAGAGAATGGGTGTAGTTTGGTGAATTGGCAGCTGTGCTTTTTTTTACAACGTATAAAGTTGTAATTACATCCCTGCAATGAGTTCTGTTTGTTTAAGTTTAAGGTGTGCACTCCATTACTTTCAAAAGAACCTCCTCTGGTTATTTAAATAGGCATTCTGCAGTGTTACTTAAAACAATGTTGATTTTTCTGAATATCTTTTTATAAGGTTTAAATAAAACAGACGGTGACACTAAATGTGATTGAAGATCAGGCAGCTTGGATAAGGGTCTGTAAGTGCATGAAAAAGCTAAATACATTTTCTTATGCCCAACATGCAAAACGTTGGGATGATACACAATTGCCCGGCAGTCGCAGCTGTACCGAGGGGTATTAATTTCTATATTTTATTTTGTTTATCATTGGGCGCTGATATGTTGCCTGGAGTCTATAAAACAGGTCACTTCTGTAGGTCGCTATATTGGATAAGACTGTTTACAAATGAAATAAAAGCAGTTGTTTTCTAACATTATCTTGAGTGGCTACTAGAAGGAACTTGTTTTAACTGTCATTTTTATATGTTGAGCTGTGTGTATTTGCATCAGGATGGCTTCATGCTGAAGTGACTGCATTTTGATGCTATTTACATCACTGGGCCATTTGTTTGCAAATAAAGGAGAAAAGATTTTCTACATTTTCCTGAAGACTGCACCTCTTTCATTTGTATTGGAGATGTGCATAGTTAATTTTGCAATTGGTTAAAATTAGAGGATTGCATAACCAAGATACAGAAACGTTTAACAGCTGCTGAGATACTCAGATCCTCCAGTGATCGGTTTGGCGGTCATTTTGCTCTTCATTCCAAAGACTTTCACTTTTTTAAAATTAAAGCTTGCAGAGGTTCCAAACAAATTTTAAACCTCATGTTAGAAACGGTTGAGGAAGATTAGAGGCATAGTGAACACACTAGATAGGAATCCAGCCTCAACTGGTGGAATGAAAGCCTCTTGTCTGTCGGCTGCTGGGAGTTTGGGTAGTCTGAACTCGGTGCTTCGTGGGCATAAGATAATAGTACAAAACTGCCCTTAATTTGGCAAGAAATTGCAACCTCATTTAGAGAACAAAGGGTAGCTGGTGCAGGAAATGGAAGTGCCACACGGTGCAGTTTTGTGTACGCCTCTGAAATTGATGCTAAGGTGCAGTGTGATGTGAGCTTTATGCTGTGCTGTGCTATGGCTGACCTAGATGTAGTGTAGAACTTGGCTGTCTTTTCCATGGGTGTTATATATTTTATTTTGGTAGCTCCCTGAATGATGCTGCAAATGCTTCCAAATTGATGGCGAACTAAAGATCCAGTTATTATTGGCATGGCTTAGTGTTTACTTATTCTAAAAATAATGGCTATGTTAAAGTTTAAGGAAAATGGTGACTCCTGCAAGTAGAGATGCCCAAAAATGAACTCTTCATAATAACCATGTCTTGTTAGAACAGCCAAAAGAACTGCAGTAGTGTTACCCTTTTGAAATGATAGTTAACAAAAAGCTCTATTTTATCATGTTAGCAAGTTTACTTATTCTTCAGCCACCGACAGTTAATATTTTAAAAAATTTTGGTCAGCTTTCATAATCTAAATAGTAATTTCCTATTACTCACAAACCAACACTGTTTGATGTCCAACAGTGTCCATACCACCAGAATATTTGCATAAATGGATTTATTACATGTTCTAAAGCCAAGTGTTTTCTTATGCAAAATTTATTTAGACATAACTTGCAGAAACGCAACAAGCAAGCAGCTGCCAATTCATTATTTAGGCTGTTCATTTTGATATCTAGGATACATATCCTGGGTGTTGCAGCTGTTGATGTATTGCATGTTAGTATTGTTTCATTGTTGGCACTGAGAGAATGTATCATCAACATTGTACCTATAGTATGTTTATAGTTTTTTTTGTAAAATAGTTTGTAAACAAAGTTTACATTGTAGCTCCTCTTGTGTTTACAATAAATTCAAAGAACTGTGTTTAATGTGTCTTTCCATATCATTTTCACAATCTGTCAAAGGCTTGGAGATGGATGGTTTGAGCAGTATAAAACAGAATTATGCAATATGGGAATAGAAATATCCGATAATGGCCAATATTGCCTCCCACCCTCCCCCCAATGTTTCAATTAGGAGGTTCTAATTGGCAGGAAACCAAGAAAGATGATTCAAACCAAGGTTTCCCAGAACTGCTCACTACTGTGCCTTTGAAGACCGTTAGAAGGTAATGCTGGTGTGAACTCTTATTGAATAAACAGACTGATAAAAGGTCATTCAGTCCATCAAGTCTGCCTTTTCCATCAATTTACACTATTCTGGATTCTCCCCAAAGTACATAAAACAGACTTTGATTTATTATCTGAAACCCATATCTCAAGAATGAATTTATTAAAAAATCTCAGTGCTTCACACAATATATCTTGCTCTTCAGCTCCTTCAGAAAATTGCATATAGGTAAAGCTACCGACAGGAGAATATTCTCAAATGTCTTGCTTAACTCTTAATGGTGCAAATAATTCAAGGATGTACCCTTTGAAGCCTCTGTCCCTATCGCAGCCCATCTGCTGCTGAAATCCTCAACCATGCCCTTTGTCACCTTCAGATTCGACTATTGCAATGCATTCCTGGCTGGCCTTCCATCTTCCACTCTCCGTAAACTTCAGCTAATCCATAACTCTGCTGCCTGTATCCTTTGTCACACTAAGTCCCGCTCGCCCATCGCCACTATCCTTGCTGACCTACATTGGCTTCCAGTACCCCAATGCCTCAAATTTACAATTTTCAAGAATCTCTGTAAAACCTATCTCTGTGACCAGAAGTCACCCCTCTTAATATCTCCTCCTTTGGCTCGGCTTCAATTTTTTTCCCCCTACACTTCTGTGAAGTGCCTTGAGACATTTGTCAGTATTAAAGGTGCTATATAAATATAAGTTGTTAATTGCAGAATAGTAGTCTAACACTTCAGTCTGCATTATCCATCCCTGAGTAGTTGTATTCCTGTTCCTTTTGTACTCACAATACATTTTTGGGAAGAGTGAAGCATTTTACAACAGCGATGGAATGGTGCATTCATACCTGGTTTTATTTAATTCCACTATGGAAACCCAGTGTGACAAAATATATATTTTTAAATGCTTTTATTTTAAAATAACAGTGTGGAATTTGATTGTATATAAAGGTGCGATAATAGTTCTGTTGGATAATAATTTTTAATAATGGTTGTAGGGCTTGGGTAAATTCCACCTATGTTCAGTCTGCTGCATCTTAAACATGGCTTTTCCTCATTCATTACCCTTCACATGCTGTACCAGTGTGATGGTTGGAGAAACTGCTGGAGACTCTGAAATCTTTGAGACCATTTCACTTGGAGCTGCATGTCTCCCCTCCCAATATACAGCACCTCTGTGGTGATTATGTCTCGGTATTTTACCCCTGTTGTTGGCATTAGTCACATTCATGCTCTTCCCATGAGTGAAAAAAGTCCAGACCATATTATATCTGTATTTCAGCCTGCGGGCTTGAATTGCTTTTAATAAAATCTGTCTGGATTAAGACTCAAATTTATTGAAATATTTTTCTACCTTCAAAATATGCACGAACTGCTCTAAATCCTTTCATAAATGGTATCATGTGCCAGACTAAATGTCTTTTCCAGGTTGAAGAAAGGCTCTAGCAACTTGAGAAATGGCTCCAAAATGTAATGGTTGGACCTGCTTCTCACTTCATGGTTGAGTATTTTTTTGTTTTCTCATAAAATGTAACTTCCTCTGCCTGTCACGCCCCGCCCCCCCCCCCCCCCCGGGCCAAGCATTGCCATGTGAGTGGAAATGCCCAAGGAACGTTAGAAAATGGGACTGGCTTCAATGTGACCTAGCTGTTTCAGTGCTGCAGTACCAAAGATAACACTTGGGCATTTGCAAGAATAAAAAAAACTACAACTTTAGGTTGAGTGAAATATCTAGTTGAGGGACTGGACTGAGCAGTATTGGAATTAATGCTTACCCTGGACTGAACAGTGACCAAGTACAAATACTGTGTAATTTTTACCCCTCATCCTGACCACTAGCTAAGTGAGAGTCCGGATAAGACTTGAGACCTTCAGATATGACTCAAGTTCTCCATAAACGATTAGTGATTACGCGATTGCTTCAAGAGGTTGGTGGGGTGCAATATGCCAGGGTGGTTAGAGTTTAGTCTTGGCGAGAGTTCAGCTTTGAGGTGCAGTTGGACAGTTTTTTCTATAATAATTGTATGGTGAACGAGAGGAGTTTGATTCTTGCAAGTGTTTGGTACTAGACGGCATTCAGGCTAATGCTTTTTAAAAAAGAGTTCAACAGATTGATAGGGATGGCAGCAAAGGAAATACACCTGATGCGTGTCCAATGTGATTGTGGACCATCATGAATCATCAGTGTATCCAAGAGCAACAAATTTGCACCGTGTTGGAAAGTTGAATCTGGAGGAGAGGATCTCTGTTCAAGCATCAATTGGCTACACTGCACCATCAGCGAGGATGTGGGTTTTCTGTATTGTACTCCAGAATGTAGTAACCCAAAAAGCAGTGCAAAACAGTTCAGGACACATGGATAGGGAGACAGGACCTGGAGGGACCCCAAGTTACAGGAACTGTCCAATAGGTACGTTGTTTTGGACAGGTATGAGGTGGGCAGCAACAGTGACTCGGAGAAGGTTGGTCCTGAACAAAACTGTGGCAGGGGGTGGGGAGGGGGCTAAATGGTGAGAGGCAGGTAGCCTACAACAATACGAAATTAGTAATGGGAGGGATTCTATAGTCATGGGGAGATGGCCTTTTTTTGGAATTGTGACTGGGAGCCCTAAATGGTATGTTGCTTCCCTGGTGCTGGAGTGAAGCACTTCATGGAACAGATGGAAAAATGTCCGGGAGGAGAGAGGACAGCCAAAAGTTATCATTCATGTTGGAACCAATGATGTAAATAAAATTACATTTTCAGTCTTGGAGAGTGAATTTAAGAAGTTGGGGACCAGGTTGCAAAACGAGCCCTGAAGGACGGTAATCTCCAGACTGATTCCTGTGCCGCAGGCTGGATAGGTTAAGGAGAGGAACTATAGACAGGCTAACGCGGGAGGCAGGCTTCATATTTGAGGTAATGGAGTAACATCTAGAACAGTGAAATATTGGTTAGGCCACATAGTACTATGTGCAGTTTTGGGTGCCCCATTACAGAAAGGCATAGTGTACAAATTCATCAGGATGATGCCGCCAAGGATGGAAAACTATAGTTATGAGGGGTTACTTGAGACACTGGGACTATTTCTACTGGAGCAGAGAAGGCCAAGAGGAGATTTAATTAAGGTTTTTAAAATTATGAAGAGTTTTAATAGAAAGATTGGTGAAAGACTGGCTGGAGTCATACCTAGCACAAAGGACGATGGCTGTGGTTGTTGGAGGCCAATCATCTCCGCTGCATGAGTTCCTCAGGGCAGTGTCCTGGGCCCAACCAGCTTCAGCTGCTTCATCAATGACCTTGCCTCCATCCTAAGGTCAGAAGTGGGGATGTTCGCTGATGATTGCAGTGTTCCATTCGCAACTCCTCAGATATTGAAGCCGTCTATGCCCGCGTGCAGCAAGACCTGGACGACATTCAGGCTTGGGTTGATAAGAGGCAAGTAACACTTGTGCCACAGGCAATGACTATCTCCAGCAAGCGAGGCCTAGAAATTGAGTTTGCGCTGCGCCAGGGCTTTAGCGCCGGAAGTTAGCGCCGGCGCTAAGTCCCTTTGCGCGCGCCAAAAATTCAGTAGCGCCGCGCCCAAACGGCTGCCGGCGCTACTGAAGGGTTTTAGCGCCTGAAAACTGGCGCAACGCGCCGCATTGCGGCGCGGCAGGCTCTGGAAGTGCAGGCCTCCTCCTTCCGTTAAGGAGGAGCTGCCTGCACCCGGCCGCAGCCCGCGCAAATCTCTGCAAAAATGAGCCCGGCACCTCAGACAAGTGCCGGGCTTGCATCTGTTCCGGGGGGGGGGGGGGGAGGGAGAAGTCCGGGGAGGGAGCTGCGGGCAGGCGGCCGGCCGCCGCGCCTCCTTAAAGCGCCGGCGCAGACTCCGGCAACACTCGTTTGCCGGAGTCTTAGTTGCGGCTGCCACTGGTGAGGCGGCCGCAACTGAATTTCGGCTTGGGGCCGGGTTACCACGGCAACCGGGACGCTGCGCACACCGATGACGTCATCGGTGCCAGCGCAGCGCTACCGGTCTACCGCCGCGGAAGGGCCCCAGGCAATTTAGGAACCGGCACCAATTGCAGCGCTAGGCCCTCTAGCGCCGCAAAATCGGTGCTAAGGGCACTGAATTTCTAGGCCCGAGAGTCTAGCCACTGCCCCATGACATTCAATGGCATTACCATCGCCGAATCCCCCAACATCAACATCCTGGGGGAAGTCACCGTTGACCAGAAACTTAACTGGACCAGCCACATAAATACTGTGGCCACAAGAGCAGGTCACAACTCCTGACTCCCAATGCCTTTCCACCATCTGCAAGGCACAAGTCAGGAGTGTGATGGAATACTCTCCACTTGCCTGGATGAGTGCAGCTCCAACACTCGCAGCTTGATACCATCCAGGACAAAGCAGCCCGCTTGATCGGCACCCCATCCACCACCTTAAACATTCACTCCCTCCATCAGCGGTGCACACGTAGCTGCAGTGTGTACCATCTACAAGATGCACTGCAGCAACTCGCCAAGGCTCCTTCGACAGCACCTCCCAAACCCACAACCTCTACCACCTATAAGTACAAGGGCAGCAGGCACATGGGAACATCACCTGCAAGTTCCCCTCCAAGTTACACACCATCCTGACTTGGAAATATATCGCTGTTCCCTCATAGTCGCTGGGTCAAAATCCTGGAACTCCCTACCTAACAACACTATGGGAGTATTTTAACCGCACGGCTCACCACCACCTTCTCGAGGGTAATTAGGGATGGGCAATAAATGCTGGCCTTGCCAGTGACACCCACATCCCAGGAATGAATAATAAAAAAGACTATATACTCTCGTTGGGAGGACAGTGATAGGGAGTCAATCATTTAAAATTGTCAGAGTGAGAAGAGGGGAAGAGAAATTTATTTGCACATGTAATGATGTGCTGCAAGGAATCGTTGATGCAGTAACCATTGCATCTTTTAGATTTGGATTGCTGTTGTAAAGAACTGGCACAATGGGCCAAATGGCAGTCTCCTGTCCTGTAACGTGTCTGATTCAGCTGTCAAAAAATTAAATCCATATAAAACTCAAGTTCCATTAGAGCACACACAGATTTGATCTTTGTTTTTTCATTCTCCTGCTGATGTGAAATCCACAGTAGAAAATGCACCATCGTTCTACATTTAAAACAAATTGCGTAACTGTGCCACCCAGTGACCTTAATCTGGTCGTATACCAACTAATGTCCCAACCTTTTGAAAGCTCTCTCTTCACTTCCAGTAGTCTTGGTGTAAGCAAGGAGACTGTTATTTAATACAGTTAATCTTCCTCATGTCATCTGCTACAGAAATACAATTGGTGACTGACCATATTTAAAGTGGAGGGTAGGGGGAATGGTGGTGGTGAGGTGTTTGTGTTGGAAGGGAGAATAGAGGAGACAGGCAGCAGATTGCGCAGGATTTGTAAATTGGGTGTGGGGATTATATGCGGAATGAGAGCACACCGAGTGGTAAAAGTTCATGACTTTTGTTCCCTTAAATTGCCAAACTTTTCATATTTTCATTATTTTATAAATTTTAGCTTTAGGAGTGGAGTGCAAGAGAAACTGTCAGTGACCATCTCAGAATTTACTGTCATTGATTTGACTACAAAGTGTTTGCATTTCATCAAGAACTCAAAAGAAAAATGAACAGGAATAAAGGCTGCTAATTTAATTATGGGGGCGGGTCAGCTGGTTTCCAGGTTCCTGTCCTGCCCCCAGCTGCCTCTGCTTTGCAGACGTGATTTTCCCTTGATTGGCCTTGTTAAGCCGGCCCTGCAGACTTACTGGCCAATTAACAGGAAGCGGGTCGGCATCATCTGCCAGTTTCCTTAAATCTTATTTTGACAGTTGATCTGTCAGTGTTTGACAGCATTGAGGTGCTGGAAACTCTGACAATCACTGCACAAAGGTGAACACTTGCACCCAGGCTCTTCAATGACTCCCTCCATATGCTTATGAAGGGAGTCACAGCACGTAGGGAGGTTCTCTTCCCTTTTCAAGAGCGGAAGAGACCTCTGCAGGACACCAACTTACCTTGAACCTTCACTCAACCCTTTCTACCTACTTTATCACTTCCCCATCTCACTAGCCACCCCTCACACTCGCCCTCATCCTACTGCAAGCATACCAATTAACAACACACAAGGGTATGCACTGGAGAGGTTTAGCCAATGTCCATGTGAAGTTTCTGGTAATGTGTTGTCATACAGTGTAATATCTTTTTTCAAAAATGCCCCTTATTGGACAGATCTGAGCACACATTGAGAAGTGTCTTACTGAGTTCCAGTGATTGGTCAGTCATAAGTGCCCCCACCCCCGCTATAGTGATGTGTGTGCATGGAATGACTTTTTATTCATTGATGGGATGTGGGCGTCGCTGGCTGGATAGGCCTGCATTTAGTGCCCATCCCTAATTGCCCTTGAGAAGATGGTGGTGAGCCGCCGCCTTGAACCGCTGCAGTCCATATGGTGTAGGTACACCCACAATGCTGTTAGGAAGGGAGTTCCAGGATTTTGGCCCAGCGACAGTGAAGGAACAGCGATACAGGTCCAAGTCAGGATGGTGTGTGGCTTGGAGGGGAACTTGTAGGTGGTGATGTTCCCATGCGTCTGCTGCCCTTGTCCTTCTAAGTGGTAGAGGTCGTGGGTTTGGAAGGTGCTGTTGAAGGAGCTTTGGCGAGTTGCTGCAGTGCATCTTGTGGATGGTACACACTGCAGCCACAGTGCACCAGTGGTGGAGGGAGTGAATGTTGAAGGTGGTGGATGGACTGCCAATCAAGCGGGCTGCTTTATCCTGAATGGTGTCGAGCTTCTTGAGTGTTGTTGGAGCTGCACTCATCCAGGCAAGTGGAGAGTATTCCATCACACTCCTGACTTGTGCCTTGTAGATGGTGGAAAGGCTTTGGGGAGTCAGGAGGTGAGACACTCGCCACAGAATTCCCAGCCTCTGGCCTGCTCTTGTAGCCACAGTATTTATATGGCTGGTCCAGTTCAGTTTCTGATCAATGGTAACCCCCAGGATGTTGATAGTGGGGGATTCAGCGATGGTAATGCCATTGAATGTCAAGGGGAGATGGTTAGAGTCTCGCTTGTTGGAGATGGTCATTGCCTGGCACTTGTGTGGTGCGAATGTTACTTGCCACTTGTCAGCCCATCGACACTAAAGGGAAGCTTCACAGTGCTGGTGTGGGATGGTGTCAACCTGGCGCATCATGTGGCAGCCAGGGTTAACAGCGTCAAGTGAAGAAAATCTGGCCATGGTGATGCCATCGCTGGCCTCCCAGCCAGCAATTTTGTCAGAGGCTGCTGCCGTGTCCAATGCCACATCAGGTGGGTGAGGAGGTGGTTGGTGGTGCTGGTGCTGCTGTTGTGGTGCTGCAGCGGCTGCTTTTTCTCCGAATCTGACGACTAGGAGAGGCTCCCATCCCATTGCTATAAATTTCAGTTGAGGCAAGAAGCTTGCAAGCACACTCAGTGGTCTGAAAATATTCCAATCTGGTAACACTGCAACAAGATGGGTGTCAGCTTGAACAGTCACAAGGTCAGTAGATGTGCAAAATCTTATCTCAAACCTCCAACAAAAAAGTTGTTGCATTTGAATGTCAGCCATGTTACAGGAGTGCTTGTAAAGTGCTGCACCAATGACTACAAGTCATGTCTTCGAGAAACTCGTCTCCTTGCAGCTGGCGTGTTTCTGACAAGACGAGAAACGGGAGCAAGAAGCACGAAAATGGGAAACCACTATAAAAATAGGATTAGCAAGGCAGTTAACAGGCTCGTAACTACCTGTCCCACCGGTTCCCATCGGGTCAGTTTGGGAGCGGCTGACCCGATGCACACGAAAATCGTGTGGGGGCGGGTTGGCAGTCTGAAGTCATTTTTTCTGATTTTCGCTGCCGACCCACCTCCTCAGGGCTATTAAAATCGAGCCCAAAGATTGCACATTTGATTTTTCCTCAACGAAATGAATGATAAAATTCTATCTAAATGAAATGATTTTAAGTACCCCACCTTGGAAGTATTTATTCTGAACAGGAATGGAAGGTTACAGTTTATTAGTCACAAAATCTTCTTTTCGTAGGTAGACCTGCATAATGGGCAAATGTGTTTCTCTCCCTCGGAGAAGTCCTCAAAGGCTTTCAAGCAAGTGTAGTGGAAGGTGTGTGAGCAGGACAGCAGCACTGTTTGCCGCACAGACTGGCCACATTTCTCTCTTCCATCAGGCCCTTCAGCAGCAGCATGGCACATTGTGTTGCTTAAGTGATCCAATGGAGTGATACATATTGGACAATCAAATACCTCCCTCTGGATGGCCTGAGGAAAGTTAAAAGAACACACATTTAACACGAGAACAAAGAGTGCATATTTCCCATATGACTACAACATGGGGTGGGGGTGGGGGTGGTGGTGGTGGTGAGGAACTTCCAGGCAAATCAATATTAGCTGAGTATGTGGTTTTAAAATACCTAGGCCTTGAAATTGCACTGTGCATAGATTAACAAATGAACGCTTAATGCGTTCATATTAAATTCCTTAGTCTGCTATTTTGTTGGAAGTGTTAGTCCCTTTAAAATAACTGGTTAACGCTTCTGTACAGTAATCAGTGTAATTTTGTTAACTCATTTGTACGATAATGTGATTTTAAGGTCTTGGATACTGTAATTTTCTATCACGTACCGAACTCTTCACATTAGCCTGTGCCTGTAAAACAAACCATGCATATCCCCCTGTGCAGAATCCTACAGAATCTACCTCAACAATACATAGCACAGGACACATTTTATTTTACAGTAGCAAACAGTGCAGCACAATAGAACTTTTATTTGAAAAGTCAGGACCATAGAAACTTACAGCACAGAAGGAGGCCACACTCGGCCCGTCGTGCCTGTGCCGGCTCTTTGAAAGAGCAGTCATTCTTAGCCTCACACTCTTAGTCCCAGACCTTTTGTCTGTAACCCTGTAAGTTCCTCATCTTCAATCACCTGTCCAACTCCCTTTTAAAATTACTTATGGAATCAGCTTCCACCACCTTTTCAGAGAGAGCATTCCATATCCTGACAACTCCGAGTGGAAAAATGAAAGGATAAATGTTTAATTCATGAGTTATTAAAATCTCCATACATGGGATCAAATGGGATTTTGTGCTATCCAAATGGATACCTTAGATTTTTTTGTTTTGCTGGCAATAGGTTATCGTAGCAAACATCAACAACAACTTGTGTTTATATAGCACCTTTAACGTAATAAAACGTCCCAAAGTGCTTCACAGGAGTATTAAGACAAAAAAATTTGACACGCGCCGCATAAGGGGAAATTAGGGCAGATGGCCAAAGGCTTGGTCAAAGGTAAGTTTTAAGGAGCGTGTTAAAGGAGGAGAGGTTTAGGCAGGGAATTCCAGAGCCTGGGGCCAAGACAACAGAAGGCACGGCCATCAATGGTTGAGTGATTATAATCAGGGATGCTCACGAGGACAGAATTAGCTGCGCAAATAGAGGTAAACGGATATGATATGATTGGGTTTACGGAAACATGGCTCCAGGGTGACCAAGGCTGGGAACTCAACATCCAGGGGTATTCAATATTCAGGAAAGATAGGCAAAAAGGAAAAGGAGGTGGGGTAGCATTGCTGCTTAAAGAGGGGGTTAACACAATAGTAAGGAATGATATTAGCTCTGATGATGTGGAATCTGTATGGGTAGAACTGAGAAATACCAAGGCGCAGAAAACATTAGTGGGAGTGGTATACAGACCTCCAAACAGTAATGCGGAGGTTGGGGATGGCATTAAACGGGAAATTAGAGACGCGTGCAATAAGGGCACAGCAGTTATCATGGGTGACTTTACATATAGATTGGGCTAACCAAATTAGTAACAATACTGTGGAGGAGGAATTCCTGGAGTGCATACGAGATGGTTTCCTGGACCAATACGTCGAGGAACCAACTAGAGATCAGGCCATCTTAGACTGGGTATTATGTAATGAGAAAGGATTAATTAGCAATCTTGTGCGAAGCCCCTTGGGTCGGAGCGTTCATAATATGATAGAATTCTTCATTAAGATGGAGAGTGAAGTAGTTGACTCGGAGACTAGGGTCCTGAATTTAAATAAAGGAAACTACGATGGTATGAGGCGCAAGTTGGATAGGATTGATTGGGGAATCTTACTCAAAGGGTTGACGGTGGATAGGCAATGGCAAACATTCAAAGATCGCATGGATGAACTACAGAATTTGTTCATCCCCTGTTTGGCATAAAAATAAAACAAAAAAGGTGACTCAACCGTGGCTAACAAGGGAAATTAGGGATAGCATAAGATCCAAGGAGAAGATATATAAATTGGCCAGAAAAAGCAGTAAACCTAAGGATTGGGAGCAGTTTAGGATTCAGCAAAGAAGGACAAAGGGATTAATTAAGAGGGGGAAGATAGAGTATGAGAGTAAGCTTTCAGGGAACATAAAAACTGACTGTAAAAACATTTATAGATATGTGAAGCAAAAAAGATTGGTGAAGTCAAGCGTAGGTCCCTTGCAGTCAGAATCAGGGGAATTTATAATGGAGAACAAAGAAAGGGCAGACCAATTAAATACATACTTTGGTTCTGTCTTCACAAAGGAGGACACAAATAACCTCCCAGAGATGTCGGGGAACATAGGATCTAATGAGAGGGAGGAACTGAAAGAAATCAGTATTTATAGGGAAATGGTGTAAGAGAAATTGACGGGATTGACGGCCGATAAAGCCCCAGGGCCTGATAATCTACATCCTAGGGTACTTAAGGAAGTGGACCTAGAAATAGTAGATGCATTGCTGGTCAGCTTCCAAAATTCGATAGACTCTGGAACAGTTCCCATGGATTGGAGGGTAGCTAATGTTACCCCACTATTCAAAAAAGGTGGTAGAGAGAAAACGGGGAATTATAGACCGGTAAGCCTGACATTGGTAGTGGGGAAAATGCTAGATTCCATTATAAAAGATGTAATAGCAGAGCACTTGGAAAACAGTGACAGGATCGGACAAAGTCAACATGGATTTACAAAAGGTAAATCGTGCTTGACTAATCTACTGGAATTTTTTGAGGATGTAACTGGTAGAATAGATAAGGGAGAACCAGTGGATGTGGTGTATTTGGACTTTCAGAAGGCTTTCGATAAGGTCCTGCATAAGAGATTAGCATGTAAAGTTAAGGCTCACGGGATTGGGGGCAAGGTACTGACTTGGATAAAGAACTGGTTGGTAGACAGGAAGCAAAGAGTTGGAATAAACGGCTTTTTTTCTCCCGAGTGGCAGGCAGTGACTAGTGGGGTACTGCAGGGATCGGTCCTAGGACCCCAGCTATTCACTATATATAAATGATCTAGACGAGGGAACTAGATGTAATATCTCCAAGTTTGCAGACGACACAAAGTTGGGTGGGCGTGTGTGCTGTGAGGAGGATGCCGAGAAACTCCAGTATGATTTGGACAGGTTGGGTGATTGGGCAGAAGCATGGCAGATGCAGTATTATGTGGATAAATGCGAGGTTATCCACTTTGGTGGCAAAAACAGGAAGGCAGATTATTATCTGAACGGCAATAGATTGGGAGAAGGGGAAGTGCAACGTGACCTGGTTGTCCTTGTGCACCAGTCGCTGAAGGTAAGCATGCAGGTGCAGCAGGTGGTTAAGAAGGCAAATGGTATGTTGGCCTTCGTAGCAAGAGGGTTCGAGTACAAGAACAAGGATGTATAGCTGCAGTTGTACAGGGCCTTGGTGAGACTACACCTTGAGTATTGTGTGCAATTTTGGTTGCCTTATCTGAGGAAGGATGTTCTTGCCATGGAGGGAGTGCAGCGAAGATTCACCAGACTGATACCTGGGATGGCAGGTATGACGTATGAGGAGAGATTGGGTCGATTGGGCTTATACTCGCTGGAGTTTAGAAGAATGAGAGGGGATCTCATTGAAACTTATAAAATTCTAACCGGACTGGACAGACTGGATGCAGGAAGGATGTTCCCGATGGCCGGGGAGTCCAGAACCAGGGGTCACAGTCTAAGGATAAGGGGTAAGCCATTTAGGACAGAGATGAGGAGGAATTTCTTCACCCAGAGAGTGGTGAACCTGTGGAATTCTTTACCACAGAAGGCAGTGGAGGCCAATTCATTAAATATATTCAAGAAGGAGTTGGATATATTTCTTGAGGCTAAAAGGATCAAGGGATATGGGGAGAAGGCAGGGACAGGGTACTGAATTTGGATGATCAGCCATGATCTCATTGAATGGCGGAGCAGGCTTGAGGGGCCGAATGGCCTACTCCTGCTCCTATCTTCTATGTTGTGGAGCTGGAAGAGATTACCGAGATAGGGAGGGATTCGAAAACAAGGATGAGAATTTTGAAATCAAGGCGTTGCTTAACCAGGAGCCAATGTAGGCCAGCGAGCACAGGGGTGATAGGTGAATGGGACTTGGTGCGAGTTAGGACACGGGCAGCCGAGCTTTGGATCACCTCAAGTTTACGTAGGGTAGAACGTGGGAGGCCAGGAGTGCATTGGAATAGTCAAGTCTAGAGGTAACGAAGGCGTGGATGAGTTGAGGCAGGGGTGGAGACGGGCGATGTTAAATATGCGGTCTTAGTTATGCCGCGGATATGTGGTCGGAAGCTCATTTCAGGGTCAAATATGACCCCAAGGTTGCGAACAGTGTAGTTCAGCCTTAGACAGATGATGGGGAGAGAGACGGAGTCAGTGGCTAGGGAATGGAGTTTGTGGTGGGGACTGAAAACAATGGCTTCGGTCTTCCTGGTTTACCTGGAGAATATTTCTGCTCATTCAGAACTGGATGTCTGACAAACAGTTTGACAATTTAGAGACTGTGGAGGGGTTGAGAGAATTGATGGTGAGGTAGAGCTGGGTGTCATCAGTGTACATGTGGAAACTGATGCTGTGTTTTCGGATGATGTCGCCAAGGGGCAGCATGTAGATGAGAAATAGGAGTGTTCAATATGCTGTATAATTACTGTGTGGTAATGTTCATACTGAAGGTGTAATGATTGTAATGTAGCAAGATGCAGAACTAGGTTGGTTAAGTAGGCTCTATATGGTTTCAGCCAAGGACACCATCATTAAACTTATTCTTCCTCATTACCAAATAATGCATTAGCCCATTTCTAACATTCTGCCAAGAGACTAATGGTAGCACTAATGTGATGCTATAGCATTGAATGGGGCAACATCCCAAACCAAGTCAAGTTCCCACAGTAGTTTCTACGTGGCATAAAAGAAATGCCAGGGCCAATTTCCTCCCTCCCTCAACTGGACAGTCATCAGGAGGAACTCCACCAGACGTGCTCTCTGCCTTACATGACTTGAGGATATCTGTTTTTGGGTTCAGGACATTAGCCTAGGCCAGATGCTCCTTCAACACTGGCAGGAAATGGGATTAGAAATCCACTATTGCTGCAGGCTTGTACCAGCATTAGTGGCTGCCAACTGATGGCAGGGCCTTCTGGCTGCAGTTCAAACACAGCAGTCAGCGGGCCGCCAGCTCTGAGGATGGCAGCAAGTACCAGTAAGGAGAAATTACTTACCTTTTCCCCAGGCTCATTTTCTTGCTATACAATCATAGAATAGTACAGCACAGAAGGAGGCCATTCAGCCCATCGAGTCTGTGCCAGCTCTTTCAAAGAGCAATACAGTTATAGTCCCACTTCCCCGCTCTTTCCCCAATCCCTGCAATTCCTCCCCCTCAAGTATTTATCCAATTCCCTTCCGAAGGCCACCACTGAATCCGCGCCCACCATCCCATCAGGCAGTGCAATCCAAATCCCAACCACTCGCTGCATTAAAAACGTTTTTCTTCATGTCGCCCCTGGTTCACTTGCCAATCACCCTAAATCAGTGCTCTCTGGTCACCGACCCCTCAGCCACTGGAAACAGTTTCCCCTTATTCACTCCATGTAAACCCTTCATGATTTTAAACACCTCTATCAAATCTCCTCTTAGTCTTCTCTGCTCTAACAACAACAACTACTTGTATTTATATAGCGCCTTTAACGTAGTAAAACATCCCAAGGCGATTCACAGGAGTATTAAAAGACAAAAAATTTGACACCGAGCCACATAAGGAGAAATTAAGGCTATCTGGACTAAGATGGACCTGGGAAAAAGGAACCTTTTCCTTACAGGATCTAGGTGGGCTCAACATAGTGCCTAAGGCTCACTTCTTCTGAGTGTTCCTCAAAATGGGCACCTGGCTGGTGTTGGGGGAGTAAATAAGACCAGAGGGCTGGTTTAACACCCCTCCACACACGTGTGCGCGCACACACACAACTCACCATTTCCATGACTGTGCCTTCTTGGAGCATACCGGCTCTAGGGATCCTCAGGAAATCCTTGGGTGATGTAGATGGTGAAAACCCAGCATAATGGTTACCTACCCATTTTAACCCTGCTCTGTGACCCTGAAACAGAGCACTCTAGCCCCAAAAGAGAGGAAAATCCCCCTCCTGAATTCTGAGGTAAGTGCATGTTCAACATTAAACTATAATTTTACATTACACTGATGCTGGAGAAGTGCTCTCTAGTCAGAATTATTAGCTGCTTCCTATGCTCCTTAATCTGAATAAAAGTGAAACATTTCACGTTACTGACCTTTCGCTGTATTTGCTCCCACTCATCTTCAGATATAGTGCAAACACATTGCCTCTGAAACTGCTGTAGTACTCTTCTGCTTGCAGCCACTGACTGGTCAATTTCAGAAAAGAGTTCATCAATATTTATATCGCACGACCTCACCAACCTGTCATTAATCTCTTGCAGCTGTGGAATCACAAAGATTTGTTGATTAGTAGACTAACAAAGAGAATAGAAATCAACAGTTCGGGTGCTCAAATGTGGTTTCTCAATTTATATTAATTTAAAATAACCAATACTAGCTAACCTGCTACAAAGTATAATTCAGCCCGCATATGTGTGCCCTGTGAGTTGAATAGAGTTCCTGTACTATTTCAGACTCTCAACTATTATAGTGCTAACAGTTGATGCAAAATGTGGCAACTGTTCTACTACCAGTCATCACGATCACAAGATAGGTTTGGACGAAGAAGGCCTTTTGTCCTACTTGATCCCATTCCTCCCAGAATACCAACCCTCTTGTCTTCCCGTTACAGCATCCAGCTGTTTCTTAAATAAGTCCCATGTCCTTGCCACAACCACCCTCCTGGCGACCCATACATCTTCAGCAGAACGTTCACAATTTTTAAGGTGCCAGTTCCATATGCAAGTTAAATGATTCATTTCAAGCTACATTTAATTCTGTAACAGTGCTAATTTAATGTAAAAACATAAAAAGGTGTGTTTATGTAGTGCCTCAATACATCCCTCAGAAATGTCTCAAAGCATTTCATGTACAATTCATTTACAGTACTTTGAAGTCCAGTGCCTGTTATTATGTAGGCAAATGCAGGTCTGTAAAGCCATTGAATGCAAAGCATAATTATTTTCAATCTTGTTGGGAATATTTTACAGTACTGGATTCTAGCTTGTGGTTCACGAGCTGGCTTTTAATGAATTGAAAATCTGAATAACGAGATGTTTGTTGATTGTAACTAACAACCATCCAAAACCATTGGCTCCAATAATCAGAAATATAGCCAAAATTTCCATGACATAAATTATCACGACGATTGAGCTGTTTTTTTTTTACCCCCCCGCAAGTAAACTGTAGACCACAAACAGTGTAAGGTGACAATTTGTAAGTGATGTTACTTCCCATCATTGTATCATAATCCATATATGTTAAGAGGAACAGCAGAAGACATGCAAACTTGATCACCTTTAGGATTTACAAAGCTAGGCAACATCAAATGGAAACTGAATTCAAAGGTGTGTGGTTAGCCAGGATTTAGCACTTCCAGATTTTTTTTTTAAAGTTGTTTAATCTACTGCCAAAACCAAAATCCACAGAAAAAAGCATCCCATTTATTATCACTTTAAATATAGGGGAAGCTAATCTAATTCCAAATGAAATCTTACAGGACTTGAAATATTTGCACAACACACTACAAATGGAACAGTGGAAGATTGGAAGGACAACACTTTGTGCGATGAGCAAAAATTTGAAATTTGGATACGAGGTCATTGCACCCTGCATGATTTTCTAGCCATTAAATTTAAATTTGATCACAAATGCTGCATTAACCTCGTTATTACTGGTTTTAAAATGTATCGTACACTAAACATGCCATAATCTGAAAACAGAATTAATAAAACGTGGTATAAGAAGGAAGCTAAAAGGCAAGATCTCAAGGCTTGTATTCTTAAAAAAAAAAAAATTACCCTTGGCATACACTAAGCCACAAAGGTAAAGAAAGATTAGGCAATTAAATGTGTGGTTGGAAAAGTGAAGTAAGGAGGGGGGTTTCAAGTTTGTGGGGCATTGGCACCAGTTTTGAAACAAGAGGTGGCTGTATAGGAGGGATGGACTTCACCTGAACTGAACCCAATGGCCTGACACCAAGAATAGAAAAAGCTTTAGATGTGAGTTTAAATTTGTAAGCTGCAATTAAACCCAGAGCACACTGTGCTCCCTTCCTCGCCCAAAGTCACTCTTGGCTCCTAGACCTGACCACAAGGATCCCTGGAAAAATGCCTTCTCAGCCAGCCCTTCGAGCAAGCTGGCAAGATTAATGATTGCTATAACAGATGATCTACTGGCTCCTCATCTTAGTCAGGCCTTCAAATGCATTTAAAGAGCCCTCCAGCAGGAGCATTGGCTGAAGCATTAATCCTGCCTGCTGACATGCTTGCTGCAGCCTGTTTCAATACTCATGTTCAGGCTCTAAATGGGAGTTCCCCCATCTGTAGAGGTGAGCACTTATATCGGAACATAACAGGAGAAGGCCATTTAGCCCCTCGAGCCTGTTCCGCCATTCAATGAGATCATGGCTGATCTGCCACCTAACTCCATATATCCGCATTTGCCCCATATCCCTTAATACCTTTAGTTAACAAAAATCTGATCAATCTCATATTTAAAATTTACAATCGAACCAGCATTAATTGCCATTTGCGGAAGAAAGCTCCAAACTTCTACCACCCTTTGCATGTAGAAGTGTTTTTCTAACTTCACTCCTGAAAGGTCTGGCTCTAATTTTTAGACTATGCTCCCTAGTCTTAGAATCCCCAACCAGTGGAAACAGTTCCTCTCTATCTACCCTATATCTTGAGAACTTCGATCAAATCACCCTTTAACCTTCTAAATTCTAGCGAATACAACCCTAATTTGTATAATCTCTCCTCGTAACTTAACCCTTGGAGTCTGGGTATCATTCTGGTAAACCTATGCTTCCTAAGGTGTGGTGCCCAGAACTGCTCACAGTACTCCAGGTGTGGTCTAACCAGGGTTTTGTATAGCTGCAGCGTAACTTCTACCCCCTTGTATTCTAGTCCTCCAGATATAAAGGCCAGCATTCCATTAGCTGCCTTCATTATTTTCTGTACCTGTTCATGACATTTTAATGATCTATGTACCTGGACCCTCAAGTCTCTTTGGACCTCTGTTTTTAGCTTTTCACCATTTAGAAAGTACCCTGTTCTATTCTTTTTAGGTCCAAAGTGGATGACCTCACATTTGCCTATATTGAATTCCATTTGCCACAGTTTTGCCCATTCACTTAATCTATCGATATCCCTTTGTAATTGTATGCTTTTATCTACACTGCCTACAATGTCGCCTATCTTTGTGTCATTGACAAATTTGGATATATGGCTTTCTATGCCATCATATAGGTCATTAATTAATACTGTGAACAGTTGCCCCAACACCGATCCCGGCAGGACACTACTAGTCACATCCTGCCAATTTGAGTACCTACTCATTATCCCCATTCTCTGTCTCCCACCGCTCAGCCAATTTCCTAACCAGATCAATAATTTGCCTTCAATTCCATGGGCTTAGTTATCAGTCTATTATGTGGGACTTTATCAAATGTTTTCTGGAAGCCCATATAAATAACATCCATAGACATTCCCCTGTGCACAACTTTAGTCACCTCCTCAAAAAATTCAATCAGGTTTGTCATTTGTGTTGAAATGTACTAATCTCTTAGGATCCTGATAGCAACTCCAGTTACTGCACCTTCTGACCCACTAGATCACCTGTACCCTTGAGAGATAGGTCATCCAGAGAAGATAGGAAAATAAATACTCCTTCCAACTCCAGCAACACGCTCCCTCCCCAGGGAAGACAGAAAGTTGGATCCCAACATCACTCAATGAAATGTAACCCCATCGCCATGAATTGCCCCTTCTATGACTAGCCAATATCCATGACAGCCCAATGTCCAGACACTTACAACAATGCAAGTTTCAACTTTACCCACAGAAGACCAGGTCCTACAAGTGCCAAGAACAATGCAACTTGGAACAGCAGCAAACCACAGCCTAGCCTCCAACCTCAGACCAAAGCCTAACACCTGCAATGGTCCATCTGGACCTAAGAGCAGAAATACAAATAATGTATGAAATTTTCCAGACCGCCAATCCAGCCAAGCACACAGTGTTCTGGAGCTCTGTAACAAACTGCCAGGTGGAAGAGAAGATAAAGGAACTGGACACCTGCTGGTTTTTTTTCATTCGTTCCTGGGATGTGGGCGGCGCTGACAAGGCCAATACTTATTGTCCATCCCTAGTTGCCCTTGAGAAGGTGGTGGTGAGCCGCCGCCTTGAACTGCTGCAGTCCGTGTGGTGAAGGTACTCCCACAGTGCTGTTAGGGAGGGAGTTCCAAGATTTTGATCCAGCAATGATGAAGGAACAGCGATATATTTCCAAGTCAGGATGGTGTGCAACATGGAGGGGAATTTGCAGGTGATGGTGTTCCCATGCGCCTGCTGCCCTTGTCCTTCTAGGTGGTAGAGGTCGCGGGTTTGGAAGGTGCTGCAGTGCATCTTGTAGATGGTACACACTGCAGCCACGGTGGAGGGTGCCAATCAAGCGGGCTGCTTTGTCTTGGATAATGTCAAGCTTCTTGAGTGTTGTTGGAGCTGCACTCATCCAGGCAAGTGGAGAGTATTCCATCACACTCCTGACTTGTGCCTTGTAGATGGTGGAAAGCCTTTGGGGAGTCAGGAGGTGAGACACTTGCTGCAGGATACCGAGCCTCTGACCCGCTCTTGTTGCCACAGTATTTATGTGGCTGGTCCAGATAAGTTTCTGATCAATGGTGACCCCCAGGATTTTGATGGTGGGGGATTCAATGAGGGTAATGCCGTTGAATGTCAAGGGGAGGTAGTTAGATACTCACTTGTTGGAGATAGTCAGTGCCTGGCACTTGTGTGGCACGAATGTTACTTGCCACTTATCAGCCCAAGCCTGAATGATGTCCAGGTCTTGCTGCATGTGGGCATGGACTGCTTCATTATCTGAGGAGTTGCGAATGGAACTGAACACTGCAATCATCAGTGAACATCCCCACTTCTGACCTTATGATGGAGGGAAGGTCATTAATCAAGCAGTTGAAGATGGTTGGGCCTAGGACCCTGCCCTGAGGAACTCCTGCTGAGATGATTGACCTCCAACAACCACAACCATCTTCCTTTGTGGTAGGTATGACTCCAGCCAGTGGAGAGATTTCCCCCTGATTCCCATTGACTTCAATTTTACTAGGGCTCCTTGATGCCACATTTGTCAATGTTGCCTTCATGTCAAGGGCAGTTACTCTCACCTCACCTCTGGATTTCAGCTCTTTTTTTCCATGTTTGGACCAAAGCTGTAATGAGGTCTGGAGCCGAGTGATCTTGGCAGAACCCAAACTTGAGCATCGGTGAGCAGGTTATTGGTGAGTAAGTTTTACTTGATAGCACTGTCGAAAACACCTTCCATCACTTTGCTGATGATTGAGTAGACTGATGGGGTGGTAATTGGCCAGATTGGATCTGTCCTGCTTTTTGTGGACTGGACATACCTGGGCAGTTTTCCACATTGTCGGGTAGATGCCAGTGTTGTAGCTGTACTGGAACAGCTTGGCTAGAGGCGCGGCTAGTTCTGGAAGAGCTAGTTTCAGTTTGAGGTTTTGGATGAGATACTCTACTTGGATTCAGCAGTGCTAACCTCTCCCTTAAGAGATCTCCTCCTGTCTCCTAAGAACTGGACTGTTCCTTCACCTGTCCAATCTCTAAGGGGAGAAAAATAACCGAGACCAGGGGTTCGAGTCGTCTGGCTTAAGGCTCACCATTATATTTGCAAGACCACTGATGCCTTTTTACCCAGTCAAACCTCATTGACTATCATATAATAATAATTCATCCGAACCTTTTCCCCTCAAACACTGCGCTGTTCCCAACATATGCACATCATACTGACTGCCCTAGTATATCAATGTTTACCTCTAAATGCTGTGGCAAGCTGCACAGTGACTTCATAAAATAAATGTATGCACTTTTTAAGGAGACTGATCAAGGTACTGGAACCTTAGCTTCAAGATGCCAATAGTGTGTTCAATGATGTTCCTGATGGTCCCATGGCTGCTATTGTACTTGTGCTGCTCAGGCATGGTGGGGTTGCAGAGGGGTGTCATTAGCAGCCATATTCTGACATTTCTGGAGTGGTGGAACAATGGGGCAGTGATGAGTGTATCAGGATGAGCGCATCATGGCAGTTGCTTTGGCAGTGATTACACACTAGTTGAGCATTGCTGCTCTTCCTGTTGAAAAACGCTCTTTTCTCGTCCTCTGATGCCCCGATAGTTACACGTGTACAGTCAACGATGCACGCGGGAAGCCAGCCACTGCTGCAAATCCCAGAGCACGCTCATTCTGGCTATTCATTGAATCATAGAAACTTACAGCACAGGAGGCCATTCGGCCCATCAGGCCTGTGCTGGCTCTTTGAAGGAGCAGTTGTGCTTAGTCCCACACCCCTGCTTTTTGTCCATAACCCTGTAAGTTCTTCATCCGCAAGTACCCGTCCAACTTCCTTTTAAAATGATTTATGGAATCAGCTTTCACCACCTTTTCAGGTCGAGCGTTCCAGATCTCGACAACACTCGGGGTGAAATAATTCCTCCTCATCTCCCCTCCAGAACTTTTGACAAGGATTTTAAATCTATTGACCCACTTGCTAGAGGGAACATTGATGCCACTGGGAAAGTATAGTACTGATTGAATCTGGTTAAGAGGGACGTGCTCAAAGCAGCTGTGCACTCTAGACTGGGAGATGCAGGCGATGTCTCCTGTAGCAGCCTGGAAAATTTGAGGTTGAGGTGAAAAATTTCAGGGCGTTGGTGACTTCCGCAGCCACTAGAAAGGCAGGGCCCCCTGGTCCTGCTGCAGGAGTCTGCACAGATCTGCAACAGCCTGGCTGGTGAACATTAGGAACAGGAATAGGCCATTCAGCCCCTTGGGCCTGCTACACCATTCAATTACAAAAGCAAAATACTGCAGATGATGGAAATCTGAAATAAGAACAGAAAATGCTGGAAACACTCAGCCAGTCAGGCAGCATCTGTGGAGAGAGAAACAGAGTTAACGTTTCAGGTTGATGACCTTTCAGAACTGCTCCAGGAAAGTGACTTTAGGCTTACAGACCCAGTGGGCTGGGTAATGCCTTCTACGAGTAGCTTCCCCATTGGCGGGGAAGTTTGCAGATTGATCGATGTTTGTAAATTTCCAGCTCCAGATCAGAAGAATCTGGCATGAAATGACAGCTTTTTTGTGCTTTTGACTTTAATATATGATGCCTGGAGTGAGCATTACATCTGTAGTGTGAAGGGCGAGTAGTGGACGCAAAGTTTATATAGACAGAAATGAGCGTCCCGTGTTTCACTAATTTGTGTAGATGATTTGTAAAATCTACGATGGAATTATATTGCCACTTTCATGTGAATAAAAAGCAACTTTGACTGTATATTAGTACAAACATGGTGGTGTAACTTTGGAAGATACTAAAGCCAAATGGTGTGAGAGCTCTTGGGGAGACCAACTCACACTGCTTGGGACTCTCCGATGTTAAGCACAACTCCAATGCAGTGTGAGGCTGGGTTAAAAAGGTGCTCATGGGGTCTGCATTTACTGCAGTCTTTTTTAATCTTTTGGCAAAGTGGGCACTCCCATCCAAAAGGTAGAGAGATACTGGTCAGAGCGTAAGCAGAGCTCTCCACTAGCACGCAGTGTGCAATTCACTACCTGCAACCAACGGATCAGATCAAAGCTCTGCAGTCCTGCCACATCCAGTGGTGAATGGTGTTGTACAATTAAACCTAAATGATGGCGGAGCCCAGCACGTGTTCAAAAGACAAGGTTGAAGCATTTGCAACCATCTTCAGCCAGAAGTGCCGAGTGGATGATCCATCTCGGCATCCTCCTGAGGTCCTCACCATCATAGAAGCCAGTCTTCAGCCAATTCTGAATTTAAATAAAGGAAACTACGATGGTATGAGGCGCGAGTTGGGTAGGATTGATTGGGGAATGTTACTCAAAGGGTTGACGGTGGATAGGCAATGGCAAACATTCAAAGATCGCATGGATGAACTACAGAATTTGTTCATCCCTGTTTGGCATAAAAATAAATCAAAAAAGGTGACTCAACCGTGGCTAACAAGGGAAATTAGGGATAGCATAAGATCCAAGGAGAAGACATAAATTGGCCAGAAAAAGCAGTAAACCTGACGATTGGGAGCAGTTTAGGATTCAGCAAAGGAGGACAAAGGGATTAATTAAGAGGGGGGAAATAGAGTATGAGAGTAAGCTTTCAGGGAACATAAAAACTGACTGTAAAAGCTTTTATAGATATGTGAAGAGAAAAAGATTGGTGAAGTCAAGCGTAGGTCCCTTGCAGTCAGAATCAGGGGAATTTATAATGGGGAACAAAGAAATGGCTGACCAATTAAATACATACTTTGGTTCTGTCTTCACAAAGGAGGACATAAATAACCTCCCAGAGATGTCGGGGAACATAGGGTCTAATGAGAGGGAGTAACTGAAAGAAATCAGTATTTGTAGGGAAATGGTGTTAGGGAAATTGATGGGATTGAAGGCTGATAAAACCCCAGGGCCTGATAATCTACATCCTAGGGTACTTAAGGAAGTGGCCCTAGAAATAGTAGATGCATTGCTGGTCATCTTCCAAAATTCGATAGACTCTGGAACAGTTCTCATGGATTGGTGGGTAGCTAATGTTACCCCATTATTCAAAAAAGGTGGTAGAGAGAAAACGGGGAATTATAGACCGGTAAGCCTGACATCGGTAGTGGGGAAAATGTTAGAATCCATTATAAAAGATGTAATAGCAGAGCACTTGGAAAACAGTGACAGGATCGGGCAAAGTCAACATGGATTTACAAAAGGTAAATCGTGCTTGACTAATCTACTGGAATTTTTTGAGGATGTAACTGGTAGAATAGATAAGGGAGAACCAGTGGATGCGGTGTATTTGGACTTACAGAAGGCTTTCGATAAGGTCCCGCATAAGAGATTAGCATGTAAAGTTAAGGCACATGGGATTGGGGGCAAGGTACTGACTTGGATAAAGAACTGGTTGGCAGACAGGAAGCAAAGAGTTGGAATAAACGGCTCTTTTTCCGAGTGGCAGGCAGTGACTAGTGGGGTACTGCAGGGATCGGGATAGGACCCCAGCTATTCACAATATATATAAATGATCTAGACGAGGGAACTAGAGGTAATATCTCCAAGTTTGCAGATGACACAAAGCTAGGTGGGCGTGTGTGCTGTGAGGAGGATGCCGAGAAACTCCAGTATGATTTGGACAGATTGGGTGATTGGGCAGAGGCATGACAGATGCAGTATAATGTGGATAAATGCGAGGTTATTCACTTTGGTGGCAAACACAGGAAGGCAGATTATTATCTGAACGGCAATAGATTGGGAGAAAGGGAAGTGCAACGAGACCTGGGTGTCCTTGTGCACCAGTCGCTGAAGGTAAGCATGCAGGTGCAGCAGGCGGTTAAGAAGGGAAATGGTATGTTGGCCTTCGTAGCAAGAGGGTTTGAGTACAAGAACAAGGATGTCTTGCTGCAGTTGTACAGGGCCTTGGTGAGACCACACCTTGAGTATTGTGTGCAGTTTTGGTCACCTTATCTGAGGAAGGATGTTCTTGCCATGGAGGGAGTGCAGCGAAGATTCACCAGACTGATACCTGGGATGCCAGGAATGACGTATGAGGAGAGGTTGGGTCGATTGGGCTTTTACTCGCTGGAGTTTAGAAGAATGAGAGGGGATCTCATTGAAACGTATAAAATTCTAACAGGACTGAACAGACTGGATGCAGGAAGGATGTTCCCGATGGCCGGGGAGTCCAGAACCAGGGGTCACAGTCTAAGGATAAGGGGTAAGCCATTTAGGACAGAGATGAGGAGGAATTTCTTCACCCAGAGAGTGGTGAACCTGTGGAATTCTCTACCACAGAAGGCAGTGGAGGCCAATTCATTAAATATATTCAAGAAGGAGTTGGATATATTTCTTAAGGCTAAAGGGATCAAGGGATATGGGGAGAAGGCAGGGACAGGGTACTGAATTTGGATGATCAGCCATGATCGCATTGAATGGCGGAGCAGGCTCGAGAGGCCAAATGGTCTACTCCTGCTACTATCTTCTATGTTTCTATGTTTCGATTCACTCCACATGATAGCAAGAAATGGCTGAGCACACTGGATACAGGAAAGGGTATGGGCCCCGACAACATCCAAACTGTAGCGCTGATGACTTGTGCTCCAGAACTAGCCACGCCTCTAGCCAAGCTGTTCCAGTACAGCTAATGCACTAGCATCTACCTGACATGTGGAAAACTGCCCAGGTACGTAATGTCCATAAAAAGCAGGACAAATGCAATCCGGCCAATTACCACCCCACCAGCCTTCTCTCAATCATCATCAAAGTGATGTCATTGACAGTGCTATCAAGCAGCACTTACCAATAACCTGTTCACTGATGCTCAGTTTAGGTTCTGCCTGGACCACTTGGCTCCAGACCTCATTACAGCCTTGGTTGAAACATGAACAAATGAGCTGAATTCCAGAGGTGAGATGAGAATGAATGCCCTTGACATCAAGTCAGCATTTGACAGAGTGCGGCATCAAGGAGCACTAGTAAGATTGAAATCAGTGGGAATCAGGGCAAAACTCTCCACTGGCTAGAGTCATACCTCGCACAAAGGAAGATGGTTGTGATTGTTGGAGGCCAATCATCTCAGCCCCAGGACATTGTTGCAGGAGTTCCTCAGGGCAATCATCTTCAGCTGCTCCACCTGCTTCATCAATGACCTTCCCTCCATCATAAGGTCAGAAATGGGGCTGTTCACTGATGATTGCACAGTGTTCAGTTCCATTCGCAACTCCTCAGATAATGAAGCAGTCCGTGCCCACATGCAGCAAGACCTGGACAGGTTTGGGCTGATAAGTGGCAAGCAACATTCGTGCCACACAAGTGCCAGGCAATGACTAACTTGAACAAGAGACAGTCTAACCACCTCCCCTTGACATTCAACGGTATTGCCATAATCAAATCCCCCACCATCAACAACCTGGGGGGGTCACCATTGACCAGAAACTTAACTGGACCAGCCACATAAATACTATGGCTACAAGACCATGTCAGAGGCTCGGTATTCAGTTCTGAGTGACTCACTACCTGACTCCCCAAAGGCTTTCCACCATCAACAAGGCACAAGTCAAAATTGAAATAACAACAGAAAATGCTGGAAATACTCAGCAGGCCAGGCAGCATCCATGGGGAGAGAACCAGAGTTAACGTTTCAGGTCTGGGACCCTTCATCAGAACTGGAAAAAGCTGGAGATGTAACAGATATTAAGCAGGTGCAAAGACAGGGGGCGGCGGGGGGTTTAGGAGGGGAGGAAGGAATAGAAAGAACACCCTGTACTTTTGTAAGAGGCAGGAAAGATAAAATGTTGCAAATGGGAATGGCAAAAATCATACTGCATGAAAAATGGGGGCAGAGATAATTAACTGAAATTGTTGAACTCAATGTTGAGTCCGGCAGACTGCAAAGTGCCCAATGCAGTATGATTTTTGCCATTCCCATTTGCAACATTTTATCTTTCCTGCCTCTTACAAAAGTACAGGATGTTCTTTCTATTCCTTCCTCCCCCCCTAAACCCCCCCTCCCCCTGTCTCTGCACCTGCTTAATATCTGTTACATCTCCAGCTTTTTCCAGTTCTGATGAAGGGTCCCAGACCTGAAACGTTAACTCTGGTTCTCTCTCCACGGATGCTGCCTGGCCTGCTGAGTATTTCCAGCGTTTTTTGTTGTTATTTCAGATTTCCAGCATCCGCAGTATTTTGCTATTATACAAGTCAGAAGTGTGATGGAATACTCTCCACTTGCCTGGATAAGTGCACCTCCAACAACACTCGAAGCTCAACACCATCCAGGACAAAGTAGCCTGCTTGATTGGCACCCCATCCACTACTTTAAACATTCACTTCCTCCACCACCGGCACACTGTGGCTGCAGTGTGTACAATCTACAAGATGCACTGCAGCAACTCGCCAAGGCTTCTTCGACAGCACCTCCCAAACTCACAACCTCTACCACCTAGAAGGACAAGGGCAGCAGGTGCTAGGAACACCATCACCTCCAAGATCCCCTCCAAGTCACACACCATCCTGACTTGGAAATATATCATCCTTCCTTCATCGTCACTGGGTCAAAATCCTGGAACCTCCCTACCAATCACCATGTGGGAGCACCTTCACCACATGGACTGCATCGGTTCAAGAAGGCGGCTCACCACCACCTTCTTAAGGGCAAATAGGGATGGGCAATAAATGTTGGCTAACGCCCACATCCCATGAATAAATAAAACAATATATATAAGGGGTTTTGACACCTAATCTTTGTGCTTTGTAGCTATTGATCTCAAACTATATAACTGCAACTCTAGTACTTTTGGAATACACACTGATCAACCATTTGCTGCCTTTAAGTTGACACATTGGAGGTAATTTTCAGAGTGTGCCATCCAAGCACTGTGGGCAGTAACCTCATGATATGGCAATCCAGAGGCAAGGCTCTACACTGGGATCGCAAACTAGAAATATGCCACAATTTACACGTCCAATCAAATACTGATGTGATCTAGTGTACTGTTCAGAAAAATAAACAACTGACTGTACACGATGTAGTTTACAGTCTACTCCATTGTGGGCACATTATCGACATTTATTATTGGGCTTTGAGTTAATTTTGCTCTGGAAGACTACTTTCTTTACTGTTCAGACAGTATTTGGTGTCAGCCTTGGGTCAGTGGCAGCACTGTCGCCTATGTCAGAAGACTGTGGTTTCAAGTCCCATTCCAGAAACTTCAGCACATAATCTAGGCTGGCATTTAATGCAGTGCTGAGGGAGTGCTGCGCTGTCGGAGGTGCCGTCTTTCGGATGAGACGTTAAACCGAGGTCCCGTCTGCTCTTGTGGACGTAAAAGATTCCACAGCACGGTTCGAAAGAACAGTCCAATTCTCCCGATGTCCTGGCTAACGCTTATGCCTCAACCAATACCAATGGATGATCTGGTCATTTATTTCATTGCTGTTTGTGGGATCTTGCTGTGTGAAAATTGTCTGCCTTGTTTCTTACATTAAAACAGTGACTACATTTCAAAAGTATTGCATTGGATGTAACGAGCACTTTGGGACGCTCGGAGGTCATGAAATGCTTTATATTAGTGCATGTTCTTGCATTGCATGCCAAAGTCTTATTTCTAAACCTCCATCTCTGATAAAAAAACAAACCAAAAAAAACCCCTGAAAATCCTGGAAATCTAAAATAAAAATAAAATTAAACCCATTAGCTGCTGCTTTGTACTAGTATTTAACACATTTGACCCACAATCTTTACTTGTTCTTTGCCACTTCCCTCTCTCTTTTGGCCAGTCCTACGAAGGAGATTGCCTACTTTCCTTTTTCAGGCTGATGGTAGAGTCTCTATTTGAAATGTTAACCTATTGTTTTCCTTTTCAGATGCTGATAAGAACATATAACATAAGAAATAGGAGCAGGAATAGGCCATTTGGCCCCTTGAGCCTGCTCCGCCATTCAATAAGATCATGGCTGATCTTCTACCTCATCTCCACTTTCCTGCACTATCCCCATATCCCTTGATTCCTTATCGATCTCTGTCTTGAATATACTCAACGACTGAGTCTCCACAGCCCTCTGGGGTAGAGAATTCCAAAGATTCACCACCCTCTAAGTGAAGAAATTTCTCCTCATCCCAGTGCTAAATGGCCGACTCCTTATTCTGAGACTGTGACCCCTGGTTCTAGACTCCCCAGCCAGGGGAAACATCCACCCGGCATCTACTCTGTCAAGCCCTGTCAGAATTTTGTATGTGTCAATGAGATCACCTCATTCTTCTAAACTCTAGAGAATATAGGCCTAGTCTACTCAATCTCTCCTCATAGGACAATCCCCCCATCCCAGGAATCAGTCTGGTGAACCTTCGTTGCACTCCCTCTATGACAAATATATCCTTCCTTAGGTAAGAAGACCAAAACTTGCAGTATTATATGTTTTAATTACTAACGTCAGCAGATAGGATGCCTGGAAAAATGAAGGAGTTACACCTGCGAGGATCTATCAAGATAAGTGACTTCCTGACATGAGAAGCGCAATATAAATACATGGTCACCTTTATATAACGGTGACTACATTTTGTGGGTCTGTCTACTTGCATCAGTGTTTCACAAACAAAAGAACAAATTGAAAACTTTGAAATTTAGGCTTGCTGCCTAAAGTGTAAACGGACAGTGAGAAGTTCCAAACAAACAACATTGAGGCAGACAGCGATCAAATCTGTCTTTGACTAAATTCAATTCGGCACTCGTTGTGCAGTCTCATAATCCCTTTTCCCCCATTCAGACTGATCGTGCGCCAGCTCTTTGGCCACGGCCCTGTCCGGCCACGTCAGGTCATTTCCTTCCAGTCACACTGGAGTCAGCTGTAGCTGTGCCAAGTGGAGGCTCTGCAATGTCTGCTGGTTCTGAAGCTGGTAGTCCCTCATACGATTAACTGTTAGCTCAGTGGGTAGTCTAAAGAAGCAAAGCAAACTCTTCTTTGAGAAATGTGTGCTTATATTATTTAATTCTCAACCAAAGCATTATCAGCAGTTTAAAGAAGATAACTAGGCTCTGTGTTATCACTTCAGAAATAGCTTTCCACCTCATAGTTTGAAGTTAAAAACCATTTACACCCAAATTTCTTTCTAGTTGTAATGACTAAGTTTTATGTCCTACAAAATAAGATCAAGTTCTATATATGGAAATAAAAATTGTGCTAAATGAGTTTTAATGTACTATTTCTTGTTCTTGGAGGGAGAACATCACTATTTTAGGAAGTCTATTTCTGAGATTTGAAATATCCCAAGTTAATGAGTCGACTATTTGAATAAATGTGAAGGGGCATTGCATGAATGTTTTTCCGATGTCTGATATTTTACCTTTTCAATAGTTTTAATAATGAAAGTTAGCTACACTATCCAAAATACTCACCTGAACTCACTGCACTGATCAAGTTGTCTCTGGATATGACTCGGTCCCAATCTAAACAACCAGCACACCAGAAAAACCGTTTATGCATCTATATTTAATCTGTCACACTTTTTAATGGGCTGAAAACAACCAAATTACAACTCACCATATTTGTGGATCTCCCATGGCATTGCGCACAGTGAGCCAGAGGATGTGTTTTATAACAAATGAGATGTTATGCCGCCTAATGCACAATGCATCATCAGGGTCGCTGATTTACAGTGATTGAACACGTTTTACAACATGTTATTATGGAATATTTACTGGTGTTTGGATAGAGAATTCCATGATTGTGTATTATACTGTGAAACCTGTAAATAAGCAGCGTTTATTATTATTAGTGCCCATTTCCTGTACAAGCCTCATTAAATACCCAGACTTACTGCAAAAATATTTAAATGAACAAAAAGCATAATTCCCTGGTGCTTGGGGTGGGTTTCATCATTTTCTTTGTTCACCCATTTGGATTGGGAACAAGGGAAGCTCCATGATCGCAGGAACTCTTAAAAACCTTTGGAAGTTTATTTGCAATGTTTATAGTACTTATTTAGTGCCATATTTCTTGCTAGACATTTTATATCACTCCTTAGGTTTCTTTGTTAAAGCACATCAATTTCATGGTCAAAATGGTACACCACACAGACTATTCTGCAGATCTTGGCAAACTTGATTGCCAATGAACCAGGACAACTGCCTCAGCTTGCTATAGACCAACAAGATAAAATCATAGAAAAATACAGCACAAAAGGAGGCCATTTAAAAAAACTTCCTTTTCACATATTTATCCAATTCCCTTTTGAAAGTTACTATTGAATCTGCTTCCACCGCCCTTTCAGGCAGTGCATTCCAGATCATCATAATGTGCTGTTTAAAACAATTTCTCCTCATCTCATGTCTGATATTTTACCTTTTTAATAGTTTTAATAATGAATGTTAGCTACACTATCCAAAATACTCACCTGAACTCTCACTGCACTGATCAAGTTGTCTCGGGCAAGGGAGGAGATTGCAGGGGCTCTGACACAAATTTTCAGAATCTCTCTGGCCACAGGGGAGGTGCCAGAGGACTGGAGGACAGCGTAGGACCATTATTCAAGAAAGGTAGTTGGGATAAACCAGGGAATTACATGCCAGTGAGCCTAACATCAGTGGTAGGCAAATCATTGGAAAAAATTCTGAGGGACAGAATTAGTCTCCACTTGGAGAGGCAAGGATTAATCAAGGATAGTCAGCATGGCTTTGTCAGGGGGAGATCATGTCTAACCAATTTGATTGAATTTTTCGAGGGGGTGACTAGGTGTGTGGATGAGGGTAGTGCAGTTGATGTAGTCTACATGGACTTCAGTAAGGCTTTTGACAAAGTCCCACATGGGAGACTGGTTAAGAAGGTAAGAGCCCATGGGATCCAGGGCAATTTGTCACATTGGATCCAAAATTGGCTTAGTGGCAGGAGGGTGATAGTCGAAGGTTGTTTTTGTAACTGGAAGCCTGTGTCCAATGGTGTACCGCAGGGATCGGTGCTGGGTCCTTTGCTGTTTGTAGTGTACATTAATGATTTAGATATGAATGTAGGTGGTATGATCAGTAAGTTCGCAGATGACATGAAAATTGGTGGAGTGGTAAATAGCGAGGAGGGAAGCCTCAGGCTACAGGATGATATAGACGGGTTGGTTAGATGGGCAGAACAGTGGCAAATGGAATTTAACCCTGAAAAGTGTGAGGTGATGCATTTTGGGAGGACTAACAAGGCAAGGGAATACACAATGAATGGTAGGACCCTAGGAAGGACAGAGGAACCTTGGTGTGCATGTACATAGGTCCCTGAAGGCAGCAGGACATGTAGATAAGGTGGTTAAAAAGGCATATGGGATACTTGCCTTCATTAGCCGAGGCATAGAATATAAGAGCAGGGAGGTTATGATGGAGCTGTACAAAATGCTAGTTAGGCCTCAGCTGGAATACTGTGTGCAGTTCTGGTCGCCACACTATAGGAAGGATGTGACTGCATTGGAGAGGATGCAGAGGAGATTCACCAGGATGTTACCTGGGCTGGAGCATTCCAGCTATGAAGAGAGACTGGACAGGCTGGGGTTGTTTTCCTTAGAGCAGAGAAGGCTGAGGGGGGACCTGGTTGAGGTGTACAAAATTATGAGGGGCATAGATAGGGTAGATAGAAAGGAACTTTTCCCCTTAGTAGAGGGGTCAATAACCAGGGGGCATAGTTTCAAGGTAAGGGGCAAGAGGTTTAGAGGGGATTTGGGGAAAGGCTTTTGCACCCAGAGGGTGGTTGGAATCTGGAACTCACTGCCTGAAAGGGTGGTAGAGGCAGGAACCCTCACAACATTCAAGAAGCATTTAGATGAGCACTTGAACCACCATAGCATACAAGGCTACGGACCAAGTGCTGGAAAATGGGATTAGAATAGACAGGGCTTGAGGGCCGGCGCGGACATGATGGGCCGAAGGGCCTCTTTCTGTGCTGTATAGCTCTATGACTCGCCTCTGGTTCTTATGCCAATTATCTTAAATCTGTGTGCTCTGGATACTGACCCTTCTGTCAGTAGAAACAGTTTCTCCTTATTTACTCTATCAAAACCAAATATAATTTTGAACACCTGAATCAAATCTCCCCTTAACCTTCTCTGCTCTAAGGAGAACAATCCCAGCTTCTCTATAGTCTCTCCACATAACTGAAGTCCCTCATCCCTGGTATCACTCTGGTACATCTCCTCTGCACCCTCTCCAAGGCCTTGACATCCTTCCTGAAGTGTGGTGCCCAGAATTGGATACAATGCTCTATCTGAAGCCTAACCAGTGATTTATAAAGGTTTACCATGAATTCCTTGCTTTTGTACTCTATTCCTCTATTTATAAAGCCAAGGGGCTAGATTTTCGGGGAGCCGTCAGGCGGGGTTTCAGGCGTGGGGGGGGGGGGGGAATCCTGACTTTGGGGGTCCCGACACCATCCCGCCCAAAACCCCGCCCCACGTAAGTTTCAGGGGCGGCGGGTACCCGCCCCGCACTGAGACCCGCCGAAACCAGGCAGGAAGGGATTAGTGCCAATTAACTGCCTGTCCGGCCACCTTCAAAGATTTGTATATGTGAATCACCAGGTCTCTCTGTTCCTGCACCCCCTTCAAAATAGAGCTTTGCCATCTGTAACAAGGATACCTGCAGTATCCTTGCAACCTAGATTCATCATCAATGCTTGGCAAGATCACCACTGCTCTCAATTGTTAAGCCTATGCCACATTTCCAGTGAGCACTGCAATGTCAGGTATTTGTTGCCCACATACACATCAAAGATGACTGATTCAATGGCAAGACTTTTATCTCCTTTCCCACTGAACACTAGACACATAGGCCCAATTTCACAAAATTGGTGCATTTCCCAAAGTGCAGGTTGCAACGGATTGCTTGCATGTGTTCAACTTAAGACCCTGCAAAGAAACAGCTTGGCACGGGTGAACACTGAATGCGGAATAGGTTGACTAGCTGCACTTTGTGGTGTGTACTATCTACCCAAGACATGGTACTGGTGGTTAGTCTTATCCTACCAGATTTCTTAGGCCGGAATTTTGCCAGCGCTCAGAGTGCGGGTTTGGAGGCGTGACCGCTGTCAAAATCACAAAGATTGATATCGGGTAGGAAACCTGCTGTCAACCCGCCTCCAATCAATCTTCCCAAGTGTCGGGTCCCCAATTTGCGCATGGACCTGACACCTAGCAGCGGGAAGAGGATTACAGCCACTTACCTGCCTGTTAACGGGTACTTGATAGTTGTTAACAGGCTCTTTTTCAATTTTGCCGCTTCTGCCTCGAGTTTCCCGGTGTCCGGACACCACACCAGGTAAGTGTGGTGTGTTGTGAGTCTGCTGTAATGTTTCTGCATTGATGACAGCTGCACAATGGTGTGAAGGATCCAGTGCACTGGTGAGTTTCAGAGGTAAGAAAATGTTGGGAAAATCATTTTTAATGCATTTACACTTTTCTGTAGGTAACGAGTTTTGAATTGGATGTCTAGTCCCACCTCATTGGGAGAACCTCTCTCACCAGAGACAGATTGCTTCTGTAACCTCACCTGCAGCTGCCATCTGTTCTAGTCTATGGAGGGAGTCATTGGAGAGCCTGGGTGCAAGAGCTCACCTTTGTACAGTGATTGTCAGTGTTTGCAGCACCTCAATGCTGTCAAACACTGAGAAATGAGCTATCAAAAAAAATCTATGCGTGGTCTCTTTAAGAAAACCGGCAGATGACATGTCATCAAATGACGCATCATCAAATGACGTCATCTGACTGGCTTCCTCTTAATTGGCTGGCAAGCCTGCAGGGCGGGCTTAACAAGACCAATCAACGTAAAATCACATCCGTGGGCCGGATGCAGTTGGGGGCAGGACTAGAACCCGGAAACCAGCTGACCCGCTCCCAAGCCGCATCCATTTACAAAACCACGGCCTTAGTGTTCCATCTTCCCACACATCTGTTTACAGGTACTGTAGATACTGTAGACAATGTTCATTCCAGCCATCACGTGCTGCCAGGCATGATGCACTGCTGTCCTCTGCTAGAAGAGTCCTGGGGTGCCAATCTGGCACTCACTTCATGGACTAGCATGTTAACTTCATCAGCTATTGACCAAGGGATTGGGGCCAGTGCCACTCCACCACCTACCCATAGACACCCATTTCATACTTTGACATCGGATTAGCCTTTGCCTTCCTTTTTGCCTACCACTTCCTTCCACCCATCCCCCTCACACTGCCTTTGGAAAAGTTGTCAAATATTTCAAAGCTATTCAACCTTTCTAAAATATGAACGGATTTCCTTCTTTGCTGCCCCCCACCCCCCCTCCAATGCAGGCACTCACCTTATAGTTGAGCAGCAGCCCTTTAAACGCTGCATGTTCACAATACTGCGGGCCTCCCTGCAGAATACTCATTGTTTAAGACCGCAGCTTTGCAAGGAGCATATTAAAAGTAGTTAATTTAGCTGACTGTCAAATCCAATGAGGTCAACAGGCCACTTCACCACCACAGGTGTGCATGGGGACACTGCAGTCACTTTCCCCCCCTACCTCCCCACCCATTAGGAGTCATGGGGCTAAAAATTCAGTTTGGGGTGCCAAGCTCGCCTGGGCGCCGGAATTACCGCTGCGCGCGGAGCCACTTGCGCCATCGGGATATTCAGTTTCTGCGCCCCAAATGGAAGCGGGCCGCTAAACGAGGCTTCCCGCGCCCCGCTTGGGGTGCTGAAACTGAATATTGGCGCGCAAAGTGCACGCTGCGGTACTGCAGGCCTTCCTCCCACTGTTAAGGGGGAGGTGCCTGCAACAGCGCGATCCCCGCTCGCGAGTGCCGGCAAATGAGCCCGGCACCAAGGAGAAGTGCCGGGCTCTCGGGAAACAGCCGGCAATGCCGCGGGGGGGGTGGGGGGGGTGTAGGAGGCCGGGGACGGAGGTGCGGGCAGGCGGCCGCCGAAAAAGCGGCCGGCCGCACCTCCACCTTAACTAGAGCCACTACCGCCACAGGTTGGCCCCTGTGTACCGGTCGCTATTTGCGGAAGAGGCGGGCGCGACCTAATATGGCGTTCGGGGCGGTAGTGGGGCGCTGCGCACACCGATGATGTCATCGGTGGCGGCGCAGCGCTACAGGCTAACGCCGCCATTAGCGCCCCGCTAAATATCGCGGTGGTTGTGGCCAGTGGCGCTAAAGCCTCTGAGTGGCCTCTTTGGGCGCAAACTGGTGGCGCAGGCCACTGAATTTCTAGGCCATGTTCTTTTAACTATATATTTGCTTATACCTCTTACCTCTTTTTAAAGCCCAAGGTACAATAGGAAGATAACAGTTGCCAACATGTAGCAGGCCTGAGCTAGCTAAGTGGGGTTTAGCAGTACTGGGGAGGCAAATGGTTGTGAAGTTTAGCAGCTACAGGAAACTTTGTGCTATCTGGCACCGACGGGACCGAGCTGCTGCCGTTCCCTCAAAACTGCCGTACACTCCAGAGCTAATGTTGAAACATACGGAGATCGGAGATTTTCATCTCCGTATGAATCAACAAACTCTGTTGCGCCTCTAAACAGTCGGCAAGCGTCTCTGTAGCGTCTCTAGCTGAAGCTGTTGCTTAGCTACAGACGTTGCAGAGCTTGACTGTTCAAAAAAAGCAAAGAAAAGAAACGAAAAGAATAAAAAACGGCTCCTGATTTTTTCTGGTGGCTCGAGCTTGCCGGACGGTTCGCCTCCGGATAGCACAAAGTTTCCTGTATTGTGTGGGTTACAGGGCTCTGGGAGTGCTGCAGGGTGATCTGGGGTATAGGAGGAACTTGGGGTGTGGTAGCACTGTGGATGATTCCTGTAGTCTGACAGTAGTGGGAGAAGGGACGTACCAGGGCTTTGTTAACACTGAAGGATTCAGGATGTGGCAGCATCGTAGTAGAGGAACCTGGGGTCTGGAAGCAGAGGGTTCAAGCAGTTGCAAAAGAGAAAAATAGCTTAACATTTTGACGGTAACCCTTTATCAGAACTCTTATCTAATCAACCTGCACTTCCAAGATTTTCTGTTCTTATTTCAGATACATAAACATTCAGCATTCATAGTATTCTTTTATCTCATCGATTTTCAGGTGCTGTTTTGAATTCTAAAGATTCTATACTGTGACAGAACAGAAACAATTGTAATTCAAAATGCCATTTCGAAGGGGAAAAACGGCATCACAATCAATTCAAAAGTTAATATGGTGACTCTGCAATGCCTGTGGAGTTAAAGTCCAAACAAATGCAAGTCGGTGGACTTTGCCCACCTTAGAAAACTTTCATTTCAATGCCAGCAAATTGGTTACTAATGTGTTGACTTACGGTAAGCCTCAAAACTAAACTGAAAAGCAAGGAATTTACAACATATCAATGAAGATAAGACTTGACTGGTTTAATATCTTCCCAGTCACACTGTTCAAAACCACTTCAAGTTAGTAACAGATTGTTTGCCATCTCTGTGTGATAAAGGAAGCTCCCCGACTAAGCAAACCTCAAGACCATTATACTGTTTGGTGAGGTTTAAATCAAAATTGTTCAAATCATGAAACAAGGCTGCCTCCCTTTTGTGGGAAATAAATGAAGCTGAGCAAATTGTTTCACAAATGACTCAACTTACCACCTTTAAAAACTATCTATACAACCAGCAAAGCTGCTGATAATATGATGCATTTGAATAGATTTAATTGCAGCAATAAATGGCCATACTTCAATTACATGACATTTGTACGAAGATTTTATAGATAAAGATCAAAGAACTGTACCACGAAGCACCCTACATTCCAAGGAACGCGTCTCCCTCGTGTAAACATTCTTGTATATGGTATTGGTATAACACAGTTCCAATGACCTTTTGGGCTGCTTTGATCTAAATTATTAAGAAACTGAAATGGATTAATGGGAACTACTGTATCACCAACAGAAATCGTAAAATTGTCTAAAGCTATTTAACCTGCAGTTAAAGGCGAGAATGGTATGTTTCCAAACCACAAATTCCAATATCATTCGACCTTTTCTAACTATATAGAACTAATTGATCTAAAGTATCAAGCTGCAGTTTTGTCAGCCGGCTCGATTTTAAGATGCTTACTGTATTCGTTACTCTTTGTAAAATTACATGCATTTCAAGGTACTCTAAACAAATGCTTTGATTAACTCACTGTTACGTTTGTAGAATGACACATGAATCACCATTCTGCCCTGATGATAAAGATGTTGACTAAAATAGTGTAATTACTTTCTCTGTAATGAATTTTAAGGAGCAATGTGATCACTTGCTCCAAAATTATTTCATCACTGTCAAAGGACACTTGGACATCCATTTTAATCTAACATTCCTGAGCTTCATCAGAGTTCAAATCTAACTCTAGTGGACCATTAAACAGCAGGCACAGTTAGTGACAAGTGCCACCAGTCTGTTATAAACATAACACCAGTTCATCAATGGTTTAAATTAATATACTCCAGGCTGCCCTTTCAAGCTTAAATAATCATTAATTGCCAAAGATGCAAAGGAGTTTGCCATGTCCCCAAGGTAAATCAGTTGTACATTATGCATTCATTAGGACCTGCCTTTAATGCTGCATTTACTTTACTGTGCTGTCATTGTTAGTCACTTTGGCGACAGTGCCGAAAGGTAAATGAGGTTGCACTATTGCCTCCAGAGGAGCAGAGAACTGCCTCAACTTGTGTTTTGTTTTTAAACCCATGTTGTAAGAGGCAAGAAGAACTGGAGCAACAATGTAAAAGGCTGTCACCAACTGTTGTGTCATTTTATTTTGCCCTGGGAGTTCTGAGATCTTACCCCACCTGGACTGGCCAGCCATGTGGCTTTCACTGGCTGGCCTATATGGAGCTTCCCCATAAAGCTTCCCTTAAAGGAGAAAAGAAAAATTAAACACTTGCTAGGATTTCAAGCCTCCTACAGTGGAAACAAACTCTCAGCCTATCATCAGAACCACGTATCTAACAATAGCTTCATCCTCCTTCTCTTCACAATCTACTTTCTGCTGCACTAATTGTAGAAATTGTAGAAAATTCTTTTGGTTTCAATTTTCCAGAACACAGTAAGAACACTGAAACTTGCTTAGTACTAACCTGGTAACTTACAAGTATATCTATTTTTAAACGTCTTGCATCTGTGCAGAACTTCCTGTTGTATAACAATAACTTTCTTTAACACTTTTTGTGTCATATTTTCTGCCACTCACAATCGTGTCACACTATCTGTCTCACTATTTCTGTCATGATATCGTCATCATGCATTTATGTCATGTTTTTCCTGTTGATTTTACTCATATCTTGATTCCTGCAATATTTGTTCTCCAGGTTTGATGGAGTGGTTGCCTTCTTACCTTCGAGACGTCCCAATCTCCCATCTCAGTGACGCTGGATCAGGTCTTTTAAGCCTTCCAGGAAATGTTACCCCAAAAACATTTATTTAAATTTAAAATGTATAAAATGTTTCTTTTTTAAAAATTCATTGATGGGATGTGGGCGTCGCTGGCAAAGCCAGCATTTATTGGCCATCCCTAACTGCCCTTAAGAAGATGGTGATGAACCGCCTTCTTGAACCGCTGCAGTTCCCCATCCCCTATTGTTTCAGCTGCTGTTGACCACCCCCTGTCCATTCTAGGCCATCAATGATCCCCCTCCCCCACATGTTCTTAGCTGTGATTGGGCTTCCCCATTCCCATTCTTGGTTACTCACAGGCCTGTTCCCTTCCACCCCATATCTTTTGGGTCTTGGACCTTATCACTGCAGTTCCTGCTCCCACCATCCTGTTCCCCACGCCCAGTCTCCAAAACAGCCTCCTCTGGGATGGGCACAGGCTGCCTCAATAACATACATTATTAGAGCTGTTCATTGTGCGTGGAGAAGGGAAATGAGCACTTAAATGAGGGATATTCAAACTAGGTAGAAGATAATGTAATTTTTTTCAAAAATAAAATAGACTGTGAAGTGCTTTGTAATAGGCTTTCCTTGTGCTATATGAGCACTCCACAACAATGCTGCTTCAAACTTTACCTAAACACATCGCCTTCCATTATAGTAGGTTGTAATCCGTTTACCTTAGAACTGCTGAACTGCTGAACTAGTGACATTATTGCGTATTCATGGTTGCTTTTGACCAGATGAAGGCTGCCCAAATGCCTTTACTTTGTGATCCTTAACAACCATTAATGAAAACTGATCTTTTACCCAGTCATCTTTGAACTGGATTTGAACTCAAAATCTGATGTGCCACCTGAACCTGCTATTTTAGATGCTTGCAATTCACAGCTTATTTACAGTAGCAATTAAGGGTGGGGGGGGGTGGGGGGAGGGGGTGGGAGGAAAGTTAGCACCATACCTTGTCTTCATAGAATCTCCTTCGTAATTTCCTGTCCTTTGGAGGTACAGAGCGCCTCAGCTGCTTGTACCATTTACGAACAATATATCCACGCCAGTAAGCTTGAATTCTAAGATAAAAGTGTAAGCTTGTTAAACCAACATAAAACCAGTACTCAAGTAAGAGATCATCACATAAATGTTTAATCTTACATCAGAGTACAATGCCCGATTTTGGAAGCAGAGTGGTCACATTGCATCACTAGTTCCATTTATACCTTTTAAGCATATTCAGGCTAGTTTTATTGGATTACTGCTGTAACCTTTACAAAGATCACAGAGAAAACAGGGCTGCATTTCTTACAGGATCAGCAACTGCAATATTGGAAATAAAATTTATAGGTAAAAAGAAAAGCTGTAAACGCTGTTCTAATGAAGGGCCCCACTTCAAATGCTAACCTATCTTCCTCTTTCAGATGCTGACCAACTTATTGTGTATTTCCAGCTTTAGTGCTTTTATTCAACAACTACTTGCATTTATATAGTGCCTTTAACGTAGTAAAACGTCCCAAAGCGCTTCACAGGAGCGTTATCAAACAAAATTTGACACCAAGTCACATAAGGAGATATTAGGGCAGATGACCAAAAGCTTGGTCAAAGAGGTGGATTTTAAGGAGCGTTTTAAAGGAGGAAAGAGAGGCGGAGAGGTTTAGGCAGGGAATTGCAGAGCTTAGGGCCGAGGCAGCTGAAGGCACAGCTGCCAATGGTGGAGTGATTAAAATCGGGGATGCTCAAGAGGCCAGAATTGGAGGAGCGCAGATATCTCGGAGGGTTGTGGGGCTGGAGGAGATTACAGAGACAGGGAGAGGCGAGGCCATGGAGGGATTTGAAAACAAGGATGAGAATTTTAAATTCGAGGCACTGCTTAAATAGAAGCCAATGTCGGTCAGCGATGGGACTTGGTGTGAGTTAGGACACTGGCAGCAGATTTTTGGATGACCTCAAGTTTATGGAGAGTAGAATATGGGAGGTCGGCCAGAAGTGCATTGGGAGAGTCAGCAGCAGATGATCTGAGGCGGGGCGGAGTTGGGCGATGTTACAGAGGTGGAAATAGGCGGTCTTAGTGATGGTGCGGATGTGTGGCTGGAAGCTCATCTTGGGGTCAAATATGACACCAAGGCTGCGAGCAGTCTGGTTCAGCCTCAGACAGTTGCCATTGAGAGGGATGGAGTCGGTGGCTAGGGAACAGAGTTTGTGGCCGGGACCGAAGACAATGCCTTTGGTCTTCCCAATATTTTTAGTTCGAATATTCAGTTTATTGCACTGATAAAGACAGAAACAACTTGCATTTATATAGCGCCTTTTATGACCCGCAGGATATCCCAAAATACTTTGCAGCCAATTAAGTACTTTTTAACGATAGCAAAATACTGCAGATGCTGGAAATCCAAAATAACAACAGAAAATGCTGGAAAAACTCAGCAGGCCAGGCAACATCCGTGGAGAGAGAAATAGAGTCAATGTTTCGGGTCGAAACCCTTTAAGGATTTCGACCTGAAACGTTGACTCTATTTCTCTCTCCACGGATGTTGCCTGGCCTGCTGAGTTTTTCCAGCATTTTCTATTGTTATTAAGTACTTTTTAAGTGTAGTCATTGCTGCGATGCAGGGAAACGTGGCAGCCTATATGCCAACATCAAGGTCCCACAACAGCAATAAAATAATTGAACAGATAATCTTTAGTGATGGTGATTGAGGGATAAGTGTTGGCCAGGACACTGGGAGAATTCAGAAAATGCTGAAAATACTCAGCAGGCCAGGCAGCATCTGTGGAGAGAGAAAGAGAGTTAATATTTCCAGTCAATGACCTTTCGTCAGGACTGGAAGAAGTTAGCGTTGTAACAGTTTTTAAGCAAGTACGGAGGCAGGGAACTGGGGGAGTGGAGAAAATAACAAAGAGGAAAGTCTGCGATAAAGTGGAAAGCAGGAATGATTAAATGACAAAACGGATGATAGTACAAGGCAAAAGGGGGTGGTAATGGGACAAGTAAAGAAACAAAAGATGTGACTGGAGGAACTGTAAATGGCAACAGCAGAACCATTACCAGCACATGCTGCCCCCAAAAATAGGAGCAGTGGTTATGATCTGAAGTTATTGAAATCACTGAGTCCAGAAGGTTGTAAAGTGCCTAACTGAAAGATCTTCTGGACTCAACATTGAAACATTAACTCTGTTTCTCTCTCCACAGATGCTGCCTGACCGGCTGAGTATCTCTAGCATTTTCTGTTTTTATTTCGGATTTTGTGCATCTGCAGTAGTTTGCTTTTGTGTCACCGGGAGAATTCCCCATCTCTCCTTCGAACAGTGTCACAGGATCTGCTACATCTGCCCGAGAGGGCCTCAGTTTAACGTCCCATCCAAAAGACGGCACCACTGACAATGCAGCACTCCCTCAGTATTGCACTGAAATGCCAGCCTGGATTAAATGATAAAATAAACAGCCTTCCACCACCACTCTACAGCAAGATCCCTCTGTAGAGTATTTTTTACACAATGTTTTATGTTTAATTGAAATGAAGGGAGAGGACAGGAGTTTTTTATTCCCTATAGAAGATTGTTAGGAGATGTGTGAGGGTGGGATTATTTTCAACTTCGTCGCCAGCATGGGAAGCTGGCGGAGAGAATTGCCAGCCTGCGGAACAAAAATGAGGTGGGTTGTACAAAGATCCACTTTGCCAGATCACTGCCCAGGTGGCAAAGTTGAAAATTACCCATCAGAACGTCTTACCAGAAACAGTGGTGGAAACTGAATCCATAATTGCTTTTAGAATGGAAGTAGATAAATATTTGTAAAAGAAAATTAAAAGGACAGCTCATTCAGAGAGCCAGCACAGAGGCAGCACAGAGGCAATGGACTGACTGGCCTCCTTTTGTGCTGCAAGGTTCTATCGGCCCAAAATTCCTGGGGTTTGGGGGGCGGGGGAGGGAATGGGAGGGCAGCCCAAGCTTTGGGGTGCTTTTAGGGATGTTTCCAGGCCATCCTGGTAAATCTGCCCATTATACCTTCCTTAGGCCCAGTGGAAGCATTGGATTTCCGGTGGTGCAACAGGGTCTTAGAATTTCAGGCCCTATGATTCTATGAAAGGATTATGGTGATCAGACATTGTGGATTCCAATCCAATTACCCAAATGCATAGAGTTCTGATTTAAATTATTTTCTTTGTAAGATTAATAGTTCACAGAATAACCTGGTTAACTCTTTATTTTCTAGCAATAACGGTGTTCACAAATTCTGTTTTATAGATCTCAATATTACACTGGTGAAGTAGATTATTGCTAACCAAAAGGCCTAAACACATGGGCCCAGAAATTCGGGTCTCCACGGGTGAGTACGCACGGGGTACTCACGCGTGGGCCCGATGGAAGTGCCGGTTTCCTGCATGCACTGCGCATGCGCGGGAAACCGGCACTTCCGTTCCTCTGAAAGCAGGGGTTCAGAGGTCAAACGCGTGCGCGGGGGAGTCTGCGCGTGCGCTTTGAATTTACGTTTTTTTTTTACAGGTTTCTCCGGGAGGGTAAGTCTTTAGAATTTAGAAATGTAAAAAGCAGGCATAAGGCCTGCTTTTTACAAGGTAAGTGGTCAATTAATTAAAATTAAAACATTTTTTCCACAGGTTTATTATTTTTAAATGCTTTAAGCAAGGTAAGTTTATTTTTAGCCCCGTTAGAATATAAAATTATTTTTTTCAAAAATTTAAATTATTGTTTAAAATAAGAACATAAGAAATAGGAGCAGGAGTAGGCCAATCGGCCCCTCAAGCCTGCTCCGCCATTCAATAAGATCATGGCTGATCTGATCCTAACCGCCAATCTACTATCACAGAAGTTATTTCATGTAATTTATAGTTTATTTAAAAAGTGTGATTTAAAAAAAAAAAAAATTATTTGAAGGTTTACTGCTATTTTGGGGCAGTAGTATTTATAAGTCTTGGCAGGTCTTCCTGTCAAGACTTATGAATGGGCTTTTCTCTCCTCCGATTGGCTGCCCATGGCACACGTGATCCCAGGGGACGCATCGAACTAACTGCGCCCCTGGGACACGCAAGCACTGCGCGCCGGTAGCTGGGCCAGGCCCCGGAGTGGAATTCCACGGGGCCCTACAGCTCAACTGCCGGCACGCAAGGTAAGTGCAGGTCGGGGGCTTGCACCCGCGGGAAGCCCCCGACCCGAATTTCTGAGGTAAAAATAAATACCTCCTTGCTCAAATAAATGGTCCTTTGATACTATATATTTTGGAGCTGTGATTTTTCTGAACAACCCCACCACCATCCCAGATTCAAGGACGCCCTTTCGAACAGTAACAATCCAAGGATTTGCCAGCTGCTGTGTAATTTCTAGAAAGCATCTTCAAACCATTGTTTTAAGACAAGCTTGTATGAGGGGTAAATGTTTAGGGTCAAAAGTGTTTGGATTAATCTATAATAAATTCTTGGATGTAATTTGTTCAACTGAACAATGAGGCACAGAAGCAAAGCAATTCAGGCTGGGACACCACTGGATAAAACAATGATAGAACTTAACATCTGACATTATGCACGTGACGAGCTCAATCGATACTCATCATTTGTCACCAAGTCTGCAGACACTATAATGCCCCAACTGATGAAGATCTTTGTGGCTCGATTCTGACCCTGAATTCAGTAGCAAATTGAAGTGTATAGTTGATGAAATTATATTATACTTCACTCTTTGCGTATCACAATGCATTCTACTTAATTGTCACATAATCCAAAATACTATACAGGAGGATAGCCGTGCAGTTATCAGAGTTTCTCTGTCACCCTTTGCTACTGTGTCTTCTGCTGCTGCTTGCTGCTGCTGCTGATTAAAGGCAGCCTGGGGACAGCATTTTGAGCCAAGCCCCTCCTGAAATGACATGAAGTTCTACTCCAGCGAGATGATGAATGGAAATAGTGGTCTGTGGGCAGAGCTCCCCATTCACAAGGCTACTTGAACTACATGATTAGTACTAATTTTGATTGATAGGAAAGTAACCTTAAACAAAGTCAGTAATAACCTGTTACAGGCTGCAGCCTGAAAAACAGCTATGGTGATATCAGGCTCAGTATTTGCAGCGATTTTATCTTTCTACTTAATCTTCCCTGGTGTACACCAAAAGTATATAGTCTAGGCTGCCAGCTGCACAAACACGAGTGTCACACTCAGTTACATTCTACTTATGAAGAAATTCTTCATCATTTATCTGGATTGTCAGAACTCAGCACGATAAATAAAATTCTGTATACAAAGAAAATAATTAACCAGTTTTACCAATGCAGCCATTTGTTATTTCCCTTAACTACAGGAACCGCACCCCCACCATGATTGTTCCAAAGTTAGCACAAAGTACTCTTTTAGTTAGGATACTGTACTGTCAATTTTAGTGACTGAAATTTTCAATCACGCATAACTTTCACGTTCTCATTTTACTGTTGCTTGGTACATATATATATGCAATTTCTTTTGAAAATTCCTGCAATATATGGGTACAAGTAACTGGAAAGTTAAAACAAACTGGAGATTGCATGAAAGATGCACACCATTGGCCTGGAATTTCCTGGATCGGGGCAACCCAGAAGTTGGACCTGAAAATACGCTCATTCCTGTGCCCATTCTGCCGATGTCAAGTTACGCTCAAATTTCCTGCCAATTCATTAGCATATGCCCAAACGTAAAATGGGCGTAATTGTCCAGCGTGGTTTGAACGTAATTGGAACAGAACCGATGGAGCCATAAGGTGCTAGGGTAGAGGACTATAAAAGTGGGAGATTTTTTTTTCTTCCTCCTTCAGAATGAGGTTGGGGAGTGCAAGGTAAGTAGCAAAGGGTGACTCTGTGTCATGACGATTTTTAATGAAGAGTCTCAATGGTCTCAAACCTTTCCCTTCTCACAGATGACTGAATCACAGGAGAAGGCTGCCGGGAAGAGTGATGGAGGGAAGGCATGATGAGCAATTGACAATTTGTTGAAATGTTTAACTTTAGTTGAACTTTTTCATGCAAAATTTGTATTTATTTGAAACAATTTGCACTTAAAGGTATGAAACATTTTTGTAATAAAACAGTCTTTAAAGTTAAAGAGAGTTGTGTCTGACTCTTCTTCTAGTTGCAGCCTCTGTGGGGGATTCTAATTGGGTAAAAGCCTGGGCCACGGGCCGTGCTCTGGCCGCCCTGCCCTCTCAAAGCGATGCCTCCTGCGGTCGTGCCACGTCCCTTAGCTCCAGGTTCTATAGCGCAGGATCTTCTGCTTCGATTGGCACCCCTGTGTGTCAGTATCCAGACTTTCAGTCATAGGATGAGGAGGACGCAGAACACGACTAGCCTCACTACCCTCTCTGGGGGGTATTGGAGGACACCTCTAGACCTGTCCAAGCACCTGAAGTGGCTCCTCAGCACCCCAATGGTCCTCTCAACCACCTGCTTGGTGGACGCCTGTACCTGATTGTACCTTTTCTCCGCTTTGGTCTGAAGGATGCTAAAATTCATCATCAGCCACGGCAGCAAGGTGTGAGATAAAAAGTGCACATATGACATATCAGGTCAAGAATACATCTGAGAATCAGGCTAAATACATAGGCCTCAATTTTCACTGGGCCGTGAGGCGGGCTTTTAGGCGTGCGGGGGTTAAAATCGCAAAACCTAGTGGTCGCGACCCCCCCCGCCGCCTGGTTCCCGTCTCCATGCCACTTTAACCTAGGTGTGTCTGATTGACCCGAATCAATCCCGCCTGCAACAGGCGGGACTGGTCTTTAGGGCTCTTAAACAGCACTGATTGTCTTTTATAATCCCATTTTAACCAGCCCTTGCCTGTTTAACCCTTTTCCCACGTAAAACGCGTCTGGTGGGGATCACGCCTGTGAAACCTGGCGTGAACACTATTGGCTTGCTGACTATCAGCTGCAGGTCCAACATTAAAGAGGATATTTGATCAGTCATTATTTGCAGGTGGCAGGACTTTGTTGTCTCAGGTCTGGGGCAACTTTTAGAAGGCATAACCACAGCTGTGGAAGTTTGGAGCCTGACACCCATCTCCAGTGTGACCTCCTGCGAGACCCCTCTCGCCCCCCCTTACTCAGCGCTTCCTCAACTGAGGCACCTACCAGAGGCATGGGAAATGACACATGCCACAACTGCAGAAGTTGCCATCAGAATTTTTATGCAAAACACACAACTGATGGCATTTACACAAAATACACAGCATTTCACCCAAGTGACTATTTGTGCTTTATTTTCCTCTTATGGGTGCTCCTACGTAGTGGTTCCCCTGTGGCTTCAGCAGATGTGGAGGCCCCTTACTCACTTTGCTGCTGCTCCTGTCTCGACACCTTTGGCGGGTGTCCTCTGGGGTGGCGAGCCTGTGAGGGCTCGCCAGCAGTCTGCTGCTCCTGCAGCTGTGCAGGGGTTGAGACCTCTTTCTCTGTTGGGTGTGGACTCCGGCGGGGCTCTGACCGAGGGCTCTGCCGTGGCATGGAAGTGTGAGCGCTTGGAGAGGAGCCCCCACTTCCTTGAGGTCTGCCACCAACCTCCCTCTCATGAGTCAGGTCCCCCTCAGTGCCTGCAAGTGGCTTGAGAGCAGCTTGCTGCACATCAGGGGGGTCATGGGGACCCATTTCTACAATGGCAGTCCTACTCAGAGGGCCTGCCATGAAGGTCTGGTTTCTCTGTTCAATAGCTGACCACCGCTCCTCCAGAGATGTCAGTCTATTCTGAACACTCACCATGTTTTCAACACTCTGGTGGCTTAGCTACTCCATGGCCATAGCCATACTCTCCTCTACTGTAGCCATCCTTTCCACGGAGGTTACCATCCTTTCCGTGGTGATGCGTTCCTGCGCCAATGACTCCACAAAGGCTCTGCTCATGTTCGCTATGGACTCCTCCATTCGCTCCACACTCGCAGCGACCCTAGAGACAAAACCTGCCAGAGACTCCTGCATCTGTGCCTGGAGTTCCATCACCTCTGATCTTACGGATGGACCCAGAGGCAGAGGGTCGACATGCAGTTGAGCCAAGCTGGCAGAGTCCTGCACCCTCCGACGAGGACTCTCCACTGCTGTCTCTGTCTCCACAATCTGCTGATGCTCACTTGTGAGCTGTGATATACCAGGTGGCAACTCTACTCTATGTCCCGAAGGTCCCACCGAGGTGTGAGTGTCTGCGCTGGTGCTGGGTGCGCTTATTGCTGATGGCGCTGCGCCCTCAGAGGTTGCAGGTTCCTCTGAGGAGTCTGGCTGCTCAGGCTCTTCCTCCTGCAGAGTGGGGACGGGGGCTCTCGATGGTTCTGTGGGGGAGTCAAGGAAAAAGTTAGAGATGTGATGCCAAGGTTACATGCACATTGCATATTGCAGATGATCATAAGTCCATATGATGTAGCTTCAGAATCATTATCAGCGACTCATGCAATGCCAATGAGAGAGATGGAAAACTATTCTGTCACCAGCTTGCGGGGATGCTCCTGCCTGTCCTTCCCCAATGTCCACATCTCGGTCTGCCCTGGCAATCTCCAGGACGCCTTCCTCCCAGGGGGTGAGCTGGGCTAATGAGGGTGGCCCTCCTCCAGTCCTGCCTCACTCTCTCCTGTTGTGAGCTCTCTTTTCCTGCAATGAGGGAGACAAGTGGAGGTTGAGTGAGAATGAAGGAGTGAGTGCAGAGATTGCATAGCATAGATACTTAGAAGGAGACAAAGATGGAGTGAGGTTGCAAGACCAAGGGCCCTCCCTGTGTGTTGTCAGTTGTGTTCAAAGCATCAGAGTGAGAGGGAGTGTGAGGGCTGCATGGTGGCATAGTTCTGTGAATGTGAGCATAGAGAGAGAGGGAATGGGTAAGGGTGCATGGATGTGAGTGTCTAGTGGGATGTGCAGGAAGAGATTGCTAAAGCTGAGAGCTGGTGAGGAAAGGCAATGGGGATCAGATTGAGGGTGATGGAAATATCATACAGTACTTACTTTTCCAGTGCGAAGGTGGTCATGGAATCTTTTCCTGCACTGCAACCACGTTCTTCGTGTGAGCCCCAAGCAGTTGACTTCACCAGCCACCTGCATCCACACAGCCTTGGTCTGACTGGGAAGCCTCTTCCTCCCTAAAGAAGGGAAGAGGACCTCCCTGTGGGCCCTAGCACCATCCAATAATGCCTGCAGTGAAGCCTCATCAAATTTGGGCGCAGATCTGGTCCTCCTGCTGGCCGTTCCTCCTGCAGGCTCCTATGCCATCTTAATGTGGAAGGTTGGAAGCCTGCAGATGAATCAAGACTTGCTCTGAACCTTAAAAGCAGCAGCAATGATCATGTCATATTCTGCGACTTTCTGATTGGAAATACTCAATTGCCAAGGCTTCCCACACGCTGGAATTCAATTGGCCAATGGTGTTAAATTTGCATCAATCTCACAGACCCATTTACAATCGTGTCGGAATCAGTAAATTCGGGGAAACCGCCAATTCCCCGCACCTGAACAAAAATTGACCCCATAAAGTTCAGCGGAGAAGTGAAAAAGAAAAAAGAGGGCCAAAGAGAGGGTATGAGAATAGAATGGCAGCTAACATAAAAAGGTATTACAAAAGTCTTCTACTGGCATATAAATAGTAAACGGGTAGTAAGAGGAGAGGTGGGGCCGATTAGGGACCAAAAAAAGAGACATTCGCATGGAGGCAGAGGGTATGGCTGAGGGTGCTAAATCAGTACTTTGCATATAGACTTCACCAAGAAAGAAGATGCTGCCATAGACAGTGAAGGAGGAGGTAGAGGAGATACTGGATGGGACAAAAATTGATAAAGAGGAGTTACTAGAAAGGTTGTCGGTACTTAAAGTTGATAAGTCACCAGGACCAGATGGGATGCATCCTAGGACGCTGAGGGAAGTGAAAGATGAAATCGCGGAGGTACTGGCCATAATCTTCCAATCCTCCTTGGAAACGGGGGTGGTGCCAGAGGACTGGAGAATTGCAAATATTACACCCTTGTTCAGAAAAGGGTGTAAAAATAAACCCAGCAACTACAGGCCAGTCAGCTTAACCTCGGTAGTGGGGGAGGCTTTTAGAAACCATAATCAGGGACAAAATTAACAGTCACTTGGACAAGTGTGGATTAATTAAGGAAAGCCAGCATGGATTTGTTAAAGGCAAATCGTGTTTAACCAACTTGATCGAGTTTTTGATGGGGTAACAGAGAGGGTTGATGAGGCCAATGCGGTTGATGTGGTGTACATGGATTTCCAAAAGGCGTTTGACAAAGTGCCACATAATAGGCTTGCCAGCAAAGTTGAAGCCCATGGAATAAAAGGGACATTGGCAGCATGGATACAAAATTTGCTAAGTGACAGGAAACAGAGAGTATTGGTGAACGGTTGTTTTTCAGACTGGAGGAAGGTATACAGTGGTGTTCCATAAGAACATAAGAAATTGGAGCACCAGTAGGCCATTCGGCCCTTCAAGCCTGCTCCGCCATTCAATGAGATCATGGCTGATCTTCTGCCTCAACTCCATTCACCGGCCCTATCGCCATATCCCTTGATGCCCTTACAAGTCAGAAATCTATCGGCTTCTGTTTTGAATATACCCAATGATTGAGCCTCCACAGTCCTCTGGGCTAGAGAATTCCAAAGATTCACCACCCTCTGTGTGAAGAAATTTCTTCTCATCTCAGTCCTGAATGGCCTACCCTTTATCCTGAGGCTGTGGCCCCTGGTTCTAGACTCCCCAGCCAAGGGAAACATTCTCCCAGCATCCACCCTATCAAGCCCTGTAATAATTTTGTATGCTTCAATGAGATCCCCGCTCATTCTTCTGAATTCAAGAGAATACAGGCCTAGTTAACTCAATCTCTTCTCATTCGACAGTCCCGCCATCCCAGGAATCAATCTCGTGAACCTTTATTGCACTCCCTCTATGGCAAGTATATCCTTCCTTAGGTAAGGAGACCAAAATTGTACACAGTACTCCAGGTGTGGTCTCACCAAGGCCCTATATAATTGGAGTAAGACTTCTTTACTCCTGTACTCAAATCCTCTTGTAATGAAGGCCAGCATACCATTTGACTTCCTAATGACTTGCTGCACCTGCACATTCACTTTCAGTGACTCATGTACAAGGACACCCAGGTCCCTTTGAGCATCTGCATTCCCCAATTTTTCACCATTTAGGAAATACTCTGCCTTTCTGTTTTTTCTACCAAAGTGGATAACTTCATATTTATCCACATTATATTCCATCTGCCATATTCTCACCCACTCACTGAGCCTGTCAAGATCCCCTTGAAGTCTCTTCACATCCGACATTCCCACCTAGCTTTGTATCATCAGCAAATTTGGAAATGTTACATTTAGTCCCCTCATCCAAATCATTGATATAGATTGTGAATAGCTGGGGCCCAAGCACCGATCCTTGCGGTACCCCACTAGTCACAGCCTGCCATCCTGAAAAAGACCCGTTTATCCCTACTCTTTGTTTTCTGTCTGTTAACCAATTCTCAATTCCTGCTAGTATATTACCCCCAATTCCATGCGCCCTAATTTTGTTCATCAACCTCTTGTGTAGGACCTTATCGAAGGCCTTCTGAGAATCCAGATACATCACATCTACCGGTTCCCCTTTGTCTACTCCACTAGTTACATCCGCAAAGAACTCCAATAGGTTTGCTAAACAGGATTTCCCTTTCATAAATCCATGTTGACTCTGCCCAATCTTACTATTAGTTTCCAAGTGCCCAGTTATTGCATCCTTTATAATAGATTCCAGCATTTTCCCAACTACTGATGTGAGGCTAACAGGTCTGTAGTTCCCCGTTTTCTCTCTCCCTCCTTTCTTAAATAGCGGGGTTACATTTGCTATCCTCCAATCTGCAGGAACCGTTCCAGAATCTATAGAGGTTTGGAAGATAACAACCAATGCATCCACTATCCCAGTGGCCACCTCTTTCAAAATCCTAGGGTGTAGGTCATCCGGTCCTTGGGATTTATCGACTTTTAGTCCCATTAATTTTACTAGTACTTTTTTTTACTAATAGTAATTTCTTTAAGTTCCTCATTCTTGGTTTTCTCGTATTTCTGGGAGGTTTTTTGTGTCTTCCTCCGTGAAGACAGAAACAAAGTATTTATTTAATTTCTCTTCCATTTCCTCATTCCCCATTATAAATTCTCCCGTCTCTGACTGTAAAGGACCTACATTTACCTTCGCAGTCTTTTCCTTTTCACATACCTATAGAAGCTTTTACAATCCGTTTTTATATTTTTTACTAGTTTGTGCTCATATTCCATTTTCCCTTTCTTTATCAATTTCTTGGTCCCCCTTTGCTGATTTCTAAAAAGATCCCAATCCTCAGGCTGACTGCTTTTTCCAGCAACTTTATAAGCTTCCTCCTTTGACTTAATACTAGCTTTAATTTCTTTTGTTAGCCATGGTTGGATCATTTTTCCTGTTGGGTTTTTATGCCCTAGAGGTTTGTTGCAAATTATGCATTATTTCCTTGAATGTTAGCCATTGTATGTCCACCTTCATACCTTTTAGTGTAATCTCCCAATCTACCATGGCCAACTTGTCCCTCACACCCTTGTAGTTTTCTCTGTTTAGATTGAAGACCTTAGTTTCAGGTTGGACTACATCACTCTCAAACTTAATGTAAAATTCAATCATATTATGGTCACTTGTCCCTGAAGGCCCCTTTACCACAAGATTATTGATTAGCCCTTTCTCATTACACAGTACCAGATACATAATAGCCTGTTCCCTGGTTGGTTCCTCCACATACTGATCCAGGAAACCATCTTGTATGCATTCCAGGAATTTGTCCTCAGAATTCCCCAGGGGTCGGTTCTAGGACCACTGCTTTTCTTGATATATATTAATGACTTGGATGTGGGTGTACAGGGCACAATTTCAAAATTTGCAGATGACACAAAACTTGAAAGTATAGTGAACAGTGGGGAGGATCGCAATAGACTATGATGAACCTGTATAAAACACTGGTTCGGCCTCAATTGGAGTATTGTGTCCAATTCTGGGCACTGCACTTTAGGAAGGATGTGAAGGCCTTAGAGAGGGTGCAGGAAAGATTTACGAGAATGATTCCAGGGATGAGGGACTTCAGTTACATGGATAGACTGCAGAAGCTGGGGTTGTTCTCCTTAGAGCAGAGAAGATTAAGAGGAGATTTGATAGATGTGTTTAAAATCATGAGAGGTCTGGACAGAGTAGATAGAGAGAAACTGTTCCCATTTGCAGAAGGGTCGAGAACCAGAGGACACAGATTGAAGGTGATTGGCAAAAGAACCAAAGGCGACATCAGGAAAAACCTTTTTATGCAGCAAGTCTTCTCTTCTTAGGCAGTCCCTCGGAACTGAGGATGACTTGCTTCCACACTAAAAATGAGTTCTCAGGTGACTGATGAGTCCAATGTGGGATCCATAGTCTCTGTCACAGGTGTGGCAGACGGTGGTTGAAGGGGCGGGTGGGTGGGGTACTTGGGTTGATGTGCGCTCCTTCCGCTGTTTGTGCTTGGCTTCCATTTGCTCCCGGCGAAGAGACTCTCGGCGCCTTCCCAGATGCTTCTCCTCCACTTTGTGGGGTCTTGGACCAGGGATTCCCAGGTGTTGGTGGGGATGTTGCACTTTTTCAAGGAGGCTTTGAGGGTGTCCTTGAAGCATTTCCTCTGCCCACCTGGAGCTCCCTTGCTGTGTCGGAGCTCCGAGTACAACACTTGTTTTGGGAGTCTCGTATCAAGCATGCGGACGATGTGGCCCGTCCATCGGAGCTGATCGAGCGTGGTCAAAGCTTCGATGCTGGGGACATTGGCCTGAGCGAGAACACGGACGTTGGTGCACCTATCCTGCCAATGGATTTGCAGGATCTTGCGGAGGCAGTGTTGGTGGTACCTCTCCAGTGCTTTGAGGTGCCTGCTGTACATGGTCCATGTCTCTGAAGCACACAGGAGGGCGGGTATCACTGCTGCTCTATAGACCATGAGCTTAGTGCCGGGTTTGAGGTCCTGGTCTTCAAACACTCTCTTTCTCAGGCGACCGAAGGCTGCACTGGCACACTGAAGGCGGTGTTGGTCTTCGTCATCGACATCTGCTCTTGTTGACAGTAGGCTCCCGAGGTATGGAAAGTCATCCACATTGTCCAAGGCCTCATCATGGATTTTGATAATCGGGGAGCAGTACTGTGTTGTGGGGGGGGGGGGGGGGCAGGTTGGTAGAGGACCTATGATTTACGGATGTTTAGTGTAAGGCCCATGCTCTCGTATGCTTCGGTGAAGGTGTTGACGATGGTTTGGAGTTCGACCTTAGAGTGTGCGCAGACGCAAGCGTCATCTGCATATTATAATTTGATGACAGAGAATTGGATGACCTTGGATCTAGACTGGAGGCCACGGAGGTTGAACAGTTTCCCGTTTGTTCTGTAGATTAGCTCCACTCCAGTGGGGAGCTTACTGAGGGTGAGATGAAGCATTGCAGCCAGGAAGATCGAGAAAAGCGTTGGTGCGATGACACAGCCCTGCTTGACCCCGGTCCGTACGTGAATTGGATCTGTGGTGGATCCGTTGGTCAGGATCACAGCTTGCATGTCGTCGTGAAGCAGGCAAGCAGTCAAGATGGTGACAAACTTTTGAGGGCAGCCAAATTTGAGGAGGACACTCCATAATCCCTCACGGTTGACAGTGTCGAAGGCCTTTGTGAGGTCAAAGAAGGCCATTTACAGCGGTTGGTGCTGTTCCCTGCATTTCTCGTAGTTGATGCGCGGTGAAGATCATGTCCATTGTGCCCCTTAGTGGGCGGAATCCGCATTGCGACTCTGGAAGGAGCTCTTCAGCCACTGGGAGAAGGCGATTGAGGAGGATTCTTGCGATGAGCTAGTTGAACGTCTCAGAGACTCCCCTTGTGAAATAAACGTGTGGTAGCTGGTGTGCAACGGCCACCCCATGTTAAAAGAATTCACACACAGGCATCTTCCAGCAAGTGGTTAGGATCTGGAATGCACTGCCTGAAAGGGTGGTGGAGGCAGACTCAATCACAGCTTTCAAAAGGGAGTTGGATAAGTACCTGAAGGAATTTTTTTAACAGGGCTACAGGGAAAGGGCGGGGGAGTGGGACTAGCTGAAGTGCTCTTGCAGAGAGCCGGCACGGGCTCGACAAGCCAAATGGCCTTCTTCCGTGCTGTAACCATTCAATTATTCTATGAAGCCTTGTTGATTATTCATCCTGCTACTGGGCCCCCATCCTCAAGCATGCAGCGATGACTTAAGTTGCGTGCAATGAATGCATCGTGACGGGCAACTGCATGCTGCGCATTCGCAAGTCAGGAGTCGCAGACCACCTGGACATTGAAGGAGTGGTAGCCCTTTCTGTCCATGTAGCTTTGCAGGTACTGAAGGGCAGCTTTAGTGCCAAGTGCGTTCCGTCAATCACGCCCAGCACTCTGGGGAAGCCAGCAATCTTGTAGAACCTTAATGCCCTCTGCCTCTGGCATGCAGTCCAAATCTGCTAAACTCCCCAGGAACAGGGTGTCAGTTACCGCCCGAACGCAGGCCCTCACTGCTCCTTGGCTAATCCTGTACAGGTCCTCCATGGGTATAGTACTTACGCAATCTTTTAGGCCACTTATTTGCTTTGTGCCTCGATTGCGTGTCTCTGGGCCTAAAAATACACAAGACTTTCAAGGCCACTATTGTGGGAGTTTCAGGAAGTTGCCAGTATTTTGTTCAAGCGCATATGGATCCTCATATATGTCCAGACACAAGATGGCAGAAACTCAGGAAAAGGAAATTAGAGATATACAAAGCAGAGAGAAAAAGCATGAAAGGAGAGAGAGGGAGAGAGAGAGCGATAAAGCAAACAAGAAGCAGCGATAAACACCAAGTTGCAAAAATATTGCAATATTGGATCAAATGTTTCCCTGCACGCACATGTGTGAAAGCAAACCAAAACCAAAGCGTGGGTAGAGTTTTTATTGTTTTTGTACTTTTCCTTGGTGTATTTCCATTTGTTTGTGTGTATAGGGGATGTGTGATCATGATAGGTGACCACTATACACTCGAGAACTAACATTGACAGAATTCTCCGGCCCCGGGTAGGTACGGCACAGCTTGCTGCTGTTTTCTGCAGGCTATCTGTTAACAATCTACATTACAAGGCATCAATTGGAAACTTGCCAAATACAAGAAAATTGGTTATTTCTCACAAAATACTGTGCAGATATTGCTCAGAACCAGACCAGTACCGTTGTTTATAATTTTCAATATATACATGAATTAGTGAAGCAATACCTTTTAACCAACACGCAGGAAATCTTAACCTTGATCCACAAACTGATCCACAAATCAATCCACCCTTGGACTGACCATAGTAAAGCTTCCCTGTGTACAGGAGCACCAAACAAGCATTTTTATTCCAATCTCTTTTAAAATGAAAAAACAGCACAATGACCAGTATGACCTCTTGGAATAAGAGCTACTTACTGTGGTCCTAGTAATAAAACTATGGGTCAGAAATTCGGGTCCCCACGGGTGAGTACGCGCTGTGTACTCACGCGTAGGGCCAACAAAAGTGCCGGTTTCGTGCATGCACTGTGCATGTGCTGGAAACCGGAACTTCCGTTCCCTTGAAGGAAGGGGTTCACAGGTCAAACGTGTGCGCCGGAGAGGCAGCGCGTACGCCTGGAACTTCCGATTTTTTTACAGGTTTCTCCAGGAGGGCAAGTCTCCAGCAGCTGCGCGTTTAAAAAGCAGTCGCAAGGCCTCCTTTTAACAAGGTAAGTGGTGAATTAAGTAAAAGTAAAACATTTTTTCCACAGGTTTATTATTTTAAATACTTTAAAGAAAGGTAAGTTTATTTTTAGCCCTGTTAAAAACTGTAATTAATTTTTTCAAAAATTTAAATTATTGTTTAAAATAGTTATTTTATGTAATTTATAGTTATTTTAAAAATGTGATTTTTTTTTTTAGAATTTATTTGAAGTTTTACTTAGGTTTTGGGGCCGCTCTCTATTCATAGATTTCACAGGTCTTCCTGTCAAATTTATGAATGGAGATTCCCTGCTACGATTGGCTCTCCATGGCCCACGTGATCCCAGGGGACGCTTTGAACTAACTGCGCCCCTGGGATACGCGAGCACTGCGCGCCGGCAGCTGGAGGAGGCCCAGGATCGGAATTCCACGTGGGCCCACAACACAACGGCAGGTGCGCTATGTAAGTGCAGGTTGGGGGCTTGCACCAGCGGGAAGCCTCCAACCTGAATTTCTGGGCCTATGTTTTTCTATCAACATTATGTGGCCAAGTTCCTTCTTCACCCTGTAAACAACTAATGAAGCATAAGATTTTTCTATAAGATGGCACAGATATGGTGCTGTTGTCCAATTAGGTACCTTGTAGCACATTTTATCCTGTACAGGCGAGCTCCGTCATGAATTACCCTGGTCTGGTATTGCTCCTTCCTGCACATGGGGCAACTCTTTCTCCCAGAGAACTTTTCAAAGGCTTGCATGCAAATCTTCATAACAAAGGTATAAATAAACAGTAATAAGTAAACGGTCATATACTGCAACTCTTTTAATACTGATAGTCCAAACACTTGTTCTAGACCACATTATATCTCCCAAGTTACACAATAATAATAAATGTTTTTAAAAACTGGATGTTCTATCTATTTCTCTGCAACCTTTTGTACTTACCCTATGAAAAACATGAGAGCAAGACAGCAGAACCTGTTGCATAGAAGAACAAAAAAAAATGTACTTGAGAATGAGTTTATACAATAATTTGTTATATGATGTAAAATTTACAGACTGAAAGCATTGAATGACATTTCCCTTAGATCACATCTTCTTTAAAGCTACGGTTGTGATCAGGATGCTTAATGTTGAGATGCACAATGCGACTTTTTATTCATTCATTCTTGAGACGTGGGCGTTGCTGGCAAGGCCGTATTTATTGCACAACCTTAGTTGCCCTGAGAAGGTGGTGGTGGGCCTGCTTCTTGAATTGCTAGAAGGGTTTGATACAATTGGGTATCTTGCTAGGCTACTTCAGAGGGAAGTTAAGAGTCAACCATGTTGGTGTGGGACTGGAGTCACATATAGGCTAGATCAGGTAAAGGCAGCGGTTTTCTTTCCTTAAAGGATATTAGTGAAACAGTTGAGGTTTTATGACAATCCTTTTTTATTGGCACCAGCTTTTTTTTTTTTATTTACAGATTTTCTTTTTAAGCTGAATTCAAATTATCCAACTTGCATTCTCTGGAGCTCCTTATTCTGCTTGTATTACTATTTTCAGGCCCAGACAGCGACGTGCGCCTGAACCAAGAAGCCTGAGGATCTCCAGGAATTGGTCCTCGGGCCTCATCTACATATTCTGGGTGAGCTGCTGGTGGCTGTCGTGTCTGAGGTAGCCCGCCCCCACAAGAAAAATTATGTTTGAGCTGCCTGCCTTGCTGCGGGGTGGGGGCGGAGCGGGGTTGGGATGGCGATTGCCAGGACTGTGGAGTCAAGAGGAACACGCTTGGCTCCACAGATAGGTTCTTTGTAAAAAAAATCAAACTTACCTGTAGCTGGTTCCCGATGCCTACCCCTCTCATCAGTAACTAATTTTACACAGGAGTCCTTCAATAAGCATTGGGCCCCAATTCAAGGCCCCTACACCTGTTTTAGGCAACCAGCTAAAAAATAGGCCCCATGAATTTAGCAGTGGGACCAATGCCTGTAAAAAGGGCGCAACGCATACCAATTTCTACCCCATTTATCTTAATCAATTCAATGAAATAGCTTTCTATCAGCACTATTTTATGTGCTATCCATTATCAGTTGGATTAACTTCAGTACTTCCTAGGCCACTAGATGGCATGCCAGGCAGGTCTAGGACATTCCCTCTCAGGGTGAAGGGGTAGGGGTAGGTGAGGAAATAGATCAACATTATTCAGCTGGATCTGCTTAAATTATCCACTCTGCAAGCCCTGGTAGAGGCTGTGGGGAAGTTCAGGTGGTCTCAATCTCCAGGTGGAGAAGGACACTTGATGGCAAGTGGCCTGCAAGGAGAGAGAAGGAGGGGGAGAAATTCGGTATCGCCCCGTTTGGGATGCAATTATTGGCCAGGCGCATAGTTGAGCACCTGGCGCAAATTATCGCCTCCAACTGCAAACTTGGCTTCTATCGCCCCTGGAGGTGATTGGAGCGCTAAATCAGGTGCTACACACCTCTCTTAAGGCGCTAACACCGAGGAGCGAGGTGCTACCTCAGAGTGCTGGCGAAGCTCAGGTGATGTCAGTCAGCAATGGAACACAGACACACTGCGCTCTGGCCAGTTCTTAAAGGGCAGGGTTGATCTTGCTCTCCATCCACATCCTGCTCATTGCAGCCTTGAATCTCGGCCTGGAGAGACCTGTACATCAAATCTGCTGGAAAGAACAATGGAGAGGCCCAGGGAAAGAGCTCAGAGTGCAGCCCCCATAGTCTCTTCTAAATCGATGCAAGGAAGGTCAAATCAAAATGAACCTGCAAAGTGCTGCTCAGTACCCAAAACTCCTTCACACAGCGTTGAATCTCTCCAGAAGTCTCTCTCTCTCTCTCTCTCAGAATGCATGGTACAAAAATGTCGCTGACAAAAAAAGGCAGGAAGCGGTCGCCTTTAAATAGCGCTCCCCCAGTCCCTTCCCGACTGAAAAACGCTCCCCTCAACCTGTCGTTGCTAGCGGCAGGCAGGGGGCGCCACTCAATATCCGGTCCGGGGCGCTACACGCTCAACTGACGTCACGATCTGCGGGCGCAGGAGATCGTGGCGGTAGTGTTTAGCGCTGCCGCAAAATGTCTGGTCAATTTCGCGAGCGGCGTAAACATCACCACGCCCGGGCGCTAGTTGCTTTGCGCCCCATTAGCGCCCTCTTAGGGCACTAATGGGAGGCACAAAGCAACCGAATTTTTCCCGCAATAAATCCCCAAAAGAACTCACTCTTTTAATTGGCCTGAAATCAAAGCAAAACTTGTCTCAGATATTGGATAACATGTGATCATTAAACTTAATAGAATAATTAGTATTTTATATATCTGCTGGGTATAATGCAGGAGAAAAAAAGGAACTTTGGGATTTAGATGAATCTTGTTGAATCCATATTTTTTCAAAAATGTTTTTGATGGTTATCATGGCTTTGAGAAACACCTGTAGGAAACCGAATGACTTTTCCCTATTCTAGCATTGCCTGGTAGGATATATCAGTCAGATGCAGGGTATAGCTCGTTTTGCATTGTCCAAACCATGTCCTAACCCCAGTTTCTTGAGTGGGCCCTAATTGCACCCAAGCAACCCATTTGGTCCGAGACTGCCCATTCAGTGACTGTTTTGTACTCTGCCTACAAGGAACTGGGTTGACATGGTCTTAACTCCATGGCTAAGGGGTGAAACTTTCATCCTGTATTTTTTTGTTAGATTAGCAAAACAGATCCCCGAGATGAATGGAGAATGTTCCCAACCAATGCACCACCCAGATTACTAGGGTTTCTAAACGTGTGTAAATAGTATTGAAGTTTGAAGTACTGAACGTGATTTTTTGGGGATTAGCATAAATGTACTTGGGCTAAACTGCACTACAGTACTACTTTAACTAGTTAATATTTTTCACCCAAATCTCAATAACTATTTCCAAGTAGAATGCACTTAATTTAAATAATACCCTTGCTACCTAGCAATGTGTACCTCTGGCATAGTAAAAAGGTTTTACTGCTCTGTTCTTCAAAGTGCTCACCTGTTGCTGAATCCCAAACTCTTCCTTGCATATAACACAAGGCTGTGTTGAATCTCCCTGTTGTACTGATCTCTTCTTCACCAGTAGCCATTCGCTATCTGTTAAAGGTGCATTAGGGGCATCAACCAGACCCATTTTCTGTGCTTAAAAGAACAAATTAATAAACCAAAATTCAAGACACACGTTTCTAGTTGAGTAAAAGCTGAAACCAGTCAACTATTTCTACATTGCAAACTGAACTAGGGCCTTTTTGCTATTTGACAATAACTTGTTCAAAAGTAATTTGGATGAAAGGAATTAACTTTAATCGCCATTTGAAATATTCAAAATGCCTCACAAGGCCAATTAATTACCAAGAAGTTAAAGTTCATCCATGTTCAAATTAAGAACATACCAGCAGAAATGGAAAAAAGAAAATGATATTTCAGGTTATGACCAAGTATATGTGCCCTCGATACAAGGATTGCTGGAGTCACCCACAGGCTTGCCTGAAACTGGCTAATTCAGAACCTGCCTGGTGTGTATCATTCTGTGCCACTCTGAACCATAAGCCACGGAGAGGGGGGTGGGGGCGGGTGGGAGAGGTATTCTTACATATATTATGAGTATTTTTACTTTGTTATTTGCACAAAAAAAATTTCAACAGCACAAGAAAAGGCAGATTTTGTTCTGCATTTTATTTCCTCACTATATCACGGACCATAAAAAATGGCTAACAAATGACATCACTACATGAAAGTTAGTTCTTGAATTTTTTATTTTTTAGTTCATGGGACATGGGCATCGCCAGCAAGACCAGCATTTATTGCCCATCCCTAACTGCTCTGGAGAAGACCACTGTTCTTTTTTTTTGTACAACTGAGTGGCTTGCTAGGCTATTTCAGAGGGCAGTTAAGAGTCAACCACATTGCTGTGGGTCTGGAGTCACATATAGGCCAGACCGGGTAAGGACAGCAGATTTCTTTCTCTAAAGGACATTAGTGAATCAGATGGGTTTTCACAACAATCGTGTAGTTTCATTGATCACCAGTACTGATACTAGCTTTTTTTTAAAATTCCAGATTCATTTAATTTACTGACATTAAATTCATGTCGCACAGATCATTAGTCCAGTAACACGACCGTTCCCAACATACTGGTAGAGCACTGAATTTGCTTCAAAATGGCAGGTGTCAGTTCCAACTCTTAAAATGGCTGCAAATAATTTCTCCCTTGTAAATCAATAAATTACATTCCTGCTTCCTGCTACATTAAGTAGGTCTAATGGTTTAAAAAAAAGTTCCAATCTGTAAGCTGATCATTTTAAATTACTTTATTTGTTACACAGATTTTTTTCTAAATGGGAGGCTGACATAAACAAATTATCCACCAGATTTGTAATAAATACCCTTGCATTTCCATCTCATCCACAAATGTATTTTTACAGGCCACACACCGTAATTTAAAAACTGAATTGCAACTGCAAAATAAAAAAAAGTGAAATATGAAAAGTTAAATGTATTTACCTAAAGTAAGGCCCGAGGGTTTTGGATCCAGAACATACTCTTTTTCCTCATCTTCTTTTCTTTTCTTTTTCTCTTTTCTTTTTATTCCTGTATCCACTACAGGTTTCACAGTGTTTCTGTCTATGGGCCTGTAACAATTCATTTTCGTCCGTGGTTTGGTTTTAAAAGTATCAGACAATGAAAGGTTTTGGAGCTGCAGATTCCTAATAATGTGATCTTGCAAAGCTACAGCAACAAGCACTGTGGTGTCTGGTTTTGTGGAAATATGCTAGAGGGTACAATGGAAACGAGAATGCAAGAACAACTAATTATTTTTTATTTGAGAAGCTCTCTTAAGTGTGTAACTCATGTCCAACAAATTGTTATCCACTTATTTTGGGGTATACATTTAACGTTGCATGACTCTCTCTCCTTCCTCCCCCCTTCCAAATTTTATGGTTTATTTTAAGAGAACTCATTAAAATAAGGATTGTGTCTGTCCCTGCTAAACTCCAGAAAGCCTAACTACATTGATGGATAGGAGAGCTGATTGAGAAGCGAAAGTGTTTATGTGTTAAATTACATCACATAAACACTTTGCTTCCTCAATCAGCTTCCGATTTAGGAGTCCTATGTACAGTTTGCCTGCCTTACATTCAGCCAGAGCTAGCACAATAGGCAAACCCATAAATAAAGCACAAACAGATTGTTATTTTAAAACAAATATATTCTGAATAAACCTTCTCCCTATTTTACTGAGTACTCTGAAGATTAGAGGGGAAAAAAAATTAAAACTGGAACCAAACAAATCAAAAAGTAATTTATTTAAAGAATACTACAATTTTGAAGCTCAGCTTTTACATAAGCTTACAGCTGTTAATGAAATTTGTAAACAAAAACTGCAAATTTCTTAGAAATATGCTTACATTGACAATTTAGTTCAAACCAACTTAGGCATCATAAACAAGGGGCACAAAAGCAGCTTTTATATTGCACATGACCCATAATAGTGGCACTAGTTTCTGGCCCGTGGGTCTCGGCTACAACCTGAAACTAAGCTTGCTTGGATCCACTGAGACCAACGACAGCAAATACCGGAAGGATAATCCAGACCAGTAGTCTTTGCAAATCCCGTAAATTTTACTTTCAGCTTCCAGCCACTTGTATGAGATCCACGTGTCAGAAGCAAGCGCCACTAGCACAGGTCTTAGCGCAACAAGAAAGCGGTTGCAGTATTAAATTTACATTGGCTCAATTCTACTCGTTACTGAACTTGGAGATGCTAGACTGGTAGGAATGGTGGGAATGGGGATCATTACTTCACTGCTCGTGAGCATCTTTGGGGAATTGTCTGCATTAAGCATAAATTTTAAACCATGATATACTTTCAAAACTAGGGATTCACTATAGTAAGATAATGGCCTAGAAATTCACTATGGCCCCGCCAGCTGGCTAGCGCCCAAAAGTTAGCGCTGGGCGCGGAGCCATTTGCGACCGTCAGATATTCACTTTTTGCGCCCCAAGTCGGAACCGGGCGCTATTCCAGGGTGTGCCCGCCCCCACTTGGGGCGCTGAAACTGAATTTCAGCGCTCTAGGCGCCGCTGCGCCACCCGCTGCGGAGCGGCAGGCTGCGGTACTGCAGGCCTCCTCCTTCTCTTAAGGTGGAGGTGCCTGCAACGGGGAGATCGCCGCTGGATAGTGCCGGCAAATGAGCCCGGCACCACGGAGAAGTGCCGGGTTCGCGGAAAGCAGCCGGCAATGCCGCGGGGGGGGGGGGGGGGGTGGTGGAGGAGAGGCCGGGGAAGGAGGTGCGGGCAGGCGGCCGCACCTCCACCTTAAAGCGCCCCACTAAGGCTACAGTACGGCCCCGTTTTCTGGTCGCTGTTTGCGGCCGCTGCGGAAGAGGCGGCCGCAACTAAATATGGGGATCGGGCCGGTATCGGGGCGGAACCGGGGCACTGCACACACCGATGGCGTCATCGGTGCCGGCGCAGTGCTAACGGCTACCGCCGCCATTACCGCTGCGCTGAATATCAGCGCAAACTCCTGTATTGGCGCAGAAGCCCTCTTTAGGCGGTAACTGGCGCAAAGCTGGCAGCGCCTTACTGAATTTCTAGGCCAATAATTCTACGTTAAAAAATGAACAAAAACCAAATGGGCTCTCCTTTTATTGTTGGCTCTCAAATGTATGCTCAAACCATGATGATTCAAAATCTCAATAGCATTCTGTTCTTTACAGGAGTAAAAAGATAATTGCAATATTCTAAAATAAAAGGAGAAAATTCTGGAAATGGTTATTCAGTATATACAATGAATGCCATACCCTTTGATGAGAAGTCATCATTAACAGGAAAAATTACAAATGTCCTTAAATAATTATTATAAATAGGTAAATTAGTTACAATGGAGTCTCTGTTGCCACCATAACTGAGAAGACACTCCTCTCCTAAAGGATAATGGATGCTGGTGCATAATTGACAAGCCTCAAATTTTGACCTTAGACATGTTATACAGCAATATCCAGGCACTAGAATGGAGACATGTACAATACAAATAACAAAAGAAATACTGGGCTGATAATGTGGTCCCCACACAGCTGACCTCACCCATTAATGCAAGGCCAGCACATTTAAATATTTTTGCAATGCTTCTGGTGCTGAGTGCATGATGTGCTGGGGCCACCATGGGATTGGGTGCCACTTTAACAGGAGCCAACAGCTATTAAAAGGTTGCTGACTGCAAAATGGCTTGCTCACAATGAGCACTTTGGAGGTCTAGCAAAGGGAAGGTGCAGCAAAGAAGGGTGGCCCTATTAGAAAGAGAGAGCCACCGAGGAGGAAGAGTTCAATTACAATTTGAGGCCTCCCCTGAAGAGCTCATTGCAAAATGGGCGCTGAGTGCCCGGCGCACTGATTAGGCACAAAGGTTGCATTATGGGGAGGACCCCTAACTTAATTGAAAGCTGCGGCTGTTAGGGGCCGTGCTGTTTTTTGCGCAGCCGCAGAACACTAACAGCACTTGACTGCTGCATCTCGGGCCAATGTGAATGACGAATAGTTCTCAGTGCCCACTAGGCGGTGCCCAGCACCCAACGTGCCAGGGCGCTTTCAGCGCTTGACATCACATTAGCTGCCCCATTTTTGTAATTTTATTCAGAGTAAGTTGACCACAATTAACAAAAGAAGCTGTGCTATGAGATAATTATCTCACGCAGGCTTAGGCCTGCAAAAATTTCTCGTAGAGGATAGGAATGTGGACAATGGAGTCTCCATTCTACAGCTAACCACTTAAAACAAGGGTTACAATACGTACATCTCTAACTTATTTCAGTTCTGACGAAAGATTATCGACCTGAAACGTTAACTCTGTTTCTCTCTCCACAGAGGCTGCCTGACCTGCTGAGTATCTCCAGCATTTTCTGTTTTTATTTCAGGTTTCCCGCTTCTGCAGTATTTTGCTGTTGTATTACAATACGTACCTTGTTTTTCCATGTTTTGGTACTTGTACCTGGCACCAATGGTGCATTCAGTGATTTGGATAATGCATCATTTAAATCCATAATTAAAAGAAAAGTGTGACTTCAACCATCAATTTTCAAAGAATTTGCATTTAACCAATAGTTTATCTAAAATAAAACAAAAATTGAAGACATATTATTTACTTTATAAACCTACTAAGTTCTCCCCAGTTATTACTTAACATATGCCGTTGTTCCACACAACAGTATACAATTACAAAAAAGTTTAAAAAAGTAGAGAAAAATCTGTCAAGTAAAAACAAAGGAAATTACTTTAAAATTTCTAAAACAAAATACACCACTCAACAAAAATCCAATGGGCACGATCTGGGGAGGCGGGACTGCCCAGAAAATGGCAGAATTTGGGGGTGGGTGCCCAACCCGCCCCCACGCCATCTTGCTAGGAGGCAGGTAGCCATCCCACGCCGGGTCCTATCTCCTTGGAGGCGGGATGGGATTACAGCCACTTAACTGCCTGTTAACAGGTAGTTAACAGGCAGAAAATATGCTTATAACCATTTTGCCCTCACAAGTGCGGTCTTCCCGAAGGCTCTGAACCCTGCCAGGGTCACCAAGGTGAGTAGTCGGTCTGCGGGGGTCGAAGGGGTGCAAAAGTGTGCTGTGGAGGTAAGTGATGGGTGCAAGTGTGGAGAGGTGAGTATCTGAGGTAAGTGCAAAGCGTTAGAAAAAGTGTACTTACCTTTGTTTCTTCCTGCAGGCTTCAGTCGGTGGGTATGCAGAGAGTCTCGCACCTCCGCGGTAGAGATAACAGATGGCCGTTGCATTCTCCAATGCAGCAACCATCTAATTTCTGCAAAAGAAAGAGGTTTGATGAGGTCTTGAATTCAAGACCTCATCAAACTACAGAGAATGACACTGTTAGACAGCTTCACAGAGCTGTCAAACGATGACAATTCATTTGACAGATGAAATGTCTGCAATCGGCTTTCCCTTAATTGGCCTGCTAAGCCTGCTGGGCGTGCTTAACAAGGTCAATCAAGGGAAAATAGCATGGGTTGGCCAGAAGTTGATGGAGGCGGGACTAAAACCCGACAACTGGGAGTCCCGCCTCCAAAAGCTCCCCTTTGGCAAAATCACCCCCATGGTGTCCAAAACATCCCCTCTTACATCAAGCCCCCTCCCCCTACTATTTCTGTCCTTCCCAATCTCCATTGGCTCCCTGTGTATCAATGATTTAACTCAGAATCTTATCCTTGGCTACAGATTCCTCCAGTCTTATCATTCCATTATCTACTACAGTCCTACATGCCATCACGCGTTCTCCATTCTTCCAACTCTGGTGTCCTTTGCATCCTCTTTTCTTCTTCTTTACATAGAAACATAGAAGATAGGAGCAGGAGTAGGCCATTCGGCCCTTCGAGCCTGCTCCGCCATTCAACGAGATCATGGCTGATCATCCAAACCCTAGCACCCGGTCCCTACACCGACAGCCATCCCACCCAAGCCCTATCCCCATAACCCCGCGTATTTAATCCCCCCTAACACTAAGGGTCAATTTTTTTTTATCATGGCCAATCAACCTAACCCGCACATCTTTGGACTGTGGGAGGAAACCGGAGCACCCGGAGGAAACCCACGCAAACACGGGGAGAATGTGCAAACTCCACACAGACAGTCACCCAAGGCCGGATTTGAACCCGGGTCCCTGGCGCTGTGAGGCAACAGTACGGTAGTAGCAAAAAACAATTCAAATATCAATATCTAAGAAGATATCCAGGCCAAAGCTTCCAGTGTAACAGCGTGGATATCTTGCAGGCTGCCTGCATCCCCTTCCCTCTCTCTGCTTTAGCTTTGGTAGTTGTGTCCACACTCTGGAACTCTGCCTAAACCCTTCTCCTTTGCTACCTCTCTCAGAAGTCTTCTCAACGCCTATCACCTTGACCATACCTTCAGTCACTTTTCTTAAATTAATTCTTGTGATATGAGCATTGCAGGCAAGGCCGACATTTATTGCCCATCCCGAGTTCCCCTGACTGAGTGGCTTGATGGGTCACTTTAGAGGGCAGTTAAGAGTCAACCACATTGGGGTGGACTGGAGTCACATAGTGACCAAACTAGGGAGGGATGGTCGGTTTCCTTCCCTAAAGGACATTACTGAATCAATTGGATTATTATGACAATACAACAGCTTCATGGTAATTTTTACTGATACCAGCTTTTTATTTCCAGATGTTTTAAACTGAATTCAAATTATCAATTTCCCTAACTTCCCCCTAACTCATCATCTGTTACTTGCATGTCATGTCAAGGTTCCTCTGATCCTGGCCTTAATTGCATCCCTCCCTCCCTGCACCTTCAGCCAAATAGGCCCTATGCTCTGGAACCCCCTCCCTGAACCCCTCTGCCTAACTACCTCCTGCTCCACCTTTAAGACCCTTCTTAAAACCCACCTCTTCACCAAGCTTGGCATCCATTTTTTTCCCTTACACTTCTGTGAAGCACCTTGTGGCATTTTTCTACATTAAAGGCATTATATAAATACAAATAGCTGTTGTTGTTGGATTATATGCTGTTAACCATGTTCCTTGCCCAAAGGAAAGAGTAGCGATGCGAGAGGAAACCCTGGTATTATAGTTGTAAAGATTGAAATGGTCAGAGATCAGCCTGTTTGTGTTACTACAGATTGGACTGTAAATAGAAAACAATTTGAGTGAAACTTCTGCTCAATCTCATTGCATTTAGGACTCCCTGAATTATTTGTGTTACATTTTTCTCTACTCTAGATTTTTTGTCTCTCTTATCTTAGATCAAATCTCCCTATGCCTTTTTGGTCTCTGCTAATCTTACAATAAAATATTTGATGTTATGATGGTTTGGTGTTTGGTGGTAGCGATCTCGCCTCTGTAAGAAGGTCATGGGTTGAAGTCCCACTCCAGGGACTTGAGCACATAATCTAGGCAGACACTTCAGTACAATATTGAAAGACTGCTGCACTGTCGGAGGTGCCGTCTTTCGGATGAGCCGTTAAACTGAGGCCCTGTTTGCTCTCTCAGGTGGACGTAAAAGATCCCATGCCACTATTTTGAAGAAGAGCAGGGGAGTTATCTCCAGTGTCCTGGCCAATATTTATCCCTCAACCAACATCACTAAGACAGATTATCTGGTCATTATCAGAAGGCCTTCGATAAGGTCCCACACAAGAAGTTGGTGAATAAAGTTAGGGCACATGGAATTGGGGGTAATATACTAGCATGGATTGAGATAGGGATAAACGGGTCTTTTTCAGGATGGCAGGCTGTGATTAGTGGGGTATCGCAAGGATCGGTGCTTGGGCCCCAGCTATTCACAATCTATATCAATGATTTGGATGAGGGGACTAAATGTAACATTTCCAAATTTGCTGATAATACAAAGCTAGGTGGCAGTGTCAATTGTGAAGAGGATGTGAAGAGGCTTCAAGGGGATCTCGACAGGCTCAGTGAGTGGGTGAGAACATGGCAGATGGAATATAATGTGGATAAATGTGAAGTTATCCACTTTGGTAGAAAAAACAGAAAGGCAGAGTATTTCCGAAATGGTGAAAGATTAGGGAATGCAGATGCTCAAAGGGACCTGGGTGTCCTTGTACATGAGTCACTGAAAGTGAATGTGCAGGTGCAGCAAGCAATTAGAAAGGCAAATGGTATGCTGGCCTTCATTACAAGAGGATTTGAGTACAGGAGTAAAGAAGTCTTACTCCAATTATATAGGGCCTTGGCGAGACCACACCTGGAGTACTGTGTACAATTTTGGTCTCCTTACCTAAGGAAGGATATACTTGCCATAGAGGGAGTGCAACAAAGGTTCATGAGATTGATTCCTGGGATGGCGGGACTGTCGAATGAGAAGAGATTGAGTAAACTAGGCCTGTATTCTCTTGAATTCAGAAGAATGAGAGGGGATCTCATTGAAGCATACAAAATTATTACAGGGCTTGATAGGGTGGATGCTGGGAGAATGTTTCCCTTGGCTGGGGAGTCTAGAACCAGGGGCCACAGCCTCAGGATAAAGGGTAGGCCATTCAGGACTGAGATGAGAAGAAATTTCTTCACACAGAGGATGGTAAATCTTTGGAATTCTCTACCCTAGAGGGCTCAGTCATTGGGTATATTCAAAACAGAAGTCGATAGATTTCTGACTACAGGAAACTTTGTGTTATCCGGAGGCTAAATGTCCGGCAAGCTCGAGCCACCGGCAAAAATCAGGAGCCGTTTTGTTAGGTTTTTTTTCTTCTCGTGGCTTTTTTTTCAACAGTCAGGCTCTGCAAAGTCTCTGTAGCTTAGCAACAGCTTCAGAGAGACGCTTCCAAGGTACGGGCCGACTGTTTAGAAGCTGTTGCTAAGCAACAGTGTTTGTTGTCAGATACGGAGATGAAAAGCTCCGTATGCTTCAACAATAACGCTGGTGTGTCCGGCAGTTTTGAGGGAACGGCAACAACTCGGTCCTGTCGGTGCCGGATAGCACAAAGTTTCCTGTAGTAAGGGCATCAAGGGATATGGCGATAGGGCCGGTGAATGGAGTTGAGGCAGAAGATCAGCCATGATCTCACTGAATGGTGGAGCAGACTCAAAGGGCCGAATGGCCTACTCCTGCTCCTTTTTCTTATGTTCTTATGTACATTGCTGTTTGTGGGAGCTTGCTGTGTGCAAATTGGCTGCTGCGTTTCCTACATTATAACAGTGACTACACTTCAAAAGTACTTAATTGGCTGTAAAGCACTTTGGGACATTCTGAGGTCATGAAAGGTGCTATATAAATGCAAGTTCTTTATTTTCGTATTTATTTTTTGGTAATGCACTGGGGACAAGAGACAGAAAACCCTGGTCTGTCATACTAGCTACAAGTAAAGGGGCACCATGTTTGTGTCTCAAGATAACTCCTGTGAACATCTTGCACACTGAAAGCTACAATGTGTAACTGAGAAGGGATTGTTATAAGTAGCAGTTCCACAAACCAGTTTTATATGATCAAATAATGAGGATAACCTCCAGACCTGCTAAGTGGGTCTCTCTGTCTCTTTGGTGTGAGTCACATTTGGGCTGGAAGCAATCTTGTCTCACTCTTTAAAAATAAAACACATCCTTTTTACATTCCACTGGATTTGTAATCTATTTTATTTTACTATTAAAAAAAAAAAATCACTCCAAATTAGCAGCTTGCATACACATACATGCACACGCACATAAGTACACATCCATCACGCTTTAGCGTATCAAAAGTATTCAAAAGAGAAAGAAAGACAGTAATTTCCTGCTGGTTTTTCTGACCAGGTCAGTGGACAAGATTTTGCTAGCAGCTGCCAATCTTTCCTTAGCATATAACCTGTAATTCACCTTTGGATATACCCATTGACAATACTTTTCCACAGGGAGTACCTGAGCATCAGCCTTAAAGGGACAAGTCAGGTTAAACATAGCCCAATTTTAGCAGTTAAACATCACAACCCTGCTCCACACCTAGCGACCAACACCTCAGGTTATCCGCTAATATGTGCAAGTTTAAAGCCATCACTGTCAGTATGCCTATACTGGCAGAATTATGAACCTTAGAAAATCCTTTCTGTACTTGTTACCTTGCATGATCCTTAAAAGAGGCTGAGACACTCCCTGACATTTTGTCACGTCTCATTCTACCTAATTTTGTATATAAAATGGGACCTTAATTTGCTGCTATGTCTAGAGAATAAAAAGTACCATCGATTATTGAATCTGCAGGTGTCCAATTAAGGTTAGGGCTAGGAAGTTTGAGTTAGGGTTAGGGATAGGGTGTTGGGGCTAGGGTTGGGGTTAGGATGTTAGTGTGTTAGGATATGGGGTTTGGGTGTTAGCGTTGGGGGTTAGGGTGTTAGTGTTGGGGTTAGACGGAAAAATTGGGTCGTGCCTCCTTTGGGGCGCTAACTTCGCCGGGGCACTACTTTTAGCGCCCTGAAAAAGTTAGCACCCCCGCGCCAGAAATTGAATGGTAGTACCCCAAGCATAGAAACATAGAAGATAGGAGCAGGAGTAGGCCATTCGGCCCTTCGAGCCTGCTCCGCCATTCAATGAGATCCTTTAGCCTTAAGAAATATATCCAACTCTTTCTTGAATATATTTAATGAACTGGCCTTCACCGCCCTCTGTGGCAGAGAATTCCACAGGTTCACCACTCTCTGGGTGAAGAAATTCCTCCTCATTTCAGTCCTAAATGTCCTACCCCTTATCCTTAGACTATGACCCCTGGTTCTGGACTCCCCGACCATCGGGAACATCCTTCCAGCATCTAGTCTGTCCAGGCCTGACAGAATTTTATAGGTTTCGATGAGATCCCCTCTCAATGTTCTAAACTCCAGTGAGTATAAGCCCAATCGACACAATCTCTCCTCATACGTCATTCCTGCCATCCCAGGTATCAGCCTGGTGAATCTTCGCTGCACTCCTTCCATGGCAAGAACGTCCTTCCTCAGATAAGGCGACCAAAACTGCACACAATACTCAAGGTGCAGTCTTACAAAGGCCCTGTACAACTGTAGCAAGACATCCTTGTTCCTGTACTCGAACCCTCTTGCTATGAAGGCCAACATACCATTTGCCTTCTTAACCACCTGCTGCACCTGCATGCTTACCTTCAGCGACTGGTGTACAAGAACACCCAGGTCTCTTTGCACTTCCCCGTCTCCCAATCTATTGCCATTCAAATAATAATCTGCCTTCCTGTTTTTGCCACCAAAGTGGATAACCTCACATTTATCCACATTATAGTGCATTTGCCATGTTTCTGCCCAATCACCCAACCTGTCCAAATCGTACTGGAGTTTCATGACATCCTCCTCACAGCATACCTTCCCACCCAGCTTTGTGTCGTCTGCAAATTTGGAGATATTACATCCAATTCCCTCGTCCAGATCATTAATATATATTGTGAACAGCTGGGGTCCTAGGACCGATCCCTGCGGTACCCCACTAGTCACTGCCTGCCACTCGGAAAACGACCCGTTTATTCCAACTCTTTGCTTTCTGTCCGCCAACCAGTTCTCTATCCAAGTCAATACATTGCCCCCAATCCCATGTGCCTTAATTTTGCACGCTAATCTCTTATGCGGGACCTTATCGAAAGCCTTCTGAAAGTCCAAATACACCACATCCACTGGTTCTCCCTTATCTATTTTACTAGTTACATCCTCAAAAAATTCCAGTAGATTAGTCAAGCATGATTTACCTTTTGTAAATCCATGTTGACTTTGTCCGATCCTGTCACTGCTTTCCAAGTGCTCTGCTATTACATCTTTTATAATGGACTCTAGCATTTTCCCCACTACCGATGTCAGGCTTACCGGTCTATAATTCCCCGCTTTTTCTCTGCCACCTTTTTTGAATAGTGGGGTAACATTAGCTACCCTCCAATCCATGGGTACTGTTCCAGAGTCTACTGGAAGTGCTTCCCCTCCCTCTTGGGGCGCTACCATTCAATATCGCGGCGCTACGTGCAACAGCGCCACGCACGTCGGCACGTAGCGCCGCGGTATTACAGGCCTCCCTCCCTGATTAAAGGGGAGGGGCCCAGCGCAGCGTGCACTGGGGCCCTGCTGGACCACCGGGGAGCGGGGTGCTGGCAAAAGAGCCCAGCAGTCAAGAGGAGTGCCGGGCTGACCTATCGCAGCCGGCATCCCACAGGAGGAGGCGAAAGGGGGCAGGTGCTGGCAGGCGGCCCAAAAAAAATGTCCGCCCAGCAACTGCCCTTTAATTTGCGCCGCCGCAGCCGCAAATGCAGCTCCCTGACCCTGTCGGACATAGCGTCCGGCGGTAGGTCAGGGGGTACGAGAGGGGCGCTCTGCACAGCGATGACGTCATCGCCGGAGGTGCAGCACCATGGGGCGCTACCGGCTACCGCCGCCGCTAACTTCCCGCTGCATTTCGCGGGAGGGGTTAGCGGTGCCACGCCAGGGCGCTAGTTGCTTTGCGCCCCATTAGCTCGTGCGCTAATAGGAGGCGCAAAGCAACCCAATTTTTGCCCTTTAGTGTTGAAGGTTAGAGTGTTGGGGTTTGCGTGCACGGCACGGCAAGAGAGCCCCAGGTGGGCAGAGGAAATGCTTCAAGGACACCCTCAAAGCCTCCTTGAAAAAGTGCAACATCCCCACCAACACCTGGGAATCCCTGGCCCAAGACCGCACAAAGTGGAGGAGAAGCATCCGGGAAGGCGCCGAACACCTCGAGTCTCTTCGCCGGGAGCAAGCGGAAGCCAAGCGCAAGGAGCGCACGTCAACCCAAGCACCCCACCCACCCGCCCCTTCAACCACCGTCTGCCCCACCTGTGACGAGAGATTGTAGGTCCTGCATTGGACTAATCAGCCACCTGCAAGCTCATTTTTAATGTGGAAGCAAGTCATCCTCGGTTCCGAGGGACTGCCTAAGAAGGAGGAAGGAGGAGGTTAGTGTTGTGGGTTAGGGTATTAGTGTTAGGTGTTTGGGGGTTAGGGTATTAGTGTTGGGTGTTTGGGGGTTAGGTTATTAGTGTTGGGTGTTTGGGGGTTAGGTTATTAGTGTTGGGTGTTTAGGGGTTAGGGTGTTGGTATTGGGTGTTTTGGGGTTAGGGTATTGAGGGGTTAGGGTGTTGGTGGTTTAGGGGTTAGGGCGTCAGTGTTGGGGATTGAGATGCTTGTGTTGGGGGCATTAGGTGGTTAGGGTGTTAGTGTAGGGGTTTTGGGGATAAGGGTGTTAGTCTTGGGTGTTGGGGTTAAGGGTTTTGAGGGTGAGGGTGTTGTTGTTAAGGTGTTGGAGGGTTAGGGTGTTGGGTTAAGAGGGGTTAGGGTTTTGGGGGGTTAGGGTGTTTGCTTGTGTTGGAGGGTTTGGGGTGTTAGTGTTGAGGTTTGAGGGGTTAGGGTGTTAGTGTTGGGGATTGAGATGCTTGTGTTGTGCGGGGGGGGGGGGGGGAGGGGAGGTTGGGGTGTTAGTGTTGGGGATTGGCGGGGTTAGCGGCTCGGTTCAAGGGGATGTGGGGATTTGTTAACGCTGCGCATTGAGCTGATTATCTGCGCAGTTGGCTCCGCGCTGCCTGTGGGGCCCCCGGGGGCCGGGCCTGGGCCTGGGGCCTGGATAGCAGCGCCGCGGCTCCACCACAACCGACAGCGAGAGTGAGTCCGGATTTAAATATATACATCTCCATAAAACAACCCACACACATCATATATATACAGAAATCTTACACACCTTCATTGCCGTAAATACAAGAAACGCCGAGCAGTGAAATCTCTAACTGTGTTTATAATTAAAACAGAGACACAGGAAGCGGCTGCAGTTACTTAGCAACGGCGCTCTGGAGCTAGAAGTCAGAATTCAATCAAAAACCATCACAAGTGGTTTTAAAATCACATTAAAAAAAAATCTCCGGCTTGTATTTTGTTGGGTTTTTTAAAGAAAATTATTTGTTTCTTAGTTAGATTCGTTTTTTTAAAATCAATTCAAAAACATTTTTTCAACCAGTTTAAAAGGAGGGAAAGACTGTATTCTTGTAGTTTTTAGCGAATTAAATAAGTTTATCGTGTTTGAATTGATCTTATAAAAACCACTTGTGATTGTTTTTGACTGAATTCTTGACTTCAAGCTCCGGAGTGCCGTTGCTAAGTAACTGCCGCCGCTTCCTGCACTGTCCTCTGGGCAGTTCAAATATTTGGGTCCCTGTGTGTGTGTCTGTGTTTAGTTTTGTTTTAATTTTAAAACAAAGTTATAGACTTCTTGCGTTTCTTGTCCAGTTGGGTAGGACCTGTACAGCTGACTAAATGACTTTTCTGTATAAATTCAAATCCAGAGTCCAAAGCTGGGAGGAAGGTGTTCTAAACTATCTCAGCACTTAGTGCCCTCAAATTTTACAGACCAAACATTTATCTTTTACGAAGCTTACTTCATGCCCCAAACAATGTATATACTATTAAATATTTGTCCTCAGGATGTGGGGGACGCGGGCAAGGCTACATTTGTTGCCCATCTATAGTTGCTCTGAGAAGCTGGTGGTCAGCTTTCTCCTTAAACCACTCCAGCCCTTGTGGCGATGGTGCACCCACCATGGTGTTAGGTAGGGAATTTCAGGATACTTACCCAGTGACGATGAACGGACGGCAATATATGCCCAAATCAGAATGGTGTGTGTGTGACTTGGAGGTCATGATGTTCCCGTGATAGTGCTGCTCCTGTCCTTCTCAGTGGTAGAAGTGGCAGGGGAGCAGGTGCTGTTGAAGTAACCTTGGTGATTTGCTGCAGTGCATCCTGTAGATTGTACATAAAGCAGCTTCAGTCTGCCGATGGTGGTGGAGGAGTGGATATCTGGGCTAGGTGCAGGGGCACTGATCAAGTGAACTGCTCTATTCTGGATAATATTGATCTTCCTGAGTTGTATTCAGCTGCACTCGTCCAGGTGAGTATTCCACCCCACTCCTGACTTGAGCCTCGTAGGTGGTGGAGAGGTTCTGAGATGTCAGGTGTTGAGCCACTGGTTGCAGAATATTCAGCTTTGGCCGTGCTCTTGCAGCCTTGCTGTTGAGATGGCTGGTCCAGTTCAGCTTCTGGGAAATCGTGACCCTCAAAATGTTGATAATGGGAGACTTGACAATGGAAGTATGGCCAAGGAGAGATGGCTGAGTTTTCTCTTGTTCAAGATGGTCTTTATCTGGCAGTTACGTGTTGCGAATGTTAGCTTCTACTTGTCAGCCCAGGCCTAGACTATTCCAACGCCCTCCCGGCCCGCCTCCCATCTTCCACACTCCATAAACTTGAGCTCATCCAAAACCCGGCTGCCCGTATCCTAACTCGCACCAAGTCCCGTTCACCCATCATCCCTGTGCTCGCTGACTTACATTGGCTCCCAGTCTGGCAACGCCTCAATTTTATCATTTTCATCCTTGTTTTCAAATCTCTCCATGGCCTTGCTCCTCCCTATCTCTGTAACCTCCTACAGCCCTCGGAGATGTCTGCGCTCCTCCAATTCTGGCCTCTTGCGCGTCCCCGATTTTAAATGCTCCACCATTGGCGCCCGTGCCTTCAGCTGCCTAGGCCCTAAGCTCTGGAAATCTGTCCCTAAACCTCACTGCCTCTCTACCCCTCTCTCCTCCTTTAAGATGCTCCTTAAAACCTACCTCTTTGACCAAGTTTTTGGTCACCTGTCCTAATATTTCCTTATGTGGCTCGGTGTCAAATTTTGTTTGATGACACTTCTGTGAAGCGCCTTGGGGCATTTTACTACGTTAAAAGTGCTATATAAATGCAAGTTGTTGTTGTAGATGCTATCGAGGTCTTGCTGTAGGATAGAATGGCTGCTTCCTTATTGGAGGAGTTGTGAATGGAGTTGTAGGATTGAATTGCCAATGTTGGAATAGCTGATCAACTTGTTAAAATTGAGCAGTAATGCTGATTTAAAAATAAATTATCATCAGTAACACAAGTGAAATTGCTGCTGTTTACTCTAAGTCCTGTATGGCCTATATTGCGAGCTTTAACAACCATGATTTTCTTACCAATATAGTTCCAATGGTAGTACAACAGAAATGCAACAACAATTTGCATATGCGTAAAGATTGATTCCGCAGGGAATTTCTGTGCATATATTTTAATTTTAATGGATGGAATTTCACTGGCTGTTTGCCTCTGCACCGCTCTCCACTGGGAGTGCTGTATCACCCCTACAGTAACCTTAATTTAAGGAACGTCTGTAGGTACTTCACGGGGAAAGAGGGAGCAGATATTGAGCAGGATTGGGGGAGAATTAGATAAGGTGACTAAAAGGATGATTGAAGATAAGTTTAGAAGACATTATTAAAGATAGGGAGAGATGTGGTAAAGCAGAGGTGTTTGGGCAAGTACTTACAGAGCACAGGAACATTTTAGTTGAAGATTCTGGTGCTGATTGTAGTGTGGAAGGAGAAGAGGCACATTGGAGTTGAAAGCATGGAGAGTAGGAGTTAGGACATGAGGGCTAAAGGAGGTTGTAGAAATATGGTGGATTGAGACCATCGAGTGAATTGTAAACAAGGATGAGAATTTTGAAATCAATGAACTGGGAGATGGGGAGTTAATGGAGGTCTGTGAGGGCAGAAGTTTTTTTTAATTTTTTTTATTCGTTTATGGGATGTGGGCGTCGCTGGCAAGGCCAGCATTTATTGCCCATTCCAAATTTCCCTTGAGAAGGTGGTGGTGAGCCGCCTTCTTGAACCGCTGCAATCTGTGTGCTGAAGGTACTCCCACAGTGCTGTTAGGGAGGGAGTACCAGGATTTTGACCCAGCGACGATGAAGGATCGGTGATATACTTCTAAGTCAGGATGGTGTGTGACTTGGAGGGGAACTTGGAGGTGGTGCTGTTCCCATGCGCCTGCTGCCCTTGTCCTTCTAGGTGGAAGAGGTCATGGGTTTGGGAGGTGCTGGCGAAGAAGCCTTGGCGAGTTGCTGCAGTGCATCTTGTAGATGGTGTCATGAATCTTATCATGACTCATGAAGTAACACTGGGCGGCCAGCTGGTGGCGCCGTCCAAGGAGTATAAATACTCGGGTGTGGGCCCAGCTTGCTCAGGACGTTTCTGTAAGTAGGAACTAGTGATGTAACTAGAAATCTCATGGTTTTGAAACAGTTGATTAAAGCCTTGTTTTATACTCAAACCAAGTGCTCAGTAGTCTTTTTACATCAATTTAATCAACTGTGTATCGGCTCCACGCTCTGAGTAATTTCGGGAACAGCCAGCTACGACTTCAACTGCAGAAGGGAACTCCGATGTAGTAATCAATCCATCATGGACAAACTACTCAGACCCGCTCGTCTTGACCTGGACCCGAATTCACCTACAACTGCTAAGGTATGGAAACACTGGTATCGTACCTTCAGCAACTTCCTCAGGGTGTGTGGTGAGAATGTTCCTGATAAATTAGAGATACTTGCCAATTATGTATCTCCTCATGTGTTTGACTATATCAAAGACTGTAGACTATGACTCCGCTATCTTAATATTACAGCAACTATATGTTAAGGCCCCAAATGAAATTTTTGCTCGGCATCTACTGGCCACTACTCGACAACAACCCGGGGAATCACTTGACGAATTCCTTCAAAAGCTTCGCAGGCTCAGTAAGGATTGTAATCTTAAAGCTGTCACAGCTGAGCAGTACCAGAAGGAGCTAATTCGTGATTCTTTTATTAACGGAATTACGTCTCCCTTCATATGCCAGCGTCTGTTGGAGAATAAAACCCTCGAATTACAGGCTGCCTATGACCAGGCATGTTCCCTGGAATTAGCAAAGAGGAATGCAGATACCTATCTTTTACCACGTGCACGGGATGCTGCTATCACTTTTTTAATGACTCCTTCGATAGGTCTCGGGCGGAAGCCCTCACGGATGATGACTCTAACCTAGCGGATGACAACCCTACCCTAGAAGCCTTCACTGATGACGACCCTGCCCTAGCGGCATCTTGGCAATCTGGAAGGAAGTGTTTCTTCTGTGGAGGTACATTCCACTATAGGAAATTTTGTCCTCGCAACGCAACCTGCAATCATTGCAGTAAGAAAGGTCACTTTTCTAAGGTATGCCAGTCAAGAGCCTCTGTTAGTAAGAAAGGCCACTTTTCTAAGGTATACCGGTCGAGAGCCCCTGTTAGTTTTGCAGCTACTATCTATAAAACTGCTCCTCCCCCAAGAACCATTACTAAGGTTACAGCTGCAATCTATAAAACTGCTCCTCCCCCAAGAGCCACTACTAAGGTTACAGCTGTCAAGAGTAAAACTGCCCCTCCTCCCATCACAGCTGTTTTTCCCCAAAGTCTGTCCCATGCAGCCATGAAGGTTTCGGTAAATGGACACATTTTGAGTGCACTAATCGACTCATGCAGCTCTGACAGCTTCATTAGTGAGCAGGCTGTCAGTAAGTTAAAACTGCGTATTTACCCCTCGGACAGGGAAATTGCAATGGCTCTGACGACACTGACCACCAATTCTTCCGGCTTTTGTCTTGTTGACCTTATTCTCAATGGCCGCACTTATTTCTCCACCCGGCTCGGGGTGCTCAAAAACCTATGCAGTGATGTGCTCCTGGGACAGGATTTCCAGAAACAACACAAAAGATTCACTTTAGAGTTCGGAGGGTCAAAGCCGGAGCTTACTATTTCCAAAGTACCGTTTTGTGCGCTTTCGGCGGCTTCGCTCGACGAGCCCTCCTTGTTTACCAATCTTTCCCCCGATGTAAGCCCATAGTCACTAAATCATGACGTTTCAGCCAAGATGATCAATCCTTTATCGAGGTAGAAATCTCTTGCCTTCTAGCTGACGGTATCATTGAGCCATGTTCATCTTCCTGGCGGGCTCAAGTCGTTGGTAAAAATCCTCTGAAGCAACACAAGAAACGTCTTTGCATCGATTACTCGCAAAATATTAACCAGTATACCGACCTGGATGCCTACCCACTACCAGGCATCGATAACATAGAAGATAGGAGCAGGAGTAGGCCATTCGGCCCCACAAGCCTGCTCCGCCATTCAATGCAATCATGGCTGATCATCCAAATTCAGTACCCGTTCGCTGCTTTCTCCCCAAACCCCTTGATCCCTTTAACCTTAAGAAATATATCCAACTCCTTCTTGAATATATTTAATGAATTGGCCTCTACTGCCTTCTGTGGTAGAGAATTCCACAGCTTCACCACTCTCTGGGTGAAGAAATTCCTCCTAATTTCTGTCCTAAATGGCCTACCCCTTATCCTTCGACTGTGACCCCTGGCTCTGGACTCCCCGACCATCAGGAACGTCCTTCCTGCATCAAGTCTGTCCAGTCCTGTCAGAATTTTATAAGTTTCAATGAGATCCCCTCTCATTCTTCTAAACTCCAGCGAGTACCAGCCCAATCGACCCAATCTCTCCTCATACGTCATTCCTGCCATCCCAGGTATCAGCCTGGTGAATCTTCGCTGAACTCCTTCCATGGCAAGAACATCCTTCCTCAGATAAGGCGACCAAAATTGCACACAATACTCAAGATGTGGTCTCACCAAGGCCCTGTACAACTGCAGCAAGACATCCTTGTTCCTGTACTCAAACCCTCTCGCTACGAAGGCCAACATACCATTTGCCATCTTAACCGCCTGCTGCACCTGCATGCTTACCTTCAGCGACTGGTGCACAAGGACAACCAGGTCTCGTTGCACTTCTTTTGCCACCAAAGTGGATAACCTCACATTTATCCACGTTATATTGCATCTGCCATGCTTCTGCCCAATCACCCAACCTGTCACAGAATCACAGAATCACAGAATCTACAGTGCAGATAGAGGCCATTTCGGCCCATTGAGCCTGCACCGACACATATCCCACCCTACCCCCGTAACCCCACGTATTTAATCCCCTAACACCAAGGGTCAATTTATCATAGCCAAATCAACCTAACCTGCACATCTTTGGACTGTGGGAGGAAACCGGAGCACTCGGAGGAAACCCACGCAAACACGGGGAGAATGTGCAAACTCCACACAGTCGCCCGAGGCCAGATTTGAACCCGGGTCCCTGGCGCTGTGAGGCAACAGTGCTAACCACTATCCAAATCATCCTGGAGTTTCTCAGCATCCTCCTCACAGCACACACGCCCACCCAGCTTTGTGTCATCTGCAAATTTGGAGATATTACATCTAGTTCCCTTGTCTAGATCATTAATATATATTGTGAATAGCTGGGGTCCAAGGACCGATCCCTGCGGTACCCCACTAGTCACTGCCTGCCACTCGGAAAAAGACCCGTTTACTTCAACTCTTTGCTTTCTGTCTGCCAACCAGTTCTCTATTCAAGTCAATACCTTGCCCCCAATCCCATGTGCCTTAACTTTACACGCTAATCTCTTATGCGGGACCTTATCGAAAGCCTTCTGAAAGTCCAAATACACCACATCCACTGGTTCTCCCTTATCTATTTTACCAGTTACATCCTCAAAAAATTCCAACAGATTAGTCAAGCATGATTTATCTTTTGTAAATCCATGTTGACTTTGTCCGATCCTGTCACTGTTTTCCAAGTGCTCTGCTATTACATCTTTTATAATGGACTCTAGCATTTTCCCCACTACCGATGTCAGGCTGTAATTCCCCGCTTTCTCCCTACCACCTTTTTTGAATAGTGGGGTAACATTAGCTACCCTCCAATCCATGGGTACTGTTCCAGATTCCATCAAATGTTGGAAGATGATCAGCAATGCATCTACTATTTCTAGGCCTACTTCCTTAAGTACCCTAGGATGTAGATTATCAGGCCCTGGGGATTTATCGGCCTTCAATCCCATCAATTTCCCTTACACCATTTTCCTACAAATACTGATTTCTTTCAGTTCCTCCCTTTCATCAGACCCTATGTTCCCCGACATCTCTGGGAGGTTATTTGTGTCCTCCTTTGTGAAGACAGAACCAAAATATGTATTTAATTGGTCTGCCATTTCTTTGTTCCCCATTATAAATTCCTCTGATTCTGACTGCAAAGGACCTATGCTTGACTTCACCAATCGTTTTCTCTTCACATATCTATAAAAGCTTTTACAGTCAGTTTTTTTGTTCCCAGAAAGCTTACTCTCATATTCTATTTTCCCCTTCTTAATTAATCCCTTTGTCCTCCTTTGTTGAATCCTAAACTGTTCCCAATCCTCAGATTTACTGCTTTTTCTGGCCAATTTATATGTACTCTCCTTGGACCTTATGCTATCCCTAATTTCCCTTGTTAGCCATGGTTGAGTCACCTTTTTTGTTTTATTTTGATGTCAAACTGGGATGAACAAATTCTTTTGTTCATCCATGCAGTCTTTGAATGTTTGCTGTTGCCTATCCACTGTCAACCCTTTGAGTGACATTCCCCAATCAATCCTACCCAACTCGCGCCTCATACCATCATAGTTTCCTTTATTTAAATTCAGGACCCTAGTCTCTGAGTCAACGACTTCATTCTCCATCTTAATGAAGAATTCGATCATATTATGATCGCTCCGACCCAAGGGGCCTCGTGCAACAAGATTGCTAATTAATCCTTTCTCGTTACATAACACCCAGTCTAACATAGCCTGATCTCTGGTTGGTTCCTCGACATATTGGTCCAGCAAACCATCCCGTAAACACTCCAGGAATTCCTCCTCCACAGTATTGATACTAATTTGGTTAGCCCAATCTATATGTAGATTAAAGTCACCCATGGTGACTGCTGTGCCCTTATTGCATGCTTCTCTAATTTCCCTTTTAATCCCAACCCCAACCTCAGCATTACTGTTTGGAGGTCTATATACCACTCTCACTAACGTTTTCTGCCCCTTGGTATTTCTCAGTTCTACCCATACAGATTCCACATCATCAGAGCTAATATCCTTCCTTACAATTGTGTTAATCCCTTCTTTAACCAGCAATGCTACCCCACCTCCCTTTCCTTTTTGCCTATCTTTCCTGAATATTGAATACCCCTGGATGTTGAGTTCCCAACCTTGGCCACCCTGGAGCCATGTTTCCGTAATCCCATTCAAATCATAGTCGTTTACCTCTATTTGCGCAGCTAATTCATCCACCTTATTACGAATGCTCCTCGCATTAAGGCACAGAGCCTTCAGGCTTGTTTTTTTAACGCTCTTAGACCTATTAGAATTATTATTTATTGTGGCCATGTTTGATTTAAACTGTTGATTTCTCTGACTGCCACTTTTGTTTTTCTCCTTCCTATCTTTTGCTTTTATCCTTGTTTCCCTTTCCTCTGTCCCCCTACTCAGGTTCCAAACTCCCTGCCATTTTAGTTTAAACCCTCCCCCAGAGCACTAGCAAACACTCCCCCTAGGACATCGGGCCCGGCCCTGCCCAGGTGCAAACCGTCTGGTTTGAACTGGTCCCACCTCCCCCAGAACCGGTTCCAATGTCCCAGGAATTTGAATCCCTCCCCCTTGCACCATTCCTCTAGCCACGTATTCATCTGAAATATCCTTCTATTTCTATTCTGACTAGCACGTGGCACTGGTAGCAATCCTGAGATTACTACCTTTGAGGTCCTATTTTTAAATTTACCTCCTAACTCCCTATATTCAGCTTTTAGGACCTCATCCTGTTTTTTACCTATATCGTTGGTACCTATATGCACCACGAAAACTGGCTGTTCACCTTCCCCTTCCAAAATGTTCTGCAGCCGCTCTGAGACATCCTTGACCCTTGCACCAGGGAGGCAACACACCATCCTGGAGTCTCGTTTGCGGCCGCAGAAACGCCTATCTATTCCCCTTACAATAGAATTCCCTATTACTATAGCTCTACCCCTCTTTTTCCTCCCGTCCTGTGCAGCAGAGCCACCCCTGGTGCCAGGAAGTTGGCTGCTGCTGCCTTCCTCTGATAAGCCATTCCCCCCAACAGTACTCAAAGTGGTGTATCTGTTTGAGAGGGGGATGTCCACAGGGGACCCCTGCACTACCTGCCTGCGCCCAGTACTCTGTCTGTTGGTCACCCCTCCCCTTTCTGCCTGTCCAACCTTTGCCTGCGGTGTGACCAACTGCTTAAACGTGATATCCACGACGTCCAGAGCATCGCGAATGGTCCAGTATGTATCCAATCGCAGCTCCAGTGCCACAATGTGGTCTGCCAGTAGCTGCAGCTGGACACACTTCCTGCACACATAGTTGTCAGGGACACAGGAAGTGTCCCTGAGTTCCCACATAGCGCAGGAGGAGCATACCACGGGGCCGGGCTCTCCTGTCATGACTTACCCTTTAATTAATTGAAATTAAATTAAATCAAATCAATCCCACCAATTACACTACAGTTAAATGGTATATTTAAGGGCCCTGATTTACCAACAGTCCCTGCTACACCACAGAGCTTAGAAACTATAAACCACAGAGATAAAGTTTAAAAAGAGAGAAATACTCACCATCCAATCACTTACCTGCTTTCTGGTTACGTCACACTTCGATTACTTTTTACTTCTCTCCCTCCCTCTGTGTTCGGAGATTGGAGATTAGTACGCCCTGAGGCCTACCTGGTCTCTGGCGCCTCTTTTATACCTCGCCGCTCTGCCGAGTCTCCCGCCGCTCTGAGGCCTACCTGGTCTCTGGCGCCTCTTTTATACCTCGCCGCTCCGCTGAGTCTCCTGCCGCTCTGACGCTTACCTGGTCTCTGGCGCCTCTTTTATACCTCGCCGCTCCGCCGAGTCTGCCACCGCTCTCGCCGCTCTGAGGCCTACCTGGTCTCTGGCGCCTCTTTTATACCTCGCCGCTCCGCCGAGTCTGCCACCGCTCTCGCCGCTCTGAGGCCTACCTGGTCTCTGGCGCCTCTTTTATACCTCGCCGCTCCGCCGAGTCTCCCGCCACTCTCGCCGCTCTGAGGCCTACCTGCTCTCTGGCGCCTCTTTTATACCTCGCTGCTCCGCCGAGTCTGCCACCGCTCTCGCTGCTCTGAGGCCTACCTGGTCTCTGGCACCTCTTTTATACCTCGCCGCTCCGCCGAGTCTCCCGCCGCTCTGGCCGCTCTGAGGCCTACCTGGTCTCTGGCGCCTCTTTTATACCTCGCCGCTCCGCTGAGTCTCTCGCTGCTCTGAGGCCTACCTGGTCTCTGGCGCCTCTTTTATACCTCGCCGCTCCGCCGAATCTCGCGCCACTCTCGCCGCTCTGAGGCCTACCTGGTCTTTGGCGCCTCTTTTATACCTCGCCGCTCCGCCGAGTCTCCCGCCGCTCTCGCCACTCTGACATCGTCAATAACCTTGCCAACTACAAGGTATTTTCAACTTTTGATTTAAAGAGCGCATACCATCAAGTACCTTTAAAGGACTCTGACAAAATGTATACGGCCTTTGAGGCCAATGGTCAGCTTTATCAGTTTTGTCGCCTTCCATTTGGGGTCGCCAACGGGATGGCCGTCTTTCAACGGGCAATGGATAGCCTAGTCAAACAGGAGAACTTAACGGACACTTTTCCATATTTGGATATTATCACCATCGCTGGGCATGACCAGAAGGAGTATGATGCCAACCTCCAGATATTTTTTGACGTTCTCCGTCGTCACAACTTAACCTTAAATGAGTCCAAATCTGTGAAATCGGTACCATCAGTCAACATCCTTGGCTACTGGGTGGGCAACGGTGTCATCAAACCGGATCCGGAGCGACTTCGTCCGCTTCAGGAGCTCCCTCCCCCTACGAATCTTGGCTCTCTTCGTTGGGCACTCGGCATGTTCGCCTATTATGCAAAGTGGATACCCCACTTCTCCGACAAGATCCAGCCCCTGCTTCACGCAAAGTCATTTCCGTTGGAGGCAACGGTTATTTCAGCTTTCAACCTCCTCAAGCGACAACTGGAAAAAGCCACGCTTCATTTCATTGATGAAAATCTCCCTTTCGTGGTCGAGTGCGATGCATCAGATGTGGCGATCTCGGCTACCTTGAATCAAGGTGGTCGACCCGTTGCATTTCTGTCCAGAACTTTGCAGGGTAGCGAGCTCCATTATCCTCCTGTCGAGAAGGAGACTACGGCTATCATCGAAGCAGTACGTAAATGGAGTCATTTTCTCGCTCGTCGCCATTTCATGCGCTCTGCGCTCTGTGGCCTTTATGCTGGATAACCGGAAACGCACTAAGATCAAGAATAACAAAATACAACTCTGGAGGATGGAATTGGCCGCCTTTGGCTACACCATACATTATCGACCCGGCAAAGAGAATGTGGCCCCAGATACCCTCACGCGTGCATTCTGCTCTTCTATGTCAACTTCGACTCTTGTGGACCTTCATACTGACTTGTGCCATCCTGGCGTTACCCATATGTTACACTTTGTGCGATCTAAAAATCTCCCATTTTCTACAGAAGATGTGAAAAGAACATGCTCCACCTGTAGAATTTGTGCAGAATTAAAACCGCAATTCTTCCGTCTGTCGGATGGCTCGCTCATACACGCTATGCAGCCTATGCAGCGACTCAGCATTGACTTTAAAGGGCCATTGCCTTCCTCAACACGAAACACCTACTTGCTTACTATAGTGGATGAATATTCACGCTTTCCCTTTGCTTTCCCCTGTCCCAATATGCTTACTTCCACAGTGATCAAATGCCTCGATCAAGTCTTTTCCCTTTGCAGTATGGCCAATTTCATCCACTCTGATTGGGGTCCCTCCTTCATGTCAAGTGAACTCAAAAGTTATCTTTCCCAACGGGGAATCGCCACAAGTAAAACGACACCGTATCATCCCATCGGTATTGGACAGGTTGAGAGATACAACGCTATCATTTGGAACGCTGTTCGTCTTGCACTGAGGTCACGCAACCTACCAGGCCAGCAGTGGGAAACTATGCTCCCTGACGCGTTGCATTCCATCAGGTCTCTTCTTTCTACGTCCACCAATGTCACTCCTCATGAGCGATTCTTCAGGTTCCAGCGTCGCTCCACTCATGGGACGTCCCTACCGTCATGGTTGGCAGCTCCCGGCCCTGTGCTGCTCCGAAGATTCGTCCGATCTTCCAAAAACGATCTCCACGTCGATGAGGTGGAACTAACGAACGTTAATCCCACTTACGCGCACGTGCGGTACCCTGATGGCCGGGAGTCCACCATTTCACTCCGAGATCTGGCTCCCTCTCCAACCAGTCCCACGGACCCAACTGGTAGAGGAACCCATGGTAATGATGCCGACGCTCTGCGCTCCTTTGAGGATGACGCCCTACCTGGGACATCAAGGGATCTGCAGGCTACTCCACTGGATCAACTCGGGGAGCCGAGCGCTTCCCATGGGATGGCCACCTGAAGCCAGGACGCCGGTCAATCCCCGGCTACCAACCAAGATGACGCCAGCTCTGCGCCTGTGGGGACCCGCACCCGGAGTCACGATCTCCCCAGTCTTCCGCAGGTCGAGTAAGGCGACACGGGTCCCGTCGATCTACCAGTACGGACCAAGCGACCCAGGGACCAAGACACGGTCTGAGGAGACGTGCCTTCCAGCCACAAGCGAAGGTCTAAAAGACTGCACCTATTCGTGGTCCGCCTAATCCATTAGAAGGAAGTCGTCGGACTTCCAAAACTTTCAGGCGGGAAGGATGTCATGAATCTTATCATGACTCATGAAGTAACACTGGGCGGCCAGCTGGTGGCGCTGTCCAAGGAGTATAAATACTCGGGTGCGGGCCCAGCTTACTCAGGATGTTTCTGTAACCAGGAACTAGTGATGTAACTAGAAATCTCATGGTTTTGAAACAGTTGATTAAAGCCTTGTTTTATACTCAAACCAAGTGCTCAGTAGTCTTTTTACATCAGATGGTACACACTGCAGCCACGGTACGCCGGTGGTGGAGGGAGTGAATCTTTAAGGTGCTGGATGGGGTGCCAATCAAGTGGGCTGCTTTGTCCTGGATGGTGTTGAGCTTCTTGAGTGTTGTTGGAGCCGCACTCATCCAGGCAATTGGAGAGTACTCCATCACACTTCTTACTTGTGCCTTGTAGATGATGGAAAGGCTTTGGGGAGTCAGGAGGTGAGACACTCGCCACAGAATACCCAGCCTCTGACCTGCTCTTGTTGCCACCATATTTATGTGGCTGGTCCAGTTAAGTTTCTGGTCAGTGGTGACCCCCCCAGGATGTTGATGGTGGGGGATTCGGCGATGGTAATGCCGTTGAATGTCAGGGGGCGGTGGTTAGACTCTCGCTTGTTGGAGATAGTCATTGCCTGGCACTTCTGTGGCGCGAATGTTACCTGCGACTTATCAACCCAAGCCTGAACATCGTCTAGGTCTTGTTGCATGCGGGCATGGACTGCTTCATTATCTGAGGAGTTGTGAATGACACTGAACACAGTGCAGTCATCAGCGAACATCCCTATTTCTGACCTTATGTTGGAGGGAAGATCATTGATGAAGCAGCTGAAGATGGGTGGGCCTAGGACACTGCCCTGAGGAACTCCTGCAGCAATGTCCTGGGGCTGTGATCATTGACCTTCAATCACCACAACCATCTTCCTTTGTGCTAGGTATGACTCCAGCCAGTGTAGAGCTGTCCCCCCGATTCCCATTGACATCAGTTTTACTAGGGCTCCCTGATGCCACACTCGGTCAAATGCCGCCTTGATGTCTAGAGCAGTCACTCGCACCTCACCTCTGGAATTCAGCTCCTTTTGTCCATATTTGGACCAAGGCTGTAATGAGGTTGGGAGCCGAGTGGTCTTGGCAGAACCCAAACTGGGCATCAGTGAGCAGGTTATTGGTGAGTAAGTGTTGCTTGATAGCACTGTCGATGACACCTTCCATCACTTTGCTGATGATTGAGAGTAGACCTATGGGGCGGTAATTGTCCGGATTGGATTTGTCCTGCTTTTTGTGGACAGGACATACCTGGGCAGTTTTCGGATAGGTGCCAGTGTTGTAGCTGTACTGAAACAGCTTGGCTAGAGGCACGGCTAGTTCTGGAGCATAAGTCTTCAGCACGATAGCCGGGATGTTGTCAGGGCCCATAGCCTTTGCTGTATCCAGTGCGCTGAGCTGTTTCTTGATATCATAGGGAGTGAATCGAATTCGCTGAAGATTGGCTTCTGTGATGGTGGGGACCTCGGGTGTAGGTGTTAAGTATGCAAGAATTACTAAGGGATAGGATACTGGCAGCAGAGTTCATGGTTTTAATAGAAAACAATGGACATTCATTGCAATACTGTATGTTATAAAATGTGCTTATGTAAGGTGGATAGCGAGTTATATTGCCGGTGTGTTGGATTCTGAAATTGAAAAAAAAAGTCTGAATGGCCCAGATATTCCGATCCCTACGGGTGGGTACGCGCTATGTACCCACCTGCAGGGACATCAGAAATGCCAGTTTCAGGCATGTGAAGCGCATGCGCTGGAAACCGGCATTTCCGATCTGTCAAGAAAGCTCTTGACAGATCCTCCAGCTGCCCTGGAGAAGGGGCTCTGCGGGCGGATAGTTCCACTTTTTGGAGACCCTGTGTCCACAGAAAACCCTTAGGGGGAAAAATTAAGTATCGCCCCGTTTGGGGCGTCATTATCGGCCGTGCGCAAAATTTAGCGCCTGGCGCTAATTATCGCCTCCGATAGCAAACTTGGCTTTTATCACCCCTGGAGGTGATTGGAGCGCTAAATCAGGCGCTTCACACCTGTCTTAAGGCGCAAAGGCCGAGGAGCGAGGCGCTACCTCAGAGCGCTGGTGAAGCAAGGAAGGGCAAATCAAAATGAACCTGCAAAGTGCTGCTCAGTACTCAAAACTCCTTCTCCAGAAGTCTCTCTCTCCCTCTCAGAATGCGTGGTGCAAAAATGTCACCGACAAAAAAAAGCAGGAAGCAGTCACCTTTAAATAGTGCCCCCCCAGTCTCTTTCTGACAGCAAAACGCTCCCCTCAACCTGTCGTTGCTAGCGGCAGGCGGTAAGGCAGGGGGCGCCACTCAATATCCGGTCCAGGACGATACCAGGGCGTTGCGCACTCGACTGACGTCACGATCTGCCAGCGCAGGAGATCGTGGCGGTAGTGTTTAGGCGCTAGCTGCTTTGCGCCCCAATTGGCGCCCTCTTAAGGCGCTAACGGGAGGCGCAAACAACTGAATTTCCCCCCCCCTACAATTCTTACGCCTGGTAAAAGCAGGTTAAGAGTTGAAAAAAGTTTAAAAAAAAATTTTTTTCACTGATTTATCATTTAAAAATACTTTTAAAAAAGGTAAGTTTATTTTTAGCCCTGTAAAAACGTAAATTTTTTTTTTTTAATTTAATTTTTGCTTAAAATACTTAATTTATTGTAATTTCAAGTTATTTTAAAAATGTGATTAAAAAAAAAATGTATTTAAAGTTTTACTATGTTTTTGGGGTAATCTCCATTCATATATTTGACAGGTCTTCCTGTCAAGTGTATGAAGGGAGATTCCCTTCTTTGATTGGCTCCCCATGGCCCACGTGACCCAAGGGACGCTGCAAACTACCTGCGCCTCTGGGATACCTGGGCCCTGCACACTTGGAGTTTGGAGAGGCCCAGGAGCGGAAGTGTGTGCGTCCCGGGAGCCCTCAGGTAAGGGCGTCGATTTTTCCAGATCGCAGTCCTCTGCCCGTGGGAGGCCTGCGATCGGAAAATACGGGCCAATACTTCCCTTCCCTTCCCTGAAGGGGTAAGTTTGTATATCTTTGATGTGTTTTATGGGTACAGAGAGAAGACTGGTCAGACGTGACCACATGACTCAGTGCCTCATGATGACAAATAAGAAGCCACATTGACAGCATCTGTGGTGTGGTCCATGGATAGAATCGTCTTGCCTTTATCTAACTAGTGTAGTATGGACAGATACTAATGGGAGAGGAGAATTACAAAGCAAAGGTGTTGTACACCTGTACAGATATGGCCTCAGAACCCACCTAAATGGGGAAATAGTAATTTGACAGTAGCTGTCAAACATCACATTTACCTGTACAAACGGGAACATCCTGAGGCAATACAAAAGGTTACTGCATGTAAAATTAGTGAGAAGCATGGAACTGAAACCAGAAGATCAACTGTAAGTGATGTTTATAGTTGAAAGGGAAGTGACTGGCAGTTGAACAAAGTGGTCAGGCTTCAAAGAGAAAGCACTATCCTAAATATGAGCATATAGATCCAGCATTGTGTACGTGATTCAGTAATCTCAGAGCCTACAATGTGGGGGTCAATCATGACATGCTCATTACCAAAGCAAAAATGTTTGATGATGACTTGGGCAGTAATGACTGACTTTGTAGGCTCATGTGCAGTTTTAAGAAATTGTAATTCATTGGCTTTACAGTGATAAAAGGAGATGTGACTGCGGGTAAACTTGACAGCCGGACAAAGCAAGTTAATAGGCTTTTTCACCAACTCTGCAGCCAAAGATATTTGCTATTTTCACAACTGTTACCATGATGTAATCTTTGTAGAATGTTAAACTTTTAGATCTTAAACTTTGAATCTTTTGAGTACATGTCTTACAATGGCTATGTGACCTGAGTAATATTATTATAGTGTTATAATGGAAATCACATTAGACTGTGTGAATGTGCATCACTGCTACAAGTTTAGGATCTTGCCTTGGATGCTCTCTTGGCTACAATGGTTCTAGTCACGTCCATTGAGGGGTGTGCTCGTATTGCTGAATGTCCAACTGTACAATAGAGTAACCTGGGGTGCAACAATAGTACCCCTTTGTGGTCTGAATTGAATATTTGTGTGTTTTGCACGTGTGCTTCTTCAGTATCTTTGACAGCATACTGAGAAAACAGTTGGTGAGACAAGGACAGATCCAAATCATTAAGTGGCTTTATTTCACAGTGAGTGAACATACATGATCAGACTCACTTCGTTCAATCAGTACAACTTATTTTCACTTAGCAATACAAAATAATAAATTTGCTACACTTCCCTACATCAGCAGGCCATCTTACTTGAATTAAACAAAATAAATTCTAACTAAATAAATACACTTTTGCGTACTAAACGTCAGAGCATGGTCAAAACTTGGCCTCACAGCTTCTTGATTGAAGTTTGACCAGCTTTGCTGGACCTGAGTGACTGCCTGTGTCTCTGGTTTAATTTCTTTCTGTCACAGCTTGAAGTCCCACATAAGAGGTTAGTGTGCAAAATTAAAGCTCATGGGATTGGGGGTAATATACTGGCATGGATTAAAAATTGGTTAACAGACAGGAAACAGAGAGTAGGAATAAATGGGTCTTTTTCGGGGTGGCAGGCGGTGACTAGTGAGGTACCGCAGGGATCAGTGCTTGGGCCCCAGCTATTCACAATATATATCAATGATTTGGATGAGGGAACCAAATGTAATATTTCCAAGTTTGCTGACGACACGAAACTAGGTGGGATTGTGAGTTGTGAGGAGGATGCAAAGAGGCTTCAAGGCAATTTAGACAAGTTGAGTTAGTGGGCAAATACATGACAGATGCAGTATAACGTGGATCAATGTGAAGTTATCCACTTCGGTAGAAAAAACCGAAAGGCAGAGTATTATTTAAATGGTGATAGATTGGGAAATGTTGATGTACAAAGGGACCTGGGTGTACTTGTACACCAGTCACTGAAAGCAAACATGCAGGTGCAGCAAGCACTTAGGAAGGCAAATGGTATGTTGGCCTTCATTGCAAGAGGATTTGAGTACATGAGCAAGGATGTCTTACTACAGTTATACAGGGCCTTGGTGAGACCACACCTGGAGTACTGTGTGCAGTTTTGGTCTCCTTACCTAAGAAAGGATGTACTTGCCATAGAGGGAGTGCAGCGAAGGTTCACCAAACTGATTCCTGGGATGGCAGGACTGTCGTATGAGGAGAGATTGGGTCGACTAGAGTTTAGAAGAATGAGAGGGGATCTCATTGAAACGTATAAAATTCTGACAGGGCTAGACAGACTGGAGGATGTTTCCCCTGGCTGGGGGTCTAGAACGAGGGGTCACAGTCTCAGGATATTTAGGACATTTAGGACTGAGATGAGGAGAAATTTCTTCACTCAGAGGGTGGTGAACCTGTGGAATTCTCTACCACAGAAGGAGATAGATAGATTTCTAGACACAAAAGGCATCAAGGGGTATGGGGAGAGAGCGGGAATATGGTATTGAGATAGAGGATCAGCCATGATCATATTGAATGGCAGAGCAGGCTCGAAGGGCCGAATGGCCTACTCCTGCTCCTATTTTTCTACGTTCTATGTTTTCTAAGGGGCCAGAGACTAACACAATGGATGTGAGGTATCCATTGCCAAGGCAGGAAAACATATTGGCCCAGAAATTCGGGTCCCAACGCATGAGTACGGACGGAGTACTCACGCATGGACTCGATGGAAGTGCCGGAATCTTGCATGCACTACGCATGCGCGGGAAACCGGCACTTCCGATCCTCTGAACCAAGGGGTTCAGAGGTCGAACGCATGCGCGCAGGAGTCTGCGCGGCGCGTTGAACTTCCTTTTTTTTTTCAGGTTTTAATGTGCGGGTAAGTGTACATTTTAGAAATGTAAAAAGCAGCCGTAAGGACTTCATTTTCAAAGGTAAGTGGTCAATTATTTAAAGTTAAAACATTTTTTCCACAGGTTTTTTACTTTTAAATACTTTAAAACAAGGTAAGTTTAGTTTTAGCCCCATTTTTTTATAAAATTATTTTTTTCAAAAATTTAAATTTTTGTTTAAAATAGTTATTTAATGTCATTTATAGTTTATTTACAAAGTGTGATGTTTTTAAAAAAATTATTTGAAGGTAAAGTACAGTTTTACAGCCTCAGCATTTATACGTTTTGACAGGTCTATCTGTCAAGACTTATGAATGGAGCATTCCATGGTCCGATTGGCTGCCTGTTGCTCACGTGATCCCAGGGGACGCTTCGCACTAACTACGCCCCTGGGACACGCCAGCATAGCGCGCCGGCCTCTGGGACAGGCCTCGGAGAGGAATTCCACGCAGGCCAAGAGGTCAACTGCCGGCGCGCTAGGTAAGTGTAGGTCGGGGGCTTGCACCCGCGGGAAGCCCCCGACCCGAATTTCTGGGCCATGTACAGTCTTTGGGGAAAACAACTTTGATTATATTATTTAACCACTTTTTGTCATGGTGCTCTTTTATCTAAACTTGTGTGAATACACTTTGCTTTAAAAACCTAGCATTTAAAATAATTACCTTTCCAAATCTTTTAGTCTCTAGTGAGGTATCATTTCAGCAAGAAATCCTGAATGGCAGCTGCCATTTCAACACTGAGATATATCATCAGAAATCAACGTGTTCTCCTCGCAGATATAACTGTAAATCATTCAACAGGACCACCTCATTTTACACACACGACAGTTTAGTTTCTGCCCTCGAACATTGCATCTCATCTTCAATAAATGCATGTTTGAATCAACAACTTCTACAAAGCACAAGAAGGTGCTGATGCAATGTTGTACTGAGCTAATTGACAGTGGTGAAGAACCAAAGTGCATCAACTCAAAGCAAAGAAATTGCTCCATGGATGGTTTCTGGAATGGTGACATGTATTATGACACAAGATTTTTACTATCATATCGTAACCGTCCTCAACACTGAGATGATTGGTAGTAGAAGAGGGGGTACAAACATGGGGGCACAAAAATGATGGCTGTTTCCCACCTTGAGGGATACGAAACATTTGATATTGCGGATGATCAGATTCTCAGTACTCTCTGATTCTGACAGCGGAGACAATGATGACAGCTCACATGATGTATTTAATTCTCATTAACCTAACTGAATAGAGCAGAAGAAGCGCTTGAGGCTTAACATCACAAGAAGCTTGTAAAAACTCAAACAGTTTGGTTAAAAAAAAAGTTCTCTGTTAATATTGCTCATGATGAAGAGAAAATTATTTCGTTTATTTTTAAACCAGTCAGTCACTCATTGCATGTTACCAACTTGGTGCAGGTTTTCATTACTGTAGAAAGTCTGGCGCTTACATTTTCAGCATGCAACACTTCAAATTCTGCTGTTTGCCACACCCACACCGTTTGTCATTGACCAGGTTAGGTTGCCTGGCACTTCTCACCACGACCATGCTCACATGGTACTGTTTCCTTGGTAGATCTTAGGTGGGTGGCAACCTTTCAGCCAGTTGGACTCCCAATGCTGAGATGCCTTCCAGCCAATCAGTGGTAACTAAACCATGCACAGCGCCTCACTATAGCACTGAACACGAATGAATAATATGATCACTGGAGTTCATTCAATGAGCTTTACATGCATTTTGCATGTTATCATTATTCAGTCGCAAAGCACTGGTCAGTGCAGGACGATTAACTGTGGAGACATAGCTATGGTACAGTGCTTATTTTATTGTCTGAAAACCAGAAACGGTCAGGGATTTTATATAATGTTTAAATTAACTGTTTAATTATTCTTTCCTTTGGGGTTCTTTCTTCCTCTGCTGAGCAGAGTGACAGTGTCAGTAGTCATCAAAATGGAGCCTAATCCTCTCATCACCTGATGTCCACATGTGCCTGAGACCAACCAGCTCAGCAAAGACCAGTGTCGGGAGTCCCCGCCCCCTCGCTCCCGCCCCACCCCTTCTGACATGGCTGGCCTTGTTAGGGGTGGGCAGAGGACATGCCTCGTCCAAGACTGAGCCTGATTTCCTAACTAAGGTCAGGACCAGCACATCTGGGCCTGGCCTTTCTCCTGTACTACTGACTGGGAAAACAGCTAAGGAAGCTGGACTCCTGTATCACTAAAGACACAGCACCCTTCACAAATCATTCTTTCAACAACCTTGTGAGTACTGCAATTGTTTTTTTAATAAAAAAGTTATCAAATGAAGGGTACTGTATAAATTCCTCCATGGTCCGGTGGGTAAAGGCACTGAATATAGTGCTAAGCCACACTGATCAGAAGGCCTCAGATTCAATTCTTGGTTTGTGCAGAGTTAACTGATCCTGGCTGGCCTAGAAGTTGGTGTGCTACAATTGACCACACAACTTCTGGGCTAGAGAGGAGAAACATCAGCCAGGATTTCTGCTCCTATTTTTTTTTTATTGATCCCTTGATGCAAAGTCCAAACATATGGACATGGAGTGGGAAAAATATCGGCCTCAGTTGTGATGGCACCCAGCATTCCTGAGCCCACCACTCGCTTACATATGAAGAATGGCCACTTGTGTGAGGATCCGGAGGGTTGCTGGCACATCCGGAGCAATACTCCAGCAAGAGCCAGTGCCTTCAGGAGGGATGGAAGAAAATAGATGGATAAAATGAATGTGAACATTTCTTGTAGATATTCCACATGGTAATTTTGCACTGTTAATTTTAAAAAGAAATGCAGGACGCTGCAGGACAGTAGTGTACAAATGTTAACACGCTCGTCTGAAATCTCCGCTTAAAACAAATGGATTAACATAGCGAAGCCACGAATTTCAGACAAATGCATGAAATGTTTGTGCACAACTTAAATTCGAGGCCTTAGATTCTGAAAAAATGATTTTGGTTGTTAAAGTATTAATTTAATCAACCTGAATAAAATCTATCGCAGTTGCCTTTTAGGGTGTAGAAGCAACTTTAAAACACGCAGGATCTTAAAATTCTTTGCCCGGGTCACTGAAAGTAATTTCCCCCATTATTTTTTGTTTGTAGTGTCAAACAAGGCATGTTATTTGTCACATTGTGGTTTGCATATCTTTTTTTAAAAGGCTTCAACTTTGATCTGATTTAGATGCACTCAGCAACACAGATGGCAGAAGTAACAAACCACTGATGTACACTGTCAGTCAAAGAAACCTCTAAGTCAACAACAGTCCTGACTTATAAGTAGGAAGCCCCAACACATTTATGAGGCTTGTATGTTCTTGTGAGAAAATACAGACCTTTGCTTTTCCTGCTCCTGACAAAGGTGTGGAGCAATTTGTTAGTTAAAGATTTAATTCACTAAAATCAAAGGGCTGCTGCAGGAGCTAGACTGTGGACATTGCTTGCATTTTTAGGTAAACAATCCAATCAAAAAGACACAGCAAAGATGGGCTCAGCAATACATAAAAGCTGCTTTCTTGAAACTGTCATCGAAATGGATTTCAGTACGTGCTTTTATTTCCCCAGGGCCACTGTTTGTCTTATTTATAAATGCCTTTTAAAGAGCTTTTTATTTAACTTTCATCTTGGCTTACCTACCACCTAATTCACGGTATTTTATTTTAGAAACTGACCTTGTCATGTGAAGAGATGACTTTTAAAAAAAAAAGAAGATTGTGCAAGAAGACATCTGAAAACGACTGCTTTTACAAGACCCCCTTCAATTGCAAAACAAACAGACAGTAACAACAATGAAACCAAATCAGTCACAAAATCACGATCGGTTGGTTTTGGCCTTTTTCACTGCTTGAAAGGTGATTTGTGTTATTTTCCCACTTTTAACAATTAACTTCTTTTGCCTTTTCTAACATTTCTGTTTTTTATGCCTAGGAATGACTGTTTGTGATGTTAGCGGATGAATTAAGACATTTGTATGCCATTCTTTTGTCCGCCGTTTTAACGTAGGTGTCAACCTGGTTGTCTCTTCACCAAAAGTACAAAGGGAGAGAGTACAGGAAATTTTTTAATGTAGAGGATTATTAGTATATGGAATGCCTTACCAGAAATAATGGTGGAAACAGAATCTGTAATTAGTTTTTAAAAGGGAAGTGGATAAATATTTGAACAAAAAATTAAAAGGGTACAGGGATATGTCAGGGGAATAGGACTGAGGGGATAACTCTTTCAGAGAACCGGCAGAGATTCGATATGCTGAATGGCCTCATTCTATGTTGTAAACTTCTACAATTCTAGGTGGGAAAAATTCGTCCCTTAGCGCCTCCCGTTAGCGCCAGCCAAATTCCCCCCCCCTCCCGTAATGCCGCCGATAAGAGCGGTGGATCGTGAGGTCAGTGAGTGTGCAATGCTCACTGATCGCCCAATCTGCGAAATTGATTATTGCCACCTACCTTAGCGCCTGGAGTAAACACCGACAGGGAGAGCTGGCGTGAAGCACCAGGAAGCCGGCTCCAGGGACGTTATTTAAAGGAATCATCAGTAATGACTTGCAGCTGTCAGGTTAGTACAGTTTCAGTAGTTTCTTGTCAGTTTCACATACTCCAACAGTTTAATTCTGTAATTTCAAGGTTCTTTTGTATCAGGAGTGTTGTGGCAACTAAATGGTAGCTGATATACCTATCAATTCCTCCAATAAAAGGCGAAGAGTTACGAAGGTGACTAAAGGTTTTTATTGACTAAATAACAGAGCCCACTCTCGTGGGTGATCCGATCCAAGCAGGAGGAATACCAGTCAGTCGCTCACCTTTATACCTGGCCTGGTGGGTGGAGCCAAGGCGGAGTCGGCGGTGGTCATCCCAGGTATAGCAGTGTGGCAAGAGGCGACCTCGTACCGTGATACAATAGTGGTCAGTGATACAGTTATAACGAACAGTGGTGAACAGTGCTAACTACTAACAGTGATACGATAGTGAACGTGGTTTACCACATTCACCCCTTGTTTAGAATTAAGTCCGGCGGGGTGAAGTGTACTACCAATTCTGGTAGGTCAGTCTGTCCGGAGGCTTCGTAAGCCTCTCCGATCGCCGCAGCGGTGGTGTTGCCTTATCCGGTGCTGGTGCCTTATCCGGTGTTGATGCTGGTGTTTGCGTGGTCGGCGAGGGCTCGTGGGGTTCCGGCATGCCGTCTACCTGGGCTGGGGTTGGGGGGGGTGGTGGCGGTGTTTCCGGATCGGCTGAGGGTGCGAGGTCTCGTAGGGAGACAGTGTCCTCCCGCCCGTCTGGGTACGCCACGTAGGCGTACTGGGGGTTGGCGTGCAGGAGGTTCACCCTCTCGACCAGGGGGTCCGTTTTATGGGCCCTCACGTGTTTCCGCAGCCAGACCGGCCCCGGGGCGGTCAGCCAGGTTGGTAGAGTGGTTCCCGTAGTCGACTTCCTGGGGAAAACGAACATTCGTTCATGGGGGGTGGTGTTAGTGGCCGTGCAAAGTAATGACCGGGTGGAGTGCAGCGCTGTCGGGAGGACTTCTTGCCAGCGGGAGGTTGGGAGGCCCTTAGACTTTAAGGCTAAGAGGACGGCCTTCCATACCGTCGCGTTCTCTCTTTCCACCTGACCGTTACCTCTGGGGTTGTAGCTGGTGGTCCTGCTTGCTGCAATACCTCTCTCTAGGAGGAATTGCCGGAGTTCCTCGCTCATGAAGGAGGAGCCCCGGTCGCTGTGTATATAGTTCGGGAACCCGAACAAGGCGAAGAGGGCATTCAGGCACTTAATGACCGTGCTACTGGTCATGTCGGGGCAGGGGAAGGCAAAGGGGAAACGGGAGTACTCATCAACGATGTTGAGGAAGTACACATTACGGTCAGAGGACGGGAGGGGCCCCTTAAAGTCGATGCTCAGGCGCTCGAAGGGGCGGGTGGCCTTGATCAGGCTTGCTCGGTCCGGCCTATAGAAGTGCGGTTTGCACTCCGCACAGGTCTGGCAGTTCCTGGTCATGGTCCTGACCTCCTCGATGGAGTAGGTCAGGTTGCGGGCCTTAATGAAATGGTAGAGTCTGGTGACTCCGGGGTGGCAGAGCTGGTCGTGGAGGGTCTGAAGCCTATCGATATGCGCGCTGGCGCATGTCATTCGTGAAAGGGCATCAGGGGATTCGTTCAGCTTGCCTGGCCGGTACAAGATCTCATAATCGTAGGTGGAGAGCTCGATTCTCCATCTCAAAATCTTGTCATTCTTGATTTTGCCCTTCAGCTTGTTATTAAACATGAAAGCCACCGAACGCTGGTCGGTGAGGAGGGTAAATCGTTTGCCTGCCAGGTAGTGCCTCCAGCGCCGTACTGCCTCCACGATCGCCTGGGCCTCTTTCTCGACCGACGAATGTCGGATCTCGGGGCCCTGTAGGGTCCTTGAGAAGAAGGCCACTGGCCTCCCCTCCTGGTTTAGGGTGGCGGCTAAGGCGAAGTCGGATGCGTCGCTCTCCACCTGGAAGGGGATGGACTCGTCCACTGCGTGCATCGTGGCCTTGGCTATGTCTCCCTTAATGAGGGAGAAGGCCGCGCACGCCTCCTCCGTGAGGGGGAAGGAAGTGGCTTTCAGGAGGGGTCTGGCTTTGTCCGCGTAATTGGGTACCCATTGGGCATAGTAGGCGAAAAGCCCCAGGGTTCTCCTAAGTGCTTTAGGGCAGTGGGGGAGGGGTAGCTCCATGAGGGGGCGCATTCTTTCTGGGTCGGGGCCGATGATTCCGTTCTCCACTACGCAGCCGAGGATGGCAAGGCGTGTGGTGTTAAACACGCATTTCTCCTTATTGTAGGTGAGGTTCAGCCGTTGGGCCGTACGGAGGAATTTCTCCAGATTCGCGTCATGTTCCTGCCGGTCGCGGCCGCAGATAGTGACGTTATCTAGGTAGGGGAATGTAGCCTGCAGTTCGTTCTGGTCAACCATCTGGTCCATCTCCCTTTGGAAGACCGAGACCCCATTAGTGACACCGAAGGGGACCCTAAGGAAGTGGTATAGGCGCCCATTCGCCTCGAAGGCGGTATACTGGCGGTCCTCAGGGTGGATAGGGAGTTGGTGGTAGGCCGACTTCAGGTCGATGGTCGAGAATACTTTATACTGTGCAATCTGATTGACCATGTCAGATATGCGGGGGAGGGGGTATGCGTCCAGCTGGGTATATCTGTTTATGGTCTGGCTGTAGTCGATGACCAGGCGGTTTTTATCGCCGGTCTTTACGACTACGACCTGGGCACGCCAGGGGCTGCTGCTCCCCTCGATAATGCCCTCTTTCAGGAGGCGCCGCACCTCAGAGCTAATGAAGGCTCTGTCCCCGGCGCTATACCGCCTGCTCTTGGTAGCGACGGGTTTGCAGTCAGGGGTAAGGTTAGCAAACAGAGAGGGTGGCGGGACCTTGAGGGTGGAGAGGCTGCAGGTGTTACGCGGTGGGCGGTTTAACGTTTGCTGGTTGTTGACTGTGAGTGGGGGGAGGGGTCCACCGTATGCTAGGGTTACGCTTTGGAGGTGGGATTGGAAGTCCAGCCCTAGTAGGACGGCAGCGCAGAGATGGGGGAGGACGAGGAGTTTAAAGTTTTTATACTCCGTGCCCTTAACCGACAGGGTCACGACACAGTAGCCGCTGATGTCCGTGGCGTGGGACCTCGATGCCATCGAGATTCGGCTGCGCGTTGGTAGGACAGAGAGGGAGTAGTGGCTCACCGTGTCTGGGTGGATGAAGCTCTCCGTGCTTCCGCTGTCGAACAGGCAGGTCGTGGCGTGGCCGTTCACTTTGATGTCCATCATTGACTTGGACAGATGGTGCGGGCGGGCTTGGTCCAGGGTGACGGAAGCTAGTGTGTAGCTGAGCGAGTCGTTGTCATCTGCGGGCGAGGCGGTCGGGCGTGGTGAGTAAAATGGCGTCTCCCACGAGGTAGGGCAAAATGACGGAGAAGATGGCTGCCCCCGTAGCTCACATGAGGCACTATTGGGGTCGGTTGCCTTAATCAAAGATGGCCGCCCCCATGACTCATGTGTGGGGATGCTGGCCTCAGTTGCCCTAAACAAAGATGGCCACCCCCATGACTCATGTGTGGGGATGCTGGCCTCAGTTGCCCTAAACGAAGATGGCCGCCCCCATAGTTCGCATGCGGCACTGCTGGCCTCTGAGGATCCGCTCCTGCAGGCCTTGGAGAAGTGGCCTTTCTTCAGGCAGGTTCTGCATGTGGAGTTCTTGGCTGGGCAGCGCGACCTCGGGTGCTTCTCCTGGCCACAAAAAAAACAGCCGGCGGCCCGATCGCGGATGCCCGATGTCGGGGCCGGTGCCGGGGGTGGCGGGGCCGGTCGGGTCCGGGACGCCGACGCAGAGGTAGGTCCCGGGGGCGGCGCTGGGAAGGGTGCTGTGGTAGGGGTCGGGCCCGAGTCCCAGGGTCGCGAGCAGTACCTGGTGAATGCTTCCTGATCTTGGTGGGCCACTTCCAGGGAGATAGCGAGGGCTTCAGCTTTTTCCATGCTGAGGTCTTTAGCTTCCAGCAGTCTTTGCCGTGAGTACTCGGACCGTAGGCCTTTCAGGAATGCGTCGCGGATATTATCTTCAGTATTTTCGGCTGCCGACACCGATTTAAAGTCACAGTTCCTGGCGAGTGCATATAGCGCCTGTGAGAATTCGGCTACTGATTCTCCTGGCTGTTGCGGCCGTGATCTTAGGAGGTGCCTAGCGTACATGTAGTTTACCGGGGTCCGGTACTTCTGTTTCAGCAGGTTGATGGCGGTCTCGTAGGTAGTCATGTCCTCGATGAGAGTGTATACTCTCGGGCTCAGTTGCGCCTGCAGGACACTTAGTTTGGATGCCTGAGGGACGCTGGATTCTCTCAGGTATGATTCGAAGCAGACCAGCCAGTGTTTAAAGTCTGCGGCTGAGTTTGCTGCTCGTGGGTTCAGGTCCAGGTACGGCGGTCTGAGGGCTCGCAGCCAAGCTGGCTGGTGTGGCTGTGCTCCTGGGAGCTGCGCTGGTGGCTCCTCCGCCGGTTGTGACTCGTTGTCGGACATCATTAAATTTAGTCAATAAAATTGATATACCTATCAATTCCTCCAATAAAAGGCGAAGAGTTACGAAGGTGACTAAAGGTTTTTATTGACTAAATAACAGAGCCCACTCTCGTGGGTGATCCGATCCAAGCAGGAGGAATACCAGTCAGTCGCTCACCTTTATACCTGGCCTGGTGGGTGGAGCCAAGGCGGAGTCGGCGGTGGTCATCCCAGGTATAGCAGTGTGGCAAGAGGCGACCTCGTACCGTGATACAATAGTGGTCAGTGATACAGTTATAACGAACAGTGGTGAACAGTGCTAACTACTAACAGTGATACGATAGTGAACGTGGTTTACCACAGTAGCTACATTTACTCCTCAAAAAATCAAACTGCTACACTTGGTAACATTAATGGGGGCTGTACTGGCATGCCACCTCGCCCTCCAGGATCTACGGCGGAGGGAGCATAGGCAGCGAGAATGACGGGAACATGTGCACAGAGAGATGAGGAGGGACATCAGTGCTCTCACCAGGAGGCCTTGCCACCGAGGGTATTCCGAAAGCACTTCTACCTTCAATGAAGCGAGGAGCAGTGTATTAGATGGCTCCGCCTCACCAAGGAGGTGGTCACAGAACTCTGCCACCACCTCCAAACAGACCTCCAGCCTCACACCAGGATGACTTAAAGCCCAGATCCCCTTTGCTCACCACATCCCCATCATTCCATCCCTCTCACAGGCCGTTTCACACCGCAAAGCTGAAATGACAGACACCACAAAAAAATGGTAAGTGAATTAATAAATTTATCAAAAATCAGTGAACACATATTTACAACAAAAAAATTAACTATTCACCCTTGTACAATCCCTTAGTGCCTCGCGTTACTGTGCCTTTGCCTACTCTAGTGCTCCTATGAAGTGTTGGCCCAGTGGTTGCAGCAGGGTTGGTGTAAGGCTGCTGAGTGTACATGCGGGAGACTTAAGATGGCCTTGCAGGATGCACTCGACCAGCTCTGGGCCTGGAAGGCCCGGCTGTAGACTGCACCACCTCAGCATGGGTGGCAGCAGTCTCAGCTGGCTGGATGACAGGCAGCGACAAGGGCAATGGCGGAGTGTCAGTGGTGGGAGCAGGAATGCTGTCATCCTGAGAGAGGACAGCAGGTTCCTGCTCCACTTACCCACTGCTACTCCCCTGGGGCAGCACCTCAGCATCCCTAGCAATCTGTTGGATCACAGATTGCTGGCCTGCCGCAACACCGTGAAAGCCCCAGTCGATGGTGGTAGACCCAGACACGATGGCAACAGTCAGAGCTTGCGTGGCATCAAGCTGAGACTGCATGAGAGCAGGCTGAGATTGGATGCCATCAAGCATAGATTGCATTACAGCACTAAGACGTTGTGTCACTTCAGCCTGTGCTGCAATGGAAGCTTCCAGATCGCCCATCACACGTGGTATCAGGTCTGGGTTGGCACGGTCTCTCTGGGAGTCTACCACCTTTTGCAGACTGGAAATGATGGGCTCCATGGTGTTTGCAGAGCCTTGTGCAATGTTGGAGGCGGACTCCTCCACGCTCCTTACCATTGCCGAGAGGCTTGGGCACCCTTGCCATTGCACCTATCATCACCGTGTACATGCCCATCACCCTTCTTCTAATACAATAGTAAAATACTGCGGATGCTGGAAATCTGAAATAACAACAGAAAATGCTGGAAACACTCAGCAGGCCAGGCAGCATCCGTGGAGAGAGAAACAGAGTTAACATTTCAGGTCTGTGACCCTTCGTCAGAACTGGAAAAAGTTAGGGATGGAACAGGTTTTAAGCAGGTGCAGAGGCAGGGAAAGGGGTGGGGGGGAAGGGGAGGAAGTAACTAAAGGGGCGGTCTGTGCTAGAATGGAGGGCAGGAGAAATAATGTTGCAAATGGAGATGGCAGAATCATCAACAGCTGCCGCCTGAAAAAATGGGGATAGAGGTTATGGTCTGAAATTGTTGAACTCAATGTTGAGTCCAGAAGGCTGTAAAGTGCCTAATTGAAAGATGAGGTGCTGTTCCTCGAGCTTACATTAAGCTTCATTGGAACAGTGTAAGAGGCTGAGGACAGAGAGGTCAGAGTGGGAGTGGAGCGGAGAATTAAAGTGACAAGCGACCAGAAGCTCGGGGTCACCCTTACGGACTGAACGGAGGTGTTCCGCAAAGTAGTCACCCAATCTGCATTTGGTCTCCCCAGTGTAGAGGCGACTGCATCGTGAGCAGCGAATACACTATATTGAATTGCAAGAAGTACAAGTAAATCGCTGTTTCACTTGGAAGGGGTGTTTGGGGCCCTGGACAGTGGGAAGGGAGGAGGTAAAAGCACAGGTGTTGCATCTCCTGCGCTTGCACGGGAAGGTGCCATGGGGAGGGGAGGGGAGGGGCTGTTGGGGGTGATTGAGGAGTGGCCCAGGGTGTTGTGGAGGGAGTGGCCCTTTCGGAATGCTGAAAGGGGAGGGGAGGGGAAGATGCGTTTGGTGGTGGGATCACGTTGGAGGTGGCGGAAATGGCAGAGGATGATCCGTTGAATGTGGAGGGTGGTGGGATGAAAGGTGAGGACAAGGGGAACCCTACCGTGGTTCTGGGAGGGAGAAGGGGTGAGAGCAGAAGTGCGGGAAATGGAACGGACACGGTCGAGGGCCATGCCAACCATGGTAGAGGGGAATCCTTGGTTGAGGAAAAAGACATCGGAAACACGGGTATGGAGGGTGGCATCGTCAGAACAGATGTGGCGGAGATGGAGAAACTGGGAGAATGGAATAGAGTCCTCACAGGAAGCGGGGTGGGAGGAAGTGTAGTCCAGATAGCTGTGGGAGTCAGTGGGCTTGTAGTGGATGTTTGTCGACAGCCTAGCGCCAGAAATGGAGACAGAGAAGTCAAGGAAGGGAAGGGAAGAGTCGGAGATGGACCATGTGAAGGGGAGGGAAGGGTGAAAATTGGAAGCAAAGTAAATGAAATTTTCTAGTTCAGGGCGAGAGCAGGAAACGGCAACAATACAGTCATCAATGTACCGGGAAAAGAGGTGAGGGAGGGGACCTAAGTAGGACTGGAACAAAGAATGTTCCACATATCCCACGAAAAGGCAGACATAGCTAGGGCTCATGGGGGTTCCCATAGCAACACTTTTAATTTGGAGGAAATGAGTGGAGTCAAAGGAGAAGTTGTTCAATGGGAGAACAAGTTCAGCCAGGCGGAGGCGGGTGGTGGTGGATGGGGACTGGTTGGGCCTCTGTTTAAGGAAGAAGCGGAGCGCCCTCAGGCCATCCTGGTGGGGCTGGAGGTGTAGAGGGATTGGCTGTCCATAGTGAAAAGGACACGGTTGGGCCAGGAAACTGGAAACTGTTAAAATGGTGGAGGGCGTGGGAAGAGTCGCAAATGTAGGTGGGACGAGACAAGGGGAGAAAAATAGTGTCGGGATGGGAAGAAATCAGTTCCGTGGGGCAAGAACAGGCTGAAACGATTTGTCGACAAGGGCAGCTCTGTTTGTGGATCTTGGGAAGGAGGTAGAAGCGGGCTGTGCGGGGTTGGGGGACTATGAGGTTGACAGCCATGGAGGGAAGATGAGGTCAGTGACCGTCTTGGAAACAATGGCTTGATGTTTGGTAGTGGGGTCGTGGTCCAGGGGGAAGTAGGAGGAGGTATCAGAGAGTTGGCGTTCAGCCTCCGCACGGTAGAGGTCGGTTCGCCAAACAACAATAGCACCACCCTTGTCAGCAGGTTTAATGACAATGTTGGGGTTGGATCGGAGAGAACAGAGTGCTGCAAGTTCAGAGGGAGGTAGATTGGAGTGAGCGAGGGGAGCAGAGAAATTGAGACGGCCGATGTCACGCCGGCAGTTAGCAATGAAAAGATCTAGAGAGGGTAGGAGGCCAGAGGAAGGGGTCCAGGTAGAACGAGAATTCTGAAAGTGGGAGAAAGGGTCAACCCTGTGGGGGAAAGACTCCTGGCCAAACATAGAAACATAGAAACATAGAAGATAGGAACAGGAGTAGGCCATTTGGCCCCTCGAGCCTGCTCTGCCATTCAATGAGATCATGGCTGATCATCCAAATTCATTACCCTGTCCCTGCCTTCTCCCCATATCCCTTGATCCCTTTAGCCTTAAGAGATATATCCAACTCCTTCTTGAATATATTTAATGAACTGGCCTCCACCGCCCTCTGTGGCAGAGAATTCCACAGGTTCACCACTCTGGGTGAAGAAATTCCTCCTCATTTCAGTCCTAAATGGCTTACCCCTTATCCTTAGACTATGACCCCTGGTTCTGGACTCCCCGGCCATCGGAAACATCCTTCCTGCATCTAGTCTGTCCAGGCCTGACAGAATTTTATAGGTTTCGATGAGATCCCCTCTCAATCTTCTAAACTCCAGTGAGTATAAGCCCAATCGACACAATCTCCCCTCATACGTCATTCCTGCCATCCCAGGTATCAGCCTGGTGAATCTTCGCTGCACTCCTTCCATGGCAAGAACGTCCTTCCTCAGATAAGGCGACCAAAACTGCACACAATACTCAAGGTGCGGTCTCACCAAGTGTGGTAAACCACTGTTTGTATTCCACTGTGTACATGTCTGTACATGCCTCGGCTGACTCCTCCCACGAGTCCAGGTATAAAGGTGACTGCTCCACAGTCCCTCTGTATTCTGGACTGGTCGACCACTCGAGGCACACCTTCATTCTCTTGTTAATAAAAGCCTGTTAGTTACTCGCTTAACCTCAGTCTTTTGAGTGATTGATAGCGCATCACCAAGGCCCTATACAACTGCAGCAAGAGATCCTTGTTCCTGTACTCGAACCCGGTTGCTACGAAGGCCAACATACCATTTGCCTTCTTAACCGCCTGCTGCACCTGCATGTTTACCTTCAGCGACTGGTGCACAAGAACACCCAGGTCTCTTTGCACTTCCCCTTCTCCCAATCTATTGCCATTCAAATAATAGTCTGCCTTCCTGTTTTTGCCACCAAAGTGGATAACCTCACATTTATCCACATTATAGTGCATTTGCCATGTTTCTGCCCAATCACCCAACCTGTCCAAATCGTACTGGAGTTTCACGACATCCTCCTCACAGCATACCCTTCCACCCAGCTTTGTGTCGTCTGCAAATTTGGAGATATTACATCCAATTCCCTCGTCCAGATCATTAATATATATTGTGAACAGCTGGGGTCCTAGGACCGATCCTTGCGGTGCCCCACTAGTCACTGCCTGCCACCCGGAAAACGACTCGTTTATTCCAACTCTTTGCTTTTTATCCGCCAACCAGTTCTCTATCCAAGTCAATACCTTGCCCCCAAAGAAGTGGGCATGGAGACGAAGACGCCGGAAAAAGAGCTCAGCATCATGCCGAGCTCGAAATTCATTGAGATGGGGGTGTAAGGGGATGAAGCTCAGGCCTTTGTTGAGGACTGATCGTTCGGGGTCAGAGAGGGGAAGGTCAGAGGGGATAGTGAAAACATGGCAGGGGGTGAGATTGGAAGGGATGGGGTCAGAGGAAAGTGAAGGGGAAGAGGGTTCCGGGGGGGCGTTGGTGTCCAAGAGTGTTGTAGCTTGTGATCCTTGACATCTGAAAGGAAAAAAAAAGTTTTTTGTTGAAGCGCCGGATGAATCGAAGGATGAAATAGAACTGTGGACCAGGACAGCTTTGAGATAGAGTGCGCGGTGCTGCTGAAGAGAGAGGTCGAGAGTGTTCAAGTGGCGGCGCATGGCGTTAAGCGTGCCTCCCCATCGAGGTCCTCATCTGAGTCCTGCGCAGCAGAACTTGCGCGCGAGCTGGCTCCCGAGATACCCTTTCCCCCTGGCCTTGTTGCATTTGCAGTGCCTCACCCTGTGCAGATCCTGCTACTATACTAGCCTCTAAAGAACGCAGTGTCGGTATCTGAGCTGGTGCCTGCGGGTGAGACATGCAGTGACGTGGTGTGTTCTTCCTCCTCCTCTTCTCCCGCTTCGCTCTCTATGGTGCCCTCAGGGACAGGCTCCGCAGGTACTTGCTGATTATCTGAAAGCATCAAGGCACAAGAGTCAGGTTAAGGTGAGGAAGGGGGCAGGAAGGGAGAAATGTATGCATACAGCATGATTATCTGGAAACTGCGAATCGCTTGTGGGGTGAGGGGGTAGTAGGATGTGAGAAGAAGGAGTAGGGATCAGCATATCGTTGTTGTCCCCAAGCGGGTCAACATCGCCAGTGGCCACGGCACCCACCACCAGGCGCCCAATAATCTGCAACACTTCATTCTCCAACGCTGACAGTGGTTGGGTGTTGGCTTGTCCCCTGCCTGTGCGCTCCTCCTGTTATGAGCCACCTTGGCCTGCAAGAGAAAGGAAAGTATGTGACTGAGTGTGGAGCAATGTGGTTGGGTGATGTGCCTCCCATAGTTGAATAGCTGTCATTGTGTGCAAGGTGTGAGATGTGGGTGTGATTGTTGGTGGGTGGGTGCTGGAGGCGTGGTGCTTTGGGAAGTGTGTGAAGACTGTGGTTCAGACGGTGGTATGTAGCATTTGTTGAGGCATTGACTCACCCTGCCCACCCAAGTGAGGTTTTTAAATTTCTTCCTGCATTGTGTGTGGGTCCTGGGGACTGCAGTGCTGCCCGAGGCGTGCGGCGCTACCTCCCTCCACATGCTGCGGAAGACTTGCGGCGAGGGCTGAGTGCCACTTGCCGGGTACAGCACTGCCCTCCGCCTCTCCATAGCGAAAACCAATGCCTCCAATGCTTCATCACAGAATCTGCGGGCTTTCTCCCTGGGGTGTGGATCTGCCATGAGTACACCTGGTTCAGTCCTCCTTGTCCTGCTGCTGCTTGCTGAGGCAGCTGCACAGCCAGCAATGCTGAGAATGGGGTTCTGCAGCATCAATGAACCTCCCCTTTAAGTACTGAACAAAGCCTATGGTAATCATGACTTGCAACTAGACTGCACCTGATATTGGTCCACCCTTTGAGTGTACTCTTTTGATGGGTACATAAACAAATACACTGTATCTAAAATAACTTTAAAAGAACCTTAACAAATTAAATTAAAATTTCATTGGCCGTGGTGATAATGGCACTCCAGTCCCCGCGGCGCCCACTGGTCGCGGAAGGCCTCAAGCGTGCTGGCAGACACTGCGTGCTCCATCTCCAGGGCCACCACCCTTTGAGTGTACTCTTTTGATTTGGTGCTTAAACAAATAAACTGTAACTAATAAAACTTTAAATGAAACTTAACAACTTAAATTAAAATTGTGTTGGTTGGGGTGATGATGCACTCCAGTCCCCGCGGCGCCCACTGGTCGCGGAAGGCCTCAAGCGTGCTGGCAGACACCGCGTGCTCCATCTCCAGGGCCACCACCCTTTGAGTGTAACGTCAATGAGCTTGGGCTTTAAGACTTGAATTAGGACTCCAATCATTTTTTTGAGCAGTGACCATGAATTTTGCGTGCAGTCTAACGCATTAGTTGGCGCTAATTCTCCAACATTTCTACTGACACCAGCCCTATGATATTAAAACACTCTACAGAGGAGAGCCTTAACGCCTTTGTTACTAACATCAGAATTGTCTGGATTTTCATGTTTTAAATGATTTGATGTCTTGCAAAATATTATCTATGTAAGATAGGCATCCATTTTGAGTCGTACAGAAACATGGTACTCAACAACAACAACAACTTGTATTTATATAGCGCCTTTAACGTAGTAAAATGTCCCAAGGTGCTTCCCAGGAGTATTATAAGACAAAAAATTTGACACTGAGCCACATAAGGAGAAATTAGGGCAATGACCAAAAGCTTGGTCAAAGAGGTAAGTTTTAAGTAGCGTCTTAAAGGAAGAAATAGAGGTGGAGAAGTTTAGGCGGGGAATCCCAGAGCTTAGAGCCTAGGCAACAGAAGGCACGGGCACCAATGGTTGAGCGATTATAAATATGGATGCTCAAGAAGGCAGAATTAGAGGAGCGCAGATATCTCAAGGCGCAGGGGATGGGGGGGTGGTTGGGAAGATTACAGAGGTAGGGAGGGATGAGACTGTGGCAAAGCCACCAAGAGACTCTTGCAGTAATGTATATAATTGCCTTTAACAGGGGATTGTTACCTTTAAGTGTTTGCTCTGTATAAACAGCACGGGTTCGGTAAAATGGTGATCCAGCGCGATGACGTCATCACGCAGGTCACGTGACGTTCCCAACGGCAGGAAACGTGATGACGTCATGATGTCAGAGGGGAGAGGCGTTCCCCCTCTGTCCTCGTGGAACCAGTTGGTGTACAGACCTGTATAGAGTTTCTCCTGTGTTTTTGTTTTGTAACTTTTACTAGTGCAATGAACCACGTTTGGTTAACTGCTAGTTTCAGTCTCTGTACTTTCGTTAGGAGTTCAAGCACTCCTACAAGACCATGGAGGGATTTGAAAACAAGGATGAGAATTTTGAAATCAAGGCGTTGCTTAACCGGGAGCCAATGTAGGTCAGCGAGCACAGGGGTGATGGGTTATCAGGACTTGGTGCGAGTTAGGACACAGGCAGTCGAGTTTTGGCTGACCTCAAGTTTACGTAGGGTAGAATGTGGGAGGTTTAATGTATATACCTTTAAGGGGGGAACTATCTTTTACAGCTCATGTATACTGCAGTACCGGCAGTGACCACACCTGTATATAACACTGAGTAGTAATCTGTACAGATCAGTTCCAGTGTGAGCCCCGTTGAGTAAACACCTGTTATACCGTTCTCCTGCAGTCTGTGTCTTATTATACACAGACACAACATTGGCGACAAGGCAAGTTCGAACCTACCTGCAACTCTGCATCACCTCCCGGGGATTCGTTCCTGGAGATCAGTGGATTGGAGGTCAAGGCCAGAGACTCGGGCGTCGACCACGGGCAACCGCCCAGTCATCCAGCAGAGACTCGAGAATTGCGGGGGAGGCTGTCGAGAGCCAGGCTTGGCTTTCCAGTCGAGGTGGTCCAGCGAAACGGGCTGGCAACAGGTAGTGCGCAGACCCTTCCCGGACAATGGCGGGCTAGAGCCCGACTGAGCGGCACAGCAAAGGGCCGAGCAGCGTTGACGGGGGAGAGAGAGAGAGGACAGAGCGCACAGGGCGCAGCCGGTGTTCAGGGGCCGAGCAGCGTCGAAGAGAGGGAGAGAGAGTGATGCACAGAAACCCGCGAGGCGCAGCCATTGCCACGAGGACCGCCGAGAGCAGCGTTGGCAGCAGCACAGGAGAAGCACGCAAAACCTACAGGGCGCCGCCATTGCCACGAGAACCGCCGGGAGCGGCGTTGGCAGCAGCGGGGGAGGAAGGAAAGCGCGGAAGACGCCATTTTAAGCCATTGGGAGACGCCATTTTAAACCACACCCAAAATGCCGAAGAGTGGCAGTATCACCGCGTTTGACAATGAAGTCGAAGATTGGACTACATCTGTCGAATGAATAGAGGTATACTGCAAGGCAAATGAGGTGTCAGATGACAAGAAAGCATCGGTATTGTTAAATTTAATGGGTGCAAAGACGTATGGGTTATTATGAAATCTAGTAACCCCAATGAAGCCAATGGAAAAGAGTTTTGAAGACATAGTAACGATACTACAGGAACATTTAAACCCCACACCGCTGCTGATAGCAGAAAGATTCAAGTTTCACAAACGGAACCAGCATAAGGATGAAAGCAATGCTGATTATTTAACAGAACTGCGCAAACTATCGAAACACTGCCAGTTTGGAGCGGGACTGGCAGATACCTTAAGGGACAAGTTTGTGTGTGGGCTTCAAAGTGAAGGAACCCAGAAACGGCTTTTATCTGAAAAGGACCTTACGCTGGAAAAGGCTTTCAGCATTGCGGTATCATATGAAGCAGCAGCACGGGGCACTGCAGAGATACAACAGAGGCCGCAAGAATATGGCACAAACGAAATGTCATATAGAACAGTGAAGTGCTATCGCTGCGGCAGAACAACACATGACCAGAATGATTGCTGGTTCAAAGACAAAGTGTGCAGACAGTGTGGAAAAGTAGGACACATAGCACGAGTCTGCAGGTCGGGAAAGAAAACCAGCAATAAGAAACCTACCAAAGAAAAGTACAAGAAGGTACATAAGATGACGGAGAATAGTTCAGACGAACAAAAGAGTGATAACGACTCCGAAAGCAGGGAACTGAGTTGTCTGAAACTACATAATGTGATCACAACGGAGGATCACCGAACCATTTGGGTCACTCTCAAGATAGCAGGAGTCCAGGTAAAGATGGAATTGGACACAGGATCAGCCCTAACACTCATAAACCGACGGGACTACGAGCGGCTATTCTCACACATACTCTTGAGAGACACAAAAATTATTTTGAAGACATACATGGGGCAAAAAGTCTACCCCAAAGGAAAAATAAGGGTGACCGTTATATATAACGGTAAGGAAACACCAAAACTAGACCTTTATGTATTGCAAGATGGAGGACCACCATTACTGGGACTTGAATGGATCCGGAAAATACAACTGGATTGGCATTCCATACAGGCACTGACTGTGACGGACAAAAAGGATGATGACGTCACACCTGGGCGACTGTCAAAGATCCTAACTGACGCGAAAGAAGTGTTCCAGCAAGGACTTGGAACACTAAAAGGCATGACAGCGACGATTAAAATTGAAGAAAACGCAAGCCCAAAATTTTTTAAGGCCAGACCGGTACCTTATGCAATCCGCCCAGCCGTCGAAGCAGAGCTGGAGAGTCTGGAACGTTCAGGCGTACTGTCCAAGGTAGACTGGAGCGAGTGGGCTACACCCATCGTCCTTGTGATGAAAAAGTCATTGAGCAGCACGCCTGGGGAACCAAGGAAGGTTCGCATCTGTGGGGACTTTAAGGTAACAGTGAACCCGGTCCTTCACACCGTACAATATCCACTTCCGCGGATTGAAGATATTTTCGCCTCGCTATCTGGAGGGAAACGCTTCACTAAGATTAATCAGGCCCAGGCATATCTGCAAATGGAGGTAGAAGAAGCATCAAAAAAATACCTCACAATCAACACCCATAAAGGTCTCTACCAATACAACCGGCTGGTATTCGGGATAGCATCAGCTCCGGCTATTTGGCAGAGGGCAATGGAACGAGTTCTGCAAGGGATCCCAGGGACCCAGTGTTATTTGGACGACATCCTGGTCACGGGCGAAAATGACAGTGATCACCTTGCCAACCTGGAGCAGGTGCTCACTAGATTGCAGGAATATGGGCTCCGAGCTAACCGCCCCAAATGCGAGTTTTTTAGAAAACAGATCTCGTATTGTGGCCACGTTATCGATAAAGAGGGGTTACATAAGTCCCCAGAGAAGATTGAGGCAGTAGTCAAGGCTCCAGCACCAGAAAATGTGTCACAACTGAGGTTGTTCCTCGGGCTGGTAAACTACTACCATAAGTTCTTGCCAAATTTGTCTACAATACTACACCCACTGAACACCCTACTGCAAACTGGGGTGCCATGGAAGTGGAGTGACGAATGTAGACGAGCTTTCCAGAAGAGCAAAACACTAATCACATCGAAAGAGGTATTGGCCCATTACAACCCGGCATTACCAATTCGGTTGGCATGTGATGCGTCACCCTACGGCATTGGAACGGTGCTGTCGCACAAATTCTCGGACGGCTCAGAGAGGCCAATAGCCTTTGCGTCACGATCACTAACCTCAGCCGAGCGTAACTACGCCCAGATTGACAGGGAGGCCCTCAGCCTAGTGTGGGGAGTGAAAAAGTTCAATCACTATCTGCACGGGCAGAAATTCACCTTGCTGACTGATCACCAGCCTCTTGTCTCCATTTTTAATCCGAAGAAGGGCGTTCCGGTGATGACTGCGCAACGACTACAAAGATGGTCACTTTTTCTAGGGGCGCACCACTATGAGATTGAATATAAGGGCACCAAACAGCATGGAAATGCTGATGGGCTATCACGCCTGCCACTGCCTACTGCGGAGGAAGCACCAGCAGTGGATCCTGTCGAAATATTCCATTCGACTATAGTTGAATACCTACCGGTAACTAATGCTTGTATCGAAAAGGAAACCCGAAATGACCCGACACTGTCTCGGGTATATGATTTGACGGTGAAGGGATGGCCAGCACATGGCGACTCACTGTTGCCAGCATTCTCGACAAGGAGAGAACAGCTGTCAGTGTGCCGGGGGACCTTGATGTGTGGATCCCGAGTGGTAATTCCACCCAAGTTAAGGGATAGAGTGTTCAATGAGCTTCATGAGGGTCATCTGGGAGGGGTAAAAATGAAAAGCCTAGCCAGGGCTTATGTGTGGTGGCCGGGAATTGATAAACAAATTGAGGACCTGACCAAGAGCTGCTCAGGATGCCAGAAAGTCCAAAATGCACCACCACAGGCCCCTCTACACCCATGGGAGTGGCCCTCATCTCCATGGCAACGGGTGCATATTGATTTTGCTGGTCCATTCATGGACTCAATGTTTTTAATAGCCGTGGATGCGCACTCGAAATGGCCTGAGGTCATCAAAATGTCCTCCACCACCACGGAGAAAACTATTGCAGTCCTACGGACCATTTTTGCCAGGAATGGCTTGCCAGAACAGATTTGCTCCGACAACGGACCACAGTTTGTGTTCAAAGAGTTCCGGAGGTTCTTGAAAAAGAATGGGGTAAGGCATTACACATCCGCCCCGTATCATCCAGCCACAAATGGATTGGCTGAGAGGTTCGTACAAATCTTTAAGAAGGCAATAAAGGCTATGTTCAAGGACAACATTCCGCTGCAGCACAAGGTGGACAATTTCCTGTTCGCCTACCGGAATGCGACACATTCAGTCACCAACCAGGCCCCAGCCATGATGTTCTTTAACCGAAGGTTAAGATCTCGCCTGGATTTACTCAGACCAAACGTACGAAGAGATGTTGAGAGTAAGCAATTCCAGCACATCCATGAGAAGCCAACAAGGAGCTTCAATGTAGGGCAACCAGTCTTGGCCCGCGACTACTGAACAGAAAAATGGCAGCCAGGAACGATATGCACACGGCAGGGCCCACTAATGTACACAGTGGACGTTGGGGAGAGCATCGTGAGATGCCATGCTGACCAGATCCTAGAGTCACAGGAACAAGTCAACCCCATGCCTCGCCCATACGTACCTGGTGATGAACCCGACGTACAGGTAGCATCTACCCCAGAAACAGTAGCATCGGAAGCTGATGAACCAACTGACGACAGGGGGCCAGAATCGCCTCCGCACCAAGAGCAAGACACTCAGGAAAGGCGCTATCCAGAAAGGATCAGGAAGCCTCCCCAAAGACTGAATATATAAATAGACTATTTTCAGCTAATGTTGCATGTTAAAAGTGTTAATTGTAATTAGTTTGATATTTAATTGTTAAATGAGTGTTATGGTACTGTTAATCTAAAAGGGGAGGAATTGTAATGTATATACCTTTAAGGGGGGAACTATCTGTTGTGTATGTAATATGTGTGCTACTTTGAACCTATGGACAGGACTGCACTACTTGTAGGGCGTAGTGATACGCAGTACCACTCCTGGCCATAGGGGTATAAATAGTACTGTGGGTACTGATCTTCCCTCAGTTCCCGCCTGTGGGCATGAAGTAAAGACCTACGTATAGTCCCTACCTCCAACCAGTAAAGACCTGTTTTATTGTTACTGATTAAGTCTGAGTATTAATTACTTGAACAACTCACAGATTTAACACTGGCGACGAGTCTGATTCGGACCCTGCGGCAGTCACTCCACGGCAGCTTCGTCCACAGCCAGGACGTTGCAGAGAGGTTTCCACCCTCTCCACCCCACTGGAAGACATCCTGACCTCGGAGCCTCCATCGGCGACCGTCAGCTTCTTCTCCAGCTTGGTGGTGGGTAAGCCGTTGTCTGAGCCGGGCAGCGACGCGACAGGCAGTCGACCGCGTTGGCCGCACGAACGGGGCTGGGGGAGCTGGAGGAATAGGGCGCGAGAGCCGCTTCGAGCGGGAGGCGTTTCAACAGAGCGATCACATCTCCTGATAAGAGCCGAGAGCCGCTTCGCGATCCAGCGATCGCATCCGCTGATAAGGGCCGCACTCGGGAGATCGCGGCGAAGATAAGGGCCGCACTCGGGGGCTGAAGGGAGACGGCGTCGGGGGACGGGTGAAGACCGCCAAGCGCGGGAAAACCGCCATTTTGTGGGCGGAGGACGACGGCAAGAGCGGGAAGCCGCCATCTTTGATAACAAGTAAAGAAAATAAAATCTGAGAAATTGCAAATCTACAATGCCTAAACACGGGAATATTAGCACCTTTGATAGTGACCTCGAAGATTGGGCCATATATGTTGAAAGAGTAAAAAATTATTGTAAGGCCAATAAAATTCGTGACCAAGATAAAGCTCTAACATTATTAAATTTAATGGGTGCGAAGACATACGGGCAATTGAAACACCTGTTATCACCAGATGAACCGGCGGATAAGACGTTCGATGAGATTGTTACTGTCCTGAAAGATCATCTAAACCCCACGCCGCTGATGCTAGCGGAACAATTTAAATTTTACGACAGAAGGCAGCTACAGCATGAAAGCAATGCTGAATATTTGCTGGAATTGCGTAAATTAGCGAAATATTGCCAGTTTGGAACGGGACTGACAGAGGCACTTCGAGACAAATTTGTGTGTGGTTTATTTAAACAGGATACACAAAAGCGACTGCTCGAGGAGAATGAGCTGACGCTTGAGAAGGCGGTCACTATGGCAGCAGCACACGAAGCCGCAGCGAGAGGCACGGCAGTAATGCAACTACAGTCACCGGAGCTCAGTGCACACAAATTGGGTGTGAGTTCTGGCAAATGTTATCGTTGTGGAAAGACAACGCATGATCAGAACCAGTGTTGGTTTAAAAACCAAGAATGTAGAACTTGTGGTAGGCTTGGACATATAGCTAGAGTATGCAGGTCAGCGAAGAAGACCAGCAACAAGAAGTCACCGCAAGGAAAATACGCAAAGGTACACAAGGTGACCGAACAGGAGTCCGATTCAGACGCTAGCAGTAATGAACTGGCTAGCTTAAGAGTACTCGACGCTGGTAAGGGTGCAGACCTCCAGACAATTTGGGTCACTCTTCAGATAGAAGGAGTCCAAGTAAAACTGGAATTGGACACTGGATCGGCATTGACGGTCATAAATAAGAAAGATTACGGAAAGTTATTCCAACATATTCCCCTACAGGATACGGGGATTATATTGGAAACATACACGGGGCAAAGAGTGTACCCCATCGGGAAAATAGAGGTTGCAGTGGTCCACAAGGGCGAAGACAGTCAAATAATGGACTTATATGTGATATCTGAAGGAGGTCCTCCACTACTAGGACGGGAGTGGATTAGGAAAATGAATATGGACTGGCATTTCCTACAAACAATAACGAGTGAGAACTCGGTGAAGATAGTCGGCCCAGACTCTGGAACGGATGATGGTAAGCCCAATTCAGGTGCAAAAGACAAAGTTTCAGCACAGAATTCCACTGAGCAACAACAACATAGTTTAACTGTGGATTCTGAGTCTGGCAAGTCTACTGATGTGCCCATTTCTGAGGGACACCGGGCTCGAACTCAACTCCATTTCAAACTACAACAGCAATTAGAACAAATGCTTCGCCGTTTTGAGCAAGAGTTGAATGCAACGAAAGAGTTCTTTGATATAGAGTTGGAGAATCTGGAAAGACAACAGAAGCAGCTGATGGAGAAAATGGAGCAGGAGCACACAAAACGTCTGATGTCAGAGGAGTTAACGGTCAGCCAACTCCTGCATATGCTGAAGGACAGGACTCTGAAATGGGAAAAACTTGAACATGAACTTCAATATTCAAACGAAAGGGGTTCGGAGCTCTCAAAGGTTATTGGAAGAGCTGAGGTGGCAACACAGACTGAGATGACTGCAACAGAGCAGCCCTTGGATGCCAAAAGTACGCTGACTCACGTCAACGTAGAACAACAGACTGCTGAAACAGCTGCTCCGGTAGAGGGATTGCATAGTCCGATCAATCAATCTCCAAAGGAAGTTGAAGTATTAAAATCACAAATGAGGTCACTAGTAAACGACTTGCTGAAAGCCCAGAAAAAGCTGGATGCAGAGGTACACATGAAGAAGTCTCTTCAGGAAAGATGTCTGGATTTGGAACAAGAGCTGGCTAACGTCCAGCTGGGTATGGAGGAAATAGACGACCCTCTCACTGGTCTAGATCAGGACGACACCGAATATTACTATGTCCTGTCCTGCCCAACTTGTAACTTCGACTCCCACCATACAGAAATCATGGAGGAGCACCGAAAGTCTACGGAACATCGGGAGAAGGTGGCTCTACTACGGAAAAAGGAGGAAGAGAAGGAGGAACTGCGCATGCAGCTGGCAGCTGACAGTGGAGCCCAGAGAGTCTCCAAGAAGCAGAAAAGGAAAAGTCGAAACAGAAGATGACCCATCTGAACCATTATTACCTCTACCAGATCACACACGTGGTCCCTCCGAACGGAGCCAATTCAGTTCGGAAGCTCAAACTGTTAAATCCATGGAAGGACTATTGAATGAGTCACTCCAGCAACGTGAACCGACTACACCACAGAGATTGAATCTGTGAACTGTTTTCCGCAGAGACTGAATCTGTGATCTGTTTTGACATGAAGTTATCTATGTTATTCTGTTATGTAAACCTGAAGTTATATATGTATATATGTTATTACGTTATGTTAAATGGGGAGATGACTGTAAAGCTAGGAAGGGAGGAATGCTGTGTATGTAATATGTGTGCTACTTTGAACCTATGGACAGGACTGCACTACTTGTAGGGCGTAGTGATACGCAGTACCACTCCTGGCCATAGGGGTATAAATAGTACTGTGGGTACTGATCTTCCCTCAGTTCCCGCCTGTGGGCATGAAGTAAAGACCTACGTATAGTCCCTACCTCCAACCAGTAAAGACCTGTTTTATTGTTACTGATTAAGTCTGAGTATTAATTACTTGAACAACTCACAGATTTAACACTATCTTTTACAGCTCATGTATACTGCAGTACCGGCAGTGACCACACGACACCTGTATATAACACTGAGTAGTAATCTGTACAGATCAGTTCCAGTGTGAGCCCCATTGAGTAAACACCTGTTATACCGTTCTCCTGCAGTCTGTGTCTTATTATACACAGACACAACAGGAGCCCAGCCAGGAGTGCGTTGGAATAGTCAAGTCTAGAGGTAATAAAGTATGGATGAGGGTTTCAGCAGCGGATGAGTTGAGGCAAGGGTGGAGACGGGCGATGCTACAGAGGTGGAAATAGGCAGTCTTAGTTATGGCATGGATATGTGGTCAGAAGCTCATTTCAAGGTCAAAAAGGACACCAAGGTTCCGAACAGTGCGGTTCAGCCTCAGACAAATGTTAGGGAGAAGGATGGAGTCAATGGCTAGAGAACGGAGTTAGTGGCGGGGACCGAAAACAATGACTTCTGTCTTCCCGATATTTGATTGGAGAAAGTGTTTGCTCATACAGAACTGGATGTATTTAGAGACCGTGGAGGGGTCGAGAGAAGTAGTGGTGAGGTAGAGCTGGGTGTCAGCGTACATGTGGAAACTGATGCTGTGTTTTCAGATGATGTCGCCAAGGAGCAGCATGTAGATGAGAAATAGGAGGGGGGCCAAGATTCTTGGGGGACACCAGAGGTAACGATATTCTGCTATTTCTTTTGGACACTAAGGGAATCAAGGGATATGGGGATAGGGCAGGAAAGCGGAGTTGAGGTAGATGATCAGCCATGATCTTATTGAATGGCGGAGCAGGTTCGACAGGGTGTATGGCCTACTCCTGCTCCTAGTTCTTATGTTCTTATGTGCAGATATCACTGGAAAATAAATATGTGGAAGATGACTGCTTTCTTTGCTGGAGCGCTGTGCTGGGGGGATTGACAATGGTGCCCTCAGTAGTCCTTGATTAACATTGTCTGCGTCAGCCATTTCCTACTGATGGTTGCGATTGTTTCTACAGTGACATGGCATTGTGTGCAAAGTGTTACTTCCCTCAGTCTTCAGTAAATTATCATTTGTATTTTCATTGCAATGGAAGAACTAGCAACCTCAACCTGGGAAATGGCAACCTCAACATAGTTAAGTTCAATTTAAGAATAGAAAAGGATAATATTTTGCATTAGTTGTGCTGGCAAATGATAGAAGTGAGAATATAGGTGTACTAGTGAGGAAGATATGGAACAATTATTGGAGATAACTGTAGAAAAGAAATTGATTTAAAAAAATTAACAGAACTCAAGGCAGTGAAGTCATGATAGCATGATTGTAGGCTGCTGAAAGAAGTCAAAGAGGAAATAGCAGAATTTCTTGCCACAATTTTTCAAACGAATTTAAATATGGAAATTATGCCATTGGTCTAGCACCTTTGTTGAATAAGGGAAGGAAGGATAAACTGGGTAGCTATAGACCAGTTTGTCTAACATCAGTCATAGAAATACTCTTAGAATCCATAATTTGAGATAAATTTACTAACCATTTAGAATTGCATGGGCTCGTGTGGAGCATAAATACCGGCATAGATCAGTTGGGCTGAATGGCCTGTTTTTGTACTGTAATTTCTAAAGAAAGAAAAACTTGCATTTATATAGCGCCTTTCACGACCACTGGACATATTTTCTTTTGAAATCCATTTCCATCCTGAGATAATAAGTGTAATTTTAACCCGTCAGGGCGAGTGGGGGAGTAGGCGGGTGGGGGGCTAAAAATAAAAATCTGGAAACTCGACCCCAACCTGCCCACTCCCAGTTTTAATGGAAGCGGGTTGGTCACTAAAATATTTTAAGGAGGCGCTGCGTGCCTCTGTTTTAATGCAAGTTTTATTTTTAACAACTGCAGGCTGCCTGCGGCCGAACAAGCTTGCCTTTAAAAAAAAGGAAAAAGAAAGGGTAGGCCATTCAGGACTGAGATGAGAAGAAATTTCTTCACACAGAGGGTGGTGAATCTTTGGAATTCTCTACCCCAGAGGGCGGTGGAGGCTCAGTCATTGGGTATATTCAAAACAGAAGTCGATAGATTTCTGACTAGTAAGGGCATCAAGGGATATGGCAATAAGGCTGGTGAATGGAGTTGAGGCAGAGGATCAGCCATGATCTCATTGAATGGCAGAGCAGGCTCGAAGGGCTGAATGGCCTACTCCTGCTCCTATTTCTTGTGTTTATTGGCCCTGAAATTAGGATCGGGAGCTTGCCGCGCGTGCAAGCCCCCAATCTGCACTCACCCTGCGCGCCGACATCTGAAGCCCGGGCCTGCTCGCATTTCCTGTCACTGGCCCGGTTCAGATGTCGGCGCGCTGTGCTTACCTGATCCAGCGGCGTAGTTAGTGCGATGTGCCGGCTGGGATCAGGTGAGCACTGTGCAGCCAATCAGGGGAGGGGAAACTCATTCATGAGTTTGACGGTAAGAGCTGTCAAACTCATGAAAAGTATGGGCTGCCAAAACACTACTTTAACTTTAAATAAAATTTAAAAAAAATCCCACTGATTATATTAACTATAAATAAGTTTTTAAAAATGTTTTAAACAATTAATCAATTTTTTGTAAAAAATAAATTTTTTAAAAATCGGGTCTAAAACTAAACTTACCTTACTGTAAATTCTTTAAAAATAACAAACCTGTGGAAAAAAAAATTCTACATTGTACTAAAAGCCCACTTACCTGTAAAACTAAGTACTTACGTCTGGTTTTTCCACGCGTAAAAACCGGAGGCCTTTACACTCGGGCAACTCTGAAAAAAAAAGGAATTTCACTGCGCATGCGCTGCCTGTGCAGTCGTGCGCGTACTGCCTCTTAACCCCCTGGGTCAGAGGACAGGAAATGCCGGTTTTCAGCGCATGCGCTGTGCATGCTGAAAACCGGCAATTCCTCCGGGCACACACGTGAGTACCCCGTCCTTACTCACGCGTTGTGCCTGGAATTACTGGGCCAATATGTTCTTATGTTCAAAGCACAACCTTCATGACTGAGAGGCGAGAGTTCTACCAACTGAGCCACAGCTGACACTAGTTTTATGTATTTCTGTGTAATAAAGGACAGCCAGCAAGGATTTAACATATTTAACAAGTTTAATAGCATTTTTGAAGAGATGACTGATTGGATAGATAAAAGGAATAGAATAGATGCAGTGTACAGGAAACTTTCGATTTACCGGCACCTAAATAACCGGAAATCTCGGTTAACCGGCAAAATTCAGGAGTAGGTTCAGGTAAGTTTTACTTCATATTCTACTTGCCTTCCTCGATCTGTTGCTGTGCAAGGGTGTGGCTGCAGCTGTTGCTAAGCTACAGAGACGCTTGGAACTTGTGGCCATTGTTCTGAACCTGTTGCTAAGCAACAGGGTTTGTTGCTTTATACGGAGCTCTCACCTCTCCGTATCTTTTACTGTAGCTTTCGGTTATCTGGAATTTTTGATGAACCGGCACCACGTCGGTCCTGTCGGTGCCGGATAAAAAAAAGTTTCCTGTACATGGATTTTCAGACGGCATTTATTAAAGTGTTAGAAAAATTCAGATGAATGGTATAAGGGTAAATGTAGCAGCATGGATTGAATGTTGGTTGATAGATAGGAAACAAAGATGTGAGAAGGGTTAAAAGTGGTGTACCCCATATGTCAGTGCTGGGTCCATTCCTGTTTTCGGGATATATAGATGATTTGGATTTGGGCATAGCGAGCGCAATCTGATTAGGACAGAAAAGTAGCTGGTTTTTCAAATAGTGAGGAGGACCTAGGGGTTCAAAAACATAATTCCCTGAAAGTGCAATTGCGATAAAAAGGTTAATAACATTTTGGGTCTTATAAATAGAGTAAAAAAGTAATGATAAATTAGTATAAAACATTGGTTAGGCCACAGTTGGAGTAGTGTGTGTAATTTTAGGTGCCCCATTATAAAAAAAAGTAATAAAGACTTGCATTTATATAGTGCCTTTCAGGACCTCGGATCATCCCAAAGTGCCTTACAGTCAATGAAGTACTTTTGAAGTATAGTCACTGTCGTAATGTAGGAAGCGAGGCAGCCAATTACACACAGCAAGCTCCCACACAGCAATGTGATAGTGACCAGATAATCTGTTTTTGTTATGTAGATTAAGGGATAAATATTGACTAGGACACCAGGGATAACTCCCCTGCTCGTCTTCAAAATACTGCCATGGGATCTTTTACGTCCACCTGAAACAGCAGACAGGGCCTCAGTTTAACATCTCATCCGAAAGACGGCGCCTCCAACAGTGCAGCTCTCCCTCAGCACTGCACTGGAGTGTCAGCCTACATTTTTGTGCTCAAGTCTCTGGAGTGGGACTTGAATAAGGTGACCATACACCCCATTTTCTGGGGACACTCCCCGGGTGAGGTACTGTGTCCCCAGGAAAACAGTGTCCCCGGTTCACAAATCTCGTCCCCGAAGTGTACCCCTGGGCAGTGAGTGTATCCCCCTCCCCTCCTGAGCTGTCAGTTTATGGCTTTAAGGCTAAATTAAACAACAACTTGTACAATGGCCAGAGTGAATCATTGCGCATGCGCAACTGGGCGGTCTTACTGCACATGTGCTAGTTATTATTTCTGAGTTTCTGGCCGGGCTCGTGCTGCTGGATTGTCTGTGCCAGAAGTGCCTGGGAGCACGGCAACTGGAGTGGGTGAAGGCGAGACCACAGGAGAGGGCTGGTCACAGTCACCGGAGGAAGGGGGGCGGGCTAATCCTAGACACTGTGAGGGGGTCAAGTGTGGCCTCAGTCACTGGGGGGAGGGTCAGGTGTGACCTCAGTCACTGGGGGGAGGGGGAAGGGTCAGGTGTGATCTCAGTCACTGGGGGGAGGGGGAAGGGTCAGGTGTGACCTCAGTCACTGGGGGGAGGGGGAAGGGTCAGGTGTGACCTCAGTCACTGGGGGGAGGGTCAGGTGTGACCTCAGTCACTGGGGGAAGGGTCAGGTGTGACCTCAGTCACTGGGGGGAGGGTCAGGTGTGACCTCAGTCACTGGGGGAGGTTCAGGTGTGACCTCAGTCACTGGGGGGAGGGTCAGGTGTGACCTCAGTCACTGGGGGGAGGGGGAAGGGTCAGGTGTGTAGGGTTCTCAAAATTCCCACATTCCCCAAAGTTAGTAATAAAGGGACCCTGAAGGACAAAGTTATTAATAAGGGTACCCTCTGGACCTCATGGCAGAAGCCTGCAAGATTCAAAAGGAGACGTGCCTGGGCCTGTGAGAAACTTGTTATTTCTGAAGCCAGACAACTAGATAATGCAGAATACGCATTCTTCATTTTGAAACCAATTAACTCAGGAAAGACTTAATCTTGAACCCATCAAACCTTTGCATAAATAATCGCTTACAGTTTAAAGTAGCTACCAAGCCAGGAAGACGCCGATTAAACATTATGAATAACAAACACCGAGATATTAAAGATCATTTAGCAACGAGACAGCCGCCCCAAAACCAGTTAAGGTGAACGACTATAATCACTTTAACGAGCCCGCCAAAATTAGACAAAGAACTAACCCTGATTTGGCGCGCAGATAACAACCTCCAAAATAGTATAATTGTAGGCCCACCGATAACCGAAAAGGTGTGCAGCAAGCAGGCAAGCGAGGCAAGGCGAACGGCAAGGCCGACAAGCAGAGAAGGGCAGTGTGGAGAAGCGTTGGGGGACGAGCAGGCACACGCTCCGGTCCAGGAATACTCAAAACTCAACGAAGCAAAACGACCACGAGCACCGCGGTAACAAAAGGGGCCGGGTAAACCATACCTTCAGATCATTACCACTGCACAGGTAGTGATCTAGGCCACCACGACCGAGCTAACACCGAAGACTGCAAACCGAACCCCAACCGCAAAAAAACTTCGACGACCAGACCACCATCAGAAGAACAAAACCCAAAGTTTTCCACTCTACCAGGTAAAGTACCCAACAAAGACTTTACTCCCTATCTCTAACGGAGAAAAGAGGGTACTTTACTCAGATGACTCCACCACCGCGCCCTGGGACCACGTGGCGACGGCAGGCCCCAAAGGACACAAAAAGCGAACCCCAAAACCGCAACCGGCTTAATCGACAGGATTCGACCTGTCCAGAAACCCTTATTGGTGAGCATAATCCCTGGCCCCTCATAGCACAATTTAGTTAGATATTGGGGGTGGGACAAGGGTAGGGGGAGTATTAATGTGATTTTTCCCTTGATGTGCCGTGTGTTTCCCATTCCTAATTAAGTGTACTCTTGTGTGCCTGTAACTATTCCAGTAATTTTCAGTGTTGTAATTTTATTGTGCCTTTTTAATAAAAATACAGTTTTCTTGTACCAAACCAGTTGTCTACTCCAATTCTGTATCGCCGCCTGTACCTAAGTCCGGTGTCTAGAATCCAGGGGTGTGGGAGCGATACAAACCACTCAGAGCAGTCAGAGACAAGCTGACGACACGCACACGCCACCCCCTACAGGTGTGATCTCAGTCACTGGGGGTGGGTGGGGGGGTCGGGTCAGGTGTGACCTTCGTCACTGGGCTGGGAGGGGGTGAGGGTCAGGTGTGACCTCAGTCACTGGGGGTGGGTGGGGGGTCGGGTCAGGTGTGACCTTCGTCACTGGGGGTGGGGGGTCGGGTCAGGTGTGACCTCAGTCACTGGGGGGAGGGGGAAGGGTCAGGTGTGATCTCAGTCATTGGGAGTGGGTGGGGGGGAGGGTCAGGTGTGACCTCAGTCACTGGGCTGGGAGGGGGTGAGGGTCAGGTGTGACCTCAGTCACTGGGGGTGGGGGGTCGGGTCAGGTGTGACCTCAGTCACTGGGGGGATGGGGAGGGGGAAGGGTCAGGTGTGACCTCAGTCACTGGGGGTGGGGGGGGTGGCTCAGGTGTGACCTCAGTCACTGGGGGGGAGGGTCAGGTGTGACCTCAGTCACTGGGGGGAGGGTCAGATGTGACCTCAGTCACGGGGGATGGGGGGGAAGTTCAGGTGTGACCTCAGTCACTGGGGGTGGGTGGGGGGTCGGGTCAAGTGTGACCTCAGTCACTGGGGGTGGGGGGGTTGGGTCAGGTGTGACCTCAGTCACTGGGGGGAGGGGGAAGGGTCAGGTGTGATCTCAGTCATTGGGGGTGGGTGGGGGGGGAGGGTCCGGTGTGACCTCAGTCACTGGGCTGGGAGGGGGTGAGGGTCAGGTGTGACCTCAGTCACTGGGGGTGGGGGGTCGGGTCAGGTGTGACCTCAGTCACTGGGGGGAGGGGGGTCAGGTGTGACCTCAGTCACTGGGGGTGGGGGGGTGGCTCAGGAGTGACCTCAGTCACTGGGGGGAGGGTCAGGTGTGACCTCAGTCACTGGGGGGAGGGGGAAGGGTCAGGTGTTACCTCAGTCACTGGGGGTGGGGGGGAGGGGTCAGGTGTGACCTCAGTCACTGGGGGGAGGGTCAGGTGTGACCTCAGTCACTGGGGGGAGGGTCAGGTGTGACCTCAGTCACGGGGGGTGGGGGGGGGGGAAGGTCAGGTGTGACCTCAGTCATGGGGGGGAGGGGTCAGCTGTTGATGATTCTGCTATTCCCATTTACACCTCTTCTAGACCCATCTTTGTTTCTTGTCCCATTACCATCTCCTTTTGCTTTGAACAACGATACCTTATGTCATTTAATCACTCCTGCCTTCCAACCTATCACAGACCTTCCCTTTTGTTCTTTCCTTCCCTACCCCCTTTCCCTGCTCTTGCACTTGCTTAAAATCTGTTACATCTCTAACTTTTTCCAGTTCTGACGAAAGGTCATCGACCTGAAACGTTAACTCTGTTTCTCTCTCCACTGATGCTGCCTGATCTGCTGAGTATTTCCATCATTTTCTGTTTTTATTGCAGATTTCCAGCATCCACAGTATTTTGCTTTTGCCATTAATTTATAATTGTCATTAAGAGAGTGAGGAGAGTGGTTAGGAGAAATTTCTTCTTACATGGGATGTTTTGTCATCGAGAGTGGTTGAGACAGAGACCATTGCATCTTTTGAGGGAAAATTAGATAAATATGTGCAGCAGTGGAAGATACAGGGATATGGGTTAACAGTGGGCCAGGGGGATCCGTGTTGGGTTGGTCTAGCAATGAGCCAGCACATGGGATGCGCCAATTGGCCTCCTTCTGTGCTGTAAACATCTGCGATTCTACGTGATGATTTCCGAGCCTTGAAATTATGCTTAATGCATTTGGACGATTTGCTTTGTCCACCTACTTTAACTGAGGCAGGCTAATTTCTCTGTTGAAATAACAGACAAAGGAATTTCATATGAATGTTTGTATAATAATATTTGTACAGTTTAATTAGTAGTTCCCAAAGAGTGGAAGAGAAATAAATAGAAATACACCAGCTTCCTCATACCCTTCACCAATAATGTTTCACACAAACGTTTAGATTATTAATTTACCTGTATATATAAATAGTGACATATTTAAATGTGCAGTGCCCAGCAAGTGTCACCCAGTCCCTGATACTGGTGGAATATTACTTTTACCATGTTGCTTAACTAGCAGAGCTTTGAACAGTGGCCTACATGGCTTGTTTTTTTTACATTTAATATCAGGCTCTAAGATTCCTTATAGTTTCTTAGAAACAGCATTGCAAAACAAACATTTACAAATAGCTTGAGGCTTTGTGTTCTGATAAACATTTTCAGCTTTCGGAATACATACCTCAGGTTAATTTTGTACTGTAACATCTTTGCAAGTCTTGATATTTTTTGGTGTAGAACCACTCCTGCAGTCCTCAGTAGATAGAATTCTTCCCAAATTATGTCTGTGGATAAGATCAACTCTTTCCCCATCGTATCAACTCTTTATCCATCGTATCATGGAATCATGATCTTATCCACAATTTGGCAAGAATTTTATCTCCTGAGGATCTTGAGCATTTGCCATTATCTTGGTCCGATGAAGCCTAGCTGGAGTTCAGTAGGCCCTGTTTAGAATACTGATTTGGAATTATTTTTACCTAGCAAAGGCACATGCTGCCTCAGCATTGATCTATATCACCTTCCAGGTGAACTCCTTGATGATTCTATCCACTTTTCTCTTTCCCAAGTTGTTTTTGTTTTGATAATAATGCTTCCATTACAACGTATCAGGCTCCCGGTAAACTGTTTTAATTTTTGACAATTTGTTCACCAGCTCTTCGAATTGTCTGGTCTTTCCAGTTTGAGGCTGAATACAGATCTGTGCTGACTCCACTTGTTAGCATTTGCTCAAATTGATTGATTGACACTCCTGTAGCTTTGTTTTAATTGTTCAAATGAGGGGAATGAGCAAGGCCAGAAGAGATCCCCCGCCCTTTCTACATCTGCCTATTGGTCCTGTCAAATTTTCTTTTTTTTTTAATACTTTTTTCCTTCTTCAGTGATTTTTTTGTGCTTATTCTTGTCAATGCTGGAAGCTAGGATAATTTTTTATATTTGATACCCAATATCAGCTTCAGACACTCAACAAACGATAGTTACTGCAGGAATCGGTTCTAGCATTGACTTGCCCCAACAATACACGTTAACTCAAACTTCAGAACAGTACTCGAGACTGCATCAACATTGTTTTCCACACCAGCTACCTTTATTGACTTCCTGAACGAGACTAACAATTTGTAGTTTTAATTAGTTCCGAATTATGGACAGTTTTGTGTTATGAACGCTCAGGAACTGAATGGGAACTTCCTAAACCTATTTCACGTGTAGCCCTTACACAGAGAATAGTTTCCCACTCCAACAACAACAGAAACTGCTGGAAACACTCAGCAGGTCAGGCAGCATCTGTGGAGAGAGAAACAGAGTTAACGTCTCAGGTCGATGACCTTCCGTCAGAACTGGAAAAAGTTGGAGAAGTAACAGATTTTTAAGCAAGTGTGGGGCAGGGAAAGGGGGGAGGGGAGGAAAGAACAAAAGGGAAGGTCTGTGATAGGCTGGAAGGCAGGAGAGATTAAAAGACAAAAGGGATGATGGCGCAAGGCAAAAGGAGATGGTAATGGGACAAGTTAAGGAACAAAAGATGACTCTGGATGAGGTGTAAATGACAATGGCAGAATGATCAGCAGCTGCCATGTGAGAGAGAAAAGAAAACATGGGGGCTGAGGTCATAGTCTGAAATTGTTGAACTCGATGTTGAGTCCAGAAGGCTGTAAAGTGCCTAATCGAAATGTCTGGGATGGATTCAAACCCACATCCCGATCTTGAAAGGGTAATGTGTTAACTAACCAGTGTTCTGGGGAAGGGCTCCACCTGAAGTTTTAATTTCTATATAAAGGCCAACATTCCAGTAGCCTTTTTGATTACTTTTTGTCCCTGTGCACTAGCTTTTAGTGATTTGTGTACATGAATACCTAAATCCATTTGCTGATCCACAGCTCCTAGCCTCTCACCATTAAATAATTCTGATTTTTCTTTCTCAGATCCAAATTGGATAACCTTGCACTTTCCTACATTCAATTCAATCTGCCACAGTTTTGCCCACTCACTTAGTCTGTCTATGTCCCTTTGTAACTTCCTACTCTCATCTGCACAACTTACTGTGCCTCCTAACTTGTATCATCTGCAAACTTGCATATACAATTCTCTGTTGTTTCATCCAAGTCATTAATATATATGGTGAAAAGCTGAGGCCCCAGTACAGATCCCTGGAAACACCACACGTCACAACCCGCCAATCAGAGAACATTGCATTTATCCCTACTCTCTGTCTCCTATCTCGCAACCAATTACCAACCCATGTCACAAGGTTACCTTTAATTTGATGCGCTTTCATTTTTGCCAATAATCTCTTTTGCAGAACTTTATCAGATGCTTTCTGGAAGTCCGTATAGACAACATCCATAGGCACTTCTCCATCCACCATGCTTGTGACCTCCTCAAAAAATTAAACTATTCCTACAACCCTCCAAGGACTGTGTTCCTCCAATTCTGGTCTCTTGTGCATCCCCTACTCCCTTCCCCCCCATCATTGATTGGTGTGCCTTTAGCTGTGCCGAAGCTATGGAATTCCCTCCCTAAACTTCTCTGCCTCTCCACCTCTCTCTCCTCCTTTAGGACCCTCCTTAAAACCTACCTCTTTAACCAAGCTTTTATTCACCCATCCTAATATCCCCTTCTTTGGTTCGGTGTAAACTTTTGTCTAATTATGTTTCTCTAAAGTGCCTTGGGATGGTTTCCTATGTTAAAGACACTGGCCTAGAAATTGGGTTTTGGCGCAGCGACGGCTTTAGCGCCGGAAGTTAGTGCCGGAGCTAAGTCGCGCTGGGCGGGCCAAAAATTCACTACTTCTGCGCCCAAACGGCTGCCGGCGCTGCTGAAAGCTGTTAGCGCCTGAAAACTGGCGCTATGCGCTGAATTTCGGCGCTATTCCGGTGCTGCGGCGCCCGCTGCGGTGCGGCAGGTTCGGGAAGTGCAGGCCTCCTCCTTCCCTTAAGGAGGAGCTGCCTGCACCCGGCCGCGGCCCGCGATAATCTTTTTAAAAATGAGCCCGGCACCTCGGACAAGTGCCGGGCTTGCTTCTGTTCCGGGGGGGAGGGGGGGAAGTCCGGGGAGGGAGCTGCGGCCAGGCGGGCGGCGGGAAAGCGGCCGGCCGCCGCGGGGCCTTTAATGCGCCGGCGCAACGTTCTGTAAGGCACCTCTGCCAGAACGTTGCTTGCGGCTGCCACGGGCGAGGCGGCCGCAACTCAATTTCCGAGTTCGGGCGGGTTACCATGGCAACCGGGACGCTGCGCACACCGATGACGTCATCGGTGCCGGCGCAGCGCTACCGGCCTAACGCCGATTTAGGGCCCCTGTCAATTTCAAAACTGGCCATAACTTCGCCGCTAGGCCTTCTAGCGCCTCAAAAGCGGCGCTAAGGCCAGTGAATTTCTAGGCCACTATCTTAATGCAAGTTGTTGTTGTTGTAGATTAGTCAGACATGACCTACCCTTCACAAATCCATGCTGACTCTTTTATCATCAGCTAATACTTGTCCAAGTGCTCAGTCACTCTGGGCTCGATTTTGTTAACGGAAGCGGGAGGCGGCCGCTTTCGGACCCGCCGCACCCGTCTGCCGCCTCCCAGCACTTCCGATTTTGGCTTCATTGGCCTCGTTATGGCCGACGCGCGGGTCCCTCCAGGCAATTGCTTGCAGGATGTCAGTTTTCCGGTTTCCTCCCACAGTCCAAAGATGTGTGGGTTAGGTTGATTGGCTATGATAAATTGACCCTTAGTGTTAGGGGGATTAAATACGTGGGGTTACGGGGATAGAGTGGGATATGTGTTGGTGTAGGGGTTACGGGGATCGGGTGGGATATGTGTCGGTGCAGGCTCGATGGGCCGAAATGGCCTCTATCTGCACTGTGGGGTTTCTGTGTGATTCTGTGTGAATGATCTTGCTGGTCATATTATTCCAGAAAGAGATTCATGAGTTTTTGATATATGACTTTATTATCTGACGATGAAATGAAAAAGATGTCAGATGTATTCCAATCATTTGCTTAGTAATATTAATGCTTTTTTCTCTTAAAGGTGCTGGGAGCTGCAGGAATGGCAGCCCCAAAAACTAAGGCTGCACCCAGGTTCAAAGAGGGCTCTCTCCATGCTTTCGTTGAGGGAGTTAGAGGACGTCAGGAGCTCCTCTTCCCTGGAAACAGAAGGAGGAGGCCTCCGCAGTAAACCAAGGCAGCTTGGCTGCAAATTGCTGAGGAGGTGAGCTCGAGGTCTGTGTGCAGACGCACATGGGTTTAGTGTCGAAAAAGGTTTAATGATCTGCTGAGATCACCTAAAGTGTGGCCTCTGTGTTCTGGGAAATGGAGGGCTCAGGGCGATTTCCATGTAGAATAATGGTGGTGACACTGAGCGCAAACCACCGTTTATTGGACAGATGATGCCTGGGGTTTGAGACTGTCGGACTTATATTCATCTCCATGTGCCAGCCACCTGTGGTTGAAGCGTTAGCTTAAGCAAATCTGGCACGGCTGAGTGCATCCCTTGCCTGACGGCCATCAATATAGTCGCCTACTGCTGGATTGGCCACATCCGGCCCTGCAAGGCGTCACTCCCCATCCTCCTACTCATCCTCCTCTTCGTCCTCTTCATCTTCCTCCAAGGAAGCTGTGTGCTGAGCCACTTGTTCATCCGGCAGCACTAAGCCGCGCTGCTCTTCCTCCGAACCTGATGACCAGGATGAGAGGATGTAAATGGTTCCCATCCCATTGTTATAGATTTCAGTTGAGGCAAGAAGCTTGCAAGCGCACACTCAAAGTGGCCTGAAATTATTCCAATCAGTTCAAACAGCAGATGTGTGTCAGCTTGACCAGTCACAAGGTCAGTAGATTTACAAATTCTTATCCCAAACCTCCAACAACAAAGTTGTTGCATTTGAATGTCAGCCATGTTACAGGAGTGCTTTTAAAGTTTTGCACCAATAATGACTACAGATCATGTCCTCCACCAACTCGTCTCCTTGCAGCTGGACTGTTTCTGACAAGGTTCAAAGAGGGCTCTGACAAGAAGGGGAAGTGCATAGATTGGGAGAAGGGGAAGTGCAAAGAGACCTGGGTGTTATTGTGCACCAGTCGCTGAAGGTAAGTATGCAGGTGCAGCAGGCGGTTAAGAAGGCAAATGGTATGTTGGCTTTCGTAGCAAGAGGGTTCGAGTACAGGAACAAGGATGTCTTGCTACAGTTGTACAGGGCCTTGGTGAGACCACACCTTGAGTATTGTGTGCAGTTTTGGTCACCTTACCTGAGGAAGGATGTTCTTGCCATGGAGGGAGTGCAGCAAAGATTCACCAGGCTGATACCTGGGATGGCAGGAATGACGTATGAGGAGAGATTGTGTCGGTTGGGCTTATACTCACTGGAGTTTAGAAGATTGAGAGGGGATCTCATCGAAACCTATAAAATTCTGTCAGGTCTGGACAGACTAGATGCAGGAAGGATGTTTCTGATGGCCGGGGAGTCCAGAACCAGGGGCCATAGTCTAAGGATAAGGGGTAAGCCATTTAGGACTGAAATGAGGAGGAATTTCTTCACCCAGAGACTGGTGAACCTGTGGAATTCTCTGCCACAGAAGGCGGTGGAGGCCAGTTGATTAAAAATATTCAAGAAAGAGTTGGATATATTTCTTGAGGCTAAATGGATCAAGGGATATGGGGAGAAGGCAGGGACAAGGTACTGAATTGAATGATCAGCCATGATCTCATTGAATGGCGGAGCAGGCTCGAAGGGCCGAATGGCCGACTCCTGCTCCTATCTTCTATGTTTCTATGTTTCTATGTAAGATGGGAAACAGGAGCCAGAGGCATGAAAATGGGAAACCTCGATCAAAATAGGATTATCAAGGCAGTTAACAGGCTCTTAACTGCCTTAACTACCTGTCCCACCGGTTGGAGTCGGGTCAGTTTGGGAGCGGCTGAAACAGACACTCACGAAAATCGCGTGGGGGCGGGATGGAGGCGGGTTGGGTATCTGAAGCTATTTTTTCACATTTTCGCAGCTGACCCGCCTCCTCAGGGTTATTAAAATCCAGGCCAGATGTCTCTGATGACAGATTCCAGTAACCTCCCCATGATCTGCTTGGACTTGGATGATCTGGAAAATTGCTCAGTTGTAGATGATTATTTTTACTTTTTGGTTGCAGCAGGATAAGTTTCTTCAGACTTGATCTCCATTAATATGGTTGTAGCCTCTGCGTTTTACCCTGAGCTCTGTTGACCAGCACAGCCTCATGCATCTCCCAGTAAGTGTGACTAGGGGGACAGGAGTGGCTGCCCTCTCATCCCCTGTGTAGTGAGAACTATAATTCTCAATGCTGTCATTCTTTTGATGCATAGGAATGGAAAGTAATGACCTACTTCATATTGCTTTCAACTTTTTTCCCTTCATCTCGTTATCCTGGGTCGCCCAAATCAGGTAATTCATCAAAAGTGAGATAAAAGGTACTAAATAATTATTTAAAGAAAAATAATATAAAAGGTGTAAGGGTGAAACAGGAAAATGGGATTAATTTGGGGAGAGAACAGGAAAATGGGATTAATTTGGGGAGAGAACAGGAAATTGGGATTAGTTTGGGGAGAAAATGGGAAAATGAGGCTATAAAATCTGCCTGCAAGAGGGGCCCATTTTGCTGTTTTCTCGTCACACGTTTTATATCCTTTAAAAATAATTATCTGGTACCTTACTGAATATTGTGATTGATTGACATAGAAACATAGAAAATAGGAGCAGGAGTAGGCCATTCGGCCCCTCAAGCCCGTTCCGCCATTTAATGAGATCATGGCTGATCATCCAAATTCAGTACCCTGTCCCTGCCTTCTCCCCATATCCCTTGATCCCTTTAGCCTTAAGAAATATATCTAACTCCTTCTTGAATATATTTAATGAATTGGCCTCAACTGCCTTGTGCGGTAGAGAATTCCACAGGTTCACCACTCTCTGGGTGAAGAAATTCCTCCTCATCTCAGTCCTAAATGGATTACCCCTTATCCTTAGACTGTGACCCCTGGTTCTGGACTCCCCCGCCATCGGGAACATCATTCCTGCATCTAGTCTGTCTAGTCCTGTTAGAATTTTATAAGTTTCAATGAGATTCCCTCTCATTCTTCTAAACTCTAGCGAATATAAGCCTAATCGACCCAATCTCTCCTCATACGTCATTCCTGCCATCCCAGGTATCAGTCTGGTGAATCTTCGCCGCACTCTCTCCATGGCAAGAACATCCTTCCTCAGATAAGGCGACCAAAACTGCACACAATACTCAAGGTGTGGTCTCATCAAGGCCCTGTACAACTGCAGCAAGACATCCTTGCTCCTGTACTCGAATCCTCTCGCTATGAAGGCCAACATACCATTTGCCTCCTTAACCGCCTGTTGCACCTGCATGCTTACCTTCAGCGACTGGTGCACAAGGACAACCAGGTCTTGTTGCACGTCCCCTTTTCCCAATCTATTGCCGTTCAGATAATAATCTGTCTTCCTGTTTTTGCCACCGAAGTGGATAACCTCGCATTTATCCACATTATACTGCATTTGCCATGCATCTGCCCAATCACACAACCTGTCCAAATCATACTGGAGTTTCGCTGCATCCTCCTCACAGCACACACGCCCACCCAGCTTTGTGTCGTCTGCAAACTTGGAGATATTACATCTAGTTCCCGCGTCTAGATCATTTATATATATTGTGAATAGCTGGGGTCCTAGCACCGATCCCTGCAGTACCCCACTAGTCACTGCCTGCCACTCGGAAAAAGACCCGTTTATTCCAACTCTTTGCTTCCTGTCTGCCAACCAGTTCTCTATCCAAGTCAGTACCTTACCCCCAATCCCATGTGCTTTAACTTTGCACGCTAATCTCTTATGCGGGACCTTATCGAAAGCCTTCTGAAAGTCCAAATACACCACATCCACTGGTTCTCCCTTATCTATTTTACCAGTTACATCCTCAAAAAATTCCAGTAGATTAGACAAGCATGATTTACCTTTTGTAAATCCATGTTGACTTTGTCCGATCCTGTCACTGTTTTCCAAGTGCTCTGCTATTACATCTTTTATAATGGACTCTATAGCATTTTCCCCACTACCGATGTCAGGCTCACCGGTCTATAATTCCCCATTTTCTCTCTACCACCTTTTTTAAATAGTGGGGTTACATTAGCTATCCTCCAATCCATGGGAACTATTCCAGAGTCTATAGAATTTTGGAAGATGACCAGCAATGCATCTACTATTTCTAGGGCCACTTCCTTAAGTACACCAGGATGTAGATTATCAGGCCCTGGGGATTTATCGGCCTTCAATCCCGTCAATTTCCCTAACACCATTTCCCTACAAATACTGATTTCATTCAATTCTTCCCTCTCATTAGACCCTATGTTCCCCGACATCTCTGGAAGGTTATTTGTGTCCTCCTTTGTGAAGACAGAACCAAAGAATGTATTTAATTGGTCTGCCATTTCTTTGTTACCCATTATAAATTCACCTGATTCTGACTGCAAGCGACCTACGCTTGACTTCACCAATCTTTTTCTCTTTACATATCTATAAAAGCTTTTACAGTCAGTTTTTATGTTCCCTACAAGCTTATTCTCATACTCTATTTTCCCCCTCTTAATTAATCCCTTTGTCCTCCTTTGCTGAATCCTAAACTGCTCCCAATCCTCAGGTTTGCTGCTTTTTCTGGCCAAATTATATGTCCTCTCCTTGGATCTTATGCTATTGCTAATTTCCCTTGTTAGCCACCTTTTTTGTTTTATTTTTATGCCAAACAGGCATGAATAAATTCTGTAGTTCATCCATGCGATCTTTAAATGTTTGCCATTGCCTATTCACCGTCAACCCTTTAAGTAACATTCCCCAATCCATCCTAGCCAACTCATGCCTCATACCATCGTAGTTTCCTTTATTTAAATTCAGGACCCTAGTCTCTGAGTCAACTACTTCACTCTCCATCTTAATGAAGAATTCTATCATATTATGATCGCTCCTCCCCAAGGGGCCTCACACAACAAGATTGCTAATTAATCCTTTCTCATTACATAATACCCAGTCTAAGATGGCCTGATCTCCAGTTGGTTCCTCGACATATTGGTCCAGGAAACCATTCCGTATACACGCTAGGAATTCCTCCTCCACAGTATTGTTACTAATTTGGTTAGCCCAATCTATATGTAGATTAAAGTCACCCATGAGAACTGCTGTGCCCTTATTGCACGTGTCTCCAATTTCCCGTTAATGCCATTCCCAACCTCAGCATTACTGTTTGGGGGTCTGTATACAACGTTTTCTGCCCCTTGGTATTTCTCAGCTCTGCCCATACAAATTCCACATCACCAGAGCTAATATCTTTCCCTACTATTGAGTTAATCTCTTTAACCAGCAATGCTACCCCACCTCCTTTTCCTTTTTTCCTGTCCTTCCTGAATATTGAATACCCCTGGATGTTGAATTCCTGTCTTGGTCACCCTGGAGTCATGTCTCCGTAATCCCAATTATATCATATCCTTTTACATCCATTGGCGCAGCTAATTCTTCCACCTTATTATGAATGCTCCGCGCATTAAGACACAAAGCCTTCAGGCTTGATTTTTTAACACTCTCAGTCCTTTTAAAATTATTATTTACTGTGGCCCTGTTTGATTTACACCCTTGATTTCTCTGCCTTCCATTTTTGCTTTTCTCCTTCCTTTCTTTTGTTTCTATCCTTGCTTCCCGTTCCTCTGTCTCCCTGCACAGGTTCCCATACCCCTGCCATTTTAGTTTAAACCCTCCCCAACAGCAGTAGCAAACACTCCCCCATGGACATCAGTTCCGGTCCGGCCCAGGTGCAAACCGTCCAGTTTGTACTGGTCCCACCTCCCCCAGAACTGGTTCCAATGTCCCAGGAATTTGAATCCCATCCCCTTTCTCTAGCCATGTATTCAGCTGAAATATCCTTCTATTTCTACTCTGACTAGCACGTGGCACTGGTAGCAATCCTGAGATTACTACCTTTGAGGTCCTATTTTTAATTTTTTTAATTTACCTCCTAACTCCCTGTGGGATGGCCACAGGGGACCCCTGCAGTACCTGCCTGTGCCTACTACTCTGCCTGGTGGTCACCCATTCCTTTCCTGCCTGTGCAGCCTTTACCTGCGGTGTGACCAACTCCCTAAACGTGCTATCCATGATGTCCTCAGCATCACGAATGCTCCATTATGTGTCCATTCGCAGCTCCAGCACCGCAATGTGGTCTGTCAGTAGCTGCAGCTGGATACACTTCCCGATGGTCATCAGGGACACAGGATTTCCCACATAGTGCAGGAGTAGCATGCCACGGGGCCGAGCTGTGCTGCAATGACTTACCCTTTAATTAATTCAAATTAAATTAAATCAAATCAATACCAGTAATTACACTACAATTAAATGATATACTCAAGGGCCCTTGTTTACTAGCACTCCCCGTTACACAACAGAGACCCTAGAAACTATAAACCACAAAAATTAAGTTTGGAATAAAGCGAGAAAGAGAGAAATACTCACCAACCAATCACTTACCTGCTTTCTGGTGACATCACACTTCGTTTACTTTTTATTTCTCTCTGCTGCTGCCAGTGAGTCTGGGCCGCTCTCTCTCTCCCCGCTCTTTAACTCCTCGGTCTCTGTGCTCAGTCTCCACCCTGGGCCACTCTCGCTGCTGCCACCGATGAGTCTTTACATCGATCACAACTTGTTGGCAACACACTCCGACAATCCGTGTGAAGAAATTTCTTCTAATCGCCCTTTATACATCTAGAGCTTATCTTGAAACCATGTCCTCTTGTTTACCTATGAATGGAAATAATTTACTTGTATTTATCTAGTCAGTTCCTTTTATTATTTGCAACACCTCTATCAAATCTACTTTCAAGATAAAAAATCACGGGATTGGGGGTAATATTCTGGCGTGGGTGGAGGATTGGCTCTCTAACAGAAAGCAGAGAGTTGGGATAAATGGTTCGTTCTCAGATTGGCAACCAGTAACTAGTGGTGTTCCGCAGGGGTCAGTGCTGGGTCCCCAACTCTTTACAATCTATATTAACGATTTGGAGGAGGGGACCGACTGTAACATATCAAAGTTTGCAGATGATACAAAGATGGGACGGAAAGTAGTGAGTGAGGAGGACATAAAAAACCTGCAAAGGGACATAGACAGGCTAAGTAAGTGGGCAGAGATTTGGCAGATGGAATACAATACTGGAAAGTGTGAGGTTATGCACTTTGGCAGGAAAAATAATAGAGCAAGTTATTATCTTAATGGCAAGAAACTGGAAAGTACTGTAGTACAAAGGGATCTGGGGGTCCTGGTGCACGAAACTCAAAAAGTTAGGCCTAGAAATTCGGTTTTGGCGCAGCGAGGGCTTTAGCGCCGGAAGTTAGTGCCGGCGCTAAGTCCCCCTGCGCGCGCCAAAAATTCAGTAGCGCCGCGCCCAAACGGCTGCCGGCGCTACTGAGGGGTCTCAGCGCCTCAAAACTGGCGCCACGCGCCGCATTGCGGCGCTATTCCGGCGCTGCGGCGCCCGCTGCGGTGCGGCAGGCTCGGGAAGTGCAGGCCTCCTCCTTCCGTTAAGGAGGAGCTGCCTGCACCCGGCCGCGGCCCCCGATAATCTTTTTAAAAATGAGCCCGGCACCTCGGACAAGTGCCGGACTTGCTTCTGTTCCGGGGGGGGGGGAAGTCCGGGGAGGGAGCTGCGGCCAGGCGGCCGGCGGGAAAGCGGCCGGCCGCCGTGGGGCCTTTAATGCGCCGGCGCAAAGTTCTGTAAGGCACCTCTGCCAGAACGTTGCTTGCGGCTGCCACGGGCGAGGCGGCCGCAACTCAATTTCCGAGTTCGGGCGGGTTACCATGGCAACCGGGACGCTGCGCACACCGATGACGCCATCGGTGCCGGCGCAGCGCTACCGGCCTAACGCCGATTTAGGGCCCCTGTCAATTTCTAAACTGGCCATAACTTCGGCGCTAGGCCCTCTAGCGCCTCAAAAGCGGCGCTAAGGCCAGTGAATTTCTAGGCCTTAGTATGCAGGTGCAGCAAGTGATCAAGAAGGCCAATGGAATGTTGGCTTTTATTGCTAGGGGAATAGAATATAAAAACAGGGAGGAATTGCTGCAGTTATACAAGGTATTGGTGAGACCGCACCTGGAATACTGCATACAGTTTTGGTGTCCATACTTAAGAAAAGACATACTTGCTCTCGAGTCAGTACAAAGAAGGTTCACTCGGTTAATCCCGGGGATGAGGGGGTGGTCATATGAGGAGAGGTTGAGTAGATTGGGACTCTACTCATTGGAGTTCAGAAGAATGAGAGGCGATCTTATTGAAACATATAAGATTGTGAAGGGGCTTGATCGGGTGGATGCGGTGAGGATGTTCCCAATGATGGGTGAAACTAGAACTAGGGGGCATAACCTTAGAATAAGGGGCTGCTCTTTCAAAACTGAGATGAGGAGAAACTTCTTCACTCAGAGGGTGGTAGGTTTGTGGAATTTTCTGCCCCAGAAAGCTGTGGAAGCTACATCATTAAATACATTTGAAACAGAAATAGATAGTTTCCTAGAAGTAAAGGGAATTAAGGGTTACGGGGAGCGGGTAGGAAATTGGACATGAGTCTAGGTTCGGAATGGTCATGGCCCTGTGGGTAGTGGAGCGGGCCCAGGGGCCGTGTAGCCTGGTTCTGCTCCTACTTTTTGTGTTCTAATTCTGTGTTAGATTTCAGGAGATTGTTTTATTCCTGTTCCTGGCTGGGGTGGAGATCGCCTTTACAGAAGGTAAGTACTGTAGAAAATATAGGGACAGAGTGATCTCCTGGAAGAGTTTCGATCGCCTAGATGGGTCGGAGAGGAATTTCCCAGATTTTTTCTCCCAAATTGGCCATTGGGTTTTTTATCTGGTTTTTCGCCTCTCCCGGGAGATCACATGGGTTCGGGTGGGATGGAGAGTGATAGAAGATTTGAGGTTAGGATCAGATCAGCCATGATCTTATTGAATGGTGGAGCAGGCTCGAGGGGCCGATTGGCCTACTCCTGCTCCTATTTCTTATGTTCTTTTGTTCTTATGTTCAATCTTCTCAAATGGAGAAAATACACTGGTTACTCTAGCCTTGCCTTGTAACTCGGATCCCTCGCTCCCAGGCTCATCCTGGTAAATCTGCAGCACCCTTTCTCCAGTGCTATTATATCTCTCCTATATACGAGTTCAAAATTGTACACAGATATGGTCTAACCATTGTTCTGCATAGTCATCATGACTTCTGCTTTTGTGCACAAACCATCTAAATATAAACCCTAAAATCCTTTTTTGCCTTTTTTACATGTCCACCCCATTTTAAGGATTTAAGTGTCGCCACATCTAGATCCTTTTACTCCTACGTTGCATCAAGAAATTTTAAGGTATGCCTGTTCGCATAATGTATCAGCTCTGTATTAATTTGCACCTGCCACCTAACGATGAATCTGCAAAGCCCTCAATATATGAAGTCTGTAATGCAGCATTTATTCTGTATTGTGCCATAACCCCAGAAAGTGTGTAGATTTTTAATGAGCAACCCGATAATAATAACAGAAAAATCTTACGGACCTCAGTTGCATTTAGGATTATTGCCCCACCCTTTAGTTTTTTTTATTTGTTCATAGGATGTGGACGTCACTGGCATGGCCAGCATTTATTGCCCATCCCTAATTGCCCTTAAGAAGGTGGTGGTGTGGCTTGCTAGGCCATTTCAGAGGGCAGTTAAGAGTCAACCACATTGCTGTGGGTCTGGAGTCACATATAGGCCAGACCGGGTAAGGGCGGCAGATTTCCTTCCCTAAAGGACCTGAGTGAACCAGATGGGTTTTTACGACAATCCGATAGTTTCATGGTCACCATAACTGGTAATGGCTTTTTATTCCAGATTTATTTAATTAACTGAATTTAAATTCCCCAGCTGCTGTGGTGGGATTTGAACTCTTGTCGACCATATCTTTAGTCCAGGTCTCTGGATGACTAGCCCAGTAACATAACCACTATGCTACTGTACCCCTTTATCATTGCGCTCCATTTCAGATTGTCATTCCAAACAGCACACACCATGCCTCTGCCTATGCTGGTTTCCAGATGGCACTATGAGTTGCACGAGATTGGCCCCACTTGACACACCCTCTGATTTTATTCCTCCCTCACAGTGGGGAAGCTCCTTGCCTCTGTTATGTCCCATTGTTCTGGCATAGCATTTGAGTGCATCAATGCACAGCACTACCTAACTGCCTCAGAAACATACCGCAGCCTCTTGAGGCTTCATTCGTTTAATTTGATTAGTGTGATCTGACCCATTTGTGCAATCTCCCCTGTATTGCATCTCCTTTTTAAAAAGCCAGAACAGTAAGAAAAATATCAATACTACTGCATAAATCTTAGACGATGAAGAAATTTTACATTATTGTACTGTATCAAAAGTGGAAAAATGATACTGGTCTTTAAATAGAATCAAAATAAGTTGTATAAAATCAAATGTTTTTTTTGCCTCTTTTAGATTAAGTATCTTACAGAATTGAATTTTTAACTTCTCCATTTAATCAAATACTGAGCATGCAGAATTCTGCCTCTTATTTCTGGTATTACTACTCGGCAAATACACCAGGGGGAGCTGCAGCCGGTCTCAGTGCATGCACCAAACCTGTGAGAATATTCGGAAACAGACAGCTGTTTAAGTTTGCCTCAATCCAGTCTAAAGAGTGATAGGAATCATGTGTGGATTAGATTGTACAGTACTGAGGTATTAACAGTACAATCATGGCACTAACACTCCTGCCGCTCAGTTGTTAACTGCACCACTAGATATGGTACTGTACTGAGCCACATGGAGAAGGAAGATACCAGGTTTGATCCTTGGTATGTAGTGAGTTAGCTGATTTCATCTGGGGTGGGAGAAGAATGGGGCACGCTATGAGCCCTACAATTACCTCAATGCTCCTGGGAAGAAAGACTTGAATTTATATAGCACCTGTCACAACCTCAGGACATCTCAAAGCGCTTTACAGCCAATGAAGTACTTTTTTGAAGTATAATCACTGTTGTAATGTAGGAAATGTGGCAGTGAATTTGCACACAGCAAACTCCCACAAACAGCAAGGTGATCAGGACCAGATAATCTGTTTTAGTGATGTCAGTTGAGGGAGTAATATTAGCCAGGACACCAGGGATAACTGCCCTGTTCTTCTTCGAAATAGTGCCATGGGATCTTTTACGTTCACCTGACAGGTTTAATGTCTCATCCGAAAGACAGCACCTCTGTCAATGCAGCACTTCCTCAGTACTGCACTGAGTGTCAGCCTAGATTTTTATGCTTAAGTCTCTGGAGTGGGATCTGAACCCACAGCACTTCTGACTCAGAGGCGAGAGTGCTACCAACTGAGCCACGGCTTGACAATTAGCTAAGCTGCAAATCCCTGCTAACTATCCAGTGACCTGTGGTAGACGTGGCATGTATAGACATTGGGTAAGAATAGCATTGAGCATTGCTGAGATGCCCTCCATAGTTGAATAACCTGCCGACACTTGGGGCTGGATTTCCTTTTCTTTTTCTACCTGCTGCCCCGATCCTACTGTGACCCCTTTTCCTGCTAGGGTTCATCTACTGCGCAGGGCAGGATTCCTGCCACATAGAGGGAGCCCACCTCTGCTGCCTGACAAAATCTGGTGGTGCTGCAGTGGGACCCCCGCTGCAGACCTCAAAGAGGTGGAGGCGTCACTAAAAGCATCCCAAAAATTTCTGTGGTACTGCTTCAAATATTGCTGCTTATTTTTTATTTTTTTGGTTACATTCATTTTATCCCAAAGCAGAATGGTGTCCCGCGCCAATCAACAGTTTAAATGGCTGAGCCACTATCTGTTTAAACTGCCGCTTCGTGCTGAGCAGTCATCTCTCATGACCTGGCAGCACATGCCAGGCCTCCAGCCTTCCCCCTAAGAGCAGCCCGCTCGTGGAATGTGGGCGGCATGGTAGCATAGTGGTTATGTTACTGGACTAGTAATCCAAAGGCCTAGGCTAATGATTGAGGATATAAGTTCATAATCCCACCATGGCAGCTGGGGATTTTAGATTCAATTAAACAAATCTGGAATCAAAAGACATTAGTGTCAGTAATGGTGAACATGAAACTACTGGATTGTCATAAAAACCCATCTGGTTCACTAATGTCCTTTAGGGAAGGGAATCTGCTGTCCTTACCCGATCTGGCCTATGTGTGACTCCAGACCCACAGAAATGTGGTTGACTCTTAACTGCCCTCTGCAGGCTCCCCACCACCTTCTTGAGGGAAATTAGGGACTGGCAATAGATGCTGGCCTTGCCAGCCACACCCACATCCTGTGAATGAATTTTTAAAAAGGTGTTGCCAGACAGACTCCAGAGATGCGGCCAGCAGTGACTCCCTGCCAGACGCGATCTGTCAAGAGACAAGGACCACCTCAGTCCCATGACCCTTTTGCAGAGCATGTGGAGCAAAAACCCACTCCCCAGGCTGCACTGGAATAGGGTGAAAGAAAGGCCGATGTAAGCGCCCAGACGGAAGCACGGTGTTAGGAAAGAGTAGGTTGGCTTGTGTTCACTTTGAACTTGATTGTATTAAAATAGAACGTGCAGTGAGGTGGCACTTTGTTATTGATGGAGTCATACAGGAAAGAGTGCATTACTTGGTTCTGATCTATTCACTCAGGTGATGATTATTGGCACATGTTAGTGGCAAAGAGGACGATGTGTTGTCATGTTTTAGGATAGGTAGTGAGTTGAGAACATGTCCCTTTATTGGAACATGGGGGAGAATGAGGTACGGCTATGGTCTGGCCCTGTGAGAAGCAGTCAAGAAGCAAGTTTAGTAGCCCGTAAAGAAAGAAAGACTTGCATTTATATAGCACCTTTCACGACCACCGGATGTCTCAAAGCGCTTTACAGCCAATGAAGTACTTTTGGAATGCAGTCATTGTTGTAATGTGGGAAATGCGGCAGCCAATTTGCGCACAGCAAGGTCCCACAAACAGCAATGTGATAATGACCAGATAATCTGGCTTAGTGATAATTATTATGTCCGTGAATGATTGAGACATGGACAGCAGGAGTTAAACAAAACACGTCTTTACTGGTGGAAGTCAATAGTGAAACTAAAACAACAGAGGCTCACTAGCGCCTTTTATACAGGGGTGGTCACTGCCAGTACTGCAGTCTGAGACCAGTTATTCTCTTAAAGGTACATACACAACAATTCCTCCCCTTTTAGATAAACAGTACATAACATTCATTTAACAACTAAATGATAACTAATTACAATCACAATTACTGTTGCAAGATACATTGGTTAAGTTTAAGCAATTATAAGTTCAGTCTTTGAGGAGGCTTCCTGATTCTGTCTGGATAACGCCCCTTTGGGGTATCAGGTTCTTCTGGCAATGTTGAGTCGGGATCAATGTCGGTGTTTGGTTCATCTGCTTCCAATATTACCGGTTCTGCGGTAGCTGCAATTGGAACGTCGATTTCATTACCAGGCATATCAGATCGTGGTGTGGAGTTGACGCTTTCCAGTGACTCTAGAATCTGGTCAGCATGGCGTCTTACAATGCTCTCCCCAACGTCCACGGTATACATGAGAGGTCCTTGTCGTGTACAAATCGTTCCTGGCTGCCATTTCTCAGTGCGGTAGTCCCGGGCCAAAACTGGTTGACCTATCTTAAAACTCCTGGTCGGCCTTTCATTCATATTCTGAAACTGTCTGTTCTCCACATCTCTTCGGACGTTTGGCTTAACCAAATCCAAGCGGCATCGTAGTCTTCGATTGAAGAACATCATGGCTGGAGTTTGGTTGGTAACCGCATGTGTCGCATTCCGGTAGGCAAACAAGAAGTTGTCCACCTTGTGTTGTAGGGGTATATCTTCATTACACATTGCCTTGATAGCCTTCACAGAATCACAGAAACCCCACAGTGCAGATAGAGGCCATTTCGGCCCATCGAGCCTGCACCGACACATATCCCACCCGATCCCCGTAACCCCTACACCAACACATATCCCACCCTATCCCCGTAACCCCACGTATTTAATCCCCCTAACACTAAGGGTCACTAAGAGCCTTCTTGAATGTTTGGACAAACCTCTCGGCCAATCCATTAGTGGCTGGATGATATGGGGCAGATGTGTAATGCTTAACACCATTGTTCTTTAAGAACCTCCGGAACTCTTCAGACACAAACTGTGGTCCATTGTCAGAGCAAATCTGTTCAGGCAGCCCATTCCTGGCGAATATGGTTCGTAAAACTGTGATAGTTTTTTCCGTGGTGGTTGAGGACATTTTTATTACCTCTGGCCACTTTGAATGTGCATCCACCGCAATTAAAAACATTGAGTCCATGAAGGGACCAGCAAAATCAATGTGCACCCTTTGCCATGGAGATGAGGGCCACTCCCATGGATGCAGAGGAGCTTGTGGTGGGGCGTTTTGGACCTTCTGGCATCCTGCACAGCTCTTGGTCATCTCTTCGATTTCTCGATCGATTCCCGGCCACCACACAAACGCTCTGGCTAAGTTCTTCATTTTTACCCCACCCAGATGACCCTCATGAAGCTCATTGAGCACTCTATCCGTCAACTTAGGTGGAATTACTACTCTGGATCCACACATCAAGGTTCCTCTGCACACTGACAGCTGTTCTCTTCTCGGCGAGAATGCTGGCAGCAGTGGTTCGCCATGTGCTGGCCATCCCTTCACCATTAAATCATAGACCCGTGATAGTGTCGGGTCATTCCGTGTTTCCTTTTCTATGTTTGCATTCGTCACAGGGAGACATTCGACTATGGTCGAGTGGAATAACTCCATTGGATCCACTGCAAGGTCTTCTTCTTCCACCGTCGGCAACGGTAGGCGTGACAATCCATCAGCATTTCCATGCTGTTTAGTTCCTTTGTACTCGATGTCATATTGGTGTGCCCCTAGGAAAAGGGACCATCTCTGCAGCCGTTGTGCTGTCATTATCGGTACGCTCTTCTGAGGGTTGAAAATGGAGACAAGAGGTTGATGATCGGTTAGTAGAGTAAATTTTTGACCGTGCAGGTAGTGATTGAACTTCTTCACCCCCCACACTAGGCTGAGGGCCTCTCTGTCAATCTGGGCGTAGTTACGCTCGGCAGAAGTTAACGAGCGTGACGCAAAAGCTATCGGCCTCTCTAAACCATCAAGGAATTTATGTGACAGTACCGCCCCAATGCCGTAGGGAGACGCATCACACGTCAGTCTGATCGGCAGTGCTGGGTTGTAGTGAGCCAATACTTCCCTTGAAGTGATTAAGTCCTTACTCTTCTGAAAAGCACGCTTACAATCATCGCTCCATTTCCATGCTACCCCCGTTCGTAGCAGGGCGTTCAGTGGGTGCAGAATTGCCGACAAATTCGGCAAAAACTTACGTTAGTAATTCACCAATCCGAGGAATGACCTCAGTTGCGACACATTTTCAGGCGCTGGGGCCTTAACAACCGCTTCAATTTTGTCAGGGGACTTATGTAACCCCTCTTCATCAATCACGTGGCCACAATACGATATCTGTTTCTTAAAAAATTCGCACTTGGGGCGGTTGGCTCGCAGCCCATGTTCCCGTAGTCTAGTGAGCACCTGTTCTAGGTTGTTAAGGTGTTCACTGTCATCTTCACCCGTCACAAGGATGTCGTCCAAGTAACACTGAGTCCCCGGAATCCCTTGCAGGACTTGTTCCATCGCTCTTTGCCATATCGCCAGAGCCGATGCTACTCCGAATACCAATCGATGATACTGGTAAAGACCTTTGTGAGTGTTTATCGTGAGATACTTCCTAGAGGACTCTTCAACCTCCATCTGCAAATATGCTTGTGCTAGGTCAATTTTTGTAAAACGCTTCCCTCCAGACAGTGAGGCGAAGATGTCTTCTATCCTTGGAAGAGGATATTGTACTGTGTGAAGGACTGGGTTCACCGTCACCTTGAAATCCCCACAGATGCGAATCTTCCTTGGCTCCCCGGACTTATTGCTTAACGTTTTCTTCATGACAGGAACGATGGGTGTCGCCCACTCGCTCCAGTCGACCTTAGACAACACGCCCGCCTTCTCCAGATTCTCCAGCTCTGCCTCGACGGCTGGGCGAATTGCATATGGTACCGGTCTTGCTTTGAAAAACTTGGGAACTGCATTCTCTTCTATTTTTATCGAGGCGGTTACGCCTTTAAGCGTGCCCAGTTCTTGTTGAAATACCTCTTTGGCGTTAGCTAAGATTGTTGACAATCGTCCAGGAGTGACGTCTTCATCTTTTTTACCGTCCACCGTCATTGCATGAATGGAGTGCCAATCTAAGTTTATCTTCCTGATCCATTCCCGTCCCAATAACGGTGGTCCACCATTTGGCAGTATGTAGAGATACAATTTCCGTATTTTCTTGCCGTTGTATTCGACAGGCACCCTTATTTTTCCTCTGGGGTATACTTTTTGCCCCGTATACGTCGTCAAGACGATGGATGTCTCTCTCAAGGGTATGTGTGAAAATAGCCGCTCGTAGTCTCGTCGATTCATGATGGTTAGCGCTGATCCTGTATCCAATTCCATTTTAACTTGGGACCCTGCTATCGTGACGGTGACCCAAATGGTTCGGTGATCCTCTTTTGCGATTACATTGTGAAGTTTGAGACAGCTTAGTCTCCTGTTTCCGGATTCAGTATCGCTCACCTGGTCTTCGGAACTACTGTCCGTCATCTTTTGTACTTTCTTGTACGGTTCCTTAGTAGCCTTTTTGTTGTCGCTGGTCTTCTTCCCAGACCTGCAAACTCATGCAATGTGTCCCATCTTCCCGCATTGCCTGCATATTTTGTCTTTGGACCAGCAGTCCTTCTGGTCATGGTTAGTTCTGCCGCAGCGATAACATTTTGCAAATCCCCGTGTCATTTCGTGGGTGCCGTATTCCTGTGGTTTTTGTTGAATTTCTGCAGCTCCCCTTGCTGCTGCTTCATACAATACTGCCACACTGAAAGCCTTATCTAGCGTCAGCTCTTTCTCTGAGAGTAACTTCTTCTGTGTTCCTTCACTCAGGAGTCCACAGACAAATTTGTCCCGTAGGGTATCTGCCAGTCCTGCTCCGAACTGGCAGTGCTTTGATAGCTTGCGTAGTTCCGTAAGATACTCAGCATTGCTTTCATCTTTGTGCTGAGTTCTCCTGTGGAATTTAAATCTTTCTGCTATCAACAGCGGTGCAGGGTTTAGGTGTTCCTGTGGGACAGCAACAATTTCGTTAAAACTCTTTGCCTTCGGTTTGGCTGGAGTAATCAGGTCCCGCAATAGGCCGTACGTTCTAGCGCCCATTAAGTTTAACAATATTGATGCCTTTTTCTCCTCCGCTATTTCGTTTGCCTCGAAATATACCTCGACTCTTTCCACATACGTGGTCCAGTCCTCTATTGTATTATCAAAAGCAGTGATACAGCCAGTCTTCGGCATCTTGCAAATCTAAAATGGCGCCTCCCGCGCTTTGCCTTCTTCCCCGCTGATTAAGATGGTGCCTCCCGCGCTTTGCCTTCTTCCCCGCTGTTGTTAGCGCTGCTTTCCACGGTTTCTTGCGCGTTTAATATTTTTTAAAATTATTTTCCCGTCGTGGAACAACCCTATGGGACTCTTGCCTCCCTCTTCGCGGGTCTATACGCAGCCCGGCTTCGTAGCACCGGCCGCGCCCTGTGTGCTCCACCCTCTCTCTCTTCTTCCCGACAACGCTGCTCGGCCCCGTTGCAAACCACCCGCTCGAGTTCGCGACCGCCGCAGCCCAGGAAGGACCAATGCACTACCTGCCACCAGCTCGATTAGCTGAAGCACCATCGACAGGAACCAGGCCCCGCATCCGACAGCTTCTGCAGCAATCTTCAACTCTGCAACACAGGGGGGATGCCCACGGTCGACGTCCGTTTCTACTGCCTCTCACTTTCTTTTCTTTCTGGCCTCGACCTCTGCTCACTTCGCTGTAGGAATGGATCCCAGGAGGTGGTGCAGACTGTAGGTAAGTTCGTATCTGCTCGTCGCCAGTATTATGTCCGTGAATGATTGAGACACGGACAGCAGGAGTTAAACAAAACACGTCTTTACTGGTGGCAGTCAATAGTGAAACTATAACAACAGAGGCTCACCAGCGCCTTTTATACAGGGGTGGTCACTGCCGGTACTGCAGTCTGAGACCAGTTATTCTCTTAAAGGTACATACACAACAATAATGACCAGATAATTTGTTTTAGTGATGTTGATTGAGGGATAAATATTGGCCAGGACAAGGGGGATAGCTCCGTAGGCGGAATGGCAAAAAGAAAATTGCAAAAGCAATCCTTTCCCAGCTGCGGAAATCGCTAGTTAAACTCTCCAGACTGTTCAGGCTCACTCCCCCCTGTATCAGCCGATCCAGGCAATTGCTGCACCTCAAAGATCTCAGTCTGATTTATCCAGAGTGCACTAGAAGGTGTAACACACAAAAAACTTAGAGCTGCTGCATCAGCGGTCCTCATTTTGACATATGCAAATAGCATCAGTCAGGACTCATCGTGTGGATTGCGGGAAGCCTCAAAAAGCACGAGAAAACCCGGGGAAACGTTTTCATGGCGGAAAACGTGTGGATCAAAATATTTCCTGCTCTGTTATGCACTGAAAATAGCGAGAGAATTCGCTCCCATTATTCCTAATATTCTTTTGCAAAAAAAAATTTTGGTGGATCAATCTGAGAAACTATCCTGGATTCTTTCATTTATTAACAGACAGCACTTACACTGCCCAGAAGATGTAAAAACACAATCAATGCAGATCTCGGTGTTGGATTCAGGAGCTCAAAAATAATCTGTAAAAATTACCAGGACAATTCCATTTCCAAATGAGGCAGGTAAATTTTTAATCCTAAACAGGTAAATGAACAGTGAAATGTGTTATTCACCTAGTGTAATTTTCTTTGACCGGGCACAGCGATATGTAACATTTGCTTCGTGCCTAACTAACTGAGCAGATGCAGCTTATACTTTTAGTGATGAGTTATTTTCCTCCAATTTTCAGCCCCTCGCTCGCCCCCTCTCCTGAATATGCTGCATCTTGGCGCAGTATAGCTCCACGGGTGCAGCAGCCTTTTAGCACCTCTGCAAAGTGGCCATCTTCATGCGGGAGCTTAACCAGCGTGTGCTGGCAGGCTGTTTGACTGCAGAGGACATGACGGTCAAACCCTCATCTCTCATGTTCTCATTTGACATCCACACTGGCACAGTTTCAGCAGGAGTCACTAGCTAGCAATCGGGAGCAGGGAATCCTGTCTGATTTCCTGCCCCACCCTCCCTCAACCCAGATTTGGGATTGATTAGAATGCCCCCACTGCTGCTCTGGTTGCGATAAGCTAACTCAGCACGGACCTGGGACTTCCTGGCATCTGTAGTTTGGTGCTACACTGGGTAGTGCCTTTATCTGCAAGGCCATCTAGGGAACTACTAATTTCTTTCATTTATTTAGATCTGGAATTTTCAGGAGCGTTCTCTGGATATCCCACTGTAACTTTGGCGGGAAAGATCGTTGGGACCCCGGGAGAAATGGTGTAAACAACTAAAAACAGCCGTTTCTCCAGTGTTTCTGCCAATCATCTGCCAAAGTTATGATGGGAGATTGGGAGAACGCCACGGAAATTCTCCCATTTGATTTCAGTAACGCCTACACAAACTGAGGATTTAGTGTCCCCAATTACAATGCTGTGGAAATGAAGCCTAGCTTACAGAACAAACAAGCACAGGTCATAATAATCATGCTAATTTCTGTAGTACTCACATCTAGTCTGACAAAGAGTGGAGTAATTCTGATGGACTTGGAGTCCTCACCATCAGATTTTCTCATGAGTACTCAAAGTGGCGCCTGTAAGCCTGAAAATTTTAACTTAAATATATTATTTTTAATAAAACTATATCATGTTGTATAAATAATGTAGTCATTTTCAAAAACTTCTATAAATGATTGTAAGACCTGACAGAAATCTTATAATGAATGTGTTTCCGATTCTTTCTAAAAAAACCCAAATTGAACTAAAAATTCTACAGTCCATATTTTACTGGCAGTTAGTGGCGATAGCTAAATGGGGTCCTCTTGATGGTATCCTCATTTATACAGTCCTGGATTCCGTGGCGCTTTCCTCACTCAAGTCTCAGTAGTCCTCATCAAAGTACCACAGTGCACAACTGTTCTAGCTTTAAGTAATGGTTTCGTGAAAGCCAAGTGAAAATATATCAAAGAAACAGCATCAAAGAACATGGGCACTGGTAGTGGCAAGTGTTGCTCATCACGTGGAGTCTCATATTTAACAAAAACAAACAGAACAGAAACAGAAAAAGAAAACAGTTATCAAACTTTCTCTTTGTAGTGGTTGAGGCAGATTTTTAATTTACAGAACTCTTTTTTGAACAGAACTAGAGGGCACAGTATGTGAAGGGCAAAGTTAGGATAGTTGCCAGAGTGTATTTCTTTAAAGTGGACGGCCAACAGCTGGAACAAGCTGCCACTGAAGATGGTTAAAGCCGAGACAAATGGACTAATTTAAGAAACTGTCAGATGGTGTAATGGGAAGATGGTAGAGTTGGTATCCTGGTAAGATAAGATCGAAGGGTCTTCTTGATCCAAACCTATCTCATGACCTTGTGCAAACCTTTGTCAAATTCGGAGAACTTTTCTTCTATTTCTTTCAGCTTCCCTTTTGCTCCAGATGGATTAGCTTTAAATTACACACAAAATGTATAGACACAAAATAATAAATGCAGTAGTAGTGTGAAAATAATGGCTGAGTGTCAGCCCAGAGCTTCATAGCCTACCTACCCTCCTCCAGAAGCAGCATGTCATCTGCTGAGAAATATGCTTCTTGTAATTACACTTTTGTTAGACTGTCATGGGAGATCAACTAGTTTTTCATTCACCTGCTGGAGACTGCATTGTTTCCCACGTGATGCTGACGTGGCGTTATTTCCCTGTGATGCTCCTATGCTGCCTTGCAATTACAAAGTATTTACAGCACAGAAACAGGCCATTTGGCCCAACAAGTCCATGCTGGTGTTTGTGCTCCACACGAGCCTCCTCCCACCCCTCTTCATCTAACCCCATCAGCATATCCTTCTATTCCTTTATCCACCATGTGCTTATTTGGCTTCCCCTTGAATGCATCAATGCTATTCGCTTCAGCTACTCCCTGTGATAGCGAGTTCCACATTCTAATCACTCTCTGGGTAAAGAAGTTTCTCTTGAATGCCCTGTGGATTTATTAATAACTATCTTATATTTATTGCCCCTAGTTCTGGTCTCGCCCGTAAGTGAAAACATCTTCTCTACATCTACCTTATCCTGAAGACCTCTATCAGGTCACCCCTCAGTCTTCCCTTTTCTAGAGAAAAGTGCCTCAGCCTGTTCAATCTTTCCTGATAGGTATAATCTCTCAGTTCTGGTATCATTCTAGTAAATCTTTTTTGCATCTTCTCCAGTGCCTCTATATCCTTTTTATTATATGGAGACCAGAACTGTTCACAGTATTCCAATTGTGATCTTTCCTCCCTTTCTTCTCCAAAGTCTTTGAACATGTTGTCACCTCCCAAATCTGTGCCCATCTTTCCTGCAACTCCATGTATGAATCCTTCTAATCAGGTTTTTGCCCCTGCCACAGTACCGAAATGGCACTCCTCAAAGTCACAAATGACATCCTTTGTGATGTGACAAAGGTAAACTATCCCTCCTTGTCCTTCTCGACTTGTCTGCAGCCTTTGACACGGTCCAGCTGGGTGGTACTGCACTTGCCTGGTTCCATTCTTATCTATCTAATCGTAGTCAGAGAATCACCTGCAATGGCTTCTCTTCCCGCTTCCGCATCATTACCTCTGGTGTCCCCCAAGGATCTATCCTTGGCCCCCTCCTATTTCTCATCTACATGCTGCCCCTTGGCAACATCATCCGAAAACACAGCATCAGTTTCCACATGCACGCTGACGACACCCAGCTCTACCTCACTACCACTTCTCTCAACCCCTTCACACTCTCTAAATTGTCAGACTGCTTGTCCGACATCCAGTACTGGATGAACAGGAATTTCCTCGAATTAAATATTGGGAGGACCGAAGCTATTGTTTTCGGTCCCCGCCACAAACTTCATTCCATGGCCACTGACTCCATCCCTCTCCCTAACATCTGTCTGAGGCTGAACCACGCTGTTCACAACCTTGGTGTCATATTTGACCCTGAAATGAGCTTACGACCACATATCCGCAGCATAATCCAAGACCGCCTATTTCCACCTCCGTAACATCGCCCCTCTCCTCCCTTGCCTCAGCTCATCTGCTGCTGAAACCCTCATCCATGCCTTTGTTACCTCTAGACTTGACTATCCCAATGCACACCTGGCTGGCCTCCCACGTTCTACCCTACGTAAACTTGAGGTCATCCAAAACTCGACTGCCCGTGTCCTAACTCGCACCAAATCCCATTCACCCATCATCCCTGTGCTTGCTGACCTACATTGGCTCCCTGTTAAGCAACACCTTGATTTCAAAATTCTCATCCTTGTTTTCAAATCCCTCCATGGCCTCACCCCTCCCTATCTCTGTAATTTCCACCAGCCCCACAACCCCCCGAGATATCTGCGCTCCTCTAATTCTGCCCTCTTGAGCATCCCTGATTATTATCGCTCAACCTTTGGTGGCCGTGCCTTCTGTTGCCTAGGCCCTAAGCTCTGGAATTCCCACCCTAAACCTTTCCGTACCTCGACCTCCATTTCCTCCTTTAAGACGCTCCTTAAAACGTACCTCTTTGACCGAGCTTTTTGGTCACCTGCCCTAATTTCTCCTTATGTGGCTTGGTGTCAAAATGTTGTCTTATAATACTGCTGTGAAGCGCCTTGGGACATTTTACTACGTTAAAAGTGCTATATAAATACAAGTTGTTGTTTAACCAAGGTTCTATACAAGTTTAACATAACCTCTCTGCTTTTCAATTTTATCCCTCTAGAAATGAACCCCAGTGCTTTGTTTGCTTTTTTTTATCACCTCATTAACCGGTTTCACTTCTTTTCATGATCTGTTTATCTGTACCCCCAGATCCCTCTGTTCCTCTGCCCCATTTAGACACTTATTTTCCAAGGAGAATGTGGACTCCTTATTCTTCCTATCAAAATGTATTACCTCGCACTTATCTATATTGAAGTTCATTTACCAATTACACGCCCATTCTGAAAGTTTATTAATGTCTTCCTGTATTTGTCGCAGCCCTTCTCTGTATTAACTACACCCCCCAATTTGGTATGAACCAAAAATTTTAAAATTGTATTTCTGATTCCCGAGTCCAAATCGTTTATGTAAATGGTGAACAACAGTGGTCCCAGCACCGATCCTTGTGGAACACCACTTCCCACCTTTTGCCAATCTGAGTAACTACCTTTAACCCCATCTCTCTGTTTTCTGTTTTGTAGCCAGCTTGCTATCCATTCTGCTACTTGTCCCCTGTCTCCACATGTCCTGACCGTAGTCATGAGTCTACTATGTGGTACCTTATCTAAGGCTTTTTGGAAATCCAAATATATTACGTCTATTCTTCTTCTTCTTCTTAGGCAGTCCCTCGGAACCGAGGATTACTTGCCTCCACATTAAAAATGAGTTCTCAGGTGACTGATGAGTCCAATGCGGGACCTACAGTCTCTGTCACAGGTGGGGCAGATGGTGGTTGAAGAGGCGGGTGGGTGGGGTGCTTGGGTTGACGTGCGCCCCTTGCGCTGCTTGCACTTGGCTTCCGCTTGCTCTCAGCGAAGAGACTCAAGGTGTTCGGCGCCTTCCCAGATGCTTCTTCTCCACTTCGTGCGGTCTTGGGCCAGGGATTCCCAGGTGTCGGTGGGGATGTTGCACTTTTTGAAGGAGGCTTTGAGGGTGTCCTTGAAGCATTTCCTCAGCCCGCCTGAGGCTCTCTTGCCGCGTTGGAGCTCCAAGTAGAGTGCTTGTTTTGGGAGTCTTGTATTGGGCATGCGGACGATGTGACCCGTCCATCGGAGCTGATCGAGCATGGTCAAATCTTTGATGCTGGGGATGTTGGCCTGCGCGAGAACACTGATGTTGGTGCGCCTATCCTGCCAATGGATTTGCAGGATCTTGCGGAGGCAGCATTGATGGTACCTCTCCAGTGCTTTGAGGTGCCTGATGTACATGGTCCATGTCTCTGAGGCATACAGCAGGGCGGGTATCACTGCTGCTCTGTAGACCATGAGCTTAGTGCCGGGCTTGAGGTCCTAAACATAGAAACATAGAAGATAGGAGCAGGAGTAGGCCATTCGGCCCCTCGAGCCTGCTCCGCCATTCAATGCGATCATGGCTGATCATCCAAATTCAGTACCCGGTCCCTGCTTTCTCTCCATACCCCTTGATCCCTTTAGCCTTAAGAAATATATCCAACTCCTTCTTGAATATATTTAATGTATTGGCCTCTACTGCCTTCTGTGGTAGAGAATTCCACAGGTTCACCACTCTCTGGGTGAAGAAATTCCTCCTCATTTCTGTCCTAAATGGCCTACCCCTTATCCTTAGACTGCGACCCCTGGTTCTGGACTCCCCGACCATCGAGAACATCCTTCCTGCATCTAGTCTGTCAAGTCCTGTCAGAACTTTATAAGTTTCAATGAGATCCCCTCTCATTCTTCTAAATTCCAGCGAGTACAAGCCCAATCGACCCAATCTCTCCTCATACGTCATTCCTGCCATCCCAGGTATCAGCCTGGTGAATCTTCGCTGAACTCCCTCCATGGCAAGAACATCCTTCCTCAGATAAGGCGACCAAAACTGCACACAATACTCAAGATGTGGTCTCACCAAGGCCCTGTACAACTGCAGCAAGACATCCTTGTTCCTGTACTCAAACCCTCTCGCTACAAAGGCCAACATACCATTTGCCTTCTTAACTGCCTGCTGCACCTGCATGCTTACCTTCAGCGACTGGTGCACAAGGACACCCAGGTCTCGTTGCACTTCCCCTTCTCCCAATCTATTGCCATTCAGATAGTAATCTGCCTTCCTGTTTTTGCCACCAAAGTGGATAACCTCACATTTATCCATGTTATATTGCATCTGCCATGCTTTTGCCCAATCACCAAACCTGCCCAAATCATCCTGGAGTTTCCCGGCATCCTCCTCACAGCACACACGCCCACCCAGCTTTGTGTCGTCTGCAAATTTGGAGATATTACATCTAGTTCCCTTGTCTAGATCATTAATATATATTGTGAATAGCTGGGGTCCAAGGACCAATCCCTGCGGTACCCCACTAGTCACTGCCTGCCACTTGGAAAAAGACCCGTTTATTGCAACTCTTTCCTTTCTGTCTGCCAACCAGTTCTCTATCCAAGTCAATACCTTGCCGCCAATCCCATGTGTCTTAACTTTACATGCTAATCTCTTATGCGGGACCTTATCGAAAGCCTTCTGAAAGTCCAAATACACCACATCCACTGGTTCTCCCTTATCTATTTTACCAGTTACATCCTCAAAAAATTCCAGTAGATTAGTCAAGCACGATTTACCTTTTGTAAATCCATGTTGACTTTGTCCGATCCTGTCACTGTTTTCTAAGTGCTCTGCTATTACATCTTTTATAATGGACTCTAGCATTTTCCCCACTACCGATGTCAGGCTTACCGGTCTGTAATTCCCCGCTTTCTCTCTACCACCTTTTTTGAATAGTGGGGTAACATTAGCTACCATCCAATCCATGGGTACTGTTCCAAATTCCATCGAATGTTAGAAGATGATTAGCAATGCATCTACTATTTCTAGGGCCACTTCCTTAAGTACCCTAGGATGTAGATTATCAGGCCCTGGGGATTTATCGGCCTTCAATCCCATCAATTTCCCTAACACCATTTCCCTACAAATACTGATTTATTTCAGTTCCTCCCTTTCATCAGACCCTATGTTCCCCGACATCTCTGGGAGGTTATCTGTGTCCTCCTTTTTAAATTTTTTAAAAAATTCATTGATGGGGTGTGGACGCCGCTGGCTAGGCCTGCATTTAGTGCCCATCCCTAATTGCCCTTGAGAAGATGGTGGTGAGCCGCCTTCTTGAACCGCTGCAGTCCATATGGTGTAGGTACACCCACAATGCTGTTAGGAAGGGAGTTCCAGGATTTTGGCCCAGCGACAGTGAAGGAACGGCGATACAGGTCCAAGTCAGGATGGTGTGTGGCTTGGAGGGGAACTTGTAGGTGGTGATGTTCCCATGCGTCTGCTGCCCTTGTCCTTCTAAGTGGTAGAGGTCGCGGGTTTGGAAGGTGCTGTTGAAGGAGCTTTGGCGAGTTGCTGCAGTGCATCTTGTAGATGGTACACACTGCAGCCACAGTGCGCCGGTGGTGGAGGGAGTGAATGTTGAAGGTGGTGGATGGAGTGCCAATCAAGCGGGCTGCTTTATCCTGAATGGTGTCGAGCTTCTTGAGTGTTGTTGGAGCTGCACTCATCCAGGCAAGTGGAGAGTATTCCATCACACTCCTGACTTGTGCCTTGTAGATGGTGGGAAGGCTTTGGGGAGTCAGGAGGTGAGACACTCGCCACAGAATTCCCAGCCTCTGGCCTGCTCTTGTAGCCACAGTATTTATATGGCTGGTCCAGTTCAGTTTCTGATCAATGGTAACCCCCAGGATGTTGATAGTGGGGGATTCAGCGATGGTAATGCCATTGAATGTCAAGGGGAGATGGTTAGAGCCTCGCTTGTTGGAGATGGTCATTGCCTGGCACTTGTGTGGTGCGAATGTTACTTGCCACTTGTCAGCCCAAGTCTGAATGTTGTCCAGGTCTTGCTGCATATGGACACGGACTGCGTCAGTATCTGACGAGTCTTGAATGGTGCTGAACAGTGTGCAATCATCAGCGAACATCCCCACTTCTGACCTTATGATGGAGGGAAGGTCACTGATGAAACAGCTGAAGATGGTTGGGCCTAGGACACTGCCCTGAGGAACTCCTGCAGTGATGTCATGTGATTGAGATGAATGACCTCCAACAACCACAGCCAACTTCCTTTGTGCTAGGTATGATTCCAACCAATGGAGAGTTTTCCCCTTGATTCCCTTTGACTTCAGTTTTGCTAGGGCTCCTTGATGCCACACTCGATCAAATGCTGCCTTGATGTCAAGGGCAGTCACTCTCACCTCACCTCTTGAGTTCAGCTCTTTTGTCCATGTTTGGACCAAGGCTGTAATGAGGTCAGGAGCTGAGTGGCCCTGGCGGAACCCAAACTGGGCGTCAGTTAGCAGGTTATTGCTGAGTAAGTGCCGCTTGATAGCACTGTCGACGACACCTTCCATCACTTTGCTGATGATTGAGAGTAGACTGATGGGACGGTAATTGGCCGGGTCGGATTTGTCCTGCTTTTTGTAGACAGGACATACCTGGGCAATTTTCCACATTGCCGGGTAGATGCCAGTGTTGTAGCTGTACTGGAACAGCTTGGCTAGGGGCGCAGCTAGTTCTGGAGCACAAGTCTTCAGTACTATTGCCGGAATGTTGTCAGGGCCCATAGCCTTTGCAGTATCCAGTGTCTTCAGCCATTTCTTGGCATCACGTGGAGTGAATTGAATGGGCTGAAGACTGGCATCTGTGATGCTGGGGACCTCAGGAGGAGGCCGAGATGGATCATCCACTCGGCACTTCTGGCTGAAGATAGTTGCAAATGCTTCAGCCTTGTCTTTTGCACTCACGTGCTGGGCTCCACCATCATTGAGGATGAGGATATTTTTGGAGCCTCCTCCTCCTGTTAACTGTTTAATTGTCCACCACCACTCACGACTGGATGTGGCAGGACTGCAGAGCTTTGATTTGATCCGATGGTTGTGAGATCGCTTAGCTCTGTCTATCGCATGTTGCTTCCGTTGTTTGGCATGCAAGTAGTCCTGTGTTGTAGCCTCACCAGGTTGACACCTCATTTTTCGGTATGCCTGGTGCTGTTCCCGGCATGCTCTCCTGCACTCTTCGTTAAACCAGGGCTGATCTCCCGGCTTGATGGTAATGGTAGAGTGAGGGATATGCCGGGCCATGAGATTACAGATAGTGGTTGAATACAATTCTGCTGCTGCTGATGGCCCACAGCGCCTCATGGATGCCCAGTTTTGAGTTGCCAGATCTGTTCGAAATCTGTCCCATTTAGCACGGTGGTAGTGCCACACAACACGGTGGAGGGTATCCTCAACATGAAGACGGGACTTCGTCTCCACAAGGACTGTGCGGTGGTCACTTCCACCAATGCTGTCATGGATAGATGCATCTGCAACAGGTAGATTGGTGAGGACGAGATCAAGTAGGTTTTTCCCTCTTGTTGGTTCCCTCACCACCTGTGAAGGCAGAACCAAAATATGTATTTAATTGGTCTGCCATTTCTTTGTTCCCCATTATAAATTCCCCTGATTCTGACTGCAAGGGACCTACGCTTGACTTCACCAATCTTTTTCTCTTCTGGTCTTCATTTCCCTTATCTACTACATTTCCCTTATCTACCCTTTCTGTTACTTCTTCAAAGAATTCACTAAGGTTGGTCAAGCATGACCTTCCCTTTTGGAATCTGTGCTGACTACTCTATTATATTTTCAGTTTCTAGGTGTTTTTCTTCTACAACTTTGATTAAGGATTCTATTATCTTTCCTACCACTGATATTAAGCTAATTGGTCTATATCAGGAAAGGATGAACAGGCTGGGTCTCTTTTCTCTTGAAATGAGAAGGCTGAGGGGTAACCTAATAGAGGTCTTTAAAATTATGAAAGATTTTGATAGAGTAGACACAGAGAGAGTGTTTCCACTTGTGTGGAAGAGCATAACTAGAGGCCATCAATAAAAGATAGTCACCAAGAAATGAAATAGGGAATTCAGAAGAAACTTCTTTACCCAGAGAGTGGTGAGAATGTGGAACTCGCTACCGCAGGGAGTGGTTGAAGCGAATAGTATAGATGCATTTAAGGGGAGGCTAGATAAGCATATGAGGGAGAAGGGAATAGAGGGTTAAGCTGATAGAGTTAGATGAGGAAAGACTGGAGGAGACTCAAATGGACTGGTTGGGTCGAATGGCCTGTTTCTGTGCTGTATATCCTATGTAATTCTATAGTTCCCTGGGCTTGTTCTATCTCTCTTTTTATATATAGGAGTTACATTTGCTGTTCACCAGTCCTCTGGCACTATTCCCTTTTCTAATGAATTTTTATATATATGTAATCGTGCCTATGCTATCTCTTCCCTAACTTCTTTTAATATGCGTGGCATCAATCCTTCTGGAGAGATGTCTTATCCTCGTCAATCTTGAAAACACCAATGCACCCCTAATTGAGAAATGGTAAAAATGATAGAAATAACGAAAGATGTTCTGTAGAATAAAGAATAAAAATAAATAATTGAACTCATAATTTACTGAATCTGAATGGGTGAAATATAATAATAATTAAGAATGAGTGAAAAATGGAAATGCTAACTAATAGTGTTATACAGTAAACCATAGAAAGGATCAGTTATATAATATAACTAAGTAAAATATTGAAATTAAGATTTTAAAATTAAATAGATAGGAGTATGGCTTACCATATAAATGAAATTCAATGTATATTTATGAATTTAAAAATGAAATATTTAAAATGATTAATTATATAGTAATGAATAGAAAATTGAAAAATTATATATGTTAAAGATCTTTAAATTGATAAATAAAAGAGGCCAAATAGGGAAAATGGAGGACCTTGGAGGTCCAACCTGGATAAGTATGGAGGTGGCAGTCAGGGCTCCAATAATTTAAAAAATAACTAAAGTGGCAAAAGCAGGCAAAAATTGATGTAGAAGAGGTAAGGAAAAACGATATGTATGTGTATATGTACTACAAAGTGAGGGAGGTTGGAAAATTAGATGCAGGCTGAGGCTGTGAAGGCTCTGAAGCTGGTATGTGTGGTTTAGCTATCAGGAATGGGAGCTTATGACTGGTAAAAGTAGTGCTCCTGACATGACTAAGGGACTCTGACAGCTAATAGCTGTTCACTTAATAAGTGGGAACTGAGCGAGGCACTACCCAGAGGCATGGCAAGCGATATCCAAAGAATGAGTTTGCAATGTACCCTCCTCTGCCTACGCGCTTCTTGAAAAGAAAAAGAAAGACCTGCATTTTGCCTTTCACGACCTCAGGACATCCCAAAGTGCTTTACAGCCAATTAAGTACTTTTTGTAGTCACTGTTGTAATGTAGGAAACGCAGCAGCCAATTTGCGATGTTGATATGGTCCTGATAAGCTTTTCGTCGTGGTGATCCCCAAGATTTTGATGGAGGGCAACTCAGCAATGGAGGTGCTGCTCAAGATTGGGGAAAGTAGTTGGGCCTTTGCGGTACTGCATGGGGGCGAAATTGGGTGCCTTTGCGCATCCCGTTAGCGCCCCAGACTCTGCGACCGGGCGCAGCACTGATATCGACTCCCGTTATATTCAGCAGGAGTTTTGCGGCAGCGCTATGGCGTTGTCCCCCGATCTCCTTCGCCTGGAGATCATGACATCATCGCCGTGCGCATCGCCCTGGTAGCGCCCCGGACCCGAAATTGACTTCCTCCCCCTTCAGCAGCATTGGTCGAAAACACCGACAGCTGAAGAAGGCATGCATCGGGCGGCCGGCCGCTTTGGGGGTGATGATTAAAGGCGAGGTGGCCGTGGTAAGTAAAAAAAAAACTTACCTTTCTTGATCCCGTTTTTTTCGTGGGTTTCTGCCCGTGATCGATCAGCCCGGCAACTCTCCACGAGTGCCGGGCTGATCACACGGGATTGCGGCTGCCTTGGTGGTCCAGGTAGGTACTTTTTATATTGCAGAGCCTGCCGCGATGGCCCTTCCATTTAAGGGAGGGAAGGAGCCTTTGAACGTGGCAGCGCTGCACGGTCCAGTGTGCAGCGCTGCTGAAGTCTCCGCCCAGCTCTCCGGCGTTACCGCCCTAAGAAGGAAGTGGAGTGCTTGATTTAGCGCTCCACTTCCCTCTCGGGGCGCTAAAACTGAATTTTGCGGTCGTCGGCGCTAATTAGCGCCCGGTGCTAAAGTTAACGCCCAGGTGATGTTAGCGGCCCAAAATGGTCGATACCGAATTTCCCCCCAATATTTCTTCTTTTCTTAAAACTCAACCTTCTGTTTCTCCAATTCTATTTCCATCATTTGAAAAACGCTGACTCTGCCATTAACCTTTCTAGTTTGGTGGACAACTCACCAGTCAGAAGCTGATAAAACAGCATTTTATTCATCTCTTTGATAATCAACAAAGAGAATCTATGGCCTAGAAATTCTACTGTGGCATGAAAATTTCCGGTGTCACCGCGGCCGCGGGTTAACAGCCGTTGAAATTTTGTGCCAGAAACTAAAGCTTACTAGCCCAGTGCTAAACTGACCATGTACTGTAACGCCCTCCTGGTGACGTTAGTCACAGCATCAGTCCCGACTGTGGCGTCCAGAAGCGGCACTGCATCTTCCAACCACCTCTGGAAGCGAGGCTATGATTCCGCTGGGCATTGTGGGATATTAAAAGGGCAATGCATTGTCATTTGCTTAAAAGGGCAAATGCCTTCTGAACTGATAAAAAATAAAAATGAAGTAAAAAATTGCTGTTTTCAGCCCTTACAGCTCTACTGCCTTTTAAAAAAAATTAACATTTGGAAAAAAAAAATTCCCAAATGGGAGTCTTCAGCTCTTAAAGCTAAATTATCCTCCCGCACCTCAAAAAATTGGAAAAGTGCTAACACAAATATCTTAGCAAGCCAGGCAAGGGGCACCCAGGGTCTCGCACGCAGCACTCTAGCTTTGTGCAGGGGGTCAACACTGCTAGAGAGGTCCTCTACTCACAGGGGGCCAGGAGGCCCTCCAGAAAGAACGATGTGGGACCAGATCACCAAGGTCGACACTGTCAGCAGTGTAGCCCCCACCACCTGGCTGCAGTGCCCAAAGAAGCTTCATGATCTCAGACCACTGGTCAAGGTTAGTGAATGCATCTTTAAAAGCCGTCTCCTACCAACTGCATCACTAGCCTCACACACTGCTCAACGCATGACTCCCCACCCCCACAAATCACTCACCTACCAACAATCTGTACCAAACACGATGCACACCTAGCTTCACTTCACCCCCTTGGAGGAGATGGTGCTGGCCATTCTTGGCAGGGGTGTGGCTGAGCCCTTGGCCAGCGGTGGGGCAGAAAGGATACAAGATGCTGGTATCCTCATACATTATCCTCCTCCTCGCGTGCACCTCTTGTTTCCCTGCCCTCCCCTCACTACATCTCCACCATTGTACCTTCCTCATTTCTCACACCCAAGAAATGCAGCCTGCCCAGCCAGTGGTTGACCAAGAAGAGGGAGAGGAGAGTGAAGAAGAAGAAGAAGAAGAATCACCGTCACTCAATTTCACACTCCCAGCCACCAGCTCTTCAAGCTCGACCAGGATGGCCATTTGCAGTCTCCCCACTGAAAGCCAGCAGCCTTCCACCAGCCATGCTGCAGCCACTGGGTTAGCACTGCATGACATCAGTAGAATTGGCAAAGGCACACACAAAATGGTCACTAAGGGAATGCATAAGGGTGATGAATTGATTTCTTGATTTCCAATCATATTGGATGGATAGATGTATAAAGTTGGATTGGAAAGTTTGCTTTGTGGTGGCTTTTATTTCAGCATTGTGGCCAAGAGGACGCTGTGAAGGTCAGTAACAGAGGAAAGGTAAGGTGTGGGACAAATGGTGAAAGGGGAATTGGAGTTGTAGTCACTGGTACCGCAAGCGGATCATTCTATCCCAGATATCCCGGCCAGAAAGGGGCTGTTTGGGTTGTATCCTTCTTTCTGCTTCCTCCTCTTCTGTTTCTTCCTCTTCTGTTTCTTCCTCTTCTGCTTCTTCCTCTTCCCTCTGCGAGCAGATGCTGTCAATCTGAAATAAAAGCAGAAAATGCTGGAAATAATCAGCAGGTCAGGCAGCATCTTGACCTGAGACTTGAACACTGTTTCTTTCTCGACGGATGTTGCCTGACCTGCTGACTATTTGCAGCATCTTCTGTCTTCTCGGAGGCCTTCCTCTGAGAAGGCAGAAGATGGTGCAGGAGGGAGGGCTTCAGATTTCTGGGGCATTGGGGCCGGTTCTGGGGGAGGTGGGACCTGTACAGGCCGGACAGGTTGCACCTCAACAGAGGCGGTGCCAATATCCTTGCGGGGAGGTTTTGCTGGTGCTGTTGGGGAGGGTTTAAACTAAGTTGGTAGGAGGATGGACACCAGGATGTACCATTAGAAAGGAGAAACAAAGGGCACAAAGGATTGGGAGAGACGGATAGTACTAAAGTAAGAAATAGTAAGGTATTAGGTGGAGTCAGACTAAGAGAGAATACAGGATGGCCTAATATAGGTTTACAGTGTATGTATGTGAATGCACAAAGCATAGTAAACAAGGTTGGTGAGCTGCAGGTGCAAATAGCCACATGGGAATATGATTTTGTGGCAATAACAGAGACCTGGCTCAAAAAAGGGCAGGATTAGATATGAAATATTCCTGGATATAAGGTATTCAGGAACATTTTATCAGAGGCTTACCAATCTCACAGACCAGCGGTAGCGTTCCAGAGCCACGTCATGATTCAAAAAGTGACGCGGGCAAGAGGAAGCAGCTGATTGGGTGAGTACGGCCAGGTGAGTATTTATACTACTCTATAGATTGACAGTTAAGGTTAATAGTGTATAAGGTTTAGAAGGTCTTAATTTTGTGGTTTATAGTTTCTAAGGTCTCTGTTGTGTTGCAGGGAGTGCTAGTAAACAAGGGCCCTTGAGTATATAATTTAATTGTAGTGTAATTAGTAGTATTGATTTGATTTAATTTAATTTGAATTAATTAAAGCGTAAGTCACGGCAGCACAGCTCGGCCCCATGGCATGCTCCTCCTGCACTATGTGGGAAACCAGGGACACAGACGACCATGTGTGTGGGAAGTGTATCCAGCTGCAGTTACTGGCAGACCGCATTGTGGCACTGGAGCTGCGAATGGATACATACTGGAGCATTTGCGATGCTGAGGACGTCGTGGATAACACGTTTACAGAGTTGGTCACACCGCAGGTAAAGACTGCACAGGCAGGAGGGGAATGATTGACCGTCAGCCAGAGTAGTAGGCGCAGGTAGGTAGTGCAGGGGTCCCCTGTGGCCACCCCCCTCGCAAACAGATATACCGCTTTGGATATTGTTGGGGGAGATGGCTTATTGGGAGAAGGCAGCAGCAGCCAACTTCCTGGCACTATGGGTGGTTCTGCTGCACAGGACGAGAGGAAAAAGAGCGGGAGATCTATAGTGATTGGGAAATCTATTGTAAGGGGAATAGATAGGCGTTTCTGCGGCCGCAAATGCAACTCCAGGATGGTATGTTGCCTCCCTTGTGTAAGGGCCAAGGATGTCTCGGAGCGGCTGCAGGGCATTCTGGAGGGGGAGGGTGAACAGCCAGTTGTCGTGGTGCATATAGGTACCAACGATATAGGTAAAAAACGGGATGAGGTCCTAAAAGCTGAATATAGGGAGTTAGGAGATAAATTAAAAAATAGGACCTCAAAGGTAGTAATCTCAGGATCGCTACCAGTGCCATGTGCTAGTCAGAGTAGAAATAGAAGGATATTTCAGATAAATGCGTGGCTAGAGGAATGGTGCAAGGGGGAGGGATTCAAATTCCTGGGACATTGGAACCGGCTCTGGGGGAGGTGGGACCAGTACAAACTGGACGGTTTGCACCTGGGCAGGACCGGGACCGATGTTCTAGGGGGAGTGTTTGCTAGTGCTGTTGGGGAGGGCTTAAACTAAAATGGCAGGGGTTGGGAACCTGTGCAGGGAGACAGAGGAAACGGAAGCAAGGATAGAAGCAAAAGACAGGAAGGAGAAAAGCAAAAGTGGAAGGCAGAGAAATCAAGGGTGTAAATCAAACAGGGCCACAGTAAATAATAATTCTAAAAGGACTAAGAGTGTTAAAAAACTAGCCTGAAGGCTTTGGGCTAGATTTTCAGTATAGACAGTTTTGGGGCGCTAACCTTAGCGCCCGCCCGAAGTTAGCGCCCGCCCCAAAGTAGCGCCCCGTTGCCGGAAATTCAGTGGCTTCGCCCTAAGAGAGTGGTGGAGCGCTAAAAGAGGCGTTCCACTCCTACCTTTAGGCGCTAAGCCGGCGGTCCAGAGGGATAGCGCCCAGGCGGGGCGCAGCACGGGTGCGGTCATTTTTGCACTGACAGCAGACCCCGTGGTGCCGACCAGCTCTTAAAGGGGGAAGGGACGAATTGGTCTGCTGCCACGCCCTGCACACTGCAGCCTTGCAAAGAGGCCTCAACACTGCTGCTCAGCCCCAGGGAGTCATGGCAACGCCAGAGAAGGCCCGTCAGCGTGCCCTGCGCTTCTCAGAGGGTGATCTGGACATAATGGTCACAGCTCTGGAGGTGAGGCGCAAGATCTTGTTTCCAGAGAGTGGGAGGAATCCAACCCACCATGACTACACCAAAGCCTGGAAGCAGATCGCCCAGAGGGTGACGTTCACCGGCGAGGCCCCCAGGACCCACAAACAATGCCGTAAGAAATACAACGATCTGACCAGGATTGTGAAGGTGAGTAGCCTTTCCAGTCTCCTCCTCATTCTTGCATGTACACCTGACATGATGGGCAAAGGGACCTGAAAGTCCTATTGGCCAGCCCTCAGCCAGCAGCATTGGGACAGTCATGAGCATCAAATGGCCATTCGGCACTCTACACTTTGGCCAAGCTATTCCACCATGGGAGGCAGTGCACAGTACATCAGGGCTTCACTCTGTCCAAGCTATTCAACCATGGGAGGCAGTGCACACTACATCAGGGCTTCACTCTGTCCAAGCTATTCCACCATGGGAGGCAGTGCACACTACATCAGGGCTTCACTCTGTCCAAGCTATTCCACCATGGGAGGCAGTGCACACTACATCAGGGCTTCACTCTGTCCAAGCTATTCCACATGGGAGGCAGTGCACACTACATCAGGGCTTCACTCTGTCCAAGCTATTCCACCATGGGAGGCAGTGCACACTACATCAGGGCTTCACTCTGTCCAAGCTATTCCACCATGGGAGGCAGTGCACACTACATCAGGGCTTCACTCTGTCCAAGCTATTCCACCATGGGAGGCAGTGCACACTACATCAGGGCTTCACTGCGCACTTACAGCCCGTCCTTTCTCTTGCAGGCTAAAGTAGCGTTTAATCGCCAGGCCCGTGCCAGGGGTGGCCGCGCCAAGCTGCAGAAGCTCACTCGGCTGGAGGAGCGCGTGTGTGTGCTCATGGGAGCCCGTGTGATTGTCCCCACAGCGTGCGGTGTATCCGACCCTCCACTGGCCGGCAATGGTAAGGACCTCGCCTTTTGGCCCTCTCGCGTCGCACTGGCCCATCCGAGCTACCTCCTTTGCCACTGTCCCACCAATGCGCTGAATCCCACCAGTCCTAACTCCCTCGCTGACGCCGTCTCCTCACTCTGAAGCTACTCTTGTGCATTCCTGCTTTCAGCTGGTGACGACCAGGACCCTGAAGCTGCCAGTGACAGCACCTCCGACCAGGAGGAGGAGGAGGAGCAAGCCGGAGCTTCGGGGGAACAGTCACGTCCCGCAGGAGAGGAGGAAATGCTTGACACCTCCTTACTGGACGAGTGCCTGGAGGAACTGTCGCAGGGCAATGCAGCTTCTGGGACCAGTGGCGTCCAGCCACCCAGCAGCCGTGCGCGTGGCCCGCGGCCTTCCCCCCAAAGGGGGGAAGGATCAGAGGGGAGTGCTGCTGCTCGGCACACTCGCCGTCACCAACGCGGCAAGGGTCCCCTAGTTCGGCCCCCTCCTCCCCAGCGGCAGAGTCGCGACTCCAGTCCGGACACCTTCACTTCGGAGGAGGTGCGGAAGCTGGATAAGATGGCCGACGACTCGGACCGGCGCCACACGGAGCTCATGAGCGTGGTGGGGCGCATGCCTGAGGCCATCGAGTCGCTGGCGACCAGTGTGCGCGAGTTCGGGGCAGCAACTGCCGCGAGTGGCCGCATGCTGACTGATGCCGTCAAGACCCTGGCGGATGTGATGCGCGCGCACACCAGGACCACAGGGCCACTCACTGCTGCCACACGCGCTGTCTCAGGCAGGCATCGCCAGGGCAGGCGCCGCGCTGGACCATCCCAGCAAGCCGCCCGTCGGCTGATTGCTGCGGATCCTGCAGTGCGGGCCCGGCCGAGTGCCACCGCGCCACAGCACCAGCCAGCGCATCCCAGACGCCAGCTGGCCCACATTGCGCCATCCGTCGCCGCCATTCCCCCTCTGGGGCGTCAACGGCAAGCGGCTGCAGCTGATGGTGGCCAGGCTCAGGTGCGCCACTCAGCAGACGGCCCCTCGAGGCCCAAACGCCGTGTAGGCCGCCCCCCAGCGGCATCTGGCGGAAGGGCATCTGAGCCTCAGGCGCCTTCCCCCAGCCTCGCAGCAGCCACTGGGCAGAGCTTGCGAAGGAGCAGCAGGCAGGGCAGGGGAGGCAAAATGCTGGCCAAGGTCTCGCCCTCGCGGGCCACTCAGTAGAGGGTGTGGCCAGCTTTCCTTTAATATGGCGGTGGCCATCTTTATTTTGCCCATGGTTGTGCTTTTGGAGGGCTTATTTTTTGCGTTAGGCCGATGTTGAGGCCCGGTTTGAATAAAGGTGGAGTGGCTCCTCCCCAGTTTGTGGGAGTGAGTCGTTTGTTGGGCTTTTTGTGGGGCCCGTTTATTGTTTTTGGGGATTCATGTGGGAAGGGCTTTTCATTTTTGTGCAATAAAAAATTATCTTTATTCATGCAGTCTCCATGGTTGTTCTTCTTAGTGTTTGTTGGCTTCGCCGGCTGAGGGCTTGCGGAGCGGCTGCATTCATCTTCCCTCATGGCCCCTGGCCATTCCCTGACAGGGGGCTTAGAAGTACCGTGTAATAAGGTGGCGTCGTGCGGCCCTTGGCCCTGGTCGCTCCCTCCTGGGAACGTACTCCTGCTCCTCCTCCTCCTCCTCATGCTCCTCCTGCTCCTCCTCCTGAGGTGCTGGTCCAACGTCAGGTGGCAGTGCCTGAGTCCTGCGGATAGCCAGGTTGTGTAGCATGCAGCAAACCACCACAAATTGGGAGACCCGGTCCGGCGAATACTGGAGAGCTCCTCCGGAGCGATCAAGGCAGCGGAACCGCTGCTTGAGGACCCCAATAGTTAGCTCGATGATGTTGCGGGTGGTTTGATGGCTCTCGTTGTAGGCCTCTTCAGCAGCGGTCCTGGGCGCGCGGAGCGGGGTCATGAGCCAGGTGCACAAAGGATAGCCTTTGTCCCCGATGAGCCATCCTCTTGGGGGAGGCTGTGCCTGGAACATGTCATGCACAGTACTCTGCCGCAGGATAAAGGCATCGTGGCTGCTGCCTGGGAAGCTGGCATTGACTGCCATGATGCGCTGCTTGTGGTCACATACCAGCTGCACATTCAGAGAATGGTAGCCCTTCCTGTTGCGATACTGCTCGCCATGCTCCAGAGGGGCCCGCAAAGCCACATGCGTACAGTCAATGGCGCCCTGCACCAAGGGGAATTCCCCGAGTCTGGCAAATCCCAATGCGCGCTGATGCTGGCTCTCGAGGGCCATGGGGAAGGAGATGAATTGGCTTCTCCTTCTGAACAGTGCTTCGGTCACGTGGCGGATGCAGCGATGCGCGCCATACTGGGAGATGTTTGCTATGTCCCCAGCAGCGTATTGGAAGGAGCCGGTGGCATAGAAGTTCAATGCCACCGTCACCTTCACTTCCACCGACAGAGACCTCCTGCACCTGAGCTTTGGCCGCAGATCTCGGCGAAGCAGGTGGCAGATCTCTGCAATCACCTCCTTTCGGAATCGGAGCCTTCTAACACATCGCGCGGCACTCATGTTTAGGTAGGAGCGCTGCTGGCGGTATAGCCTGACTGGGTAAGGCCTACGTGGCCGACGCCTGTAGCCCCCTCTGCCTCTAGCCAGGGCTGCCCCTCTCACAATGCGTCTGCGAGCCCTACGGACATGGCGCTGCAGCTGCGCGTTGGCACCCCATGCAGCCCCCATCAAATCCTGGCAAACAGTCTAATTTCCAAATGGCCACTTGCAGCGCTATTGCCTGAGTCCAAAAATACCTGGCTCTTGCTGCTTGAAACCAGTTAGCTATCCTCCTTGTTGTGTCTCCAGAAATGCGTTGCACAAGACTGTTTTCTGAAAAAAGGATGGCCTTTATACTGGAGAGGACGTTCCCTTTAATTAGCGCCCCCCGGGGCCCGCGCTGGTTGTGTTGCGTTCCTTTTTCCAAACGCTCCGGCCGCCCGCCGCACAATGGGGCGGTCCGACTGAAGTTTGCAATCGGGGCGGCCAAAGGGCGTTGCACGAGGATGTGACGTCATTTTCTGCGCGCGCATCCGGGCGGGCGCTAAACTTTGCGCCGGCGCTAACGGGCAACTTAATTTGGGGCGGGGCGCAAACTGCGCGGCGCCCGGGCGCTACACGCATAGCGCCCGGAAATCACTTCTCTTAAGGCGCTAACTGCTGGCGCAAGCTACTGAAAATCTAGCCCTTTGTGTCTTAATGCGAGGAGCATTCATAATAAGGTGGATGAATTAGCTGCGCAAATAGATGTAAATGGATAAGTCAGGAGTGTGATGGAATACTCTCCACTTGCCTGGATGAGTGCAGCTCCAACAACACTCAAGAAGCTCGACACCATTCAGGATAAAGCAGCCCGCTTGATGGGCACTCCATCCACCACCTTCAACATTCACTCCCTCCACCACCGGCGCACTGTGGCTGCAGTATGTACCATCTACAAGATGCACTGCAGCAACTCGCCAAAGCTCCTTCAACAGCACCTTCCAAACCCACGACCTCTACCACTTAGAAGGACAAGGGCAGCAGACGCAAAGGAACATCACCACCTACAAGTTCCCCTCCAAGCCACACACCATCCTGACTTGGACATGTATCGCCGTTCCTTCACTGTCGCTGGGCCAAAATCCTGGAACTCCCTTCCTAACAGCATTGTGGGTGTACCTACACCATATGGCCTGCAGCGGTTCAAGAAGGCAGCTCACCACCATCTTCTCAAGGGCAATTAGGGATGGGCACTAAATGCAGGCCTAGCCAGCGACACCCACATCCCATCAATGAATAAAAGAAATATATATAATTGGGATTTCGGAGACATGTGCACCAGGGTGACCAAGGCTGGGAATTCAACATCCAGGGGTATTCAATGTTCAGGAAGGACAGGCAAAAAGGAAAAGGAGGTAGGGTAGCATTGCTGGTTAAAAAGGAGATTAACACAATAGTAAGGGAGGATATTACCTCTGATGATGTGGAATCTGTATGGGTAGAGCTGAGAAATACCAAGGGGCAAAAAACATTAGTGGGAGTTGTATACAGACCCCCAAACAGTAATGCTGAGGTTGGGGATGGCATTAAACGGGAAATTAGAGATGCGTGCAATAAGGGCACAGCAGTTATCATGGGTGACTTTAATCTACATATAGGTTGGGCTAATCAAATTAGTAACAATACTGTCGAGGAGGAATTCCTAGAGTGTATACGGGATGGTTTCCTGGACCAATATGTCGAGGAACCAACTAGAGATCAGGCCATCTTAGACTGGGTATTATGTAATGAGAAAGGATTAATTAGCAATCTTGTTGTGTGAGGCCCCTTGGGGAGGAGCGATCATAATATTCTTCATTATGATGGAGAGTGAAGTAGTTGATTCAGAGACTAGGGTCCTGAATTTAAATAAAGGAAAGTACGATGGTATGATGCGCGAGTTGGCTAGGATGGATTGGGGAACGTGACTTAAAGGGTTGACGGTGGATAGGCAATGGCAAACATTTAAAGATCGCATGGATATCCCTGTTTGGCATAAAAATAAAACAAAAAAGGTGGCTCAACCGTGGCTAACAAGGGAAATTTGGGATAGTATAAGATCCAAGGAGAGGACATATAAATTGGCCAGAAAAAGCAGCAAACCTGAGGATTGGGAGCAGTTTAGGATTCAGCAAAGGAGGACAAAGGGATTACTTAAGAGGGGGAAAATAGAGTATGAGAGTAAGCTTTCAGGGAACATAAAAACTGACTGTAAAAGCTTCTATAGATATGTGAAGAGAAAAAGATTGATGAAGTCAAGCGTAGGTCCCTTGCAGTCAGAATCAGAGGAATTTATAATGGGGAACAAAGAAATGGCAGACCAATTAAATACATACTTTGGTTCTGTCTTCACAAAGGAGGACACAAATAACCTCCCAGCGATGTCAGGGAACATAGGTTCTAATGAGAGGGAGGAACTTAATGAAATCAGTATTTGTAGGGAAATGGTGTTATGGAAATTGGTGGGATTGAAGGCCGATAAATCCCCAGGGCCTGCTAATCTACATCCTAGGGTACTTAAGGAAGTGGCCCTAGAAATAGTAGATGCATTGCTGGTCATCTTCCAAAATTCAATAGACTCTGGAACAGTTCCCATGGATTGGAGGGTAGCTAATGTAACCCCACTATTTAAAAAAGGTGGTAGAGAGAAAATGGGGAATTATAGACCGGTAAGCCTGACATCAGTAGTGGGGAAAATGCTAGAGTCCATTATAAAAGATGTAATAGCAGAGCACTTGGAAAACAGTGACAGGATCGGACAAAGTCAGCATGGATGTAACTGGTAGAATAGATAAGGGAGAACCAGTGGATGTGGCGTATTTGGACTTTCAGAAGACTTTCGATAAGGTCCTGCATAAGAGATTAGCGTGCAAAGTTAAAGCACATGGGATTGGGGGTAAGGTACTGACTTGGTAGAGAACTGGTTGGCAGACAGGAAGCAAAGAGTTGGAATAAACGGGTCTTTTTCTGAGTGGCAGGCAGTGACTCATGGGGTACCGCAGGAATCGATGCTAGAACCCCAGCTATTCACAATATATATATTAATGATTTAGACGCGGGAACTAGATGTAATATCTCCAAGTTTGCAGATGACACAAAGCTGGGTGGGTGTATGTGCTGTGAGGAGGATGCAGAGAAACTCCAGTATGATTTGGACAGGTTGGGTGATTGGGCAGATGCATGGCAGATGCAGTATAATGTGGATAAATGCGAGGTTATCCACTTTGGTGGCAAAAACAGGAAGGCAGATTATGATCTGGACGGTAATAGATTGGGAAAAGGGGACGTGCAACGAGACCTGGGTGTCCTTGTGCACCAGTCACTGAAGATAAGCATGCAGGTGCTGCAGGCGGTTAAGAAGGCAAATGGTATGTTGGCCTTCATAACGAGAGGATTCGAGTACAGGAGCAAGGATGTCTTGCTGCAGTTGTACAGGGCCTTGGTGAGACCACACCTTGAGTATTGTGTGCAGTTTTGATCGCCTTATCTGAGGAAGGATGTTCTTGCCATTGAGGGAGTGCAGTGAAAATTCACCAGACTGATACCTGGGATGGCAGGAATGACGTATGAAGAGAGATTGGGTCAGTTAGGCTTATATTCGCTAGAGTTTAGAAGAATGAGAGGGGATCTCATTGAAACTTATAAAATTCTAACAGGACTGACAAACTAGATACAGGAAGGATGTTCCTGATGGTGGGGGAGTCCAGAATCAGGGGTCACAGCCTAAGGATAAGTGCTAAGCCATTTAGGACAGAGATGAGGAGGAATTTCTTCACCCAGAGAGTGGTGAACCTGTGGAATTCTCTATCACAGAAGGCAGTTGAGGCCAATTCATTAAATATATTCAAGAAGGAGTTAGATATATTTCTTAAGGCTAAAGGGATCAAGGGATATGGGGAGAAAGCAGGGACAGGGTACTGAATTTGGATGATCAGCCATGATCTCATTAAATGACGGAGCAGGCTTGAGATGCCGAATTGCCTACTCCTGCTCCTATCTTCTGTGTTTCTATGATCGGGAAGGAAAGATAGGAGGTGGTGTGGCAATATTGGTTTCGAAGAAGGTTATAGTACTGGAGAGAGGATGTCCTGGAGGGGTCAAGGACAGAACCTATATGGCTAGAATTAAGAAATAATAGAGGTGCCATTGCACTACTAGGTTTATTCTATAGGCCACCAACTAGTGGGAAAAATATAGAGGAGTAAATTTGCAGAGAAATTACAGAGAGATGCAGGAACTATAGAGTAGTGATAATGGGGGACTTCAACTAACCTAATATAGACTGGGATAGTAATAGTGTAAGGGCAGAGAGGGGGAAGAATTTCTGAAGTGTGTTCAGGAGAACTTTTTTGATCAGCATGTTTCCGGCCCAATGAGGAAGGAGAACATAAGAACATAAGAAGAACATAGGAATATAAGAAATAGGAGCAGGAGTAGGCCATTCGACCTCTCGAGCCTGCTCCACCATTCAATAAGTTCATGGCTGATCTGATCTTGGCCTCAACTCCACTTTCCTGCCCGCGCCCCATAACCCTTGACTCCCCTGTTTTTCAAAAATCTGTCTAAATATATTCAATGACTCAGCCTCCACCGCTCTCTGGGGTAGAGAATTCCAAAGATTCACGACCCTCTGAGAGAAGAAATTCCTCCTCATCTCCGTTTTAAATGGGTGACCCCTTATTCTGAAACTATGACCCCTAGTTCTAGATTCCCCCACAAGGGGAACCATCCTCTCAGCATCAGCCAGTCTTGCCAGGGCGCCGGAAATACCGCCCCGGAAGGAGTTGCAAGCGCCCGCCGGAAATTCAGTTTGAGCGCCCCAAACGGAAGCGCGGCGCTACTCGAGGCGCCCTGCATCCGTCTTGGGGCGCTGCAACTGAAGTTTCTTCTTAAAGGGGAGGGGCCTGCTGCAGCGCGATTTAAGATCGCGAGTGCCGGCAAAAGAGCCCGGCACTGAGGAGAAGTGCCGGGCTCTTGGGAGACAGCCGGCACAATGCGCGGTGGGGGGGGGGGGGGGTGCTCAGGAGACCGGGGACGGCTGCGCAAGGAGGTGCTGGCAGGCGGCCAGCAAAAAAATGGCCGCCCCGCACCTCCGTGCCTCTACCGCCGCAGGTAGGCCCCCCTGAACCGGTCGCAAATTGCGACCAGCGTCACAGCAGGGGGCGCTACCAAATTTCGCGATCGGGGTGGTAGCGGGGCGCTGCGCACACCGGTGACGCCATCGGTGGCGGCGCAGTGCTAACGGCTAGCGCCGCCATTAGCGCCCCGCTAAATTTTGCGGGAGGCGTGGCCAGTGGCGCTAAACCCACTAAGTGCCCTCTTTGGGCGCTAACTGGTGGCGCAGCCCACCGAATTTCTAGGCCTATATGTTTCAATAAGATCACCTCTCATTCTTCTAAACTCCGATGAGTATAGGCCCAACCTGCTCAACCTTTCCTCATAAGACAACCCCTTCAACTCAGGAATCAACCTAGTGAACCTTCTCTGAACTGCCTCCAATGCAAGTCTTTCCTTCCTTAAATAAGGAGACCAAAAGTGTACGCAGTACTCCAGGTATGGTCTCACCAATGCTCTGTACAGTTGTAGCAAGACTTCCCTACTTTTATATTCCATCCCCCTTGCAATAAAGGCCAATATTCCATTTGCCTTCCTAATTACTTGTTGTACCTGCATGCTAACTTTTTGTGTTTCATGTACAAGGACACCCAGATCCCTTTCTACCGCAGCATTCTGTAGTCTCTCTCCATTTAAATAATATTGCTGGATCTGGTCCTGGGGAATGAGGTAGGTCAAGTGGAGCAAGTGTCAGTAGGTGAACATTTAGGGAACAGTGATCATAGGTTTAGATTAGCTATGGAAAAAGACAGGGAGCAATCTGGGGTAAAAATACTTAACTGGAGGAAGGCCAATTTCAGTGGGATGAGAATGGCTCTGGCATGGGTATATTGGAATCAAAGATTGGCAGGCAAAACTGTAATGGAACAATGGGCTGTCTTTAAAGAGGAAATAGTTCAGGTATAGTTGAGATACATTCCCACTAGGGGGAAAGGTAGGACAACTAAAGTCAGAGCTCCCTGGATGACGAAAGAGAGTAAGATGAAGCAGAAAAAGAGCGCGCATGACAGATGTCAGGTCGAGAATACATCTGAAAATTAGGCTAAATATAGAAAGTTCAGAGGAGAAGTGAAAAAGAAAATAAGAGGGGCAAAAGAGAGAGTATGAGAATAGAATGGCAGCTAACATAAAAGGTAATCCAAAAGTCTTCTATAGGAATATAAATAGTAAACGGGGTAGTAAGACCTATGGAGACCTATGCATGGAGGCAGAGGGTACGGCTGAGGTGCTAACTAAGTACTTGGCATTTGTCTTCACCAAGAAAGAAGATGCTGCCATAGACATAGTGAAGGAGGAGGTAGAGGAGATGCTGGTTGGATAAAAATTGATAAAGAGGAGGCACCAGAAAGGCTGGCTGCACTTAAAGTTGATAAGTCACCAGGACCAGATGGGATGCATCCTAAGACGCTGAGGGAAGTGAAGGGAGAAATCACGGAGGTACTGGCCATAATCTTCCAATCCTCCTTCAAAACAGGGGTGGTGCCAGAGGACTGGAGAATTGCAAATGTTACACCCTTGTTCAAAAAAGGGTGTAAAGATAAACCCAGCAACTGCAGGCCAGTCAGCTTAACCTCGGTAGTGGGGAAGCTTTTAGAAACAATAATCAGGGACAAAACTGACAGTCACTTGGACAAGTGTGGATTAATTAAGGAAAGCCAGCATGGATTTGTTAAAGGCAAATTGTGTTTAACCAACTTGATCGAGTTTTTTGATGAGGTAACAGAGAGGGTTGACGTGGTATACATGGATTTCCAAAAGGCGTTCGACAGTGTGCCACATATTAGGCTTGCCAGCAAAGTTGAAGCCCATGGAATGAAAGGGACAGTGGCAGCATGGATACAGAATTGACTAAGTGACAGGAAACAGAGAGTAGTGGTGAACGGTTATTTTTTGGACTGGAGGATGGTATACAGTGGTGTTCCCCAGGGGTCGGTTCTAGGACCACTGCTTTTCTTGATATATATTAATGCCTTGGATATAGGTGTAAAGGGCACAATTTCAAAATTTGTAGATGACACAAAACTTGGAAGTATAGTGAACAGTGAGGAGAATAGTGGTAGACTTCAAGAGGATATAGACAGGCTTGTGGAATGGGCAGACACGTGGCAGATGAAATTTAACGCAGAAAAGTGCAAAGTGATACATTTTGGTATAAAGAATGAGGAGAGGAAATATAAACTAAAGGGTACAATCCTAAAGGGGGTGCATGAACAGAGAGACCTCAGGGTATATGTGTACAAATCATTGAAGGTGGCAGGGCAGGTTGAGAAAGCAGTTAAAAAAGCTTACGGGATCCTGGGCTTCATGAATAGAGGCATAGAGTACAAAAGTGTGGAAATGATGATGAACCTGTATAAAACACTGGATCAACCTCAACTGGAGTATTGTGTCCAATTCTGGGCACCGCACTTTAGGAAGGATGTGAAGGCCTTAGAGAAGGTGCAGAAAAGATTTACAAGAATGGTTCCAGGGATGAGGGACTTCAGTTACGTGAATAGACTGGAAAAGATGGAGTTGTTCTCCTTAGAGCAGAGAAGATTGAGAGGAGATTTGATAGAGGTGTTCAAAATCATGAGGAGTCTGGGCAGAGTAGATAGAGAGAGACTGTTCCCATTGGCAGAAGGGTCGAGAACCAGAGGACACAGATTTAAGGTGATTGGCGGATGAACCAAAGGCGACATGAGGAAAAACCTTTTTACTCAGCGAGTGGTTAGGATCTGGAATGCACTGCCTGAAAGGGTGGTGGAGGCAGATTCAATCATGGCTTTCAAAAGGGAATTGGATAAGTACCTGAATGGAAAAAATTTGCAGGGCTACGAGGAAAGAGCAGGGGAGTGGGACTAGCTGAAGTGGTCTTGCAGAGAGCCGGAATGGGCTCGACGGTCCGAATGGCCTTCTTCCATGCTGTAACCATTCTATGATTCAATGATTTCTTTACCATCCGTGGCCTTGCAAGCATCCAGCAGCACTTCCTGCACACTTAATAAATTTTGCCGGTAACAGGTGGTGTAAAGCAAACAAATTTTTAGCCCTATAACTGGTGTGATTGACTAGATTAACATAACCTTATGATATTGTGTTGTACAATAGATCCCCAGTCCTGGTTGAACAGTGGAGATGTGCGGAATGGATAAATATGGAGTGTGCTTGATTGTCTCTGGGGAGTATTTATACAGAATCTTGCCTTCAGGAGATTAAATGGATGGGGTAGGGTCCCCAAAAGGATAGATAGCACATGGTCTGTGGAAAGAGTGGGTTCGATGGACTGAATGGCCTTCTCTCTTGTGCTTTTGTTTACTCTATGGAGATCAATGACCTAGGGGCTCGACTTTATCAATGGGGACGTGATGGAGGCGGGCCTCCCACTTTTTGGGTTGTAGTCCCGCCTCCATTGACTTGTGGCCAACCCATGCTATTTTCCCTTGCTTGACCTTGCACAGCGGGCTCAGCAGGCTAATTAAGGAACACCTGGTTAATGGTGACGTCAGTGATTGACATTTCATCTGTCAAGAGCTTTTGACAGATGAAAAATCAGTGTTTGGCAGCTCTGTGAAGCTGTCAAACACGGACAATCTGTCTTCTAACTTGAGTCCTTCTACTCAGACTCAGTTAGAGAGCTCTCCAGACCAGAAAGCAGAGGCTGTAGCTTTTGACAGTTCAGCGGCCATTCTGCTTTCTGTGCCGGTGAGCTGAGGGACTCCCGAGACCTGAAGGAAGGAAGCCTGCAGGAGAAAGTAAAGGTAAGTAAAACTTATTAAAACACTTTACACCTACCTCACACACTTACCTCTGCACACATGCACCCATCACTCACCTGCACAACGGACATCTCAACCCCTCCAACCCCTTCAGACCAACGGTCCGCCTCGCAAACTTGGCATGGTTCGGAGCCGTCGGGAAGCCCACACTTCAGGGCTAAAAATAGGTATTAGGCAAAAAACTGCCTGTTAACTACCTGTTAACAGGCAGTTAATTGGCACTAATCCCCTTCCCGCCTCGGGGAGGTGGCTCCCAGCACAGGTCAGATACCCGCCTCCTGGGACATTGGCAGTTAGGATTTAATCCCTTTCCCGCCTTGAGGAGACGGGACCCGGGTCCGGATGGCTTCCCGCCTCCTGGCAAGAGAGCACGGAGGCAGGTTGGGGGCGGGCTTGCCACCCGCCCCCAAATTCTGCAACTTTACCGGCAGTCCTGCCTCCATACCCGCCTCCTCAGGGCTGACAAAATCCAGCTCTATGGTTCAGGAACGAAGCTAAATAAGAGCATAAGAATTAGGACCAAGAGTAGGCCATACGGCCTCTCGACCATGCTCTGACATTCAATAAGATCATGGCTGAACTTCTACATCAACTCCACTTTCTTGCCCTTGATTCCCTTAGTGCCCAAAAATCTAATGACCTCAGTCTTGAATATACTCAATGACTGTGAATCCACAGCCCTCTGGGGTAGAGAATTCCAAAGATTCACAACTCTTTGAGTGAAGAAACTTCTCCTCATCTCAGTCCTAAATGGCCATCCCCTTATCCTGAGACTATGACCCCTAGTTCTAGCCTTTCTAGCTAGGGGAAACAACCTCCCAGTGTCTATCCTGTCAAGTCCTCTACGAATTTTATACGTTTCAATGAGATCACCTCTCATTCTTCTAAACTCCAGAGAATATAGGCCTAGTCTACTCATAGGACAGCCCTCTCATCCCAGGAATCAGTCTAGTGAACCTTTGTTGCACACCCTCTAAGGCAAGTATATCCTTCCTTAGGTAAAACTGTGCACAGTGCTCCAGGTGCGGTCTCACCAAAGCCTTGTACAATTGCAGCAAGACTTCCTTACTCTTGTACTCCAACCCCTTTGCAATAAATGCTAACATAGCATAATCTAAAATTAAAATCAAAATCCGTCCCCAGTGTCAACACACATCTCCCTTGACAATTGGAGAAATATGGGCACATGCACCGTAAGGGAAATAAAGTATATTCACCTCTGCACTAGCAGGTATTGGATGCTAACACTTCCTGAACCAATTAGCTCAAGAAACCACTCATCAAAACACATTCATATTAATTTCTGCTGCCCCTTGTTCCCACCCCGAATAGCCAGTCAGCCAAGCAGCATTGGCAGGGACAGTCAATACAAATTCTTGATTGGAAATTCTGTTGAAGTTCTCCAGTGGGAGACCAGCAGAAGCCCCGGAGAAATGGTGTAACTGACATTTATATAATTTTTAATGGGTTTCTGCCAATCTCCTACCAATGTTAATGCAAGTTACCGAAGAGAACCTCATGCAATTTCAGGGCTCCTGTCACTAGAATTTGAGAGATTAGAACGCTCCACACAAGAATACTTGGAAATAACAGAAGATTCACCAGGCTGATACCTGGGATGGCAGGAATGACGTATGAAGAGAGATTGGGTCGATTAGACATATATTCGCTGGAGTTTAGAAGAATGAGAGGGGATCTCATTGAAACTTATAAAATTCTAACAGGACTAGACAGACTAGATGCAGGAAGGATGTTCCCGATGGCGGGGGAGTCCAGAACCAGCGGTCACAGTCTTAAGGATAAGGGGTAAGCCATTTAGGACTGAGATGAGGAGGAATTTCTTCACCCAGAGAGTGGTGAACCTGTGGAATTCTCTACCACAGAAGGCAGTTGAGGCCAATTCATTAAATATATTCAAGAAGGAGTTAGATATACTTCTTAAAGCTAAAGGGATCAAGGGATATGGGGAGAAAGCAGGAACAGGGTACTGAATTTGGATGATCAGCCATGATCTCATTAAATAGCGGAACAGGCTCGAGGGGCCAAATGGCCTACTCCTGCTCCTATCTTCTATGTCTATGTCTATGTCTATGACACTGTGGAGTTTCTGAATGTAGCTGCTGACTCGCCATTCACCATGACTGCAAGGAAGGTTTGCAGCAAGACAGAGCAAATAGACAGCTAGAATGTATAGTGTGATATGTTGTGCCTCTATTCATTCATGCTGCGAGAAAGAACTTGCATTTATATAGCAACTTAACATATCCGTAGGGCATCTCAAAGTGTTTACAAGCAATTAATTACCATTGCAATACAGTCGACATTGTTACGTGGGCAAACACAGCAGCCAGTTTGCGCACAGCAAGATCGTACAAATAGCAAATAAGATGAATGAGTAGTTAATCTGTTTCTGGCAGTGAAGGAAAGTTGTTGGCCAGAGCAATTATGTGCTCTTTTTCGAATAGTATTGCAGGATCCTTTATGCCCACCTGCACCAGCACGCCGTTTGATGTCTCATCCCAAAGACAGCACCTCCAACAATGCAGAACCCCTTCAGTTTTACACTGGAATATCATCCTAAATTGTGTATTCAAGTCATGCAGTGGATTTTGAACGCACAACCCTCTTAGTCTCAAGCAACAGTGCTACCAACTGAGACAAGTCTGCGCCATGAGATTTATTTTAAAGGGGCAGGCCAATTTGAATTTGAACAAAATGTGAGTATTCCTGAACAAATTCACAATGGAGTAATTCAGATAACTTTAGGTTCAGAACTAACTTTGGATCATCCTCCTTGTGCTAACTCATATATTTGATAATCTTGAATGGGACTCACCTTTTATAAATAAATGAAACACTTTGTGCGCATTGGCTTAATTAGCATTGTATAACAAGTTTTGCATATTTAGCAAAACACATTTTTATGGAATCATTTTCTCTTGGCTCAAAACGATGGCATCTCAAGCAAGGTGGACGTCAGTTATCGGCACAACAACAGATTGGAAAGCATTTGGAAGAGGTTAAGTGATACTCTAAATGTTTCTTAATGAGCGTGTGTGCATTCCACACATATTTGCGCCTGCATCAAAGGGGCGGCCTTCTCAAAGATAAGCAGTTTCCTCTAGTGTTTCAGAAAATCATCACACATTTTCATCAAGTTTTGAGGAATGAAAGCTATTGGTGTAGAGTGTTGTCAAAATAATAGAGGAAAGATGTGCAGATATTAAGATCAGTAGGTGCCAAGTGCTGATGCAATAGTGCATGAAGGCGTTTGATTTGCTGACAAATGTCCATTTCAATCTCATTTCTTTTATACAGAAGAATATGTGTTCGATCAAGGTTTACATTATTATCATAGCTGAAGCAGGTGAAGACCGTTATCTCGCTTTGATGCAGTATAAAGGATCAATCACTGGCCAATCCTTTTAGCGAGAAATGGGTACTTGAAAGTGACCCTGTTTCCAGTCATATTGTGTTTCCCTGTAATAAGGCCTTTATGTTTGCAAACATTGCTGATGTTGCTATAGTTATAACTACAGAGTAACACCCAAGTATGAAAGATTTTTTTCCTTCAGTTTTCTCCCCTTTTATATAGGAATGTACAGGACTGGAAAATACTGGTCTGGCCAGTTCCAATGCCCAGGAAATACTATATTCCATGACACCTCTTATAATCCTCTATGACATTTTTCGCCAACTACTTATCCAGCTCTCTCTTGAATTTGCTGATACAATTAGCCCCCACTGCCACTTTTGACAGCCCATTCCATACATTCACCACCCTCTGTAAAGTAGTTAAATCTAAAGTGTCTTTTGATCTGCACACTTAGTCTAAGGTTCTACCCCCTTGATGTAGACACCGTGATTATAATAAACATATTATGGGTGAATTTCCTCAGGGTTTCTCTCGCTTCACCACTGTAACTACGGTGGACATTCAGTGTAAATCCACTTTAAACGGTATTTCCTCCAAACTTACAATGGAAGAGCGTGAGAAGCCTCAAGGAAGTTCACTCCCAATGAGTTTATCTTTTCTACGCTCTTTAGGGTCTTAAATATTTCTATAAGATTACCCCATAGCTTTTTTTTATTACCAGTGTAAACATTCTCTCCACTCCTCGACTGAAGGGATTTGGTTCTACAGTTACATGGGTGCTGGCTACCATCTCGCATCTCACCCAAGCTGCCATCCTTCATGTTATAGCCATAGCAGTGAGTGTCAGGAAACTATTTGACCATGGGGGATATTGAAGCTGAGCACGCGCCTGTCCTCAGTACATAAATACTTTCCAGCAGGGGTCAATGGATAGCAATCAACAGTGGGAAACCAATCTGATATTACCCCTCCCTAGTGTAGTATAGACCCTGTGGCTAACTAGAATGCCATAACTATAAATGGATGTATATGTCACAAACCTTGTACTATATTTGCTATAATGGAAAATTACTGAAGCCTTGTACCAGTGAAACCATTTCTGATATAAGGTGGGAGTGCTAGCTTTGTTAAATCTGCAATGTCTGTGTGTGCCTGATGATAACGTAATATCTTGGCTCATCTCTGTTTCAATTGTGTAGAAAGGGACCATGTACACAGATAGTTGTTGCCAGCACCTCTCTGTGTGATAACCAGATGGCTTTGTGGTTCCGGTTGGAGCAAGGCTAGTTGGGTATAAATATTGGCAGTGTAGCCACTGACTGTTAGAACAGACTTGATAAGATAGCGCGCTGAAACCACTGTACTTCTGTTTCTGGATTGAGCTACTCTGTGCTTTGCACTGCTGCTAACGAAGTTATTAAATTAAATTATTGTTGTGAGCTTGTTTATCTGGTGTTTGAAACCATAGGACTCTGTCTTCAGTGGGCCAACACTAGCCAAGGGGCTCTGTGGCCAATTTTACCACCTCTATTGCTGTGCCAGCTTACAGCAAGTAACTGAGCATAGACCAGCAAGTATGAAAGTTTATTTTAAGTTGATTTTTCCTGTCAGCAGAGGTCAAGTATTTGCACTGCTGGTCATACAGTTTATGAAATGTTGGAAATGGTTGATTGCACATGTTAGTACAAGTCACGTAAGCTGTGTCTATGGTGTAATTGAAGGTAAAAATGTAAATAGGATCTGTGCTCTCAAAGGCGGCTTGTGATGAGATAGCTCTTCATTTCAGTTGGTTGTAATTATATCTTACTATCAAGGTGCAATTATTAAAAACTTTAAAATCAATTTCTTTCCAGCCAGGTGCGGAGTTTGCCGGCTTTGGTAGGAACCCAAAGCCTGCCAAAAATACTCAAATGAGCCTGGGCCCAGATAATTGTCCTGAATTAGGACTGTAGTCATGGGGGCAGAGGCAAATTTAGGCCAAGATTCTCTTTCTTCCCCTGCCGCCCCCGCCCCCCCCCACCCAGCTCCAGGATGTAAAATCCCAAGTGTCACCTGGAGCCCGACATATGTTAAAGTTTTGAAACATTCCAATACATAATTTTCTATAAATACTGCAGAACTCCTTAACATTTTACAGAAATTAGGAAAGTAAATTTGTCCTAGCTTTATGGGCTAGGAGCGCATATCAGGAATTCCGGTGTGGAGGTCAACAAGCCACACGGGACTTTCCATCCATTAATGAATGGATGGTAAACCCTCTGTTGAGATCTGTGCCTGAGTTCCCGATATGCGATCCCAGAGTGTGAAACGCTGCATTAGAAGCACTGGTTCATAGGAACTACCTTTTAATGCATTGAATTCAGCAGTGAAGCAACAAAAGATAGATTAGGGTTAAGACATTTACAGATATGGAGTTTATGCGATGAAACCTCGCAGCGGCAGGGACTCTATTTCCCTTCTCGCATTCTGTTTTTTAAAAAAAATGCCAAAAACACAAATTTCTGGTTTTCCAAGTGTTGTCCAAAAATTAATCGACGTGAAGCGGACTGAATCGCACCTTGCAAATGTGGACTGCACTTAGCATTTAAAGGGTTAAGTGGTAGCATTTAAAATGGACCTAAATATAAGAAACTGGAGAACCGTTCAAAGGAGAAATTGAATAGGTGCCTCTTTGACAAGGCTATTTTGTACTGATGATGCTGTGTGCAATGTGAGAAAAAAATGCATCGATAATCTCACAAAACACCAAAGCGAGACTTATTTATTCGATTAAAAAAAGGGCAGGAAATTCAATTTGCTGAGTGCTGTCTGTTTGTACAAACAAAGTATACATTGATATCAAGTTGCGCCAAAGTCCAGCTTTGGGCTTTGGAAGCTTCCATGTGGTTCCTGAGGTTTTGACAGGGCAAAAGAATGCAAGAGGGTATTTGTCCTGAACAGATTAAGCTGTTTGTAAACATGTTCCCTTTAAATTAAGTGCGGTACAGGACAAAGAAAGCATGTTGTCAGTGGCTGTTGGATTTGTCTTAAGGCAAATGCGCAAACGAGTTAGGCAGCAAATCCTCCTTAAATCCCTAATGAGCGAATTAATTGAATTCAAGGAGGTCCATTCAATGAAAAAAAATTGAGTTACTCATTTTTTTCCTCTTCCCTGTTGAGTTTGGGCAGGACATTCTTTTTTACCCTTTCTGTCGATTGGCATTCAGAGGTTGTCGTTTTCAACCCATATTAGTACGCATCAGCTTAGGGACAAATTTTCAACAAGAATTTCCATTATCCACAGGCTTGTCACATGTGATGAATAAGCCCTTGCTCAGTAAGTGGTGACACATCTTGGTGGCAGCTTCTGTGTCTCAGTGGAGAGATAATTAATCTTGCTGTCAGAGTCAATAAACAATGGAAGCAAACACAACATTTCCATTTTATAATGCTGCTTTGTGATAGACGTGGAGTTTCAATCACAAACAGTTATGCCTGAGTAATGCACTCACTGTGATTAGTTCCTTTTAATCATAAATATATATACAGGTACTGCATCTGTGAGTTTCACTCTGTGGCCAGTTACAATTCCGCACCGCATAACCACATAAAATAAATGAAGCTTTATACAACCCAATAAAGTACCAGGAATCACACTCTCCCAAGGAAATGATTAAGTTTCCCGACAAACCTAATGGGCTGAATTTTCCGCCCTGTTGCCGCCCAATCTCGTGCGTTAATGGGATGGGCGGGGCTGGCAGATATTCCAGGCAGACGTTCCACTGCCTCTCTGGCATCTGCCTCCATTTCTGAGATTTCTTGCCGGAAGTTATGGCAGATGTGGAATACCTCCACCAAAATTAAAGGGTAAGGAAAGGAAAAGGTTATCCGAGGGATTTTGTGTCATTAGCACCTTAGCAGCGACACCTGCCTTCCTGGCACCCAGTGTTGCGAAGGGAGCAGGGTGGGGGTTCAGATTTAAAGAGCCACCTTACTATGTGTAATTGCTGACAAGGCAGGAGCTTTTAGTTAAAAAAAAAATTGTCTGCAGGCATTATCAGCCTTGCTAATTATGACCTCAAATGCTAACTTGGAGGTGCTTCTGCAAGAAGTACAGCAAAGAAGGCTTTCCCTGCTTCGGACCACGGGGCACTGTCCTCACAGGGGAATTATGGACTTTGCTAGGCAGGAGGTAGAATCATAGAATGGTTACAGCACGGAAGTAGGCCATTCGGCCCGTCGAGCCCGTGCCGGCTCTCTGCAAGAGCACTTCAGCTAGTCCCACTCCCCCGCCCTTTCCCCGTAAAGACAAAAGTAAATGCTGTATCACATAACCAAAGGATGTGGGTGTAGATAAGAAAAACGCTTACTAGCCCCAGGAGGTCAGCTCGGGTAAGGCTAGCTACTATTGCACAATACTAAGTATATGGGCAAATTATGCATGGCACAATGAGTTACCTCTCACCTGTTAAACCATGTTTGAAGCTGCATGCTGATCCCTCAGAAGAAATCTCCTTCCCAGCTTCATTTCCAATCTGCAACAGGGGGTATACCTTACTACTGTCACTTCAAAATGGGATCTGTTGTTGCATTACCATTCAGAGAGATGAGTCTACACAGTAACATTGCAGCAAAACCTACTTGCAGTTCATTTACTCACAGACACAAGCTGGGATACAAAGTGGATACTGAGGTTTCACTCAAACTTCCTAAATTTTTTCTTATTCGCTTATGGGATGTGGGTGTCGCTGGCATGGCCAGCATTTATTGACTTGGTATGTGACTTGGAGGGGGACTTGCAGGTGGTGGTGTTCCTATGCGCCTGCTGCCCTTGTCCTTCTGGGTGGAAGAGGTCGCGGGTTTGGGAAGTGCTGCCGAAGAAGCCTTGGCGAGTTGCTGCAGTGCATCTTGTAAATGGTGCACACTGCAGCCGCGGTACACCGGTGGTGGAGGGAGTGAATGTTTAATATGGTAGATGGGGTGCCAATTAAGTGGGCTGCTTTGTCCTGGATGGTGTCGAGCTTCTTGAGTGTTGTTGGAGCTGCACTCATCCAGGCAAGTGGAGAGTATTCCATCGCACTCCTGACTTGTGCCTTGTAGATGGTGGAAAGGCTTTGGGGAGTCAGAAGGTGAGACACTCGCCGCAGAATACCTAGCCTCTGACCTGCTCTTGTTGCCACAGTATTTATGTGGCTGGTCTAGTTAAGTTTCTGGTTAATGGTGATCCCCAGGATGTTGATGGAGGGGGATTCGGCGATGGTAATGCTGTTGAATGTCACATCTCAACACAAGCAACTTCACTGCTTGCAGAACAAGGCTGTGTGTAACAATGGGGCAGTAATTCGGCTCGGGTGATTGCTGCGCGTGCAAGGCCCCAAGGTGGACTTACCCGGCGTGCCGACATCTGAAATCTGGCCCGCAATGACATTCCTGTGACTGGCCAGCTTGAGGTCCTGCCGCGCTGTGCGTGCGTGACCCAGCGGCATACTTAGTGCGATGAGCCGGCTGGGATCACGTGAGCACAGGGCAACCAATGGGAGGTTGCAAAAGTTCATTCATAAGTTTGACAGTGACAGCTGTCAAACTCATGAAAACTCCTGGCCCCAAAACACTACTTAAACCTGAAAGAAAATTTAAAAAAACATTGCACTACTTAAATGAACCATAAATAACTATGAAAAACTATTTTAAACAATAATTTTAAAATTTGAAAAAAAAATGTAAATAAAAAATCGGGGCTAAAACTAAACTTACCTTACTGTAAATTCTTTAAAAATAACAAACCTGTGGAAAAAAAAATTCTAAATTGTATTAATAGACCACTTACCTGAAAAACTAAGGGCTAGATTTTCAGTTGCTTGCGCCAGCAGTTAGCGCCTTAAGAGAAGTGATTTTCGGGCGCTATTCGTGTAGCGCCCGGGCGCAGCGCAGTTTGCGCCCCGCCCCAAATTAAGTTGCCCGTTAGCGCCGGCGCAAAGTTTAGCGGCCGCCCGGATGCGCGCGCAGAAAATGACGTCACATCCTCGTGCAACGCCCTTTGGCCACCCCGAATCCAAACTTCAGTCGGACCGCCCCATTCTGCGGCTGGCGTCCACAGCGTTTGTAAAATGGAACGCAACACACCCTGGGGAGCGCAAATTAAAGGGCACTCCTCCTGCACTATAAACGGCAGTCTGCATGTGTTGTGTGGAAGGATCCAGTGTGTTGTGGTGAACGGTGTATTTATGTTTCCGGCCACCACCACCAACACCACCACCACCACCACCACCACCACCACCACCACCACCTCCTCCTCCTAAAAAAACACATGCACCCTTCCCCTTTAAGAGCTCACTGGCACCAGAGTGTCTGCCGTGCGCTGCGCCCGAGCTCGGGCGCTGCGCTCTGCACCGCCGGCTTAGCGCCTAAAGATAGTAGTGGAACGCCTCTTTTAGCGCTCCACCAACCTCTTAGGGCGAAGCCACTGAATTTCCGGCAACGGGGCGCTACTTTGGGGCGGGCGCTAACTTCGGGCGGGCGCTAAGGTTAGCGCCCCAAAACTGTCTGTACTGAAAATCTAGCCCTAAGTACTTACGTGTGGTTTTTCTGTGTGTAAATATCGGAGGCCTTTACACACGCGCATCTCTCTCAAAATACAGGAATCCCAAGGCGCACGCGCTGCCCGATACCGTGCATGCATTCAGCCTCTGAACCCCTTCGTTCAGAGGACTGGAAATGCCGGCGTTCCCCGCATGCACGGTGTTTCCTGAACGCCGGCATTTCATCCGGCCAGATGCGTGAGTACCCAGACCGTACTCACGCATTTGGACCCGAATTACTGGGCCATTAGGTAGCAAACCTGAATGGGACGAGATACCCCTAATTTTACATCACTGAGCCCAGTTGAACAAGTTTGTGCTTAACATGTTGAGACCTGAAATCACAGAAGCAGTGGATTAGTACTATCCTTTTCCCATTATTCTTCCTCCTGTCTCTAACTCATTCAATCACCCATACACTCAATCATATGCACACATTTCAGCACACCATGATGACGCATACTATTCTAAAATACTGTTCTTCTGTTTCTCTAGGTGATCCTCAAGAATCATCTACAAGTCCTAATGCTCCCAAGAAGTCAACACTCACTAATTCTTTGGCAATCACCAACAGAGGAACATCCACCATGGGGGAATTTATATGGTCAGTTTGAGGAGGGTGTGCAAGGTAATACACAAGTGGCCAGAAGCAGGTGATGGTGGTCCTGGCGGAGCAGCAATCTGCTGAGTGGCGGGCCAGCTGGCTTCTTTCCTCATCTGCGGAATACAGGGATTTGGACCACACAGGGTCTGCATTTAAAAGAAGGATGCTATCTGAGCACCACTGTTTTCTGTAGTCAGTATATAAGAACATAAGAAATAAGAGCAGGAATAGGCCATACGGCCACTCGAGCCTGCTCCGCCATTCAATAAGATCATGGCTGATCATCGACCTCAACTCCACTTTCCCGCCCGATCTCCATATCCCTTGATTCCCCTAGAGTCCAAAAATCTATCTATCTCAGCCTTGAATATACTCAAAGACTCAGCATTCACAGCCCTCTGGGGCAGAGAATTCCAAAGATTCACAACCCTCTGAGTGAAGAACTTTCTCCTCATCTCAGTCTTAAATGGCCTGCCTCTTATCCTGAGACTATGCCCCCTAGTTCTAGACACTCCAGCCAGGGGAAACAACCTCTCAGCATCTACCCTGTCAATCCCCCTCAGAATCTTGTATGTTTCAATGAGATCACCTCTCATTCTTCTAACCTCCAGAGAGTATAGGCCCATTCTACACAATCTCTCATCATAGGACAGCCCTCTCATCTCAGGAATCAATCTAGTGAACCATTGTTGCACCGCCTCCAAGGCAAGTATATCCTTCCTTCGATAAGGAGACCAAAACTGTGCACAGTACTCCAGGTGTGGTCTCACCAAGGCCATGTACAATTTTAGCAAGACTTCCTTACTCTTATACTGCAACCCCTTTGCAATAAAGGCCAACATGCCATATATTGCGCCAAACATCCAGCAAAGTACAGAGGCGAGTGTGGGGGTGTGCTTCTATGTACTTGTGCGTGACTGCTTATCTATGATGCAATCCACTATGTGGTTGGTGGCAATTCCAGGGACATCTGCATCAGAGGATCTAGTGACAGAGGTCTGTCAAACAGTGGGAGATTTTCTTGTGGATGCTCATACTGCTGCTATGGAACCCTTGCGCTCTTGTCTTCAGGGGGCTATTGTGACTGACATCAACCCAGTGGGGATCAGATGGAGGGAACCATTTTTTTAGCATTTCTGTGCCCTCATTGTTGTTCAGACGTCTGTTCCCATGCATTTGACTTAACATGCTAAGGCAGTGCGCAGCAGGAGGAGCCCGCTAGCAGTATGCTGATGTCTCTTTGGCGCATCCACACCATCTAGCCACCTCTCTCAAATGAATGTGCCAGAAAACGGCGAGGATCAGGCAGCCACTGCAGCAGCGGATGTCAGTCGCAAGGTCATGACTTAACACACGGAGGCAGCAGGGCTACCTTAGCCTTTGGGGCTCCCACATAACACCCATCATCCAGCCACCTCACTCACTCCTGCCACGGCAGAGTACCAAGAAGGAACACTAGGGCACACAAAACATACATTGTCACCAAGGGGACACAACAAGCTAACAAACGCTAGCCACATGCACAATTCACTTTTAGGGTATTCAATTTGGTTGCAGTTTATTTCAAATGAATCCAGGGAGTTTTCTTCTGGTGGTGTAGAAGAGTTGACATTCATGGAAATTGAGTTAGTGCTGATGTCAATTTTGCTGAAGATGTTTTAGTCCTCTTTATTGTGAATATATTGAGATGACTATTAATGTATCGGGAGGATGGAGCATTTAGCTGAGTTTCATGTATGAGAGACTGCCATATCACTCATGCTGCCTGCAAAAGTGTTTCAGCAGGGATATCTTTTGGCTGATCATCAGTATTTTGCGCTGCCCTTGACTGCGGGTAGCCCACCTGCTCCACTACCTACTTCAATGTTAGGCCTCTGGGTGGCAAAGTTGTGCAGTGTGCAGCAGACTACAATAATCTTGGAGATGTTGGTTGGACTGTATTGTAGGACATCCCCGATGTTTAATTGTTATTTCTCTTTAAATCATTCTTGATAAGATTACTTAAGCAGTTTAAGTAAAGGGGAAAAGTTAAATATTTGGGATTCTGTTGGTTTAAGAAGAGTAAAACAAGGTTACACTGCAGTAGGAGTAAATTGGCACAGCAGGCAGTGGAAACCAGTTTTCTAACCAATCAGCAGGGGTGACTCATTTGGCTGTAAACAAACAAACAGTATAAAAAGACCAGTCCTAGTGCGAGCAAGCATTGAGTGCGAGTCAGCAGAGAGTGCTGTGAGCTTGGGTAAGTGTGAGTTAGGGTAAGTGGGGTGTTAGGTGCTCTTTCCAAACTTTAACTCTGGGTTGTAGTTAATAAGGCCTTTAAGAACATAAGAAATAGGAGCAGGAGTAGGCCAATCGGCCCCTCGAGCCTGCTCCACCATTCAATAAGATCATGGCTGATCTGATCCTAACCTCAAATCTTCTATCACTCTGCATCCACCCGAACCCATGTGATCTCCCGGGAGAGGTGAAAAACCAGATAAAGACCCAATGGCCAATTTGGGAGAAAAAAATCTGGGAAATTCCTCTCCAACCCATCTAGGCGATCGAAATTCTTCCAGGAGATCACTCTGTCCCTATATTTTCTACCGTACTTACCTTCTGTAAAGGCGATCTCCACCCCAGCCAGGAACAGGAATAAAACCATCTCCTGAAATCTAACACAGAATTAGAACACAGTAGGAGCAGAACCAGGCTACACGGCCCCTGGGCCCACTCCACTACCCACAGGGCCATGACCATTCTGAACCTAGACTCACGTCCAATTTCCTGCCCGCTCCCCGTAACCCTTAATTCCCTTTACTTCTAGGAAACTATCTATTTCTGTTTTAAATTTATTTAATGATGTAGCTTCCACAGCTTTCTGGGGCAGCAAATTCCACAAACCTACCACCCTCTGAGTGAAGAAGTTTCTCCTCATCTCAGTTTTGAAAGAGCAGCCCCTTATTTTAAGATTATGCCCCCTAGTTCTAGTTTCACCCATCATTGGGAACATCCTCACCGCATCCACCCGATCAAGCCCCTTCACAATCTTATATGTTTCAATAAGATCGCCTCTCATTCTTCTGAACTCCAATGAGTAGAGTCCCAATCTACTCAACCTCTCCTCATATGACCACCCCCTCATCCCCGGGATTAACCGAGTGAACCTTCTTTGTACTGACTCGAGAGCAAGTATGTCTTTTCTTAAGTATGGACACCAAAACTGTATGCAGTATTCCAGGTGCGGTCTCACCAATACCTTGTACAACTGCAGCAATACCTCCCTGTTTTTATATTCCATCCCCCTAGCAATAAAAGCCAACATTCCATTGGCCTTCTTGATCACTTGCTGCACCTGCATACTAACTTTTTGAGTTTCGTGCACCAGGACCCCCAGATCCCTTTGTACTACAGTACTTTCCAGTTTCTTGCCATTAAGATAATAACTTGCTCTATGATTTTTCCTGCCAAAGTGCATAACCTCGCACTTTCCAGTATTGTATTCCATCTGCCAAATCTCTGCCCACTTACTTAGCCTGTCTATGTCCCTTTGCAGGTTTTTTATGTCCTCCTCACTCACTACTTTCCGTCCCATCTTTGTATCATCTGCAAACTTTGATATGTTACAGTCGGTCCCCTCCTCCAAATCGTTAATATACATTGTAAAGAGTTGGGGACCCAGCACTGACCCCTGCGGAACACCACTAGTTACTGGTTGCCAATCTGAGAACGAACCATTTATCCCAACTCTCTGCTTTCTGTTAGAGAGCCAATCCTCCACCCACGCCAGAATATTACCCCCAATCCCGTGATTTTTTATCTTGAGCAATAATCTTTTGTGTGGCACCTTGTCAAATGCCTTTTGGAAGTCTAAATACACTACGTCCACTGGTTCCCCTTTATCCACCCTGTATGTTACTTCCTCAAAAAACTCAAGCTAATTTGTCAAACATGACTTCCCCTTCATGAAACCATGCTGAGTTTGTCCTATTAATTTATGTTTATCAAAATGTCCCGTTACTGTCTCCTTAATAATGGACTCTAACATTTTACCAACCACAGATGTTAGGCTAACAGGTCTATAGTTTCCAGCCTTCTGCCTACTACCCTTTTTAAATAAGGGTGTTACATTAGCAGTTTTCCAATCTGTCGGGACCTTTGCTGAGTCCAGTGAGTTTTGGAAAATTATTACCAATGCATCCACAATCCCTACCGCCACTTCCCTCAAGACCCTAGGATGCAAGCCATCAGGTCCAGGGGATTTATCCGCCTTGAGTCCCATTATTTTACCAAGTACCACTTCCTTAGTGATTTTAATCGTATTTAGTTGCTCCCCCCCTAGAGCCCCCTGTTTGTCCAGTGTTGGGATATTCTTAGTGTCCTCTACTGTAAAGACTGATACAAAATAATTGTTCAGTGTTTTTGCCATCTCCATGTTTCCCACCATTAATTTCCCGGTCTCATCCTCTAAGGGACCAACATTTACTTTAGCCACCCTTTTTCTTTTTATATAACTATAGAAACTTTTGCTGTCTGTTTTTATATTTTTTGCTAATTTACTTTCATAATCTATCTTCCCTTTCTTAATCAATCTTTTAGTTATTTTTTGCTGTCTTTTAAAGACTTCCCAATCTTCCATCCTCCCACTAGATTTGGCTACCTTATATGCCCTTGTTTTTAGTCGGATACTATCCTTAATTACTTTACTTAGCCACGGATGGCTATCTTTTCTTTTACACCCTTTTTTCCCCAGTGGAATATATATTTTTTGGAAGTTGTAAAATAACTCCTTAAATGTACACCACTGATCATGTACCGTCTTACCCTTTAATCTATTTTCCCAGTCCACTCTAATCAATTCCGCTCTCATACCTTCATAGTCTCCTTTATTCAAGCTCAGCACGCTTGTTTGAGATCCAACCTTCTCACCCTCTAATTGAATATGGAACTCAACCATGTTATGGTCACTCATTCCAAGGGGATCCTTTACTAGGACATTTTTAATTAATCCTGTCTCATTACACAAGACCAAATCTAAGGTTGCTTGCCCCCTGGTCGGTTCAGTTACACACTGCTCAAGAAACCCATCCCTAATACACTCAATGAACTCATCCTCAAGGCTGCTCTGCCCAATTTGATTTGTCCAGTTAATAGGATAATTAAAATCCCCCATAATTATAGCTGTTCCCTTATTACAAGCCTCAACTATTTCCTGATTAATACTCCGTCCAACAGAGTTGCAACTGTTCGGAGGCCTATAGCCTACACCCACTAGTGTTTTTTCCCCCTTATTATTTCTTATCTCCACCCAAACTGTTTCACTATCCTGCTCCTTTGACCCAATATCATTTCTCTGTATTATAGTGATTCCTTCCTTTATTAACATAGCCACCCCACCTCCTCTCCCTTCCTGCCTGTCCTTCCTGATTGTTAAATAACCTGGTATGTTTAATTCCCAGTCATGGTCACCCTGCAGCCATGTTTCTGTAATGGCCACAAGATCATACCCATATGTCGTTATTTGTGCCGTTAACTCATTCATTTTGTTACAAATGCTACGTGCATTCAGATAAAGAACTTTCAAATATGTTTTGTGACACTTAGTTCCTGTTTTTTCCCTTTTTAGTACTTTACTTTTTACTCCATACCTTCTGTCCCTTCCTGACACGTTCTGTTTTTTAATTCCCCCACTGCTACCTAAGTCTATGACCTTCTCTGTTGTCATTTCTATTATTTGCTCTCTAGAAGCCTCCCCCCCACTAATTAGTTTAAAGCCCTCTCTACAGCCCTAGTTATATGATTCGCCAGGACTCTAGTCCCAGCACTGGCCAAGTGGAGTCCGTCCCAACAGAACAGCTCCCTCCTGTCCCAGTACTGGTGCCAGTGTCCCAAGAAGCAAAACCCATTTCTCCCACACCAGTCTTTGAGCCACGCATTTAACTCTTTAATTTTATTTATCCTAGCCAAATTCGCTCGTGGCTCAGGTAATAACCCACAGATTATTACCCTTGAGGTTCTGTTTTTTAATTTGACCCCTAGCTGCTCATACTCCTTTAACAGAACCGTCTTCCTTGTCCTATCTACGTCGTTTGTACCAACATGGACCACGACAACTGGATCCTCCCCCTCCCACTCCAAGTTTCTTTCCAGCCCAGAAGAGATGTCCTTAACCCTGGCACCGGGCAGGCAACACAGCCTTTGGGACTCCCGCTCTTGACTGCAGAGAATCCTATCTATCCCCCTAATGATACTATCCCCTACCACTACAACATTTCTTTTTACTCCCTCCACTTGAATGGCCCCCTGTAGCACGGTGCTGTGGCCAGGTTGCTCATCCTCCCTGCAGTCCCCACTCCCGCCCTCACAGGGAGTAAGAACCTCGATCCTGCTGGACAAGAGCAAGGGCTGCGTCTCCTTCAACACTACATCCTGGATCCCTGTACCTTCTGATGTAAGAAAAAGGAGTCTTACACATCAAGTAACTTTAAAGTAAGCTTTAAGTAACTTATAAACACACTATATACAAGACAGGTCTTTACCATGCCTCTGGTAGAAGCCTCTTACAATACTGAACAGTCCAGTACTTATACCAGTCCAACAGGAAGTGACATATGACAGGAAGTGAGGTATGTACACAGTTCATAGTTCACAGTTCACAGGAAGTGATGACATAACTTCCCGGAAGTTATTATTATTATCACATTCTTCCCTCCTACAGGATTAGGAGGCTGTGGTCTACCTTTTGTTCCGTAGCCGCCGAACGAGGAAGAGTCGCACCCGTTTGGATTCCCGTCGTAGAGGGTCGCTGGTCCGCTTACATGCGGTTGGCCATTGGTCAGAGTCTGTGTGGCCTGGATTACCCTGTGAAGGGTCGGGGAGATCATGGCTTCGTGTACGAGCCCCAATAGGTTCAAAGTCAGACTGCCTCTGTTCAGAGGGAGGTGCAGAGCTGGTCTGTGGTGGATCAGTACTTTCATGCGCGGTACTGGGAGGGTCGCAACTTTGAGTACGGGGTTCTACTGGCACCAAGCTAGTTGGTGTCTGATCAGGATCCTGGAGAGGGGTACCCGATAGGTCCCAAGAGTTTCCTGGTGAAATGCCATCACCCGATGTCCCACTAGGTCCTGGTGGGCAGGGAGCCAGATCCCGTAATGATACGGTAGATTCTCGGCCGTCGGAATATCGTATGTTTGCATAGGTGGGGTTGGCATCGGTTAGTTCGACCTCGTCTATGAGAGGGTCATTTTTAGACGTCCGAACGTATCTTCGGAGTAATACAGGTCCAGGAGTAGTTAGCCATGATGGGAGTGATGTCCCATGAGATGAGCGACGCTGGAATCCAAAGAACCGCTCATGAGGTGTAGTATTTGTGGCTGTAGAAAGCAGGGACCGTATAGAGTGCAATGCATCCGGAAGCACTGTTTCCTATTGCTGGTCTGGTAGGCCCCGAGATCTTAAAGCGAGACGTACGGAATTCCAGATGATACCGTTATACCTCTCTACCTGCCCATTTCCGATGGTATGGTATGGTGTTGTTTTGCTTGTAGCAATTCCCCGTTCTGAGAGGTAGTCCTTGAGTTCCCTTGACATAAAGGATGGACCCCGATCTGAGTGAATATAAGCCGGCATACCACAGAGAGAAAATACCTGCTCAAGGCAGCAGATTACTGTGGACGCCAGCATATTGGAGCAGGGGAAGGCAAACGGAAAACGTGAATATTCGTCGATCATGGCGAGCAAATATGTGTTCCGAGTTGAAGAGGGCACTGGGCCCTTAAAATCGATGCTAAGTCGTTGCATCGGTTGGGTTGCATGTATGAGTATACCAGCTGAGGGGCGGAAGAACTGAGGTTTTAATTCCGCACAAAGCCGGCATTCTGAGCATATTTTCTTTACATCTCCAGTGGAAAAAGGGAGATTCCGTGATCGTACGAAATGTAGCATGCGCGTAATGCCAGGATGACACAATCCATTGTGGACATCCATGAGAGTAGAGGATGACATAGTGGAGCAGAATGCCCGTGTGAGGGTGTCCGGGGCCACGTTCTCCTTGCCAGGCCGATAGAGAATGGTATAACCAAAAGAGGCCAGTTTCATCCTCCAAAGTTGTATTTTATTATTCTTAATTTTGGTTCGTTTTCGATTATCGAGAATGAAGGCGACTGATCGTTGGTCCGTGATCAATGTAAAGTGCTGGCGAGCTAGAAAATGGTTCCACTTCTGTACTGCCTCTATGATGGCTGTGGCTTCTTTCTCAACTGGAGGATAATGTAGCTCGGCACCTTGTAAGGTCCTGGACATAAATGCTACAGGACGACCTTCCTGATTCAGAGTAGCCGAGATCGCCACCTCCGAGGCATCACATTCAACCACGAAAGGGAGATTCTCATCGATGGAGTGAAGAGCCGCTTTCTCCAACTGTTTTTTGAGAAGGTTAAAGGCTGCAACAGCCGCTGTTCCCAGTGGAAATGATCTAGCATGCAGCAAGGGTTGGATTTTGTCCGAAAAATGAGGAATCCATTTAGCGTAGTATGCAAACAGACCGAGAGCCCGACGTAAAGAAGCCGGATTCTTAGGTGACGGGAGCTCTTGGAGCGGGCGAAGTCTTTCTGGGTCTGGCTTAATGATACCATTGCCTACGCAGTAGCCAAGGATGTTGATGGTCGGTTGCGACTCAACAGATTTGGATTCATTCAGGGTCAAATTACGGCGATGGAGGGCATCCCGAAATTTTTGGAGGTTGGCGTCGTGTTCCTGTTGATCGTGACCTGCAATGGTAATGTTATCAAGATAGGGAAAAGTGTCCCTTAGGTTTTCCTGCTTAACCAGGCCATCCATTGCCCGTTGGAAGACAGCCACTCCATTAGTAACCCCGAATGGGAGGCGACGAAATTGGTACAGCCGTCCATTAACCTCAAAGGCCGTGTACTGCTTATCTGAGACCTTCAAGGGTACCTGATGATAGGCACTTTTTAAATCGTAAGTTGAGAACACTTTGTATTCGGCCAGTTTATTAACCATATCATCAATGCGTGGCAATGGGTAGGCGTCCAAGTCGGTATATTGATTGATGGTTTGCGAATAGTCAATGCATAGTCGCTGTTTGTGAGGTTTTAGAGGGTTCTTGACAATGACGACTTGAGCCCGCCAGGGCGATGAACATGGTTCGATGATATCCTCTGCTAGAAGTCGAGAGATTTCAGCCTCAATAAAAGATTGGTCTTCCTGATTAAAGCGCCGCGATTTCGTTATTATTGGTTTGCATCGAGGCGGAATACTGGCAAATAATGAGGGTTCATCAAGTGAAGCTGCTGACAATGCACAAAACGGTAATTTAGACGGTATATTAGAAATAGTAAGTCCGGGTTTGGATCCACCGAACTCAATGGTGAGTTTCTTATGCTGTTTTTGGAAGTCCAGCCCTAAGAGGAGATCACTACATAAGTCCTTGAGCACCGAAAGTCGGGTGGAGGGATACATACGACCATGAAGTGTCATATCAACAACACAAAAGCCGGAGATTCTGGTATTAAGTGATGACTGAGCCATCGCAATTGCCTGGTCCGATGGGAAGACATGTAGTTTCAATTTTGCAACAATCTGTTCCTTAATGAAACTATCAGTACTTCCTGAGTCAATTAAGGCATCTAAGGTATGCCCTTTAATTGAAACTTTTGTAGCTGCATGAGACAGGTTCTGTGGGCAAGCAGCTGTAATTGGTGTCGTTGCACAGAGAGTGGCCAAAACTCTCGGTGTGCTTCTTCGGGAGAGAGCTCGAGAGGAAGCTTGATAGGTCCTAGCTGGAGCATCTTGATAGGCCCTAATTGGGGCAGTTCGGTAGGCCTTAGCTGGATTGGCCCTCATAGAGGCCCTTGATAGGCAAACTTTAGCAAAGTGTCCTTTTTTTTTGCAATAACTGCAGATTGCATTGCGAGCAGGGTAGGCTTTCCTAGGGCGAAAAGCATCTCCACAAAAGAAGCATTTCTTCCTAGATTGCCAAGAGGCTGCTAAAGTGGGGTCATCCTCCTCTTCTTCATCAGAATTATCAGAATTAGATTCCCCCATGATAGGGTTCACCTGAGACCGCTTGAATTGTCTGGTTGCAGTTACAGCAGCAGATCGAGATCTGGGCAGCTGATAGAGGTCTGCATTTCTCTTTGCCAAATCCAGAGAACAAGCTAGGTCAAAAGCTTTTTGTAGATCAAGTGTTTTACTTTCTAGTAGACGCTGGTGTATAAATGGTGAGGCAATCCCGCAGATGAAAGCATCACGAATCATTTCTTCGCGGTACAGCTCAGCTGAGGCTGCCTGAAAGTTACAATCTATGCTGAGCCTGCGAAGTTCTTGAAGGAATTCGTTAATCGATTCCCCTGGCCCTTGTTGGGCTGTGGCCAGTAGATGTCTAGCATAGACCTCATTTGGAGTTTTGGCATACAGTTTCTTAAGTGCCCGAATCACCTCATCGTAATTATCCCATTCATCAACATATTCGAACACTTTTGGGGTCACATAGTTGATAAGTATCCTCAATCTAGTAGGAGCATCCGCTTCACATTCATCCAGAAAATTCTCAAAAGTACGGTACCAATGTATTCGGGTCCAAGTCCAGACGAATAGGTCTAAGGATTCTCTCCATGATGGGTGGTTTCCTGGATCCTTAGCTCCGAGTTTGTCCGAAGGTCTAGTATTTGTGAGTGTAAATATTTAAGTTACTTAAATTGATGTAAGAAAAAGGAGTCTTACACATCAAGTAACTTTAAAGTAAGCTTTAAGTAACTTATAAACACACTATATACAAGAGAGGTCTTTACCATGCCTCTGGTAGAAGCCTCTTACAATACTGAACAGTCCAGTATTTATACCAGTCCAACAGGAAGTGACATATGACAGGAAGTGAGGTATGTACACAGTTCATAGTTCATAGTTCACAGTTCACAGGAAGTGATGACATAACTTCCCGGAAGTTATTATTATTATCACACCTTCCTCACTCGTAGTCACACCGTCCTGTCCCTGACCACGGACTACATCTGCAGTAATTAACTTCATAGGTGTGACCATCTCCTGAAACATAGAGTCCAGGAACTTCTCCCCCTCCCTGATGTGTCGCAGTGTCTGAAGCTCGGTCTCAAGCTCCATAACATGGAATTTGAGTCCCTCTAGCAGCAAACACTTGTCGCAGATGTAATCACCATGAGCCTCAATGGGGTTCACCGGCTCCCACATCTCGCAACAGTAACACATCACCTGCTCCATTCTATATAATTAATTAAATTTCTTATTATTAGTTATGAAGACCCTGCCCGGATATAGATGATAATATCACACCACTATTCAATAGGACTTACCAACTTAAAGGTATAAAAGAGAAGAGAAGGAAGAAAACCAACCAACCAGCTGATCACCAACCTCCTCCTTGAATACTGTCTGTGGGGCCCGTTTGGTTGACTCGTCTCGCTGCTCCGCCTCCGCAGTGCTGTCTAAGCCTGGGAGTGGGGAAAGAACAGAGCAAAAAATACTCCCTCACCTCCCACTTGCCCGAATCTCCCACTTACCAAAACTCCAGCACCACTCAATGCACAAAGCATTGGTGCAGAGTGACTGTTGGTAAACCATTTAACTGGTGTAATTAGAGGGATTGATTTAATTTAAATCCAATTAATTAAAGGGGATACTAGCATCTAAAATCGGGCAGAGGGTGTCCATAGCTAACAATAAAAAATTTAATTAATTACATAGAATGGAGCAGGTGATGTGTTACTGTTGCGAGATGTGGGAGCCGGTGATTACGTCTGTGACAAGTGTCTGCTGCTACAGGAACTCCAGCTCCGTGTTGATGAGCTGGAGTCTGAGCTTCAGACACTGCGACACATCAGGGAGGGGGAGAAGTACCCGGACTCTGTGTATCAGGAGGTGGTCACACCTATGAAGTTAATTAATTCAGATGTAGCCCATGGTCAGGGACAGGACGGTGTGACTACGAGTGAGGCAGGTACAGGGATCCAGGAGGTAGAGCTGGAGGAGCCGCAGCCCTTGCTCTTGTCCAACAGGTTCGAGGTTCTTACTCCCTGTGGGGACAGGAGCAGGGACTGCAGGGAGGATGAGCAACCTGGCCACAGCACTGTGGAACGGGGGGCCATTCAAGAGGGGGGAGTAAATAGAAATGTTGTAGTGGTAGGGGATAGTATTATTATGGGGATAGATACAGTTCTCTGCAGCCGAGAGCGAGCGTCCCGAAGGCTGTGTTGCCTACCCGGTGCCAGGGTTAAGGACATCTCCTCTGGGCTGGAAAGAAACTTGCAGTGGGAGGGGGTGGATCCAGTTGTCGTGGTCCATGTTGGTACAAATGACGTAGATAGGAGTAGGAAGCCGGTTCTGTTAAAGGAGTATGAGCAGCTAGGGGTCAAATTAAAAAACAATCTCAAGGGTAATAATATTACCTGAGCCACGAGCGAATTTGGCTAGGACAAATAAAATTAGAGAGTTAAATGCGTGGCTCAAAGACTGGTGTGGGAGAAATGGGTTTTGCTTCCTGGGACACTGGCACCAGTACTGGGGCAGGAGGGAGCTGTTCCGTTGGGATGGGCTTCACTTGGCCAGTGCTGGGACTAGAGTCCTGGCGGATCATATAACTAGGGCTGTAGAGAGGGCTTTAAACTAACTAGTGGTGGGGAGGTTCCTGGAGAGCAAATAATAAAAATGACAACAGAGAAGGTCATAGACTTAGGTAGCAGTGGGGAAATTAAAAACCAGAGCATGTCAGGAAGCGGCAGAAGGTATGGAGTAAAAGGTAAAGTAATAAAAAGGGCAAAAGCAGGAACTAAGTGTCACAAAACATATTTGAAAGTTCTCTATCTGAATGCACGTAGCATTCGTAACAAAATAGACGAGTTAATGGCACAAATAACTACATATGGGTATGATCTTGTGGCCATTACAGAAACATGGCTGCAGGGTGACAATGCCTGAGAATTAAACATACCAGGTTATTTAACAATCAGGAAGGACAGGCAGGAAGGAAGGGGAGGTGGGGTGGCTATGTTAATAAAGGAAGGAATCACTGTAATACAGAGAAATGATATTGGGTCAAAAGATCAGGGTAATGAAACAGTTTGGGTGGAGATAAGCAATAATAAGGGGAAAAAAACACTAGTGGGCATAGTCTATAGGCCTCCGAACAGTTGCAACTCTGTTGGACGGAGTATCAATCAGGAAATAGTTGAGGCTTGTAATAAGGGAACATCTATAATTATGGGGGATTTTAACTATCATATTAATTGGACAAATCAAATTGGGCAGGGCTGCCTTGAGGATGAGTTCATTGAGTGTATTAGGGATGGGTTTCTTGAGCAGTATGTAACTGAACCGACCAGGGGGCAAGCAACCTTAGATCTGGTCCTGTGTAACGAGACAGGATTAATTAAAAATGTCCTAGTAAAGGATCCCCTTGGAATGAGTGACCATAACATGGTTGAATTCCATATTCAATTAGAGGGTGAGAAGGTTGGATCTCAAACAAGCGTGCTAAGCTTGAATAAAGGAGACTATGAAGGTATGAGAGCGGAATTGAGTAGAGTGGATTGGGAAAATAGATTAAAGGGTAAGACGATACATGATCAGTGGTGTACATTTAAGGAGTTATTTTACAACTTCCAAAAAATATATATTCCACTGAGAAGAAAAGGGTGTAAAAGAAAAGACAGCCATCCGTGGCTAAGTAAAGAAATTAAGGATAGTATTCGACTAAAAACAAGGGCATATAAGGTAGCCAAATCTAGTGGGAGGATAGAGGATTGGGAAAACTTTAAAAGACAGCAAAAAATAACAAAAAGATTGATTAAGAAAGGGAAGATAGATTATGAAAGTAAATTAGCAAAAAATATAAAAACAAATAGTAAGAGTTTTTATAGTTATATAAAAAGAAAAAGGGTGGCTAAAGTAAATGTTGGTCCCTTAGAGGATGAGAACGGGAAATTAATGGTGGGAAATATGGAGATGGCAAAAACACTGAATGAATATTTTGCATCAGTCTTTACAGTAGAGGACACTAAGAATATCCCAACACTGGACAAACAGGGGGCTATGGGGGGGAGGAGCTAAACACGATCAAAATCACTCAGGAAGTGGTACTCGGTAAAATAATGGGACTCAAGGCGGATCAATCACCTGGACCTGATGGCTTACATCCTAGGGTCTTCAGGGAAGTGGCGGTAGGGATTGTGGATGCATTGGTAATAATTTTCCAAAACTCCCTAGACTCAGCAAATGTCTTGGCTGACTGGAAAACTGCTAATGTAACACCCTTATTTAAAAAGGGCAGTAGACAGAAGGCTGGAAACTATAGACCGGTTAGCCTAACATCTGTGGTAGGTAAAATTTTGGAGTCCATTATTAAGGAGACAGTGACAGGACATTTGGATAATCATAATTTAATAGGACAAAGTCAGCATGGTTTTATGAAGGGGAAGTCATGTTTGACAAATTTGCTGGAGTTCTTTGAGAAAGTAACATATAGGGTGGATAAAACGGGAACCAGTGGACGTAGTGTATTTAGACTTCCAAAAGGCATTTGACAAGGTGCCACACAAAAGATTATTGCTTATGATAAAAAATCACAGGATTGGGGGTAATATTCTGGCATGGATAGAGGATTGGCTATCTAACAGAAGGCAGAGAGTTGGAATAAATGGTTCATTCTCAGACTGGCAATCAGTAACTAGTGGTGTTCCGCAGGGGTCAGTGCTGGGTCCCCAACTCTTTATAATCTATATTAACGATTTGGAGGAGGGGACCGAGTGTAACATATCAAAGTTTGCAGATGATACTAAGATGGGAGGGAAAGTAGTGAGTGAGGAGGACATAAAAAACCTGCAAGGGGACATAGACAGGCTAAGTAAGTGGGCAGAGATTTGGCAGATGAAATACAATACTGGAAAGTGTGAGGTTATGCACTTTGGCAGGAAAAATCGTAGAGCAAGTTATTATCTTAATGGCAAGAAACTTGAAAGTACTGAAGTACAAAGGGATCTGGGGGTCCTGGTGCACGAAACTCAAAAGGTTAGTATGCAGGTGCAGCAAGTGATTAAGAAGGCCAATGGAATGTTGGCTTTCATTGCTAGGGGGATAGAATATAAAAATAGGGAGGTATTGCTTCAGTTGTACAAGGTATTGGTGAGACCGCACCTGGAATACTGCATACAGTTTTGGTGTCCATACTTAAGAAAAGACATACTTGCTCTCGAGTCAGTACAAAGAAGGTTCACTCGGTTAATCCCGGGGATGAGGGGATGGACATATGAGGAGAGGTTGAGTAGATTGGGACTCTACTCATTGGAGTTCAGAAGAATGAGAGGCGATCTTATTGAAACATATAAGATTGTGAAGGGGTTGGATCGGGTGGATGCGGGGAGGATGTTCCCCATGATGGGTGAAACTAGAACTAGGGGGCATAGTCTTAGAATAAGGGGCTGCTCTTTCAAAACAGAGATGAGGTGGAACTACTTCACTCAGAGGGTGGTAGGTCCATGGAATATGCTGCCCCAAAAAGCTGTAGAAGCTACATCATTACATAAATTTAAAACAGAAATAGACAGTTTCCTAGAAGTAAAGGGAATTAAGGGTTACAGGGAGCGGGCAGGAATTTGGACATGAGTCTAGGTTCGGATCGGACATGGCCCTGTGGGTAGTGGAGCGGGCCCAGGGGCCGTGTAGCCTGATCCTGCTCCTATTTCGTGTGTCTAATTCTGTTAGATTCAGGAGATGGTTCTGTGATAGTAGATTGGCGGTTAGGATCAGATCAGCCATGATCTTATTGAATGGCGGAGCAGGCTCGAGGGGCCGATTGGCCTACTCCTGCTCCCATTTCTTATGTTCTTATGTTCTTATCTTTCCTTGTACCTGATGTGTATAGTGTATCCAATAATGATCTTGGTGGCTGCATGGGTCTTGTTATATTTTCACTCAGCTGTTGCTCGTGGCTATGTCCATGGTGCGATGAACTGGTGCTGAAGAGGGTAACTTTGGTCTTCTAGAAGCCAACCTTGCAGTCTGCCATCCTCTGCATGATCCTGTGTTGCTGGTCATTAACAACAACAACTTGCATTATATACAGTAAATTCTTTCTTATCCGGCACCTATGGGACCAGGATGGTGCCGGTTGATGCAAAATTCTGGATAACAGAGAGGTATACCTACCACGGTGCTGCTTTTCCACTCGCCATCACCACTGACTAACTCGGCCACCGCGAACGACTCGGACTCGGCAAAACGAGTGCTGGATGGATTCGGCAAGATTACCGGTTATTGAGGTGTTGTTTTGTATTGAGATATATCTATTTTGCCGGTTATTAAAGTATTCCAGATGATAAAGTGCCGTTTAAACAAGAGTTTACTGTAGCACCTTTAGCATAGCAAAAAGTTCCAAGGCGCTTCACAGGAGCGTTATCAAAAAATATTTGACACCGAGCCACATTAAGGGGATAAAAGAACAGGTGACCAAAAGCTTGGTCAAAGAGGTAGGTTTTAAGGAGCGTCTTAAAGGAGGAGAGAGAGGTGGAGAGGTTTAGGGAGGGAATTCCAGAGGTTAGGGCCTAGTCAGCTGAAGGCACAGCCGCCAATGATGGAGCGATGAAAATCAGGGATGCTCAAGAGGCCAGAATTGGAGGGGCGCAGAGATCTCACAGAGTTGTAGGGCTGGAGGAGGCTACAGAGATAGAGAGGGGTGAAGCCATGGAGGGATTTGAAAACAAGGATGACAATTTTAAAATTGAGGCGTTATCAGACCGGGAGCCAATGTAGGTCAGTGAGCACAGGGGTGATGGGTGAACGGGGCCTTGGTGCGAGTTCAGATACGGGCAGCAGAGATTTGGATGAGTGCACTCTCGAGATAGCAATCATGATGCCTTAATTTTAAGACAATACGCTGTGCCATATGTGACCACCTACATATTGATGGGGTGGAAGCCCTTGCAGTTCATGAAGGCCATGGAATTGTGCATAAGGCCATTCGAGTGCCATCAGTAACACGCTGGACTTCGGGGAATGCTGACATACAAAAAATAGCAGAGGTTTATCATTCTGCTGCTTGGTTTCCAGGAGAAAATGATGAAAGTATTTACCTTGGCAAACAACCCATCAGTGACCTGCTTATGAATCTGTGCACAGTGGATTGATTGATGTTGCTGATGTCCCCTGTGGTAGCTTCAAATGAGCCACCGCTGTGATGGAGGTTGGCTGAAAGTCACATTAATACAGACGGCACAGCTTTGCCACTGCCTCCCATGACATGTGAAGTCTCATACCCAGGCAGGTATGCTTCTCCTTCATGGTTCAGAACACTTAGGCATGAAATAGGAAAGATTCCTTTGGCCCAGGTCTGAAATCCAGGACCAGGCTCTGAGATGGGCTTGTGGCAAAAAAGTGAAATGGCTGCAGGAAGGTTCTGGCCTGTACTGATCTGTCACTGAAGGGGGATTCCAAGATGACACACCTTGAAGTAGACATCAAACTCTGGCAGATTTGATTCTGACACCTGCAGTGTTCCAGGGCAGTATAGATTGTCCAGTCAGCCCGGCTCATTAATGGAACCTAAATGGTTAGACCTGTCACTGGGAGTTGGGAGCCATTCTGAGAACTCTGTAATCTAATACAGGTAAGGGTCACCTTGGTAAGGGAAACTCACCAGTGCTCCCTACAGATAAGCTGTGCTTTTAACTGGTGAAATTCTAGTAGTACCCCTGTGCACAGTTGAGATCATAGACTGATGGAATGATACGCCACAGAAGGAGGCCATTCAGCCCATCACGCCTCTGCCAGCTCTTTGAAAGAGCTATCCAATTAGTCCCACTCCCCTGCTCTTTCCCCATAGCCCTGCAAATTTTTCCCCTTCAAATATTTATCCAATTCCCTTTTGAAGGTTATTATTGAATCTGCTTCCGCCACCCTTTTAGGCAGTACATTCCAGATCATAACAACTCGCTGCGTAAAAAATATCCAATGACCTTAAATCTGTGTCCTGTGACCCTTCTGCCATTTGAAACAATTTGCCCTTATTTACTCTATCAAAACCCTTCATGATTTTGAACGCCTCTATTAAATCTCCCCTTAACCTTCTCTGCTTTAAGGCGAACAAGCCCAGCTTCTCTAGTCTCTCCACGTAATTAAAGTCCTGCATCCTTTGGTACCATTGCAATAAATCTCCTCTGCACCCTCTCTTAGGCATTGATATCCTTCCTAAATTGTGGTGCTCAGAATTGGACACAATGGGGGAGAAATTCATTATCTCCCCGTTTGGGGCAGTAACTTTTGAAAGCTGGGAAACTTAGCGCCAGGCGCTGTTGATTCCCAGCTTTCACGAAATTGTGTTTAGCGCTCCAGGAAGGAAGTGGAGCGCTAAATCAAATGCTCCACTCCCTTCCTAGAGCGCTAAAGGACGCAGGCAGGTGGTAATGGTGCAGTGCTGCACAGGGTCCCGTGCAGCGCTGCCACAATCCGAGGCTCCTTCCCTCCCTTAAAGGGAAGGGCCATCGCCACAGGCTCTGCATTGGGACCAGTTAGCTGGTCCCCGATGGTGGCCGTGATCCGGCTCGATCAGCCCCGTGCACTCCGGCAGAGTGCCGGGATGATCGATCGTGGCTCAAGAGAAGTAAAAAAAAAAATTGAACAAAAACACTTCAGAAATTTAGGTACTTACCTCGACAACCTCCCCTTTAACTTTTGCCCCCAAAGCGCCCGGCCTCCCGATCAATGCCTTCTGCAGCTGTCGGTATCATCGTCCGGCGATGCTGCAGGGGGCGGAACTAAAGTTCGGGTCCGGGGCGCTACCCAGGTGATACGCACGGCAATGTCGTCATGATCTCCAGGCAAAGGAGATTGTGGCGCAAAGTCTTACCGTCGCCGCAAATCTCTCGCCGAAGTTCACGGGAGTCATTCATCTCGCCACGCTGCGGGCGCTAATGGGAGGTGCTAACGCACCAAATTTCTCCCCCCAAATTCTTAAATCTCGCTATTTGCCAGCCTGCACTAAGCTTGCTGGTAAGTGGGTTGTGTCCTTACGGGAAGAGAGTGTGCCCTCCACATCTGGGAAACAAAAAAAACTATACCTGTGGAGATTTCTCAGCAGCTTGGTTTATAGTCTATTAAACCTGGGTTTCTGCACATGTCATGTTCGCAGATGACCATTCCTAACCATGATGTACCCAGGACTATTCCTATTTCAATTCTGAATAAGTCATGGGAGAATTGGGACAGTGGCTTTAGTGGCTCACCCTATGACTTTCATGACCTCTTTCAAAGGAAGCACCTTTGTTCAATATCTCCCCAGATCAGGAACTTGTAATGTGAAAAATTGCATGGACAATCTATGATAATAGGATTTGCTAGGGTAGATACAGAGAAACCCAAATATTCTGTGATGTAGGAGATTAGGGGAATCATCCGCTGCACCACCAATGACAGCTCAAAAGACTATCCAAATGCTTTATATAAAGGCAGTTTTTAAAAAAACTAAATGTGCACAGATAAACCAACCTGAACAATTTTTGTTATAAAATTATTCATTTTCTCTTAATCAGCTAGAATACTCAAGGGCCAATGGAAAAGTCAGTCATACATGTGCTAGTCTGATGTTGGACTGGAACATGTTGTGAAGGTAATATAGGGAGAATTAGATCTAACCTATGTTATCTACCTGACTTGAATGTCACTGATTGCAAAGCAGAAAACTGTTCCATTTCCAGTGCTGTCATCTCTCACCTTTGTGAGTAGAAACACACATATGTACACAAATAATTAAATTGAACGTGGAATTACTATTTTAGGTGACTCTATACAGGTATCGCTGGATGCCGTAACCTATTCCTTTTACACACAAATCGACATGAGAACATGTAAGAATGTTACAATGAGCCGCATATGGTCAGCACATGGTTGAAGCAGAAACATTTTTATAGGAAGGTTTGTTGGGCCATAGAATCATAGAAATCTGCAGCACAGAAAGAGGCCATTTGTCCCATTGTGTCTGTGCCGGCCGAAAAAGAGCTATCCGCCCTAATCCCACTTTCCAGCTCTTGGTCCGTAGCCTTGTAGATTACGGCACTTCAAGTGCATATCCAAGTACTTTTTAAATGTGATAAGGGTTTCTGCCTCTACCACCCTTTCAGGCAGTGAGTATCAGATGCCCACCACCCTCTGGGTAAAAAATATTCTCCTTAACTCCCCTCTAATCCTTCTACCAATTACTTTAAATCTATGCCTCCTGGTTATTGGCCTCTCTGTTAAGGGCCTTCCTATCCACTCTATCTAGGCTCCTCATAATTTTATACACCTCAATTAAGACTTCCCTCCGCCTCCTCTGTTCCAAAGAAAACAGCCCCAATCTTTTCTCATTGCTAAAATTCTCCAATCCTGGCAACATCCTCGTAAATCTCCTCTGTACCCTGTCTAGCAAGCACATCTTTCCTGTAATGTGGTGACCAGAACTATACGCAGTAGTCTAGACATGGCCTAACTAGTGTTTTATACAGTTCGAGCATAACCTCCCTGCTCTTAGGGGGTGATTTTGCCAATGGGGAGCTTTTGGAGGCGAGACTCCCACTTGTCGGGTTTCAGTCCCGCCTCCAACAACTTCTGGCCAACCCACGCTATTTTCCCTTGATTGACCTTGTTAAGCCCGCCCAGCGGGCTTAGCAGACCAATTAAGGGAAAGCCGGTTGCAGAGCACGTCAACGTATGACGTTTCATCTGTCAAAAGCTTTTGACAGATGAATTGTCATCGTTTGACAGCTCTGTGAAGCTGTCAAACATTGACATTCTCTGCAGTTTGATGAGGTCTTGAATACAAGACCCCATCAAACTTCTTTCTTTAACAGAATTGAAATGGTTGTTGCATCTGTGAATGCAACGGCCACCTTTCATTCCCAACACGGAGGTCCAAGACTCTCTGTATACAAACCGACTGAAGCCTGCAGGAAGAAACAAAGGTAAGTACACTTTTAATAACACTTTGTACTTACCTCAGATACTTACCTCTCCACTCTTGCACCCATCACTTACCTTCACAGCACACTTTTGCATCCCCCCCGATCCCCGCAGACCCCCTACTCGCCTCGCCTTGCTGGCGGGTTTCGGAGCCTTCGGGAAGTCCGCACAGGCAGTTAATAGGCTTTAATCCCTTCCCGCCTCCAAGGAGACGGGACCTGGCGCGGGACGGTTATCCGCTTCCTGGCAAGATGGCATGGAGGTGGATTGGGGGCGGGTTGGGCACCTGCCCCCAAATTTTGCCATTTTCCCGGCAGACCCGCCTCCATACCCACCTCCCCAGGGCTGGCAAAATCGCCCCCTTATATTCTATGTCTCAGCTAAGAAAGGAAAGTATCCCGTATGCCTTCTTAACCACCTTATCTACCTGTCCTGCTACCTTCAGGGTCTGTGAACATGCACTCCAAGGCCCCTCTGTTCCTCTACACTTCTCTGTATCCTACCATTTATTGTGTATTCTTTTCATTGGGTCATCTTGAGGACTCCATCATAAACAATCACATCTTTGTTAACACCAATAGAAATATATTTGGAGGAAGGAAGTTCATGGAGCCTGTTACGAATTCAGGTGTGTTGTAGATATCTTTTGAGTTCAATGGTGTCAGTTGCTCCCTTAAGCAGTCTGAGCATCTTACTTTAATGGGAGTTGAGTCACACACTGCCTTATAGCAACTTATGCAATAGCAGGATCCAGGGTATAACAATCGCACCTGCTCGTGACCTAAACTGGATATTCCTGTCTTCTGTACATGTATTTCTTCAATCCCACCGAAAGTGGACCGAGTTAACATTAGGTAAGGTGAGGCTTGACTCAAATTTTAAGCCACTAAATTCCACAGTAAGGTGAATGTACAGAGAAACAGTTACAATCAGATTCACTCGGTTCAATTGTGCCTATCTTCACCTATCTTCTAAATAATGAACACTCTGCACTACCCCACGTCAGTGGGCTGTCTTACTTAGCTTAAACAGAGTATCTCCTCTGAATCCTGGCCTTCCCATGCAGTCTTCTGTCTCTTTTAACCTTCTCGCAGCACTTCACTGCCTGACTGCTTTCCGCTTTCACGGCTTTCTTTGTCTTTTTAAAAGCCGTACTACACGGTCAGCTGTTAGCCAAGACTGACTACCCCACTAAGTGGAATCCACCACTTGACAGTGACACCTGCTGAGATCAAATGAATACGATTGTTGCAACAGCAACGTCAAATTATCTTTCATTGTCTCAGTACGCTGGTTCAGACATTCTGTCTGATATCTAATCCATACCTGTAATGCCCTGTTGTCCTGTGAAAGTAAACCCTTAAGAGCTAAGGGTAACTCAGTAGCAGCATTCTTAATAATATATATATATTACATCGAGGCCCCCTCATGGCAGCATAATCTGAAATCCTTAAACGGGTCGAAGCCCAATACTTTACCAGATTATCAATGGGAAATTACGCAGTCTGTAGTTTAAAGAAAGCATTTCTATATTTTTACCAACAAAAAGAAAGAACTTGCATTTATATAGCACCTATCACAGCCTCTGGACATCCCAAAGAGCTTTACATCCAATGAAGCACTTCTGAAGTGTAGTCACTGTTGTAATGTAGGAAATGCTTCATTTTAAGTGGTGAATCAGTTGACTGTGAACCCATATAGTACTCATCTGAACAGGAATGACCATAAACCTGTTAGTGACAGATAGATAAAAATACCAGACTCTTGTGAGCAAGTTGCTATGAGTAGTAGGGCAGATGAGAATAGGTGGAGGTTGGGTTTCATAATGACTGTTTGAAAAGAGGTAGCCTGGAATAAGATTGAAAGAGAATGATCCATGAAAGATCAAGCAGTAGAAATCTGAAAAAAACATTCCTTTTCATCTGCAATATCTAAATTAAAAAGAGGAAAAGTTGATGTCAGTGTGTAAATATTATATCAGGAATAAAATCAAGTGGTACAACCACACAAACAGGGAAATAACTAAAAGGAAATACTTGTTCAATTTACGTGCATGCATTGTAAATTTACATTGCAATTTGCTAACATTCAAGTCCTTTGGGCCAACTTGCCATCTCTTACTAGCACTGCAGCTTCTGACACTCCTGACTTACCAGCTAACTATGAATCATTATTAATGAGCGGGCAGTAAAGGAGGTTGTATACATCCCTGGCAATTATCTCTTTTAGCAGGACTCCCACAGGTAAATTTCAATTAAGCATTGTCACAGACAATAACAGCTGCCTTTGCATGGAAATACATCTCAAGAGAAAAAATCATTTTGGTATCAATTTAGCTCCCATTATCCGCTGATGACTTCATTTTCACCTATCTGTCAAATGTCATCAAGGCAGCACAAAGTATTCTAAGTGAGGTCTGACCAGTGCATTATAAAATATCAGCAGAATAATACACTAAGAACATAAAAAGTCATGGATGTGAAAAGATAATTTGGCCTGTTTCAACTCACCAAGCCTAGCATCAACTGCATTCTGAAGACTCCTTCTTGTGTTTTTGATTTCACTACTTGATAGATCGTTCCACACTTTTAGTATTCTTTGAATAAAGAATTTCTTTTAAGATCTGTTTCAAAATTATGTTTCACTTGCTCTACTTTCCTGACTGACCTTAAAGAATTATTCTTGGTTCACTTATATCTTTATACTGCAATGGTAAACCTTCTCTCTAAATTGCAGAGGTTACGCTTCTTCAGCCTTTCCTCATAGCTCACCCCCTTTACACTTAGGACCACTTTTGTTGCTCTACCACATAACGGATTAATGAGTATCACACAATAGACTAATGAATAAGGTCAGAGCATGCAGAGTCAGGGGATAATTAGCAGAATGAATAACTAGCTAGCTTCAAGACAGAAAGCAGAGAGTAAGGGTAAAGAGTAGCTATTCAGAGTGGCAGAAGGTGGGAAGTGGTGTTCCACAAGGATCAGTGCTGGGACCACTGTTGTTCACAATTTATATTAACGATTTCGACTTTGGAATCAAAAACACAATTTCTAAAATTTCAGATGACACCAAATTGGAGAGTATAGTCAATATAGCAGGTCAAGCCGACACCCAACCACTGTCTGCGCTGGAAAATAGAGTGCTGGAGATTACTGGGCGGTAGGTGGTGGGCGCTGTGGCTACCGGTGACATTGAGCCCTTGGGGACAACGGTATGTTCATCCCTACTCCTTCTCACATCCCACTTCCCCCTCACCCCACAAGCCTTTCGCACTTTCCAGCTAATCATGCTGTATGCGTGCTTTTCACCCTTCCTGCCCCCCTCCTCTCACCTTAACCTGTCTCTTGTGTCTTTATACTTTCAGATAATGAGCAAGCACCGGAGCAGCCTGTCCCCGAGGGCACGTTGAGAACGATGCACGAGAAGAGGAGGAGGAAGAACCCACCGCGTCACTGCATGTCTCACCTGGAGGCACCAACTCAGATACTGGCACTACGCGTTCTTTAGAGGCTAGTATGGTAGCAGGATCTGCACAGGGTGAAGCACCAGGAATGAGCAGGTTGTAGCAAGGCCAGGGGGAAAGGGTAGCTTGGGGGCCAGCTCCCCGGAGGGCGTGTTTGCGTGTGAGTTCTGCTGCACAGGACTCAGATGAGGACCTCGATGGGGAGGCCTTTAGAAGAAGGGTGATGGGCATGCACATGGAGATCATAGGAGCAATGGCAAGGGTGCCCAAGAGCCTGTCGGCAATGGTGAGGAGCGTTGAGGAGTCCGCCTCCAACATTGCACAAAGCTCTGCGCGCACCATGGAGCCCATCATCTCCAGTTATGAAGGCATAGTAAAGGAGGAGGTAGTGGAGATATGTGATAGGATAAAAATTGATAAAGAGGAGGTACTATAAAGGCTGGCTGTACTTAAAGTAGATAAATCACCAGGAGCGGATGGGATGCATCCAAGGATGCTGAGGGAATTAAGGGAGGAAATCGCGGAGGTACTGGCCATAATATTCCAATCCTCCTTAGATACGGGAATGGTGCCAGAGGACTGGAGAATTGCAACTGTTACACCCTTGTTCAAAAAAGGGTGTAAAGATAAACCCAGCAACTACAGGCCAGTCAGTTTGACCTTGGTAGTGGGGAAGCTTTTAGATACAGTAATCAGGGACAAAATGAACAGTCACTTGGACAAGTGTGGATTCATTAAGGAAAGCCAGCATGGATTTGTTAAAGGCAAATCATGTTTAACTAACTTGATTGAGTTCTTTGATGGGGTAACAGAGAAGGTTGATGAGGGTAATGCAGTTGACATAGTGTACATGGATTTCTAAAAGGCGTTCGACAAAGTCCCACATAATAGGCTTGACAGCAAAGTTGAAGCCAATGGAATAAAAGTGGCAGCATGGATACGGAATTGGCTAAGTGATAGGAAACAGAGAGTAGTGGTGAACGGTTATTTTTTGGACTGGAGGAAGGTATACAGCAGTGTTCCCCAGGGTTTGGTTCTAGGACCACTGCTTTTCTTGATATATATTAATGACTTGGACGTGGGTGTATGTAAGGGGTTTTTAGATCGCAGAGGTTTCTCTCTCTAGAGGCCTCTCTCTCTTGCACAGTAAAAACCTTGAGTAGTTCGACCCACTTGCCCCTTAGGCTCGATACACTGGACTTTGAGGCAGGAACTACAATGTAGAGAATACTCTATAGATCAGGTTTAATGAAAACGAAATGAAATTTTATTGCATAAAGGAACAAATTGAATGTAAGCCAAATAAGGTACATGGGAGGGAAAAACAAATCATAATACAGGACTAACCAACGTATATACAGGCATGTTATACTTTACAAAAGTAATCTCGAAATGGGGAAACACACGGAACATCGAGGGACAACAACTCATAATTAATTATACCCAAAATGCCCACCCCCTAAGCCTAGCTAGATCAGATTATGAGGGGCCAGAAACATGCTCACCAATCCAATGAGAAAGTATAAGATTTTGAAAGGTCTGCGTTTTGATCCTCTCAGGCGTCCTGTCTCCACGTGGTCAACGCTGCGGGCTGCGACACTCTCTCTTCTTCCTCGAGGTGAAGGTCATGGACAGGCTGGATGCTGGCAGGCCGGGACGTTGGCGTGGACGGAGACCACCTATTTGACCATGGTCAGATAGGTTTCTTCGCAGAGCCCAGCTGGTTTACCATTATCAGATAGGTTTCTTCTGAAGGGCTGCTGTCCTTTGTCTCGTCAACGGCCCAGGGTTTGTCGATGATCTCCTGAGGTTGCCCTGGGGCGGGACGCAGACTCGAATCATCTTCTTGGCTGGTCTCCGGATCGACGTTCCTCCACGGCTCTTGAAAAGGCAAGCTAGCTCAAAAAGCTACCGATAAAGCTACAAAAGCTCCAAGCTCCAAAAAGCTACAAGCTACCGATGGCTACCCCGGGACTCCAGTTATACCTTTTCATGGAGGCCCTTATCTCCCGCCAAATCAAGGTTAGTCTTTGTTTAACTTTTGGCGGGCTTGTAGCACAGCGGGGTATTCTTTGTTTTTAAAGTATCTTCGAATGGCCGGTAACTGCCATCTCTGGTCTGGAACGACCCTGTATTGTCTTTAATGTCCTACTGATGTCTTAAATGGTGCTTGATGTTCCCCCTATGAATATGAAACTGTTTCCCTTTGTCTGGGTAAACATTTAGATGGCCTTTATCTACAGGCCGATCTGATCGGATCTGCATCCAATCTATATGTATGGGGCTCTGTCTGGTTTTGTTTTCCCTGAAACTGCCTTCTAGAACCTACTGTGGGCTGAATCCACAAAAAGCTGTCTGGGGACTGCAGGAACCATTTTAAAGTGTCCCAAAAGCTGGTCACGGGGTCTGGCGGCCATTTTGTGTGTCCCTTTTTCTGGGCTTCTTTTAAAACAGTCTTTAAAAGTTAAGGCCTTTTCTGCCAATAGACCCTTATAGGACAATGTTCAAATTTTCGAATTCTACATGTACAGGACACAATTTCAAAATTTGCAGATGACACCAAACTTGGAAGTATAGTGAACAGTGATGAGGAGAGTGATAGACTTCAGGAAGACATAGACATGCTGATGAAATGGGCGGACAAGTGGCAAATGAAATTTAACACAGAAAAGTGTGAAGTGATACATTTTGGTAGAAAAAATGAGGAGAGGACATATAAACGAAAGGGTACAATCCTAAAGGGGGTGCACTAACAGAGAGACCTGGGGTATGTGTGCACAAATCGTTGAAGGTGGCAGGGCCAGTTGAGAAAGCGGTTAAAATGGCTTACGGGATCCTGGGCTTCATTGATAGAGGTATAGGGCTGGATTTTAACTCAGGTGCGGGATGGTGTCGTGTTATCCGCATTTTGTGTTATCCACATGAATCTAAATGGATGTGGGAGATTGATGCAATTTTAACTTAATTGTCCAATTGATTTCCAACGTGTGGGGACCCTTGGCAACTGAGTTTTTCCTGACTGAAAGTCCCCTCCGATGACGTCATCATTGCTGCTGCATTTAGGGTCTGCAACAAGCCTTGCTTCTTCTGCAGACTGCCAACCTTTTGCCCTTTCATGCTAGAGGGACTTGGAGGCAGAATGACCATCAAGAGACCTAGGTCTGCTCCCAGGTTTGGTGATGTGGCCCTGCAAGCTTTAGTTGAGGGAGCAAGAGCTCATAAAAAGGTGCTCTTCCCTTCTTCAGGGAGGAAGAAGCCTCCCCAGCAGACCAAGGCTGTGTGGATCCAGGTGGCAGAGGAGGTCAACTCATTATCAGTACCCCGCAGAACCTGGATTCAGTGCAGGAAGAGATTTCATGAACTTCTGCGCACTGGAAAAGTGAGTATGAATTTCCCATCACTCTCAATCTGATCCCCATTGCCTTTCCTCACCAGCACTCAGCTTTAGCAATCTCTTCCTCCACATCCCACTTGACACTGACATCCATGCACCCTTATCCATTCCCTTTCTCTCTATGGTCACATCCACATAACTATTCGGCTATGCAGCCCTCACACTCCCTATCACTGTGATGCTATGAAAACAACTGACAACACACAGGGAGGGCCCTTGGTCTTGCCACCTCACTCCATCTTTGTCTCCATCTAAGTATCTATGCAATGGAATCTCTACAGTCACTCCTTCATTCTCACTCAACCTCCACTTGTCTCCTTCATTGCAGGAAAAGAGAGCTCACAATAAGCGAGAAAGAGCGAGCACAGGAGGAGGGCCACCCTCACTAGCCCACCTCACCCCCTGGGAGGAGGCAGTCCTGGAGATCGTAGGAGTGGAGGAAGACGCGCAAGTGGGGGACAGACAGACGGGTGCATCATAGCAAGCTGGTGACAGAATAGTTTTCCATCTCTCTCATTGACATTGCATGAGTCGCTGATAATTATTCTGAAGCTCTAACAGATGCACTTATGATCATCTGCAATATGCAATGTGCATGTAACCTTGGCATCACATCTCTGACACTTTCCTTTACTCCCCCACAGGATCATCGCAAGAAGCCGTCCCCACTAGTCAGGAAACATAGAAACATAGAAGATAGGAGCAGAAGTAGGCCGTTCGGCCCCTCGAGCCTGCTCCGCCATTCAATGCGATCATGGCTGATCATCCAAATTCAGTACCCTGTCCCTGCTTTCTCCCCATATCCCTTGATCCCCTTAGCCTTAAGAAATATATCTAACTCCTAACCACCCCCCAGCTTCAGGGCTAACAGTATGGGGTTACACAGGACACATTGGCCTAGGTTTCCCGATCATAGCCCCAATAGGAACCATTCATTTTAATGGGTTACAGTCAGCTTGGAAAACTTGGGCCATTATGTGTAGAAATCCTTTACTGCGAGATCATGAATGGTACAGTTGACTGGGAAAAGCTCATGTTGTACCACAAAATGTCCACTTCTAGGCTGCCTCAAACCAACAATTATAAAATACCAAACCTGGCAATATGATCCAACTGAGAAATACCAGTAAAGTTGAAGATGTCTCCCTTGCTCCCCCAATGGCTCAGCAGGTTTTCCCAGCGACCAGCTGAGCCACACAGGTCCCCTGTGCGATCGCTGCGCTGAGTTAGCTACCGTCAAGCAGGCAGCAGTAGGGGCATTTTGGTCCCAAGGGCCACTGGGTTAGGAAGGGGGAAAAGGGAGGGGAGAAAAATTGGCCAAAACCTCCTGCTCCTGATCCCTATCCAGCGACTGCTGCTGAAAGTCCACACATATGGATATTGTGCGAGGACATGATCATCCATCACCTGTGGCTAAATAGCCTGCTTACAACATTAAAGCATGCGTGTGAATAATGACAGCCTGAGCAGCCAGACTCCTCAGAGGAAGCTGCAACCTCTGAGGACGCAGCATTAGCAGAATGCAGTGCACCCAACGCCAGTGCAGACACTCACACCTCGGTGGGACCTTCGGGACATAGAGTAGTGTTGTTACCTGGTGTATCACAGCTCACAAGTGAGCATCAGCAGATTGTGGAGACAGGGACAGCAGTAGAGAGTCCTAGTCGGAGGGCGCAGGACTCTGCCAGCTCGGCTCAGCTGTATGTTGACCCTCTGCCTCTGGGTCCATCCATAAGATCAGCGGTGCTGGAACTCCAGGAACAGATGCAGGAGTCTCTGGCAGGTTTTTGTAATGATCAATAACATGTCATTCTATAGTGGACACTAGGTGGAGCCGTAGAGCTGTGTAGAGCTGTATATAGCTGTATGTATATAAGACTACACTACCCAGCTGTATAGATATTAAGACTACATTACCCATGAGGCACTAGGCTACCCACAAGGCAACAGTCAAGATGGCAGCCTGCACACAGGAGCACACATGCTGCATCTCTACAGATACTGTACCTAGAGAACGTGTACTGAATAAATGACTAGCTAGAAGCTAGCTGTGTTCATAATAAGAATGTCTAGTTATTAATGAACATAAGATGGTACCAGGGTGGTGAAGATCTGCTGAAAATTGTGAAAAGCAACATGGAGAATTTGAAGCCACCAGAGCGTTGGAAACTCACAGAAAAAATCGACTACAATTGGCAGACTTTTAAACAATTCGAACTCTACATTGCAGCCATCGGATTCGGTACGAAGCCCGACGCAAGGAAGATAGCGTCGGGCTTCGTACCGGTTGCAGGCCCACAGGCGATAGAGGTATTTAATACATTTGTATTTAATCCAGCGGAGAACAGAGAAAAATTAGAAGATGTGCTAAAAAAATTTGATGCACATTGCTCTCCCAAAAAGAATGAGACGTATGAAAGATACATCTTCCATTCTCGGACACAGCAACAAAATGAGACTTTTGATGGCTTTATAACTGATCTGAAACTGAAAGCACAGACATGTAATTTCTCTGAGCTGAAATCATCCATGATTCGTGACCCGATTGTGTTTGGTATTCATGATAAAAAAGTCAGGGAACGTCTGTTGAGAGAAACCGAACTAAATTTGGAAAATGCGGTGAAAATATGCCAAGCCAGCGAGCTAGCTCGAAAGCACGCGAAGACTTTCCGTGAAATCAATAATGATGCGATTGTAATGAGTGATAATGCTGCTGTCGGTGCTGTGTCCTACAAGGGGAAGAAACGTGGGCAGAACAGAAATGAAAAGCAATCGGAGGATGACATTTTTAATTGTAAACGCTGTGGTTACAAACACCAGTTAAGACAATGCCCAGCGTTTGGAAAAATGTGCATAAAGTGTAATGGAAAGAATCACTGCCAAACAATGCTTTTTAAAAGTAAAAACAACGAAAGGGCAACAAGTTAATGTGATTGAGGACACTGATTTAAGTGAGACATTTTTTGTAGGAATGGTGTCATGTGACGATATCAAAAAAGATACAGAAAATGTGCAGCCCTCAGAAATGGACAATGCTGAACATAAAGTCAATGCAGTAAAAGTGGACAAATGGATGATCCCACTGCAGATAAATGGAGCATTAGTTACATTGAAACTGGACACTGGGGCAAAAGCAAACTTAATCAGTATGAGTGACATAAAAAATATGAAAGAAAAGCCCCAAAATACAGAAAAAGTCAGTACTACTGAAGAGCTATAATGGACAGAAAATAGATAGCTTAGGTGTATGCAGACTTAAAGTGACAGTCAAAGACAAAGTGCATCATCTCATGTTTTCTGTTGTGGCTGAAAGACTTGATTCGATACAAGGTGACAAAGCTTGTGAAGACTTAGAACTGGTCAAGAGAGTCTACCGTATAAACTGTGCCATAAGCAGACCAGATGACTCAGGTGATGAAGCAGAGAGCCCATCAAGGATGAAAAGGCCAAAGGGTATCCATGTCTTCAAAAAGCCTAGTTTCTCCAAGAAGACTTTAAGGTCAAAGAGAAGCCAAAGGAAGAAAAGCACAAAGAGGAAAAACACAAGGAGAAAAAGTCCAAAGATATAACCGCAGCAGATGTTGTTAAGCAGTGGAAAGAGAAAAAGAAAAAGAAGGAGCCTGCACCAGAGCAGGAAGCAGTTCCGGTGGATACTCCTTCTTCCCTCAGGCCAATCTTTGGTGTTCCATTAGCCGAGGCTGCTGAGAGGACTATGCTGTATGATGGGATCCAGCTGCCAGCAGTTTTTCGAGAGTGCATTGACTACATTGAGAGTTATGGCATGAAGAGTGAAGGAAACACTGAAACACTCTCCAAGCAAAGATCGCAAGGAGACCTCGATCTATTCAAGACCAGATTGATGACAATGCCACAACTGCATCTTGTCATTCACCGCCAGAACAATCTCATGAAGACACATCAGACTTACCCGTGTTGAGAAGATCCACACGTGAAGTAAAAAAGCCTGATAGACTTAATCTTTGAGTACAATGTAAAGCTTTGAAAATGTGTTGGCTGTTTTGAAAATGTTTATGTTTATAGAGCACTAACAAAAGTGTTACTGATATTATCTTTATTGTTTTCTTGAAAGTTGATTGATATTGATTTTGTTAAACCTCAAAGAAAGGGGATGTAATGATCAATAACATGTCATTCTATAGTGGACACTAGGTGGAGCCGTAGAGCTGTGTAGAGCTGTATATAGCTGTATGTATATAAGACTACACTACCCAGCTGTATAGATATTAAGACTACATTATCCATGAGGCACTAGGCTACCCACAAGGCAACAGTCAAGATGGCAGCCTGCACACAGGAGCACACATGCTGCATCTCTACAGATACTGTACCTAGAGAACGTGTACTGAATAAATGACTAGCTAGAAGCTAGCTGTGTTCATAATAAGAATGTCTAGTTATTAATGAACATAAGAGTTTCATCTCCAGGGTCGATGCGAGTGTGGAGCAAATGGAGGAGTCCATCGCTAACATAAGCAGAGCCTTTGTGGAGTCATTGGCGCATGAACGCATCACCATGGAAAGGATGGCAACCCCCATGGAGGAGATAAGGCGCCAGAGTGCAGAAAACATGGTGAGTGTTCATAATAGAACGACATCTCTGGAGGAGCGATGGTCATCTACTGAACAGAGAAACCAGACCTTCATGGAAGTCCTTCTGAGTAGGACTGCCAGTGCAGATACGGGTCCCCATGGCCCCCTGATGTGCAGCAAGGTGCTCTCAAGCCACTTCCAAGCGCTGGCCCCTTCTGGCCTGTGCAGCTTCAGGTGGGTGAGCAGCAGCCTGGCGCTCCTGTTGTTGCTGCTGTTGTTCCTGGTTCTGCTGGTGCCACGGCTGGTTTTCGAGCTCACCTAATGCCCAGAAGGGAAGGAAATAAATGGCTCCCATGCTTCTGGTATATGCCTCCGTTGAGAAAGCGCTGAGTGAAGGTGGTGAGTGGGGTTTCCCAGGAGGTCACACTGGAGATGGGTGTCAGGCTCCAACCTTCCACAGGTGTGGTTAAACCTTCTAAAAGTTGCCCCAGAACTGAGACCACTAAGTCCTGCCACCTGCAAATCATGGCTGATCAAATCTCTTTAATGGTTGACCTGCAGTTGATAGTCAGCAATCCAATAGTGCTCCCGCCAGGTTTCACATTCGTGTTTCCCACCAGGCGTGTTTCATGTGGGAAAAGGGTTAAAATCGCAAGGGCTTTTTAAAATAGGATTATAGAGGCCATTTAGTGGTTGTGAAGTGCCTTAAGGACCAGTCCCGCCTGTTGGAGGCGGGACGGAGTCGGGACCATCAGACACGCCTGAGTTAAAATTGCTCGGAGTCAGGAACCAGGCGGCGGGGGCCCCGCACTCCAGTTTTTGCGATTTTAACCCCCCACACGCCTCCAATCCCGCCTCCACGGCTCAATGAAAATCGAGCCCATAGAGTACAAAAGTGTGGAAATTATGATGAACCTGTATAAAACACTGGTTCGGCCCCAACTGGAGTACTGTGTCCAATTCTGGGCACCACACTTTAGGAAGGGTGTGAAGGCCTTAGAGGGTGCAGAAAAGATTTACGAGAATGATTCCAGGAATGAGGGACTTCAGTTACGTTGAAAGACTGGAGAAGCTGGGGTTGTTCTCCTTGGAGCAGAGAAGATTGAAAGGAGATTTGATAGAGGTGCTCAAAATCATGAAGGGTATGGACAGAGTAGATAGAGGGAAACTGTTCCAATTGGCAGAAGGGTTGAGAACCAGAGGACACAGATTTAAGGGATTGGCAAAAGAACCAAAGACGGTGTAAGAAAAAACTTTTTTACGCAGCGAATGGTTAAGATCTGGAATGCACTGCCTGGAAAGGTGGTGGATGCAGATTCAATCATGGCTTTCAAAAGGGTGTTGGATAAGTATCTGAAGGAAATAAAATTTGCAGGGCTACGGGGAAAGGGCGGGGGAGTGGGACTAGCTGAAGTGCTCTTGCAGAGAGCCGGCACAGGCTCGATGGGCCGAATGGCCTTCTTCCGTGCTGTAACCATTCTATGATTCTATGATGGTAGACTCTCAGAGAGACCGTGGCGGCCCAGACCTGATTCTGTGTGTGATGGGCGATCTGGCAGCTTCCATTGCAGCACAGGCGGAAGCCACACAATCTCAGACTGGTTGGTGCCATTCAATCTCAGACTGCTCTGATGCAGTCTCAGTTTGATGCCACACAAGCTCTGACTGCTGCCATCATGGCTGGGTCTACCACCGTTGACCGGGGCTTTCACGGTGTCACAGCAGGCCAGCAATCTGTGGGGCAACAGATGGCTAGGGATGCTGAGGTGTTGCCCCGGGGGAGTGGCAGTGGGTCAGTGGAGCAGGAACCTGCTGTCCTCTCTCATGATGACAGCATTCCTGCTTGCACCATTGCCACTCCGCCATTGCCCTTGTCGCTGCCTGTCATCCAGCCAGCCCAGAGTGCTGCCACCCATGCTGAGGTGGTGTAGTCTACAGCTGCGTCTCCCAGGCCCAGAGCTGGTCGAGGGTGTCCTGCAAGGCCATCTGAAGTCTCCTACATGGGCACTCAGCAGCCTTCCACCAGCCATGCTGCAGCCACTGGGCCAACACTTCGTAGGAGCACCAGAGTAGGCAAAGGCACTGTAACGACAGGCACTAAGGGATTGCACAAGGGTGAATAGTAAATATTGTTGTTGTAAATGCAGGATGAAGGCATCATGGCTGCTGCTAGCATAGCGGGCATTCACATTGAGGATTCGCTGTCTGTGGTCGCACACCAACTGGACATTAAGTGAGTGGCAGCCTTTGTGATTACGGAAGATCTCAGGATTGTTATGCAGTGCCCGCAAAGCAATGTGGGTACATTGTCAATGATGCCCTGCACCATGGGGAATCCCGTTATCCTGGCAAAGCCACATGCACGCTTGTCCTGCTTCTCTCTGGTGATGGGGAAGGAACTGTAGTTCCTTCTCCTACTGTAGAGAAACTCTGTGACCTCCCGGATGCAGCGATGGACAACAAACTGCGAGATGTTACCTATATCTCCTGTTGCAGACTGGAAGGAACCGCTGGCGAAGAAATTGAGGGCGATGGTGACCTTGACTGCCACTGAGAGAGCCATCCTCATCCTGATCTGAGGCTGGAGGTCTGGTTGCAGGAGGTGACAGAGTTCTGTGACCACCTCCTTGCTGAAGCAGAGCCTTCTACGACACTGCCCCAGGTTTAATTGAAGGTAGGAGAATTGCTGTCGGAATACCCTCGGAGGGTAAGGCCTCCTGTTGAGAGCCCTGATGGCCCTCCTCCTCCCTCTGGCCACATGTTCCAATCTTTCTCGCTGCCTGCGCTCCCTCTGCAGTAGATCGTGGAGGGCGAGGTCGACTGCCAGTACAGCCCTCATTAATGTAAGGAAGTGCAGCACTTTGATATTTTGTGAGAATAAATGTAACTAATTTTTAGTAGTCACAACACTCCAGAGACTAAACAACCTTTAAATGACTGATTTAAACTGTTGCACAATGTCAAACTGACAAGGAAGCAGTGAAACAGCACTAACCTGATAGCTGTGACTCATTACTCATGATCCCTTTAAGTAACGCCCCTGGAGCTGGCTACCGACTGCTTCATGCCTCCACTCCCTGTCACTGTCGGGGAGAGACGCTAAGGCAGGGGGCGATACTCAATTTGGCAGATTGGGCATCCAGTGAGCGTTGCACGCTAACTGACATCACGATCTGCCTGGCGCTGAAGTCCCTGGTGCTAACTCGTAGTGGCAGCGCTACAGGGGACTGAATTTGGCGTGTGGCACTGGATTTGCTTCACCGTGGCGCTACTGCCTCAGCACCCCATTAGCGCCCCAACCAGGCACTAACTGGAGGCGCTAAGGTACCGAATTTCTCCCCCATAATGTTACAGCAAGTAATAAAAGTCCAGAAATAAGTATATTAAACCATCGTCAAGAACCAGTGGAATATGGTCAAAGCTGCCTCCAACAACAAGCCTAGTTCTACAGTTCCACCGCCTGAGAAAGGTGGAGTCACGTACCACACTTCCCTGGGTAAGGAAGTGTTAAATAGCATATTTTCTGAAAAGTCATGTGAAATCCATGGTCAGGTATCAACTGTTCTATGAAAAAGTGGCAACCCAATCAGCCAAATCGAGATTTGGCACAAGATAGTTACACATCTCCTTTAAGAACACAATCTCCAAAAAACTACTGACTCCATTGTTTCCAAAGCACTGTCTGAGGTCTTAGCTGCTTGGCCACTTCACCTGTTTCAATTTTCTTTGCTAACTAGCATTCTGTCATCAGCCAGAAAGCACTAAGGCCTAGAAATTCACTATAGCCCCGTTTGGGGCACCAGCCTCGCCAGGGCGCTAAAAGTAGCGCCCCGGAAGCAGTCGCGACCGCCCGCCGGAAATTCAGTTGGCGCGCCCCAGAGGGAAGCGCGGCGCTACTGGAGGCACCCCGCATCCCTCTTGGGGCACTGCAACTGAATATCACTGCGCAACGTGCCGCAGTGCCACATGCTACGGCACGGCGTGCTGCGGTACTGCAGGCCTTCCTCCCCTTCTTAAAGGGAGGGGCCTTGTGCAGCGCGATCGAGGATCGCGAGTGCCGGCAAAAGAGCCCGGCACTGAGGAGAAGTGCCGGGCTCTTGGAACGCAGTCGGCACTCCGCAGGGGGGGGGGGTGCTCAGGAGGCCGGGGATGGCAGTGCGGAGAGGTGCTGGCAGGCGGCCAGCAACAAAAATCGCCGCCCCGCACCTCTCCTTTAATTAGCGCCTCTACCGCCGCAGGTAGGCCCCCCTGAACCGGTCGCACATAGCGTCCGGCGTTAAAGCAGGGGGCGCATCTAAATATCGCAATTGGGGCGTTAGCGGGGCGCTGCGCACACTTATGACATCATCGGTAGCGGCGCAGCGCTAACGGCTAGCGCCGCCATTAGCGTCCCGCTGAATGTAGCGGGAGGCGTGGCCAGTGGCTTCCGACCCACTTAGCGCCCTCTTAAGGCGCTAACGGGTGGCGCAGCCTACTGAATTTCTAGGCCTAAACATCATAACAATACACAAAGTGGCCTCATAGTCATGCTTTGGAATAGTATCCTTAATAATAGTCATGTTAAAGCTCTTGGAAAGCACAGTAAATGAAAGCCATTGGACAATTTCAATCATAACAACCTATCTAGTCACCAGTTTGGGTTCAGAGCAAATTAGTTGACTTTTGATGCTATCAGCCTTGTAGTGTATGTAACCGTTCCACCTTTAAGAGAACTATTTTAAGGGTTGCACTACTTTATCTTGGCTGCTGTATACTGTAATACCGGTGGTGACCACACCGGTATATAAGTGCTGTGTAATGATTTATTGGGCAGTTCCGCCCTGACCTTCAACTAGTAAAGACCTGTTAAAATTTACTCTTGTGGTCTGTGTAATAATTCTCATTATAACACACAGACTTAACAGTGGCGACGAGTATGATCTTACCCTGCGGCAGAGATACATCCAAGGCAGTTTAACGGGCGTCGAGAGGAGGCATCCGCCCTCATCATTCTGCTGAGAAAAGACTTGGGTCTGCAGAGCAAAGGAAGAATTCTGACACGAAGCCTTCCATCAGCAACAGGCAGTGATCATCCCTTCTATCACGGTGGTGGGTAAGCTGATCAGCGACGAGCAGCAAGTCGGCCACGTTGACTGTGAGTAGGGGAGAAAATAACAAAAAAAAAACGGTGGATATAAGGGCGGAGAACTCGACCACGGCCGGGGGAAAAGAGCCGGACAGAAGTCGGGGCCAGAGGCGCTGAGACTGGGGCAGCGTAAGGCACGGAAGCCGTGGTGAATGCAAACGCAGCCGGTGCGAAAGACCGGGCTGCAAGCGGGCTGGGAGACGCAACAGCGTCGAGAGAGAGCTCGACCGCAACCGGTGAAAAAGGCCGGGCAGCTACCGAGGCCGCGAGGCGCAGCGACCGGGTCAGCGTAAGGCGTGGGAGAAAATTTAAAAAAACCGCGGAGAACTCAGCCGCAGCCGGGGGGAAAGGACCGGACTGCAAGAGGGGCTGGGAGGCACGATTTGAAAACCGCTGGGGGAGGGCGAACGCAGCAATACGGCAATCGCCATTACAGCCAGCGGGGGAGAAAGGCAAACGCGGGAAGCCGCCATTTTCAGAGGCGGGGGAAGAAGACAAGCGCGGGAAACCGCCATTTTGTAAAAAAAATAAATAATTCTTTTGTTTCTCAAGAAGATCGCGAGGATGCCTAAGCGTGGTAACATCAACGATTTCGATCCCGATGTTGAAGATTGGACCACGTATGTAGAACGCATAGAGATATATTGTAAGGCAAATAAAATATCAGATGAAGATAAAGCACTAACCTTACTAAACTCAATGGGTGCGAAGACATACGGGCTATTGAAGCATCTTCTATCACCAGCTAAACCGGCGGATCAGACTTTCGCTAAAATTGTTGCTGTCCTGAAGAATCATTTGAACCCCACACCGCTGATGTTAGCGGAACGATTTAAATTTTATGCGAGAACGCAACTGAAAGAGGAAAGCAACGCGGAGTATTTAATTGAACTGCGTAAGCTAGCGAAATACTGCCAGTTTGGGGAAAGCCTGACAGAGGCACTGAGAGACAAATTCGTGTGTGGGTTGTCGAAAGAAGGAACACAAAAGCGGCTACTTGAAGAGAATGATCTTACACTTGATAAGGCTGTCACTATTGCAGCATCGCACGAAGCCGCAGCGAGAGGCACTGTGGAAATGCAGCTGAAGGCAGCGGTACTCAGCGTAGATCAAATGGCTTTGGGTACAACGAAATGTTATCGTTGTGGAAAGACAACACACGATCAGAACCAATGCTGGTTTAAAAACCAGGAATGTAGAAAATGTGGCAAGCTTGGTCACATAGCTAAAGTATGCCGGTCAGGAAAGAAGACCAGCAACAAAAAGTCACCACAGGAAAAGTGCAGAAAGGTACATAAGGTGGCTGAGAAGAGTTCGGATGAACAGAATTCGGATTCAGACTCCAACAGCAAGGAACTGGGTAGTCTGAGAATTCACAACGTGAGTAAGGAAGCTGACTGACAAACTATCTGGGTCACACTGCAGATAGCAGGAGTCCAAGTGAAGATGGAATTGGACACTGGATCGGCGTTGACGGTCATGAATAAGCAAGATTACAAAAAGTTATTCAAACATATTCCCCTACGGAATACGGAGATAGTATTGCAGACATACATGGGGCAAAAATTATACCCCATCGGAAAGATAAAAGTCAAGGTGATACACAAGGGCAAAGAACACCAAGGAATGGACTTATATGTACTACCTGAGGGGGGTCCACCACTTCTGGGACGGGAGCGGATCAGAAAAATAAATATGGACTGGCACTCCCTAAACGCAATAACGGTAGATTCCGGAAAAAAAGATGTCAAACCTGAACGATTGTCCAGAATATTGGATGAGGCTAAAGAGGTGTTCCAACAGGGACTGGGAACACTGAGAGGAATTAAGGCAAAAATCAAGATTGCAGAACATGCAAACCCAAAATTTTTCAAAGCCAGACCGGTACCGTATGCGATACGGCCTGTTGTGGAAGCTGAGCTGGAAGGGCTGGAACGTTCAGGAGTACTGTCTAAGGTGGACTGGAGTGAGTGGGCCACGCCCATTGTTCCCGTCATGAAGCGTTCATCGAGTAACAAGCCAGGGGAACCGGGGAAGGTCCGCATCTGTGGAGACTTCAAGATCACAGTTAATCCGGTGCTTCACACGGTGCAATATCCGCTTCCGCGGATTGAAGATATCTTTGCTTCATTGTCTGGCGGGAAACGCTTCACCAAGATAGACCTGGCGCAAGTGTACTTACAGATGGAAGTTGAGGAAGAGTCGCGCCAGTATCTCACAATCAGCACGCACAGAGGCTTGTATCGATATAATAGACTGGTTTTTGGAGTGGCTTCGGCTCCGGCAATTTGGCAGAGGGCCATGGAGCAGGTATTACAGGGAATTCCAAGCACTCAATGTTACTTGGACGATATCCTGATTACAGGAGATGACGATGAGGAACACCTTGCAAATTTGAAACTGGTGCTCACCAGGTTGAAGGAATATGGCCTTCGAGTTAATCGCCAGAAATGTGAGTTCTTTCAGAAACGGATCTCGTACTGTGGTCATGTCATTGACCAGGAGGGGCTGCACAAGTCACCTGACAAGATCGAAGCTGTTGTGAAGGCTCCCGCTCCGGAAAATGTATCCCAGTTGAGATCGTTCCTAGGGTTGATGAACTATTACCATAAGTTTCTGCCAAATCTATCCACGGTGCTGCACCCGCTGAATGCTCTTTTGCAGAAAGAAGTACCATGGAAGTGGAGCGAGGACTGTAAGAAGGCCTTTCGCAAAAGCAAGACATTGATCACCTCAGAGGAAGTGTTGGCTCACTTCAACCCAACGCTACCTATTCGTTTAGCTTGTGATGCTTCTCCTTATGGTACTGGAGCAGTACTCTCACACAAGTTGCCAAATGGCTCAGAAAGGCCAGTCGCATTTGCATCCAGATCATTGACCTCCGCTGAGCGCAACTATGCTCAGATAGATAGGGAGGCTCTCAGCCTGGTGTGGGGAGTAAAGAAGTTTAATCATTACCTGCAGGGCCAGAAGTTTACACTGCTGATAGACCACCAGCCGTTGGTATCCATATTCAACCCTAAAAAGGGCGTTTCCATTATGACAGCGCAGACTACAGAGGTGGTCCCTTTTCCTAGGGGCACACCAATATGAAATAGAATACAAAGGATCAAAACAGCATGGGAATGCTGACGGTTTATCACGCCTACCGTTGCCAACGGTAGAAGAGGTGCCTACAGTGGACCCAGTGGAGATGTTCCACTCAACCATAGTGGAATGTCTACCAGTAACAAATTCTACGATCGAAAAGGAAACAAGAAATGACAAGAAAGGAAACAAGAAATGACCCGACTCTCTCGCGAGTCTACGATTTAACGGTGAAGGGATGGCCAGCACATGGCGAACCACTGTTGCCAGCATTTTTGCAAAGAAGAGAACAGCTGTCAGTGTGCCGAGGAACTTTGATGTGTGGATCCAGAGTGGTGATTCCACCCAAACTCCAGCATAAAGTGCTAACGGAGCTTCACGAGGGGCATCTGGGTGGAGTGAAAATGAAGAACCTAGCCAGAGCGTTCGTGTGGTGGCCAGGTATCGATGGAGACATCGAAGAAATGACCAAGAGCTGTCTAGGATGCCAGAAGGTCCAAAACGCCCCACCACAAGCTCCTCTGCATCCATGGGAGTGGCCCTCATCTCCATGGCAAAGGGTACATATCGACTTTGCTGGTCCATTTATGGACTCAATGTTCTTAATCGCGGTGGATGCACACTCCAAGTGGCCGGAGGTAATAAAGATGTCCTCCACCACCACGGAAAAAACCATCACAGTATTAAGGACAATATTTGCCAGGAATGGGCTGCCGGAACAGATCTGTTCTGATAATGGACCGCAATTTGTGTCCGAAGAATTCAGGAAGTTCTTAAAAAACAATGGGGTTAAGCACTACACGTCCGCCCCATACCATCCCGCCACCAATGGATTAGCTGAAAGGTTTGTCCAGACCTTCAAGAAGGCCATCAAGGCCATGGGTAATGAAGACATAAATCTACAACATAAGGTAGATAACTTCTTGTTGGTGTACAGGAATGCAACACATGCGGTCACAAACCAAACTCCCGCCATGATGTTTTTCAATAGAAGACTAAGATGCCGGCTGGATTTGATCAAGCCAAACATCAGAAGGGACGTAGAGAACCGGCAATTTCAAAGCATGAATGAAAGGCCAACTAGAACCTTCCAGATAGGTCAACAAGTTTTGGCCCGGGACTACCGTACCGAGAAATGGCAGCCTGGAACTATTTGCACACGACTAGGACCGCTGATGTATACCGTGGACATTGGTGAAAGCATAATAAGGCGCCATGCTGACCAGATCATAGCGTCATCCGAAAAGGGACAACCTACACCACAACTCTATACGCCTAATGATGAAGCAGAGATACCCATAGTATCTACCTCCGATCCGGTGATACTGGAACCAGATGAACCCGACACTGACATTCAAGCCGAATCGACCTTGCCAAAAGAACCTACTACACCACCGAAAACTACTACACCACCGAGGCGTTATCCGGACCGAGTCAGGAAGCCTCCAGAGAGACTGAATCTGTGAACTGTTTTTACATGAAGTTGTGTATATATGTTATGATGTTATGTTTAATGGGAATATATACTGTTAACCTAAAAAGGGAGGATTGTAGTGTATGTAACCGTTCCACCTTTAAGAGAACTATTTTAAGGGTTGCACTACTTTATCTTGGCTGCTGTATACTGTAATACCGGTGGTGACCACACCGGTATATAAGTGCTGTGTAATGATTTATTGGGCAGTTCCGCCCTGACCTTCAACTAGTAAAGACCTGTTAAAATTTACTCTTGTGGTCTGTGTAATAATTCTCATTATAACACACAGACACACCGGCGCGGACACGATGGGCCGAAGGGCCTCTTCCTGTGCTGTAAAACTCTATGACTCTATGACAGACTTAACAAGCCTCATGATGTAGAAGTAGCCCTCCAACCCTCCAAGAATTCCGCATTCCTCCAACTCTGAAGTAGAAACCCTTAGACAGAAAACCTCATCTGATTACACCAAAGAAGGCACTGTTATCATTTCTGAAAAGGGAACTAAACTGGTAAGATAGAAACAGAGGTACACACACTGATCATGATTTTCCAGTACTTACAGTTCAAGTACTCAGCTGCAAAACTGGCCTTGAGGTTAAGTATAGATAGAGCTGGTCAAATGAAGTGCGGAAGACAATAGTTCCTCATCTATTGGGGCCATAGAGATGTTATGCCAAAAGGAGGCAACCAGTTATGGATCAGTGAGGTAAAATGTAAGACTGGGTACAAAAACATAAAATGCTGAAAACACTAAACAGGTCAGTCAACATCATCTCTGGAGAGAACGGATGAGTTAAAATTTCAGGTGTAGAGATTTCATCAGAACTGGAAGATATTACAAATGAACAACATTTAAATAATTTGAGAGAGCTGCTAGCGCCCGCAAATTGGGAAAACCTGCATCCACTGGTCCAATGACTTGGTAACTAGATTTAAGATCACCACCCAAGGAACAGAGGAAGTGGTAGGAGATTTTTTATCGTTTATATAGAGGGTTTTTAGAACAGGAAGGTCCTACCAGCAACAGTGCTGGAAGCAAAATCTATAATAGCTTTTAAAAGTGAAATGAATAAATATTTAGAAAACAACAATTTTAAAGGATACGGGGAAAGTGTAGAGGAATGAGACTAAGTGGATAGCTCTTTCAGAGAGCTGGTGCAGGTGCGATGGGCTGAATTGTCTCCCGTGTTGTAAAATTTTATTTTTTCCCTATTATTTTATTTATGATTCTATGTAATTCTGCTGCTAAATGTGCAGCTGTGTTTAACCTGACTTGTTCATTAAAGGTTAAACTTCTAATTACTGTAAGCAGGACATCTTGAGGTCAGTAATAGATTAATTGCTATTGGTGAGTTTGTAGATTGGCAGGTGCTTGTATATTCCTAGCTCCAAGTCAAAAATACCATGAAATAGCTTTCTTCCATTTTTCATATATTTGACTCTTTGAAATGTGATGAGTGTTGTAACAGGATCCGCTGTGCCATTGCACGGTGAGTCAGAGGATTCACTCTTCAATGACAGGAGTGTTATATTGTATAACATATAATATTTTATGATATAATTGATCTCTTGGGGCATTGCTCACAGACAAAATAAAATGGTTTGGCCTTTATAAGAGACCAAAAAAAATAACAGCATGCTGCAAAATCTTCAGAGTCCAACCCAAAGCCCAGTCCTTAAACCCCATGTAGGCCCTACTTCTCACCCAGACCAAGGAGTCTTGACTTCTGATGTGGGAGTCCCCTCCTCCCAGTCACGCACTCCCTCTAATGTGGGAGGTTCCATTCCGACAAGGCCCATGTACAGTAGGAGCACAGGCATATTCAGGTCCTGGCTTAATCCCAGTGCCTCACTGCATTCCCTAACTGACTTACACCAGGAATGTGCCGCCGGAAAGCCCGTGGAAACTTGGGCCAGTCGCTCTTCCTATAACTGTATCTCTGCTTTTTTTTTTCCTTTCTCTAATTCTTTTTGTGACAGGTTCCTCAAGTGGAGCCTTTCAGCGGCATGTGGGTCCCATCGATAGTGCCCCCTGCACCCTGGGGAGACCAGCAATCCTGTGGAAATTGATGGACCTGTCTCTTTGCTGCGCAGGGGACATGTCATATTTAATGGTTCAGTACTCAAGCGCAGAGTGAATTTACTGTTTTGATTTCTGTTAACTGGCCGTGCAATGGGGTAACACACAGTCCTGGGACATGGGCTCACACCCAAGCATAGAGGGCATCCTGTTGAATGCAGGTCCAACCAGCTTCTTGGCTGATGTTATAGGTCTCCAGTGCCTGACAGGAAAGAACCGGTGCTGTAGAGGTTGAGGGTAGTCGTTACCTTCCACTTAAAATTTTAACTTTTGCTGGTAGTGTAAAATGGGAGGCTATTGGATCGACTATCTGTTATACATCTCTTCTGATTATCCTTTTTATTGAAGTCAATGGAAAGGAAAATCGGGAGAGGAGTACAATGGGAGGCCGATCCGATATTGCCTGTTTTATACTGCCGCCAAATGTTAAAATTATCCCCCTTTAGTTGCTTTACTGTTAATCCCATAAAATCAAAAATTAAACTGCTTTTAGAGATTATACAGAAGCCTTCAGCGGTACTTCAAACAACAGTTCATGAGAGTCAAGAATAAATCACTGTCAAAACAGCCTTGTGTGCTGTAGGGAACCAGCGAATGTTCATGCAAACACCTGACTTTAATGTACCTTTCTCTAAAGCCTGGTATATCTACTGCTGTGCCCGCAGAACAGAATTTTGTCAAACTCTGCTTTGGAGAAGTAAAATGTTTTAATTCTGCATTTTTTCCAATTATCTATTTTAAGCTGGAAATGGCAGCTGAACAACTAATTGGCACACAGCTTGAGGAGAAAAAAAGTCAAATGTTACTTACTGCACACCCACTGAATATAACACATTGATTTTTTTTTTCAGGCTACATCTAGAACACTTTAAAATAATTGTCAAGAACTCTGTCGCACAGCATGCTGCAGTTTAAAGGGCAATACAATTTACAATTTGAACTCCTGAAAGCTGCAGCATTTTGTTTCTGATGTCACTTAACAGCCTGGTCAAGCATGTAGTCTCAAGATAATGAAACATTTAGGAACTTGTCAGAGAGGCACATTTGAGGCAATTTCCCATGATAAGGCCTGTGTGTACAAGTCTGGGATGGATGAGGGTGACAGACATCCACCGTTAGCTACAAGTCTCCCAGTGTCATCTCTGGCACAGTGACAACAGACTGTTGTCATGAGCTGTCAGGAAGCAGAATTGGGGGCCTTATCTTTGACAAGTGACCCGATCTGAAGAAGAGGTTACCAGTGAACAATGTGAGATTTGCCTTTACTAAAACAGTTGTGACTCTTGGAGTATGCAAAGATTGTTTTGATATTACACCTAATTATTTCTTTGTAGACTCCTTGTAATAACTCATCTGGATTATGATACAATGTGATTTTGCAAAATGCATGTCTGAACTATTCTCTGATAACTAAAAAAAAACTAGGTTGAACAATCTTCAAACCTTAATCCTGGACTCATGATTATTTGATCCTATATATCTGTAAGGACTCAGCATAACAGTTCTAATTAGGCCAATGTTTTTTTCTGCAGGCTGTCCTAGCTCAGTTATGTACAGGGGGTACTTCCTCTGTGTCACATATCGTAATCTCTTAATAATATTAAAAACCTTTTACTTAGCAAATCTTATGTTAGACATGAAAAAAACAAGGTAAAGTATCGAGCGTGAGCTGTAAAGTGGTATAACCTTGGATAATAAGAGTCTAGCTTGGATCATAAGAGTCTAAATGGGATAGAGGAGCAAAGGGATGTAGGGGTACAGATACACACATCACTAAAAGCAGGGCCATAAAAAAAGCAAACTGTTAGAGGCATAGAATTAAAAAGCAGAGAAATTATGTTAAACATGTATAGAACCTTGGTTAGACCACACTTGTAGTACTGTGCACAGTTCTGGTCTTTGTATTATAAAAAGGATGTAGAGGCACTGGAGAAGGTGCTTAAAAGATTCACAAGGATGATACCAGAACTGAGAGGATATACTTATCAGGACAGGCTGAGACTCTTTTTTTCTGGAAAAGAGAAGGCTGAGGGGTGACCTGATGGAGGTATTTTGGGGCATAGCCTCAGGATAAGGGGTAGGCCATTTAAGACTGAGATGAGGAGGAATTTCTTCACTCAGAGGATTGTGAATCTTTGGAATTCTCTGCCCCAGAGGGCTGTGAATGCTGAGTCTTTGTCAATGGCGAGCTTTTGGAGGCGGGACTCCCACTTGTCGGGTTTTAGTCCCGCCTCCATCGACTTGTGGCCAACCCACACTATTTTCCCTTGATTGACCTTGTTAAGCCCGCCCAGCGGGCTTAGCAGGCCAAGTAAGGGAAAGCCGGTTACAGATGACGTCAGCGAGTGACGTTTCATCTGTCAAGAGCTTTTGACAGATGAAATGTCAGAGTTTGACAGCTCTGAGAAGCTGTCAATCACGGACAATCTGTCCTCTAAGTTCAGTCCTGTCACTCAGGCTGAGTTAGCGAGCTCTCCTGAGCGGAAAGCAGAAGGCTGCAGCTTTTGACGGTTCAGTGGCCATTCTGCTTTCTGTGCCGGTGAGCTGGGGGACTCCGAGACCTGAAGGGAGGAAGCCTGCAGGAAGAAGTAAAGGTAAGTAAAACTTATTAAAACATTTTAAACACACCTCACACACTTACCTCTGCACACATGCACCCATCACTCACCTGAACACCAGACATCTTGGCACCGCAGACCCACGGCTCGCCTTGCTGACCCTGGCAAGGTTCGGAGTCATCGGGAAGCCCACACTTCAGGGCTGAAAATAGGGATTAGCCAAAAAACTGCCTGTTAACTACCTGTTAACAGGCAGTTAATTGGCACTAATCCCCTTCCCGCCTCGGGGAGGCGGCTCCCAGCGCAGGTCGTCTACCCGCCTCCTGGGAAGATGGAACGGAGGCGGGTTTGGTGAGGGATGGGTACCCGCCCCCAGGTTCTGCCATTTTCCCGGCAGTCCCGCCTCCAAACCCACCTCCCCAGGGCTGGCAAAATGGCCCCGTTTGAGTGCATTCAAGGCTGAGATTGATAGATTTTTGGACTCTAGGGGAATCAAGGGATATAGTGATCAGGCGGGAAAGTGGAGTTGAGGTCGAAGATCAGCCATGATCTTATTGAATGGCGGAGCAGGCTCGAGGGGCCATATGGCCTATTCCTGTTCTTATTTCTTATGTTCTTAAGATTATGAAAGGGTTTGATAGGGTAAACATAGAGAAGATGTTTCCACTTGTGGGGGTGACCAAAACTAGGGGTCATAAATTTAAGATAGTCACTAATAAATCCAATTGGGAATTCAGGAGAAACTTCTTTACCCAGAGAGTGGTAAGAATGTGGAACTCGTTACCACAAAGAATAGTTGAAGCGAATAGCATAGATGCATTTAAGGCAAATCTAGATAAGCACATAAAGGAGAAAGGAATAGAAAGATATGCTAATAGGGTTAGATAAAGAGGGATGAGAGGAGGCTTGTGTGGAGCATAAACACCGACAATTGGACTGAATAGCCTGTTTCTGTGCTGTAGACTGTATGTAATTCTATGTAGTGTAACTCCTGAAATGTAATTTGATCTAGTTGGGAGTTTACTGATTTTTGGATTCCTCTTTATTTTTGGGTATTTAATACGTCTGGAATTTCAGACTTGGGGACTGGATGGCTCAGGTTAGCACAAATACCTGTGGCCTGGGTCGGAGCCCAGCCCAGCCCAGCCTTATGGGATAAAAATTCGGTTGCTTTGATCCTCCCGTTAGCGTCCTAACGGGGGCGCTAACGGGCCGCAAAGCAACTAGCACCCGGGCGCGGCGCTGCTAACGCCTCCTGCGAAATTCAGCCGGGGTGTGCCAGCCGCGATGGGTCAGCCCGGCAGTCCTCTTGAGTGCCGGGCTCTTTTGCCGGCACCCCGCTCCCTGGTGGCCCACCTGGGCCCTGGTTTGCGCTGCGCTAGGCCCCTCCCCTTTAATAAGGGGAGAAAGGCCTGCAGTACCACAGCGCGACGTGTCGGCTCATTGACAACTGGTTCCACTAATTCCAGACCTGGCTCCTGCACAAATATTGCAGATGAATGCGAGAACACAATGCAACCAGAAATAATATGGTGCGCGTTCCATCTGCTATAGTTTGACTACCACCTTACATCATCCTATTATCAATTGTAGCCTCTATTATCAGTTGCAATCTTGTCATGACCCTTTCAACAACAACAGCTTGTATTTATATAGGGCTTTTAACATAGTAAAAAGTCCCAAGGCGCTTCACAGGAGTGTTATAAAACAAATTTGACACCGAGCCACATAAGGAGAAATTAGGGCAGATGACCAAAAGGTCAAAGAAGTAAGTTTTAAGCAGCGTCTTAAAGGAGGAAAGAGAGGTAGAGAGGCGGAGAGGTTTAGGGAGGGAATAGAACAGAAGCAGTCTGCACCAAGGAGACCTAACAGTGCTGGAGATTTATCTCCTTGGTGACTCTATGATGTGTCTAACCTACTATTATGTATGGGCGGGTGCGAAATAATCTGGTGGGTGGCAAACTGCGGTTGGTCAGATCAGACTTTAAGGAATGGAGGTTGCATTGCACTTCTGGGAATAGGGACAGATGATGGCTCTGCTACAGCTGGAGCCATGTTTAAGAAGGCAGTGGTTGCCAGCGACTGCATGCAGTGCCTTCTTATGTTCTTTAATCGGCGGACTGGGTTGGAAGGACGTGCAGCCACCCTGAAGGGAAGCTGCCTCATCTGTCAATTCTGCCATGCATGGGTACCTGGCATCCCTGCAGGATGGTCAGACGGAGAGCAAGACTGTGGGGTGTTACTACGGAATGTGAAGCCTGCCAACATTGCTCTTGCAAGCCTATCCCTCGGCTTGTGAAAGCTGACCGTGGGGGGATTCCAGTTGGAGCCCAAGATCTGCATAACCCTAGTCGCAGCACTCGTGAGAGAGACTGTGTGCGTGTGGGTTTGGTCCTTTTGACCTCTGCGGCTCCCTTGCAGATGCCTGTGAAGTAGCCGCTCACTCCGTGGTTCACTGTAAAAATGCTTCACGCATTGCTGTGGAGAGGTTGGAAGTGCGCTCGTGCACACTGATGTAAAAAGACTACTGAGCACTTGGTTTGAGTATTAAACAAGGCTTTAATCAACTGTTTCACAACCACGAGATTCCAGTTACATCACTAGTTCCTGGCTAGAAAAACGTCCTGAACAAGCTGGGCCCACGCCCGAGTATTTATACTCCTTGGACGGCGCCACCAGCTGGCCGCCCAGTGTTATTTCATGAGTCATTTCTTCATGAATGATAAGATTCATGACACACACTCACTGACAAGCCTTGCTCTGCCCCAAGGATACCATGAAAACCTTTTGGGCATCTATCAATCGTGGTTCAGCACATAATTTTCAAATAGTTCAATCGCATGCTTAAGAAACATACTTATTATGGTGCACTATTAGATGGTGCGACTACTTTCCCTTACTTTGGTTGTCCTTGTGAGGTCACTGAACTTCTTGCAGCTCTGTGTTACTATGTTTGGGGGGTGGTGGGGGTGGGTTAATGGAGGTGGATACCAAGGCCAACTCCTACTGTGCCAAAATAGTTCATTTTGAGCTCTACTGATGCCCAAATATGTACTTTCTCCTCTGGTTTATTTGGCCAGTAATACTTCTACCGAAGAGTCAGTGAATTTCAGGCTCTGTTTCACTTTGCATTCTCAGCCATTCTCCTCCATTTCCCAGGAATATCACTGCAACATTTATCATCTTTGGCCAGACCCCATACCCGCTGTAGCCGTTTAAACAGCTCCTGTTCCCCACCACCCCAACCCCCACCCCCCCCCAACCCCCCACCTCCAACCAGCCATCGGTAAGCTCCCAATGGCAGACAGCACAATTGTGACTAGAGTTACAACAATGACTACACTTAATTGGCTGTAAATCGCTTTGGGATGTTCTGAAGTTGTGAAAGGTGTTATATAAATGCAAGTCTTTTTTTCTTTCCCTGGGCACAATTTTGTTCGTCAGTGGCATTTTGCACTACTTTACAAGTGTTCTAAAATAATTTCTAAAATATTATTATTACCACAGCCCTAACCTAAGTCAAGCATGTCTCACTGAAGCTATGTGGTATTTTTTTCCATTTCTCACACCAACCATCCCAGGGACTATCTGAGTGACCTTGCCAATTAGTGCCAAGTTAGATGTTGTTTTGTATTTTAGGTCCATGCCCACTATGAATTGGATTGATGCTGCCAAAAACTCATTTTACATAGATCCTTTACAACCAACAGACGGGGGGAGCATTTAATTCTATCTGCTTGGGCTGCAATTAACCCTACTCCCGAAGGTGAAAGGCCAATGCCTAACCCACTGAACAACAAGTTCCCATTCTTTGCAGTTTAAAAAAAAAATTGATCTGTTCCAGCATTTTATATTGTTGGAGTATGCCCCTGAACTCAGTTAGCAGAGATAGAGAGCAGAAATGAATTGAAATCCCTGATTGATCGCCTCTGAGTCAGAAGGCTGTGGGTTCAAGTCCCACTCCAGGGACTTGAGCACAGAAAGCTAGGCTGATACTCCAGTGCAGTGCTGAGGGAGTGCTGCACTGTCGGAGGTGCCGTCTTTCGGATGAGACGTTAAACTGAGGCCCCGTCTGCCCTCTCAGGTGGACATAAATTTCGAAGAAGAGTAGGGGAGTTATCCCCGGTGTCCTGGCCAATATTTCTCCCTCAACTAACATAACAAAAGCAGATTATCTGGTCATTTTCACATAGCTGTTTGTGGGAGCTTGCTGTGCACAAATTGGCTGCCACGTTTCCCACATTACAACAGTGACTCCACTTCCAAAGTACTTTGTTGGCTGTAAACCGCTTTGAGACATCCGGTGGTCGTGAAAGGTGCTATATAAATGCAAGTCTTTCTTTTTTTTATTGTTACCTATGTCAATTTACTTTTACCATGCCCTGTATTGATCATTGTTAATATTGATCCCTGGGCAGTTTGACACTGGGGACCTTGGAGGTACAGTGAGAGAGGGAGCTGCACATCCCCTCCTCGGAATACTGAGTTCCAAAATCACACCAAAAAGTATTAATCTGAGATCTGAGTTCATAAATATCTTCCCAAACTTCACTAATTAGATAGTTATGAGGAGTGTTTGACTTGATTAGTTGGAGGTTATGTTTTATGCATTTAGGACATTTGCTTCGAACAATAGCTTTTGGGGGAGAAATTCAACTCATGGCTGCCCGTTTTTCTGGTGTAAAATCAGCGTTACACCTCCAATTTTTTTCATCGTGACCTGCTGTGCCCAAACTGCGCTGGAAATGCACCGGATGCCAAATTGGCTCAGGCAGCTTTTAGTCATCCAGAATGCCTCCTTGAAACAGACATTAGGCCTGTTAAATATGCAAGTTGGGGACCCCAAATGTGAAATTCAGGTACATATGGCTGCAGCTTGTGCCGCGTATGCTCCGTCTAGTTGTACCAGGCATTAAGCGGCCTAACCAGGAAGTTTTCAGTTGTTATTTTCTGTGGTCTCTGGAGAAGCTGGAGTTCTCACTGACACCTTCTACTGGAGGGTTATCCAATTGACTCCCCCAGTCCTCAGTTATGCTAGGGCTCCTTGGAGCTATACGCAGTCGAATGCTGCCTCGATGTTAAAAGCAACTACTTTCATCTCTTTTCTACTATTCAGCTCTTGCGTCCATGCCTGGCCCAAGCCTGTGAGCCAAGTGGTTTTGGCAGAACCCAAATGCTTGTTGCCAAGTAGGTTATTGGTGAGTACAAGTTGCTTGATGGCATTATCAATGACTACTTCCATCAGTTTGCCGATGATGGTATGGAGGCTGATGGGGTGGTAATGGCCAGGTTAGATTTATCCTGCTTTTTGTGGATTGGACATTGCTGGGCAATCTTCTACATTGTTAGGTAGATGCCAGTGTCACAGCTGCACTGGAATATCTTGGCTAGGAGGCCAGCTAGTTCTGGTGTGAAGGTCTTCAGTGCTACATCCAGGATGTTATCAGGGTCCATAGCATTTGTCCATTCCACTGAGCCACTTCTTAATGATTGTGAATAGAAACATAGAAACATAGAAGATAGGAGCAGGAGTAGGCCATTCAGCCCCTCAAGCCTGCTCCGCCATTCAATGCGATCATGGCTGATCATCCAAATTCAGTACCCTGTCCCTGCTTTCTCCCCATATCCCTTGATCCCTTTAGCCTTAAGAAATATATCCAACTCCTTCTTGAATATATTTAATGAATTGGCCTCTACTGCCTTCTGTGGTAGAGAATTCCACAGGTTCACCACTCTCTGGGTGAAGAAATTCCTCCTCATCTCTGTCCTAAATGGCTTACCCCTTATCCTTAGACTGTGACCCCTGGTTCTGGACTCCCCGACCATCGGGAACATCCTTCCTGCATCTAGTCTGTCTAGTCCTGTTAGAATTTTATAAGTTTCAATGAGATCCAATAGAATTGGCTGGACACGGGAATGTACAATGGTAGGATCATAAGATGGAAGCAAACTGGGATCGTCCACTTGGCACTTCTGGCTGAAGGTGCTTGCAAATGCTTCAGCCTTGTCCCTTGCACTCATGTGCTGGGCTCCATCATGGTTGAGAATGAGAATGTTCATGGACCCATCCCTTCCATTAGTTGCCTGATTGTCCACCACCATTCTTGACTGGATGTCAAAGGGCTACCCATCAGTATGTCTCGGCAATGCCGTGACTGTTAAAGCAGTCAGCATTAGCCAGTTTACCAAGAAAAGCTCGAATATAAATATCAGTGGATGCCAGCGCCAGTAATATCTACAGGGATTCTCCAGATCATCTGCCGTAACCTTGGCGGATGTTTGGCGGAAGCCCCGACAAAACAGTGTAAAGAACCGTTTACCCCATTTCTCTGGAGTTTCCGCTGATCTTCTACTGAAGTTACGGTGTGAGATTGGAGAATCCCCTTGGAAACTCTACCCCAAGATCTCTAACCCAGTTCCTCTGCATGGGACAGTGAAGAATGTGCGTACCGCTGGGTTGCTTGTCTGATGCCAATTGGAACAAATAACAGACCCAGCTGGCTTATGCCTTAAATCGACCAACTCACATTGAGAGTCTGGGAGGGAGTTGAATCTCATATATATGTGACTTGTTACATTGCATACTAACTATTAACCTGTTTCATTGTTAATTGCATCGAGACATTTTTTAGTAATAATAGAAAAGGCATTACCAGTCAAGAATGCACTTCAGAATGCAGTCAAATCAGCCCAGCATTCATGAATGTTAATAATGAATATATGTTCATTTATTATGACTTTATGTACAGATATACACTCTATAATATACCACAACTTTAACAGAGCTCTCCCAGGTATTATCTGAGTCTGACTGGCCTTTCTTATGCCAAGCTCTGCCCAGTCTGTAAATCCCTTATTTAATATAAGGCTCAGTCTATACTTTTGTCACTAATGTAATTTTCTATAGCCAGTAAGACACTGCAGGCAATGAGATCTTCTTTGTAGAACTACTGGAAAGCATTTGAGTTCATACCCCTCCCTTCTCTGTGCTTTGGCCACACGACTTAGATTTTGTATTTATATGCCAAATGCACTTAGTCTCTTCTTTGAATCTTCTGAATTTTTAAAGTTATTTTTGTTTCATCCTTTTAATGGAAAGAACAAACAAATGCTTTATTCTCTGGTGCTGACAAAATCCCAATTTGGCCTCTTGCCGTTGCAATCAATTGTAAGTATATAGTGCTTGTCAGGTTTAATCAGTGTAATGTAGACATTCACATAGAGTGATCCAGCAAGGAATACAGATAAAGAATTATCCAATTCCGTACTCACCATGGCTGAAATATTACTTTGAAGAGAAACAAGTGATCATTTAAGTGTATTTCATTTTGGAACTGAACTAAATTTTGTTTGCTATCATTTATACATTGACAGTACAACAGTCTGACCTTTTCCTCTCTGCAGTGTTAATTAATAATCTTTAATGAATATTACAGTATTCAACTGTTAGAATTTATTAGTTTACTGTCAACGTGAAGGATATACATTGGGAAGTGAATTCTGGAAACTAAAATGAGCGATTGGCCTGCATAATTTAGTTACTGTATCACAAGCACAACTTGGGTTATGCTACAAGCTTATTTTCCATCATTCACCACAATTAGCAGAGTGAAGCTTACTTTTTTATACATAAAATAAAACAAATTACGAGATGTATTGCTGGGTATTTTTTTTTTTAGCATGAAGCCGGGCAGTGTGAAGATTTAAGACAATAGTACTGCAGAGCCAGTGAGAGGTTGAGTCTTCAGTCTATGTTCAGCTGGTCCACTTTTTACACTGGCAAGCTCCACGAAATAGAAAATGTGTTGGGAAGACAAGTGAGAAGCAAGAGTGGAGAGACAGTGGACAGTGTTGTGCGAATGCAAGAGAATGAATGAGAGAATGAGAGAGATGCAGAGATTTAGAGAAAGGCAGAAAAGGAAGAAAGTGGAAAAATCTTGGGGAGAGAAAGCAAGGGACAAACAACTGTAGATAGAGGATCGAAGCATGAGCAATAACTAAAACTGGTCTCTTCGATTCCACTTGTGATCTATAGTACACTGACCATAGAACACTGGCCCCAAAAACCAGTGACCGTTCCAGTGCACCAACCTTGGTGGAAATCCAATGGAACCGCCAGAAACTAGGCCAGAATCTGGTTACACCAGGTCCCAACAGGGCACCGAGGTTTCTAGGGTAGCCTTGTGGGGGCATAGCTTCCGATCGTCCCGACCATTGATGTAAAGAGAGATAGGTCCAGGGACTCTGAACATCAGAGTTCCCTGACCCAGAGCCTTCTTAGTCAGTTTGAAGATGATTGGGAGAACCTTAACAGAAATTCAACCCCTATGTAAGAATAGACTTTCTTGGACTCTATGGGCTGGACTTTGATTCTGGAGGCGTGTAGGAGGCAGGACTACAACTTTTGGGGTTGTAGTCCTGCCTCCATTGAGTTGTGGTCAACCCACGCGATTTTCACTTGATCGACCTTGTTGAGCCCGCCCAGTGGGCTCAGCAGGCCAATTAAGGGCCACCCAGCAACAGGTGATGTCACAGTTTGACATTTAATCTGTCAAGAGCTTTTGACAGATGAAATATCAGCGTTTGACAGCTCTTTGAAGCTGTCAAACACTGACAATCTGTACACTAAGTTAATTCCTTCCTCTCAGGCTGATTTAGAGATCTCTCCAGAATGGAAAGCTGAATGCTGCAACTTTTGACAGCTCGCAGCCATTCTGCTTTCTGTGCCGGTGAGATGAGGGACTCCCGAGACCTGAAGGAAGGAAGGCTGTAAAGGTAAGTAAAGGTAAGTAAAACTTCTTTAAACACTTTACACACACCAAACACAGTTACCTCTTCACTCATGCACCCATCACTCACCTGAACACGGGACATCTCGAACCCGCCAAGTCCTTCAGCCCGACGGCCCGCCTCGCTAACTTGGCGTGGTTTGGAGCCATTGGGAATCCCACACTTCAGGAATAAAAATAGGATTAGGCTAAAAACTGCCTGTTAACTACCTGTTAACAGGCAGTTAATTGGCACTAATCCCCTTCCCACCTCGGGGAGGCGGCTCCCAGCACAGGTTGGGTATCGCCTCCTTTGAAACTGGCATGGAGGCGGGTTGGGGGCGGGATGGGTTCGTGCCCCCGATTTCGAGATTTTAACCCCCCACATGCCTCCAATCTCACCTCCACGGTCCAATAAAAATCCTGCCCTATGCCTTGGTGAGTGGGTATTTTTGTGTAAGGAAGAGACACCTTCCGTGATGTCTCGTGCTAAGTGTTTCCAATCGTGCATCTTCCATGTCCTCATTCTCATCCTCTTCATAACATAAGAAAAGAGGGATTCCCATTGGGAAATCCATGTCTGCACTACAAAGGAACACTTTGAGCACAGCTGATTAAAATTAGCAACAGAAGTCCTGACTGAACCTCCAAAGTATTAAAGAGATCACAATACAGGCAAAGAAACATGAATTTTCAATTGCAGCACACAAAATAGCCTCCTCATTGTGGTATATTACTCAGGGATACCTTACTGCAGCTCATACTTATTTGGAAGGATTATTTGGTGTTGTTAACTATTTGGAGCAGGTTTAGAGAGGAAATTGGGGGAAATGGGTTGGAGGAGTTAGCCATGCACCTTTGACTCCAATTGTGTCAGCTATGGCTCAGTTGCTAGCACCCTGACCTTTGAGTCAGAAGGCTTTGGGTTCAAGTCCCACTCCAGGGACTTGAGCACAAAAACCTAGGCTGACACTCCAGTGCAGTGCTGAGGGAGTGCTGCACTGTTGGAGGAGCCGTCTTTCAGATGAGACGTTAAACTGAGGTCCCATCTACGCTCTCAGATGGATGTAAAAGGTCCCATGGCACTATTTCGAAGAAGAGCAGGGGAGTCATCCCCAGTGTCCTAGCCAATATGTATCCCTCAATCAACATAACAAACACAGATTATCTGGTCATTATCACATTGCTGTTAGTGGGACTTTGCTGTGTGCAAATTAGCTGCCATGTTTCCTGCCTTACAGCAGTGGCCACACTTCAAAAAGTACTTCATTGGCTGTGAAGCGCTTTGGCACATCCGGTGGTCATGAAAGGCGCTATATAAATGTAAGTCTATCTTTTAAATGTGGGGAATTCAAGGGGATTTAACATTAAAGGGGATTAGCATTTTTCTGGAAAGATTATTCTCATGCAATTTTTTTAGCAGCAGATTTGAGGCAGTAGCCCCATAGAATCCATTGTTCTCCAGTTTGTGCCCCAAATTGGGCGGTAATTCAGAGGAGAATCTAGCCCAGTGATTTATATGGGCAAACCAGGGTCCTTACTAAGTAAATATTTGGGGTTCAAAGGCAAATGCTTGGAACAGTCAGGCAGGACCTTACAACATTACCCAGTGAAGTTGGATAATAATGCACCAGTCTACTGCATGCTGCACAATATTAACATGGGCAGGGGTCTCATCATGAATTTCGATGAGGAGCAGCAGCAAGGAATGTTAGCACAGGAGGAAGATAGTATTCTGGAACTATCACCAGTGGACAAGCTGTAGCAACCACAGAGACAGATGCTGGAAACAATCATTGCCTGGAACTTCATAGAATCATAGAAAGATTACGACACAGAAGGAGGCCATTTGGCCCATTGTGTCCGTGCCAGTCAGAAAAGAGCTACCCAGCCTAATTCGACCTGCCAGCACTCGGTCCGTAGCCCTGTAGGTTACGGCTCTTCAAGTGCATATCCAAGTACTTTTTAAATGTGATGAGGGTTTCTGCCTCTACCACCCTTTTGGGCAGTGAGTTCCAGACCCCCACCACCCTCTGGGTGAATTTATTTTCCCTCATCTCCCCTCTAATCCTTCTACCAACTACTTTAAATCTATGCCCCCTGGTTCTTGACCCCTCTGCTAAGGGAAATAGGTCCTTCCTATCCATTCTATCTAGGGCCCTCATAATTTTATACATCTCAATTATATTTCCCCTCAGCCTCCTCTGTTCCAACTTCTAAGTGATCTCTACAGTTGTGCACTATAACTTTCTATTGGACATATTTACAATCAGGAATCTGGTCATTGCATTATCTGTTTTGCCTTAGAACTACAAATGCTTACTTTAGTCTATTATTTCCAAAAAGCGTCGGTGGGAAACTCGAGCGGCAGCAGCGGGGCTATAAAAGGCTCCAGAGATCAGGTAAGGCCTCAGAGCGTCGGCGGGAAACTCGAGCGGCAGCAGCGGGGCTATAAAAGGCTCCAGAGACCAGTTAAGGCCTCAGAGCGTCAGTGGGAAACTCGAGCGGCAGCGGGGCTATAAAAGGCTCCAGAGACCAGGTAAGGCCTCAGAGCGTCGGCGGGAAACTCAAGCGGCAGCAGCGGGGCTATAAAAGGCTCCAGAGACCAGGTAAGGCTTACTAATCTCCGAACTCGGAACTCAAAGGGAAGGAGAAGGTAAAAAGAAATCTAAGTGTGATGTCACCAGAAAGCAGGTAAGTGATTGGTTGGTGAGTATTTCTCTCTTTTTAAACTTAAACTCTGTGGTTTATAGTTACTAAGGTGTGATATTCATCATCTAGTTTGTTTGTAAACAAGAGCCCTTAAATATATAATTTAGCTGTAAGGTAACTTCAATTCTGCGGTTTATATTTTCTAGGGTCTCTCTGGTGTAGCGGGGACTTCTGCCATACAAGCGCCCTAGAGTATATCTTTAATTGGTGGTATTGAATTAATTTAAATTAATTAAAGGGTAAGTCATGTCAGGACAGCCCAGCCCCATGTTATGCTCCACCTGCGCTATGTGGGAATTCAGGGACACTGCCGGTATCCCTGACGACCATGTGTGCCGGAAATGTATCCAGCTGCAGCTACTAGCAGACCGCATTGAGGCACTGGAGCTGCGGATGGATGAGTTTTGGAGCATTCGCGATGCTGAGAGGGTCGTGGATAACACGTTTAGTGAGTTGGTCACACCGCAGGTAAGGGCTGCACAGGCAGAAGGGAAATGGGTGACCATCAGGCGGAGCAGTAGAAGCAGGCAGGTAGTGCAGGGGACCCCTGTGGCCATCCCCCTCTCAAATAGGTATACCGATTTGGATACTGTTGAGGGGGATGACTTAGCAGGGGAAGGCAGCAACAGCCAACTTCCTGGCACCAGGGGTGCTTCTGCTGCTCAGGAAGGGAGGAAAAAGAGTGGGAGAGCAATAGTGGTAGGGGATTCTATCGTAAGGGGAACTGGTAGGCGTTTCTGTGGCCGTAGACGTGACTCCAGGATGGTTTGTTGCCTCCCTGGTGCCAGGGTCAAGGATGTCACTGAACGGCTGCAGGGCATTCTGAAGGGGGAGGGTGAACAGTCAGAGGTCGTGGTTCACATTGGGACCAACGACATGGGTAGGAAGAGGGATGAGGTCCTGCAGCAAGAATTTAGGGAGCTAGGTAGCAGATTAAAGAGCAGGACCTCAAGGTTGTAATCTCTGGATTACTCCCGGTGCCACGTGCTAGTGAGTATAGGAATAGAAGGATAGAGCAGATGAATGCGTGGCTAAAGAGTTGGTGCAGGAGGGAGGGCTTTAGTTTCCTGGATCACTGGGTCTGCTTCTGGGGAAGGTGGGACTTGTACAAGTCGGACGGGTTGCACCTGAACCAGAACAGGACAAATATCCTTGCGGGGAGGTTTGCTAGCACTGTTGGGGGGGGTTTAAACTAACTTGGCAGGGGGATGGGATACAGAGTGGAGCTATAATAGGGGGTGAAAGAGAAAGCAAGAAGGGCTTTCTATGCCATCAAAAAATCAATCCAAATAGAAATCCCAATTAGCATTTGGCTCAAAATTTTCAAATCAGTAATTGAACCAATTGCACTCTATGGCAGTGAGGTATGGGGACCGCTAACTCAACAAGAATTCGCAAAATGGGACAAACACCCAATTGAGATCCTACATGCAGAATTCTGTAAAAGTATCCTCCGGACTCAAAGGAAAACAGTAAACAATGCATGCAGGGCGGAACTAGGCCAATATCCATTAATAATCACTATCCAAAAAAGAGCCACCAAATTTTGGAATCACCTACAAATGAGCAACCCCCAATGCTATCACTACGACGCCCTGAAATGCCAAGAGCTGACCATAAAGAAGAATACCCTCAGTCAACTAGTCCTGGGACTCAGTGAAGTAACTACTAACAACACTAACAATAACCAGCCCCAGGACAGTGACAGGGTAACACAAAGAATTCGACCCAACACAATCGTCGCTAAGCAAAAGGAAAAATATCTGACATATTGGGCAGAAACAACAAAAACCCAAAGCAAACTCAATTGCTACTTGGCCCTAAACAGACAATACAACATAGCTGATTACCTGACCATGGTAAAGGATAACAAACTGAGAAGAACCTTGACAAGGTACAGACTTAGCGAACATAGCCTAGCGATCGAAAAAGGCAGACACAGGCAGACCAGGCTGCCAAGAGAAGACAGGATATGCTCTCACTGCAGTCGGAGTAGTGGAGACAGAGATGCACTTCCTCACAGCCTGTGGAAAATATCAGGACATCAGGGAGAATTTCTACCAAAAATTCTCACAAATATGCCCTGAATTCAGAAATCTGAATGACAACCAAAAACTCCCATTCCTACTGGGAGAGGAGAGAAGCTGTGTAACACTGGCGGCACACTATGTTACAGCTTGCCATGAACAGAGGGACAACCAGTAAACTAAGAAAAGAATATATATAAACAATGTGAATGTATATTTATACACTCAGGGATATACCTGTTTATACACTGTATGAATAGAACTGCGTTTATGTGCTCAACCATAAATGTATTTTGATGCTTTGGCAACATAAGATGTAACTTATCATGCCAATAAAGCGATTTGAATTGTGAATTGTGGGTGATGTACAGCCAAATATAGAGGAAAGAACAAGTCAACTTGGAAGGCAGAGCAAATATGTAACAGCACAAGGGAGTAGGGCAAGGCTGGATGGCATTTATTTTAATGCAAGGAGTCTTGCGAATAAGGTGGATGAACTGAAGGTGTTGATGAACACATGGGAGTATGATATTGTTGCTATTACGGAGACATGGTTGAGAGAGGGGCAAGACTGGCAGCTCAATATTCCGGGGTATAGAATCTTCAGGCGAGACAGAGGGGCGGGGGGGGGGGGTGGTGGTAAAAGAGGAGGGGGTGTCGCAATATTAATTAAGGAGTCAATTACTGCTGTAAGGAGGGATGATATATTAACAGGTTCATCTAATGAGGCCATATGGGTAGAACTTAAAAACAAAAAGGGGGCAAGCACTTTGCTGGGAGTGTACTATAGGCCCCCAAACAGTCAGGGGGAGATAGAGGAACAGATATGTAGGCAAATCTCAGAGAAATGTGCAAATAATAGGGTAATAATAGTGGTGGATTTCAACTTCCCCAATATTAACTGGGATAGTCAGAGAGTGAAAGGCTTAGAGGGTACAGAATTCTTAAAGTGTATCCAGGAGAGCTTTTTGAGCCAGCATGTAGAAAGTCCTACAAGAGAGGGGGCGGTACTGGACCTAATTCTAGGGAATGTGGCCGGGCAAGTGGTAGAAGTGTTAGTAGGTGAGCACTTTGGTGACAGTGACCATAATTCGGTGAGATTTAAGGTAGTCATGGAAAAGGACAGAAATGGACCGGAAATAAAGGTTCTAAATTGGGGGAAGGCCGATTTTAATATGATAAGGCAGGATCTGGCCAAAGTGGACTGGGATCAGCTACTTGTAAGAAAATCCACATCAGAGCAATGGGAGTCTTTCAGAAAGGAAATTGAGAGAGTACAATGGCAACATGTTCCTGTAAAGGTCAAGGGTGGGACCAACAAGCCCAGGGAACCTTGGATGTCAAGGGATATACGTGAATGGATTAGGAAGAAAAGGGGGGCTTTTGGCAGATACAAAGGACTAAAGACAGAGAAAGCCCTAGAGGAGTATAAAAAGTGCAGGGGGATACTTAAAAAAGAAATTAGGAGAGCGAGGAGGGGCCATGAAATAACACTGGCGAGCAAAATAAAGGAAAATCCTAAGGTGTTTTTAAGTATATTAAGGGCAAGAGGATAACTAGGGAAAGAGTAGGGCCCATTAGGGACCAAAGTGGCAATCTGTGTGTGGAGCCAGAAGATGTAGGTGGGGTTTTAAATGAATTTTTTGCATCTGTGTTCACTATGGAGAAGGACGATGAAGACATAGAAACCGGGCAGGGGGACTGTGATATACTTGAACATATTAGCGTCGAGAGGGAGGAGGCACTAGCGGTTTTAGCAGGCTTAAAAGTGGATAAGTCCCCAGGTCCGGACGAGATGTATCCCAGGCTGCTGTGTGAGGCAAAGGAGGAGATTGCAGGGGCTCTGACACAAATTTTCAAAACCTCTCTGGCCACAGGGGATGTGCCAGAGGACTGGAGAACAGCTAATGTAGTACCATTATTCAAGAAGGGTAGTAGGGATAAACCAGGGAATTACAGGCCAGTGAGCCTAACATCAGTGGTAGGGAAATTATTGGAAAAAATTCTGAGGGACAGAGTTAGTCTCCACTTGGAGAGGCAAGGATTAATCAGGGATAGTCAGCATGGCTTTGTCAAGGGAAGATCATGTCTGACCAACTTGATTGAATTTTTCGAGGGGGTGACTAGGTGTGTGGATGAGAGTAGTGCAGTGGATGTGGTATACATAGATTTCAGTAAGGTTTTCGATAAAGTCCCGCACAGGAGACTGGTCAAGAAGGTAAGAGCCCATGGGATCCAGGGTGCCTTGGCACATTGGATCCAAAATTGGCTTAGTGGCAGAAGGCAGAGGGTGATGGTGGAAGGTTGTTTTTGTGACTGGAAGCCTGTGTCCAGTGGGGTACCGCAGGGATCGGTGCTGGGTCCCTTGCTGTTTGTGGTCTACATTAATGATTTGGATGTGAATGTAAAAGGTATGATCAGTAAGTTCGCAGATGACACGAAAATTGGTGGGGTGGTAAATAGTGAGGAGGGTAGCCTCAGTCTGCAGGGCAATATAGATGGGTTGGTCAGATGGGTGGAACAGTGGCAAATGGAATTTAACCCTGAAAAGTGTGAGGTGATGCATTTTGGAGGGACTAACAAGGCAAGGGAATACACAATGAATGGTAAGACCCTAGGAACGACAGAGGATCAGAGGGACCTTGGTGTGCATGTACATAGATCCCTGAAGGCAGCAGAACAGGTGGATAAGATGGTTAAAAAGGCATATGGGATACTTGCCTTCATTAGCCGAGGCATAGCATATAAGAGCAGGGAGGTTATGATGGAGCTGTACAAAATGCTGGTTAGGCCACAGCTGGAATACTGTGTGCAGTTCTGGTCGCCACACTATAGGAAGGATGTGATTGCTTTGGAGAGGGTGCAGAAGAGATTCACCAGGATGTTACCTGGGCTGGAGGACTTCAGCTATGAAGAAAGACTGGACAGGCTGGGGTTGTTTTCCTTGGAGCAGAGAAGGCTGAGGGGGGACCTGATTGAGGTGTACAAAATTATGAGGGGCATAGATGGGGTAGATAGAAAGGAACTTTTTCCCTTAGTAGAGGGGTCAATAACAAGGGGGCATAGATTCAAGGTAAGGGGCAGGAGGTTTAGAGGGGATTTGAGGAAGAACTTTTTCACCCAGAGGGTGGTTGGAATCTGGAACTCACTACCTGAAAGGGTGGTAGAGGCAGGAACCCTCACAACATTCAAGAAGCATTTGGATGAGCACTTGAAATGCCATAGCATACAAGGCTACGGACCAAATGCTGGAAAATGGGATTAGATTAGACAAGGCTTGATGGCCAACGCGGACGCGATGGGCCGAAGGGCCTCTTTCTGTGCTGTATAACTCTATGACTCTATGGGCTAGATTTTCAGTTGCTTGCGCCAGCAGTTAGCGCCTTAAGAGAAGTGATTTTCGGGCGCTATGCGTGTAGCGCCTGGGCGCAGCGCAGTTTGCGCCCCGCCCCAAATTAAGTTGCCCGTTAGCGCCGGCGCAAAGTTTAGCGGCCGCCCGGATGCGCGCGCAGAAAATGACGTCACATCCTCGTGCAACGCCCTTTGGCCGCCCCGAATCCAAACTTCAGTCGGACCGCCCCATTGTGCGCCTGGCGTCCAGAGCGTTTGTAAAATGGAACGCAACACACCCTGGGGAGCGCAAATTAAAGGGCACTCGTACAAAAGGCACTCTGCATGTGTTGTGTGGAAGTAAGCTGTGTGTTGTTCTGAACGGACTAATTATGTTTCCGGGCAACAACCTCCTCCTCCTCCTCCTCCTCCTCCTCCTCCTCCTCCTCCTCCTCCTCCTCCTCCTCCTCCCGTTTCTCCCCAGACTTTGCATTTGAAAAAAATACATGCACCCTTCCCCCTTTAAGAGCTCACTGGCACCAGAGTGTCTGCCATGCGCTGCGCCCGAGCTCGGGTGTTGCGCTCTCCACCGCCGGCTTAGCGCCTAAAGATACTAGTGGAACGCCTCTTTTAGCGCTCCACCAACCTCTTAGGGCGAAGCCACTGAATTTCCGGCAACGGGGCGCTACTTTGGGGCGGGCGATAACTTCGGGCGGGCGCTAAGCTTAGCGCCCCAAAACTGTCTATACTGAAAATCTAGCCCAGTGACTCTATGACTAATATTTCCTTTTCTGTACAATAAAAGAATGACAGACTGCGAGATTTATTACAAGTGCATGTGGTGTTACGGTTCATGTGATATGTGTCTGTGTGGTGCTTTTAATAGCTCCTTCTGATTCCTGAATGTTAACTACTCTGCCCTGCTTGCTCAGGTGCTGCACATATTCCCAGTATGAAAGAAACAACTTGCATTTATATAGTGCCTTATTACATCGTCACGATATCCAAGAGCACTTCATGAGCTACTTTTGAGGTGCAGACAGATTTATGCAGCCATTTCAAACACAAGAACAGCGAATGAGACGAATAACCAGCAAATCTGTTTTTGGCAGTATTGGTTGAAGGAAGAATGTTGGTCAGCCCACCGAGGGAATTCCCTGCTCTTCTCTGAAAGTGGAGCCAAAAGTTCATAGGCCAGACATACAGAAGTGCCAGGATAGGCCAACTGGTCGTGGAGGTGGCCGAACTCGAGTGGATCTGGTCAGTGACATATTGCCAGGTTTTCCGAGTCTGGAGCATATTCTGAGGCTACCTTCCCAGATCAAAATATTAGCCCAGAAATTCGGGTCTCCACGGGTGAGTACGCATGGGGTACTCACCCGTAAGCCCAATGGAAGTGCCGATTTCGTGCATGCACTGCGCATGCGCGGGAAACCGGCACTTCTGTTCCCCTGAAAGAAGGGGTTCAGAAGTCGCACGCATGCGCCGGAGAGGCAGCGGGTGCGCATCGAACTTACGTTTTTTTTGCAGGTTTTTCCGTGAGGGTAAGTCTCCAGAAGTTAGACATGTGAAAAGCAGTTGCAAGGCCTGCTTTTTACAAGGTAAGTGGTGAATTAATTAAAATTAAAACATTTTTTCCACAGGTTTATTATTTTTAAATAATTTAAAGAAAGGTAAGTTTATTTTTAGCCCCGTTAGAAAATGTAATTAATTTTTTCAAAAATGTAAATTATTGTTTAAAATAGTTATTTTATGTAATTTATAGTTATTTTAAAAATGTGATTAAAAAAAAAAAATTATTTGAAGTTTTAGTGATGTTTTGGGGCTTATAGTATTTAAAGTTTTGACAGCTCTTCCTGTCAATTTTATGAATGAAGCATTCCCTGCTGCCATTGGCTCTCCATGGCCCACGTGATCCCAGGGGACACATCGAACTAACTGCGCCCCTGGGATACGCAAGCACTGCACGCCAGCGGTTGGAGCAGACCCAGGATCGGAATCCCACGGGGGCCCACAGCACAACGGCCGGCGCACAAGATAAGTGCAGGTCGGGGGCTTGCACCCGCGGGAAGCCCCCGACCTGAATTTCTGGGCCTAAGAATTTACCTGGTGGCCCGGGAAGAATGGCGGCTTGCACTCCTGGGGCGCTCCAGGTCCGCGTGGGCAGAGCCCCATGTATCCCAGGGGCGCAAGTGATTCGTAGGCGCTCCTGGGGTTACGTGGGCCGGCCCAACCAATGGAAGAAGGGAATTCCCCATTCATACTTTTGACAGTTCTGTACGTATGGAACTATCAAAAGTATGAATGGGAATCACCTAAAAAATACACCAATACATTAAAAAAAAATTACATATTTAAAATTAATTAAAATGCCATTTAATTAAATATTTTAAACAAAAATGTAAATTTTGGGGGGAAAAAATGTAATATTTTTACGGGGCTAAAAATAAACTTAACTTTTTGAAGAGTATTTTTAATTTATAAATGAGTTATCAAATTTTATTTTTCTATTTTTTAAAACTCTTAAGCTGGTAAAAGCAGGCCTTTTACCAGGTGTAAGAATTTGACAGTCATTCAGCGGGTGGAAGTTATGCCAAATGCGCAACTCTCCACCCGCAGAGCCACTTTTCCCGGACAGGCGGATGATCCATCAAGCAAGTGCCGGGTTTCAGCATGTGCGCTTCACATACCTGAAACCGGCACCTACGCGGCCCCTACAGGCATGCACACACCTCGTACGCACCCATGGGGGTCAGAAAATCCGGCCCATTAACTGCCATTTTAAATAACTCTTTAACACATTAAAGTGCTTTTGGGCAATGTTGTCGGTATACCTTAACTGCACATCTAATATCTTCTCAAAATTTCCATGTTAGTTCTGCGCGGTCAGATCTCTTCCTTAAAATACAAACACTTTTAAGCATCCTTTCATGATTTCCATTTAAATGCTTTCCAGATCTGTAAGTTAGTATAATTACAGACTGAGCAGTCTATTATACTGCATTGGACTGTTCTACAGACTGATTACATTGTAGAGAGAGCCGTATTAACTGAAAGCTGGGATACACTGGGGACTTGAAATCCCAAACAGTGTTTAATCGGGATGAGCATTTGGAATCTGGCTTTGGCCTTCTGATACAGCTCCCGCATAATTGAGTGCTCAGGAGCTGAACTTTGAGCTCTCTTGATTAGTTCAACTCTCAGAAGGCAATGTTCAGAACATCAGAAACACAAATCAATTTAGATTTGGCCAAGTGAGATAAAAACCAAAGTGTCGTCCCAGGTGCTTAAGAGAAGGTGGAATTGTGCCCTGTGACAGTAGCATACAAATATATTAACAGGTTCGTATAGAATTCCTGTTTGACATTTTAGCAAAGGTGTAGGTTAATTATAGATCTCTTTCACTAACTGTTAATCTATCTGTTGGATTAAAATATGTCAAAAGACAGAACTAAAAATTTAAATACAGGCGACTGAATGTTCCTTATCGGCAGATGTACTGCCAGAAGTACACTGGGACTGTTTGTAGGCCCAGTGTTATACTGCTGAAAACTCACCCGATTTTCCTCAGTGAACCTTCATTTTATGTTGATGGTGGGCTCCAGGAACTATCAATGCCTCTATAGACTGTCTGCCTCTGGGGGTGGAGTGGGAAGGAAAATAGCGTGATTTTAATCCCATGTGATGCTTCATTCTCCTCAGGCGTGGATTGTTAAAGTCAGAGCTCTGATTTCTCTATCCTTCCCTTCTTAAGTAACAGATGACATTTGCAACTTTCCAATCCAAAGGCACAATTCCCAAATCTAGAGGGCTTTGGAAAATTATGACTGACGCATCTGCAATTTCCTCACCTATTTCTGTTAGTACCCTGGGGTGGAAACCATCAGGTTTTGGAGATTTGTCTATCTTAAGTCACATTATTTTCACCATTACCATTTTTTAACTTAGATTTAATCGACTAAATTCCTTCCCTTGACTTATCTTTAGGGTTTCTTATTCAGCTGGTATGTTGTCCTCTTTCTCCACTGTGAAAATGAATATGAAGTATTCATGTAACAAGTCTGCCACTTCCTTATTGTGATAAATCCATTAAGTGGAACAAGGACTCAAAGAGGCGATATCGTAGAATTAACACGAGTACTTTATTAACAACTGGGAAACACGTTTACAGACAGCCTGCATCAGCATCCTGGCATTCCACCTCGTGCTGACCTATACAGGAAGCCAACCTCTGACCTTAACAGGAAGCAAACCTCTGACCTTAGTAGCAGCATTGGCTACAGCACCACCTGGTGGATAACCTTAATCATAACATCCCAGATTACTATATCCCTCTCCCCTTAAGATTTCAGTATGAATTTCTTAACAAACAACCATTCCCGAGGGTCACATAAGGAGTCTCCATTCATCATGTTCCATACTTGACGAATCTAACAGTTCAGTATCAATCTCTCTGGTGGCTTACGAGTCCTTTGTGAACATCTAACAGTAAAGTCCCTGCTTGTTTGTGGTGTAGCCACCAGCTGCTCCTGAGCAGTGCTCAGAGTATCTGACTCTGCAACGATGGTTTCCTCTTGACGGATAGCTTCCTGTGGAATTATCTCTGTCCCTGGTGGTGGCACCACAGATGCAATTGGATAACTGGGGGCAACCCTGTCTTCAGTCATTGCATCTGGAACTTTCATTTCAATTTCCCCTTGTCTGGGAAGTATCTGATCTACATGTCTGCGTACTTCCCTACCATCTCCAAACATGACCTTGTATGATACTGGACCTGTCATTGAGTCTATGAAGCCAGGATCCACTTTGGTCCATAACTGAAATTCCTGGTAAGGATCGCATCTCCTTCTCCAAAACTTTGGCTCTTTGTTCTTTTGTCATGGTTCTCTTTTTGTTTGTTTTGTCTGTTTTCCATTTTCCTTTTTAGGTCTGGGTGGACAAGGTCAAGAGTGGAGCGTAGTCTACGACCTAATAACATCTCAGCAGGAGAGAGTCCTGTGGTGGATTGAGGTGTTATTCTGTAGCTGAACAGAACCCGTGACACTTTGGCTGCTAAACTCCCTTCTGCACTTTTTTTCATCATCTCCTTAAATGTTTGTACGGCTCTCTCCGCAAGTCCATTCGAGGACGGATGATATGGAGCCGAGGTCACCTGCACTATGCCATTTTTTCTCAAGAACTCTTTTGTCTCTGTACTCACAAAACAAGTGGCATTATCACTCACCACGATCTCCGGTAGCCCTTGATTACTGAAGCTCCGACGCAGGCAGTCTATAGTAGTAGTGGCGGAAGCAGAATTTACAGGATAAACATCCATCCATTTGGAATGTGCATCAATGATTATGAGGAACATCTGCCCCATGAATGGACCCGCATAATCTAAGTGCAATCTTCTCCATGGTTTATCCGGCCACTCCCAGGGGTGGAGAGGAGCCGCTGCTGGTGCCTTCCGGTGTTCCTGACAAGTGCTGCATGTCTTGACTAGATTTTCTATCTCCTCATCTAGCTTTGGCCACCACAAGTAACTCCTAGCCAAGGCTTTCATACGCGTGGAATAATCACTCGTGCTCCCCACAACACGCAACCATCCTGCACACTCAGCTCTGTTTTTCTGACACTGTTGGGTGTGAAGTCAGCCCCTTCCGGATGCTGTGGCCATCCCCTCACCACATATTCTCGAACTCTAGACAGTACTGGATCTTTACCTGTCCATGTTCTTACTTGCTCTGCAGTCACAAGTGCTGTGTCAGTGTCCTCCAACATCAACACTCTGTCCTCTGGAGCTGCATGGATAGGTGTGCCTGGCAGTGGAAGATGGCTCAAGGCATTTGCGTTCCCATGGTACTTGCCCGCCTTGTAGACGATGACATACTCATATGCCCTCAACGTCACGGCCCACCTCTGGATCCGGGGTGACACCATCTGTGGAACTGCTTTCATTTCATTGAAAGGAGAAGAGGTTTATGATCGGTGCATATGGTGAACTTCCTGCCATATATGTACTTGTGGAACCTCTGTAACCCAAACATTACTGCTAACCCCTCTTTGTCTCACTGGGAATAGTTTTTTTCCGCTGGTGTTAGAGTTCGGGACATAAACCCTGTTGGTCTTTCAGTTCCATCTTCCATGCAGTGTGAAAGAACTGCTCCCACCCCGTAAGGTGAAGCGTCACAAGAGAGAATGATGTCTTTCTCTGCATTGTAGTGAACCAGCACATCCGACGACAGCATCAGTTTCTTGGACTGTTCAAATGAGACAGCTTGGACCTGTGGGAGAGCAGCAGCGCGACCGGCGGCACTTAAAACCGGCGGGTTCAGCAGAGGCGAGGTCAGAGAGCTTGGACCTGTGGGAGAGCAGCAGCGCGACCGGCGGCACTTAAAACCGGCGGGTTCAGCAGAGGCGAGGTCAGAGAGCTTGGACCTGTGGGAGAGCAGCAGCGCAACCGGCGGCACTTAAAACCGGCGGGTTCAGCAGAGGCGAGGTCAGAGAGCTTGGACCTGTGGGAGAGCAGCAGCGCGACCGGCGGCACTTAAAACCGGCGGGTTCAGCAGAGGCGAGGTCAGAGAGCTTGGACCTGTGGGAGAGCAGCAGCGCGACCGGCGGCACTTAAAACCGGCGGGTTCAGCAGAGGCGAGGTCAGAGAGCTTGGACCTGTGGGAGAGCAGCAGCGCGACCGGCGGCACTTAAAACCGGCGGGTTCAGCAGAGGCGAGGTCAGAGAGCTTGGACCTGTGGGAGAGCAGCAGCGCGACCGGCGGCACTTAAAACCGGCGGGTTCAGCAGAGGCGAGGTCAGAGAGCTTGGACCTGTGGGAGAGCAGCAGCGCGACCGGCGGCACTTAAAACCGGCGGGTTCAGCAGAGGCGAGGTCAGAGAGCTTGGACCTGTGGGAGAGCAGCAGCGCGACCGGCGGCACTTAAAACCGGCGGGTTCAGCAGAGGCGAGGTCAGAGAGCTTGGACCTGTGGGAGAGCAGCAGCGCGACCGGCGGCACTTAAAACCGGCGGGTTCAGCAGAGGCGAGGTCAGAGAGCTTGGACCTGTGGGAGAGCAGCAGCGCGACCGGCGGCACTTAAAACCGGCGGGTTCAGCAGAGGCGAGGTCAGAGAGCTTGGACCTGTGGGAGAGCAGCAGCGCGACCGGCGGCACTTAAAACCGGCGGGTTCAGCAGAGGCGAGGTCAGAGAGCTTGGACCTGTGGGAGAGCAGCAGCGCGACCGGCGGCACTTAAAACCGGCGGGTTCAGCAGAGGCGAGGTCAGAGAGCTTGGACCTGTGGGAGACCAGCAGCGCGACCGGCGGCACTTAAAACCGGCGGGTTCAGCAGAGGCGAGGTCAGAGAGCTTGGACCTGTGGGAGAGCAGCAGCGCGACCGGCGGCACTTAAAACCGGCGGGTTCAGCAGAGGCGAGGTCAGAGAGCTTGGACCTGTGGGAGAGCAGCAGCGCGACCGGCGGCACTTAAAACCGGCGGGTTCAGCAGAGGCGAGGTCAGAGAGCTTGGACCTGTGGGAGAGCAGCAGCGCGACCGGCGGCACTTAAAACCGGCGGGTTCAGCAGAGGCGAGGTCAGAGAGCTTGGACCTGTGGGAGAGCAGCAGCGCGACCGGCGGCACTTAAAACCGACGGGTTCAGCAGAGGCGAGGTCAGAGAGCTTGGACCTGTGGGACAGCAGCAGCGCGACCGGCGGCACTTAAAACCGGCGGGTTCAGCAGAGGCGAGGTCAGAGAGCTTGGACCTGTGGGAGAGCAGCAGCGCGACCGGCGGCACTTAAAACCGGCGGGTTCAGCAGAGGCGAGGTCAGAGAGCTTGGACCTGTGGGAGAGCAGCAGCGCGACCGGCGGCACTTAAAACCGGCGGGTTCAGCAGAGCCGAGGTCAGAGAGCTTGGACCTGTGGGAGAGCAGCAGCGCGACCGACGGCACTTAAAACCGGCGGGTTCAGCAGAGGCGAGGTCAGAGAGCTTGGACCTGTGGGAGAGCAGCAGCGCGACCGGCGGCACTTAAAACTGGCGGGTTCAGCAGAGGCGAGGTCAGAGAGCTTGGACCTGTGGGAGAGCAGCAGCGCGACCGGCGGCACTTAAAACCGGCGGGTTCAGCAGAGGCGGGACCAAATCAACAGCAGAGCAGAGAGGCCCACAGCCCCGAGACCGGAGAAGCAGCGGACCTGCGCGGGAGCAGCCCGAGGCTGGAGAGCTTAAAGGCTTGAGAGGGAGCAGTCAGAGGCACCGACCAATCCAGGTTCCAGGAGAGAGCTGGTGCAGTCGGGAGAGCAGGAGGCCAGTAACTGCTGGGGCAGTCGGGAGAGCAGGAGGCCAGTAACTGGTGAGTTTAAAAGCTCACCTTTCGTGGGCTTTTTCTTTCACAGCTGGTGCAGTCAGGAGAGCAGGAGGCCAGTATCTCTTATATAAGTGGAGCTGTTGCTAAACCCGAAACACTACAGTGTAGTGTCTCCCACCCTTCCACCTCCTCTAACCTTTTAGGGGTTAGGGGAAGTTGAAAAGGTAGGTTCAATTTATTTTATTTCAGGAGCCTAACCTAGGTGGAAAAGGTTCCAGGACAGGAGGCGGCAGTGAAAATACAACACCAGAAAACAGGTAGGTGACTGGTTGGTGAGTACTTTCACAAACTTATTCAATAATTAAGCTAAATCGTAGTAAATAAAAGGGTCTTGTAAGGGTTAAGTCATGGAAGGGCAGCTCAGACCCGTGTCATGCTCCTCCTGTGCCATGTGGGAAATCAGGGACACTGTCCCTGACAACTATGTGTGCAGGAAGTGTGTCCAGCTGCGCTGGAGCTGCGAATGGACTCACTCTGGAGCATACGCGATGCTGAGGATCTTGTGGATAGCACATTCAGTGAGTTGGTCACACCGCAGGTAAAGGCTAGCTCAGACAGTAAATGGGTGACCAAAAGGCAGGGTAAAGGCAGGAAGGTAGTGCAGGAGTCACCTGCGGTCATCTCCCTCCAAAACAGGTTTACCGTTTTGGGTACTGTTGGGGGAGATGACTTATCAGGCGAAGGCACCAGCAGCCAGGTTCAGGGCACCATGACTGGCTCTGCTGCACAGAAGGGCGGGAAAAAGAGGGATAGGGCTATAGTGATAGGGGATTCAATTGTAAGGGGGATAGACAGGAGTTTCTGTGGCCGAGACCGAGACTCCAAGATGGTATGTTGCCTCCCTGGTGCAAGGGTCAAGGATGTCTCGGAGCGGGTGCAGAGCATTCTGAAGGGGGAGGGGGATCAGCCAGTTGTCGTGGTACATGTAGGTACCAACGATGTAGGTAAAAAGAGGGAGGAGGTCCTACAAGCTGAATTTAGGGAGTTAGGAGCTAAATTGAAAAGTAGGACCTCAAAGGTAGTAATCTCTGGATTGCTACCAGTGCCACGAGCTAATACGTTTAGAGAGAGTAAGATAGATAAGCTAAATACGTGGCTTGAGCAGTGGTGCAAGGGAGAGGGATTTAAATTCTTGAGGCATTGGAACCAGTTCTTGGGGAGGAGTGACCTGTACCAAGGGGACGGTCTACACCTGAACTGTGAGGGAGCCGATGTCCTCGGGGTAATATTTTCTAGGGCGGTTCGGGAGGATTTAAACTAATTTGGCAGGGGGATGGGAACCTAGGTAGTGGAAAAGAGGGAAGTCATATGAAGTCAGAAATAGATGGTAGAAAGGTGAGAAGCAATAAGCAAAGGAGAGAAACACAAAGGGCCAAACTAATTCATAATGAGAGTGTGAAAAAAGCAAGCCTGAAGGCTTTGTATCTTAATGCTAGAAGCATTAGGAACAAGGTGGATGAATTAGTTGTGGAAATAGAGGTAAACAAGTATGATTTGATTGGGATTACAGAAACGTGGCTGCAGGGTGGGCAAGGCTGGGAACTTAACATCCAGGGATATACAATATTTAGGAAGGATCGGCAAAAAGGTAGGGGAGGTGGGGTAGCATTGCTGGTAAAGGAGGGGATTAATGCAATGGAAAGGAAGGATATTAACTCGGATGAAACGGAATCTGTATGGGTAGAAATGAGAAATAGCAAGGGGAGGAAAACGTTAGTGGGTGTGATATATAGGCCTCCAAATAGTAATATGGAGGTGAGGGAAGGCATAAAAAGGGAAATTAGAGAAGCGTGCGATAAGAGCACAGCTGTCATCATGGGTGACTTTAATTTACATATTGATTGGACTACCCAAACTAGTAAAAATTCTGAGGAGGAGGAATTCCTGGAATGTTTTCGGGACGGTTATCTGGACCAATATGTCGAGGAGCCGACTCGAGATCAGGCCATTTTAGACTGGGTATTGTGCAATGAGAAGGGACTTATCAGCAATCTTCTTGTACGAGGCCCCTTGGGTCAGAGCGATCATAATATGATCGAGCTCTCAGTCGAGATGGAGAGTGAGGAAATTGAATCAGAGACTAAGGTCCAGAACTTAAATAAAGGGAATTACGAGGGTATGAGGCGGGAATTGGGTAAGATTGATTGGGTGGTGTTTCTGGGGGGATTGACAGTGGATAGACAATGGCAAGCATTCAAAGATAGAATGGAAGAATTCCAGAACATGTTTATACCGGTTTGGCACAAAAATAAACCTAAGAAGGTGACTCAACCGTGGATAATGAGGGAAATTAGGGACAGCATAAAATCAAAAAAAAGGGCATATCAACTGGCAAAAAAAAGCACCAGACCGGAAGATTGGGGGCAGTACAAGATACAGCAAAAGAGGACAAAGGGATTAATCAGGAAGGGGAAAATAGAATACGAAAGTAAACTTGCAGCAAACATAAAGACAGACTGCAAAAGCTTTTATCGGTATATCAGGAGGAAAAGACTGGTAAAATCCCAAGTCGGTCCCTTGCAGTCCGATTCGGGAGAATATATAATGGAGAATAAGGAAATGGCAGACCAATTAAACTCATACTTTGGTTCTGTATTCACAAAGGAGGACACAAATAACCTCCCAGGAATATCGGCAAACATAGGGACTAATGAGAGGGAGGAGCTGACAGAGAGTTGGAATAAACGGCTCGTTTTCGGAGTGGCAGGCAGTGACCAGCGGGGTGCCGCAAGGATCTGTCCTGGGACCCCAGCTGTTCACAATATATATAAATGATCTGGATCAGGGAATTGGATGCAATATTTCCAAATTCGCTGACGACACTAAACTAGGAGGAGGGGTGGGCTCTGATGAGGATGTCAGGAGGCTACAGTGCGATTTGGACAGGTTGGGGGAATGGGCGGATACGTGGCAGATGCACTATAATGTGGATAAATGCGAGGTTATCCACTTTGGGGGTAAAAACAGGAGGGTAGATTATTATCTAAATGGCAATAGATTGGGCGATGGGGAAGTGCAGAGGGACCTGGGTGTTCTTGTGCACCAGTCACTGAAGGAGAGCATGCAGGTGCAACAGGCGATTAAGAAGGCAAATGGTATGTTGGCCTTCATATCAAGGGGGTTCGAGTATAGGAATAGGGATACCTTACTACAGCTGTACAAGGTGCTGGTGAGACCGCATCTGGAGTATTGTGTACAGTTTTGGTCGCCCCATCTGCGGAAGGATGTTCTTGCCATGGAATGAGTGCAACGGCGATTCACCAGGCTGATACCTGGAATGGCGGGAATGACCTACGAAGAGAGATTAAATAGTTTGGGCTTGTACTCACTGGAGTTTAGAAGATTGAGAGGGGATCTCATCGAAACATATAAAATTATGGCAGGCCTGGACAGGCTGAATTCAGAGAGAATGTTTCCAATGGCCGGGGAGCACAGAACCAGGGGCCACAGTCTAAAAATAGCGGGCAAATCATTTAAAACAGAGATGAGGAAGAATTTCTTCACTCAAAGAGTGGTGAGCCTGTGGAATTCCCTGCCACAGAGGGCTGCGAAGGCTAATTCAATAAATATTTTCAAGAGAGAATTGGATATATTTCTGAAGGCTAAGGGGATTAAGGGTTACGGAGAAAAGGCGGGGACGGGGTACTGAACTGGTAAGATCAGCTATGATCTCAGACGAAGATCAGCCATGATCTCATTGAATGGCGGAGCAGGCTCGAAGGGCCGAATGGCCTACTCCTGTTCCTATCTCTATGTTTCTATGTTTCTATGAAACCCCCTGCTCCTCTCCCCACTGCCACTGTGTCTCCTTATGCAGTAGTTTGTGAAGAGGTGCTAACACTGTTGACAAGTTTGGTAAAAACCTGTTATAATAGTTCAGCAGTCCCAGGTAAGCTTTTAACTCAACCACATTTGTAGGAGCAGGGTGGTCCTGCACTGCTTGTACCTTCTCCTTGAGTGGATGGAGCCCGGTGGCTTCAACTCTGTGTCCCAGGAACACTGCCTCATTCCCCAGGAAAGTGCACTTACTCCTCTTGAGCCGGAACCCTGCCCTCTCCAATCTCTGTAGTACCTCTCTCAGAGTGCTCAGATGCTCCTGGTTGGTTCTTCCCGTCACCAGAATGTCATCCAGATAGATGGAAACATGTGGAATCCCTTGCAGTACACCTTTGATTGTCCTCTGGAAGATAGCTGGACTAGATGAGACACCAAATGGTAAGCGGTTATATGTAAACAAGCCCTTGTGTGTATTTATGGTGACATACTTCTTTGATTCGTCATCCAGTGTAATCTGCAAGTAGGCATGACTCATATCCAATTTTGTGAATTTCTTTCCTCCAGCCAGGTTTGCAAAGAGATCCTCTGTTTTGGGAATAGGATACTGCTCTAGTTTGGACACCCGATTGACAGTCAATTTATAGTCTCCACAGAGTCTTACCGAATTGTCCGGTTTTAACACAGGTACTATGGGAGCTGCCCATTCTGAACATTTCACCAGCTCCAGTATGTTCTCTCTCAATAGACGGTCAAGCTCAGCCTCTGCCTTTGGCTTCATGGCATAAGGCACAGGTCGTTGTTTAAAAAACCTTGGTGGTGCCTCCTTGTCTATATAAATCTTAGCTGGGGGGCCATTAAATGTGCCAAGTTCCTCCTTGAACACACTCTCATGTTCACTCAACACTTCTTGCAAAGTCAACTGTTTGCCCGCATCTACTTGATGTACTGCTCCCCAGTCTAATTTAAGTTCTTTTATCCAGCCCCGACCTAACAGGTTTGGTCCGGTACCCGATACTATAACTACAGGTAGCTGTTCCACTGTGTCCCTGTGTTGCACAGTTACCTTAGCTGTACCTAATGTCGCTACTCGTTCACCTGTATATGTTTTAAGATGCAGGGAGCAAGGCTTTAACTCTGGAACTTTTGCACGGTTCCACAATTTTGAGTACTCTGCCTTGTTCATTATGGTCACGCCGCACCCTGTATCCACTTCAAAGTTCACCTTAGAGTAATTTACTGTCAGTTGCAATGTGATAGGAGCCACTTTTGGAATGTTCTCTAACATGCTATACATTATGAACATGTCCTCTTCTTCCTCAGCTTCCCCGCTGATGTGGTGTGCTCCATGTTTTTTCACTTCCCTCCCTTGGTTTTGCTGTCCTCCTCCTTTTGGTTTGGATTCCTCCACAGGTGATTTCGCCCTGCAAGCTCGTTTTATGTGTCCTTGTTTCCCACACTTGTAGCACTTTTCCTCCAGAAACTGGCATTCACTCACCAGGTGATCGCCCTTGCATCTATAACATGCCTTCACATGCTCACGTTGCACGTTGTGGTTTCTGATGCATGTTCAACTTGTGCACAACAACCTGACCTGCAACTTGCGTAGCATTAGCCCTGTCTGAACCCTGTATTTCTTTTACATCTCGGTTCGCTGTCTCTATGGCTTGAGCAAGTTACAATGCTTTTTCATAAGTATGCCCAGTCTTGGATAATAATCTACGCTGCATTCGGTTGTCCATAATTCTGCAAACTAGCCTATCTCGCAGCATTTCCTTCAGGTTGTTCCCATAATTGCAATCTTGTGCTAATTTACGCAATACCGCTACATAGTCCATTACGCTCTCTTCCTCTTTCCTGTTCCTTGAATTAAACTTGAACCGCTGTACAATCTCACTAGGCTTAGGGTTGAAATGTTCTTTTAGCAAAGCCACTAATTCAACAAATGATTTGTCTCCAGGCTTTTCAGGACTGAGCAGATTTTTCATCAAACTGTAGGTTTGGCTTCCCACTAAACTAAGCAGAATGGCTTTCCTTTTTCTGGCATCATTTATTTCATTTGCTTCGAAAAAATAACCCAACACTTCACAGTATTCTTCCAAGGTTTGTGCTTGAATATCAAAAGCGGAAACCGTTCCTACCGTGGCAGCCATGCTCTCTTCCAGCTTGTAGCTAACTTTAGCTCGTGAGTTTGTTGTTAAACATCCCAGCAGACTTTTCTTCTTTATGCAGGGTCCCTAAGTTGCCTCGTCGCCAAATGTGATAAATCCATTAAGTGGAACAAGGACTCAAAGAGGCGATATCGTAGAATTAACACGAGTACTTTATTAACAACTGGGAAACACGTTTACAGACAGCCTGCATCAGCATCCTGGCATTCCACCTTGTGCTGATCTATACAGGAAGCCAACCTCTGACCTTAACAGGAAGCAAACCTCTGACCTTAGTAGTAGCATTGGCTACAGCACCACCTGGTGGATAACCTTAATCATAACATCCCAGATTACTATACTTATCGTTCCTTATAGTCTCATCTGAATCTATCTTTAGTGGGCCCACATTCCCCTTTACCACGCCCATTCTCTTAATATATCTATAAAATCTATTGTTAGCTTTGATATTCCTTGCAAGTATTTTTTCATGTTCCCTTTTTACACCTCTTATCGTTGTATCCCTTTATTCTTTTTATAGCTCTCCCAGTCTGCTGGATTTCCACATTTCCTTGCATTTGAGTAAGCCTTTTATTTTAGTGTGATACTGTCTCTTAGCTTGTTTATTGACCATGTGGAGCCTATTGTGGTATAAGAATGAAACCAGATGGACCACCTAGCATCGACCTCGGCACCGGGTACGGACACGGCAACGCCACACCCAGCCCAGTCGACCCTGCAAAGACCTCCCCACCAAAATCTGGGGACTTGTGCCAAAATTGGGAGAGCTGTCGCACAGACTGGTCAAGCAACAGCCTGACATTGTCATACTCACAGAATCATACCTTTCAGCCAATGTCCCAAACTCCTCCGTCACCATCCTTGGGTATGTCCTGTCCCACCGGCAGGTCAGACCCATCAGAGGTGGCGGCACAATGGCATACAATCGGGAAGGAGTGGCCCTGGGGGTCCTCAACATTGACTCCGGACCGCATGAAGTCTCATGGTTTCAGGTCAGCATGGGCAAGGAAACCTCCTGCTGATTATCACCTACCACCCTCCCTCAGCTGATGAATCAGTACTCCTCCATGTTGAACACCACTTGGAAGAAGCACTGAGAGTAGCAAGGGCACAGAATGTACTCTGGGTGAGGGACGTCAATGTCCATCACCAAGAGTGGTTCGGTAGCACCAATACTGACCGAGCTGGCCGAGTCCTGAAGGACATAGCTGCTAGTCTGGGCCTGTGACGGGTGGTGAGAGAACCAACACAAGGGAAAAACCTACTTGACCTCGTCCTCACCAATCTACCTGTTGCAGATGCATCTGTCCATGACAGTATTGATAGCAGTGACCACTGCACAGTCATTGTGGAGACGAAGTCCCGTCTTCACACTGAGGACACCCTCCATCATGTTGTGTGGCACTACCACCGTGCTAAATGGGATAGATTCAGAACAGATCTAGCAGCTCAAAACTGGGCATCCATGAGGCGCTGTGGGCCATCAGCAGCAGCAGAATTGTATTCCACCACAGTCTGTAGCCTCATTGCCCTGGCATATCCCTCACTCTACCATTATCATCAAGCCAGGGGACCAACCCTGGTTCAATAAGGAGTATAAAAGAGCAGGCCAGGAGCAGCACCAGGCATACCTAAAAATGAGGTGCCAACCTGGGGAAGCTGCAACACAGGACTACATGCATGCTAAAAAGCGGAAGCAGCATGTTACAGACAGGGCTAAGCAATCCCACAATCAATGGATCAGATCAAAGATCTGCAGTCCTGCTACATCCAGTCGGGAATGGTGGTGGACCATTAAACATCTAATGGGAGGAGGAGACTCTATGAATATCCCCATCCTCAATGATGGTGGAGCCCAACATGTGAGTGCAAAAGACAAGGTTGAAATGTTTGCAACCATCTTCAGCCAGAAGTGCTGAGTGGATGATCCATATCAGCCTACCCTTAAGGTCTCCACCATCACAGAAGCCAGTCTTCAGCCAATTCGATTCACTCCACGGGATATCAAGAAACGGCTGAGCGCACTGGATACAGAAAAGGCTATGGGCCCCAACAACATCCCGGCTATCGTGCTGAAGACTTGTGCTCCAGAACTAGCTGTGCTTCTAGCCAAGCTGTTCCAGTACAGCTACAACACTGGCATCTATCTGAAAATGTGGAAAACTGCCAGGTATGTCCTGCCCACAAAAAGCATGACTAAACTAATCCAGCCAATTACCGCCCCATCAGTCTACTCTCAATCATCAGCAAAGTGATGGAAGGTGTCATCAACAGTGCCATCAAGTGACACTTACTCACCAATAACCTGCTCATTGATGCCCAATTTGGGTTCTGCCCAAGACCACTCAGCTCCCGACCTCATTGCAGCCTTGGTCCAAACATGGACAAAGGAGCTGAATTCCAGAGGTGAGGTGAGAGTGACTGCCCTTGACATCAAGGCAGCATTTGACCGAGTGTGGCATCAAGGAGCCCTAGTGTGATTTCTGTGATAAAACTGAAGTCAATGGGAATCAGGGGTAAGACTCTCCACTGGCTGGAGACATACCTAGCACAAAGGAAGATGGTTGTGGTGGTTGAGGGTCAATTATCCCAACCCCAGGACATCGCTGCAGGAGTTCATCAGGGCAGTGTCCTAGGCCCTGCCATCTTCAGCTGCTCCATCAATGACCTTCTCTCCAACATAAGGTCAGAAATGGGGATGGTCGCTGATGACTGCACTGTGTTCAGCGCCATTCACAACTCCTCAGATAATGAAGCAGTCCATGCCCGCATGCAACAAGACCTGGACAACGTTCAGGCTTGGGCTGGTAAGTGGCAGGTAACATTCGTGTCACAGGTGTGCCAGGCAATGACTATCTGCAACAAGTGAGAGTCTAACTACCGCCCCTTGACATTGAATGGCATTACCATCGTCGAATCCCCCTCCATCAACACCCTGGGGGGTCACCATTGATCAGAAACTTAACTGGACCAGCCACATAAATATTGTGGCAACAAGAGCAGGTCAGGGGCTAGTTATTCTGCGGCGAGTGTCTCACCTCCTGACTCCCAAAGCCTTTCCACCATCTACAAGGCACAAGTAAGGAGTGTGACGGAATACTCTCCACATGCCTGGATGAGTGCAGCTCCAACAACACTCAAGAAGCTCGACACCATCCAGGACAAAGCAGCCCGCTTGATTGGCACCCCATCCACCACCTTAAACATTCACTCCCTCCACCATCAGTGTACCATGGCTGCACTGTGTACCATCTACAAGATTCGGCAGCACCTCCGAAACCCACAAACTCTTCCACCTAGATGGACAAGGGCAGCAGACACATGGGAACACCACCATCTCCAAGTTCCCCTCCAAGTCACACACCTTACTGAGTTAGAAGTATATCGCCGATCCTTCATAGTCGCTGGGTCAAAATCCTGGAACTCCCTACCTAACAGCACTGTGGGAGTACCTTCACCACACGGTTCAAGAAGGCGGCTCACCACCACTTTCTCAGGGGCAACTAGGGATGGGCAATAAATTCTGGCCTTGCCGGCGACTCCCACATCCCATACATGAATAAAAAAAAAGTATTGATTTTGTATTGTACCAAATGCTTCTTTTAATATTTCCCACTGTTTGTAGCAGAAATAGCTAACCTTCCTTTAAAGATTTTTTGATCTTTAGAGAAGCTTGGGGCTGAATTTTCATTGAGGAGTCGGGTAGGAGGCGGGACTACAACTTTCGGGGTTGTAGTCCCGCCTCCATCGAGTTCTAGCCAACCCACGCAATTTTGACTTGATTGACCATGTTGAGCCCGCCCAGCGGGCTCAGCAGGCCAATTAAGGGCCACCCGGCAACAGGTGACATCACAGATTGATATTTCATCTGTCAAGACCTTTTGACAGATGAAATATCAGCGTTTCACAGCTGTTTGAAGCTGTCAATCACTGACAATCTGTATTCTAAGCTAATTCCTTCCTCTCAGGATGATTTAGAGATCTCCCCAGAACAGAAAGCTGAATGCTGCAATTTTTGACAGCTTGCAGCCATTCTGCTTTCTGTGCCGGTGAGATGAGGAACTCCCGAGACCTGAAGGAAGGAAGGCTGTAAAGGTAAGTAAAGATATGTAAAACTTCTTTAAACACTTTACACACACTAAACACACTTACCTTTGCACACATGCACCCATCACTCACCTGAACACCGGACATCTCGACCCCTCCAAGCCCTTCATCCCGACGGTCCGCCTCCTCTAACTTGACGTAGTTTGGAGCTGTCGGGAATCCCACACTTCAACATTAAAAATAGGGATTAGGCTAAAAACTGCCTTTTAACTAACAGGCAGTTAATTGGCACTAATCCCCTTCCCGCCTCGGGGAGGCGGGTCCCAGTGCGGGGCGGGTACCCGCCTCCTTAGAAACTGGCATGGAGGCGGGTTGGGGGCGGGATGGGGTCGGGACCCCCGATTTCGGGATTTTAACCACCCACACGCCTCCAATCCTGCCTCCACGGCCCAATGAAAATCCTGCCCTTGATGTCTGAATTGTGATGTCTGACAGGCTCAATGCTTCATATATGCTACTGGATATCCTGTGGAATTGCTCACACTGAAACAATAGGGTAGTTGTACCTTGTAATGAACAGTAAATTATCAGGACCATTGATTTCTGGTGACTGGATAAGACAAAATTCAATTTTTATTATGTGACATTGTGGATTTGATCCAGTGTTTTGGGAATTAAATTCCATGCCTTTGTTAACTCTAGATTTAGGGAAAATGCTAGAATCTATTATTAAGGACGTGGTAACAGGGCACTTAGAAAATAATAATGGGATTGGGCAGAGTCAACATGGATTTATGAAAGGGAAATCGTGTTTGACAAATCTGTTAGCGATTTTTGAGGTTGTAACTAGCAGAATATATAAGGGGGAACCAGTGGATGTGGTGTATTTGGATTTTCAGAAGGCATTCGATAAGGTGTCACACAAGAGGTTATTAAACAAAATTATGGCTCATGGGATTGGGGGTAATATACTAGCTTGGATTGAGGATTGGTTAACGGACAGAAAACAGAGAGTAGGAATAAACAGGTCATTTTTGGGTTGGCAGGCTGTAACTAGTGGGGGTACCACAAGGATCAGTACTTGGTCCTCAGCTATTCACAATCTACATCAATGATTTGGATGAGGGGATCAAATGTAATATATCCAAGTTTGCTGATGATACAAAGCTGGGTGGGAATGTAAGTTGTGAGGAGGATACAAGGAAGCTTCAAGGGAATATAGACAGGCTAAGTGAGTGGGCAAGAACATGGCAAATGGAATATAATGTAGAGATAGGCGAAGTTATCCACTTTGGTAGGAAAAATAGAAAAGCAGAGTATTTTTTAAATGATGGGAGATTGGGAAATGTTGATGTTCAGAGGGACCTGGGTGTCCTTGTACATGAATCACTGAAAGTTAACATGCAGGTACAGCAAGCAATTAGGAAAGCAAATGGTACGTTGGCCTTTGTTACAAGAGGATTTGAGTATAAGAGTAAAGATGTCTTACTGCAATTGTATAGGGCCCTGGTGAGACCACACCTGGAGTATTGTGTACAGTTTTGGTCTCCTTGCCTAAGGAAGAATATACTAGCCATAGAGGGAGTGCAACGAAGGTTCACCAGACTGGTTCCTGGGATGGGGGGATTGTCCTATGAGGAGAGATTGAGTTGACTTGGCCTATATTCTTTAGAGTTTAGAAGAATGAGAAGTGGTCGCATTGAAACATACAAAATTCTTATAGGGCTTGACAGGGTAGATGTAGGGAGGATGTTTCCCCTGGCTGGGGAGTCTAGAACCAGGGGTCACAGTCTCAGAATAAGGGGTTGGCCATTTAGGACTGAATTGAGGAGAAATTTCTTCACTCAGAGGGTGGTGAATCTTTGGAATTCTGTACCCCAGAGGGCTGTGGACACTCAGTCGTTGACTATATTTAAGACAGAGATCGATAGATTTTTGACTATTAAGGGAATCGAGGGATATGGGGATAGTTCAGGAAAGTGGAGATGAGGTAGAAGATCAGCCATGATTTTATTGAATGGCAGAGCAGTCTCGATGGGCCGAATGGCCTACTCCTGCTCCTATTTCTTATGTTCCTATGTGGACTTGACTATTCCAACGCACTCCTGGCTGGCCTCCCACTTTATACCCTCCATCAACTTGAGGTCATCCAAAACTCTGCTTCCCGTGTCCTAACTCGCACCAAGTCCTATTCACCCATCACCTCTGTGCTCGTTGATCTACATTGGCTCCCGGTTAATCAGCGCCTCGATTTTAAAATTCTCATCCGTGTTTTCAAATCCCTCTGTGGCCTCCCTATCTCTGTAATCTTCTCCAGTCTACAACCTTCTGAGATATCTGCGCTCCTCTAATTCTGGCCTCTTGAGCATTCGCGATTTTAATCACTCCACTGTTGGTGGCCGTGCCCTCAGCTGACAAGGCCCTAAGCTCTGGAATTCTCTCTCTAAACTTCTCCGCCTCTCTACCTCTCTTTCCTCCTTTAAGACGCTCCTTAAAACCTACCTCTTTGACCAAGCTTTTGGTCATCTGCTCTAATATCTCCTTATGCGGCTCGGTGTCAAATTTTGTTTGATAACGCTACTGTGAAGCGCCGTGGGCCGTTTTACTACATAAAGGCGCTATATATTAATACAAGTTGTTGTTTTTAATAATTCTGTGAAAAGGAGCAGAATAACATATACATATATAAATATATATATATGTATACACACGCAGGATACGCAACAAGATGGTATGCATCATGGACCAAATTGTATATGTGTACCTGGACCTGAAATTCCTTTGGTCAGAGAGATTGAAGAGCCTAATATTCACCTGGGGAGACCTGGAATTATGGGCAATACCCAGTTCCACTAGGATTTTATTCCACTTGGCATGCCAAGGGGGCATGTCTGGAGAATGGCTTCCATGGGAATTTCCACCCGTACACTTTTTGGATAGGTCCAATGGTTCTGGCCTCAAACTATTATTCGGGTGGGGTAATTGATCCTGGAGGGGGTTGATTACTCTGAAAGTACACAGGAAGAAGAAACGTTTCACAGAATTATTTTTTTGGCCGAGACATGTGGGGACCTCAGCAGAGCTGCCCAAAGTTACTCCTCTATCCTCTGGCAGATGTACTGAAGGAGGGAAGTGCTCTTGTAGGCGCAATACTAACGCCCCCAGTTGCACAAATGAACCCAGCCCCAGGAGCTGCCGATGCCTATCGTGCCTCCAGGAGCAGCTTGCCTATTGTCAACAGATCAATCTTGGTTCGCTTGCCTCGCCGGCATCAGCTCTCAGGTAAGTCCCGGGGAGAGGGAAGGACTTGGGATGGGAGTCCAATCGCGGGACGGCAGTGGGACTCATCCTGATCCTCCTGGCTCCACATCAGACTTAAAAAAGATTCACTTTTTTTTAGGCCTTATCGATGCCAAGAAAGTTCGAGCAGAGCAGGCCCGGCACCTGCTCTTCTCAGAGCCGCCCAATTCCCCAGAGAGGTCCTGAAACAAGCGTTAGGCACCTCATTAGCCTATGCATGGGGCCTAATGCCTATTATAGGCGGCCGTTCCGGACGCCTGAAATAAAACCCAACCGAATATCAGGTTGGACGTCTTTAAGGCACCCTTGGGTCGCAGGACATTGATCTCTGAATTTGGCCCTCATTGCATCCATTTTACATCCGCAAAATGGGTGCAACGAGGTCCAATTTCGAGCCTAAAGCTATTTTTAGATTTTTTGTTTCATTCCATTGATGAAGGAAAGCAGAAGAGCAACCTATAAAGACAAGTCTCAATGGGGGCCGATGCTGTAAAGTCTGTGTGTTCTAGTTGTAATTAATAACACACAGGCTACAAGATTAAAGTTCAACAGGTCTTTACTGGTTGGAGGTCAGGACTATATCTGAAATACATCTTACTACACAGTGCTTATATACCGGTGGCCACCACCGGTATTACATATACAGCAGCCAGAGAAAGTAGTACATCTCTTAAGGTGGAACAGGCTTAAGTTCTCTTAAGGTGGAACAGGTTACATACACCACAATCCTCCCTTTTTAGCTTAATAGTCATATCCCCATTTAACATAACATCATAACATATATACATATATAACTTCAGGTATAAACAGTTCAAAGGTTCAGTCTCTCAGGAGGCCTTCTGATTCGGTCTGGATAACGCCTTTCAGTGGTTTCTGATTCTTGTTGCTGAGGTGACTCTGCTTGTTGGTTCCCTATGTATTGGACGTCATCATCAGGTACAGTCCCTGCCGAGGTAGATGCTTCAGGTTCATTAACGTCTTCCACAGTTGTCTCTGTCGCAACCATGGGTTCGACTCTTGCTCTTGATTCTACCAGTTGATCCGCATGACGCCTTATCACATTGTTACCAATATCTACTGTGTACATCAGAGGTCCTTGTCTGGCCCGAATTGTTCCGGGCTGCCATTTTTCGTTTCCATAGCCCCTTGCCAACACTGGTTGTCCTACTTCGAAACTTCGAGTGGACTTGTTATTAATATGCCGGAACTGTTTGTTTTCCACTTCCCTCCGCACATTTGGTTTTAACAAGTCCAACCTGGACCGCAACCTCCTGTTATAAAACATCATGGCAGGACTTTGGTTAGTCACTGCATGAGCGGCGTTTCGATACGCCATTAGGAAATTGTCCACCTTGTGCTGTAGCGGAATCTGATCATCGTTCATGGCCTTTATTGCCTTTTTGAATGTTTGGACAAATCTCTCGGCCAACCCGTTTGTCGCCGGGTGATATGGGGCAGAGGTATAATGTTTCACCCCATTCTTCTTTAAGAATTTTTGGAATTCTTCCGACACGAACTGTGGTCCGTTGTCCGAACAGATCTGTTCTGGCAATCCGTTCCTTGCGAATATTGTTCTTAACACCGCAATTGTCTTTTCTGAAGTAGTGGTATTCATCTTGATCACTTCTGGCCATTTGGAATGTGCGTCCACCGCAATTAGGAACATGGAGTCCATGAATGGACCAGCAAAGTCAATATGTACGCATTGCCATGGGGCTGAAGGCCATTCCCATGGGTGTAGTGGTGCGATCGGAGGTGCATTTTGCACTTTTTGGCACCCAGCGCAGCTTTTCGTCAACTCCTCTATCTGTTGGTCAATACCCGGCCACCATACATAAGCCCTAGCAAGACTTTTCATCTTAACTCCCCCCAGATGACCTTCATGCAGTTCTTAACTCTTTCCCTTAACTTGGGAGGAATAATCACTCTTGTCCCGTACATCAAAGTACCATGGCAGACGGACAGCTGGTCTCGCCTTGCCGAGAATGCCGGTAACAGAGGATCACCACGTGTTGGCCATCCTTTCACTGTCACCTCGTAGACTCTGGACAGTGTCGGGTCGTTCCTGGTTTCTCTTTCAATACTTGCATTGGTGACTGGTAAACACTCGATGGTGGTCGAATGAAATAACTCAACAGGGTCAACTTTCGTCGTTTCTTCTTCTTCAGGTAGTGGCAGGCGCGACAGCCCATCAGCATTGCCATGCTGCTTCGTACCTTTGACTTCTATTTGATATTGATGTGCCCCTAGGAAAAGGGACCATCTCTGGAGACGCTGTGCTGTCATCACTGAAACACCCTTCTTAGGGTTAAAAATGGATACCAACGGCTGATGGTCTGTCAGAAGTGTGAATTTTTGGCCCTGTAGGTAATGATTAAACTTCTTCACTCCCCATACAAGGCTGAGAGCCTCCCTATCGATCTGCGCATAGTTGCGCTCAGCGGAGGTCAATGATCTGGATGCAAACGCGACTGGCCTTTCCGTGCCATTTGGCAACTTGTGTGAGAGTACTGCCCCAATACCATATGGAGAAGCATCACAAGCCAACCGAATAGGCAGTGTCGGGTTGAAGTGAGCCAACACTTCCTCTGAGGTGATCAATTCTTTGCTTTTGCGAAATGCCTTCTTACAGTTTTCGCTCCATTCCCATGGTACCCCCTTCTGTAAAAGAGCGTTTAGTGGGTGCAGTACCGTGGATAGATTTGGTAGAAATTTATGGTAATAGTTAATCAATCCTAGAAACGACCTCAACTGAGAGACACTATCCGGAGCGGGAGCCTTTACAACTGCCTCTATCTTGTCAGGAGACTTATGAAGCCCCTCCCGGTCAATGACATGACCACAGTACGAGATCCGCTTCTGGAAGAACTCGCATTTCTGCCGATTAACTCTAAGTCCATACTCTTTCAGTCTGTTGAGCACCAGTTCCAAGTTCGCGAGGTGTTCTTCATCACCATCACCTGTAATCAGAATATCGTCCAGGTAACATTGTGTGCCTGGAATTCCCTGTAATACCTGCTCCATGGCCCTCTGCCAAATTGCTGGAGCCAATGCCACTCCAAAAACCAGTCTATTGTACCGGTACAAACCTCGATGCGTGTTGATCGTGAGGTATTGGCGTGACTCTTCTTCAACCTCCATCTGCAAGTACGCCTGCGCCAGGTCTATCTTGGTGATGTGTTTCCCTCCAGACAACGAAGCAAAAATATCCTCAATCCGCGGAAGCGGATACTGCACCGTGTGAAGCACCGGATTAACGGTGATTTTGAAATCTCCACAGATGCGAACCTTCCCTGGTTCTCCTGGCTTGTTGCTCGAAGGACGTTTCATAACGGGGACAATGGGCGTAGCCCACTCACTCCAATCTACCTTAGACAGTACATCTGAACGTTCTAGCGCTTCCAGTTCCGCTTCTACAGTAGGTCGTATTGCATAGGGTACAGGTCTGGCTTTAAAAAATTTTGGTTGTGCATGTTCATCAATCTTGATGTTTGCCGTAATTCCTCTCAGTGTTCCCAGTCCCTGCTGGAACACCTCTTTAGCATCATCGAATATTCTGGACAATCGTTTAGGTTTGACATCTGTTTCCCCGGAATCTACCGTTAGTGCCTTCAAGGAGTGCCAGTCCATATTCATTTTCCTAATCCACTCCCGTCCCAGTAGTGGTGGACCTCCTTCAGGTAGCACATATAAGTCCATTACTTGGCTTTCTTCGCCCTTGTGGACCACTTTTACCTCTATCTTTCCGACGGGGTACACTCTTTGCCCCGTGTAGGTTTTCAATATAATCTCCGTATCCCGTAGGGGAATATGTTGGAATAACCTTTTGTAATCTTTCTTATTCATGACCGTCAATGCCGATCCAGTGTCCAATTCCATCTTTACTTGGACTCCTGCTATCTGAAGTGTGACCCAAATTGTCTGGAGATCTGCATCCTTACCAACGTTGTGTACTCTTAAGCTACCCAGTTCATTACTGCTAGCGTCTGAATCTGACTTCTGTTCGGTCGAACTGTTCTTTGTCACCTTGTGTACCTTTATGTATTTTCCTTGCGGTGACTTTTTGTTGCTGGTCTTCTTTCCTGACCGGCATACTTTAGCTATGTGGCCAAGCCGGCCACACGTTCTGCATTCTTGGTTTTTAAACCAACACTGGTTCTGATCGTGCGTTGTCTTTCCACAACGATAACATTTGCCAGAACTCAAACCCAATTTATTTGTACTGAGTTCCGGTGACCGTAGCTGCATTACTGCCGTGCCTCTCGCTGCGGCTTCGTGTGCTGCTGCCATAGTGACCGCTTTCTCAAGCGTCAGCTCATTCTCCTCGAGCAATCGCTTTTGTGTATCTTCTTTTAATAAACCACACACAAATTTATCTCGTAGCGCCTCTGTCAATCTCGTTCCGAATTGACCGTACTTTGCTAGCTTACGCAATTCCATTAAATATTCAGCATTGCTTTCATCCTTCAGCTGCCTTCTGCTGTAAAATTTAAATCGTTCCGCTAGCATCAGCGGCGTGGGGTTTAGGTGATTTTTCAGGACAGTAACAATCTCCTCGAACGTCTTATCCGCCGGTTCATCTGGTGATACAAGGTGTTTCAATTGCCCGTATGTCTTTGCACCCATTAAGTTTAATAATGTTAGTGCTTTCTCTGCATCTGGGATTTTATTTGCTTTACAATAATTTTGTATGCGTTCTACATACATAGCCCAATCTTCGATGTCGCTATCAAAGGTATTAATGTTCCCATGTTTAGGCATCGTTGCAATTTAATTTCTTTTAATTTTTATCCAAGATGGCGGCTTCCGTGCTCTTTTCTTTGTCCTCCGCCTACAAAATGGCGGTTTTCCCGCGCTTGGCGGTCTTCACCCTTCCCCCGACGCTGTCTCCGCTTCACCGCGGCTCTCGCGCCTTCAGTTGCCCCCAGACGCTGCGCCTTTTTAGCCCGAATGCGGCCCAGCCCTTATCACCAGCCGCGATCGATGTCCCCGCGCTGCGCCTTTTGGCCCGAATGCGGCCTGGCCCTTATCTCCGGTCGCGATCGATCTCACCGCCCTTATTCCTCCGTCTTCCCTCCCCGTCTGTACAGCCAACGTGGCCGATTTTCTGGTCGCGTCGCTGCCCGGCTTACCCACTACCGAGATAGAAAGAAGATAGCTGACAGCCGCTGATGGAGGCTTCGAGTTCAGGGCGTCTTCTGCACTCTGGTTTCTCGATGTCTGTCGCGCGATGTGTCTTCCAGCAGGGTGATGAGAGTGGAAACCTCTCTTCGACGTCCGTTCAGTGGACGAAGCCGCCGTGGATATAACTGCCGCAGGGTAAGAATCTGACTCGTCGCCACTGTAAAGTCTGTGTGTTCTAGTTGTAATTAATAACACACAGGCTACAAGATTAAAGTTCAACAGGTCTTTACTGGTTGGAGGTCAGGACTATATCTGAAATACATCTTACTACACAGTGCTTATATACCGGTGGTCACCACCGGTATTACGTATACAGCAGCCAGAGAAAGTAGTACATCTCTTAAGGTGGAACAGGCTTAAGTTCTCTTAAGGTGGAACAGGTTACATACACCACAGATGCCAGTCTACCTTTTTAATCCATGATTTTCATATCATCATGTGCAATTAAACTGAGTTTATTGCATGAGTGAAAACAGCCTTAATAACACAGATAAGACGAAGTTACAAATTCGTTGCAGTTACTTCCTCAGTACTTTGATAGACTCCATATTGTACCAAAGCTATATTCTATTCAATTTCAATTGTAGTACGCAATATAAAATTTTGATTCCAACAATCAATTGCCAAATATTGAAATTGAGATTTGTAATTTCATTTAAGAGAATTCTCTGAATATAATGGATGGCTTATGATCCTGTAAAATGTGGTGTAACAGAAAAAGCCAAATCGCATACAGAAATTCCTGCAAATCTATTCTCTGTTTTTACTTAAATAGCAAAGTTGCTAATCAAAAACCTTGTTGGATGGCTAAAGTTTTAAGCCGTTTAGCTCTTATTTCTATATCTCTTGCCTAAATTATTAATCAATATTGATTTTCTGCCATACCTCAAATTAAAAATTGATTTGTTTCATAATGTCTGTTCCTATCTCATTAATTATCTACTGTGAGCTGCATAACACAAAGACATTTTGCAACATTGTTCTATGTTCTAAATGGCATAAAAATTTTGGACTAATTTTTCACAATGTCCTTGCATGAACAATGCAAGTCATAGTCCTTGTGGTTGCAGTCTTTTGTTAATAATTAATTTGCTAAGTGCCACACTTCTTTGTATGTCAATCTTAATGCTCGGCTTTTTATGAAAAAAAAGCATTATATGGTACAAATGATAAACTATCTCACAAATCAGCAAACCTCTCAGAGCACAATCAGCACTTGAGAATTTATTGATCGCTCATCTTGATTAATGTTTTATGGGTCTTCTTTAAGGTTCAACCATAGCCTTTCTGAAGCTTTACATCATAACTGTTCACTCTCCCCCCGTTTTCCAAACGGGAACCAACCGATGCTTCTCAATATAAGAGACACTCTCCGCAGTTCAGTTATGTTTTTCCAGCAAACACAAATTGGGTTGTTGAAAAATGATGCACAATATTGCAGTTAAACTGGGTGAAAATGCATTAGCTGATATTAGTTAGATGTTAGTTATTTTAGATGGCTTTGTTAAAATGGCAGGCAGGGGAATTTCATATAGATGATTTGAAGAGTTTATTATTAATAAAGCACAGTGCAATTTTGTCCTCAATATATCAGGCCGAAATTTGCTGAAATAATAATGGCGTGTGAATGCAAATCGTTACAAGTTGCTGGACGATTTGCGCCGCTCTGCCGTTAACTTCGCGAAAATTACATCTCGCCCTTAACCTCCCCGTGAATTTCATGAAGTTGCTGCATTTGCACATTAATAATGACTGCCAATCAACCTCTCTGGCCAGCAAGTGAACAATTAAAAGTGTGGAGTCTCATTCCTTGAGGTAGCAATTTGTTGTTGGAGATTTTTAAACTGTCAAATATTAAATGTTAATTTTTCTTCTTACTTTTCTTTTCTGTCTCTTTTTCCTCTCTCTGTTAATCCAATCTTTATTTCCCTCTCTTTGGCTGGAATTTTGCCTATTTGGGCGGGTCCCGTGCGGGTGGTGTCCATGGTGAGTCGCGACTCTGCTGCTGGCTCCATCCCGCTGTTGAAAATGAACTTACCTTAATGGGGTCTATTAAGCCTGCCCAGCGCGTTACCCGGCCCAATGAGATGGAGCGGGTCTGGTGACATCATTCATGACATGTTTCCAGCCGGGATCTTTAAAAGGACCATGGCCACATTACATTTGAAATTTAATTTAACCAAGTGGGTGTTGAATCTTTACTCTACAATAATATAATAAAAGTTATATATGAGTGACAAAGAAATATTTAAATAATATTATCATTAAGTAATATGACGCCATCTACAAATACGGTCAAGAACATAATTAAAAAAGTGCATTAATTGGCAAGTTATTGGTGCTTTAGTCAATATAGACTTTTGTATCAGTAACTGGTACAAATAAAAGATGTGTGTTTATAGGTAATATATGAAATTAAGCAGATTTTAAATGTAATTGGAAAGGGGTGGATTTGCAATCTTATGCAAGTTCAGTGGAAGAGCTGCGGAAACCCTGACAAACAGTGTAAGTGGTGCTTACAATGTGTTTCTGGGATTTCTGCAGCTCTTCCATTGAAGTTAACAATGGACAAGGGATAGAACCTTTGCAGAAATTCACCCCCAAAGTCTTAGGCCTAGAAATTCAGTTGGGCGCGCCAGCCGTTAGCGCCTTAGGAGGAGTAGATCTCGAGCGCTAGGCGCTTAGCGCCCGGGCGCAGCGCGATCTGCGCCTCGCCCCAACTTCAGTACACATTTAGCGCCGGGGCAAAGTCTTAGCGCGCGCCCTGCTGCGCGCGCAGATCATGACGTCATTTACTAGTGCAACGCCCTTTGTGCGCCCCGAACCGGAACTTCACTCGCGCCGCCCCATTGTGCGCCGGGCGGCCCGAACGACTGTGAAGTGGAACGGTACACAGCCGAGGCGGGCCGCGGGGAGCGCTAATTAAAGGGCACTTACCCTGCACTATAAAGGGCAGCCATTTTGCAGCATTCACTCTTGTGCAACGGTTTTTTGGAGAGAGACCAAGGAGGAGAGCTTACTGGTTTGGACCAACACTAGGACAGGTATTTTTGGCTCAGGCCAGAGCTTAGCAATTATCTTTGCCTTCATTGAGAGCTCATTGTTTGCCAGCATATAATGGGGGCTGCATTGGGTGCCAACGCTGACTTTCAGCCTTATGCCAGAAGGGCTTACAGACGCCGTGAGAGAGTGGCAGCCCTGGCTAGACGCAGAGGGGGCAACAGGCGTCGCCAACTGAGGCCTTACCCACCCAGGGTATACCGCCAGCAGTCCTCCTATCTGACCATGTCTGCCGCGATGTGTGTAAGGAGGCTGCGATTCAGAAGGGAGGTGGTTGCAGACATCTGCCAGCTGCTTCAGAGAGATCTGCAGCCACAGCTGATGCGCAGGACGTCTCTGTCGGTGGCAGTGAAGGTGACGGTGGCTCTCAACTTCTATGCCACCGGCTCCTTCCAATCCGCTGCTGGGGACATCGCTAACATCTCCCAGTTCGCCGTGCATTGCTGCATCCGCCAGGTGACCGAAGCCCTTTTCACAAGGAGACATCAATTCATCTCCTTCCCCATGACCCTGGACAAGCAGCAGCAGCGTGCAGTGGGATTTGCAAGAATAGCGGGCTTCCCCATGGTGCAGGGCGCCATTGACTGCACGCATGTGGCTTTGCGGGCACCTCTGGAGCATGCCGAGGATTACCGCAACCGGAAGGGCTACCATTCCCTCAACGTACAGCTGGTGTGTGACCACAGGCAGCGCATCCTAGCTGTCAATGCCCGCTTTCCAGGCAGCAGCCACGATGCCTTTATCCTGTGACAGACAACTGTGGCTGACATGTTCCAGGCACAGCCTCCCCCAAGAGGATGGCTTATCGGGGACAAAGGCTATCCTTTGTGTACCTGGCTCATGACCCCGCTCCGCGCGCCCACGACCCCTGCTGAAGAGGCATACAACGAGAGCCATCAAGCGACTAGGAACATCATAGAACAAACAATCGGCGTCCTCAAGCAACGGTTCCGCTGTCTCGATCGCTCCGAGGGAGCCCTCCAGTATTCGCAGGACCGAGTCTCCCAATTCGTCGTCGTTTGCTGCATGCTGCACAACCTGGCTATCCGCAGGACTCAGGCACTGCCACCTCACGTTGGACCCCCACCTCAGGAGGAGGAGCAGGAGGAGCATGAGGAGGAGGAGGACGAGGAGTACCAGCCCAGGAGGGAGGCACAAGGTCCAAGGGCCGCCCGTCGGCGGCTTATTGAACGTCACTTCTAGGCCCCCTGTCAGGGAATGGCTTGTGCCAATGAAAGAACATGATTGCAGCCGCTCCGCAAGCCCTCAGCCGGTTAAGGCAACAAACACTTCAAAGATCAAACATGGACAATGTTAATAAATAAAATGCTTTATTGTACAAACTCAGGGCCCCTCCCACATGAAAACCAAAAACAGACGAAACCCCCAAAAAACACTCAAACACATTACTCGCTCCCACAACCTGGAGAGGATTAACAAAACAGTGCAACTAAAATGGCCGTCATCCTCGGCCTTCGTAAAAAACAAACATCACATCCTCGGCCTTCCAAAAAACAAACATCCAATTCTCGGCCTCAAAAAACAAACACAACTGGCCACACATTCGACTTTTTGGCCCGCTAGGTCGATGCCTTGGCCATCTTTGTGTGGCCCCTGCCCGCCCTGCTGCTCCTCCTCAAAGTAAGGCCATTGGCTGCTGCAAGGCTGGGGGCAGGCTCCAGAGGGGCACATGTCGTGACGGCAGATGCCCTTGGGGGTCGGCCTAGTCGAGGTCTGGCCGTCGAGCGGGCGGCTGTTGAATGCTGCAGCTGTGGCTGGCCAGCATCAGTCGCTGCAGCAGCTCCTGGCAGCTCCACTGGGGGAGTGGCAGTGGCGGCTGGAGGAATGGGGGCAAGCTGGCGGATGGCAGGCGCTCGCTGGTCGCCTGAGACACTGGCACTCGCCCGGGCCAGCACTGCAGCATGCGCACCAATCTGCCGAGGGACAGACCGCTGTGCTGCTGCAGCGCGCCGGGTGCCCTGGCGATGCCTGGCTGACACAGCGAGTGTGGCAGCAGTGAGTGCCCATGTTGACCTGTTCAGTGACCTCATCAGAGCACCCAGTGACTGCACGGCACCACTGATCAGCTGCCCACTCGCTGCCTGAGCTGCCCCGAATGCCGCACGACTCGCTGCCTGATCTGCCCCGAATGCCGCCCGACTCGCTGCCTGCTCTGCCCCGAATTCCGCCAAACTGATGGCCTGTGAGGCCCCGACGTCGGTGACACTCCGAGAGAGGGACTCGATGGCCTCAGGCAACCGTGCCACTACCCCCATGAGCTCCGTGTGCCGGCGCTCCGAGTCTGCGGACAAGTCCTCGAGGCGTTCCATCTCCTTGGCGAAGACCATCTCCGGACTGGAGGCCAGACTCTCCCTCTGGGGAGAAGGCCGCCGAGCTGGCCGACCCTTCCTGCGTTGCTGGAGGCCGCTGGGCCCAGCAATTGGACTCCCCTCCGACCCTTCCCCCCTCTGGGGAGAAGTCCGCCGAGCTGGCACCCCCCTCCCGCGTTTCTGCAGGCTGCAGGTCCCATGAGCTCCCCTCCCCTCCGACACTTCCGCGACGCTCCCCTCCAGGGAAGACGTGTCCCCTACATTGGCATGGGTTGCCACGGCTGAGGGTTCCCCTGATGGGCCGCCTTCCTCTTGCTCCTCCTCCTCCTCTGAGGGGCTGTCACTGGCAAGTTCAGGGACCTCCTCCTCACCATCTGAAAGCAGGAAGGCACAAGAGTAGCTTTAGAGTGAGGAGAGGGCGTCAGCGAGGGATGCATGAGTGGTGGCATTCAGCGCATTGGTCGGACAGTGGCAAAGGATGTAGATCTGATGCGCAAGTGGGACGAGAGAGGTCCAAACGTGGATGTCCTTACCATTGGTGCCCAGAACAGGGTTGGCATCTCCACATGCAACGGGGCCAATCACCCGGGCACCCATGATGCGCTCCACGCGATGTTGAAACTCGGTGAGCGGCTGGATCTGGGGTCAGCCTCCCCCGGACGCAGTCCGGCTCTTCCTATTATTAGCCAGCTTGGCCTGCAAGAGAAAGGATGGCCTCTAAGTACAGTGTGTCGCCCTGATCTTGTGTGCACTGCCTCCCATGGTGGAATAGCCTGGCCAGTGTGTCGCCCTGATCTTGTGTGCACTGCCTCCCATGGTGGAATAGCTTGGTCAGTGTGTTAAGTGCAGAATGTGCAATTGATGTTCATGCCTGTTCCATAGCTGCTGGATGAGGGCTGGCCATTAGAGCTTTCAGGTCCCTTTGCCCATAATGTGAGGTGCACATGCAAGGATGAGGAGGTCACTGGAAAGGGTACTCACCCTGACAATCCGCGTGAGGTCATTAAACTTTTTGCGGCATTGGACACCGGTCCTGGGGACCTCGCTGTTGGCTGACACCTTGCTGGCGACATGCCTCCAGGCTCTCCGGTAGGCGCGGAGCGGCGCCCTCCTGCCATTGTCCGGGTACAAAATATGGCGCCTCTTCTCCACACCACCAACCAGCACACTCAGATCACGCTCTGAGAAGCGCTGCGCTCGTTCACGGGCCCTCTGCATGGCTTCAGGCGCTATTTGGGTCCAGCAGCAGTGTTCAGGCCTAGCTGGAGGGCTCCACTATCCAGGGCGTGGCAGCAGACAAAGTCGACCCTTCCCCCTTAAGAGCTGGCCGGCGCCAGGGTGTCTGCTGTCAATCACGAGATGGCCGCACCTGCGCTGCGCCCGGCCTGGGCGCTCTCGCTCAGCACCTCCGGCTTAGCGCCTAAAGAGAGGCGTCCAGCACCAGTTTTAGCGCTCGAGCAAACTCTTAGGGCGAAGCTAATGAATATCGCAGAAGTGGCCTCGATTTGGCGGCGGGCGCAAACTTTAGCGGCCCAAAAGTGGCTACAATGAATTTCTAGGCCTTAGACTGAAAAATTTAATTAGTTATATTCAGGGACTGAAAGCAGATTGATCCAGTGGAATGAGCGATGAGAATGAAATTGTTACGGTTGATGACGTGATTTAATGTGTAACTGAACAATCACAGTAGACTGTGAGAAAAACCTGACCAGAAACAACACAAACATTTATTTAAATGGTATATCTCATTTTTTATAGTGCAGATCAATTCACTGCAATTACTGTTGAGTTGGAAGGCAACAGCTGAGAATGGCCAGTAAAAAATATATTTCCCTCACCATCCAGGGTAGATGGGGAGCCTCCAGCACAGAGAACCCTTCAAGAATTTCTGAATTGACATTTACCAGTAGCTTTCCAAGTAGAACAGAATCTCCATCAATCTGTTAGCTGATGTAATCAACATGTTTTTATTTTGGTTTGCTTTCCATGCTGTCAAGTAATCAGCTGGAGCAATGGCCATGGAACTCCTGCCTCAGGTTGACAGATGTGCTTCCTGAGCTGCGTGAATCCTGTGGCCATGCAGGAAAATTAAAAAAGTAAGTGAAAAAAGGCTTTTAAGTGCCTGTAAAAGACCTGATAATCATCTCAATTGGGTCCCCCGCCGCTGCCGGTCGGGTCAGCTCCGTGATGACAGACGCGCCTGGGGGAAAGGCGCGTGGGAGCGAGATGACAGCGGGTTCCTGACCCGCTGTCAAAAATAACAACTTTCCCACCTAACCCACCACCAATCTCGCCCGGTACCACCCTGGAAAATTCAGCCCTTTATTTCTCGTTCTCTACCCGATTTGACATTGAATTCACCCTCTTTAATTCACCCTCCTTCTCAGTCCATCCTCTGTTTATTTCACAATCTTTAAGTCTCATTGGTTAAGGAGATACACTTTTGGTCCAGTTGTTCACTAAGATCCCAGATGCCCTGTTGCCCTCGCTGCACCATTATCAACTCGCACTTACAGCAATTTACAGGTCAAAAAAATTTTGAGCTGAAGGATGCAGGAAAAAGTCTAACTACCATACTCCAGCAAATTGTGTCCCATTACCTTTAGTCAAGCAAAAAGAACAACTACACAGACTAAAAGGGATTATGAAAGAAGACTGGTGGCTAACACAAATTAAACAACAGATAAGAAGTAAGAGGATAATCCAAAAATCGATACAAAGCAATTATGTTGTATTTGAGAAGGAGGGGATGGCAGAGGTGCGTAAAATACATTTTGCATCAGTTATTGGAGTGGAAGATGATGGTAGGACTCTACGGTTTACCTGAGGAAGGTAATAGAAGAGTTACTAGTGGAGATAAATATTCAAAAAGAAACAATATTGAAAAGGTTAATGGGACTAAAGGTAGGAAAGTCACCCAGCCCAGATGGTAGAAGCCCAGCATACTAAAGGAGGTTAGAGAGGAGATAGCAGAGGCACTAACCTCTTAGAAAATGGGGATTGTGCAAAGGATTGGCAGTGGCAAACATTACAACCTTATTCAAAAGAAAAGGGAAAGCGGTAAGTCAGGAAATGATAGACAAATTAATGTTGCTTCTGTTGTCAGTAAACTTTTGAAGGGCTAGAAATTGGGGCGCTAACTTTTGCGGGAGCGCAAAAGTATCGCTGGGTGCTACACAATTGATTCCGACGGGAACTTCCAGTTTAGCGCTCCAAGGGGGAAGTGGAGCGCTAAATTAAGCGCTATCACTTGCCTTAGAGCACTAAAGGGAGCGAGAGGGGAGGTAGCGGCAGAGCGCTGAGCAATGTTCCGTGCAGCGCTGTCGGTTTTACAGGCTCCTTCCCTCCCTCAAAGGGAAGGGCCAATGCTGCGGTCATTGAAGGCTAAGGCTGGGAATGGGCGTCGACGGCACCTGCGATACACACATAGCAGCCCCGAGCACTCTAAGAGAGTGCAGGGCTGATCAATCGCGGGCTGGAAAAAAAATCAAAATACAGCACACTGGGGACATTATTAAATTTTGGCTTACCTGACCACCACTGCTTTTAGTTAGCACTCCCCAAGCGGCCAGCTGAGGTGACAATGCCTCCTGCAGCTGCCGTTGCTGACGCCTGGCGATGCTGCAGGGGGCAGAAGCGAATTTTACATCCGGGGCGATAACGGTGCGCTGCACACCGGATGACGTCATGATCTCCGGGGCACGGGAGATCAAGGCGGTAAGCTTTACCCGCCATGGAAGTTTGCGGGTGTCGTTAATTTCACCGCGCCCGGTCGTTAAGCCTTTAGCGCCCTGTTATCACCCACCTGGAGGCACTAACAGGAGACACAAAGGAGGCCAATTTCCCCCTAGAATCCATTATTTGGACTAAAATTAACGATCAATTTGGAAGGCTTGGGATAATCAGGGGCAGTCAGCATGGGTTTGTAAAGGACAGGTTATAATTGGTTCATTTAATTCAATTCAATTTTTTGAGTAAGAGTGAATAGTTAAAGGGAATATTGCAGGTTTTGTATATATGGATTTTCAGCAAATTTTGATAAAATGTCACATAAAATACTTGGTAAAATTAAAGCACACATGGTGTTAAAATATTGTACCGACATGGATAGAGATATAGCTAAGAAAAAAAAGCAAAAAGTAGGGAATCAATAGATTTTTTATGGATTGGCGGAATGTGGGTAATGATGTGTCCCAGGGCTATGTGCATTCACATAAATGTGTGACTTCTTACATAAATGATTTGGACATAAGCAGAAGAGGAAAGATATTGCAGTTTGCTTATGACACCAAATTAAAGGGCATAGCAGTGAGGAATGATTCAGGAAATCACTGGTTAGTAGAGTGGGCAGATAGATGGTAGATGCAGAGAAATGTGAAGTTGCACATTTTGTGAAGAAAGACAGAAGAAAGCTGATCTGGGATTATATAAATCTTTAAAGGTGGGAGTGCATTGGGGTAGGGTTGTATCATGGTTATATTACTGGACTAGTAATACAGAAAACGTGAGTTCAAATCCCGCTGTGACGGTTTGAGAATTTAAATTCAGTTTAAAAAAACCTGGAAATAATTTTAAAAATCTGGTATCAGTAAAAGTGACCATGGATAGAAACATAGAAACATAGAAAACTAGGAGCAGGAGTAGGCCATTCGGCCCATCGAGCCTGCTTCGCCATTCAACACGATCATGGCTGATCCTCTATCTCAATACCATATTCCCGCTCTCTCCCCATACCCCTTGATGCCTTTTGTGTCTAGAAATCTACCTATCTCCTTCTTAAATATATTCAGTGACTTGGCCTCCACAGCCTTCTGTGGTAGAGAATTCCACAGGTTCACCACCCTCTGAGTGAAGAAATTTCTCCTCATCTCAGTCCCAAATGTCCTACCACGTATCCTGAGACTGTGACCCCTCGTTCTCGACCCCTCAGCCAGGGGAAACATCCTCCCTGCATCCAGTCTGTCTAGCCCTGTCAGAATTTTATACGTTTCAATGAGATCCCCTCTCATTCTTCTAAACTCCAGTGAATACAGGCCTAGTCGACCCAGTCTCTCCTCATACGACAGTCCTGCTGTCCCAGGAATCAGTCTGGTGTACCTTCACTGCACTCCCTTTATGGCAAGTATATCCTTTCTTAGGATCTGTCGGATTGTCCCAACTGACATGAACCAGTTGGGCCAAATGGCCTGTTTCTGTGCTATAAATTCTATGTGGTTCTATGTAAATAGTGAAAGACTGTACTGTGGTTAGCAAATCCAGTAATAAGGGGGCATTATCACAGAAGGGGGAGGTAGAAGATTTTTTGTCACAAGTGGGTTATTAGACCATGGAGTACTTTACCACAAGTAGCTATTGAGGATGAGACTATATGACATTGTTTAAAATAGAATGGAATAGGTATTTAAAAAGGAAGACTATTAAAGGATACAGGGAAATAGGATTAGACATTTGAACAGCTGGCACCAGCATAGGCGTCAAGGTCTGAATAGTCTTCAGTGTTGTAATCTTTAAGATTCTAATGATCTTCTACTAGCAAATTCGGTTCCTTGCAGCATGACATTGTTATCAGAAATAGTTTTTAACCATAACTGCTATAAAGCCCCTCCCCCCTTCCAGTAATGTGAACAGCAATAGAGGTGGTGCATTGATGGGAAAAACTAGCAATGCTGCACACCATATACTAACATGTAATGGTAGGGCCATAGATGGGAGGGAGAAGATTATGTGGTAAAGCACGCCAGCTGTAACTTAGATATATATTATAATTAATATAAAATGAGATGTGTATTGCGTTGTAATACAATTTCTATGTTTTGATGACAATGTAAATCATCAAAAGTTTTGTTCTATAATATCAGAACCATTGAATTATTTACATTCTTCTAAAATATTCATACTCACCTTTTTATTCTTTGTATCATATTTTCTGGGTCGAATTCAGAAGGTAATTGAAGCACAGTTTTTATGGCTTAATTTATTTTCTGTCATCTTATACATTGTAGAGGGTTTCTAGTGAATGGGCTTGGTCCCATTCACCAGAAAAATAGAAAAGCAGAGTATTTTTTAAATGGTGAGAGATTGGGAAATGTTGGTGGTCAGAGGGACCTGGGTGTCCTTGTACACAAATCACTGTAAGTTAACATGCAGGTACAGCAAGCAATTAGGAAAGCAAATGGTATGTTGGCCTTTATTACAAGAGGATTTGAGTATAAGAGTAAAGGGCCTAGAAATTCATTGTAGCCACTTTTGGGGCGTTAAAGTCGGGCGGCCGCTAAAGTTTGCGCCCGCCGCCAAATCGAGGCCACTTCTGCGATATTCATTAGCTTCGCCCTAAGAGTTTGCTCGAGCGCTAAAACTGGTGCTGGATGCCTCTCTTTAGGCGCTAAGCCGGAGGTGCTGAGCGAGAGCACCCAGGCCGGGCGCAGCGCAGGTGCGGCCATCTTGTGATTGACAGCAGACACCCTGGCGCCGGCCAGCTCTTAAGGGGGAAGGGTCGACTTTGTCTGCTGCCACGCCCTGGATAGTGGAGCCCTCCAGCTAGGCCTGAACACTGCTGCTAGACCCAAATAGCGCCTGAAGCCATGCAGAGGGCCCGTGAACGAGCGCAGCGCTTCTCAGAGCGTGATCTGAGTGTGCTGGTTGGTGGTGTGGAGAAGAGGCGCCATATTTTGTACCCGGACAATGGCAGGAGGGCGCCGCTCCGCGCCTACCGGAGAGCCTGGAGGCATGTCGCCAGCAAGGTGTCAGCCAACAGCGAGGTCCCCAGGACCGGTGTCCAATGCCGCAAAAAGTTTAATGACCTCATGCGGATTGTCAGGGTGAGTACCCTTTCCAGTGACCTCCTCATCCTTGCATGTGCACCTCACATTATGGGCAAAGGGACCTGAAAGCCCTAATGGCCAGCCCTCATCCAGCAGCTATGGAACAGGCATGAACATCAATTGCACATTCTGCACTTAACACACTGGCCAAGCTATTCCACCATGGGAGGCAGTGCACACAAGATCAGGGCGACACACTGGCCAGGCTATTCCACCATGGGAGGCAGTGCACACAAGATCAGGGCGACACACTGTACTTAGAGGCCGTCCTTTCTCTTGCAGACCAAGCTGGCTAATAATCGGAAGAGCCGGACTGCGACCGGGGGAGGCCGACCCCAGATCCAGCCGCTCACCGAGCTTCAACATCGCGTGGAGCGCATCATGGGTGCCCGGGTGATTGGCCCTGTTGCATGTGGAGCTGCCGACCCTGTTCTGGGCACCAATGGTAAGGACATCCACGTTTGGACCTCTCTCGTCCCACTTGCGCATCAGATCTACATCCTTTGCCACTGTCCGACCAATGCGCTGAATGCCACCACTCATGCATCCCTCGCTGACGCCCTCTCCTCACTCTAAAGCTACTCTTGTGCCTTCCTGGTTTCAGATGGTGAGGAGGAGGTCCCTGAACTTGCCAGTGACAGCCCCTCAGAGGAGGAGGAGGAGGAGCAGCAAGAGAAAGGTGGCCCATCAGGGGAACCCTCAGCCGTGGCAACCCATGCCAATGTAGGGGACACGTCTTCCCTGGAGGGGAGCGTCGTGGAAGTGTCGGAGGGGAGGGGAGCTCATGGGACCTGCGGCCTGCAGAAACGCGGGAGGGGGGTGCCAGGTCGGCGGCCTTCTCCCCAGAGGGGGGAAGGGTCGGAGGGGAGTCCAATTGCTGGGCCCAGCAGCCTCCAGCAATGCAGGAAGGGTCGGCCAGCTCGGCGGCCTTCTCCCCAGAGGGAGAGTCCAGCCTCCAGTCCGGAGATGGTCTTCGCCGAGGAGATGGAACGCCTCGAGGACTTGTCCGCAGACTCGGAGTGCCGGCACACGGAGCTCATGGGGGTAGTGGCACGGTTGCCTGAGGCCATCGAGTCCCTCTCTCGGAGTGTCACCGACGTCGGGGCCTCACAGGCCATCAGTTTGGCGGAATTCGGGGCAGAGCAGGCAGCGAGTCGGGCGGCATTCGGGGCAGATCAGGCAGCGAGTCGTGCGGCATTCGGGGCAGCTCAGGCAGCGAGTGGGCAGCTGATCAGTGGTGCCGTGCAGTCACTGGGTGCTCTGATGAGGTCACTGAACAGGTCAACATGGGCACTCACTGCTGCCACACTCGCTGTGTCAGCCAGGCATCGCCAGGGCACCCGGCGCGCTGCAGCAGCACAGCGGTCTGTCCCTCGGCAGATTGGTGCGCATGCTGCAGTGCTGGCCCGGGCGAGTGCCAGTGTCTCAGGCGACCAGCGAGCGCCTGCCACCCGCCAGCTTGCCCCCATTCCTCCAGCCGCCACTGCCACTCCCCCAGTGGAGCTGCCAGGAGCTGCTGCAGCGACTGATGCTGGCCAGCCACAGCTGCAGCATTCAACAGCCGCCCGCTCGACAGCCAGACCTCGACTAGGCCGACCCCCAAGGGCATCTGCCGTCACGACATGTGCCCCTCTGGAGCCTGCCCCCAGCCTTGCAGCAGCCAATGGCCTTACTTTGAGGAGGAGCAGCAGGGCGGGAGGGGCCACACAAAGATGGCCAAGGCATCGACCTAGCGGGCCAAAAAGTCGAATGTGTGGCCAGTTGTGTTTGTTTTTTGAGGCCGAGAATTGGATGTTTGTTTTTTGGAAGGCCGAGGATGTGATGTTTGTTTTTTACGAAGGCCGAGGATGACGGCCATTTTAGTTGCACTGTTTTGTTAATCCTCTCCAGGTTGTGGGAGCGAGTAATGTGTTTGAGTGTTTTTTGGGGGTTTCGTCTGTTTTTGGTTTTCATGTGGGAGGGGCCCTGAGTTTGTACAATAAAGCATTTTATTTATTAACATTGTCCATGTTTGATCTTTGAAGTGTTTGTTGCCTTAACCGGCTGAGGGCTTGCGGAGCGGCTGCAATCATGTTCTTTCATTGGCACAAGCCATTCCCTGACAGGGGGCCTAGAAGTGACGTTCAATAAGCCGCCGACGGGCGGCCCTTGGACCTTGTGCCTCCCTCCTGGGCTGGTACTCCTCGTCCTCCTCCTCCTCATGCTCCTCCTGCTCCTCCTCCTGAGGTGGGGGTCCAACGTGAGGTGGCAGTGCCTGAGTCCTGCGGATAGCCAGGTTGTGCAGCATGCAGCAAACGACGACGAATTGGGAGACTCGGTCCTGCGAATACTGGAGGGCTCCCTCGGAGCGATCGAGACAGCGGAACCGTTGCTTGAGGACGCCGATTGTTTGTTCTATGATGTTCCTAGTCGCTTGATGGCTCTCGTTGTATGCCTCTTCAGCAGGGGTCGTGGGCGCGCGGAGCGGGGTCATGAGCCAGGTACACAAAGGATAGCCTTTGTCCCCGATAAGCCATCCTCTTGGGGGAGGCTGTGCCTGGAACATGTCAGCCACAGTTGTCTGTCACAGGATAAAGGCATCGTGGCTGCTGCCTGGAAAGCGGGCATTGACAGCTAGGATGCGCTGCCTGTGGTCACACACCAGCTGTACGTTGAGGGAATGGTAGCCCTTCCGGTTGCGGTAATCCTCGGCATGCTCCAGAGGTGCCCGCAAAGCCACATGCGTGCAGTCAATGGCGCCCTGCACCATGGGGAAGCCCGCTATTCTTGCAAATCCCACTGCACGCTGCTGCTGCTTGTCCAGGGTCATGGGGAAGGAGATGAATTGATGTCTCCTTGTGAAAAGGGCTTCGGTCACCTGGCGGATGCAGCAATGCACGGCGAACTGGGAGATGTTAGCGATGTCCCCAGCAGCGGATTGGAAGGAGCCGGTGGCATAGAAGTTGAGAGCCACCGTCACCTTCACTGCCACCGACAGAGACGTCCTGCGCATCAGCTGTGGCTGCAGATCTCTCTGAAGCAGCTGGCAGATGTCTGCAACCACCTCCCTTCTGAATCGCAGCCTCCTTACACACATCGCGGCAGACATGGTCAGATAGGAGGACTGCTGGCGGTATACCCTGGGTGGGTAAGGCCTCAGTTGGCGACGCCTGTTGCCCCCTCTGCGTCTAGCCAGGGCTGCCACTCTCTCACGGCGTCTGTAAGCCCTTCTGGCATAAGGCTGAAAGTCAGCGTTGGCACCCAATGCAGCCCCCATTATATGCTGGCAAACAATGAGCTCTCAATGAAGGCAAAGATAATTGCTAAGCTCTGGCCTGAGCCAAAAATACCTGTCCTAGTGTTGGTCCAAACCAGTAAGCTCTCCTCCTTGGTCTCTCTCCAAAAAACCGTTGCACAAGAGTGAATGCTGCAAAATGGCTGCCCTTTATAGTGCAGGGTAAGTGCCCTTTAATTAGCGCTCCCCGCGGCCCGCCTCAGCTGTGTACCGTTCCACTTCACAGTCGTTCGGGCCGCCCGGCGCACAATGAGGCGGCGCGAGTGAAGTTCCGGTTCGGGGCGCACAAAGGGCGTTGCACTAGTAAATGACGTCATGATCTGCGCGCGCAGCAGGGCGCGCGCTAAGACTTTGCGCCGGCGCTAAATGTGTACTGAAGTTGGGGCGAGGCGCAGATCGCGCTGCGCCCGGGTGCTAAGCGCCTAGCGCTCGAGATCTACTCCTCCTAAGGTGCTAACGGCTGGCGCACCCAACTGAATTTCTAGGCCAAGATGCCTTACTGCAATTACATAGGGCCCTGGTGAGACCACACCTGGAGTATTGTGTACAGTTTTGGGCTCGTTACCTAAGGAAGGATATACTTGTCATAGAAGGAGTGCAACGAAGGTTCACCAGATTGATTCCTGGGATGGGGGGATTGTCCTACGAGGACAGATTGAGTAGACTAGGCCTATATTCTCTAGAGTTTAGAAGAATGAGAGGTGATCTCATTGAAACATACAACATTTTTACAGGGCTTGACAGGGTAGATGCAGGGAGGATGTTTCCCCTGGCTGGGGAGTCTAGAACCAGGGGTCACAGTCTCAGAATAAGGAGTCGGCCATTTAGGACTGAGATGAGGAGAGATTTTTTCACTCAGAGGGTGGTGAATCTTTGGAATTCTCTACCCAAGAGGGCTGTGGAGGCTCAGTCGTTGAGCATATTCATGACAGAGATCGATAGATTTTTGAATATTAAGGGAATCAAGGGATATGGGGATAGTTCAGGTAAGTGGAGATGAGGTAGAAGATCAGCCATGATCCTATTGAATGGTGGAGCAGGCTCGAAGGCCATGATTTTATCGATCGATGCGGCTTAGGAGTGGGTCAGCTGGTTTTCGGGTTCCAGTCCCACCCCCAGCTTCATCCGACTCATGGATGTGATTTTATGTCAATTGGCCATGTTAAGCCTGCCCTGCGGGCTTGCCAGCCAATTAAGAAGAAGCCGGTCAGATGACGTCATTTGATGACGCGTCATCTGCCAGTTTTCTTAAAGGGACCACGCACAATTTTTCTTTGACCGCTCATTTCTCAGTGTTTGACAGCATTGAGGTGCTGCAAACACTGACAATCACTGTTCACAGGTGAGCTCTTGCACCCAGGCTCTCCAGTGACTCCCTCCTTAGGCTAGAACAGATGGCAGCTGCAGGTGAGGTTACAGGAACGATCTGTCACTGGTGAGAAATGTTCTCCCAATGAGATGGGACTACACATACAATTCAAAACTTGTTACCTACAGAAAAGTGTAAATGCATTAAAAATGATTTTCCCAACATTTTCTTACCTCTGAAACTCACCAGTTCACCATTGGATCCTTCACAGCACTTCTGCAGCTGTCATCAATGCAGAAACATTACAGCAGACTCACAACACGCCACACTTACCTGGCGTGGTGTCTGGATGTCAGGAAGCCCGAAGTAGAAGTGTCAAAATTGTAAAAGAGCCTGTTAACTGCCTGTTAACAACCTATAATCCTCTTCCTGCCGCTAGGTGCTGGGTCCATGCGCAAATCGGGGACCCGACACTTGGGAAGATTGATTGGAGGCGGGGTGACAGCAGGTTTCCTGCCCACTGTCAATCTTTGCGATTTTGCCGGATGTCCCGCCTCCAAACCCGCCCCCTGAGCGCTGGCAAAATTCTGGCTGATGGGCCAAATTGCCTACTCCTGCTCCTATTTCTTATGTTCTTATGTAAGACTGTATGAAGAGCATTCAGTTCTGAAACCAGTCATCAAGCTAAAATAAATGTTCCTGCTGCTCTGGACATCTCAGAATGGCAAATATCTTTTGTATTGTTAGCCCAGGAACAAAATGAAATAATGCCAAACAATATTGGAAATATCAAATTCCAATCGATTGTCTAATATCTTCATGTAGTATACAATCCAAGCCCAGATCCAATTGTGGTATCCTTAATTCAGAAGGGCGTTTTGAGTCAATAAAGCTGGTCTCCTATTATGATACAGGGATTTCAATTCAACATTTGTCTTATAAGGGTTGAGAAAGACCATAAATTAGGGGTCTTTAACCTGAAGCCTTAAGGCCAACATGTGGTCCTCAAGCTCTGACAATCCAGCTGGCGAAGCCCAAGAAACAAAGTTTTATTTGCACTAATTCCTTATTTGCTGGTTTGTTCTTTTTGAATTTTGTAGGCCTGGAGGTTTGGCAAGACTGTTCTTAGTGCTGTTTGTTGGTGGATATATACTATGTTCCTTGGTCTCTTGCTCCAAGGCAAAGGTTGTACATTCATTTTCAGGATGTAGACATCACTGACAAGGCTGACATTTATTGTCTGCCCCTATTTGTCATTAACTGAGTGGCTTGCTAGGCTATTTCAGAGGGCAGCTAAGCATCGACCATGTTGGTGTGGAACCAGAATCACATGTTGGCCAGACTGGGTTCCCATCCCTGAAGGACATTAGTGAACCAGTTGGGCTTGTATGGCAATCTGAGAGCTTCATGGTCACTTTTTACTAGTATAATTTCCAGATTTTTTCAAACTGCAATGGTGGTATTATGAATTCACATTCTCTGGATTATTTGTCCAGGCCTCTGGATTACTAGTCCAGTAACATAACCACTTTGCTCGCGTGCCCTCTACCCCAATACAAATAGGAACATACTAAAGGTGCATTTACACTGCAGTTTAATGTTGGTGCAAAGTGATTTCTGCTTTGCACCAATGCTAAACTGCCAGAGTACGTCTAGACTTGGGTCCTCACCTGTTTCCAGAGTGAATTAGAGTGAATTTCCTGTGAGGGGGCTGTGGAGTGCAAATCCAGTATACTGTCCAATGAGGTTGGACATCCTGGCCACCTTAACCAGGACGTCAGTGGTGCGCCTGCAGTGATCAGCCCAACAGCAGAAACCCTGGCCAGAGGCCCTGTAAGGTAAGTTTAACATTTTCCTTTGTGCTCCTCTGTGCCCCACACGGGAAATGTAGGTCTCCCCTGCCCAGACCACCCCCTCCCCCCATCCATCCCCCCTCTTCCTGAACCGTTGACGCCCTGGGACCTCCTTCCCCCTCTTGGACTTGGCAGCAGGTGGCCTCACAGCCTCCCGACTTTCCGCCACTTCCCGGCGGCTACCCGGCCACCTTGGTCAGGAAGTCTGCCAGTGGCATGTTAGCGATGCTGGGCCTTTAAAATTGGCTGGGCCTCCAATCTGCCACTCATTAGGTGACTGTCCCGCCCTGGAGTTAAAATTCCCACCCTTCTCCCTCAGTCCCAAAATTGCTGCATGTTCATCTCAGACTACGCAGTATCATTTCCTACTGCGTCAGTATAAACACCATGTCGCTCTCTGCACCTAACACCGACAGCCAGCATTAATGCCTGGAGACTTACATGAAGCAGTTCTTTACCGTGATTGCTTCATGGGCTATAGAGAATGATGCCGACAACAGCTAGCACTTCAGCTTTACTTGTAGAGAAGATGCTATTAACTCGGCCAATAAATTAAAGCAATGATCTGTGTCCCAGATGACTTTAGCACCAAGACAACTGCCACTATCAAGCCCACTGAAAGGGATTTTAAATGCTTTTCATGTATCTGAATAATGAATCCATGATGTTTATTTCGGTGCTATCTCTACAACTAAGACACCGCAATCTGTTTCACTAAATTCCCCGACTACCTGAAGTTTCAAAGGAAACCCTCTTGGGATAAATTGCATCTGCTGTGCAGGCACTTAATAAATTCATATTAAGGCTATAATGAACAAAACTTTTTGCACTACTAAAGAGGAGACAGCGCTGATTAAAGCATAAGACAGCAACTGTGGGCTTCAATTAAATGTAGGTCCCCTATTTTAGAATAGAACTTGCCAGAAGATTTTATTTTCGCCAATGAGAAGGAAGGACCCATATGGTACACAGTTTTGAAATTCAAATCACTTAAAAAGAATATGGAACTCATTAAAGGTCACATGTTATTCAATCAAATTGTATTATATGACTAATTTATCTCGTAAAACAGACAAGCAAATGATTTGCCAAAACAAATGTATTTTTTTCTGTGCAAACGTATATGAGCTGTAGATCAGGGGGATTCCTTGATCTGACACTTCCAGTGGGGAGTGGCACTCACAGAGCACACATGGGGAGATTGCAGGAACTTTGTTCAAATTCACATTACTTTTAAGCTCCTTTTTTTCGTTAAAATGCAATAATAGCAAAAGTATTAGTTCACTTTCTGCTTGCACCTAAGTTTTAGTGGTTTATGGGATGTGGGCGTCGCTGGCAAGGCCAGCATTTATTGCCCATCCCTAATTGCCCTTGAGAAGGTGGTGGTGGGCTGCCTTCTTGAACCGCTGCAGTCCGTGTGGTGAAGGTACTCCCACAGTGCTGTTAGGGAGGGAGTTCCAGGATTTTGACCCAGCGACGATGAAGGATCGGCGATATACTTCTAAGTCAGGATGCTGTGTGACTTGGAGGGGAACTTGGAGGTGGTGGTGCTCCTATGTGCCTGCTGCCCTTGTCCTTCTAGGTGGAAGAGGTCGTGGGTTTGGGAGGTGCAGTGCATCTTGTCGATGGTACACACTGCAGCCACGGTACGCCGGTGGTGGAGCAAGTGAATGTTTAAGGTGGTGGATGGGGTGCCAATCAAGCGGGCTGCTTTGTCTTGGATGGTGTCGAGCTTCTTGAGTGTTGTTGGAGCTGGACTCTTCCAGGCAAGTGGAGAGTATTCCATCACACTCCTTACTTGTGCCTTGTAATAATAAATAATTTAATCTCAGCGAGGCAAATGCAATGATTTTACATCAATTAGAACTATGGGTGGAAAATTATGGCTGCACATCTGCAATTTCCTGAAACGTGCTTTTTTTTAAAGGCTGCATATAGCGACACCACAAGTCCCTGCCAGAATGGCGATAATTGGGTAATTCTACAGCCAATCACGATTGGAGACCACACTACTGTAAGTGACTGGGATTGATTTCAAGCACATAATTTGTGTTATGTAGCTATCCTCCACTCACTGCATTTTGTTGGAGAAATAATCCTGCTTTTATTGGGAGACTTTCGGTCACGAGTTCTGTTTTAATACGTTAAAGGCGCGATATAAATACAAGTTGTTGTTGTTGTAATGTGTAAAGTGCTACATTTTAGATGTAGTGAAAAAACCCGAACCTCACATTCTGTTTAACTAGACTCTGCTGAGTACATAGTCTCAGTTTGCCATGAAATAGACTCTGTTTTCTGTAAGTCCTTCCCTGCCTCCAACTCATTGGTTGACACGGTGCAATTCATTGGCTGGCACAGTGGTGTCAATGGACACTGGTTTTTAAATTTGTTCTCAGGATGTGGGCACTGCTGACAAGGCTGCATTCATTGCTCATCCCAACTTACCCTGACGGGTGGTGGTGGGCCTTCTCCTTAAATCACTGCGATCCTTGTGCTTATGGTGCTCTCATGATGGTGTTAGGTAGGGAATTCCAGGATATTAACTCAGCGACAATGAAGAAACGCTGATGTATGTCAAAGCCAGGGTAATGTGTAACTTAGAGGGGAATTTGGAGGCGATGGTGTTCCCACAACATTGCTGCTCTTGTGCTTTTCAGTGATAGAAGTTGCAGGGGGAGGAAGATGTTGCTGAACTAAGCTTGGTGAGTTGCTGCAGTGACTCCTGTACATATCGCATGCTACAGCCATAGAGCACTGTTGGTGGAGAGGGTGAATATTGAGTCCAGTGGCAGAGGTATTGATCAAAGTTCGGTATCGAGCTTCCTGAGTGTTGCGGCTGCACCCATCCAGGTGAGTGGCAATATTCCATCACATTCCTGACTTGAGTCTTGTAGATGGTGGCGAGGCTTTGAGGGGTTAAGAGGTGAACTACTCATCACAGACTATCCAGATTCTGGATGGTCTAGTTAAGCTTTTGGTGGTGGATTCGGCCATAGATGTGCCATTGAAGATCATGGGAAAATGTCTGCGCTTTCTCTTGTTCAAAAAGATCATTACCTGCCACTTATGTGGCACGAATGTTACCTGTCAGCTCAAGCCTGGATGTGATCCAAGTCCAGCTGTAGACTAGCATGGGATTCATCATTATTGGAAAAGTTGTGAAATTGTCAGCACATAGCCCCACTGCTGACTTACTGATGGAGGGAAGGTCATTGATGAAGCAGCTGAAGATGGCTGGGCCTAGGACACTGCCCTGAGGAACTTCTGCAGCAATGATCTGGGGCTGCGATGAATTGGTCTCTGAAAACCACAACCATCTTCCTTTGTGACCGGTATGATTCCTGCCACTGGAGGGTTTTCCCTTTCACCCCCAGTGACTTCAGTGTTGCTAGGGCACCTTAGTGCCATATTTGGCCGAATTCTGCTTTGATGTCAGCAGGATTGCAGAGACTGAGGCCTACACAGGAAAATAAGTGGGAGCTAGATTGGAGGGAGAGGAGACCACTACAATGTCCTCTCGCTCCACTGGGGGAACGTCAGACTATTTCATTTTACATAGGATATACGGCACAGAAACAGGCCATTCGGCCCAATCAGTCCATGCCGGTGTTTATGCTCCACTTGAGCCTCCTCCCATCTTTCCTCATCTAAATCTATCAGCATAACCCTCTATCCCCTTCTCCCTCATATGCTTGTCTAGCCTCCCCTTAAATGCATCTATACTATTCGCTTCAACCACTCCCTGTGGTAGCGAGTTCCACATTCTCACCACTCTTTGGGTAAAGAAGTTTCTTCTGAATTCCCTATTGGATTTCTTGGTGACTATCTTATATTGATGGCCTCTCGTTAAGCTCTTCCCCACAAGTGGAAACATTCTTTCTGTATCCACTCTATCAAAACCTTTCATAATTTTAAAGACCTCTATTAGGTCACCCCTCAGCCTTTTTTCAAGAAAAAAGAGACCCAGCCTGTTCATCCTTTCCTGATATGTATACCCTTGCATTTCTGGTATCATCCTTGTAAATTCTCTGCACCCTCTCCAGTGCCTCTATATCCTTTTTATAATATGGTGACCAGAACTGCACGCAGTACTCTAAGTGTGGTCTAACCAAGGTTCGATACAGGTTTAGCATAACTTCACTACTTTTCAATTCTATCCCTCTAGAAATAAACCCTAGTGCTCGGTTTGCTTTTTTTATGGCCTTGCTAACCTGTGTCGCAACTTTTAGTGATTTGTGTATTTGTACTCCGAGATCCCTTTGTTCCTCTACCCCACCCAGACTTGCACCCTCCAAGTAATAAGTGACCTCCTTATTCTTTCTACCAAAATGTAATACCTCATATTTATTTGTGTTGAACTTCATTTGCCAATTATATGCCCATTCTGCAAGTTTATTAATGTCCTCCTGTAATTTGTTGCAGTCTTCCTCAGTATTGACTGTCCCCCCAATTTGGTGTCATCCGTAAATTTAGAAATTGTGTTTTTGATTCCTAAGTCTAAATTGTTAATATAAATTGTGAACAACAGTGGTCCCAGCACTGATCCTTGTGGAACACCACTACCCACCTTCTGCCACTGTGAATAACTACCCTTTACTCCTACTCTCTGCTTTCTGTCTTGAAGCCAGCTAGTTATCCATTCTGCTACTTGTCCCCTGACTCTGCTTTCTCTGACCTTGTTCATCAGTCTATTATGGGGTACCTTATTGAAGGCCTTTTGAAAATCCAGATAAATTAAATCTACTACATTACCATTGTCTACTCTCTCTGTTACCTCTTCAAAAAATTCAATGTAGTTGGTCAAGCAAGACTTTCCCTTTTGAAATCCATACTGACTATTCATTATTATACTTTTTGGTTTCTAGATGTTCTTCTATTTTCTCCTTTAATAGGGATTCCATTATTTTTCCTACCACTGATGTTAAGCTGACTGGTCTATAATTCCCTGGAATATAAGCATTATGTTAGCTATCTGCCACTTTTCTGGCACTACACCTTTTTCTAACGAATTATTAGATATGTGTATGAACAGGACGTTGCTGGGAAGGCCGGCATTTATTGCCCATCCCTAGTTGTCCTGAGAACGTACTGGTGGGCCTTCTGCTTGAACCGCTGAGAAGCGATTTGATACAACTGAGTGGCTTGCTAGGCCACTTCAGAGGACAGTTAAGAGTCAACCATGTTGGTGTGGGACTGGAGACCCATATAGGCCAGACAAGATAAGGACCATAGATGACTTTCCCTGAAGGACATTGGCTGCCACGTTTCCTACATTACAACAGTAACTACACTTCAAAAAGTACTTAATTGGCTGTAAAGCGCTTTGGGACGTCCAGTGGTCATGAAGGATGTTCTGAGGAAGGATGTTCTTGCCATGGAAGGAGTTCAGCGAAGATTCACCAGGCTGATACCTGGGATGGCAGGAATGACGTATGAGGAGAGATTGGGTCGATTGGGCTTGTACTCGCTGGAGTTTAGAAGAATGAGAGGGGATCTCATTGAAACTTATAAAATTCTGACAGGACTGGACAGACTAGATGCAGGAAGGATGTTCCCAATGGTCAGGGAGTCCAGAACCAGGGGTTACAGTCTAAGGATAAGGGGTAAGCCATTTAGGACAGAAATGAGGAGGAATTTCTTCACCCAGAGAGTGGTGAACCTGTGGAATTCTCTACCACAGAAGGCAGTAGAGGCCAATTCATTAAATATATTCAAGAGGAGTTGGATGTATTTCTTAAGGCTAAAGGGATCAAGGGATATGGGGAGAAGGCAGGGACAGGGTACTGAATTTGGATGATCAGCCATGATTGCATTGAATGGCGGAGCAGGCTTGAGGGGCCGAATGGCCTACTCCTGCTCCTATCTTCTATGTTTCTATGTTTCTATGAAAGGTGCTGTATAAATGCAAGTCTTTCTTTTCTTTTAGTCCACCAGTTGGGTTTTTATGATAATCTGATAGTTTCACGGCCACATTTACTGATACCTGCTCTTTTTATTTTCAGATTTTCTTTTATACTGAATTCAAATTCTCAAACTGCCACGGTGGAATTTGAACTCACGTTCTTTTGATCACTAGTCTAGTAACATGACCGCTACGCTACCTTACCCCTACCGCAGCTTCCTTAAGTCTACCACCATCTTCAACAGGGTAGTCCCAGGAAGCAGCAGTAACTGGGGAGAATGCCAGGAAAATCCACCAGGGAACTAGGTCCTGTGCAACTGCTGCCATTTGTACGATGAGGGCGGGTGGGGAAGGGGCAGCCAGCAGCGGTTCCAATGGAAGGAAATAGTGAGTTGGGACAATGAGGCAGCAGTAGGCCTCATTCTCTGCTGCTATCGTGCCCCATTTCGGGCAGAATCGTGGATGAGGATCCAGCCCGTATTGTCTGTTTCTTGGGCTGTTGTGTCTCAAGCAGACTGGGTTATTATCTTCAAGTGAAATAACAAGCAGTCGCAACTCATACTTTACTTGGACATTGCTAGATACCCTGAGGGTATAATGAAAAAGACAGTTTAAAAAAAGATACGCCATGAACAAAACGTCACATTTTGTCACAGGAAACTTTTGAGATTCCTGGAAGCCTTGATACACTACATCATGGTGCTCCCATTGTTAAGTTGGGACGTCACTTCCTGAAAAAAGGTCAAGGAGGTTGGTCGGCATAGATTTTTCCTTCTGAAACCATAATGCCTGCCATTTACTAGGTTACTTCCACACTGATAGTCTTCTAGTTTGTTCCTGATGTTTCCTATATTTTATTGATTACAAAACTAATAGGTCTACGTAGATTAATAAAGAAAGACTTGCATTTATATTGTGCCTTTCACGACCACCAGACGTCCCAAAGCACTTTACAGCCAATTAAGTACTTTTTGAAGTGTAGTCACTGTTGTAATGTAGGAAACGCGGCAGCCAATTTGTGCACAGCAAGCTCCCACAAACAGCAATGTGATAATGACCAGATAATCTGTCTTAGTGATGTTGGTTGAGGGATAAATATTGGCCAGGACACCGGGGATAACTCCCCTGCTCTTCTTCAAAATAGTGCCATGGGATCTTTTATGTCCATCTGAGAGAGCAGACGTTGGCCTCGGTTTAACACCTCATCCGAAAGACGGCACCTCCGACATTGCAGCACTCCCTCAGTGGGCCTATAGTTACACTAATTTGTGTTTTTGCCTATTTAAGAAGTTTGCTGCTACACTGCCTTGTTTCCGTTTCCATGGAGACTTCCTCTGTATACATTGACTTCCTCATGATGTCTGCCAGCCCTTTGTTGCTCATATCTCTGATCCCACTTAGCATCCTCAGCATTATACCATCCATCCATGGGGAGTTGTTGGTTTTGAGCATGACTAGGACCTTGATGCAAGTGTTTTTGACATTGGCAGGTTTACTTGTGAGAGAACTTTCTGAGTTTAGACTGCTGGAGGGGAAGGGGGAGGGGGGAGTTGGGGGAGGGGGCTTGCTTACCGACCGTACATATTGGAAAATCACAACTGCCCATAATTTCCAACCAATGAGTACAATATTTGCAATTTAATAACTGTCTGGGACTTACACATAAATTTGAAAGATTAAAAAAATTACTGCATCTGTTGATGTTTTAAGTCCAATTTATGGTTTAACAATCCATAATTGTCTAACAGGTCGGATATTTGGAACGGCTCTTACAGTTTAACTGTCCTCTCGCTAACACATGTGAACCTGAGTAAAAAGCTTATATATGTGTTCAATCCCCATTCCTGGATATGAGCATATAATCCAGGCATTCAATAAGGTGTCTCACTTGTGACAAAAATAGAGTCATACGGTATAAAAGGCTAGAAATGTGGGTCACTGCTGGGTTCATGTTTATTCTCAATATATATAGATGACTTGGATGGGCATAGAAGCCACAATATCAAAAAAGAAAGACTTGCATTTATATAGCGCCTTTCACGACCTCAGGACGTCCCAAAGCGCTTTACAGCCAATGAAGTATTTTTGAAGTGAAGTCACTGTTGACATGTAGGAAAAGTTGCTGATGACACAAAAGTAGGCTTTTTGGTAAATGGCAAAGAGGACTGTAAAAGATTTCACAAGGACCTAAATAAGTTAGCACAATGGGCAGATTTTAAAGTAGAGAAATGTAAGGTAATGCATTTTGGGAGGAAAACAAGGAATGGGTATATACGCTCAATAGAAAGATGCTGAAGGGTGTAAAGGAACAAAAAGACCTAGGAACACAATGATAATTATTTGGGTATAAGGTAGATGAAGGCCAATAGCATTTTGGGTTTTAGAAATAGAGATATTAGATACAAGAGCAAAGCGGTTATATTAAATTCGCAATAGGCTACAGTAAGAGTACTTTGTGTAATTTAGGGCATTCCAGATTAAAAGGACATTAAAGCCGCAGGGGACATACAACATAGATTCAGGGATGGGAAACTAAAGTTATGAAGAGAGACTTGGAATAAGTGACCATAACATGGTTGAATTCCATATTCAATTAGAGGGTGAGAAGGTTGGATCTCAAACAAGCGTGCTAAGCTTGAATAAAGGAGACTATGAAGGTATGAGAGCGGAATTGAGTAGAGTGGATTGGGAAAATAGATTAAAGGGTAAGACGATACATGATCAGTGGTGTACATTCAAGGAGTTATTTTACAACTTCCAAAAAAAATATATTCCACTGAGAAGAAAAGGGTGTAAAAGAAAAGACAGCCACCCGTGGCTAAGTAAAGAAATTAAGGATAGTATTCGACTAAAAACAAGGGCATATAAGGTAGCCAAATCTAGTGGGAGGATAGAGGATTGGGAAAACTTTAAAAGACAGCAAAAAATAACAAAAAGATTGATTAAGAAAGGGAAGATAGATTATGAAAGTAAATTAGCAAAAAATATAAAAACAGATAGTAAGAGTTTTTATAGTTATATAAAAAGAAAAAGGGTGGCTAAAGTAAATGTTGGTCCCTTAGAGGATGAGACCGGGAAATTAATGGTGGGAAATATGGAGATGGCAAAAACACTGAATGAATATTTTGTATCAGTCTTTACAGTAGAAGACACTAAGAATATCCCAACACTGGACAAACAGGGGGCTAAAGGGGGGGAGGAGCTAAACACGATCAAAATCACTAAGGAAGTGGTACTCGGTAAAATAATGGGACTCAAGGCGGATAAATCACCTGGACCTGATGGCTTACATCCTAGGGTCTTGAGGGAAGTGGCGGTAGGGATTGTGGATGCATTGGTAATAATTTTCCAAAACTCCCTGGACTCAGCAAAGGTCCCGGCAGACTGGAAAACTGCTAATGTAACACCCTTATTTAAAAAGGGCAGTAGACAGAAGGCTGGAAACTATAGACCGGTTAGCCTAACATCTGTGGTAGGTAAAATTTTGGAGTCCATTATTAAGGAGACAGTAACAGGACATTTGGATAATCATAATTTAATAGGACAAAGTCAGCATGGTTTTATGAAGGGGAAGTCATGTTTGACAAATTTGCTGGAGTTCTTTGAGGAAGTAACGTATAGGGTGGATAAAGGGGAACCAGTAGACGTAGTGTATTTAGACTTCCAAAAGGCATTTGACAAGGTGCCACACAAAAGATTATTGCTTAAGATAAAAAATCACGGGATTGGGGGTAATATTCTGGCATGGATAGAGGATTGGCTATCTAACAGAAGGCAGAGAGTTGGGATAAATGGTTCATTCTCAGACTGGCAATCAGTAACTAGTGGTGTTCCGCAGGGGTCAGTGCTGGGTCCCCAACTCTTTACAATCTATATTAACGATTTGGAGGAGGGGACCGAGTGTAACATATCAAAGTTTGCAGATGATACTAAGATGGGAGGGAAAGTAGTGAGTGAGGAGGACATAAAAAAACCTGCAAGGGGACATCGACAGGCTAAGTAAGTGGGCAGAGATTTGGCAGATGGAATACAATACTGGAAAGTGTGAGGTTATGCACTTTGGCAGGAAAAATCATAGAGCAAGTTATTATCTTAATGGCAAGAAACTGGAAAGTACTGAAGTACAAAGGGATCTGGGGGTCCTGGTGCACGAAACTCAAAAGGTTAGTATGCAGGTGCAGCAAGTGATTAAGAAGGCCAATGGAATGTTGGCTTTCATTGCTAGGGGGATAGAATATAAAAATAGGGAGGTATTGCTTCAGTTGTACAAGGTATTGGTGAGGCCGCACCTGGAATACTGCGTACAGTTTTGGTGTACATACTTAAGAAAGGACATACTTGCTCTCGAGTCAGTACAAAGAAGGTTCACTCGGTTAATCCCGGGGATGAGGGGATGGACATATGAGGAGAGGTTGAGTAGATTGGGACTCTACTCATTGGAGTTCAGAAGAATGAGAGGCGATCTTATTGAAACATATAAGATTGTGAAGGGGTCGGATCAGGTGGATGCGGGGAAGATGTTCCCGATGATGGGTGAAACTAGAACTAGGGGGCATAGTCTTAGAATAAGGGGCTGCTCTTTCAAAACTGAGATGAGGAGGAACTACTTCACTCAGAGGGTGGTAGGTCCATGGAATATGCTGCCCCAAAAAGCTGTAAAAGCTACATCATTACATAAATTTAAAACAGAAATAGACAGTTTCCTAGAAGTAAAGGGAATTAAGGGTTACGGGGAGCGGGCAGGAATTTGGACATGAGTCTAGGTTCGGATCGGTCATGGCCCTGTGGGTAGCGGAGCGGGCCCAGGGGCCGTGTAGCCTGATCCTGCTCCTATTTCGTGTGTCTAATTCTGTTAGATTCAGGAGATGGTTCTGTGATAGTGGATTGGCGGTTAGGATCAGATCAGCCATGACCTTATTGAATGGCGAAGCAGGCTCGAGGGGCCGATTGGCCTACACCTGCTCCTATTTCTTATGTTCTTATGTTCTTATGTTCTTATGACTTGAGATACTGGGACTATTTTCACTGGAGCACACAAAGAAGAGGTTTAATGGAGATTTTAAAATTGTTTTAGCAGGATGATTAGGGAAAGACTACTTCCTCTGGGTGACGGAATCAGTAATAAGAGGTCATCAATTAAAAATTGACACTAAGAGAGTGAAGTGTGAGGCTCGGAGAAATTTCAGTATGAAGAGAATTGCTGGAGTTTCGGAATGCTTTTCCACAGGGAACAGTTGAGGCAGAAACCATTGCATCTTTTAAGGGAAAAGTAGATAAACATTTAAAGCAGAGGTAAGATACAGAGCGATTGGTATTGGGATTATTCCCCTTGAGCCTGCTCCGCCATTCAATAAGATCATGGCTGATCTGATCTTGGCTTCAACTCCACTTTCCTGCCTGTTCCCCATAACCATTGACTCCCCTGTAGCTCAAATATCTGTCTATCTCCGCCTTGAATATATTCACTGACCCAGCCTCCACAGCTCTCTGGGGTAGAGAATTCCAAAGATTCACGACCCTCTGAGAGAAGAAATTCCTCCTCATCTCCGTCTTAAATGGGCGACCACTTATTCTGAAACTATGCCCCCTAGTTCTAGATTTCCCCACGAGGGGAAACATCCTCTCAGCATCTACCCTGTCAAGCCCCCCTCAAGTTCCTTTGGCACACGAACACCCTTGGAAGGGGCTGGTGCCCAGAAGTGGGGGCGGAAGGTCTACTACTGCCGCAGACCTGGGAGGCCTGCAGCAATGGCAGTGGCTGCCAACTTAGGGCACTCTGGCTGCTGTCCACAAATAGCAGCCAGAAGACCTCTAACTCTCATTGTTGCATCTGAAAAATGAAAATAAAAACAACCTTTCTGGAGACGGGGGAGGTTGGCTGCCCCTTCTCAGATCCTCCAATCTGAGGCGCTGGGTGTCCACTCATCAAGGGCGCTGCTGCATTTGGGCTTCTGGCAGGTGGAAACCCAGGAAATTAACTCATTACCATAATGTTTACGTTCTTCCGCCTAGTCCGGGTTGGAGACACTTCGTAGACCCTTGGGGAAACTCCTGGAAGTGTGTGGGGAATGCAAAGGAGGCAGAGGCTTGTGTTACGGGTCTCCGTCCCTTGTTGCTCTGCTTTGCACCCGGGAAATAGTTGCATCTGGGGTGTAGAAGCAGACTCACAATCCCAGTTTGCGTGGAACAGTCTCAGGTCAAATTCAACATTACTGCATCAGTTGTGAATACGTTAACGTGAAAGTGGATTTCACTCACTGCGGCAACATGTCATTCGAATAATACAGAACTGATTGTACCCTTTTTCTGTCACCCTAATGGACAATAATTGAGGAGGATCAATCATCTAAATTATAGCCTGATACAACCCTCACATCAATAGCAACTCAAACTGGAATCTCTACGTACTTAGTCACCTACAGGTTCATCTTTTGTATTCTGTTCAATAGGTTCGTTTTCAAACATTAAGAAGCTTATTTTGTTTTAAAGGTGTGCAGTATTGCGGACTGTTTGCATATGTTAATCAAGCTGTCCTGGGTATAAATTTTGGATCATCCAGAAATTCTGCGATCAAAAGCATTACATTTGAAATTTCGACAGAATGGGCCAGGCAGTTGGAAACGTGACAAGTCACATTGTACTGGATGTCACTTTTAACAGATAGGGGGTAACAGTTCCCCCTGTGACTACGTGTAGCGACATAGCGAATGCCCTCATGAAGACTTCCTGTATTTTGGTACTTCTAGTGAAATCTGAAGAAGCTCATTTACAATTTCACTAGAAACACTGGTCGGATGAAATCGTGCTTCCAGAGGAATTCTCGCACCGTGCTTGGATAGAATGGTAGAGGTCATTTTCTGCCTTTACTCTCACTTGTGGGGAGCCTCACACACCACAAGTGCAGATGGGAAACCTGGGTATGTGCTGTGCATGATTTGCCAACTGTTTAATTAATGGTTGAAAAATAAAATCGCACGCACGCCCTGCACTTCCAGTATTGGGAGAGGTTCGCCACTGAGATTGTGATTTCTGAAAATCAGACAGGTTTTATATTGGGCGGGCAATCTGCCCCGCCACATTACCGCCCTTGAGGTGAAGACGAAAATTGCCCCATTGTTTCTGATTTTTTAAACCTATATCTTCATATAGTATTTAAGAGTATGATTGTGCTACAGATATTTGAGACCAATGTCTGCTTAGAACAACCCTGTGCAGGTGCACCCAAACTTACACCACCAGCTCCACATTAATCTCACAGGCCAGGGAACAGGAAAGACTGAACAGGCTGGGGCTCTTTTCTCTAGAAAAGAGAAGGCTGAGGGGTGAGCTAATAGAGGCCTTTTAAAATCATGAAGGGGTTTGATAGGGTAGACATAGAGAAGGTGTTCCAATTTGTGAGGGAGTCCAAAACTAGGGGTTATAAATATAAGATAGCCACTAATAAAAACAATGAGGAATTCTGGAGAAACTTCTTTACCCAGAAAATGGTGAAATGGGCAGATGCATGGTAGATGAAATTTAATGCAGAGAAGTGTGAAGTGATGCATTTTGGAAGAAAAAATGCAGAGAGGCAGTATAAACTAAATGGTACAATTTTAACGGGGGTACAAAACAGAGACCTGGGGGTTCACATATACAAATCTTTGAAGGTGGCAGGACAAGTTTATAAAGCTGTTAAAAAAGCATACGGGATCCTTGGCTTTATAGAGGCATCGAGTACAAGAGCAAGGAAGTGATGGTACACCTCTATAAATCACTGGTTAGACCTCAGCGAGTGTATTGTGTCCAATTCTGGGCACCACACTTTAGAAAGGACTTGGAGAGGGTGCAAAGGAGATTTACCAGAATGGTACCAGGGATGAGGGAATTCTATTGTGTGGAGAGATGAGAGAATCTGGGGTTGTTCTCCTTAGAGAAAAGAAGATTAAGGGGCGATTTAATACAGGTATTCAAAATGATGAGGGTTTTGATAGAGTAAATGAGAAACTGTTTCCACCAGCAGGAGGGTCGGTAACCAGAGGACACAGATTTAAGATAATTGTCAGAAAAGCCAGGGGGTAGATGAGAAGAAAACTTTTTACTCAGCGAGCTGTTGTGATCTGGAACGCACTGCCTGAAAGGGTGGTGGAAGCAGATTCAATAGTAACTTTCAAAAGGGAAATGGAGATATACTTGAAAAGGAAAAGTTTGCTGGCCTTCGGGGAAAGAGCAGGGGGAATGGGACTAACCGGATAGCTCTTTCAAAGAGCCGGCATAAGCATGATGGGCCAAATGGCCTCCTTCTGTGCTGTACTGTGGAACTTGTTACATAAATGTTATGGTTCCGATGATTAGCATAAATGCATTTAATGGGAAGCTCGATAAGTATATGAAGGAGAAAGGAATGGAATGATATACTGATAGTTAGATGAAGTAGGGTGGGAGGGGGCTTGTGTGGAGCATAAACATCGTCATAGACCAGTTGGACCGAATGGCCTGTTTCTGTGCTGTAAGTTCTATGTAATCCTAAGTAACTCGGAGCTCAGTTTACTGGCATTCAGAAGAAGGTAAATTTTAATTTTAACTGTGAGCTGACAGGACAATGGGCTCTTAGTCAACGGCAAGAGATTTAAAAAGTTTAAGACGATCCCAGGGTGTGCCTGCATCCACCGTTGGACTGCTTGGGAACATCGTAACCTTGGCTTCACATCAGCTGCAGTTATTAAGCTGAAGTAACCTCCTACAAGTGGTCTCAGACTGCATTCCCAAATTTGATCCACATCAATTTAGGTAGGATTTTTCTCTGCTATCGCAGTGAGATGGGATATCAGCAGAAGACAGGGCTAACTTGGGCAATGAGGACCTTGATTTCCCTCCAGGACATCCGCCAGCCACCCCTTCTCCATCTCACTGTAGGTAAATATCAGCCAGGAGAGGAGGATCCAGATTCCTGGCCATTTTCTCCTTACCAGCACTGTGTCTGCCCACCCCAGGGACTCAGTGGGTGGTACTCGGTCTCAGCCTTTTGGGGGGGGATCCTGCTGCAGAACCGGCAGAATGCTCCCACTCGGTGGCAGGGATGTCGCCGTGAGCCCACCTTGCATACCGGATGAGCCTCAATCCAGGAGCATGGGGTCACAGCAGTGGCAAAGTCCTGTCCCACCACGACTCCACTGGGAACAGGAGAATCCAGGCCTTTATGTCTGCCAAGCCAATAGTGCTTCACATCGAAGCAAAATGTAATGTCTGTTATCTTTTCGTTCATTTGGCTTTGTATCATTAACATGCTTATATAACATTTCTATTTTAACATGCTTATTGTAATATTTGCATAGCATATTTTTAGGAATTTTGCCAGTGCACAATTCAAAAAACAAATCTAAATTGCTAATTCTTTCCTGCTGTCAGAGTGCGTTCTTTTCTTAAACAAACCCCAGTGTATGTCAAACCATCTGTCTTCATTAAAGTGAACGTACACACACATTTCCAATATTGAATTTTTCCAACAATTTTTTTCCGCTCCCTTTTCTTCAAATGCTTGGAGCCGCCATGTACTGGTGTCATGCTTAATTAATGCCCTTAGACTGGTGTGGGGAGTTGAACCCTCAATGGGGAATATGAAGAAGGATTCCACCTATGGACATTAATTTAATATGACAGGATTGGCAGCTTGGTTCGCCTCACACCTCATATTTGCAACACGACTGTTATCTTCATTGTTCTGGTACTATTTGACCTCTTTTGCAATTAGATTGTTTTAAAAAAAAAGACTTGTATTGAAGTAAATGGCCTCCGAGTGAAAAGAAGTGTCCCAGTGAGGCAAAGGGTTGAAGTACTATAGCATCTCTAAGCATTATAATTTCTTAAAACCAGACTGAAAAGTTTAGCTGTTTGGGAAAGGATTATTTAACAATTCATAGAAGCTACTGAGAAGGTTGCTCGCCTCAGCAAACCAGCTGTTGGCTTTGCTGAAATTCAGCCATTTCTACAGCAGCAAGGCTGCCATTTTGCTTTATGTTGCTCACCGTCTAAATATAAAAAAACAACGCGGGTGAAATGGAAGCCAGTGAAAGCCCTGTTTGGATTCTAAGTGCCATCAAAGGTCATATGAACTATGCTGAGAAGACATTAAAAAGGAGATAGACGAGTCTCTATCTTCTCTTATGGATCCAAGGAATGAACTGCCCTGATTTCATGCAACCAAGTTGCAAAGCACTGGTTTAAGAGCAAAGATCAAAGATACTTGAATCAAAGTACCTCAAGTGTATTGATCAATATATTCCCCAAGCTCTGAAGGAAGAGCTCTACTGAGAAGCAGCTCAGCTTCAGTTAATAGATGTATTGATAGGCACAAGATGTCACTATTGTGCTTACTGCTAAGAGAACATACCTATTGAAATTTTAATGCCCTTAATGTTTTGCTTCTGTAGATGGTGCATGTCTAATCAGTCAAAGACTTGGTCTTGAAGCATAAATCACAGCACATCATGGAAAAAGATGCTAGAGGGTGTGTTAAATAAAAAAGGTTATAAATCTATCTGGCATTGTGTCTTTTGCTATAGACTAGGTGCTATTAGTGCAGAAGCATACATTTTAGTTTGATTTCCACAAAAGGAATATCACATCACCATAGAATGAAGACCATTGTAAATTATACCTTAGGAGGCTTATTTAACGAAAAGAACCTGGAGTTGCAATGCACAAAGTAGTCACATATTGACTACTTTGATCTTGTTTTAATATAGCTCATTTTAAACTATTGAAGGTCACAGATTGACAGGAAAATTGATTAATCAGGTAAAGACTGTCGTAATTCAACCAATCAGCACCTCTGAATGGGCATGGTCACTCTGTAGCAGCTGAAAACATAGCTGTCGGTTTTCTCGTGAATTGTGAAAATTGCTATGATTTTCCCGAAGCCACTGGGTATTGTGAAATCCTGCAGTAGTTAGCAGCTGCCTAGGTAGTTATCCTCGTAATTGGTTTTAAAGCAGTGACTGGCAGATTGTGGTGACTGGTTTGGTTGTACTTTGTCATCATATTCACACACCAGCCCCCTTCCATTTTATATCAGCTGCTTAAACTAAGAGGTTTAATGCCTTCCTTAAAATAATGCTGGTGTGGCGGAGCCACCAAAGGACGCAGAGCGGTTGTACATAATTCCTTTAATAGCGATGTAGTTACTGTCTGTACCTGTACCTTTAATTACACTGTTTGACTGTACAATGCCAGTTACCTTTACAGCACGTGATGACGTCATGCCGTTAGTCACGTGATGCCCCAACGGCGGGAAGAACGTCATGACGTCACTCTCCTGATCAGGGGATCTGCCCTCGTGGAGTCCTCAGAGAGAATAGACCTGTTATTGATGTGGCCTAGCAGTTTCCAGTTTGAACTCGTTTGTTATCATTAAAGTTCATTAATTTAATTATCTGAGTCGAACTCAGTCTTTTGATAGGAACCTCCGTTTCTACACTGGCAGACATTTAGTGAGGATGCCAAAAGAGCATTTAAAAGAACACAGCATGGAATCTGTTGGGTAGAAATTTGGATGCGCCCAGTTTTGGGTGCATGGGGCATGCCGGGAGGGGGTGGGAAACAGGATCCAAACCCTGTGGCCGAATAGTGAGGCACGGAGAGCAAAGGGCAGCTCACCTGGCGAAGTGTCGCTGAAGATCGGGCCACTGCGACACAAGCAGCAGCACCCAGGTAAGTGAGTAAAGGGGATGGGGGAGGTGTGGGGGTGGAGGGAAGGAATCGTTGATGGGGGTGGGCAGGAGAGATTGGCAGGCGGGGGAGATGAGAAATTGGGCCTCGGACCAGGGTGAGGGGGAGCACGATCGGTGGCTTCACATTCAGGTAAGTATGGGGGCCTTCCTGCCAATTAGCGGCGTGTTGTGCCGTGCGAGTTGAGCAGGAGGCGATTGAAACGCTGGGACGATTGTAAATCTAAAACGGGTCCTGCAAGAAGTGCAAGACCCTAATTTACATAACTTATCTTTCAGTTTCAATGTTGCCGGTCTCCGCTCCTGTCGTCAGGGCAACCCCCTTTCTAAATATGGTGGCGGTGGGGGGGTGCGGACATCCGGCCGCAAATATGCGCGTGCTTTGTGCCCGCCATACTGGGGGCTTAGTAGGTCAGTTAGCGCCCGAAAAACGGGCATTGCACGCCCAAATTTATAAGGCCAATAACTCTAAAATCTATTTCTGCAATTTTCTCTTCTTCTCCTAGAGGCTCTGACTTACTCTGGGGTATAATTCCATGGATGACCTTCCTCTGAACACAGGCGTTATCCTATTTATTTTAAATGTGTTAATGTCGGCATTAAAAATGGCAGAGAAAGGAAATAGTTTAAGCATTCACCCGCTAATAAGTGTAACAGTAATTTCTTGACTATGGCCATGAAAATCAATGTGGGGTTACCCAACTACAGTTACCACCACTGACCCCACTGAAACTCGCTGGGTCAGGGGAAGGGGCCACTCGATGGCAGTTTAGGGGTGCATCTGGGACAACCTCCCCACTTCTTGCTGAGGAGGCTGGAAATGCTGACTGCTCTTCCCCCTGCCCAGAAACAGGATGAGGCTGCCCTCAGAGGCATCCCTGTGCCATATATGTATATGTATAATTTTCAGCCCTCTTATCTTCAATGCCGATATATCGAGTCTATAAGGTTTATTTTGGAAATAAGGATGCTATAGATACACTTTAAAGACATTTATACTTCAATATAAATATCAAAAGCATATTTCACGTTCAGAAACTTCCATTCATTACAGCAGATTTTTTTACGCCTCTGTGAAGCGCCTTGGGATGTTTTTTTCTACATTAAAGGTGTTGTATAATTGCAAGTTGTTGTTGTGGATAGCTCCTTTTAATTCAGCACTAAAAGATAAAATCCACAGCATAACTCGATTATGGTTATGCTGAAGGTATTTTTTTTAACGTCAATGCTTCTCATTAGCTTCACATATCATGACAAAAAATAGTTTTTCCCACAATAAACAATCTTGGGCGATCTATACAATTTTACACCGACCAGTTCAGTTTATTGATTGGCATTTAAGCCGTGAAGCCAGTCTGTTTCAGTTCGGTCCAATTTTTTAAAAAACAGTCTTTGACCTCATTCCCACTGCCCTTTTGCGCACGATTACTTTTTTTTTTCATTTCTTCTTGCCGCACTGGGACAGCCTGAACTTGGGGGGGCGGGATTACGCTCATCCAATTTTTCAAATGCAATGCACCATCCCCAGGACAATTCCGAGTCTTTCTTTCCGGCGTCAGGCAGCTCAGATGTGGCGCTCCCACCACGAGTTGGATTAAAAGGGAAGGAGACTGTAGGGGGAAGTACTTTCGATATCAAAATCCTTTCCCCCTTCATAGATGAGCCACAGCGCTTGATTCAAACAGTCTTTCGCTTTGAAGAGTAATCCTCCTCTAAAGAGCAGCTCCGTGGAGCTCAGTTGAATAGTGTTTGGTGGAAACAGGCACGCTCCTCTGGCACTGCGCAAGGGGGAGCCCCATGGAGCTAGTCTATTAGGAGAAATTTAGTGGCTACAGATTGACTGCTTCTCTTATTTTTAAAGTAATCTCTGCTAGTTTGAGTTTTGGCAGGAATTGCTTTAAAATTAAAATTAAAGTTTTTCAACCTGTCTGTTACCATAGAATCGATTTGGAACTGAATGGGTTCTAGGTTGCATAGTATTTACACCACAGAAACAGGCCACTTGGCCCAACAGCTCCGTGATGGTGTTTGTGCTCCACACGAGCCTCCTCCCACTCCCTCTTCATCTTGCCCCATCAACATCTCCTTCACTTCCTTTCTCTCTCATGTACTTATCTAGCTTTTAGGTTACGCATGTTTGAGTTTGAGCAGGATAGTGCCAAAATCGCTCCAGTCGGCGAGGTACCCCCGTGCCCGCTCTCACCCCGTATACCTGTGCCAACTCTACACCGGGTCTGCCCCTACAAGGCCAACCTAGAAACTTCGCCCCATGTCCATGACCAGCATGTCCGGAATCCAGATGAATTCGTGGCCATTCCGGTGCAATCCCAGGAAAGTTGTGGCGGGGGGTCTGCCGGAGCAACCACAGAATTTCAATGCCAATATATCAAGTCTATAAGGTTTATTATGGAAGTAAGGATTCAGTTCCAAATCAATTCTATGGTAACAGACAGGTTGAAAAAACTTTATTCCTGCCAAACTCAAACTAGCAGAGATTACTTTAAAAATAAAAGAAACAATCAATCTGTACCCATTAAATTTCTCCTAATGGACTAGCTCCATACATCCTGGCACTATAAACACCTGGAACGATTATGGTAGAAAAAACATCCCAAGGCACTTCACAGAGGCGTAAAAAAATCTGCTGTAATGAATGGAAGTTTCTGAACGTGAAATATGCTTTAGATATTATATTGAAGTATAAATATCCTTAAAGTGGATCTTTCTGGTCTGACATCAACAAAATATACCTTCTTCCACCACATTCAGGCCTGCTGGGCTCCATACAGGAACCTACTGCAGGAGCCATCCAGGTAGTACAATGTGAGAAGCAAATGTCATGGGACATACAAGCAAGAGCTTTACACAATAGGCAGGGAATTCCAGAGCTTGGGGCCTGGGCAACAGAAGGCATGGCCACCAATGCTTGAGCGATTATAATCAGGGATGCTCAAGACGGCAGAATTAGAGGAGCGCAGATATCACAGGGGGTTTGTGGGGCTGAAGGAGATTACAGAGATAGGGAGGGGCGAGGACATGGAGGGATTTGAAAACAAGGATGAGAATTTTAAAATCGAGGCGCTGCTTAACCAGGAGCCAATGGAGGTCGGCGAGCACAGGGGTGATGGGCGAACGGGACTTGGTGTGAGTTAGGACACGGGCAGCCGAGTTTTGGCTGACCTCAAGTTCACGTAGGGTAGAATCCCAGAATCCTACGTAATTCTGTTTATTTGATTCAGGAAGACAAGGTAGCCTTCCAGCTTGTAGGCTTCCAATTTAAAAAAATTGACTTGAGCTGTGTACGGCTCTCAGAGTTTCACATATTGGAGCGGCTGTCAAGCACGAGCAACACAATTTTTTTGCAGAGAGTAAATGCACATTCAATTTTAAAAAAAGCATGTTTTGAGCTAAACGTTAGTTCCTGAAAGAGGGGTTATGACAGCTATTGCATCTAAGTTGACAGCACTTAGCTTTCAGACTCCCCTTGGTTTTGAGTTCTTTTTTTCCCAGACAGTGTAGTCAGTTACTGTCAGCAATTGTTCCTGTCATCAAGAATAGAAGGGCAAGTGCTAATGTTTTCAGGGAATCAGCCAAGGTGATCATTCCTGCCAAAAAGGACATTTACATTGAACTAAACCTGTCAATAACAGGGAGCCCATTAGGAAAACTACATTACAATATTGTAGCGTTCAAATAACGTAGTGTTATTATTTTAACCTGGTTGCTGTAATGTTATGCAATGTCAAATTTTATCCCATTGATGGTTCTGAAAAGGATTTGCCTTTTTATTTGTTGTCTGTGAATTATGCTCTTCAAGTACTTGTGTAAATAATAATGAAACCACGAGGCTCAGAGAAGATAGGAATGTACAGAACTTGAAAAGGCAATTGCAGCTCATCTGGCCAATCTTAAAGTTCAGAAAGTTCCATATTATATCCTGCAGCATAGATTTTCTGATTGGTGTTATTTTTTTTTATTCGTTCATGGGATCTGGGTGTTGCTTGCAAGGCCAGTATTTATTGCCCATCCCTAATTGCCCTTGAGAAGGTAGTGGTGAGCCGCCTTCTTGAACCGCTGCACTCTGTGTGGTGAAGGTGCTCCCACAGTGCTGTTAGGGAGGGAGTTCTAGGATTTTGACCCAGCGACGATGAAGGAATGGCGATATACTTCCGAGTCAGGATGGTGTGTGACTTGGAGGGGAACTTGGAGGTGGTGGCGTTCTCATGCGCCTGCTGCCCTTGTCCATCCAGGTGGAAGGGGTCGTGGGTTTGGGAGGTGCTGCCGAAGAAGCCTTGGCGAGTTGCGGCAGTGCATCTTGTAGATGGTACACACTGCAGCCACAGTACGCCGGTGGTGGAGGGAGTGAATGTTTAAGGTGGTGGATGAGGTGCCAATCAAGCGGGCTGCTTTGTCCTGGATGATGTCGAGCTTCTTGAGTGTTGTTGGAGCTGCACTCATCCAGGCAAGTGTAGAGTATTCCATCACACTCCTTACTTGTGCCTTGCAGATGGTGGAAAGGCTTTGGGGAGTCAGGAGGTGAGACACTCGCCGCAGAATACCTAGCCTCTGACCTGCTCTTGTTGCCACGGTATTTATGTGGCTGGTGCAGTTAAGTTTCTGGTCAATGGTGACCCCCAGGATGTTGATGGTGGGGGATTTGGCGATGGTAATGCCGTTGAATGTCAGGGGGCGGTGGTTAGACTCTCGCTTATTGGAGATAGTCATTGCCTGACACTTGTGTGACACGAATGTTATCTGCCGCTTATCAGCCCAAGCCTGAATGTCGTTCAGGTCTTGTTGCATGCGGGCATGGACTGCTTCATTATCCAAGGAAATACTCCAATTTCGGGTTGCCAACTCTGGTTGGAGGTATTCCAGGAAGGTTCATTATATGACCTTCCACCTCCAACTGCCCCACCCCCATGCTCCTGCCATTGGTCAACTGACACATCCATATTCGGGAGGCACCGCCTTATCGAGCTAATTGGAAAGGGATCAGTCTCTTCGATACCCGATTGCCCGATTCCTGACTGTCAGTGAAACAGCCTTTTCCCAATCTCCAATATTTTTAGAACTAATAAACAAAGGTCTTCAAAGAAAACAAAAAAAAAAATGTAACGCCCGTATGATTTTTCTCCTGGGCTGCTCACTGCAGCGTCCTGGAGATTAAGCTTTAATTCCAGGAGACTGCAGCACAATCCTGGAGGGTTGGCAATCCTAGAATTGAAATTAGAATTGGTGTGGAATAATGAACTGCTTTTTTCTTATTTCCAGACCCTCTAAAATCTTCCTGTCAAAGAAGATCAAAGTAATACAAGAGAAGTATAATTGCTATAATTTGCTTATTCCCATCAGGGGTCCATCTAGTGTTCAGATATTAATAGGCAGGTGCCATACTTTTACCCCCTCATAACTACAAGGTGAAAATAATTATCTCCAAGAATGAGCCTGGTTAACAGCTGAAAAAAACATTCAGTAAAGAAATTCAGAAGTGATATCTTACACTAACGTGATGAAAAATAACCATAGCACCTCTCCAGGTAGTACGCAGGAAAGAAATCATAGTGAAAACCAATACACTCATAGCTATCTACAAGTGCAAATGATTTGGAGATTTTCTTGTCTTTTGATGAGGATATCTTCAAGTAGGATTGATGATGGGTAAGTTGGGACTGATAACAGGAACAATAGATGGTAACTTCTCAATACTGTCGGGTTTCACAATCTTCTTCAGAGACCACCCTCGAGACTTCACACCAGAGTCAGGAACATGAACACCGTCTCCAGGTTTGTTGGTTCATTACACGTGGAAATAGACGGAACATCTGACGTTTTCTGAAGACCTGTAACAGCTGCTTCCTTGGTATTAGTTTTCCGTTCCTGAACCCACTTCATTAACAGTTGAAACATCTGTGATATGAGCTTGTTCAGGATGGTCCTCACTCTTAGGAATTGTTCCTGTGTTTGTATTGTGGGATTTGAACCCATAACCTTCTGACTCGGAGAGAGCTACTGTTAAACCATGGCTGACGACTTAGTCTGCATTTACATCGAGGTTAGCTGAATGGTTTTAATGCTCTTCAATGCAGTTAAGGGAGTGATGAAGGACTGTTAATGCTGAGGGGCTATTTCTGAAGCGGATTGAGGAGGCCGCTGAAAGCGCCACTCTATCAATTGCTCCCGGGCCTGTCTAACCGCAATCCGTTCTGCTGACGCTCCTTTTTGTGCTCCTCCTGTGCAGCCCACTTTGGCTTGGCCATATTGTATGATGCCCCACAGTGAAAAAGACACCTGAATCTTTACTTCAAAATGGTAATTGTCAGCTCTTAGATGTTCCTGGTGGCCCCCTGGCTCTCATTGTATCTGTGTTGCTCAGGTGTGGTTGGTTCACTGAAGGGCGAAATCAGCCAGGTGTAGATTGGGTATTCCTTGACCTCCAGCACCCATCCTCTGACGTACCTGGATGGGTGGAAAAGTGGGGTGGTGGGGTTGGGTGGTGGGGGGTGGTGGTTGAGTGTTGCAGGATGAAGCTGCCAGAGAAACTGGTGCAAACTTGCATTATCCTTCTGCAGTGATCATGCAACACTTGAACATTGACGGAATGGAGGCCGCTCCTGTTGACATAAGCTGCTGACTCGTCTTCTGGTGCCCAGATAGCTATACGAGTGCCGTCTATTATGCCCTGGATATGAGGGAAGCCAGTGACTGCTGCAAATCCCAGAACTATCTTGTTCTGGCTGTTGGCATCCATTGTGAAGATATAAAAGCACATAAGAAATAGGAGCAGGAGTAGGCCATTTAGCCCCTCGAGCCTGCTCTGCCATTCAATATGATCATGGCTGATCTTCTACCTGAACTCCATTTTCCTGCACTATCCCCATATCCCTTGATTCCCTTAATATCCAAAAATCTATCGATCTCTGTCTTGAATATACTCAAAGACTGAGCCTCCACAGCCCTCTGGGGTAGAGAATTCCAAAGATTCACTACCCTCTGAGTGAAGAAATTTCTCCTCATCTCAGTCCTAAATGGCCAACCCCTTAATCTGAGACTGTGACCCCTAGATCTAGACTCCCCAGCCAGGGGAAACATCTTCCCTGCATCCACCCTGTCAAGCCCTGTAAGAATTTTGTATGTTTCGATGAGATCACCTCTCATTCTTATAAACTCCAGAGAATATAAGCCTAGTCTACTCAATTTCTCCTCATAAGTGTAAGATTTACAAAATTTCTGCATTTCCCCGAAGGCTGTTATTAATAAATGGGACCCTGCGTGGACATTTTAAATCAAAAAGGGTACCCAAGATGGCGTCCGTGCCTCATGGCAGAAAGCCTGTGGGATTTTAAAATGGACTCTGCAACGCAGACAGCTTGTGGATCGAAACCCAAGCTGCAGTTTTCTGTGAAGAGAGACTGTATTTTGAAACCAGACAGGACTCTGAATTATGTATTAGACCAAATTGGAGACAAATCTAAATTCAGTTTAGGCCTATAGTTAAGGCCATCAAGCAGTCTACATATATAATCGCAAACAGATTAAGAGAACCATCGAGGCTGGACAGGCCCATCAAGGAACATTCATGACAATACAAGTCAATTATCGGGCCGGTAGATGCGATTACCGGCCATCTAAAAGCAGTTAGTATGGATTGCTACCATTATTTAAAATAGCCCGCCAAGATTAAGACAAAGAACTAACCTGATTTGGTGCGCAGATAAGGGTTTTCGAAAAGAATATAATTGAAGGCCCCCGGGTAGCAATCGCGCGCTGCTCCTCTCTTCTCTTCTCTCTCTGCTCTTCGGCCCCTCGCCCTCGTGGCTGCCGCTCTTTCCTCGTCCCGCGCTTACCCCCTGGCCTTTGCCCGTGCCTTTTGCCACTCCATCTGAAAAATAGCCCCGGCACTGCATCGGGCGGACACGGACAATTCAGGCCAGGCGAGGCGGGACGCAACGAGGGGGAGGAGGGAAGCCCACCGGAGGGAAGGCCACCTGAGGAAGACCGGCTGAAGAAGACCAACTGAGGAGATGAACTGAGGGGAGGCTTCTAATTATTGGGCCTTCAGCCTCAGCCGACCTTCGAATATCTGCACACCAACTCAAACTGTCGGCTGGTGACGAAGAATCATCCCTGCAAGGTAAAGTACCCAAACAGAGACTTTAACTTTGGGGTACTCAAACCTGGACAACGCCCTTGCAGCGCCCGGAGACCACGTGATGACGGCAGGCTCCAGAGAGCACCAAGAGTGAACCCTGAACCCCACCGCTGTTTTGAGTCCAAAAAACCCTTTTGATTGGTGAGCATGAAGTTCTGACCCCTCATAGCTTAATCTAGTTAGGTATAGGGAGTGGGATAAGGATAAGGGGATTGTTAAGATAATTGTTTTCCCTCAATGTGCCGTGTGTTCCCCATTCCCTGTAAAAATATAGTTATTCTTTTGTATTTTTGCCTGTAGAAGTGTACACTAATAATTTTCCATAAGATTGTATCAGTTTTTCCTTTTCAATAAAATCTTGGTTTTTGTTTACATCCAACCACCTGTCTACTCGAGTCTTCTCTGTACTGCCGCCTGTACCTAAGTCCAGTGTCTAGAACCCAGGGGCGTGGGAGCGATTCGAACTGCTCACAAAACAGTCAGAGGCATAACTGACTGGGCGCACGCGCCACCATCACAGGCCACCCGCTACATAGGACAATCCCCCCATCCCAGGTCTGGTGAACCTTCATTGCATTCCCTCTATGGCAAGTATATCCTTCCTTAGGTATGAAGACTAAAACTGTACACAATACTCCAGGTGTGGTCTCACCAGGGTGTCTATAAAATTGCAGTAAAACGTCTCCGGAGCTGAGCGGCGGACCTGCGAGAGGCACAGAGTCAGCGAGAGGAGAAAGAGAAGTAAAAAGTAATCAAAGTGTGACATCGCCAGAAAGCAGGTAAGTGATTGGTTGGTGAGTATTTCTCTCTTTCTCGCTTTTTTCAAAACTTAAATTTTGCGGTTTATAGCTTCTAGGGTCTCTGTTGTGTAGCGGGGACTGCTGGTAAACAAGGGCCCTTGAGTATATCATTTAATTGTAGTGTAATTGGTGGGATTGATTTGATTTAATTTAATTTGAATTAATTAAAGGGTAAGTCATGCAGTACAGCTCGGCACTGTGGTATGCTCCTCCTGCACTATGTGGGAAATCAGGGACACTTCCTGTGTCCCTGATGACCATATGTGCGGGAAGTATATCCAGCTGCAGCTACTGGCAGACCGCATTGTGGCACTGGAGCTGTGAATGGATACATACTGGAGCATTCGCGATGCTGAGGACATCGTGGATAGCACGTTTAATGAGTTGGTCGCACCGCAGGTAAAGGCTGCACAGGCAGGAAGGGAATGGGTGACCGCCAGGCAGCGTAGTAGGTGCAGGCAGGTAGTGCAGGGGTTCCCTGTGGCCATCTCCCTCTCAAACAGATATACCGCTTTGGATATTGTTGGGGGAAGATGGCTTATCGGGGGAAGACAGCAGCAGCCAACTTCCTGGCACCATGGGTGGTTCTGCTGTACAGGATGGGAGGAAAAAGAGTGGGAGAGCTATAGTAATAGGGGATTCTATTGTAAGGGGAATAGATAGGCGTTTCTGCGGCCGCAAACGAGACTCCAGGGTGGTATGTTGCCTCCCTGGTGCAAGGGTCAAGGATGTCTCGGAGTGGCTGCAGAGCATTTTGGAAGGGGAGGCTGAACAGCCAGTTGCCGTGGTGCATATAGGTACCAACGATATAGGTAAAAACCGGGATGAGGTCCTAAAAGCTGAATATAGGGAGTGAGGAGGTAAATTAAAAAATAGGACCTCAAAGGTAGTAATCTCAGGATTGCTACCAGTGCCACATGCTAGTCAGAGTAGAAATAGAAGGATATTTCAGATGAATACATGGCTAGAGGAATGGTGCAAGGGGGAGGGATTCAAATTCCTGGGACATTGGAACCGGTTCTGGGGGAGGTGGGATCAGTACAAACTGGACGGTTTGCACCTGGGCAGGACCGGGACCGATGTCCTAAGGGGAGTGTTTGCTAGTGCTGTGGGGGAGGGTTTAAACTAAAATGGCAGGGGGTTGGGAACCTGTGCAGGGAGACAGAGGAAAGGGAAACAAGGATAGAAGCAAAAGACAGGAAGGAGAAAAGCAAAAGTGGCAGTCAGAGAAATCAAGGGTTTAAATCAAACATGGCCACAGTAAATAATAATTCTAAAAGGTCTAAGAGTGTTAAAAAAACAAGCCTGAAGGCTTTGTGTCTTAATGCGAGGAGCATTCGTAATAAGGTGGATGAATTAGCTGCGCAAATAGATGTAAACGGATATGATATAATTGGGATTACGGAAACATGGCTCCAGGGTGACCAAGGCTGGGACCTCAACATCCAGGGGTATTCAATATTCAGGAAAGACAGGCAAAAAGGAAAAGGAGGTGGGGTAGCATTGCTGGTTAAAGAGGAGATTAACACAATTGTAAGGAAGGATATTAGCTCTGATGATGTGTAATCTGTATGGGTAGAGCTGAGAATTACCAAGGGGCAGAAAACATCAGTGGGAGTTGTATACAGACCCCCAAAGAGTAATGCGGAGGTTGGGGATAGCATTAAATGGGAAATTAGAGACGCGTGCAATAAGGGCACAGCAGTTATCATGGGTGACTTTAATCTACATATAGATTGGGCTAACCAAATTAGTAACAATACTGTGGAGGAGGAATTCCTGGAGTGTATACGGGATGGATTCCTGGACCAATATGTCGAGGAACCAACTAGAGATCAGGCCATCTTAGACTGGGTATTATGTAATGAGAAAGGAATAATTAGCAATCTTGTTGTGCGAGGCCCCTTGGGGCGGAGTGATCATAATATGATAGAATTCTTCATTAAGATGGAGAGTGAAGTAGTTAACTCAGAGACTAGAGTCCTGAATTTAAATAAAGGAAACTACAATGGTATGAGGCGCGAGTTGGGTAGGATTGACTGGGGAATGTTACTCAAAGGGTTGATGGTGGATAGGCAATGGCAAACATTTAAAGATTGCATGGATGAACTACAGAATTTGTTGATCCCTGTTTGGCATAAAAATAAAACAAAAAGGTGACTCAACCGTGGCTAACAAGGGAAATTAGGGATAGCATAAGATCCAAGGAGAGGACATATAAATTGGCCAGAAAAAGCAGTAAACCTGAGGATTGGGAGCAGTTTAGGATTCAGCAAAGGAGGACAAAGGGATTAATTGAGAAGGGGAAAATAGAGTATGACAGTAAGCTTGCATAAAAACTGACTGTAAAAGTTTCTTTAGATATGTGAAGAGAAAAAGATTGGTGAAGTCAAGTGTAGTTCCCTTGCAGTCAGAATCAGGGGAATTTATAATGGGAAACAAAGAAATGGCAGACCAATTAAATACATACTTTGGTTCTGTCTTCACAAAGGAGGACACAAGTAACCTCCCAGAGATGTCGGGGAACATAGGGTCTAATGAGAGGGAGGAACTGAAAGAAATCAGTATTTGTAGGGTAATGGTGTTACGGAAATTGACGGGATTGAAGGCCGATAAATCCCCAGGGTCTGATAATCTACATCCTAGGGTACTTAAGGAAGTGGCCCTAGAAATAGTAGATGCATTGCTGGTCATCTTCCAAAATTATATAGACTCTGGAACAGTTCCCATGGATTGGAGGGTAGTGGGGAAAATGCTAGAGTCCATTATAAAAGATGTAATAGCAGAGCACTTGGAAAACAGTGACAGGATTGGACAAAGTCAACATGGATTTACAAAAGGTAAGTTGTGCTTGACTAATCTACTGGAATTTTTTGGGGATGTCACTCGTAGAATAGATAAGGGAGCACCAGTGGATGTGGTGTACTTGAACTTTCAGAAGGCTTTTGATAAGGTCCCGCATAAGAGATTAGCATGTAAAGTTAAGGCACATGGGATTGGGGGCAAGGTACTGACTTGGATAGAGAACTGGTTGGCAGACAGGAAGCAAAAGTTGGAATAAACGGGTCTTTTTCCGAGTGGCCGGCAGTGACTAGTGGGGTACCGCAGGGATCGGTCCTAGGACCCCAGCATTTCACAATATATATTAATGATCTAGACGAGGGAACTAGATGTAATATCTCCAGGTTTGCAGACGACACAAAGCTGGGTGGGCGTGTGTGCTGTGAGGAGGATGCTGAGAAACTCCAGTGTGATTTGGACAGGTTGGGTGATTGGGCAGATGCATGGCAGATGCAGTATAATGTGGATAAATGCGAGGTTATCCACTTTGGTGGCAAAAACAGGAAGGCAGATTATTATCTGAACGGCAATAGATTGGGAGAAGAGGAAGTGCAACGAGACCTGGGTGTCCTTGTGCACCAGTCGCTGAAGGTAAGCATGCAGGTGCAGCAGGCGTTTAAGAAGGCAAATGGTATGTTGGCCTTCGTAGCGAGAGGGTTCGAGTACAGGAACAAGGATGTCTTGCTGCAGTTGTACAGGGCCTTGGTGAGACCACACCTTGAGTATTGTGTGCAGTTTTGGTTGCCTTATCTGAGGAAGGATGTTCTTGCCATGGAGGGAGTGCTGCAAAGATTCACCAGACTGTTACCTGGGATGGCAGGAATGACGTATGAGGAGAGATTGGGTCGATTGGGCTTATACTCACTGGAGTTTAGAAGAATGAGAGGGGATCTCATTGAAACTTATAAAATTCTAACAGGACTAGACAGAGTAGATGCAGGAAGGATGTTCCCCATGGCGGGGGAGTCCAGAACCAGGGGTCACAGTCTAAGGACAAGTGGTAAGCCATTTAGGACAGAGATGAGGAGGAATTCCTTCACCCAGAGAGTGGTGAACCTGTGGAATTCTCTACCACAGAAGGCAGTTGAGGCCAGTTCATTAAATATATTCAAGAAGGAGTTAGATATATTTCTTAAGGCTAAAGGGATCAAGGGATATGGGGAGAAGGCAGGGACAGGGTACTGAGTTTGGATGATCAGCCATGATCTCATTGAATGGCGGAGCAGGCTCGAGGGGCCGAATGACCTACTCCTGCTCCTATTTTCTATGTTTCTATGTTTCTTTATTCTTATACTCAAATCCTCTTGTAAGAAAGGCCAACATACCATTTGCTTTCCTAATTGCTTGCTGTACCTGCATGTTAACCTTCAGTGATTTGTGCACAAGGACACCCAGGTCCTTTTGAACACCAACATTTCCCAATCTCTCACCATTTAAAAAATACTCTTGCTTTTCTATTTTTCCACCTAAAGTGGATAACTTCACATTTCTCCACAGTATATTCCATTTGCCATGTTCTTGTCCACTCATTTAGCCTGTCTATATCCCCTTGAAGCCTCTTTGCATCCTCCTCACAACTTACATTCCCACCCAGCTTTGTATCATCAGCAAACTTGGATATATTACATTTGGTCGCCTCATCCAAATCATTGATGCAGATTGTGAATAGCTGAGGCCCGAGCACTGATCCTCGCGGTACCCCACTATTTACAGCCTGCCAACCCAAAAATGACCCATTTATTCCTACTCTCTGTTTTCTGTCCGTTAACCAATCCTCAATCCATGCTAGTATATTAACCCCAATCCCATGAGCTCTAATTTTGTTTGATAAGCTCTTGTGTGGCACATTATTGAATGCCTTCTGAAAATCCAAATACACCACATCCACTGATTTCCCCTTATCTATTTTGTTAGTTACAACCTCAAAAAACTCTAACAGATTTGTCAAACATGATTTTCCTTTTATAAATCCATGTTGACTCTGCCCAATCCTATTATTATTTTCTAAGCATTCGAAGATTCTAGCATTTTCCCTACTACTGATGTCAGGCTAACTGGTTTGTAGTTTCCCATTTTCTTTCTCCCTCCTTTCTGAAATAGTGGGGTCACATTTGCTACATTCCAATCCGTGGGAACAATTCTAGAGTCTATGGAATTTTGGAAGATGACAACCACTATCTCTATAGCCACCTCTTTTAAAACCCTAGGATATAGGCCATCAGGTCCAGGGGATTTATTGGCTTTCAGTCCCATTAATTTCTCCAGTACTATTTTAAATGTTTGCCATTGCTTTTCTCCTGTCATATCTCTTAAATTAGTTTCCCAATCTATCTTAATCAACTCGCTTCTCATACCTACGTAGTTTGCTTTGTTCAGGTTTAGGACCTAGTTTCAGACTTAACGAAATCACTCTCAAACTCAGCATAAAATTCTGTCATATTATGATCACTGCTCCCCAGATGCTCCTTTACTACAAGGTTATTAATTAACCCTCTCCCATTGCACAGTGCTGGATCTAAAATAGCCAATTTCCTTGTAGGTTCCTTGACATACTGATCTAGAAAACTATATTGAATGTATTCCATGAACTCTTCCTCTGCACTATTTCTGCAAATTTGGTTTGTCCAGTCTATATGAAAGTTAAAGTTCCCCATGATTACTGTAGTTACATGCATCTCTAATTTCCTGATTTATTGCCTGACACTATAACCACTGTTAGGGGGCCTATAGACTACTCCCACTAATGTTTTCTGCCCCTTGTTGTTTCTTAGCTCCACCCAAACTGATTTTACATTTTGTTTTTCCAAGCCAAGATCCTTTTTCTCTACTGTCTTTATTCCCTCCTTTATTATCAGGACTACCCCTTCTCCTTTTCCATTCTGCCTGTCTCTTCTAAAGTCAAATATCCTGGAATATTTAGTTACCAACCTTGGTCACTCTGCAACCACATCTCTGTAATGGCTATTAAATCAAACCCATTTATTTCTATCTGTGCTATTAATTCATCTATTTTGTTGTGAATGTTTTGTGCATTCAGATATAGTACCTTTAGCTTTAACTTTTTTCTATTTTTCCCTGATGTCACTTTAGTCACTAATGCCCTATTACCTTTAGTAATCTTTCTGTCCCTTTCTGACCCACTAGGTAATGTACTGGGTTGCTCTGACAAGGAGGGCATTGGTGCACTGCACTGCAGAGAAGCCTCATCCCACTCTAATGACCTCTTTCTACCATATCACCATATCCCTCTACTCCCTTCTCTTTTATGTATGCATCAAGCCTCCCCTTAAATGTTTCAAGATCAATGATCTAGCAATCTCTGTGGTGTGAATTTCAGCTCACCCAACCCTCGTTTGAATCTGGGGCCAAATCAAGTGAATCACCAGCGTCCAGCAACAGTGATGTCATCAAGCTGGCTAAGCAGTCAATCACATTGAAGAATTCTCACAGACAGCAAACCAGGAAGTAAAATGCACAGATTATAATTTACTCTTAATACATTTCACAGAGAGCAAAATAAAGATGGGGACATATACATAGGATTAAGGTAGAAGCTGAAATATCATAAACAAACTAAATTTTTTTTTTAATATCTTTTAATTCTTAATCATATTAAAAGAAAGATTTTACATTCCACAAATATAAAATTAGTTCTTCATGGCCAGAATGGCTGTTCAGCAGTTGGTGTGCTTGTTAAAAACCTATTTACACCTCTTTCAACAAGGCTTAACATTTTAGTTTTTTTTTAACAGTGATATTTCATCGTAAGAGGGGAAGTTTTCATCAGTTCAAGTGATTTAAATTGATTGGCAGCTCTGGGGAGTTCCACAGCTCAACCTGTGGCGGAGCAGGGAATGACTGACCGCAACTGCAGGATTTCTGCGTTTATCTGCACATGCGCGAAATCCTGAAATTGCCATCAGTTTCCGAGGGGTAATGATGGTGAACGCTGACAGTTTCACCGTCATTACCACCGCAAAATCTGTGACTATGTAATTCTAAGTAACAAAATGATGTCCATTGTTCCTAGAATATTTTGTGACCACGTAAGCCCTCTATCACTGACAACAATCAGGTTGGGGGGAAAGGAGTCAATCAGTTCAGTCTAAGCACCAGTATCCTGTGTGTGTTTTAAAATTACTGTTCGAATGTTTGTTGTGAGAACTATAGTTTGTTAATGTTCTTGGTTCTCACATATTGATGTCCTCACAGGATCCTGAACAGGTCAGTCAGTTATTTGTCAAAGATGAATGTATCAATCCATCCTGGGGTACTGATTCTTGATTGACTGCTATGTCTGTGGTGAAAGCATGGGTCAGGCCTGTGGGAAAGCAGGAGCAGGGCCAATGGTTCCTTGTCGTCTCTCAGATGGCCTGAGGCTTCCAAGTGCGGGCTTATCTGATGGGATCGACTAACTTTCTTTGGAGTGTGTATTGACACTGCTGTGCCAGCCAATGAGTTGCACTGTGCCAGCCAATGAGGTGGAGGCGGGGCTGTACTTACAGCAGGACTTGGAGCAAACAAGTGTATTTTACAGCAAGCAAAGCAAACAGCAAAGCAAACCAAGTCTCACTGTCACCAGTCTTCTAGGAATGCCCACCTTGAAGAAGTTCTGCTCCTGTCTTCGACGGGATCTCCGTTTGGCTCATCTAGAGCCATCCTTTGTCTATTTACTTGTCCAATTACCATCTCGTCTCTTGCCTTGTATTGTGTCGGTACCTTTTTACCTAGATACAATTAGAACTCAGAACTCAGAGATTCAAACATGAAGTGCTTTATTCAGGAAGGAAAGGGGAGTTCTGGAGAGTTCCGAACAAAGAGAGCTAAAGTTAACCAGGAGAACACCCAACCATTCATCTGCTGTGACAGCGCCACCACAGGTGGGAGGAGAACACACAATACATAACATATTCCTCCCCTCTTAAATGGAAGGTCCACATTATTCCTCAACAGGTAAGTTACTTTCAATGCACTCAACTAACCTAGGGTAGAGGTAGACTGCCTCAACCCCTGACTTTACCCTGGGGTTTATTCTGCCCCAGTCTTGCGGGTAAGTCGCTAAGCCTACAGATCCAAGCAGCTTGGAGGCCGCCGCTCTCTGACAGGATACCGGCGGTCATCGCTGGCTTCCACAGCAGTAGGCATTGACACAGGCCTAGATGGAGAAGGTGCCTGTGTCAGTCGAAAGTCAGGAGTTTGCACAGGTGGACCAGTCTCTTTGACTTACTGTGTTGGAGAAGAGCACTGTGGCAAAGGATGCTGGTTTGCGGTATCATCCGGAAACAGTTCAGGCAACCAGCCGTTGGAGCCTCTGTGGCTGTCTCTGCTCCTAGCAACAGTTGATCTGTATGTCTTCTCCAGACAACATCCTCAGCAGTCTCAACCGTGTAAGACACAGGGCCCGTCTGCGCGATCACCGTAGCAGGAACCCATTTCGGTCCAGTGTTGTAGTTTCGAGCGAGGACGTGCTCTCCCAGATGAAACCGTCTCTCCTTGGCTCTTTTCTCTCTCTTTTCAACTTGAGCTTGTTGTTGATGATGGACAACCTGCTCTGCCCTTGGAGGTTTGAGTAAGTCAAAACTTGTCCGCAACTGCCTCTTCATCATGAGCGAAGCGGGGGAAGTTTTGGTTGTGGCATGTGGCTCGTTCCTGTAGGACAACAGGAAGCTGTTCAGACGTTGGTAGATTGAGCCCTGACCTTGCGATGCCTTCAAGGCGTGCTTCAAAGTTTGCACGAACCTTTCTGCCTGGCCGTTAGTAGAGGGATGATAGGGCGCAGACCTGATGCGTTGGACACCATTCACATGCAGGAAAGTTGCAAACTCCTGTGATACAAATTGTGGACCGTTGTCACTTATGAGTTGTTCCGGTGAGCCATAATGGCTGAACATCTCACCAAGTTTCTCAATTGTTTTCTCTGCTGTGGTAGACCTCATCACAGCGACCTCCGGCCACTTGCTACGAGCGTCCACAACCACCATAAACATCTTCTCTTCGAAAGGACCGGCGAAGTCCACATGTACTCGCTGCCACACTTCTGCAGGCCAATCCCAGGGGTGTAGGGTTGCCAGCTGTGGAACATTCCGGACCCTTTGACATGGGGAACATGTTTTGGCTTTCTCCTCAATATTCCCATCGAGACCTGGCCACCAGAAGTAGCTTCTTGCCATTTCCTTCATCCGAACCATCCCACTGTGGCCTGTATGAAGTTGTTGCAGTATAGGTTCCCTCAGAGGTGGCGGAATGATGACACGGCGTCCCCAAAGAAGACAACCTGCCTGGACGGAGAGCTCATTTCTTTTTGAAACGTAAGGTTTCAAACTAGGAGAATCTCCTATAGCTCTCCCTCGAATGACATCATCCATTACCTCAGACAGGACTGGATCGTTGCGGGTGTACCTTCGCACCTGAACTGCAGTGACAGGTGCTCCCTCCACTTGTCTAAAGCAGAAGATGTCTATCTGACGAGGCTCTGGGGGAGTAACAGGCAAGGGTAGCCTCGAGAGACCATCTGCGTTGCCGTGCAAGTCTGATTTGCGATATTTGATGACGTATGTGTGTCCTGACAACAGTAAAGCCCACCTTTGCATCCTGCTTGCAGCAAGAGATGGAATTCCGGTGTGGGGCCCGAAGATTGAAGTCAATGGACGGTGGTCCGTCAGGAGTGTGAACCTTCTCCCAAACAGGTACTGATAAAATTTTCGAATTCCAAAAACGATTCCCAAGGCCTCGCGCTCGATCTGCGCATAGTTACTCTCGGCCTTGTTCAAGGTGCGTGATGCGAAGGCGATAGGTTTCTCTTCACCCGAAGGCATGATGTGGGATATGACTGCTTCCACACCATATGGTGATGCATCACATGCTAGCTGCACGGGTAGCTTTGGGTCGAAGTGTGTCAGGACCTCCAATTTCAGCAATGCTTTCTTTGCTTGGGCGAAAGCTTCGTTGCACAGTTCAGTCCATTTCCATGTTTTGCCTTGACATAGCAACTGATGTAACAGCTTCAGTAATGTTGCTAAGTCTGGAATAAACTTCCCATAGTAGTTAAGTAGCCCCAGAAATGAACGTGACTGGCTCACATTCTGGGGTGCTGGGGCCTCCACGACCGCCTTGACCTTTGACGGAGCCTTATGCAGGCCAGTAGCATCAATCACATACCCCAGGTACTCAACTGAAGACTGAAAGAATTCACATTTGTCTTTACGAACTCTGAGTCTGTACTCTTTCAGTCGTTGTAGTGTCGCATCCAAGTTCAGAAGATGATCCTCCTCATTTGTCCCAGTGACAAGGATGTCGTCCAGGTAGCACTGGACTCCTGGCAGTCCACTCAAAATCTGATCCATTGCCCTTTGGAATAGAGCAGGGGCCGACGTAATTCCAAACGGAAGGCGGCAGTACTTGTATAGCCCCTTGTGTGTCACAATTGTCAGCAGCTCCTTTGATTTGTCATCGACATGCATTTGTAGATAAGCCTGGCATAAGTCTATTTTGCTGAACTTTTGCCCTCCGGCCAGGCCCGTAAAAAGATCATCAATGAGGGGAAGAGGGTACTGTTCCGCAGACAGCACCGGGTTAATAGTCACTTTAAAATCCCCACAGATTCGAACAGATCCATCCTTTTTCAGGACAGGAACAATGAGTGTGGCCCATTTGCTCATGCTCACAGGCTCCAGGACTCCATTCTCGACTAAGGCCTCCAAGTTAGCCTCAACTTTTGGCCTAATTGCATAGGGTACAGGTCGGGCTTTGTGAAACTTCGGCTTGCTGTCAGGTTTAATGTCCAGTCTCACGCTGATCTTTTTCATGCTCCCAAGTTCCCCATTGAAGAGTTCTGCATGTTTGTTTAACACTGCAGTCAGACCTGACTCCCCTTTTGACATCATGCGGACTGCAGGCCAGTCCAGCGTGATTTTCTCTAGCCACGCACGTCCCAGTAGCATTGGGTAATTTCCCTTTACCACATATAGTGGCAGTTTTGCAGTCTGTCCGTTCAATTTAACTGTCACCTCAATGACGCCTCTCATGGCCACAGGTTTGCCGGTATACGTCTTTAGCACAATGTTTGTTGGCTGAAGGGTAAGATGCTTTAGCATTTTGTTGTAGACAGTGTCTGAAACAAGGGACACAGCTGTGCCTGTGTCCACCTCCATCCGCACTGATTGTCCCTCCACCAGTGGTGACACCCAGTAGCCATTTGAACCACCTGCAACCGTCAGTATGTGCACCTCTTCCTCCTCAGAGGTGTCGCTCCCCTCTGTTTTGCTTGTTCCATCATACTGCACTGAATGAACACTCTTTTTCCTCTCTTGTCCAAATACAGACATTTTGCTTCCATGCTTCCCAGCTCTGTCTGTTCTTTTTTTACCTCTACAGGCACGTTCAATGTGACCCTTTTTGCCACAATTTCGGCATTCCAGCTCCGTACACCAGCAGTCATTAGCGTGATGGCCCGTTTTCCCACAACGGTAACATGTGCCGTTCCGCGCACCTTTAGGCTCAGACGACACCTTGTGAACTCTCCCTGTTGAACTCAACTGGTGAGCCTCCTTTTCCGCCATCTCCATGGAGACACTAACTTCAATGGCCTTTTCAAGAGTAAGGTTGTCCTCAGTAAGAAGGCGCTTCTGTGTGGCTGCACTTTGCAGACCACACACGAGTCTGTCTCTAATGGTGTCATTCAGCACCTCCTTGAACTGGCAGTGTTCCGACAACCTTTTTAAAGCAGCAATAAACATCGTCACTGACTCCCCCTCCTCTTGATTCCGTTTGTGAAATCTAAATCTCTCAGCAATAACCAGAGGTTTTGGTGAAAAATGTGCTCCAAGAATTTCCACTAGTTGCTTATATGTTTTAGTTCCTGGCTTATCTGGCTGCACAAGGCTGCGAAGTAAATTGAATGTCTTCAGCCCCAATGCACTCAAAAAGGTAGGCACGACCTTTTCGTTTGCCACCGCATTTGCCAAGACAAAATAGTCAAAATGTTCCATATAAGCGCTCCATTGCTCCACATTTTCATCAAAATCACCGATGTTTCCTAATATAGTAGCCATCTCACGTTTCCAATTTAAATTTCTGTTTACTCACTGCACCCGTAATGTACGCAGATTCATCCGCTCCTCGTCGCCACTTTATTGTGTCGGTACCTTTTTACCTAGACACAATTAGAACTCAGAACTCAGAGATTCAAACATGAAGTGCTTTATTCAGGAAGGAAAGGGGAGTTCTGGAGAGTTCTGAACAAAGAGAGCTAAACTTAACCAGGAGAACACCCAACCATTCATCTGCTGTGACAGCGTCACCACAGGTGGGAGGAGAACACACAATATATAACACCTTGAATATCCCTTAATGTCTCCTCACCTTTCCCAGACCTTCCCTTTTGTTCTTTCATCCCCTCCCCCATTTCCCAGCCCCCTAATTTGCTTCTTAATCTGTTTCATTTCCTGCTTTTTTTTCTCAGTCCTGACGAAGGGTCTTCGACCTGAAACGTTGACCGTGTTTCCCTCTCCACGGATGTTGCCTGGCCTGCTAAGTTTTTCCAGCGTTTTCTGTTGTTATTTCTCTTTAAAAAGAATCTCCACCAACTGCAGCAAACACAACTTGTGCATAAGAACATAAGAATTAGGAGCAGGAGCAGGCCATACGGCCCCTCGAGCCTGGCTGAGCTTTGATCTCAACTCCACTTTCCCGCCCGATATTCTCAGAATAAGGGGTTGGCCATTTAGGACTGAGATGAGGAGAAATTTCTTCACTCAGAGGGTGGTGAATCTTTGGAATTCTCTACCCCAGAGGGCTGTGGAGGCTCAGTCATTGAGTATATTCAAGACGGAGATCGATAGATTTTTGAATATTATGGGAGTCAAGGGATATGGGGATAATGCAGGAAAGTGGAGTTTATGTAGAAGATCAGCCATGATCTTATTGAATGGTGGAGCAGGCTCGAAAGGCCAAATGGCCTACTCCTGCTCCTATTTCTTATGTTCTTATGTTCTTATCCCCATATCCCTTGATTCCCTTAGAGTCCAAAAATCTATCTCAGCCTTGCGTATACTCAATGACCGAAACTGCAGCAACTTCTCCCGATAAAAGCAGGGTAATTTCTCCAGCAAAATGCAATGAGTGGAGGATAGTTACATAATACAAATTTTGTGCGTAAAATCAATCCCAGTCACAGAGGCCGGGATTTTGCTCATGTCGGCGGGTCTGTGGCAGGCGACGTCGGTGGCGGGCCCCGACCCCGCTGTTGGCTCCATCGCGGCCTCTGAAATGAATTTCCCAAGATTGGGCTTGTTAAGCCTGCCCAGCACATTTCCCAGCCAATTAGAGGAAGCAGGTCTAGTGACGTCATTTGAAGATGCGTCATCAGCTGGTTTCCTTAAAGGGTCCATGGCCAACTTTCTTTTGACATTTGCGCTGTCAGTGTCCTACAGCATTGAGGTGCTGCAAATACTGACAATGACTGGACAGAGGTGCAGGGCTGCACTCAGGCTCTCCCATGACTCCCGCCATATGCTTATGGAAGGGGTCAGAGCACGCAGGGAGGTCCTCCTTCCTTCCCATGGGTGGAAGAGCCCTCCCCAGGAGATCAACACAGCCTGGTTGCACATTGCACAGGTCACAAGCAGGGATGTGGTCAGGAGGACCAGGCTGTAGTGGCGCAAACCTTTCAATGATCATGAAACGTTAATACAAAGCCACAATCAACCTCATCCTGCTGTGCCTCTCATCACACCCCCATCACTCTGCCTTCCCTACCATACTCCTGCACATCCCTACTCACACCAACTTACCTTGCACGTCCACCCATCCCTCTCTCTCTATCTATATTATCACATTCCCATCTCATTAGCCACCCCTCACACTCACCCTCACTCTAGTGCAATCATACCAACTAACAACACACAAGGTTAGGCACTTGGGTGTTTTGTGCAATGCTCATGTAAAGTTTCTGTTAATGTGGTGTCAAACATTGAAACTTATATTTTCAACACTTTGCGTTCTTGGATAGATTTGTGTGCACCTTTGGAAGTGGCTTAGTGAGTTGCAGTGAATGGTGAGACATAACAGTACCCCCAGCAATGGTGATGAGTGCGAAAGAAATGGCTTAGGCATTGTAGGGATGCTTTATGGTGTTGGTGTGGGGTGGTGCCAACCTGGTGCACCATGTGGCAGCTAGGGTGTGCAGCATCAATGAAGTAAATCTGGCCATGGTGAAGCAATCTCTGGCATCCCAGGCAGCAATGTGGTCAGGTGCTGATGCATCTGTCCTGTGCAGCATCAGGTGATTGCGGAGAAGGCTGGTGGTGTTGTTGTTGGTGCCGCTGGTGTGCCTGGTGCTGCTGGTGTTGGGGCTGATCATGGTCAGATTCTGTGGACCAAGGTGAGAGAGTATAAAACGCATCCATGCTGATGGAATAGATGGCAGGTGAAGTAGAGATGACAGAAGCGATCTGTCAATGGTGAGAGAGGTAATGAGGTCAGACTGGATGGAGACTTGTGTAAAGACTTGCAGCATGGTGGATCTGTTGTGGAAATGCAATGAGGAAGAGTTTGTGGCAAGATATCTCTCTGTAAGGTGGGAGCTTTTACTGGACATTTGAAGCTGTCAACTCAACAGCTGATTCAATGGTGACTGAACACCCACCTCAGCTTCACAGGCGTGGTCCACGACCAGTGAGGATCCCGTGGGTGAGCTGTCAAATGCCAAAGGTGAGCTGAAATTCATTCTTAAGTGTCTCTAAACAAGCCACTAATTAATTACCTGAATTGGGGCCCCCGCTGCTCAGCGCTGCCAGACCCGACATTGGGGAAAGGCGCGTGGCAGCGGGTTCACAGCGGGGTCCCGACCCGCTGTGGAAAAAAAAACACTTTCCCACCCGACCCGCCACCGATCACGCTCGCTGATCCCCCGCAAAATCTAGCCCTCCATCTCCAGGAATGATTAACAGGGGAATTATCCAATCATCAGCATTCTGGCCAGGAATAGCCTTCTTAAACATAGAAACATAGAAGATAGGAGCAGGAGTAGGCCATTCGACCCCTCGAGCCTGCTGCGCCATTCAATGAGATCATGGCTGATCATCCAAATTCAGTACCCCGTTCCTGCCTTCTCTCCATATCCCTTGATCCCTTTAGCCTTAAGAAATATATCCAACTCCTTCTTGAATATATTTAATGAATTGGCCTCTACTGCCTTCTGTGGTAGAGAATTCCACAGGTTCACCACTCAGTGGTTAGCACTGTTGCCTCACAGCGCCAGGGACCCGGGTTCGAATCCGGCCTCAGGCGACTGTCTGTGTGGAGTTTGCATATTCTCCCCGTGTTTGCGTGGGTTTTCTCCGGGTGCTCCGGTTTCTTCCCACAGTCCAAAGATGTGCGGGTTAGGTTGATTGGCTATGATAAATTGACCCTTAGTGTTAGGGGGATTAAATACGTGGGGTTACGGGGATAGGGTGGGATATGTGTTGGTGTAGGGGTTACGGGGATCGGGTGGGATATGTGTCGGTGCAGGCTCGATGGGCTGAAATGGCCTCTATCTGCACTGTGAGGTTTCTGTGATTTCTGTGATCTGTGGGTGAAGAAATTCCTCCTCATCTCTGTCCTAAATGGCTTACCCCTTATCCTTAGGCTGTGACTCCTGGTTCTGGACTCTCCGACCATCGGGAACATCCTTCCTGCATCTAGTCTGTCTAGTCCTGTTAGAATTTTATAAGTTTCAATGATATCCCCTCTCATTCTTCTAAAATCCAGCGAGTATAAGCCCAATCGACCCAATCTCTCCTCATACGTCATCCCTGCCATCCCAGGTATCAGCCCCAGTACAGAACCCACAGCAGCTCGAAGCAGGTGAGGCTTCTGCTGGGCCTGACACCGGTGTAATGGGCAGAATTCCCAGGGTAGCATAGGAATAAACATAGGAACAGGAGTAGGCCATTCAGCCCCTCGAGACTGTTATGCCATCAATTAGGTCATAGCTGATCTGTATCCCAGGAACGTCACCAGTCACATCCCCAAATCCTCTGCTAGACTCGTGGGGAGTGGATGGATGACTCATCTGTGCCCACCCACCATTTGAAATTTGAGCTGTAGATCGCGTGGGGCAGAAACCCTGTGGATCCAGGTTCTGGCCGAAAATTCCTGTCTGCCTCTGGATGATCTTCTCCCTTTGCCCGCTTCCTCCCCTCAGGCATTTTAGTCCCATAATATTTAATCAAATCAAACCTAATCAAAATATTATCTCCCAGCTCAGATTTGTAATTATTAAAGTTTATCATGTACATACTTGCACCCAATGAAGCAATTTGGAAATGACACCTGCGGGCGTCTGCTTTCCTTTTGCGAAACCTCTTCAATTTCTCACGCTGTGAACATTATTATGATCTGTTAGGAGCTAATGAACGTTCTTTCTGCAAATGTACATGTAAGACTTCCTTTTCTGTCACATACCATAAAGCCTTCTTTTTGGAAGATCAGAAGCAGCAGACACCGATCTTTTTGTTCTTCATTCATCCATCACTCTGTTTTGACTACTTCTGCTAGGTCTCAATGGTGTGCTCGTAGAACGCGGACACAGTCCTGTTAATATTTTGTCATCACAAAGTGAGAAACTGATTTTCTTTTACATTTTCAAAGATAATTTTGCTCTGACCGAACAGAGTGATTAAATTCCTTCGGAGGTTTTTGTACTTGTAGAGCAGCATTTTAAATGTTTCAGACTGAAGTGTTGAGACATATATTTCGATTATCTACAGAGACCGAGATCTGCTTTTTTTGTGTGTGATAGACTGGATCAGATTATACTATTTTAGCTTGTAGTGTTTGGATTCCTTTACAACCAGTTCTAAGCACAAGAGTAAATGCACAGCTCCCAGGTAATAGGTCGTCTAACAAGGAATCAAAATCTCTTTGATGTGATTCAATATCTGATTTTCTGGAAACCTAGTAGGTTGTGTAAACAAGATATTAATCATTTACATTACCTGTAATACAGCTGTCATTACTCCCTCATAACATAATTTTCTTGTTATAATTTGCTTCTCCACTTTATAGACCAAATATAACTACTGTACACTTATGAAAGACATTCTGGTGACCTTCCTTTATGCCCCATAAAGGGGCTAAAAGGATTAAATTATGAGGACAGGTTGCATAGGGCTTGTATTACCTTGAGTATAGAAGATTAAGTGCTGATCTAATTGTGGTGTTTAAAATGATTGAAGGATTTGATAGGGTAGGAACATAGGAACAGGAGTAGGCCATTCAGCCCCTCAAGCCTGTTCTGCTATTTAATGAGATCATGGCTGAGCCGTATCTTAATCCCATCCACTCGCTTTGGCTCTATATCCCTTAATACCCTTGGCTAGCAAAAATCTATCGATCTCAGATTTAAAATTATTAATTGAGGTAGCATCTATTACATTTTGCGGGAGAGAGTTCCACACTTCTACCACATTTTCCATGAAGAAGTGTTTCCTGAATTCTCTCCTGAATGGCCTGGCTCTGATTTTAAGGTTATGCTCCCCCTGTCCTAGACTCCCCCACCAGCGAAAAAAGTTTCTCTCCATCTACCCTAGAAATTCCCTTCAAAATTCTAAAAACCTCAATCAAATCACCCCTTACCCTTCTAAATTCCAGGGAATACAAGCCTAGTTTATGTAATCTCACCTCATAATCTAACCCTTGGAGCCTTGGTAACGTTCTGGCGAATCTGCGCTGCATTCCTTCCAAGGCCAATATATCCTTTCTAAGGTGCGGTGCCCGGAACTGTCCACAGTGCTCCAGATGTGGTCTAACCAGGGCTTTGTACAGCTGTAGCAAAATTCCTCCCCTTTATATTCTAGCCCTCTAATTATAAAGGATAACATTCCATTCTCCTTTTTGATTATATTTTGTACCTGACTACTACATTTTAGTGATCTGTGTACATGGACCATTAAATCTCTTTGGACCACCACTGTTCTTAGCTTTTCACCATTAAAAAAATACTTAGATCTATCCTTTTTTTGGTCCAAAATGGATGACCTCACATTTATCCGCATTAAAATCCATCTGCCACAGTTTTGCCGACTCACTCAATCTATCAATGTCTCTTTGTAATTTTATGTTCTTGTCTACACTACTTACTATGCCACCAATCTTTGTGTCATTGGCAAACTTTGATATAGAATCATAGGGCTAGATTTTCAGTTGCTTGCGCCAACAGTTAGCGCCTTAAGAGAAGTGATTTTCGGGCGCTATGCGTGTAGCGCCCGGGCGCAGCGCAGTTTGCGCCCCGCCCCAAATTAAGTTGCCCGTTAGCGCCGGCGCAAAGTTTAGCGGCCGCCCGGATGCGCGCGCAGAAAATGACGTCACATCCTCGTGCAACGCCCTTTGGCCGCCCTGAATCCAAACTTCAGTTGGATCGCCCCATTGTGCGGCTGGCGTCCAGAGCGTTTGTAAAATGGAACGCAACACAACCTGGGGAGCGCAAATTAAAGGGCCCTCCTCCTGCACTATAGAAGGCAGTCTGCATCTGTTGTGTGGAAGGATCCAGTGTGTTGTTGTGAACGGTTCCTCCTCCTCCTCCTCCTCCTCCTCCTCCTCCTCCTCCTCCTCTTTTCACCCCCAGACTCTGCCTTTGAAAAAACACATGCACCCTACCCCTTTAAGAGCTCACTGGCACCAGAGTGTCTGCCGTGCGCTGCGCCCGAGCTCGGGTGTTGCGCTCTGCACCGCCGGCTTAGCGCCTAAAGATAGTAGTGGAACGCCTCTTTTAGCGCTCCACCAACCTCTTAGGGCGAAGCCACTGAATTTCCGGCAACGGGGCGCTACTTTGGGGCGGGCGCTAACTTCGGGCGGGCGCTAAGGTTAGCGCCCCAAAACTGTCTATACTGAAAATCTAGGCCATAGAGTCATAGAGTTTTACAGCACAGAAAGAGGCCCTTCGGCCCATTGTGTCTGCGCCGCCCATCCATCCCTGTCCAGTCTAATCCCATTTTCCAGCATTTGGTCCATAGCCTTGTATGCAATGGCATTTCAAGTGCTCATCCAAATGCTTCTTGAATGTTGTGAGGGTTCCTGCCTCCACCACCCTTTTAGGCATTGAGTTCCACATTCCAACCACCCTCTGGGTGAAAAAGTTCCTCCTCAAATCCCCTCTAAATCTCCTGCCCCTTACCCTGAATCTATGCCCCCTTGTTATTGACCCCCCCACTAAGGGGAAAAGTTCCTCTTTATCTACCCTATCTATGCCCCTCATTATTTTGTACACCTCAATCAGGTCCCCCCTCAGCCTTCTCTGCTCCAAGGAAAACAACTCCAGCCTGTCCAGCCTCTCTTCATAGCTGAGGCGCTCCATCCCAGGTAACATCCTGGTGAATCTTCTCTGCACCCTCTCCAAAGCAATCACATCCTTCCTATAGTGAGGCGACCAGAACTGCACACAGTACTCCAGCTGTGGCCTCACCAGCGTTTTGTACAGCTCCATCATAACCTCCCTGCTCTTATATTCTATGCCTCGGCTAATGAAGGCAAGTATCCCATATGCCTTTTTAACCACCTTATCTACCTGCTCCGCTGCCTTCAGGGATCTATGTACATGTACACCAAGGTCCCTCTGACCCTCTGTACTTCCTAGGGTCCTACCACTCATTGTGTATTCCCTTGCCTTATTTGTCCGTCCAAAATGCATCACCTCGCACTTTTCAGGGTTAAATTCCATTTGCCACTTTTCCGCCCATCTGACCAACCCGTTTATATCGTCCTGTAGCCGGAGGCTTTCCTCCTCGCAATTTACCACCCCACCAATTTTCGTGTCATCTGCGAACTTACTGATCATACCTTTTACATTTTCATCCAAATCATTTATGTAGATCACAAACAATAAGGGACCCAGCACCGATCCCTGAGGTACCCCACTGGACACAGGCTTCCAGTCACAAAAGCAACCTTCGACCATCACCCTCTGCCTCCTGCCACTCAGCCAGTTTAGGATCCAACGCGCCAAGGCACCCTGGATCCCATGGGCTCTTACCTTCTTGACCAGTCTCCTATGCGGGACTTTGTCAAAAGCTTTACTGAAGTCCATGTACACCACATCCACAGCATTTCCCTCATCCACCCCACTAGTCACCCCCTCAAAAAATTCGATCAGATTTGTTAGACATGATTTACCCTTAACAAAGCCATGCTGACTATCCCCGATTAATCCTTGCCTCTCCAAGTGGAGATTAATTTTGTCCCTCAGAATTTTTTCCAATAATTTCCCCACCACAGATGTTAGACTCTCTATTGTGTTACCTAAGTCATTAATATAGTGAACAGTTGAGGCCCCAGCACAGATCTTTGTGGGACACCACTAGTCACTTCCATCCAATTTGAGTACATACCCGTCATCCCTACTCTCTGTCTTCTACCACCTAACCAATCTCCTAACAAGGTCAATAATTTGCCTTCAATTCCATGAGCTTTAATTTTAGCTAATAGTCTCTTATGTGGAACCATATTGAATTCCTTCTGGCAGTCCATATAAACTACATCCATAGACAATCCCCTGTCTACTAATTTAGTTACTTCCTCTGAAAATTAATTTAGATTCGTTAGACATGGCCTACCCTTTACAAATCCATGTCGACTCTTTCTAATCAGCTCAAATTCTTTGTCCTTAATTATAGATTCCAATATCTTCCCCACAACAGATGTTGGACTAACAGGTCTATAATTTCCTGGTGTCGTTCTCTCACATTTCTTAAATAATGGAGTTACATTTGCAATTTTCCAATCCAAAGGGCCAATTCCTGAATTGAGAGAAGTTTGTAGGATTATGGCTAAAGTATCTGCAATTTCCTCACTTACTTCCTTTAAAACCCTGCAACGGAAACCATCAGGTAGGTAGAGAGAAACTAATTCCTCTGATGAGGTGTCCAGAACAAGGGGGCATAACCTTAAAATGAGATCTAGGCTATTCAGGGGTGATGTCAAGAAGCCTTCCTTCTCTCCCCGAAAAAGTTGTGAGGCTGGGTCAATTGAAAATGTCAAAACTGAGATCGATAGGTTTTTGTATATTAAAGCGTATTAAGGGTTAGGGAACCAAGACGGGTAGATGGAATTAAGATACAGATCAGCCATGATCTAATTGAATGGCAGAACAGGCTCGAGGGGCTGAATGGCCTACATAGAATGTTTCTATGTTCCTTACTATGTTCCTCATCGAAGAAAGTGCTGCTGGAGTGTATGTTGTTGAAGTTATACAGCTGACCTCACTCAAGAGGATGTAGGATCTGGAGGGTACCAACCTCCAGTGGCATGAAGCACTTGGATGCAGATTAATGCCTGCAATTACCCATCCATCAGTTCAGTTGGGCTATCAGAGGCACAGTGGAAGAAAAGTGCCTCCTTACAAGAATGGAAGGGGAGAAAGACCAAGCTGTTCTGATGAACTTGAGCCACTGATTACAGAGTAGGACTGGGCACAGATATGCCCGCCCTTCTCAAGTATGGAGTAATGTGTGGAATGTGAATAGGAATGTACGAGAACAAAGCTGAAAAAAGACATCAGGTCAATCTATGCCCATCCTGTCCATTAGATGTTGCAATTTTGAGCACCACTCTCCTCAACCGTCTCTCACAATCACGCGTAATACTAACTCCTGCAGGGCAGGCAGAAAAAAAAACATTCTGGTAAATTCCTTCTTGAACGTCCTGAGGCAATCAAACAAGTTCCAAGAGACCATACTTAAGACATACTTAAACCACCCCCTCCCCCAATTATTTTTTTAGAAACATAGGACTGTATAGGACCAGAAATTACCATAATAAATTATTAGGCCAATCCCAAAGGCACCAGATTTATTACCCCACTTTAGCACTGAAACCCTTCAATAGGCCCACCTATCAAAAATGTATCCAGCAACCTCTCAGAAAATATTTTGGCCCAGAATTTGCAGTCAGCAGCGAAGCGAAGGCATTGGCTGCTGGCCCTGAAGTAGGCTCCACACAAGGATCTCGCAATCCCTGTGTCGAGAACTTCCGGTTTTCCAACCTACAATTCAATTCAATGGAAGTTAATGGGGATCCCCTTGTTCGAACTGCAGTAACATCAACAGTCTGTCTAAGCAGCCAATCAAAAGGCAGAATTCTCACAGACAGCAAACAAGGAAGTGAGTAAGCCCTTAAAATTCTAACTTTTTAAAATAGTTAGAGAGAGCAAAACAAAGGTTGGGGCTCTCACATGGGGAAAAGGCAAACCTGAAATAAAGATGGACAAACTTTTTCACAATGCACAAAATTAAAATTAGTTTTCCAGGCCCTTAACATTTGTTGAAACCCCAGTTACACCTAATCCCTTTGGATCTAACTTTTAGCAGGGAATTTAACAGCGTACTTACTGCGGAAGAGCCGAAGTTTTCGTCAGCTTAAGTGATTTATGAGATTTCACTGATTGCCGGCTCGGTGGGGGGTGGGGGGTGTGGTGGGGGGCGGCGGTGGTGGGGGGGAGAGGGATTGGGGCGGGGAGGGAGTGCACAGCACAGCCAGTTTCGGAGCTGTCAATGACAGACCGCAATTTTGGGAGTTCCGCAGGATCCTGCGCATGCCCCACATCCCGAAGTTGCGGTCAGTTTCAATGGCGGAATGATGGTGAATGCTGCCATTTCGCCGTCATCCCGGGTGCAAATTCCGGGCCTATACCTCCTATTTCCATGCCTTTCCTGGGTGGGCTATTCAATATGTTTACTATTCTCCACATGAAGAAGTTGAATCTTCACCTTTTCTCATCTAAGCTTGAATCGATGTTCCCTTTACATAGAAATTGCGCTAATATCAAACATTATTCTATGATCCAGTTTATATAATCCCTTGAAGATCTTACATATCTTTATGCCATCTCTAAGCAGTCTTTTTTTCTGTGTAAGCATCTTTCGGACTTTATTTTGTCCTCATATCGCAGATGCCCAGTCCCACTTATCGACTTGGTTGTTCTTTATACTCACTGCAAAGCCAGAATGTTTAACCTTGAGTATGGAGCCTAGAACCATATATAGCACTCAAGCTATGTACATGTTAACCTTAAAATACCTTAAGAGGGGAGGGGGAAATGCCCGAGTTTTCTACAGACTAATCTTAAAATACTTTAAAAGGGTTGGAGAGGGAAAGAGTTAGTTGCATTTTCCATTACATTTTCCTTTAATATCACAAGTATGGCCTAAATTTACATTATTTTGTATATCTTTATTTCAGTTTAAAAGTTTCAACTCAAACATTAAAAAAAAAAGCACCACTCGCAAAAACCTCCCACACAACATAAAAAAAAAATCGACCCCTAGGCAGGCCAAATATATTTCCTGCTCGAAGCCTCTAAAACACTCACAATCTCCCCATCAGAAGTTAGGAAGTGTAAAGCAAGATTGAGGGGGCAATTTTAAACGAACCCCCTCCGACAGGATCGGGTGCAGCGCTGGTTTTACACCCCAACAACAACAACTTGTATTTATATAGCACCTTTAACGTAGTAAAACGACCCAAGGCGCTTCACAGGAGCGTTATCAAACAAAATTTGACACCGAACCACGTAACGAGAAATTAGGGCAGATGACCAAAAGCTTGGTCAAAGAGGTAGGTTTTAAGAAGCATCTTACATAGGATTACATAGGATATACGACACAGAAACAGGCCATTCAGCCCAATCAGTCCATGCCGGCATTTATGCTCCACTCGAACCTCCTCCCATCTTTCCTCATCTAACTCTATCCCCTTCTCCCTCATATGCTTATCTAACCACCCCTTAAATGCATCTATACTATTTGCTTCAACCACTCCATGGTAGTGAGTTTCATATTCTCACCCCTCTTTGGGTAAAGAAGTTTCTTCGAATTCCCTATTTGATTTCTTGGTGACTATCTTATATTGATGGCCTCTAGTTTTGCTCTTCCCCACAACTGGGAACACTCTCTGCATCTACTCTATCAAAACCTTTCATGATTTTAAAGACCTCTATTAGGTCACCCCTCAGCCTTCTTTTTTCAAGAGAAAAGAGCTCCAGCCTGTTCATCCTTTCCTGATATGTATACCCTCCATTTCTGGTATCATCCTTGTAAATCTTCTCTGCACCCTCTCCAGTGCCTCTATATCCTTTTTATAATATGGCGACCAGAATTGTACGCAGTACTCCAACTGTGGTCTAATCAAGGTTTGACACAGGTTTAGCATAACTTCACTATTTTTCAATTCTATCCCTCTAGAAATAAACCCTAGTTCCGCTTCCTGCAGCATCGCCGGGCAAAAACACCGGCAGCTGCAGGAGGCGTTCATCGGGAGGCCGGGTGCTTTGGGGGGCAATTCTCACAGAAACTCACAGAAACCCCACAATGCAGATAGAGGCCATTTCGGCCCATCGAGCCTGCACCGACACATATCCCACCCGATCCCCGTAACCCCTACACCAACACATATCCCACCCTATCCCCGTAACCCCACGTATTTAATCCCCCTAACACTAACGGTCAATTTTTATCATAGCCAATCAACCTAACCCGCACATCTTTGGACTGTGGGAGGAAACCGGAGCACCCGGAGGAAACCCACGCAAACACGGGGAGAATGTGCAAACTCCACACAGACAGTCGCCCGAGGCCGGATTCGAACCCGGGTCCCTGGCGCTGTGAGGCAACAGTGCTAACCACTATGCCACCGTGCTGCCTTAAAGGAGAGGTGGCCGAGGTAAATAAATTCTGAAATGCTCGATCAGCCCAGCACTCAGCTGCAGTGCATCGGGCTGATGGGGCCGGATCGCGGCTGCCATCGGGGAACAGATAAGTTTTCGCCTTGCAGAGCCTGCAGCGATGGCCCTTCCCTTTAAGGGAGGGGAGGAGCCTTCCAACGTGGCAGTGCTGCACGGCCCATTGTGCAGCGCTGCACACCTACCGCCCCGCCTGCTGCCTGCTGCGCTCCAGGAAGGAAGTGGAGCGCTTGATTTAGAGCGTCACTTCCTTCCTGAAGTGCAAACCTCGAATTTTTTAAAAGTTGAAAAATATGGCCTGGTGTTAATTTTTTCAACTTTTAAAAGTTAGCGCCCCAAACGGGGTGATACCAAATTTCCCCCCCTTATTTTCCAAGTAATAAGTGACCTCCCTATTTTTCTTACCAAAATGTAATACCTCACATTTATCTGTGTTGAATTTCATTTGCCAATTATATGCCCATTCTGCAAGTTTATTAATGTCTTCTTGTAATTTGGTGCAGTCCTCCTCAGTATTGACTATCCCCCCTAATTTGGTGTTGTCTGCAAATTTAGAAATTGTGTTTTTGATTCCAAAGTCTAAATCGTTAATATAAATTGTGACCAACAGTGGTCCCAGCACTGATCCTTGTGGAACACCACTTCCCACCTTCTGCCACTCTGAATAGCTACCCTTTACCCCTACTCTCTGCTTTCTGTCTTGAAGTCAGCTAGCTATCCATTCTGCTACTTGTCCCCTGACTCCGCATTCTCTGACCTTATCATTAGTCTATTATGTGGTACCTTATCGAAGGCCTTTTGAAAATCTAGATAAATTACAATTACTGCATTACCCTTGTCTACTCTCTCTGCTACCTCTTCAAAAAAATTCAATGAGTAATTGATCAAGCAAGACTTTCCCTTTTGAAATCCATGCTGACTATTTATTATTATATTTTTGGTTTCTAGATGTTCTTCCATTTTCTCCTTTAGTAGGGATTCCATTATTTCTCCTACCACCGATGTTAAACTGACTGGTCTATATTTCCCTGGACATGTTCAATTCCCCTTCTTAAATGTAGGTATTACGATAGCTATCTGCCAGTCTTCTGGCACTATATCTTTTTCTAGTGAATTACTAAATATGTGTAGTAATTGACATAATAAAGCATAAAGCAAGGCTTTAATCGACTTGTAACAAAACATGGAGGTCTAGTTAGTAGTCACTAGCTTCCTGTTTCCAGACTGTCTCTGGCCAAGTTGGGCCCACGCCCGAGCCCGAGCATTTATACTCCTCTGGTGGCGCCCTCAGCTGGCCGTTCAGTAGTACTTCTGGAGTTACTTCTTGTAGAAGTTGCGATTTATGACAGTAATGCCTCTGCTATCTCTTCCTTAGATTCTTTTAAAATGTGCATATGTAATCCGTCTGGGCCAGGGGTTTTATCCTCTTTGAATTTCATTAGTTTATTTAATATATCTCCTCATTTTATTTCAATTGCAGCTATCTCTTTACTAGTCTCATCATCCAATGTCATCTCCACCTATTCTATCTCCCTGGTAAATACTGAAGCAAAGTAATTATTTAATATCTCTGCCATCTCTCTATCGTTGCCTGTGATATTATCCTGTCCATCCCTTAATGGCCCTATTCCCATCCCGACCTTCCTTTTTTTATTTATGTGCCTGTAAAATATTTTACTATTTTGTTTTATGTTCCTTGATAATTTAATTTCATAGTTCCTCTTTGCCTTCCTAATTGTTTTTTTGAATTCTCTCCTAATCTCTTTGTATTCTCTCTTGTCATGCTCTCTCTTGCTGCCCATGTACTTAATGTATGCCCCTTTCCTTACTCACAATTGTTCCCTTATGGCTTTATTCATCCATGGTGTTTCATTAGTGTTAAGCTTGTTCTTGTTTTTTAGTGGGATATATTTTTCCTGGACTCTGTTAAACACCGTTTTAAATGTTTCCCATTGCTGTTCTACATCATTGTTTGCCAATATTGTTGCCCATTTTATTTTCCCAAGTTCTATTCTCAGCTCCTCAAAATCAGCTTTTCTCCTATCTATTACTCTGGTCTTTGTCATACTTATATCTTTCTCAATTATTATCTTAAAGCATGGTCACTATTGCCTAGATGTTCCCCTAATTTTACTTCTCTTATCTGCTGTGGTTCATTCCCCATTACTAGATCCAATAGCGAATCCTCCCTTGTTGGGCTTTTTACATATTCGTTAGAAAGGAGTCCTGAAGACATTGTAGGAACTCCATTCCCTTATCCCCTTTAATTACCTCTTATGTCGAATTAATATCGCGGTAATTGAAATCCCCCATGATTATTATTCTATGTCTTTTACTCATTTCCCTAATTTGTTTGCATATTTCTTCTTCCACCTCCCTTCCACTATTAGGTGGGTTGTAGACTAGCCCTATTAGTGTGATTGATCCTTTATTATCTTTTATATCTATCCATATGGATTCTATTTCTGTTTTGCTGAACATAAGAACATAAGAACATAAGAAATAGGAGCAGGAGTAGGCCATACGGCCCCTCGGGCCTGCTCCGCCATTCAATAGGATCATGGCTGATCCGAACCTAGACTCACGTCCACTTCCCTGCCTGCTCCCCGTAACCCCTAATTCCCTTATCTGCTAGGAAACTGTCTATCTCCGTTTTAAATTTATTTAATGTCGCAGCTTCCACAGCTCTCTGAGGTAGCAAATTCCATAGATTTACTACCCTCTGAGTGAAGAAGTTTCTCCTCATCTCAGTTTTGAAAGGGCAGCCCCTTATTCTAAGATTATGCCCCCTAGTTCTAGTCTCACCCATCAGTGGAAACATCCTCCCCTTATCCACCCGATCAAGCCCCCTCACAATCTTATATGTTTCGATAAGATCGCCTCTCATTCTTCTGAATTCCAATGAGTAGAGTCCCAACCCACTCAACCTTTCCTCATAAGTCAACCCCCTCATCTCCGGAATCAACCAAGTGAACCTTCTCTGAACTGCCTCGAGAGCAAGTATATCTTTTCTTAAATATGGAAACCAAAACTGTACGCAGTATTCCAGGTGTGGCCTCACCAGTACCCTGTATAACTGAAGCAAGACTTCCCTGCTTTTATACTCCATCCCCCTTGCAATAAAAGCCAAGATTCCATTGGCCTTCCTGATCACCTGCTGTACCTGCATACTAACCTTCTGTGTTTCATGCACCGGGACCCCCAGATCCCTTTGTACTGTAGCACTTTGCAGTTTCTCTCCATTTAGATAATAACTTGCTCTTTGATTTTTTCTGCCAAAGTGCATAACCTCACACTTTCCAACATTATAATCCATCTGCCAAATTTCTGCCCACTCACTTAGCCTGTCTATGTCCTTTTGCAGGTTTTTTATGTCCTCCTCACTCACTGCTTTCCCTCCCATCTTTGTATCGTCGGCAAACTTGGATATGTTGCACTTGGTCCCTTCCTCCAAATCGTTAATATAGATTGTAAAGAGTTGGGGTCCCAGCACTGACCCCTGTGGAACACCACTAGTTACTGATTGCCAACCCGAGAATGAACCATTTATCCCAACTCTCTGTTTTCTGTTAGATAGCCAATCTTCCACCCATGCCAGTATATTACCCCCAATCCCTGTGTCACTTTTTTCTACTGCCATTATGTACCCCTAATAAGTACAGCTACTCCACCTCCCCCTTTTCCTTCTCTGTCTTTTCTAAATATGTTATACCCTGCAATGGTTAATTCCCAGTCCTGATTTTTCTGTAGCCTTGTCTCAGCAATCCCTACTATGTCTTGTTCCTCGCAACACATGATTGCCTCCAGCTCCCTGTTTTATTACGGACAATGTGTGCATTGCTGTACAGTTTGGGTAGGATTTTCATTGGGCCGTGGAGGCGGGATTGGAGGACTGTGAGGGGTTAAAATCCCGAAATCGGGGGACACGAACCCATCCTGCCCCCAACCCGCCTCCATGCCGAGGCGGGAAGGGGATTAGTGCCAATTAATTGCCTGTTAACAGGTAGTTAACAGGCAGTTTTTAGCCTAATCCCTATTTTCATTGGTGAAATGTGGGATTCCTGTCGGCTCCAACCCACGCTAAGTTAGCGAGGCGGGCCGTCGGGATGAAGGGCTTGGAGGGGTCGAGATATCCGGTGTTCAGGTGAGTGATGGGTGCATGAGTGCAAAGGTAAGTGTGTTTGGTGTGTGTAAAGTGTTTAAAGAAGTTTTACTTACATTTACTTACCTTTACAGCCTTCCTTCCTTCAGGTCTCGGGAGTCCCTCATCTCACCGGCACAGAAAGCAGAATGGCCGCGAGCTGTCAAAAGTTGCAGCATTCAGCTTTCTGTGCCGGGGAGATCTCTAAATCATCCTGAGAGGAAGGAATTAACTTAGAATACAGATTGTCAGTGTTTGACAGCTTCAAACAGCTGTGAAACGCTGATATTTCTTCTGTCAAAAGGTCTTGACAGATGAAATATCAATCTGTGGCATCACCTGTTGCCGGGTGGCCCTTAATTGGCCTGCTGAGCCTGCTGGGCGGGCTCTACAAGATCAATCAAGTCAAAATCACGTGGGTTGGCTAGAACTCGATGGAGGCGGGACTACAACCCCAAAAGTTGTAGTCCCGCCTCCTACCTGCCTCCTCAATGAAAATCCAGCCCTTTAACTCATTTTTAATAGCAGTACCTTTCACTTTATTTTTAACCATCTTCTTACACTCCTGCTCTATAACTCTATTTATTCCCTGGCCATCAATGTCTTCCCTTACTTTACTCTTTCCTATGCTCTCCTTTCCTGTTTTGTTTATATTTAGGCTGGTTTCATTTCTTGTAGATTCCTCCCCCCGTCTTACTAGTTTAAAGCCTTTGCCACTTCCCTATTTACCCTTTCCGCTAGGACACGGGCCCCATCCCAATTCAGGCGGAGCCCGTCCCATCAGTACAGCTCCTTCCTGTCCCAGTACTGGTGCCAGTGTCCCATGAAAAGGAAACCCTCTTTCCCACACCAGCCCTTTAGCCACGTGTTAATTCTCCTGACCTGACTGCTTCTATGCCAATTTGCACGTGGTTTGGGCAATAATCCAGAGATTATTACCCTCGAGGTCCTGCTTTTTAATTTAGCTCCTAACTCCTGATACTCCTTCAGCAGGACCTCTTCCCTGTTCCTACCTATGTTGTTTGTTCCGACATGGACCACGACAACTGGATTTACCCCTTCCCTTTCCAAATTCCCCTCCAGCCGTCTTGAGATATCCCTTAACCTGGCACTGGGTAGGCAACACACCCTTCGGGATTCTCGTTCTTGGCTGCAGAGGATGCTATCTATCCCCCTAATTATAGAATCCCCTATCACTACCACATTTCTATTCTGCTCATCCCCTTCCTTGGACAGCCTTCTGAGTCATGGTGCCTTGGTCTGCATTGTGGCTATTCTGCCCGCAGACTTTCTCCTTGTCCTCACAGGTAGCGAGTACATTGTACCTGTTGGACAGAACCAATGTCTGCGGACTTCCTTCTCAACCTTTCCTAAGACCCCGCCCCCCGTCTCCCAAGCAGTCACACCCACCCCTTCCAGAACCTGTGCTTTCCTCTGGGGTGTGACTGTATTCTGGAATAAAACTGTCCAGAAATTCCTCCCCCTCCCTTAAGTTTCGGCGTGTTTCTAACTCGCCAGAGTGACTGAAGGCAGAGACAATTCCTGCAGATGTGGGAATCCGGGACAGTCTTGCTGTCCACAAACTCCCACATATTACAATCCCGACACATAACCTGCCCTGCCAACTCTAGAGTTTTTTTAATTTATATGTTTATTTAAATTAGTTAAAGTATTTAATCAAGTGATTACTTAGAGTTATATTAATTAATTAGTTTATCTAGTTAAGTTATCAATCCAATAAAGTATCAGTTATGGCTCCCCAGCTCTTAGTATAAAACACTGTACTAGTTTAGAGACAAAAAAACGCTCCAATACTCACCAACCAATCACCTGTCTGCTGAACTGTGATGTCATGCCTTGATTTTTTTCTCTCTGCTCTGGTCCCCAGTTAGGTTCCTTCCACCACCACTGCTCACCTAGAGTTTGGGCCCCTCTCCGACTGCGCTCTTTATTTACCTGCCTCTGCTCTGGTCCCCAGTTAGGTCCGTTCCTCCACCACTGCTCACCATGAGTTTGGGCCCCTCTCCGACTGTGCTCTTTATTTACCTGCCTCTGCTCTGGTCCCCAGTTAGGTCCGTTCCTCCTCCACTGCTCACCGTGAGTTTGGGCCCCACTCTGACTGCGCTCTTTATTTACCTGCCTCTGCTCTGGTCCCCAGTTAGGTCTGCTCCTCCTCCGCTGCTCACTGTGAGTCTTAAATGAGGAGAGAGGTAATGAGGCAGAGAGGTTTAGGGAGGGAAATCCAAAGCTTAGGGCCTTGGCAGCTGAAGCCACAGCCACCAATGGTGGAGTGATTAAAATTGGGGATGCTAAGAGGCTAGAATTGGAGGAACGTAGATATCTCAGAGGGTCGTAGGCCTGGAGGAGATTACGGAGATAGGGAGAGGGATGGACTCGGTGGCTAGGGAATGGAGTTTGTAGCGGGGTCCGAAGACTATGGCCGGAATTTTCAGAGGTAACAATGGGTGGGTTGGAGGTGTGGGGGGGAAGTGAAAGCTAAAATAATGTGAACCCCAACGGCAACCCACCTCCAACCCGCCCACTTTCACCTTTCACTCAGGTGGGACGGGGTGGGGGTGGGGGTGGTGGCAGGCTGCTAACCCGCTGGCAGGAGACGGGTTGGCCATTTACATATTATAATGAGGCCTGAAGCCTCTACTTTAACTTCGGGATTCCCGGTGGCTGCAACAAGGTGGCCTCAGCCTCGGGGAGCAATGCTGGTGGGCCGCGAGGAGCAGGAGTGCAACCTCCCAGCCCCCCAACCAGCAGCCTGGCCCTCCCTGGGGTCAGGGATGTGACTCCCATGGGACCACCCCCCGGGGAATCGAATCCCCCCTCGGTCTTGGACCATCCCCCTCCCACCCCACCATCCTGGGCCCTGTTGCTGCGGCCTCCTTCTCTGAGTTCTCCGCACGACCGGTCCATCAGGCTGACTTTTGGGCGGGCAACCCTCCCTTGGTTAAAACTCCACTGCGTGCCTGGAAACCCAAACTTCCGGGTTTCCCGCCGTCTCCCGCGCCGTGCGGGTGGTGTAATGATCAATAACATGTCATTCTAGAGTGGACACTAGATGGAGCCATAGAGCTGTATAGAGCTGTATATTTAGTTGTATGTGTTTAAGATTACACTACCCACGATGCACTAGGCTACCCACAAGGCAGTAGTCAAGATGGCTGCCTGCACACAGAGGTACACATGCTGAATCTCTATAGATGCTGTACCTAGAGAACGTGTACTGAATAAATGACTAGCTAGAAGCTAGTTGTTCATAATAAGAATGTCTAGTTATTAATGAACATAACATGGTGCCAGGATTGGTGACGATCTGCTCAAAATTGTGAAACGCGACATGGAGAATTTGAAGCCACCGGAGTTTTTGAATCTCACGGGAAATGTCGACTACAATTGGCGGACTTTCAAACAACAATTCGAACTCTACATTGCTGCCATCGGGTTCGGTACGAAGCCAGATGCAAGGAAAATAGCATTGCTGCTCACGGTTGCAGGCCCACAGGCGATAGAGGTACTTAATACATTTGTATTTAATCCAGAGGAGAACAGAAACAAATTTGACGAGGTGCTAAAGAAATTTGATACACATTGTTCTCCCAAAAAGAATGAAACCTATGAGAGGTATGTGTTCTGTTCAAGGACACAGCAGCAAAATGAGACTTTTGATAGCTTTGTGACTGATCTGAAACTGAAAGCACAGACATGTAATTTCTCTGAGCTGAAAGCATCCATGATTCGTGACCAAATTGTGTTTGGTATTCATGATAAAAAGGTCAGGGAACGTCTGTTGAGAGAAACCGAACTGACATTGGAAAATGCTGTGAAAATATGCCAAGCCAGTGAGCTAGCTCGACAGCACGCGAAGACTTTCAGTGAAATCAATAATGATGCGATTGTAGTAAGTGCTGCTGTCGGTGCTGTGTCCTACAAGGGGAAGAAACATGAGCAGAACAGAAATGAAAAGCAATCTGAATCAGGAAATTTTAATTGTAAACGCTGTGGTTACAAACACCAGTTAAGACAATGCTCAGCGTTTGGAAAAATGTGCACAAAATGTCATGGAAAGAATCACTTTGCCAAACAATGCTTTTCAAAAGTAAAAACAAAGAAAGGGCAACAAGTCCAAGTCAATGTGATTGAGGACACTGATTTAAGTGAGATATTTTTTGTAGGAATGGTGTCATGTGACAATATAGAAAAGGATACAGAAAATGTGCAGCCCTCAGGAATAAACAATGCTGAACATAAAGCTAATGCAGTAAAAGAGGACAAATGGATGATCCCACTGCAGGTAAATGGAGCATTAGTTACATTGAAACTAGACACTGGGGCAAAAGCAAACTTAATCAGTATGAGTGACATTAAAAACATGAAAGAAAAGCCCAAAATACAGAAAAAGTCAATACTACTGAAGAGCTATAATGGTCAGAAAATAGATAGCTTAGGTGTATGCAGACTTAAAGTGACAGTCAAAGACAAAGTGCATCATCTCATGTTTTCGGTTGTGGCTGAAGGACTTGATTCACTACTGGGTGACAAAGCTTGTGAGGACTTAGAACTGGTCAAGAGAGTCTACCGTATAAACTGTGCCATAAGCAGACCAGATGACTCGGTGGACTCTGTAGTGAGTAATTTCCAGGATGTGTTCAAAGGATTTGGAGTTCTACCATTCACTTACAAGATCCAGCTAAAGGAGGATGCTCAGCCAGTGGTACATGCTCCACGAAGAGTTCCAGCACCCCTGCGTGACCAGCTCAAGAAAGAACTGGACAGAATGACCACACTAGGAGTCATCAGGAAAGTCAAAGAGCCAACAGACTGGGTTAACTCTATGGTATGTGTGAAGAAAAAGAACAATGATCTAAGAGCAGCGGCGGCAGGCAGCGAGAGGCGGGACCTGTGGGAGACTCGGTGGTGGCAATAAAAGCGGCAGCGAGGCCAGGGAGGCCTCAGAGCAGCGGCGGCAGGCAGCGAGAGGCGGGACCTGTGGGAGACTCGGCGGCGGCAATAAAAGCGGCAGCGAGGCCAGGAGAGGCCTCAGAGCAGCGGCGGCAGGCAGCGAGAGGCGGGACCTGTGGGAGACTCGGCGGCGGCAATAAAAGCGGCAGCGAGGCCAGGAGAGGCCTCAGAGCAGCGGCGGCAGGCAGCGAGAGGCGGGACCTGTGGGAGACTCGGCGGCGGCAATAAAAGCGGCAGCGAGGCCAGGAGAGGCCTCAGAGCAGCGGCGGCAGGCAGCGAGAGGCGGGACCTGTGGGAGACTCGGCGGCGGCAATAAAAGCGGCAGCGAGGCCAGGAGAGGCCTACCAAACTCCAGTCTGCGAGCTCGGTAGTTGCAGGGAGGTAAAAAGTAATCGGGGTGTGTCGTCACCAGGGAGCAGGTAAGTGATTGGTTGGTGAGTATTTCTCTCTTTTCATTACAAGCTTGAATTCTGTGGTGTTAAATTTCTAGGGGCTCTGTTGTGGTGAGGACAGTTGGTAAATAAAGCGCCCTAGAGTATACCTGTAACTGGGGTATTGAATAAATTTTTAGATTAATTAAAGGAGTAAGTCATGGCAGGAGAGCTCAGACCCGTGTTCTGCTCCTCCTGCTCTATGTGGGAAATCAGGGACGCTGCCAGTGTCCCTGGCGACCATGTGTGCGGGAAATGCATCCAGCTGCAGCTACTTGTAGACCGCATTGTGGCGCTCGAGCTGCGGGTGGATGAATTTTGGAGCATACGCGATGCTGAGAGGCTCGTGGATAGCACGTTTAGCGAGTTGTTCACGCCTCAGGGTAGGGCAGCACAGGGGGTGACCATCAGGCGGAGCAACAAAGGCAGGCAGGTAGTGCAGGGAACCCCTGCGGACATCCCCCTTTCAAACAAGTATACCGCTTTGGATACTGTTGAGGGGGATGACTCACCAGGGGAAGGCAGCAGCAGCCAACTTCCTGGCACTGGCGGTGCTCCTGCTGCCCAGGAAGGGGGGAAAAAGAGTGGGAGAGCAATAGTGGTAGGGGATTCTATAGTAAGGGGAACAGATAGGCGTTTCTGTGGCCATAGACGTGAATCCAGGATGGTTTGTTGCCTCCCTGGTGCCAGGGTCAAGGATGTCACTGAGCAGCTGCAGGGCATTCTGGAGGGGGAGGGTGAACAGCCAGTGGTCGTGGTCCACATTGGTACCAACGACATAGGTAAAAAGAGGGATGAGGTCCTGCAGCAAGAATTTAGGGAGCTAGGTGAAGGATTAAAGAGCAGGACCTCAAGGGTTGTAATCTCTGGATTACTCCCGGTGCCACGTGCTAGTAAGTATAGGAATAGGAAGATAGAACAGATGAATGCGTGGCTAAAGGGATGGTGCAGGGGGGAGGGCTTTAGTTTCCTGGATCACTGGGTCTGCTTCTGGGAAAGGTGGGACTTGTACAAGTCGGACGGTTTACACCTGAACCAGAGGGGAACCAATATCCTTGCGGGGAGGTTTGCTAGCACTGCTGGGGGGGGTTTAAACTAACTTGGCAGGGGGATGGGGTACAGAGTGGAGCTATAGTAGGGGGTGATTTACAGCCAAATACAGAGGGAAAAACAAGTCAGCTGGGAAGGCAAAGCAAATATGTGAAGGCAAAAGAGAATATGGCAGGGCTGGAAGGCATTTATTTTAATGCAAGGAGTCTTGCAAATAAGGTGGATGAACTGAAGTTGTTGTTGAACACATGGGAGTACGATATTGTTGCTATCACGGAGACATGGTTGAGGGAGGGTCAGGACTGGCAGCTCAATATTCCGGGGTATAGAATCTTCAGGCGAGACAGAGGGGGGTGTAAAAGGGGAGGGGGTGTTGCAATATTAATTAAGGAGTCAATTACTGCTGTAAGGAGGGATGATATATTAGCGGGTTCCTCTAATGAGGCCATATGGGTAGAACTTAAAAACAAAAAGGGGGCAAGCACTTTGCTGGGAGTGTACTATAGGCCCCCAAACAGTCAGGGGGAGATAGAGGAACAGATATGTAGGCAAATCTCAGAAAAGTGCAAAAATAATAGGGTAATAATAGTGGGGGATTTCAACTTCCCCAATATAAATTGGGATAGTCAGAGTGTGAAAGGCTTAGAGGGTGCAGAATTCTTAAAGTGCATCCAGGAGAGCTTTTTGAGCCAACATGTAGAAAGTCCTACAAGAGAGGGGGCGGTACTGGACCTAATTCTGGGGAATGTAGCCGGGCAAGTGGTGGAAGTGTCAGTAGGAGAGCATTTTGGCGACAGTGACCACAATTCGGTGAGATTTAAGGTGGTCATGGAAAAAGACAAAGACGGCCCGGAAATAAGGGTTCTAAATTGGGGGAAGGCCGATTTTAATATGATAAGGCAGGATCTGGCCAAATTGGACTGGGAGCAGCTACTTATAGGAAAATCCGCATCAAAACAGTGGGAGACTTTCAGAAGGGAAATAGAGAGAGTACAACGCCAACATGTTCCTGTAAAGGTCAAGGGTGGGACCAACAAGCAAAGGGAACCTTGGATGACAAGGGATATACAAAAATGCATTAGAAATAAAAGGGGGGCTTTTGGCAGTTACAAAAGACTAAAGACGGAAGAAGCCCTAGAGGAGTATAAAAAATGCAGGGGCATACTTAAAAAAGAAATTAGGAGGGCGAGGAGGGGCCATGAAATAACACTGGCGAGCAAAATAAAGGAAAATCCTAAGATGTTTTATAAGTATATTAAGGGCAAGAGGATAACCAGGGAAAGGGTAGGGCCCATTAGGGACCAAAGTGGCAATCTGTGTGTAGAGCCAGATGATGTAGGCGGGGTTTTAAATGAATTTTTTGCATCTGTGTTCACTATGGAGAAAGACGATGCAGACATAGAAATCGGGCAAGGGGGCTGTGACATACTTGAACATATTAGCATTGAGAGGGAGGAGGTGCTAGCGGTTTTAGCGGGCCAAAAAGTGGATAAATCCCCAGGCCCGGACGAGATGTATCCCAGGCTGCTGTGGGAGGCAAAGGAGGAGATTGCAGGGGCTCTGACACAAATTTTCAGAACCTCTCTGGCCACAGGGGATGTACCAGAAGACTGGAGAACAGCTAACGTAGTACCATTATTCAAGAAGGGTAGCAGGGATAAACCAGGGAATTACAGGCCAGTGAGCCTAACATCTGTGGTAGGGAAATTATTGGAAAAAATTCTGAGGGACAAAATTAGTCTCCACTTGGAGAGGCAAGGATTAATCGGGGATAGTCAGCATGGCTTTGTCAAGGGTAAATCATGTCTGACAAATCTGATTGAATTTTTCGAGGGGGTGACTAGGGGGGTGGATGAGGGAAATGCTGTGGATGTGGTTTACATGGACTTCAGTAAAGCTTTTGACAAAGTCCCGCATAGGAGACTGGTCAAGAAGGTAAGAGCCCATGGGATCCAGGGTGCCTTGGCGCGTTGGATCCTAAACTGGCTGAGTGGCAGGAGGCAGAGGGTGATGGTCGAAGGTTGCTTTTGTGACTGGAAGCCTGTGTCCAGTGGGGTACCTCAGGGATCGGTGCTGGGTCCCTTGTTTGTGATCTACATAAATGATTTGGATGAGAATGTAAAAGGTATGATCAGTAAGTTCGCAGATGACACGAAAATTGGTGGGGTGGTAAATTGTGAGGAGGAAAGCCTCAGGCTACAGGACGATATAAACGGGTTGGTCAGATGGGCGGAAAAGTGGCAAATGGAATTTAACCCTGAAAAGTGCGAGGTGATGCATTTTGGATGGACAAATAAGGCAAGGGAATACACAATGAGTGGTAGGACCCTAGGAAGTACAGAGGGTCAGAGGGACCTTGGTGTACATGTACATAGATCCCTGAAGGCAGCGGAACAGGTAGATAAGGTGGTTAAAAAGGCATATGGGATACTTGCCTTCATTAGCCGAGGCATAGAATATAAGAGCAGGGAGGTTATGATGGAGCTGTACAAAACGCTGGTGAGGCCACAGCTGGAGTACTGTGTGCAGTTCTGGTCGCCTCACTATAGGAAGGATGTGATTGCTTTGGAGAGGGTGCAGAGAAGATTCACCAGGATGTTACCTGGGATGGAGCGCCTCAGCTATGAAGAGAGGCTGGACAGGCTGGGGTTGTTTTCCTTGGAGCAAAGAAGGCTGAGGGGGGACCTGATTGAGGTGTACAAAATGATGAGGGGCATAGATAGGGTAGATAGAAAGGAACTTTTCCCCTTAGTAGGGGGGTCAATAACAAGGGGGCATAGATTCAGGGTAAGGGGCAGGAGATTTAGAGGGGATTTGAGGAGGAACTTTTTCACCCAGAGGGTGGTTGGAATGTGGAACTCAATGCCTGAAAGGGTGGTAGAGGCAGGAACCCTCACAACATTCAAGAAGCATTTGGATGAGCACTTGAAATGCCATTGCATACAAGGCTATGGACCAAATGCTGGAAAATGGGATTAGACTGGACAGGGATGGATGGGCGGCGCAGACACGATGGGCCGAAGGGCCTCTTTCTGTGCTGTAAAACTCTGTGACTCTATGACTATGCATTGATCCAAAGGACTTAAATGCAAACATAAAACATGAACACTACCAGATTCCCAAGCGAGAAGAAATCACCAGTGAAATGTCAGGTGCCAGATACTTTACAAAGCTCAATGCCTCACAAGGATTTTGGCAACTAAAACTGGATGAAAAGAGCACCAAATACTGTACCTTCAACACACCATTTGGCAGGTATTGTTTCCTCAGAATGCCTTTCGGGATAATATCTGCATCTGAAATCTTTCATAGAGCGATGGAACACATAATTGAAGGTCTGGAAGGAGTTCGGGTCTATGTTGATGACATCATCATCTGGGGCTCCACATTGAAAGAACACAATGAGAGACTGACTAAAGTGCTACAGAGCATACGCCGGAATGGACTGAAGCTCAACAAAGCCAAGTGTCAGTTTGGCGTCCAGGAAGTCACTTTCCTAGGAGATAATCTATCTGGTAAAGGAATAGAGCCAGATATGGAAAAAGTAAACGCCATACTCAAAATGCCCCGACCCACTGACAAAAAAGGAGTGCTACGCATCATGGGGATGATAAACTTCATTGGAAAGTTCATTCCTAACTTGTCAGCCAAGACAACCTGTCTGCGAAACCTGCTACATAAAACAAATGAGTTCGCATGGACAGAAAGACATGAACAAGAGTGGATGAACCTCAAAACAGTGCTGACAACCACACCTGTACTCACTTTCTTTGACCCAACAAAGAGAATCAAAGTGTCAACGGATGCATCAAAAGATGGCCTAGGTGCGGTCTTGCTACAAGCAGAGGGTGAAGATTGGAAGCCTGTTGCCTTTGCCTCCAGGTCTATGACTGATTCTGAGTGTCGATACGCCCAGATTGAAAAGGAATGTCTAGGCTTGGTAGTTGGACTAGAAAAGTTTCATGGCTACATATATGGACTTCCCACCTTCACAGTTGAGACAGACCACAGCCCACTGGTTGCCATCATAAAAAAAAATCTGAATGAGATGTCTCCAAGGATTCAACGACTCATGATGAAGCTGCAAAGATATGATTTTAACTGATCTACACACCAGGCAAATACATAGTGTTAGCAGATGCACTATCCCGAGCACCCACAATGAGTCAAGTGAGCTCTACTGAAGAAGACGTGGATGTTCATGTGAGTATGGTCACTGCTGCGCTGCCCATGTCAGACACAAAATCAAAGCCAATAGCAGAAGAAACAGTAAAAGATACAGTGTTACAAACAGTAATAGAGAACATTCATCATGGTTGGCCAAAAGGTTCCTGTCCAAAATACTATCACATAAGGTCAGAGTTGAGTGTCGTAAGTGGACTATTACTAAAACAGAACAGAATAGTCATTCCACAGGCTCTACGTCAAGACATGCTCAAAAGGATTCATGAGGGCACCTCAGAATTGAAAAATGCAAAAGGAGAGCAAGAGACACTGTTTATTGGCCTGGCATAAATAAGGACATTGAGAACATGATAGGCATATGTGAGACATGTCAGAAACACCAAAACAAACAAACAAAGGAACCAATGATAGTAGCTGACATACCAACAGCACCATGGCAAAAGGTTGGTATGGACCTCTTTCATTTGAATGGTAAAGAATATCTAAGAGTGATTGACTACTATTCTAACTCTCCTGAGATGGTGCTGCTCTCAAGCACCACAGCAAGCAGTGTCATAATGCGCGTGAAATCCATCTTCGCCAGACATGGAATTCCCAGGATTGCCGTTAGCGACAATGGTCCGTGCTTCAACTGTAAGGAGTGGCAACAGTTTGCAGCACATTATGACTTTCAGCACATCACATCCAGTCCTTTGTATGCTCAGTCAAATGGTAAGGCAGAGAAAGGTGTTCAAGTTCTCAAGCAGCTACTGAAGAAAGCGACAGAAAGCAAGTCTGATCCTTATCTCGCCTTGCTGAGCTACCGAGCCTCACCTTTAGACCGTGGTTCTTCACCTGCTGAACTACTAATGGGTCGCAAGTTGTGCACCACGCTGCCCTGCTGTGCAAATGAAAAGCAAAGTAAGGAACTAAGACAGAGACTTCAACTGTTAAAGCTGAAACAGAAATCATACTATGACAAGTCATCCAAAACTCTAAAACCATTGACAAGGGATGATGTTGTCAGGATTGAGGATCCAGATGCATGGAACAGGAAAGCTACAGTTCTTGAGGAAGTACGAGCAAGGTCATACACTGTTAGAACTGAGGAAGGACAGATTCTCAGGAGGAACCGCCGTTCCCTCCTGAAAACACAAGAAACTATCCAAGAACAGATTGATGACAATGCTGCAACTGAATCTTATCATTCACCACCAGAACAATCTCATGAAAACACATCAGACTTACCCGTGCTGAGAAGACCCACACGTGTAGTAAAAAAGCCTGATAGACTTAATCTTTGAGTACAAAGAAAAACTATATTGAAAATGTATTGACTGTTGTGAAAATGTTTATGTTTATAGAGCACTAACAAAAGTGTTACTGATATCATCTTTATCGTTTTTCTTGAAATTTGATTGATATTGATTTTGTTAACCTCAAAGAAAGGGGGATGTAATGATCAATAACATGTCATTCTAGAGTGGTACACTAGATGGAGCCATAGAGCTGTATAGAGCTGTATATTTAGTTGTATGTGTTTAAGACTACACTACCCACGATGCACTAGGCTACCCACAAGGCAGTAGTCAAGATGGCTGCCTGCACACAGAGGTACACATGCTGAATCTCTACAGATGCTGTACCTAGAGAACGTGTACTGAATAAATGACTAGCTAGAAGCTAGCTGTTCATAATAAGAATGTCTAGTTATTAATGAACATAACAGGTGGGACCCGGGAAAATCCAGCCCAATGGCTTCGGTCTTCACAATACTTAGTTGGAGGAAATTTCTGGTCATCCAGTACTGGATGTCGAACAAGCAGTCTGACAATTTAGAGACCGTGGAGGGGTGGAGAGACGTGGTGGTGAGGTAGAGCTGGGTGTCATCAGCGTATATGTGGAAACTGATGATGTGTTTTCAGATGATGTCGCCAAGGGGCAGCATGTAGATGAGAAATAGGAGGGGCCAAGGATAGATCCTTGAAGCTACTGGAGAGTAATATTGGGTGGCGTTCCACCTGATCCTGTGGGTTTCCCGCCCGTCGAGGTAGGTTAAAATCACCCACTGAATGTAAGAATTCATCGTCTTCCCTCAGAGTAGTGGTTTTCAGGAACAGACAGCCAGCTAAGGCAGTTGATGATGTGTCATTTAAATGAATGTGGAGAAATACTTGATTGGTGTTATAGCGATAGGCATAGACTACCTGATTTTACTGCTGCTGGGATCTAGAGTTGATGGGGCAATATCATCTGTGTAGCACACAGCTGATTAGATTGAACGGTGGAGGTGGATGAATATTTGGGAGTTTCTTTAGTGGATCAGAAAGTATATATGCCGAACTTTCCCTTGGGGAAAAATAAATGGATTGGGTACAATCCATGATAGATAGGGTAGATTGGATATTCCTAACTCTGTAGTCTCCTCCAGCCCTAGAAGCATTCGAGATCTCTGCGTTCCTCCAATTCTGACCTCTTATGCACCCCGATTTTAATCGCTCCATCATTGGTGGCTGTGCATTCAGTTGCCAAGGCCCTAAGCTCTAGAATTCCGCGCCCCCCCCACCCCACCACCCCTAAACCTCTCTGGCTCTCTACCTATCTCTACTCCTTAAAACCTACCTCTTTGTCCAAGCTTATGATCAGCTGTCCTAATATCTTCTTAAGTGGCTCGGTGTCAAATTTTGTTTGATGATGCTCCTGTGAAGCGCCTTGGGACATCTCACTATGTTAAAGGCGCTGTATAAATGCAAGTTGTTGTTGTTGGTGACGAGGGAAGATTTTTCCTTGTGTTGTGCCTGACAGGCGTTGTGCACCTGAGGTACTCTTAGGCACTAAGGACACAGCTGCCTCTTTCCCATGGCCAGTATTAAGAATTATCCAGTGCATGGCAGACAGCAGCAACATGCTGTTAAGCCATTTGTTGTTTCAGCTGTGGCTCAGTGGGTAGCACACTCACCTCTGAGTTGAGAAGGATTGTGGGTTCATAATCCCACTCCATGGGACTTGAGCACATAAAGCTAGGCTGATACTCCAGTGCAGTGCTGCACTGTCGGAGGCGCCATCTTTCGGATGAGACGTTAAACCAAGGTCCCGTCTGCTCTCTCAGATGGACATAAAAGATCCCATGGCTCTATTTCGAGGATGAGCAGGGGGGTTATCCCCGGTGTCCTGGCCAATATTTATCCCTCAACCAACATAACAAAAAACGATTATCTGGTCATTATCACATTGCTGTTTGTGGGACCTTGCTGTGCGCAAATTGGCTGCCGCGTTTCCCACATTACAACAGTGACTCCACTTCAAAAAGTACTTAATTGGCTGTAAAGCGCTTTGAGGCGTCCGGTGGTTGTGAAAGGCGCTATATAAATGTAAGTTTTTTTTTTACCTTCTAAGAAGGGCAACCTGTAAAATGAAAAGCAGGGCAGCCCTATAAAATCTGGTGTGTCGGTGATCGAGATGAAGATGTCAGACTGGCTGATAGAGGCTCAAACACACCACTGTATATAAAGTACCTCCTCAGGTTTGCAGATCAGAAAAACCTGATCTTAAGAATTATAAGAAAAGAATAAATCAACGCAAACTTTATTGGACAGCTGGCAGTTCCTGATGTGACATACAGGACAAAGGGTAAAAGGTCATATTAGATTATCCGACTGTACTTTATCTGAAGAAATAAAAAAAAAATGTTTGTAAGTGTGCCAGCTTCCTTTGACAGTGATTGAGTGCCAGCAGAATCATTGGGGGAAAATTCTGCGCATGAAGCAGTCTTTCCGTCAATCTAAGCAGACTTATTTTTAAGTGGTGTAGCCCTGTATTTCAATCTGTTTTACTGTACTAATAAATATGCTCAAAATGTTCTAGTGCTCCTTGTATTTAAGGCTGCTGAAATTTCCTTGGCCCTTTTCTGATTAAGAATTAAATTAGCAACTCCAACGCTAACAGTTTCCCATAGATCTATACAGAGGCTGGGTGTTGCCATCAATCAGTCACTTCATTTAATTAAGGATATTAGGGCTTGGATGAAGAGCCAGGTCTTTCTCATCTCAGGATCAACCTCTCTGGAGGTTTGTTGGGGGGTGTTGCTGACTTAAAGGATATTATAGCCTTGCAAAGGAGATGTCACGGTGAATCGAGGGCTACCCATTGCGATCAAGGAATCCGGCCATCATTTCATCATATTCTAGAGTGTATCCCGAAAACGTATCCTTTGGGAAGCTGCAATTCCTCCTTAAATGAAAAATTGGGTGCTGGACTGTTCCCCCCCGCCCCCCATAATTAATAATTCACGAAAGAAATTGTATTCTCAAAAGATCGCACATTTTCAGGAGGTTCCTTGAACTAAACCCATGAATGGTATTGCACTCACACAATTCCTCATTGTATGGGTTGAGGATATTGCTTAAGACAGGTGGGCAAAATTAAGGAAAACTTCTAAGTCCAATCGTTTCTAAATTGTACTTTCAATTCCATTGGGGGAATTTAAGCAAGTGATGGAATTCCGAGAGTGAATTTCATAGAACCACATGGCAATGTTATTTTTTCAAAGTAGGGTCATGCATTTTGCATGCTTTCCCCTTCCAGGCCTGGACCCAGCCCTGCAATATAGATACAAGTACCAAATGTCAGTTCTGGTGCTAATTCAAAATCTGGCCAGCCATTTTCATTCCACGATTCTATCCGTTTCCATTGGAAATGACAAAGCAGTGGACATAGAAACATAGAAACATAGAAGATAAGAGCAGGAGTAGGCCATTCGGGCCCCTCGAGCCTGCTCCGTCATTCAATGAGATCATGGCTGATCATCCAAATTCAGTACCCTGTTCCTGCCTTCTCTCCATATCCCTTGATCCCTTTAGCCTTAAGAAATATCTCCAACTCCTTCTTGAATATATTTAATGAATTGGCCTCTACTGCCTTCTTTGGTAGAGAATTCCACAGGTTCACCACTCTCTGGGTGAAGAAATTCCTCCTCATCTCTGTCCTAAATGGCTTACCCCTTATCCTTAGACTGTGACCCCTGGTTCTGGACTCCCCAACCATCGGGAACATCCTTCCAGCATCTAGTCTGTCTAGTCCTGTTAGAATTTTATAAGTTTCGATGAGATCCCCTCTCATCTAAACTCCAGTGAGTACAAGCCCAATCGACCCAATCTCTCCTCATACGTCATTCCTGCCATCCCAGGTATCAGTCTGGTGAATCTTCGCTGCACTCCTTCCATGGCAAGAACATCCTTCCTCAGATAAGGCGACCAAAGTGGCACACAATACTCAAGATGTGGTCTCACCAAGGCCCTGTACAACTGCAGCAAGACATCCTTGTTCCTGTACTCAAACCCTCTCGCTACGAAGGCCAACATACCATTTGCCTTCTTAACCGCCTGCTGCACCTGCATGCTTACTTTCAGTGACTGGTGCACAAGGACGCCCAGGTCTCGTTGCACTTCCCCTTCTCCCAATCTATTGCCATTCAGATAATAATCTGCCTTCCTGTTTTTGACACCAAAGTGGATAACCTCGCATTTATCCACATTATATTGCATCTGCCATGCTTCTGCCCAGTCACCGAACCTGTCCAAATCATACTGGAGTTTCTCGGCATCCTCCTCACAGCACACACGCCCACCCAGCTTTGTGTCATCTGCAAACTTGGAGATATTACATCTAGTTCCCTCGTCCAGATTATTAATATATATTGTGAATAGCTGGGGTCCAAGGACCGATCCCTGCGGTACCCCACTAGTCACTGCCTGCCACTCGGAAACAGACCCGTTTATTCCAACTCTTTGCTTTCTGTCTGCCAACCAGTTCTCTATCCAAGTCAACACCTTGCCCCCAATCCCATGTTCCTTAATTTTACACGCTAATCTCTTATGCGGGACCTTATCGAAAGCCTTTTGAAAATCCAAATACACCACATCCACTGGTTCTCCCTTATCAATTCTACCAGTTACATCCTCAAAAAATTCCAGTAGATTAGTCAAGCACGATTTACCTTTTGTAAATCCATGTTGACTTTGTCCGATCCGGTCACTTTTTTCCAAGTGCTCTGCTATTACATCCTTTATAATGGACTCTAGCATTTTCCCCACTACCGATGTCAGGCTTACCGGTCTGTAATTCCTCGTTTTCTCTCTACCACCCTTTCTGAACAGTGGGGTAACATTAGCTACCCGCCAATCCATGGGTACTGTTCCAGAGTCTATCGAATTTTGGAAGATGATCAGCAATGCATCTACTATTTCTAGGGCCACTTCCTTAAGTACCCCAGGATGTAGATTATCAGGCCCTATGGATTTATCGGCCCTCAATCCCATCAATTTCCCTAACACCATGTCCCTACAAATACTGATTTCTATCAGTTCCTCCCTTTCATTAGACCCTATGTTCCCCGACATCTTTGGGAGGTTATTTGTGTCCTCCTTTGTGAAGACAGAACCAAAGTATGTATTTAATTGGTCTGCCATTGGACACCATTATCTGGGAGCTTTTCTGATGTAAGGTTTATTCTGAGGTTTATTCTGGACTTTATGCTGCACTGCAGTCTGTCACTAACAGAAACTAATTTATTTCCATTTGCCCAGGAGGCTTACAGATCAATGTGTTTAGGTTAGGTGACGTAACAACAGGATGCAGCTAGAGGCGAGTGTAACAAGGAGAAATGCCTCATGAAATTGAACTTGGTGGTTGCCGGGAGCACTGAAAACTTGGGGGAAATTGTACTGTGGACTTACAGGAAATGCATGCCTCAATAACGTTTGGTAAAGCATTCCATGACAAAAGTGAAGCACTTTTGTCTTAATTGAATTGGATTTTTTCTTGCTGATCACAACACAACACACACACACAGGGTTAAATTTAGCAATCTATTTCTGCAGGCTGTGGAGAACACACACCCCGGTCTTGTATGCTAAGGAAATCAGTTCTCTTCTTATGGTTTTTTTTCCTGTTTAATATGTTAATATCGAATGAGAGCAGCGTCACCAGTGCCATTCTATTCAGCAGCATCCCGACAACTGTTAGGCAAGTGTTAATTTCCTGCAATCACTGTTTGGTCAAAGTGCTTGGACCAGATCAATGGGTTTCTCAAGAAGGAGTCAAGCCATTCCATTCAATTACAAACATTCTGTGGCGTTGTTTACAGGGTATGTTTGTTTGGCCGTTGTATTTGTGTGGGAAAAATGCCATTTTGAACCATGTGAATGTCTGACCTAAATGTCATTATGCAAAACACCTGTTTTCAATTCCTTTTGTTCTGGTATGTCTATAATTTTGTAATTAAGAAGTTAGGCCATCAGGGGCACAAAGCTAATCAGGGGACTCTATGGTAGTGTATAGCCTGTAAGGAGTTTGATATTAGTGAGAGTTAGCGTAGGAGAAGCATTGTTGCTGTTTTGACATTTCAGGATTAGTAAAGTCTGCATTTACTGTAAATATACTGGGGACTGTTCCTTTACCTATTTAATATTGAATAAACATGTCTAGTAGTTGATAGCCTGTACCACATATGATAGAATGTATATTCTTCTGCCTACTGAAATCGAGGAGAGCACATGGTGGCACTTAGTTTATCTCCTGAGTCAGAGTAGGTCTCGCTACCTAGACACTGGGCAGGAAAAGCCACATTCTGGTTCATTGGGGACATGAGGTCCATTACGGGAGTGGTTGCTGACAATGAATCCAGGGAAAATATCTATGATTACAAACTCCAAAAATAACACATTCCATGTTCTCCTCTTTGTAGAAAAAGAAAAATCCTCTAGCTGCTCCCTTCATTGATCTGGGGATTAATCTGAGTCTATCGCCTCCTGTTGCCAATTCGACAAGTAGTAGAAATAATCTTTCGCTATTTATCCTTTCAGAACCTTTCATAATTTTGCTAAGCCTCTAATAGATCCCCTCTTAATCTATTTCAAACCTTTCTGCATATCTTCAACTTCTTATCCCTGACATTATTGTGAATCCTCATTTTTCCACAGTTCTAATATCCTTCATATATAATGGGGTGCCCAGAACTCCATGAAATACTCTGACTGTATCCTAAAAGATGTACAAATGCAACATCACTTCCTTGCTTTTATTGTACTGTTTTGGTCTGTAAGCTTTTGGAATGTCCTGGGTCCAGGAACAAGAGATCAGTTTTCCCTGTAGGCTTCCAGACAGTGCTATATTATTTCATACTGGACATTTATAGGCTCTGTAGAACATTAAACATCCTGTCAGTGACAAGTAGGGCTAATGTTCCTTAAATTGTTGTCATAACTTCACTGTGAATAACACCGAGAGTATCAAGAGGGAGCTGGGTAGCTACTTGGGAGAGAAAGCAATTGAGGGATATAAGACAAAAGCAAAATACTGCGGATGCTGGAAATCCGAAATAAAAACAGAAAATGCTGGAAATACTCAGCAGGTCAGGCAGCATCTTCGAAGGGTCATCGACCTGAAGCGTTAACTCTGTTTCTCTCTCTCCACAGATGCTGTCTGACCTGCTGAGTATTTCCAGCATTTTCTGTTTTTATATGAGGGATATAAGAGTCGTGTAGATTGTATTTTTCAAGTTTTGGAACTAGCCACCGCAATAGTCCCCTCCAAATGTGCACCTTTCTATGCTGCTATAACAGATGATACATTGACATGAGCGCTTGGGATGTTTTACTACGTTAAAGGCACTGTATAAATGCAAGTTGTTGTTGTTGTTGAGTTGTAATGACATAATTGGATCTTCTTTTAAATGATTGACTTTAAGCAGTTTGACACTGAGTTTAGTGATTTTACAGTTTTACTGTATGAATTGACCACTTTGGTACAAATTCTATACTAGCTTCAGTTAGCACCCTTCCGCCCCCCCCCCCCACCCCCTTGCCCTCCCCGGGCAAATGCACAATAGCGACTTTAACTCAGATTCATGATTTTCTCCCCTTTACTTTGCTACTCTGCTGAAGACGGTGACTCTTGTTGCAGTTTGATCAGCAGCCCAAGCATTAAGAGTGCCCAAGTGGCTATTCATCACGTGTGAGGCTACATAAGTGTTTGCAAGCTGTTTAACCTTGGAGGGTATCGCAGACGGACCTCATCTTGTTCTGACCTGACATCCATGTATGCACAGCAGATGTCACTGAATAGTAATAAGGAGCTGGAAGCCTGCCCAGCATTTCCCCAGACCAGGGGTAAATTGCACCGTGCAATTGTATTGTCTTTGCTATTGGCTTTTAGACAGGATCAGCTAATCCTACACAGCAGAGAAATTAAACATGGGAACCTTCTGGTCTGTATGGTCTTGTGCTAGGCCAGGCAGTTCCTTTACACACTAGGTTACTCATGATTGTTGGTACCAAAAAGCAAAAAGTGAAGTTAGAAAGAAATGCTGCAATGTTTAACGTGGTGGCATTTTTTGCAAGCACTGAGTATCTCTAGGTATATGCAGAGGGTACAGTTCAACCAAGCACACAGACTTTAGGCTCGGCGCAATAATTACATTCTTGTGCTATCCACTAAGTCACTAATGACTGTGACAGCATTTTTTCCCCATGCATGACTGCAAGTAACATAACAGACAATGCGAGGGAGTTACAATGCGAGGGAGTTACCCAGGTGTAATCCAATTGGGAGATTCAAACAATGTCATAAACAGCGGAAGTATAGTCCTTAGAGTTTGTAACAATCATCTGAGCCCCTTGATTGGACCACAAGCCTTGCAACTTACTTCAACATATTCACTAATTTAATTGAATAGAAGATTTTAATGATTAACAAGGGTTAAATTGCACTGTGCAATATTATTTAAAACTGGCAAAGTCTCCGTTAAAATAGCAGACAAAGATATTTCACATAACTGAGTTGATGCGTTCCTACAGTAAATCGATTTCCCCCCAGCAGTGTTCTTATTCTCAAAGTTGCATGTTTTCAAAATTGAGAAAGCAAGAGATAAGAGACAGAAAATGCTGGAAACACTCAGCGGGTCAGGCAGCATCTGTGGAGAGTGAAAAACAGAGTTAACATTAATCTGTTTCTCTCACCACAGATGCTGCCTGACCTGCTGAGTATTTCCAGCATTTTTTGTTTTTATTTCAGATTTCCAGCGTTCGCAGTATTTTGCTTTTGTATGAGGTAAGAGAACGAGTTTTCAGCTTGTGGAGTTCAGGCTGAAGGGTAACGCCTTCATGCAACCAGTTGTAGAACCATAAAGTTTAAAGCACAGAAACAGGCCATTCAGCCCATGTTGCCTATGCTCTTTGCTGGTATAATAGTACTTTGCAGTGGTTTGTAATTAATTTAATTTGTACCAATTTGTAATATATACTACAGATTATGGACGGAACCTTCATCTTAGGCAGGGGTGTAGAACAGGTGGTATGAGATTGGCCGCCCGTTGTTCACCCTGCCAACTTTTCCTTTGCATTGACCTCAATATCTGATATCGCCTATTTCACACCCCCTCCCACGTATATTTTTTAAACCTGTAGTAATTCCCTTGATGGCTCAGAAATGCATTGCCAGATACGATACTGAGCTGCACAAATCAGGGAAATTCAATTGTAATCCCCCAGCCTGTGCTGAGTTAGTTGGTTACATGGCTGGGATGCTCATTGAGACATTGCAATCGACCTCAGTGCCCCTTTGGCCAGAGTTCCTGCTACTGATCACTATCCAATGGCGCCTGATGCCTAACGCGCTGGTGAGGACAGGACATTGATTCGTCCCCACCTAGCAGGCACTTGTTGTCTATCTAGCCTTGCATATTTCTAAATAAATGGAAAATGTTTGATAATACCTTTCCCTGAAAAAGCAAGCTTCTTTAAGGTGTTAGCCTTAACTTTTCTCTGATTACGCTCCTGTGAAGTGCCTTGGGACATTTTACTATGTTAAGGGTGCTATATAAATGCATGTTGTTGTTGTTGTTGTAGCCATGGCTCAATGGTAGCACTCTCGCCTCTGAGTCAGAAGGTCGTGGGTTCATAGTCCCACTTCGGAGAATTGAGCACAAAATCTAGGCTGACGCGCCAGTATAGTATTGAGGGAGTGCTGCACTGGTGGCGGTGCCATCTTTCGGATGAGAAGTTAAACTGAGGCCCCGTCTGCCCTCTTAGGTGCATGCTAAAGATCCCATGGCACTATTTAGAAGAAGAGCAGGGGGGAGTTCTCCCTGGTGTCCTGGCCAATATTTATCCCTCAACCGACATTCACTAAAACAGATTATCTGGTCATCATCACATTGCTGTTTGTGGGACCTTGCTGTACGCAAATTGGCTGCCGTGCTTCCTCTGCTTTGGGATGTTCTGAAGCTGTGAGAGACGCTATATAACAGGGTGACCGTATTTTCTAAACCGAATCCGGGGCAACACTGGTTGGGAGCACAGCAAAGTAGCCAGGACAGAAAATGGCGGTTGCACAGCATTGCGAGGCAAACATTTTTACCAGCCTATATTTTAACAGTTGCACATATACAAATGCAAAAAAAATGTGCATATAATTACTGTGGATGTGACGTCGCACTATTGAAGCGCATTCAGACACCATTTATAAATAACACAATAACAATGTTCAGGAACAAACAGTCGAATCTTGCGTGTGTTCTACGTCATACGCCGTTCAGTCAATGTCGTAGCTATGGCAACTGCAATAGTGCTGTACCATCTATACCCATCCCCGAACACCTTGGCCTAGAAATTCGGTGGGCTGCAGCACCAGTTAGCGCCCAAAGAGGGCACTTAGTGGGTTTAGCGCCACTGGCCATGCCTCCCGCGAAATTTAGCGGGGCGCTAATGGCGGCGTTAGCCAGTAGCGCTGCACCGCCACCGATGACGTCATCGGTGTGCGCAGCGCCCCGCTACTGCCCCGATCGCGAAATTTGGTAGCGCCCCCTGCTGTAACGCCGGTCGCAATTTGCGACTGGTTCAGGGGGGCCTACCTGCGGCAGGTGCGGGGCGGCCATTTTTTTTGCTGGCAGCCTGCCAGCACCTCTTCGTGCAGCCGTCCCCGGCCTCCTGAGCCCCCCCCCGCCGCGTTGTGCCGGCTGTCTCCCAAGATTGCCGGCACTCGTGATCTCAGATCGCGCTGCAGCAGGCCCCTTCCCTTTAAGAAGGGGAGGAAGGCCTGCAGTACCGCAGCGCGCCGCTGCGGCACGTTGCGCTGCGAACTTCAGTTGCAGCGCCCCAAGACGGATGCGGGGCACCTCGAGTAGTGCCGCGCTTCCGTTTGGGGCGCTCAAACTGAATTTCCGGCGGGCGCTCGCGACTCCTTCCGGGGCAGTACCTCCGGTGCCCTGGCAAGACTGGCGCCCCAAATAGGGCACCACCGAATTTCTAGGCCCCTGACTTTTAATTTCCCAATTTTAAATCTATTCCAAACAGATCGAGATTTTCGATATAAGGTGTGAAACATCCCCTGTCTCAGAAGGTTTCAGAAATCTCTTCCCAGTGGGAGAATTTAGAGCTTATTCATTAAAAAAAAACACGATTTGATCCGATCTTTGCACCATGCTGTTCTCTGAGGTAAAGTAAACCCACTCACCCACCAGCTCTCACCGTGCCTCTGGCTTCTCCTCCAATTTTTTTTCATGTTAAAGGATCTGCCCTCCCGCCAGTCACTATTGGCTAAAACAGCTGCCTCCTTACAGGATGACACCTAACCCACGTGCCCCACCTACGCCGCCAGCAGCAGGCCAATCCCAGGAGGGCATTGCCCCGACAAACGGATGCCATGCTCTGATTGGTCTAGAAGATCTGAGGCGTGATGAAGATTGACGTTTCAGCGGACCAATGAATATGGCTCTTTTCGGGGATGAGTTTCCTGAACCGGGGACTCTTCCGGGGACATTGTTTGCCCGGGGACACAGTACACCTCACCCGGAAAATGGGGATGTATGGTCAGCCTACTTTATAAATGCAATTCTTTCTTTCTTAAGATTGCAGGCTAATCTTGAAGTTCAGATGACTTTCACAAACTGTTGAAGCTTTCCTCTCACAGTTTGTGCCATTATCTGAATCCCCTCAATTAGATTGCAAAGCACACACACACATCGCATAGTATGTATTACGAGAATTTTCCGAAAAACATGTTACAAACAGCGATGTGCCCCATTGTGGTCTCCACTATTTGGTGAAATATTTTTTCAGAATTCAATTTAACATGGCAGCAACATCAGTTTGGAGGGCATTCTGCTCATTACGGTCTGACTGATGTGTGAGGTGGTAATGGCATCCTCAGGGATGGTAATGGCCATGATGCTTAACCAGATGTTCCTGCAGTTCTACTATTATCAATCTCAGTGCGATACTTGCAATCTGCTGTGCCTTGTTGATGCTTTGTTGAGGGCCAAAGCCTTCTGTGAAATGGTTCTCAGGGTGACAGTATGCCTTTGAGCATTCTGTCTGCCTACAGGTCGAGTAATGGTGCTCCTATAAAGTAGTTGCATAGTTTTAGCGGTTGATTCAGCTGATGACAACAAGTGCGCATTTGATTGGCTAATTGCAGTGCTGCCGACCTCCCGAGTATGAAGAGAAATAGTTTTTAGCCCTTGTTATTTTGCAAAAAGCATGCCCATTTTGCACCTTAATTGTTTTTAATAATCTTTTTTTTAAGTGATAAAAGTTTAAATGATATATATCTCCAAAATAATAATAACAATCACAGCTTGATAGCAATTTAATTTAGATGGAGGTATAAATACTATTTTCCTTATTTATCTCCCTATACGTAGAGGCCTTTTTAGCCATTAGAATACAGGATATAGGAGCACTGTGTGTATGTGTGCGTGTGTTAAGGGGCGTTCGGGAAAGGGGACTGCAAGAATGACTTGCATTTCCCTCAGGTGTTTCTAATGTCCTGTTTATGCCTTGTTCTTGATGCTGGAACAAGCACTGTGTCACTATAAATGACCCCTTTTTAAATGAATGAGTTTGGAGTACCATCTCAGGGGCCGGAACAAATTCGTAAGCAGTGCACTGCAAACCCAGTGCAGATTGAAAACCAATATCTGTATCCAGCATTCTTCCCCTCCACCTTTGACACGTTCATCTATTTCCTATTGGGCTCATTTTTCATTTCCATCCTGCCCCCAACTTTCATATCCTTTGTAGGAATGCTCTGACATTGGAGGCTGGTCACGGAGGTGTACTGTTGGATAAATCTGCATTTCCTGTGCGCTGTCTTATTTAGATGTGCTAGAATTTGATAGAGTACTTGGAGAAAATGATAAGCTTGAGGAAGCTTCCTTCAATGCCGCAAAACGATTGGCCTGGATATTAACAGGGCGGGTTACGTAGGCGGTGGGGGGGGTGGGCCAAGTTTCGGACGGGAACCCCGAAAGTCCGTGTTTCCCCGCATGCTGTGGAGATTTAACTTGACAGGGTCCCCACATGGAAGTCAGCTTGATTGACATGCTTGGCTTCCAGTAGGGTGGGGAGGACTCAGGAGCAGGGCCCAGGAGCAGGTCGGTCCAATCCACGACCCGGGGGGAGGTGGGGTGGGGGATCGGACCCCCACCCCAGGTGCTTTGTATGGGTTGGGGGGGGGGGCACTCTGATGTGACGGAGGGAGCTTGGGGGGCTTACCTTCTCCCCGAAGCTGTCCGCGCCTCCCTTCAGCTGCCGGGTTTCCCCAGGCCTGGGCAACCCAGCCGGCCACTGTAAAACCTGCAAAGCAGGTTAAATCAGATGCTGCCAGCCTCATTAAAATACTTAAAATGCCAATCTGCCTCCTGGGTGTGGATGGATGCCTGCCCCTTATCCCGCCTCCGTTAAACCTAGAAGTGGGCAGATTTATAACATTTTAACATCTGACCCGAACCCAACCCACCTGTTTTTGGGTGTTAAAATTCACCCCATAATCCTTCCTTACAATGCGATCAAATTTTCACTGGTTTTGCTTCCTTTACTACTTTCGAAGTCTTGTCCCCTCCATAGTGTTTAGTTACGCTTCATTGTACTTCATTGGCTGTAAAGCACTTTGAGACGTCCGGTGGTCGTGGAATGCGCTATATAAATGCAAGTCTTTCTTTCTTTTACACAAACCATTGATGACACCCTCTGGGTAATATCTGGACTTTGCACTAATAAATACTATTAGTGCTTCAGGCCTTGGTGATAATGCTGCCTAGCAATGGTGCAATTGTAATGTCCATGATCACCAAACTACCTTAATCAATATTGTGTGGAACTGTCAGCATTTTAATATATTAACACAGCTTCCAACAAATTAAACATCAAAAATATCCTCACCAAAGGGCTGGCTCAGCACCAAAGCTTCTCTCGATCACCTAGTAAAAGTGAGAGGTTGAAAGCTGGGAATTTTCTCAGAGCTGATCTGTCAATTGTCACCTTCAGGTCTTCCACATGGCAGAAGGTGAATATCTCCTAGGAAGCGTAGGTCATGGAGAAAAGCCTACGCTCCTCCTCGTAATCAGCGTAGATCTCAACTATTGCCAAGGACCAGATTCCTGTTATTCACCATCAGGTAAAAAGTGTGGCTTGAATTTGAGACATCCTGTTCCTGACAGTGATCATAAACTGAGAAGCAGTCTTGCTCCTGAGCCAACAGGTACTCGCATTTATTGAGCGTGATTCTGGATTTTCCGATATGTGCTAGTGTTTTGAAGGGTTTGCCAGCAGCAGGAAAATTGGAATTCAGGCAGTAAATCAGGATGGGGCAGAATTATCATCTATTACTGCATTAACAAGTCAGCTTTAGTACCTGGAGGTAATAGTGCCAAAATAAGTAGTAATTAAACCAATAATTAACGACAGAACATCCAGTTACTACTTTCAACCACTAATTCAACTGTTAACCACTGAAGGCAATAAGGGATTTTTGAACAGGAGAAGGTGCTGCTTCACCTGGGGTATGGTTTCACAGGCAGTGGAAGCCCAAATGGCTAATCTTCATGTTCGAAGCTAGACAGCCGAGTGTCAGCAGAATATTCAGCTCTAGAGGACATTATAGCCAGGCTGGGTCCTGTCCTCACCAGACACTCATATACACGCACAGGGTGGGGATTCTGACTGGGAGCAGGTTTCAGGCGGGTGGGGAGACATGGCGTGTGTCAAACCCACTCCCTGATCTCATCAACTTGAGGTCCGGGCTATTTTAACCCCTGGGCCTCATTTACAACCCGCCGGCCAGCTGCCAGCCTGGAACGGGTGTAAAGATGTAGTTAGCCTGCTGCCACCAGGCAAAGGTCGGACGGCGAGGTGGCCTCCTGCTGAAACTCAGATAAGTCGCCGTTGGGGGGCTTTGGTAGGGTCTTGTGGGTGGGAAGGGGTGGGGGGTCGGGGGGGAAGCAAAGGCAGCAGAGGCCCAGGCTTTCCTGTGCGGCCCAGAGGAGCACTCTTCCTTCTTCTGGTCCCACTAAGGAAAGTGCAACACTTACTTTCCATGGCCTCTTCTTCCTGTAGACCAGGTTTCACTGAGCGGGGCGGTCACAGCTGGCTCCCCCACTCAGTCATCACTTAAAATACCATCAGGGTCCTAATGACATCATAGGACCCCGATATTCATGTATTAATGAGACTCCCGCCTAAATTGGACGGACGCCTCCGCCATCTAAAATAAAAGAGCTCAGTTACGGTGACGGGGCAGTAAGTTTTCAGAGGTGATTTTAACTGCGTGCCCACTGGGCTGAGTGGGTTAAAATTGGCCCCACTCTTTCTGGTAGGAATCACTGAGGAATTGTCAGGTGCAGCTGATTTCACCTCTTCCTAGTCCAGGGGCATTGATGCCGCATTGTAGTTACTCACTGATGTGCCACCACTGATCAACTAACTCAGTACAGACTGGAGAGCGAACATATGGCTTTTGAGACCTATGAGAGTTTAACATCTTCTACTTGTGTCAGTTTGGCACAGTTGGTTGTATTCATGCCTCTGAATCCAAAGATTGTGGGTTCAAATCCTATTTTGGAACTGGAGCATGTAATCATCAAAATTTTGAGCACATAATCTAGGTTGATATAGTACTGCTGTCTTTCAGATGAGACATTAAATTGAGGCTCTGTTCAGGTGGATACAAAAGATCCCATGGCCCCATTCGAAAAACAGGGAGTTCTCCCAGTGTCTTTACCAACTTTATCCCTCAACCAAGACCACCAAAAACAAGCAGATGAACTGGTTATTTATTTTATTTGCTGTTTGTGGAACCTGGTTGTGTGCAAATTGGCTGCCACATTTACCTACATAACTACAGTGATTTTACTTCTAAAGTAATTAACTGGCTGTGAAGCAACGGTTGTTCGGCTTGAGTTGGATTAAAGTGTGAACGTTCAGGCAGCCCATTATAGAAAGGACAAAAAAAGACATAGGAAGTTTACAATGTAGATTCATCAAGACGATACCAAGGATAGGAAACTGTATTTATGAGAGGAGACTTGAGACACTGAGACCATATCTACTGCAAGGAGATTTACTAGAGCGTTTGAAAATTATGACACATTTGACAGGGTGAATAGAGAAATATTGTTTCCTTTGGTAGGAGAGTAGGTGACGAGGGATCATCAATTCAAAATTGTCACTAAAAGAGGAGAGAGCTTAGTGGAAATTTCTTTGACGCAGATGGTTGTTGGAGCATGGAACAACTTGCTACAGAGAGGAGGCGAGGCAGAGCTGTTGCATCTTTTAAGAGGAAAGTGGATATGTATTTGAAACACAGGAAGATACAGGGCTATTACTTTTAGATTGCTCTAGCGAAGAGGCAATGGGACGAATCGCCACCTTCTATATGATAAACCTCTATGGTTCTATGTGCATTGGCACATCCCGAGATCATGAAAGATGCTATATGCATGCAGGTTCTTTATTTCTTTTCTCTTTATTTTAACAGTGCCTACAGAAATACTCCTGAAAGAGTAGCTGCACATAGTTATGTTATTTTCAGACCATAGAAATAATTGTATCTAAAAAACTCACAATTTCAATAATTTGGGTATGGTGGAAGGAGAATTACTGCAATGTTGCTATCCTGAAAGGAATGGCTAGTAACTATTTGAAGCTACTGTATTTTCATAACTCAATATAAGAAGTTTTCAAGCACAAAACAAGCTGCTGTGCATGTAGTAAAGATGTGAAAAGCCTGAAGATAAAGGACATTTCACAGTGCAGCAAACACACACTAAATGCGCTCTTTATTTTTCAGTTGTTAAGGGGCAAAAAGAGCTGAAAAAAGCACAACTGAAATAAGACAAATGAACAGAATTTTTCAATAACATTAGAAGACCATACATTCTTACATTCAAAATAAAAATAGACAGTCATTCACTTTCGTATTGCCTGGATCTAACTTGCACCAAGTCCCATTCGCCCATCACTGCTGTGCTCGCTGACCTACATTGGCTCCTAGTTAAGCAATGTCTCGATTTCAAAATTCTCATCCTTATTTTCAAATCCATCCATGGCCTCGCCCCTCCCTATCTCTGTAATTTCCTTCAGCCCCACAACCCCCCCGAGATATCTACGCTCCTCTAATTCTGCCTTCTTGAGCATCCCTGATTATAATCGCTCAACCATTGGTGGCCGTGCCTTCTGTTGCCTAGGTCCTAAGCTCTGTAATTCCCTGCCTAAACCTCTCTGCCTCGCTACCTTTCTTTCCTCCTTTAAGACGCTCCTTAAAACCTACCTCTTTTGACCAAGCTTTTGGTTACCTGCCCTAATTTCTCTTTATGTGGCCCGGTGTCAAAATTTTTGTCTTATAATACTCCTGTGCAGCGCCTTGGGACGTTTTACTATGTTAAAGGCGCTATATAAATACAAGTTGTTGTTGTTGTTGGATGGATTGAACAGCCCCTTGGAGTTGAGTTTCTGTTAGATGGATCACTAGGAGTCTCACAGGGGCAGCTCTGAGTACAGCAATGCATCAACCTTGGTGACAATAGAAGCTGCACCAACAATTCTTGGCCATCATAGGCCTCAAGGGACTTCTAACTGTAGTGTATGTGCTTTAAGTCAGAACTACTTTTTACAGCTCCTGTATACTGTAGTACCGGCAGTGACCACACCGGTATATAAGCTGTGCGCATGCCTCTGTACCCCAGTCTAGAGATTACCCTCCTCCAGTAAAGACCTGTTATTTGTTTATGTACAGCATCCGTGTAATTATTCATCCACTGAACCACGGATCTAACAGTGGCGACGAGTGTTGATGCGAATCTACCTGCAACATAAAAAAAAAATAGTCGAGTCCAGGAACACGGGCGTCGACCGCGAGCAACCGCCCAGCAGTCAGGCAGAGATCCAACTTCGCTGGGGAGGCTGTGGAGAGCCGGGCTTGGTTCCCCAGCCACAACGAGCAGTAAGAGACCGGCGACAGGTCCAGAGCAGACCCTTCCCGAGCAGCGGCGGCTGGAGCCGACCGACGGCAGAGAGAGAGAGAGCCGGGCAGCATCGACGGGGTAAGAAAGAGGGTGAAGAGAGCAGGGCGCAGCCGGGTGTTGCTCACCGAGCGGCGTCGAGGAAAAATACTGCAAACCGGAGAGAGAGAGAGTAAGAAGCAGCCGGGTTCTAGACTGAGCGGCGTCGACAAATATCAAGAGAAGAATGCGCAGAGCACAGCCAGGGATCACGGGCTGATCAGGGTCCGCGGGGCGAAGCAAGGGGAGACGCCATCGAGCCGTGGAGAAGCAGGGAGAGCGCGGGAGACACCATTGAGCCGCGGAGAAGCAGGGAGAGCGCGGGAGGCGCCATTGAGCCTCGGAGAAGAAGGAAGAGCGCGGGAGACGCCATTTTGCAAAGCCGCAGCGGAGAAGACGGGTGAGCGCGGGAAGGAAGGAAAGCGCGGGAGACGCCATTTTGTGCCAGCGGAGAAGAAGGGGAAGCGCGGAAGGCGCCAGTGGTGATAGTTAACGCACAACCAAGGATGCCGAAGAGTGGCAGTATCTCTATGTTCGACAATGAAGTCGAAGATTGGGCGACATATGTGGAACGTATTGAGGTGTACTGCAGGGCGAATGAAGTGCCAGATGCTAATAAAGCACTGGTTCTGTTAAATTCCATGGGTGCAAAAACTTATGGGTTACTGCGAAATCTAATAACCCCAGAGAAGCCGGTAAACAAGAATTTTGAAAGCATAGTAGAAATCCTACAGGACCACTTAAACCCCACACCGCTGCTGATAGCAGAACGATTTAAGTTCCATAAAAGGAACCAACACAAAGACGAAAGCAATGCTGAGTACCTAATGGAACTGCGCAAGCTATCGAAATACTGCCAGTTTGGAGCGGGACTAGCAGACACGTTAAGGGACAAGTTTGTGTGTGGGCTACAAAGTGAAGGAACCCAGAAACGGCTTCTATCAGAAAAGGACCTTACGCTGGACAAAGCTTTCAGTATGGCAGTATCACATGAAGCAGCCGCAAGGGGCGCTGCAGAGATACAACGGAGACCGCAAGAATATGGCACCAACGAAATGACCTATGGAACAGGGAAGTGCTATTGCTGCGGCAGAACAACACATGACCAGAAAGATTGTTGGTTCAAGGACCAAGTGTGCAGACAGTGTGGGAAAGCAGGACACATAGCAAGAGTCTGCAGGTCTGGGAAGAAAACCAACAGTAAGGAATCTCCACAGGAGAAGTACAAAAAGGTACACCAGGTGATGGACAGTGGTTCAGATGAACAGAAAAGTGACACAGACTCCGAAAGCAAGGAGCTGGGTTGTCTGAAACTAAATAATGTAACCGAAATGAAGGATCACCAGACTATCTGGGTTCCACTCAAGATAGACGGAGTCCAAGTGGAAATGGAATTGGACACAGGGTCAGCTCTACAGTCATAAATCAAAGAGACTACAAGCGGCTATTTTCACACATACCCTTGAAAGCTACAGAGATTGTCTTGAAGACGTATACGGGGCAAAAAGTCTACCCCAAAGGAAAAATAAGGGTGAAAGTGACATATAAAGGCCAGGAAATACCTAAAATGGATATATATGTACTGCCAAATGGAGGACCACCACTGCTAGGATGTGAATGGATCCGGAAGATACAATTAGATTGGCATTCCATACAGGCACTGAAGGTTGAGGCCAAAAAGGATGACGACGTCACACCTGGACGACTGTCAAAAATGCTAACTGACGCAAAAGAAGTGTTCCAGGAGGGACTAGGAACACTAAAAGGAATAACAGCAACAATTAAAATAGAGGAAAATGCAAGCCAAAAGTTTCTGAAGGCCAGACCAGTGCCTTATGCGATCAGACCAGCTGTTGAAGCAGAGCTGGAAGGGTTGGAACGTTCAGGAGTACTGTCCAAAGTGGACTGGAGCGAGTGGGCTACACCCATCGTTCCTGTAATGAAGAGGTCGTTGAGTAATACGCCTGGGGAACCAAAGAAGGTCCGCATCTGTGGGGATTTTAAGGTGACAGTGAATCCAGTCCTTCACACGGTGCAATATCCGCTTCCACGAATTGAGGATATTTTCGCCTCGCTATCTGGTGGTAAACGCTTCACCAAAATTGATCTAGCCCAGGCGTACTTGCAAATGGAGGTAGAAGAAGCTTCGAAACATTACCTTACAATCAACACTCATAAAGGTCTCTATCAATACAACCGGCTGGTGTTTGGAGTAGCCTCGGCTCCGGCTATCTGGCAAAGGGCGATGGATCAGGTCCTGCAAGGGATTCCAGGGACCCAGTGTTATTTGGACGACATCTTGGTCACGGGCGAAAATGACGGTGATCACCTCGCTAACTTGGAGAAGGTGCTCACCAGATTAAAGGAGTATGGGCTACGAGCTAATTGCCACAAGTGCGAGTTTTTCCAGAAACAGATCTTGTATTACGGCCACGTCATCGATGAAGAGGGGTTACATAAGTCCCCTGACAAGATTGAGGCAGTAGTCAAGGCTCTAGCACCAGAAAATGTGTCACAACTGAGGTCGTTCCTCGGGCTGGTAAACTATTACCACAAGTTCTTACCAAATTTGTCTACGGTATTACACCCGCTGAACACCCTACTGCAAACAGGGGTACCATGGAAGTGGGATGACGAACGTAGACAAGCTTTCCAGAAGTGTAAAGAATTGATCACATCAAAAGAGGTGTTGGCCCATTTCAACCCAGCACTACCAATTCGTTTGGCATGTGATGCATCACCCTACGGCATTGGAGCGGTGCTGTCGCACAAATTCCCAGACGGGTTGGAGAGGCCAGTAGCCTTTGCGTCTCGGTCACTAACCTCAGCCGAGCGCAACTACACCCAGATTGACAGGGAGGCCCTCAGCCTAGTATGGGGATGATGTGCTATCAATTACTCATAAAAGACGGAGAGTTAGGAGAGTAACTAAAAGGCTTTTATTAGCAAAGAACAGAGCATGCCTCTCGTGGTTGACTGGGTTCCGAGAAGGCAGGGGGCTGCAGAGCAGTCACCTTTATACCTGGGCCTGTGGGCGGAGCCAGGGGCGGAGCCAGCAGAGACATGCTGAGGCATGCATAGGTACAACAGTGTGCAACAACAACAACAACAACGCTGAACAACAATAACAGTGGTTTACCACATTCACCCCTTGTTTAAAATTGAGTCCGGCGGGGTGAAGTGTACTAAAGGTTCGTGTAAGTAAGTCTATCAGGTGGCCTTGTATGCCGTCCTGATCGTCGTGGTGGCGGCGGTGATGGTGCAGCATCCAACGTTGAATCAGGCGTCTCATTGAGTGGTTGGGTGGTCAATGACGGGTCCTGGGGCTGCGGCATGCCGTCTAGCGGGGTTGGGTTGTGGGTAGTGGTGGATGGCAATGGTAGTGTTTCAGGGGCACCCGAAGGTGCGAGATCTCGTGTGGAGGCTGTGTCCTCCCGCCCGTCCGGGTACGCTACGTAAGCGTACTGGGGGTAGGCGTGGGTAGTGGTGGGTGGCGAAGGAGGTGTTTCGGGAGCACCCGAAGGTGCGAGGTCTCGTATGGAGACTGTGTCCTCCCGCCCGTCCGGGTACACCACGTAAGCATACTGAGGGTTGACATGGAGGAGGCTCACCCTCTCGACCAGGGGGTCCGTCTTATGGGACCTCACATGCTTCCGCAGTAGGACGGGTCCTGGAGAAGTCAGCCATGTCGGTAACGAGATCCCCGATGTGGACTTCCTGGGGAAGGAGAACATTCTCTCATGAGGGGTGGCATTGGTGGCTGTACAGAGCAGTGACCGAATGGAATGGAGCACCGCAGGGAGGACCTCCTGCCAGCGAGAGGTCGGAAGGCCCTTAGATTTCAAGTTTAAAAGGACTGCCTTCCAGACCGTCGCATTCTCCCTTTCCACCTGGCCATTCCCCCGGGGGTTGTAGCTGGTGGTCCTGCTTGTAGCAATACCTCTCGCGAACAGGTACTGACGAAGTTCGTCGCTCATAAAGGATGAGCCCCTGTCGCTATGAATATAGCTAGGGAAACCGAACAAGGCGAAGAGGTCATTCAGACATTTAATGACCGTGGTACTGGTCATGTCTGAGCAAGGGATGGCAAACGGGAAACGGGAGTACCCGTCAATTATGTTGAGGAAGTACACATTGCGGTCAGAGGAGGGGAGGGGCCCTTTAAAATCGACGCTCAGCCGTTCAAAGGGGCGCGTGGCTTTGATCAGGCTTGCTCTGTCTGGCCTATAAAAATGCGGTTTGCACTCGGCACAGATTTGGCAGTTCCTGGTCATGGTCCTGACTTCCTCGATGGAGTAGGGCAGGTTACGGGATTTGATGAAGTGAAAAAACCTGGTGACCCCCGGGTGGCAGAGGTCATTGTGGAGGGTCTTCAGTCTATCAACCTGCGCGTTGGCGCATGTACCACGTGATAGGGCATCTGGGGGCTCATTGAGTTTCCCGGGCCGGTACAAGATATCGTAATTGTAGGTGGAGAGTTCGATTCTCCACCTCAAGATCTTGTCATTCTTGATTTTGCCCCTCTGCTTATTATTAAACATAAAAGCTACTGAACGCTGGTCAGTGAGCAGGGTAAATCGTTTTCCGGCCAGGTAATGCCTCCAATGTCACACAGCTTCCACAATGGCCTGGGCCTCCTTTTCGACAGAGGAGTGTCGAATCTCGGGGCCCTGGAGGGTCCTTGAGAAAAAGGCCACGGGTCTCCCCGCCTGGTTAAGGGTTGCAGCTAGGGCAAAGTCGGATGCGTCGCTCTCCACTTGGAAAGTGATGGACTCATCCACTGCGTGCATCGTGGCCCTCGCAATATCTCTTTTTATGAGAGTGAAGGCTGCACAGGCCTCTGCTGTCAGGGGGAAGGAGGTGGACTTGATGAGGGGTCTGGCTTTGTCCGCATAGTTGGGCACCCACTGAGCATAGTACGAGAAGAACCCTAGGCATCTCTTCAGTGCTTTTTGGCAGTGGGGGAGGGGGAGCTCCATAAGGGGGCGCATCCTGTCGGGGTCGGGGCCGATGACTCCGTTCTCCACTACACAGCCAAGAATGGCAAGGCGCGTGGTACGAAACATACATTTGTCCTTGTTGTATGTTAGGTTCAGCCGCTGGGCCGTACGGAGGAATTTCTCTAGATTAACATCATGGTCCTGCTGGTCGTGGCCGCAGATGGTGACGTTGTCTAGATAGGGGAAAGTGGCCTGGAGCGCGTTCTGGTCAACCATCTGGTCCATCTCCCGTTGGAAGATTGAAACCCCGTTGGTGACGCCGAAGGGAACTCTGAGGAAGTGGTAGAGACGACCGTCAGCTTCAAAAGCTGTGTACTGGCGGTCCTCAGCCCTGATGGGGAGCTGGTGGTATGCCGACTTCAGATCAATCGTCGAGAACACCCGGTATTGTGATATCTGATTGACCATGTCAGATATGCGGGGGAGTGGGTATGCATCTAGCTGGGTGTAGCGATTGATCGTCTGGCTGTAGTCAATAACTAGGCGCTGTTTTTCGCCAGTCTTCACTACCACCACTTGTGCTCGCCATGGGCTGGTGCTACTTTCAATAATCCCTTCCTTCAGGAGTCTCGCTACCTCGGATTTAATGAAGCTCCTATCCCCGGCACTGTAACGCCTGCTTTTGGTAGCGATGGGCTTACAGTCGCGGGTGAGGTTAGCGAACAAGGAGGGGGGGGGACTTTAAGGTTGGAGAGGCTGCAAAGGGTGCGCGGCGGGCGATTTAAAAACTGCTGGCTGCAGACTGTGAGTGGGGGGAGGGGTCCGTCGTACGCTAATGTGACACTCTTAAGGTGGCACTGAAAATCCAACCCCAGTAGAACGGCAGCGCAGAGATGGGGCAGGACAAGAAGTTTAAAATTTTTGTATTCTGTGCCCCATGCTGAAAGGGTCACTACACAGTAGCCACCGACGTCCGCTGACTGGGCTTTGGAAGCCAAAGAGATCCGATGGCGCGTCGGGAGGACTGGGAGAGAGTAACTGCGCACCGTGTCGGGGTGGATAAAGCTCTCCGTGCTCCCGCTGTCAAAAAGGCAGGTAGTGGCACGGCCGTTTACCGTAATGTCCATCATGGACCTGGACAGTTGATGAGGGAGAGATTGGTCCAGCGTCACGAAGGCCAGCGTATGGTCGAGCGAGTCGATGTGGTCGTCAGATGAGGCGGTGGTTGAGTCCGGGTCCCCCGTGGTTGAAGTTGGAGACGTCCAAGATGGCGGACAAAATGGCGGCGCCCATGATCCCGATCCCCACGCGGCTGGGGGAGCCCAAGATGGCAGACAAGATGGCTGCCCCCACGGTTCGCACGCGGCGCTGCTGGCGTTAGCGGTTTTACCTTTGCAGGCGCTGACATAGTGTCCTTTCTTCCCGCAGCCGGAGCAGGTAGCGTTTCTCGTCGGGCAGCGTGCTCTGGGGTGTTTTGCCTGGCCACAAAAATAACATTTCTGTGCCTTGGACATCGCAGCAGCAGTTGAAGGTGGCGGTCCCATGACCCAAGGTTGTGGCGTCCACGTTGCGGAGCGGTTAGGGGAGAAGGCGTCCATATTCCTGTGGGCCGCGTCGAGCGAGAGCGCGAGGGACACTGCCTTTCTCAGGTCCATTTCTCCCTTTTCCAACAGTCTCTGCCGGGAGTAGCCGGACCTTAGACCTGCAACGAAAGCATCTCGGATCAGTCCCTCCGTGTGTGCTGCGGCTGATACTTCTTTGCAATCGCAGCCTCGGCCGAGTATCCGTAGTGCCCGTAGGAAGGCCTCCACCGATTCCCCGGGCTGCTGTCTGCGGGATCTTAAGAGGTGCCTGGCATAGACCGTATTTACCGGGCGTGCGTATTGCCCTTTTAGCGGATCGATAGCCGCCGCGTAGGTCGTCGCGTCCTGGATTATTGTATAAACTTGGTGGCTCACCTTTGAGGCCAGGATTTCCAGCTTGTTTTCGTCCAGGGTCACAGTTGAGGCTTGCAGGTAAGCCTCGAAGCAACGCAGCCAATGCGCGAATTTGGTAGCCGAACCCGCTTCTTGGGGGTCTAGGTCCAGGCATGTTGGTCTGAGGGCTCGCAGCAGCTCCTGCTGCTCAGCGTTTGGTGCAGCAGCCTGCTGCTCGGCGTTTGTTGCCAACATTTTGTTTTTGCTAATAAAATTGATGCGCTATCAATTACTCATAAAAGACGGAGAGTTAGGAGAGTAACTAAAAGGCTTTTATTAGCAAAGAACAGAGCATGCCTCTCGTGGTTGACTGGGTTCCGAGAAGGCAGGGGGCTGCAGAGCAGTCACCTTTATACCTGGGCCTGTGGGTGGAGCCAGGGGCGGAGCCAGCAGAGACATGCTGAGGCATGCATAGGTACAACAGTGTGCAACAACAACAACAACGCTGAACAACAATAACAGTGGTTTACCACAGGGGAGTAAAAAAATTCAACGACTATCTGCATGGGCAGAAGTTCACCTTGCTGACTGACCACCAACCACTTGTCTCCATCTTTAATCCTAAGAAGGGCGTGCCAGTAATGACTGCACAGCGGTTACAAAGATGGTCCCTGTTTCTAGGGGCGAATCAATATGAAATAGAATATAAAGGCACGAAACAGCATGGGAACGCTGATGGGCTATCGCGCCTGCCACTGCCTACTGTGGAGGAAGCACCAGCAGTGGACCCTATCGAGATATTTTATTTGTCGATAATTGAACGATTGCCAGTAACAAACGCGGATATAGAGAAGGAGACCCGCAATGATCCGACGCTGTCACGGGTATATGAGTTAACGGTGAGGGGATGGCCAACACATGGCGACTCACTGTTGCCAGCATTCTCATCCAGAAGAGAACAGCTGTCAGTATGCCAGGGGACAGTGATGTGTGGATCCAGAGTGGTGATTCCACCCAAGTTAAGGGAGAGAGTGCTAAATGAGCTACATGAGGGTCATCTGGGGGGAGTGAAAATGAAAAGCCTTGCTAGGGCTTATGTGTGGTGGCCGGGAATCGATCAACAAATCGAAGACCTAACTAAGAGCTGCTTAGGATGCCAGAAGGTCCAAAATGCACCACCACATGCCCCTCTACACCCATGGGAGTGGCCCTCCTCTCCATGGCAACGGGTGCACATTGATTTCGCTGGTCCATTCATGGACTCAATGTTCTTAATAGCAGTGGATGCTCATTCAAAGTGGCCTGAGGTGATAAAGATGTTTTCAACCACTACAGAGAAAACTATTGCAGTCCTACGGACCATATTTGCCAGAAACGGGTTGCCAGAGCAGATCTGCTCTGATAATGGACCACAGTTTGTGTCTGACGAGTTCCAAAAATTCATGAAAAGGAATGGGGTAAGGCATTACACATCCGTATCATCCAGCCACCAATGGATTGGCTGAGAGGTTCGTACAAACCTTTAAGAAGGCGATAAAGGCCATGTGCGACGAGGAAATTCCACTACAGCATAAGATGGACAATTTCTTATTAGCCTACCGAAACGCGACACATGCAGTTACCAACCAGACCCCGGCCATGATGTTGTTTAACCGAAGGTTGAGATCTCGTCTGGACTTGCTCAGACCAAATGTGCGAAGAAATGTTGAGGACAAACAATTCCAGCACATCAACGAGAAGCCGACAAGGAGCTTCAATGTAGGGCAACCAGCCTTGGCCCAGGACTATCGAACAGAGAAGTAGCAACCCGGAACGATATGTACAAGGCAGGGGCCATTAATGTACACAGTGGATGTCGGGGAGAATATTGTGAGACGCCACGTCGATCAGATCTTAGCATCACAGGAGTGCGTCAACCCCATGTCTCGAGTACCTGGGGATGAACCCAACATACCGGTAGTATCTACTTCAGACCCAGTAGCAGTGGAACCCGATGAACTACCCGATGAAAGGGGGTCAGAATCGCCTCTGCACCAAGAACAAGAACCTCCGGAAAGGCGCTATCCCGAAAGGGTCAGGAAGCCGCCCCAAAGACTGAATCTATAAATGGACTTTTGTTATTGAATGTACATGTAAAAATGTAATTGTTATTTGAATATTAAGGGGGTATTATTAATCTAAAAAGGGAGGAATTGTAGTGTATGTGCTTTAAGTCAGAACTACTTTTTACAGCTCCTGTATACTGTAGTACCGGCAGTGACCACACCGGTATATAAGCTGTGCGCATGCCTCTGTACCCCAGTCTAGAGATTACCCTCCTCCAGTAAAGACCTATTATTTGTTTATGTACAGCATCTGTGTAATTATTCATCCACTGAACCACGGATCTAACACTAACAGTTTATGATCTTGAGCTTAAGGAGGAGACTGCCAGTGGTACACCAGTTGCATCAGTGGATTAAGGCTATTGCCAACCCGCATGGACAACTGTCTCCAACCTGGTTATATATTATGATGATAGGAAAATGTTGTGTCACTGTGCAGTTGGCTAATTCCAGTCTGGATATCACTCAATGACATTGTTAGTTCCCGTAGACCTCAGGTCTCCCCACCTTCCCTTAGTTCAGGTGAAGGGGCCATTCTTGACCACAGTGACTGATGTATCTCACCTAAGATAGAAGCAAAATACATTTCAGAAAACATGTGAAGCATTTGGATACTACTATCCCACGGTGAAATTTCAGGGCCTTAGTGTCACAAATGATACATTCCAGTTGCTAAGCTTGTTCATAAGTTTAAACCGTGGTTACCCTTTTATATAAAAGTTCATATTAGATGTGGGCGATTGGGGGAATCATTATCGCACAGCACATGGTACAGCTGGGCCGTTTCCCTTCCTGTGGGCGAGAGCACTTTTCTGGTGCCTGCTGTCCCTGTTGGACATTGTGTATCGGTTCACTGCTGTGGCTGATCTTCTCCCTCCCGGATCATATTATGTAACTGAGATGGCTTGGAAGGCAGTGACTGGTGGTGTCCACAAAGATCTGTGCTGGGGCCTCAACTATTCCCTATATTAATGACTTAGATAACACAATAGAGAGCCATATATCCAAGTTTGCCAATGACACAAAGATTGGTGGCTTAGTAAGTAGTGTAGAAGTGAGCATAAAATTACAAGAGGCAGTGATCGATTAAGTGAGTGGGCAAAACTGTGGCAGATAGATTTTAACGCAGGTAAATGTGCGGCCATTCATTTTGGACCAAAAAAAAGATAGATCCGAGTATTTCTTAAATGGTGAAAAGTTAGGAACAGTGGAGGTCCAAAGAGACTTAGGGCTGGATTTTACCTTAGATCCAGAGGTCGAGGCGGGACTGCTGGTTTTCGGGTTTCAGACCCGCCCCCAGCAAAATCTGACGAACAGACGTTATTAGTAGGTCAGGAACTGGGGGGGAGAGAGGAGGTCAGGAACTGGGGGGAGGGGGGAGAGAGGAGGTCAGGAACTGGGGGGAGAGGAGGTCAGGAACTTGGGGGGAGAGAGGAGGTCAGGAACTGGGGGGGAGAGGAGGTCAGGAACTGGGGGGGAGAGAGGAGGTCAGGAACTGGGGGGAGAGGAGGTCAGGAACTGGGGGGGAGAGAGGAGGTCAGGAACTGGGGGGGAGAGGAGGTCAGGAACTGGGGGGGGAGAGGAGGTCAGGAACTGGGGGGAGAGGAGGTCAGGAACTGGGGGGGAGAGGAGGTCAGGAACTGGGGGGGAGAGGAGGTCAGGAACTGGGGGGGAGAGGAGGTCAGGAACTGGGGGGGAGAGGAGGTCAGGAACTGGGGGGGAGAGGAGGTCAGGAACTGGGGGGAGGGGAGGTCAGGAACTGGGGGGGAGAGGAGGTCAGGAACTGGGGGGAGAGGAGGTCAGGAACTGAGGGGAGAGGAGGTCAGGAACTGGGGGGAGAGGAGGTCAGGAACTGGGGGGGCGAGAGGAGGTCAGGAACTGGGGGGAGAGGAGGTCAGGAACTCGGGGGGAAGAGGAGGTCAGGAACTGGGGGGGAGAGGAGGTCAAGAACTGGGGGGGAGAGAGGAGATCAGGAACTGGGGGGAGGAGAGAGGAGGTCAGGAACTGGGGGGGAGGAGAGAGGAGGTCAGGAACTGGGGGGGAGGAGAGAGGAGGTCAGGAACTGGGGGGGAGGAGAGAGGTGGTCAGGATCTGGGTGGGAGGAGAGAGGAGGTCAGGAACTGGGGGGGAGGAGAGAGGAGGTCAGGAACTGGGGGGAGGAGAGAGGAGGTCAGGAACTGGGGGGGAGGAGAGAGGAGGTCAGGAACTGGGGGGAGGAGAGAGGAGGTCAGGAACTGGGGGGAGGAGAGAGGAGGTCAGGAACTGGGGGGGAGGAGAGAGGAGGTCAGGAACTGGGGGGAGGAGAGAGGAGGTCAGGAACTGGGGGGAGGAGAGAGGAGGTCAGGAACTGGGGGGGAGGAGAGAGGAGGTCAGGAACTGGGGGGAGGAGAGAGGAGGTCAGGAACTGGGGGGAGGAGAGAGGAGGTCAGGAACTGGGGGGGGAGGAGAGAGGAGGTCAGGAACTGGGGGGGAGAGAGGAGGTCAGGAACTGGGGGGGAGAGGAGGTCAGGAACTGGGGGGAGAGGAGGTCAGGAACTGGGGGGAGAGAGGAGGTCAGGAACTGGGGGGAGAGGAGGTCAGGAACTGGGGGGGAGAGAGGAGGTCAGGAACTGGGGGAGAGAGGAGGTCAGGAACTGGGGGAGAGAGGAGGTCAGGAACTGGGGGGGAGAGAGGAGATCAGGAACTGGGGGAGAGGAGGTCAGGAACTGGGGGGGAGAGAGGAGATCAGGAACTGGGGGAGAGGAGGTCAGGAACTGGGGGGGATAGGAGGTCTGGAACTGGGGGGGAGAAGAGGTCAGGAACTGGGGGGGAGAGGAGGTCAGGAACTGTGGGGGGGAGAGGAGGTCAGGAACTGGGGGGGAGAGGAGGTCAGGAACTGGCGGGGAGAAGAGGTCAGGAACTGGGGGGGAGTAGAGAGGAGGTTAGGAACTGGGGGGGAGGAGAGAGGAGGTCAGGAACTGGGGGGGAGAGAGGAGGTCAGGAACTGGGGGGGAGAGGAGGTCAGGAACTGGCGGGGAGAAGAGGTCAGGAACTGGGTGTGATGAAATATTCCATTCATCACTCATCAGTATTTCTCTGCGTGTGACTGTGGTTGGTTTCAGTTTCATTTCCATTGTATTGTACTGTGTGTAGGGCTCCGCCCATACCTGGCTCCTATGTAAGCTGGCCCAGCCTGCAGCACATCCAGTACGGCAGACCTCTGGATGGAAGATACATTCTCCTCTGTGTGTTACCTTCTAAGTCAATAAAAGCCTTGTTTTGTTTCGCTAACATCGAGTCTCGGATTTATTGAGGCACATCAATTTTATTGACTTAATTTTCAACACAATGGATCAACTCTTGAAACCCGAACGTTTGGATTTGGACCAGCATGCTTCGGACGCATCGGCACGCTTCGGACAGTGGTTTATGTGTATGGAATTCTTCCTGGACAATTCCGCAGCCGTCAAAGACGCTACGGACGCTGCGAGTATGAAACTCGGAATTCTGCGGAATTGGGTAAGCCACCGGGTTTACCCCCTCATCCAAGACGCCGACACGTACCCGGCCGCCTGCGACATCTTAAAGGCGCATTACCAGCAGCCTACCAAAGAGGTGTATGCTAGGCACCTGCTCGCTACTCGCGCACAGCGACCTGGGGAATCGGTGGAGGAGTTCCTAGGCACCCTGAAAACGCTTGGCAAAGACTGCAAGTGCCAAGATGTAAAAGCCGCAGTGTACACTGACGAGCTTGTTCGCGATGCCTTTATCACAGGCCTCAGCTCCACTTACATCCGGCAGAGACTGCTGGAAAAAATGGGATTGGACCTGAAACAGGCTGCGGACACAGCACGATCCCTGGATGTGGCCCAGAGAAACTCGGACGCCTACTCTTCAGCCCGCGCCGTCCACGCCGCCACGTGTGCACCAAGGGCGCCGCCATCTTGGAAGGCATCTTCCCCACCCGGCAGCCCGACACCGTCGGGGCCCCGCTCTCCCCACAGAAGCCCTACGACAGCCGCGACGCGTCGGGGACCCAACTGCTACTTCTGCGGGCAGCCGAAGCACACCAGAAACCTGTGCCCGGCGAAAGGCACCACCTGCTTTAAGTGCGGTAAGAAGGGGCACTTCGGGAAGGTGTGCAGAGGGAACCCCGCCGGAAAACCCGCCACCGCCGCGTGTGCGCCGTGGGAGCGGCCATCTTGGACGCCATCTTGCCCGACCTCGTGGGGTCCGCCATCTTGTGAGCAGACAGCGTGGACGCCATCTTGTCTCGATCAGGGCCCTACAGTGGCATCGGTCACAGTGGACCAGACCAGGCCGCACCCGCTATCCAAATCAATGGTGGACATCGAGGTAAACGGGTGCAGGGTTAAATGTTTAATTGTCAGTGGAAGCACGGAGAGTTTTATCCACCCTGAACTGGTGCAACAACTCTCCCTAAAGGTGGTCACTACTCGGGGTACCATCTCCATGGCTGATAAAACCCAGACATCGACCATTATGGGTTACTGCACTGTACAATTGTCTGTTAACGGAACTGTATACGATAATTTTAAAGTATTAATCATGAAGAATCTATGTGCGAGCGTGATCTTGGGCCTGGATTTCCAGTGCTACCACCAAAGCATCAGCTCAATTACGGTGGGTCCCAGCCGCCCCTCACAGTGTGCGGTCTGGCTACCCTGAAGGTAAAGCCGCCTTCGCTATTCGCGAACCTTACCCCTAACTGCCGGCCAATAGCGACCAAAAGCAGGAGGTACAGCTGGGAGGATGTGGTAAACCACTGTTTGTATTCCACTGTGTACATGCCTGGACATGCCTCGGCTGACTCCTCCCACAAGTCCTAGTATAAAGGTGACTGCTCCCCAGCCCTTTGTATTTCTGGACCAGTCGACCACTCGAGGCAGACCTTCATTCTTTTGTTAATAAAAGCCTTTAGTTACTCTCTTAACTCTCAGTCTTTTATGAGTAATTGATAGCGCGTCAATTTTATTAACAAAATTTTTATAATGGAGAAGATCCTCACACCAGCATACCTGAACTTAGATCATCGGGAGGCGGACTCATCCACCAAGTTTACTCACTGGCTTAAGTGTTTCGGAAAATTCCTGACCGCCTCCGCAGCAATCAAATCAGACGAGGACAAACTGGATGTCCTGAATTCCAAAGTGAACCACCGAGTGTACTCGGTCATCCAAGACGCGACCTCGTACGCGGACGCTATCAAGCTCCTCAAGGACCAGTACACGCTCCCAGTGAACGAAGTGTACGCCAGGCACCTTCTGGGGAGTCGTAAACAACAACCTGGGGAATCGACCGTGGAATACCTTCAGGCACTGTCTGTGCTTGGCCGGGCCTGTGGTTGTAAGGATGTAAAGGCCGCCGTGTACACAGAGGAACTTATCCGGGACGCTTTTGTAGCGGGCCACAGATCCAATTACACCCGACAGCGACTGTTGGAGCAGAGTGACCTCGACCTCAACAAGGCCTCTGAACTCGCACTATCATTGGATGCAGCCTACCGGGGCATGGATGCCTACTCCTCTGCACCGTGGACGCCGCGGGGAATGACAGCCTGGGACACGGTAGGACCGCCTCATAGCACCGTGCCACCCCAGCCACACCCCAGCAATGGCCCAACTACCGCAGCAGTGTCCCAAGGCCAGACAGCAGTGCCCCAAGGCCAGAAATGCTACTTCTGTGGCCAAGCAAAACACCCCAGAGCGCGCTGCCCGGCGAAAAACGTGATCTGCTCGGGCTGCGGGAAGAAGGGACGCTACGCTAGCGTCTGCAGGGCCAAAGCCACCCCGAACCCCAGCAGCGCCGCGTGTGGGCCATGCGGGCCGCCATCTTGGGCCTCCCCGGCCATGTGCGAACCACCGGTACAGCAGCCATTTTGGACGCCTCCAGCCACATGGGGATCATGGACGCCGCCATCTTGGATGACAGCCGGAACGCAGCAGGCCCCCAACACCGCCTCATCTGACACTCGCAGCGACACACCGACCCCTACGCTGGCATCCGTTACACTGGACCAAGCGAGACCGCACCAGCTGGCCAGTTCCACAATGGACATTAAGGTAAATGGTCACGATACAATCTGCCTTTTTGACTCTGGGAGCACGGAGAGCTTCATCCACCCCGACACGGTGCGGCGTTGCTCTCTCCCAGTCCTGCCTGCGCACCAGCGGATTTCTATGGCCTCCGAGTCCCAGTCGGCGGACATCGGCGGCTACTGCGCGGTGACACTCGTAGTAGACGGGACTGTGTACGATCATTTTAAACTTCTGGTCCTGCCCGACCTCTGCGCTGCCGTCCTGCTGGGGTTAGATTTTCAGTGCCACCTTAAAAGTGTTACGATGGCGTACGGTGGACCCATACCCCCACTCACAGTCCGCAGCCAGCAGCTTCCAAATTGCCCGCCGCGCACCAGGTGCAACCTCTCCACACTCAGAGTCACCCCCCCCCCCACTGTTTGCTAACCTCACCCCCGACTGTAAGCCCATCGCCACAAAGAGCAGGCGGTACAGTGCCGGGGACAGGGTTTTCATTAAAACCAAAGTGGAGCGGCTCCTGAAGGAAGGGATTATTGAGGGCAGCACCAGCCCCTGGCGAGCCCAGATTGTGGTCGTTAAGACCGGCGAGAAGCAGCGCCTGGTCATCGACTACAGCCAGACAATAAATCGCTACACCCTGCTGGACGCCTACCCACTCCCCCGCATAGCTGATATGGTCAACCAGATCGCGCAGTACCGCGTCTTCTTGACCATTGACCTGAAATCAGCGTACCACCAGCTCCCTATCCGCCCTGAGGACCGCCAGTATACCGCCTTTGAGGCAAACGGCCGCCTCTATCACTTCCTTAGGGTTCCCTTTGGCGTCACCAACGGGGTCTCCGTCTTCCAAAGGGAGATGGACCGGATGGTAGATCAAAATGCGTTGCAGGCCACTTTCCCATATCTGGACAATGTGACCATCTGCGGCCGTGACTTGCAGGACCATGACGCAAACCTCGAAAAATTCCTCCGCACCGCCCAACTCCTGAACCTGACATATAACAAGGAGAAGTGCATATTCCGCACAAACCGCCTCGCCATCCTTGGCTGTGTTGTGGAACACGGAGTCATCGGCCCCGACCCCGACCGGATGCGTCCCCTTATGGAACTCCCACTGCCCCACTGCCTCAAGGCCCTGAAGAGGTGCCTAGGGTTTTTCTCCTATTACGCCCAGTGGGTCCCCTACTATGCGGACAAGGCCCGTCCGCTGATCAAGTCCACCTCTTTTCCCTTGACGGCAGAGGCCCGCTTAGCCTTCCACCGTATCAAGGAGGACATTGCCAAAGCCACCATGCACGCAGTGGACGAATCCATCCCCTTCCAGGTGGAAAGCGACGCGTCCGACTTTGCCCTGGCCGCTACCCTCAGTCAGGCGGGGAGACCCGTGGCCTTCTTTTCACGAACCCGCCAAGGCCCGGAGACCAGACACTCCGCTGTTGAGAAGGAGGCCCAGGCGATTGTGGAGGCTGTGCGTCATTGGAGGCACTACCTGGCCGGAAAACGATTTACCCTGCTCACTGACCAGCGTTCAGTTGCTTTCATGTTTAACAACAAGCAGAGGGGCAAAATCAAAAATGACAAGATCTTGAGGTGGAGAATCGAACTTTCCACCTACAATTACGAGACCTTGTACCGGCCCGGGAAGCTCAATGAACCCCCGGATGCGCTATCGCGTGGCACCTGCGCCAGCGCGCAGATCGATAGACTGCGGGCCCTCCACAATGACCTCTGCCACCCGGGGGTCACCAGGTTCTTCCACTTCATCAAGGCCCGCAACCTGCCTTACTCTATTGAGGAGGTCAGGACCATGACCAGGAACTGCCAAGTCTGCGCTGAGTGCAAACCGCACTTTTATAGACCAGACAGGGCCCACCTGATAAAAGCCAGTCGCCCCTTCGAGCGCCTGAGCGTTGATTTTAAAGGGCCTCTCCCCTCCTCCGACCGCAATGTGTACTTCCTCAATATTATTGATGAGTACTCCCGTTTCCCATTCGCCATCCCCTGCCCGGACATGACCAGTGCCACGGTCATTAAATGTCTGAACGACCTCTTCACCCTGTTCGGTTTCCCCAGCTATATCCATAGCGACCGGGGCTCATCGTTTATGAGCGACGAACTCCGTCAGTACCTGCTAACTAGGGGTATTGCCACAAGCAGGACCACCAGTTACAACCCCCGGGGGAACGGACAGGTGGAAAGAGAAAATGCGACAGTTTGGAAGGCCGCCCTGCTAGCCTTAAAGTCTAGGGGCCTTCCAACCTCCCGCTGGCAGGATGTGCTCCCCGATGCGCTCCACTCTATTCGGTCACTGCTCTGCACTGCCACTAACGCCACCCCTCATGAGAAAATGTTTGTCTTCCCAAGGAAGTCCACATCGGGGACATCGCTACCACCATGGCTGACGTCCCCAGGGCCGATCCTACTGAGAAGACACGTGAGGACCCATAAAACGGACCCCCTGGTCGAGAGGGTCGACCTCCTCCACGCCAACCCCCAGTATGCTTACATTGCATACCCGGACGGGCGGGAGGACACAGTCTCCATAAGAGACCTTGCACCCTCGGGGGCCGCAGTAACCCACTACTCACTACCACCCCCCCCCACGATCCGATATCCAGCCCCAGCAGACGGCAGGCCTGGGCCCCGCGACCCGCTCGACATCTACGAGGACGACACGCCTGTGCCACAGCCTACGCAGGACTCAACGCCGGAAGCTCCACTACCCCTGCCGTCGCCACGCCGATCACAGCGGCAGACAAGACCTCCGGAGAGACTCCAATACACTAACTTTTAATACACTTCACCCCGCCGGACTCAATTTTAAACAAGGGGTGAATGTGGTAAACCACTGTTTGTATTCCACTGTGTACATGCCTGGACATGCCTCGGCTGACTCCTCCCACAAGTCCTAGTATAAAGGTGACTGCTCCCCAGCCCTTTGTATTTCTGGACCGGTCGACCACTCGAGGCAGACCTTCATTCTTTTGTTAATAAAAGCCTTTAGTTACTCTCTTAACTCTCAGTCTTTTATGAGTAATTGATAGTGCATCAGAGGACAGGCGGTTTATCGCGACCGAGGTAGACAGGCTCCTGAAAGAGCGCATTATTGAACGCAGCAATAGCCCGTGGCGCGCCCAAGTGGTGGTGGTAAGGGGTAGCGAGAAGAAACGGATGGTGATCGACTATAGCCAAACGATCAACAGGTACACCCAACTAGACGCCTACCCGCTACCCCGCATATCAGAAATGGTGAACCAAATCGCCCAATACCGGGTGTTCTCCACCATCGACCTCAAGTCAGCGTACCACCAGCTCCCTATCAGACCAGAGGACCGCCCGTACACCGCCTTCGAGGCGAACGGATGCCTCTACCAATTCCTCAGAGTCCCCTTTGGGGTGACGAATGGGGTCTCGGTCTTCCAGAGGGAGATGGACTGCATGGTCGATGACCACCACTTGCAGGCAACCTTCCCCTACCTCGACAACGTCACCATCTGCGGTCACAACCAGCAGGATCACGACTCGAACCTCGAGAGGTTCCTGAAAACCGCACAAAAACTCAACCTCACCTACAACGAGGACAAGTGCGTTTACAACACCACGCGCCTCTGCATACTAGGCAGCGTGATGGGGAATGGGGAAATCGGACCAGACCCCGACCGATTGCGCCCCCTACGGGAGCTGCCCCTGCCCAACACTCCCAAAGCCCTGAAAAGGTGCCTGGGGTTATTTTCTTATTATTCCCAATGGGTCCCCAACTACTCCGACAAAGCCCGCCCCCTCTTGAAAGCATCCTCTTTTCCGCTCTCTGCTGAGGCCCATGCCGCCTTCAAAAGCATTAAGCAGGATATTGAGCGGGCCACACTACAGGCAGTGGACGAGAACACTCCCTTTCAAGTGGAAAGTGATGCGTCTGACTTTGCCTTGGCGGCCACCCTCAACCAGGCGGGGCGGCCCGTAGCTTTCTTCTCGAGGGCCCTCCAAGGGCCCGAGATCAGACACTCCTCCGTAGAAAAGGAGGCCCAAGCCATCGTGGAGGCAGTGCGCCACTGGCGCCACTACCTAGCCGGCAAACGCTTCACCCTACTTACCGACCAGCGGTCGGTAGCGTTTATGTTCAATAATAAACAGAGGGGGAAGATTAAAAATGATAAGATTCTTAGGTGGCGGATCGAGCTCTCCACCTTCGATTATGACATCATTTACCGGCCAGGGGCCCTCAACGAATCCCTCGACGCCCTCTCACGAGGGATGTGTGCCAGCGCCACCGGGGATCGGCTACAGACCCTCCACAATGACCTCTGCCACCCAGGGGTCACGTGGCTGTTCCACTTCATAAAGTCCCGCAACTTACCCTACTCGATTGAGGAAGTTCGGTCCCTGACCAGGAACTGTCGCACTTGCGCTGAGTGCAAGCCTCGGTTCTACCGCCCAGATAGAGCCCACTTAATCAAAGCTACACGGCCCTTTGAGCGGCTCAGCTTAGATTTCAAGGGCCCCCTCCCGTCCGTCGACCGCAATGTTTACTTCCTGAACATTGTGGACGAATACTCCCGGTTCCCATTCGCCTTCCCCTGCCCAGACATGACCAGCGCCATGGTCATTAAATGCCTCAACAGCCTGTTCTGCCTGTTCGGTATGCCGAGCTACATCCATACGGATAGGGGGGCGTCCTTCATGAGTGAAGAGCTACGCCAGTACATGCTGTCCAGGGGGATCGCCACGAGCCGTACCACCAGCTACAACCCCCGGGGTAACGGTCAAGTGGAGCGAGAGAACGGGACAGTATGGAAAACCGTCACTCTAGCTCTAAGGACCAAAGGCCTCCCTATCTCCCGCTGGCAGGAAGTCCTCCCAGATGTGCTCCATTCGATACGGTCGCTATTGTGTACTGCCACTAATGCCACGCCTCATGAGCGAATGTTTGTCTTTCCCCGGAAATCCACCTCAGGCGTATCCATGCCGTCATGGCTCTCCACCCCAGGTCCGGTATTCATGCGAAGGCACGTGAGGGGCCACAAGACGGACCCTCTCGTGGAGTCAGTGCACCTACTCCACGCCAACCCCCAATACGCGTATGTCCGGCACGCCGACGGAAGGGAGGACACCGTGTCCATAAAAGACGTCGCCCCAGCCGGTAACGACAACAACCACGACAACAGCAGCAACAACGACCACAGCAACTCTTACCCACCCACTACTCTTTCATCACCCCCGGAAGAACATCGACCAACGGCACCCCCACCAACTACCCCTTCAACAACCCTGGCGGCACCCCCGGCAGAGACCCAGGAGGCCACCGGGGACACCCAGCCGACACCCGCGGCACCACAACAGCCACGTCGGTCGCAGAGGACTATCAAACCCCCGAACAGACTAAATCTATAGAAGGGGTGAATGTGATGAAATATTCCATTCATCACTCATCAGTATTTCTCTGCCTGTGACTGTGGTTGGTTTCAGTTTCATTTCCATTGTATTGTACTGTGTGTAGGGCTCCGCCCATACCTGGCTCCTATGTAAGCTGGCCCAGCCTGCAGCACATCCAGTACGGCAGACCTCTGGATGGAAGATACATTCTCCTCTGTGTGTTACCTTCTAAGTCAATAAAAGCCTTGTTTTGTTTCGCTAACATCGAGTCTCGGATTTATTGAGGCACATCACTGGGGGGGAGAGGAGGTCAGGAACTGGGGGGGAGAGAGGAGGTCAGGAACTGGGGGGGGAGGAGGTCAGGAACTGGGGGGAGAGGAGGTCAGGAACTGGGGGGGAGGAGAGAGGAGGTCAGGAACTGGGGGGGAGAGAGGAGATCAGGAACTGGGGGGCAGAGGAGGTCAGGAACTGGGGGGAGAGGAGGTCAGGAACTGGGGGGGAGAGAGGAGGTCAGGAACTGGGGGGGAGAGGAGGTCAGGAACTGGGGGGAGAGAGGAGGTCAGGAACTGGGGGGGAGAGAGGTGAGGAACTGGGGGGAGAGAGGTGAGGAAATGGGGGGAGAGAGGAGGTCAGGAACTGGGGGGGAGAGAGGAGATCAGGAACTGGGGGGGAGAGAGGAGGTCAGGAACTGGGGGGGAGAGGAGGTCAGGAACTGGGGGGAGAGGAGGTCAGGAACTGGGGGGAGAGAGGAGGTCAGGAACTGGGGGGGAGAGGAGGTCAGGAACTGGGGGGAGAGGAGGTCAGGAACTGGGGGGAGAGAGAAGGTCAGGAACTGGGGGGGAGAGGAGGTAAGGAACTGGGGGGAGAGAGGAGGTCAGGAACTGGGGGGGAGAGAGGAGGTCAGGAACTGGGGGGGAGAGAGGAGGTCAGGAACTGGGGGGGAGAGAGGAGGTCAGGAACTGGGGGGGAGAGGAGGTCAGGAACTGGGGGGAGAGGAGGTCAGGAACTGGGGGGAGAGGAGGTCAGGAACTTGGGGGGAGAGGAGGTCAGGAACTGGGGGGAGAGAGGAGGTCAGGAACTGGGGGGGAGAGAGGAGGTCAGGAACTGGGGGAGAGGAGGTCAGGAACTGGGGGGAGAGGAGGTCAGGAACTGGGGGGAGAGGAGGTCAGGAACTGGGGGGAGAGAGGAGGTCAGGAACTGGGGGGGAGAGGAGGTCAGGAACTGGGGGGAGAGAGGAGGTCAGGAACTGGGGGGGAGAGAGGAGGTCAGGAACTGTGGGGTGAGAGGAGGTCAGGAACTGGGGGGGGGAGAGAGGATGTCAGGAACTGGGGGGGGAGAGGAGGTCAGGAACTGGGGGGGGAGAGAGGATGTCAGGAACTGGGGGGAGAGGAGGTCAGGAACTGGGGGGAGAGGAGGTCAGGAACTGGGGGGGGAGAGAGGAGGTCAGGAACTGGGGGGAGAGAGGACGTGAGGAAATGGGGGGGAGAGGAGGTCAGGAACTGGGGGGAGAGGAGGTCAGGAACTGGGGGGAGAGAGGAGGTCAGGAACTGGGGGGAGAGAGGAGGTCAGGAACTGGGGGGAGAGAGGAGGTCAGGACCTGGGGGGAGAGAGGAGGTGAGGAAATGGGGGGGAGAGGAGGTCAGGAACTGGGGTGGAGAGAGGAGGTCAGGAACTGGGGGGAGAGAGGAGGTCAGGAACTGGGGGGAGAGAGGACGTGAGGAAATGGGGGGGAGAGGAGGTCAGGAACTGGGGGGAGAGGAGGTCAGGAACTGGGGGTGAGATGGGGAGAGAAAAGTCAGGAACTGGGGTGAGGGGAAGAGTGGAGGTAAATTAGTATCAGAGCAGTGGGAGGCATTCAAGGAGGGGATGGTGAGGGTTCAGAGCAAATACGTTCCCACACAGAACAAGGGTGGGACTCCCAAATCTAGAGCCCCTTGGCTGTCATACAGAATAGGATAACGCAAAAAAGGGAATCATTACCGAGAGCTAAATACTGCAGAAAGCCTAGAGGAGTATAGAAAAGTGCAGGGGTGAAATTAAATAGGTTCCGCAGGGCTCAGTACTAGGTCTCTTGTGATTTGTTGTGCGTGTGTGTGTATATATTTATTATATCTATCAATGTAGGGGCATGATTAAGAAGTTTGCAGATGATACGAAAATTGGCTTTGTGTTTGATAATGAGGAAGAAAGCTGTAGACTGCTGGAAGATATCAATGGACTGGTCAGGTGGGCAGAAAAGTGGCAAATGGAATTCAATGTGGAGAAGTGTGAGGTAATGCATTTGGGGAGGGCTAACAAGGCAAGGGAATACGCATTAAATGGTAGGACACTGAGAAATGTAGAGGAACACGGGATCTAGGAATTCATGTCCACAGATACCTGAAGGTAGTAGGACATTCACTGGAAGGAGACACCGTGGAACACACTCGCTGGATGGAGACACCGCGGGACACAGTCACTGGAAGGAGACACCGTGGGACACACTCGCTGGAAGGAGACACCGCGGGACACACTCACTGGAAGGAGACACCGTGGGACACACTCACTGGAAGGAGACACCGTGGGACACACTCGCTGGAAGGAGACACCGTGGGACACACTCGCTGGAAGGAGACACCGGGGGACACACTCGCTGGAAGGAGACACCGCGGGACACACTCGCTGGAAGGAGACACCGTGGGACACAGTCGCTGGAAGGAGACACCGCGGGACACACTCGCTGGAAGGAGACACCGCGGGACACACTCACTGGAAGGAGACACCGCGGGACACAGTCACTGGAAGGAGACACCGCGGGACACAGTCACTGGAAGGAGACACCGCGGGACACACTCACTGGAAGGAGACGCACTGCAGGACACAGTCACTGGAAGGAGACACCGCGGGACACAGTCACTGGAAGGAGACACCGCGGGACACAGTCACTGGAAGGAGACACCGCGGGACACAGTCACTGGAAGGAGACACCACGGGACACAGTCACTGGAAGGAGACACCGCGGGACACAGTCACTGGAAGGAGACACTGCGGGACACACTCACTGGAAGGAGACGCATCGCGGGACACAGTCACTGGAAGGAGACACCGCGGGACACAATTCTTATGTTCATTAATAAATAGACATTATAATTATGAACACAGCTAGCTTTTGCTAGACACTTTTATTGAGCACATGTGGACTAGGTACAGTATCTGTAGAGGCTTCCATCTTGACTGTTGCCTTGTGGGTAGCCTAGTGCCTCATGGGTAATGTAGTCTTAATATATATACAGCTGGGTAGTGTAGTCTTATACATACAGCTATATACAGCTCTACACAGCTCTACAGCTCCACCTAGTGTCCACTATAGAATGACATGTTATTGATCACTACAACAGTCACTGGAAGGAGACACCGCAGGACAAACTCACTGGAAGGAGACACCGCGGGAGACATCGCGGGACACACTCACTGGAAGGAGACACCGCGGGACACAGTCACTGGAAGGAGACACCGCGGGACACACTCACTGGAAGGAGACACACCGCAGGACACACTCACTGGAAGGAGACACCGCGGGATACAGTCACTGGAAGGTGACACCACGGGACACAGTCACTGGAAGGAGACACACCGCAGGACACACTCACTGGAAGGAGACACCGCGGGATACAGTCACTGGAAGGTGACACCGCGGGACACACTCACTGGAAGGAGACACCGCGGGACACACTCACTGGAAGGAGACACCGCGGGATACAGTCACTGGAAGGTGACACCACGGGACACAGTCACTGGAAGGAGACACCGCGGGACACACTCACTAGAAGGAGACACCGCGGGACAGTCACTGGAAGGAGACACCGCGGGACATACTCACTGGAAGGAGACACTGCGGGACACAGTCACTGGAAGGAGACACCGCGGGACACACTCACTAGAAGGAGACACCGCGGGACAGTCACTGGAAGGAGACACCGCGGGACATACTCACTGGAAGGAGACACTGCGGGACACAGTCACTGGAAGGAGACACCGCGGGATGCAATCACTGGAAGGAGACACCGCAGGACACACTCACTAGAAGGAGACACAGCGGGACACACTCACTGGAAGGAGACACCGCGGGACACACTCACTGGAAGGAGACACCGCGGGACACACTCGCTGGAAGGAGACACCGCGGGACACAGTCACTAGAAGGAGACACCGCTGGTGCGCAACGGCCACCCTACGATAAAAAAATTCACACACAGGCATCTTCCACCCTTTAAAATGAAGTTCGGGACCTGGAACGTCTGGGCCCTCATGGACAACCCCAACAGTGACAGACTGTCGTACTGCTATCGTTGTCTGGGTGCTCAGACGTTTCGACATAGACATCGCCGTCCTAAGCGAGACCCGGTGGGCAGAGGAAGGCCAGCTCAAGGAGCAAGGCGATGGTTACACCTTCTTCTGGAAAATCAAACCTGAAGAAGAACGCTGCCTCCATGGGGTAGGCTTCTCCATAAAAAATTAGCCTAGTTTGACGTCTCAGAGACTCCCCTTGTGGACTAAACGAATGCCCCATGATTCTACGGCTCACCCTAGCCCGGAACCAGTGCACTACGGTCATCAGTGCATATGCCCCAACACTGGAAGCCATAGACGAGACCAAAGAGGAATTCTACTCCAGCCTCGAACAATCCCTGTCCCGTGTCCCAATGGGTGACAAGCTGACCCTTCTTGGCAACTTCAATGCCAGAGTTGGAAAGGACACAGACCTCTGGGGAGGTGTGATCGGCAGAGAGGAGGTAGGGAAAGCCAACTCCAACGGTACCCTCTTCCTGACGAAATGCTTAGAACATGGCCTTGTCATAACCAACACATTGTTCCGTCAGAGAGACAAGTACAAGGCTTCATGGCAACACCCTCGCTCCAAGCACTGGCACCTGCTGGACTACGTCATCGTCCGAGCGAGGGACCGCAAGGGTGTCTGCATCACCCGCGCCATGACAGGAGCTGATGACTGCTGGACAGACCACCGCCTAATACGTTCTGTCATCTCCATCAATGCAGCCCCAAAACAGCGGTGGCAACAGAAACAATGCTGCAGGAAAATCAATGCTGGAGCACTCAAAGACCCTGCTAAGAAAGCCCTATGCAACCTACGCCTCACAACCAACCTGATGACTCCCAGTGATTCAGAGACACAGAGTGTCCATGGCACCTGGTCTGCACTCAAGGCCTCCATAATCAGCACCTGTGAAGAGATGCTCGGTCACTCGACCAGGAAACACCAAGAGTGGTTCGACGAGAATGACCAGGAGATCCAGGAACTAATGAGCCGCAAGCGCAAGGCATTCCTGATCTGGAAACAGCAACAGCACTCGAGAGCAACAAAGCAGCTCTGCAGAAGCCTGAAGGCCGAGTGCCAACAAAAAATTTGCGACCTAAAGAACAGATGGTGAGTGGAGAAAGTGCAGGAGGTCCAGCAGCTAGCCGACAACCACGACGTGCGTTGATTCTTTAGCACAGTCAAGAGCACCTACGGCCCAAGCACCCAAGGCCCTACCCCACTGCGGGCCAAGAACGGAAAGGTACTCATCAAGGACGGAGAGGCAGTCAGCGCCCGCTGGAAGGAGCACATCGAAGATCTCCTTAACCGAGACTCTGTCTTCGACGCGAGTGTCCTCAACTCCATCCCGCAGCATGCTACCCACCGCCACCTCAGCACAACCTCAGCCCGGCATGAGGTTGAAAAGGGCATCTGACAACTGAAGAACAACAGGGCCTCAGGAGCAAATGAAATCCCCGCTGAAGTGCTAAAACATGAACTCATTCCTCTTATTTGGAAGGAGATGCCAGGGGATCTCAGAGACGCCGTAATTGTGACCATCTTCAAGAAAGGTGACAAGCCCGATTGCGATAATTACAGAGGAGTCTCCCTGCTGTCTGCCACAGGGAAAGTCATTGCAAGAATCCTCCTCAACCGCCTTCTCCCAGTGGTTGAAGAGCTCCTCCCAGAGTCGCAATGTGGATTCCACCCACTAAGGGGCACAATAGACATGGGGCTAGAAATTCAGTTGGTTGCGCCAGCCGTTAGCACCTTAGGAGGAGTAGATGTCGAGTGCTAGGCGCTTAGCGCCCGGGCGCAGCGCGATCTGCGCCTCGCCCCAACTTCAGTAGACATTTAGCGCCGGCGCAAAGTCTTTGCGCGCGCTCAGCTGCGTGCGCAGATCATGACGTCATTTCCTCGTGCAACGCCCTTTGTGCGCCCCCAACCGGAACTTCAGTCGCGCCGGCCCATTGTGCGCCTGGCGGCCCTCGCGACTGTTGAGTGGAACGGTGCTCTGCCGATGCGGGCCGCGGGGAGCGCAAATTAAAGGGCACTTCACCTGCACTATAAAAGGCTGCCATTTTGCAGCACTCATTCTTGTGAGACGGATCTTTGGAGAGAGACCAAGGTAGAGAGCTTACTGCTTTGGCCCAACACTAGGACAGGTACTTCTGGCTTCAGGCCACAGCTTTGCAATTGTCTTTGCCTTCATTCATATCTCATTGTTTGCCAGCATATTATGGGGGCTGCAATGGGTGTCAACGCTGGCTTTCACAATTACATCCAAAGGGCTCACAGATGCCGTGAGAGAGTGCGAGCCCTGGCTAGACGGAGAGGGGGCAACAGGCGTCGTCAAGGGAGGCCTTACCCACCCAGGGTCTACCGCCAGCAGTTCTCCTATCTCAACATGTCTGACGACCAGTGTGTTAGGAGGCTGCGATTCCGAAGGGAGGTTGTCACAGAGATCTGCCAGCTGCTTCGGAGAGATCTGCAGCCACAGCTGAGGTGCAGGACGTCTCTGTCGGCGGCAGTGAAGGTGACGGTGGCTCTCAACTTCTATGCCACCGGCTCCTTCCAATCCGCTGCTGGGGACATTGCTAACATCTCCCAGTTCACCGTGCATTGCTGCATCCGCCAGGTGACCAATGCCCTTTTCAGAAGGAGACGTCAGTTCATCTCCTTCCCCATGACCCTGGACAAGCAGCAACAGCGTGCAATGGGATTTGGAAGAATAGCGCGCTTCCCCATGGTGCAGGGCGCCATTGACTGCACGCATGTGGCTTTGCGGGCACCTGTGGAGAATGCCGAGGATTACCGCAACCGGAAGGGCTACCATTCCCTCAACGTACAGCTGGTGTGTGACCACAGGCAGCTCATCCTAGCTGTCAATGCCCGCTTTCCAGGCAGCAGCCACGATGCCTTCATCCTGCGACAGACTACTGTGGCTGACATGTTCCAGGCACAGCCTCAGCCACGAGGATGTCTTATCGGGGACAAAGGCTATCCTTTGTGTACCTGGCTCATGACCCCGCTCCGCGCGCCCAGGACCCCTGCTGAAGAGGCATACAACGAGAGCCGTCAAGCGACCAGGAACATCATCGAACAAACAATCGGCGTCCTGAAGCAACGGTTCCGCTGCCTGGATCGCTCCGGCGGAGCCCTGCAGTATTCGCCGGAGCGAGTCTCCCATTTCGTGGTCGTTTGCTGCATGCTGCACAACCTGGCTATCCGCAGGACTCAGGCATTGCCACCACAGATTGGAGCACCACCTCAGGAGGAGGAGCAGGAGGAGCAGGAGGAGGAGGACCAGCACAGGAGGGAGGCACAAGGTCCAAGGGCCGCCCGTCGGTGGCTTATTAAACGTAGGTTCTAGGCCCCCTCTCAGGGAATGGCTTGTGCCAATGAAAGAACATGAATGCAGCCGCTCCGCAAGCCCTCAGCCGGTCAAGGCAACAAAAACTTCAAAGTTCAAACATGGACAATCTGATTAAAGAAAACTGTTTATTCCACAAACTCTGTGCCCTTCCCACATGACAAACAGAAACAGAAAAAACCCCCCGAAAACAGTCAGACACATAACTCGCTCCCACAACCTGGAGAGGATTAACAGAACAGTGAAACAAAAAAGACCGTCATCCTCGGCCTTCATAAAAACAAACACAACATCCTCAGCCTTCATAAAAACAAACACAACATCCTCGGCCTTCATAAAAACAACACATTTGCCCACACCTTCTACTTTTTGGCCCGCGAGGGCGATGCCTTGCGCATACTTGTGCGGCCCCTGCCCGCCCTGCTGCTCCTCCTCAATTGGAGCCCAGTGGCTGCAGCAAGGCTGGGGGAAGGCTCCTGAGGGGCACATGGCGAGATGGCAGATGCCCTTGGGGGTCGGCCTGCACGAGCTCTGGCCCTCGAGGGGCCGGCTGGTGACTGCTGCAGCTGTGGCTGGGCGGCATCAGTGTGTCCAGCAGCTGGTGGCAGCTGCACTGGTGGAGTGGCAGTGTCAGCTGCAGGAATGGGGGCAAGCTGGCTGATGGCAGGCGCTCGCTGGTCGCCTGATACAGTGGCAGTCGCCCGGGCCAGCACTGCAGCATGCGCAGCAAACTGCTGAAGGACAGCCCGCCGGGCTGCTGCAGGGCGGCGGGTGCCCTGGCGATGCCTGGCTGATGCAGCCAGTGTGGCACCAGTTAGTGCCCATGCTGCCCTGGTCTGTGACCGCATAAGACCAGCCAGTGACTGGACGGCACGACTGAGCACTTGGGTATTCGCCGACTGTGCTGCCCCGAATTCCTCCACACTCCCAGCCAGTGACTGGACGGCACGAGTGAGCACTTGGGTACTCGCCGACTGTGCTGCCCCGAATTCCTGGAGACTCCTGGCCTGGGCCTGGACGGCACGAGTGAGCACTTGGGAACTCGCCGACTGTGCTGCCCCGAATTCCTGGAGACTCCTGGCCTGGGCCTGGACGGCATGAGTGAGCACTTGGGAACTCGCCGGCTGTGCTGCCCCGAATTCCTCCACACTCCGAGCCAGTGAATGTATGGAGTCAGGCATCCGTGCCACTACCCCCATGAGCTCCGTGTGCCTGCGCTCCGAGTCGATGGCCATTTCCTCTAGGAGGTGCACCTCCTCTGCGCTGACGGTCGCAGGACTGGAGGCCGCACTCACCCTCTGGGGAGAAGGCCGCCGAGCTTCCCCACCCCTCCCGCGTTGCTGCAGGCCGCTGGGCCCAGGAACTTCACTCTCCTGCGACCCTTCCCCCAGGCCCCCCTCCAGGGAAGACGTGTCCCCTACATCGCCATGGGCTGCCGCAGCTGAGGGTGCCACTGATGGGCCGGCTACCTCTTCCTCCTCCTCCTCCTCCTCCTCTTCCGAGGGGCTGTCACTGGCAGCTTCAAGGCCCGCCTCCTCACCTGGCGTCCCACCATCTGAAAGCAGGAAGGCACAAGAGTAGCTTTAGAGTGAGGACAGGGCGTCAGCGAGGGAGGCATGAGTGGTGCCATTCACCGCATTGGTCGGACAGTGGCAAAGGATGTTGATCTGATGCGCAAGTGGAACGAGAGAGGTCCAAAAGGTGATGTCCTTACCATTGGTGCCCAGAACAGGGTCGGCATCTCCAGTGGCAACGGGGCCAATCACACGGACTCCCATAATGCGCTCCACGCGCTGGTCTAGGTCGGTGAGCTCTTGGTGCTGAGGTCGGCCTCCACCGGTCGCAATCTGGCTACGCCTGTTGTTAGCCAGCTTGGCCTGCAAGAGAAAGGACGGCCTCTAAGTACGGTGTTTAGCCCTGATCTTGTCTGCACTGCCTCCCATGGTCGAATAGCTTGGACAGTGTGTAGCCCTGATCTTGTCTGCACTGCCTCCCATGATCGAATAGCTTGGATGGTGTGTAGCCCTGATCTTGTCTGCACTGCCTCCCATGGTCGAATAGCTTGGACAGTGTGTAAAGTGCAGAATGTGCAATTGATGTTCATGCCAGTCCCATAGCTGCTGGATGAGGGCTGGCCATTAGGGTTTTCAGGTCCCTTTGTCCATAATGTGAGGTGCACATGCAAGGATGAGGAGGACACTGGAAAGGGTACTCACCCTGACAATCCGAGTGAGGTCGTTGAACTTTTTCCTGCATTGTACAGGATTCCTGGCAACCACACTGTTGGATGTCACCCTGTTGGAGACCTCCCTCCAGGCTTTGCGGTAGACGCTGGGCACCGGCTTCTTGCCACTGTCAGGGAACAAAACATGGCGTCTTCGCTCCACTGCGCTAACCAGCAGCCTCAGGTCACCCTCGCTGAAGCGCAGCGCTCTCTCCCGGGCCTTCTGCATCGTCCTGGGCGGTGAAGAGTTGCCGCAGCAGTGCTCAGGCCTAGGTGGAGGGCTGCAGTGTCCAGGGCGTGGCAGCCAAAAAAATCGACCCTTCCCCCTTTAAGAGCTGGCCGGCGCCAGCGTGTCAGCCGTCAATGAAGAAATCACCGCACCTGCGCTGCGCCCGGCCTCGGCGGTATAGCTCAGCACCGCCGGCTTAGCACCTAAAGATAGTCGTGCATCGCCAGTTTTAGCGCTGCAGCAACCTCTTAGGGCGATGCTACTGAATATCGGCGAAGTGGCCTCGACTTTGCGCCGGGCGCAAACTTCAGCGGCCACCTGACTTTACCGCCCCAAAAGTGGCTATACTGAATTTCTAGGCCATGATCTTCACTGCACATCAACTACAAGAGAAATGCAGGGAACAGCACCAACCGCTGTGTATGGCCTTCTTTGAGCTCACGAAGGCCTTCGACACCATCAACCATGAGGGATTATTGAGTCATCCACAAATTCGGCTGCCCTCAAAAGTTTGTCACCATCCTCTGCCTGCTTCACGATGATATGCAAGCCATGATCCTGACCAACGGATCCACCACAGACCCAATTCACGTACGGACCAGGTTCAAGCAAGGCTACATCATCGCACCACAGCTCTTCTCAATCTTCCTGGCTACAATGCTCCATCTCACCCTCAGTTGGAGTGGAGCTAATCTAAAGAACAAATGGGAAACTGTTCAACCTCCGTCGCCTCCAGTCCAGATCCAAGGTCACCCCATCATCTGTTATCGAATTACAGTATGTAGATGACGCTTGCGTCTGCGCACACTCTGAGGCCGAACTCCAAACCATCGTCAACACCTTCACCGAAGCGTACAATTGCATGGGCCTTACACTAAACATCCGTAAGACAACGGTCCTCTACCAACCTGCCCCGCCACACAGTACTGCTCCCCGATTATCAAAATCCATGATGAGGCTTTGGACAACGTGAACCACTTTCCATACCTCGGGAGCCTACTGTCAACAAGGGCAGACATCGATGACGAAGTCCAACACCGCCTTCAGTGTGCCAGTGCAGCCTTCAGTCGCCTGAGGAAGAGAGTGTTTGAAGACCAGGACCTCAAACCCAGCACCAAGCTCATGGTCTACAGAGCAGCAGTGATACCCGCCCTCCTGTATGCCTCAGAGACATGGACCATGTACAGCAGACACCTCAAAGCACTGGAGAGGTACCACCAACGCTGCCTCCGCAAGATCCTGCAAATCCATTGGCAGGATAGGTGCACCAATGTCAGTGTTCTCGCTCAGGCCAACATCCCCAGCATCGAAGCTTTGACCACGCTCAATCAGCTCCGATGGGCAGGCCACATTGTCCACATGCCCGATACGAGACTCCCAAAACAACTGCTCTACTCGGAGCTCCGACACGGCAAGAGAGCCCCAGGTGGGCAGAGGAAATGCTTCAAGGACACCCTCAAAGCCTCCTTGAAAAAGTGCAACATCCCCACCGACACCTGGGAATCCCTGGCCTAAGACCGCACAAAGTGGAGGAGAAGCATTCGGAAGGCGTTGAACACCTCGAGTGTCTTTGCCGGGAGCAAGCGGAAGCCAAGCGCAAACAGCGGATGGAGCGCACGTCAATCCAAGCACCCTTCAACCACCGTCTGCCCCACCTGTGACAGAGACTGTAGGTCCCGCATTGGACTCATCAGTCACCTGAGAACTCATTTTTAGTGTGGAAGCAAGTCATCCTCGGTTCCGAGGGACTGCCTAAGAAGAAGAAGATTTTCCCTTGATTGGCCTTGTTAAGCCCGCCCTGCAATTGGCTCTAATCCCCTTCCCGCCGCTAGGAGATGGGTCCCTGCGTGAATCAGGGACCCGCCTCCCGGGAAGATCGTTTGGAGGCAGGCTGGGAGCGGGTTCTGGACCCGCTCCCATTTTTTGCCATTTTGCCACCGGTCCCGCCTCCAAATCCATCCCCTGAGCGCTGGCAAAATCCCCCCCTTAGACACAGATCACCAAAATGTAGTAGTCAGGGATAAAAAATAATCAAAAAGGCTAATGGATTGTTAGCTTTTATAATTAGAGGACTAGAATATAAAAGGAAGGAAGTTTTGTTACAGCTATACAAAGCCCTGGTTAGACCACATCTGGAGTACTGTGGACAGTTCTGGGCACCACACCTTAGAAAGGATATATTGACCTTGGAAGGAATGCAGTGCAGATTCACCAGAATTTTACCAGGGCTCTAAGGGTTAAATTAGGAGAAATTACATAAACTAGGCTTATAAAGGCTATGGGGTGATTTGATTGAGGATTTTAGGATTTTGTAAGGAATTGATAGGGTAGATAGGGAGAAACTTTTTCTGCTGGTGAGGGAGTCTAGGACAAGGGGACCTTAAAATAACCTTAAAATCAGAGCCAGGTCATTCAGGAAACTATTTAGGAAACACTGTCCCAAAAAATGCATTAGATGCAAGCTCAGTTAATAATTTTAAATCTGAGATTGATAGATTTTTGCAGCCAAGGGTATAAAAGGATATGGAACCAAGTTATGTGGATGGAGTTAGGATACAGATCAGCCAGGATCTCATTGAATGGAGGAACAGGCTCGAGGGGTTGAATGACCTACTCCTTTTCCTATGTTCCTATGTGTTTTGGTAGTTTCTAGTGCCTATTTTGGTGAAAATCTAGTCACTCTCCCCCCCCCGCCCCCCAATTTTCACAACACTTACTTGGTGCTGGGACATGCATTCTTAGTGGAAGAATGGCCTCTCACTTTGTATTATAAATGCTTTGACTGGCAGGTCAAATTCTTCCTCCTTAAAATGTGATTTGTGCATTAAGGATGTATCTGCTGCCATTTTTTCCCCACTTTCCTGCTTGACGACATACTCATTAACAAAGGTCAAGAGGCTGAGCTTTACATAGGATTACATCGGATATACGGCACAGAAACAGTCCATTCGGTCCAACCAGTCCATGCCGGTGTTTATGCTCCCCTCGAGCCTCCTCCGGTCTTTCCTTATCTAACTATCAGCATAACCCTCTATTCTCTTCTCCCTCATATGCTTATCTAGCCTCCCCTTAAATGCATCTATACTATTCGCCTCAACCACTCCCTGTGGTAGCGAGTTCCACATTCTCACCACTCTCTGGGTAAAGAATTTCTTCTGAATTCCCTATTGGATTTCTTGGTGACTATCTTATATTGATGGCCTCTAGTTATGCTCTTCCCCACAAGTGGAAACACTCTCTCTGTATCTACTCTATCAAAACCTTTCATAATTTTAAAGACCTCAATTGGGTTGCCCCTCAGCCTTCTTTTTTCAAGCGAAAAGAGACGCAACCTGTCATCCTTTCCTGATAGGTGTACCCTCGAGTTCTGGTTGTTAAGTTGAATGCTTTGCATAGTTTCAGCTTGTATCCAATGGGATAGATTAATGTATGGCCTGTAGTGGTATCACACTCGGGAAAATGGAAAATACAGCATCATTGCAGTATTACTCCATATTTACTGAGCAAATACCCTTGATGCCTGCCAACTGGAAATTCCAGACCATGAGGGTATTTTTAAAAGTAAAGATTTTTCCTGATAAAGTTCCTAGCAGTACAACTGAACATTTTACAGACATTCGTAAACTTGCTGGCAGCATAACAAATCATTCTTGTAAACTCCGATTGGGTTCCAATAATGGCCTTTATGGCATCATGCATTCATGTAAGCTTTATTTCATCTCTTTTCTTTTTTCTTAAAAGAACAAGCTGTCACGTTAACTCCATCCTCAGAATGGGGATAGCTGGTAGGGAAAGTTCACAGGAGCAGGAGTAGGCCATTCAGCCCCTCCAGCCTGTTCCCCCATTCAATTTGATCATGGCTGATCTGTTTCACAAGCCGTTCTGCAACTCAAAAGATTGTCTCCTCTAAAAAAGAAAATTAGCATTTAGTCACAATCTGATCGGTGCGTCCAACTTGATTCCCAGTTTTCTTAATTGTAAACATATAAAAAAAAGGATTTAGCAACCTCCTCCGAACCTACCCTTTCTCAACAACAACAACAACAACTTGTATTTATATAGCGCCTTTAACATAGTAAAACATCCCAAGGTGCTGCACAGGAGTATTATAAGACAAACAATTTTGACACCGAGCCACGTAAGGAGAAATTAGGGCAGGTGACCAAAAGCTTGGTCAAAGAGGTAGGTTTTAAGGAGCATCTTAAAGGAGGAAAGAGAGGTAGCGAGGCGGAGAGGTTTAGGGTGGGAATTCCAGAGCTTAGGGCCCAGGCAACAGAAGGCACGGCCACCAATGGTTGACCGACTATAATCAGGGATGCTCAAGAGGGCAGAATTGGAGGAGCGCAGATATCTCGGAGGGTTGTGGGGCTGGAGGAGATTACAGAGATAGGGAGGGGCAAGGCCATGGAGGGATTTGAAAACAAGGGTGAGAATTTTAAAATCGAGGTGTTACTTAACCAGGAGCCAATGGAGGTCCACGAGCACAGGGGCGATGGGTGAACAGGACTTGGTGCGAGTTAGGACACGGGCAGCAGAGTTTTGGATGACCTCAAGTTTACAGAGGGTAGAACGTGGGAGGCTGGCTAGGAATGCGTTGGAATAGTTCTCCTCCTGAAACAGCAGGTAGCGAGTTATGTGGATACCTGCCTTCTACTTAGACTGCACTCAATTACAATTTCCTTGGCTATAAATTAAAAAGGTATGAATATTAAAACTGAAGGATGTAAAAAACAAAAGAAAGACTTGCATTTATATAGCGCCTTTCAGGACCTCAGGACGTCCCAAAGAGCTTTACAGCCAATGAAGTACTTTTGAAGTATAGTCACTGTTGTAATGTAGGAAACACAGCACAGCAAGGTTCCACAAACAGCCATGTGATAATGAGCAGATGATCTGTTTTAGTGATGTTGGTTGAGGGATAAGCATTGGCCAGAATACCAGGGAGAACTCCCCTGCTCTTCTTCGAAATAGTGCCAAAGGATCCTTTATGTCAACCTGGGGGCAGATGGGGCCTCGATTCAACATCTCATCTGGAAGACAGCACCTCCGACAGTGCAGCACTCCCTCAACAATGCACTGAAGTGTTAGCCTAGACTTTGTGCTCAAGTCTCTGGAGTGGGACTTAAACCCACAACCTTCTGACTCAGAGGCAAGAGAGCTACCACTGAACCAAGGCTGACGTATCATAAAATTATCAATAGGAAGGTAAGTAGGGGATACATTTGATGGCTAATTATCTAGAGTAGAACCTGTAAGAATCCTGGGAATGATAGTAGACTCAACACTGATCATGTCCTGACATGGCAGAGCTGCAGTTAATAAAGTAAAATGAATGCTGAGCTAGCTACATTACCAAATATGAGGCCATCACACCGAAACTGGCTAGTGCTCTGGTCAGAGCACACCTGATTACTGCATTCAGTTCTGGTCACTGAGACACTAGGGAACCATGTAATCCCTGCCAGTGGTACCAATAAGATCCATGAGGCTGATCCCTGGTGCAGCATTTGTTATTAATGTCAGTTCGTATCAAACTAGAAAGACCTCAGAACTTACAAATGTGGAGGCTGATAATCCATGGAGGGGGCCAAATCCCGCAGGATATGCTGCCACGCCATCCGGTACTGACCCTGCCCAAGGTTACGATATCAGGGAGAGATCCCTTCATTTGAACGTTAATGGCGGGAAACTGCGTCATCAGAGGCGAGCCTAGGGCGCCCACTATCAAAACGACCGCATGCCATGGCAGAAAGACTGGCTGGTGAGGGGGGTGGGGTACAGCCCTCCTCATCCCAGAGTGCCAAGTTCCCCCATTGACCCTTTTTGTCAGGTGTTCGAATTAAAAGTAAATTTAAATGATTTTGTCTTTGGGAGTCTGGGCTATGATACTTGCCCTGGATCCCCAGGAGGGCCCACAACTGCCATTTGATGTACTGGGTCTCTGTGAGGCTGGGGTGCACATGAACACCTGTGTCAATAGCTTTTTTGGGGGCAGGAAGAAGCTGCCTGCTCCTCTGACACCTTCTCCTCCTTCAAGCATTTCAACCCTCTCGCCTCTCCTTCAAAATGCTCGCTCTCTACTGCCCCCTAAGATCTACCCTGGGTTTCTTAACGAAATATCCTCCCTCCTTTCCTCCCTAAACTGCTGCACTGACCAACTCCTCATCCTCAGTAATTGCAATCTCCATCTCAACTAATCTTGCCCTCTCTCCCCTGATTTCACTGCCCTCCCTTAACCTCTCCCTCCATATAATCTCTCTTACCTATATTCAAGGCCATCCCCTCGACCTTGCCATCTCATGTGGCCTCTACTTCCAGTGTCTCGATCACAGACAAAGTGATCGCTGACTGCTTCCTTGTGTTCTCACAACCCACATCGCCCTACCTCCTTTCAACTCCACTTCCTTCTGCGTCCGGCCCAGAAAAAACTCTCCCCCAAGTCTTCTAGGTTCTGGCCGTCCATCCGCACCTGTTAATCTGCTCCACAACTTCCTCACCTCCACCTTTGATACCCTTGTTACCAGTAAAACCCTTCGGGGAAGAAATTCACTATCGCCCCATCTGGGGCGCTAATTTTTTTAAGTTTGAAGAGTTAGCGCCCGGCGTTAACGATTTTAAACTTATGAAAAATTTGCCGTTTGTGCTCCAAGAAGGAAGTGGAGCACTAAATCAAGCTCTCCACTGTTATGTTCATTAATAACTAGTCGTTTTTATTAAGAACAGCTAGCTTTTGCTAGACACTTTATTGAGCACATGTGGACTAGGTACAGTATCTGTAGAGGCATCCATTTTGACTGCTACCTTGTGGGTAGCCTGGTGCATCATGGGTAGCCCACTCTTATATACATACAGCACCACCTAGTGTACCATTCCAGAATGACAGGTTACTGATCATTACATCCCCCTTTCTTTGAAGTTAAACAAAATCAGTATCAATCAATAACAACATAAACATCTTCAACAGTCAATACATTTTCAATGTAGTTTTCTTTGTACTCAAAGATTAAGTCTATCAGGCTTTTTTACTTCACGTGTGGATCTTCTCAGCACAGGTAAGTCTGATGTGTTTTCATGAGAGCCTGTATGTGTATTTGTGTTAGATTATTCTGGTGGTGAGTGACAAGATTCAGTTGCGGCATTGTCATCAATTTGCTCTTCGATACTCTCTTGTGTTTTTAGGAGGTAACGGCGGTTCCTCCTGAGAATCTGTCCTTCCTCAGTTCTAACAGTGTATGACCTTGGTCCTACTTTCTCAAGAACTGTAGCTTTCCTGTTCCATGCATCTGGATCTTCAATCCTGACAACATCATCCCTTGTCAATGGTTTCAGAGTTTTGGATGACTTGTCATAGTATGATTTCTGTTTCAGCTTTAACAGTTGAAGTCTCTGTCTTAGTTCCTTACTCTGCTTTTCTTTTGCACAGCAGGGTAGCGTGGTACGCAACTTGTGACCCATTAGGAGTTCAGCAGGTGAAGAACCAAAGTCTAAAGGTGAGGCTCGGTAGCTCAGCAGGGCGAGATAAGGATCAGACTTGCTTTCTGTCGCTTTCTTCAGTAGCTGCTTGAGAACTTGAACACCTTTCTCTGCCTTACCATTCGACTGAGCATACAAAGGACTGGATGTGATGTGTTGAAAGTCATAATGTGCTGCAAACTGTTGCCACTCCTTACAGTTGAAGCACGGACCATTGTCGCTAACGGCAATCCTGTGAATTCCATGTCTGGCGAAGATGGATTTCACATGCATTATGACACTGCTTGCTGTGGTGCTTGAGAGCAGTGCCATCTCAGGATAGTTAGAATAGTAGTCAATCACTATTAGATAGTCTTTACCATTTAAATGAAAAAGGTCCATACCAACCTTTTGCCATGGTGCTGTTGGTTTGTCAGCTACTATCATTGGTTCCTTTGCTTGTTTGTTTTGGTGTTTCTGACATGTCTCACATTTGCCTATCATGTTCTCAATGTCCTTATTTATGCCAGGCCAATAAACAGTGTCTCTTGCTCTCCTTTTGCATTTTTCAATTCCGAGGTGTCCCTCATGAATCCTTTTGAGCATGTCTTGACGTAGAGCCTGTGGAATGACTATTCTGTTCTGTTTTAGTAATAGTCCACTTGCGACACTCAATTCTGACCTTATGTGAAAATATTTTGGACAGGAACCTTTTGGCCAACCATGATGAATGTTCTCTATTACTGTTTGTAATACTGTATCTTTTACTGTTTCATCTGCTATTTGCTTTGATTTTGTGTCTGACACGGGCAGCGCAGCAGTGACCATACTCACATGAACATCCACGCCTTCTTCAGTAGAGCTCACATGACTCATTGTGGGTGCTCGGGATAGTGCATCTGCTAACACTATGTATTTGCCTGGTGTGTAGATCAGTTAAAATCATATCTTTGCAGCTTCATCATGAGTCGTTGAATCCTTGGAGACATCTCATTCAGGTTCTTTTTTATGATGGCAACCAATGGGCTGTGGTCTGTCTCAACTGTGAAGGTGGGAAGTCCATATATGTAGCCATGAAACTTTTCTAGTCCAACTACCAAGCCTAGATATTCCTTTTCAATCTGGGCGTATCAACACTCAGTATCAGTCATAGACCTGGAGGCATAGGCAACAGGCTTCCGATCTTCACCCTCTGCTTGTAGCAAGACCGCACCTAGGCCATCTTTTGATGCATCCGTTGACACTTTGATTCTTTTTGTTGGGTCAAAAAAGGTGAGTAGAGGTGTGGTTGTCAGCACTGTTTTGAGGTTTATCCACTCTTGTTCATGTCTTTCTGTCCATGCGAACTCATTTGTTTTACGTAGCAGGTCTCGCAGACAGGCTGTCTTGGCTGACAAGTTAGGAATGAACTTTCCAATGAAGTTTATCATCCCCATGATGCGTAGCACTCCTTTTTTGTCAGTGGGTCGGGGCATTTTGAGTATGGCGTTTTCTTTTTCCATATCTGGCTTTATTCCTTTACCAGTTAGATTATCTCCTAGGAAAGTGACTTCCTGGACGCCAAACTGACACTTGGCTTTGTTGAGCTTCAGTCCATTCCGGCGTATGCTCTGTAGCACTTTAGTCAGTCTCTCATTGTGTTCTTTCAATGTGGAGCCCCAGATGATGATGTCATCAACATAGACCTGAACTCCTTCCAGACCTTCAATTATGTGTTCCATCGCTCTATGAAAGATTTCAGATGCAGATATTATCCCGAAAGGCATTCTGAGGAAACAATACCTGCCAAATGGTGTGTTGAAGGTACAATATTTGGTGCTCTCTTCATCCAGTTTTAGTTGCCAAAATCCTTGTGAGGCATCGAGCTTTGTAAAGTATCTGGCACCTGACGTTTCACTGGTGATTTCTTCTCACTTGGGAATCTGGTAGTGTTCACATTTTATGTTTGCATTTAAGTCCTTTGGATCCATGCATATTCTTAGATCATTGTTCTTTTTATTTACACATACCATGGAGTTAACCCAGTCTGTTGGGTCTTCGACTTTCCTGATGACTCCTAGAGTGGTCATTCTGTCCAGTTCATTCTTGAGCCGGTCACGCAGGGGTGCTGGAACTCTTCGTGGAGCATGTACCACTGACTGAGCATCCTCCTTTAGCTGGATCTTGTAAGTGAATGGTAGAACTCCAAATCCTTTGAACACATCCTGGAAATTATTCACTACAGAATCCACCGAGTCATCTGGTCTGCTTATGGCACAGTTTATACGGTAGACTCTCTTGACCAGTTCTAAGTCCTCACAAGCTTTGTCACCCAGTAGTGAATCAAGTCCTTCAGCCACAACAGAAAACATGAGATGATGCACTTTGTCTTTGACTGTCACTTTAAGTCTGCATATACCTAAGCTATCTATTTTCTGTCCATTATAGTCCTTCAGTAGTACTGATTTTTTCTGTATTTTGGGCTTTTCTTTCATATTGTTAATGTCACTCATACTGATTAAGTTTGCTTTTGCCCCAGTGTCTAGTTTCAATGTAACTAATGCTCCATTTACCTGCAGTGGGATCATCCATTTGTCCTCTTTTACTGCATTAACTTTATGTTCAGCATTGTTAATTCCTGAGGGCTGCACATTTTCTGTATCCTTTTTGATATTGTCACATGACACCATTCCTACAAAACATGTCTCACTTAAATCAGTGTCCTCAATCACATTAACTCATTGCCCTTTCTTTGTTTTTACTTTTGAAAAGCATTGTTTGGCAAAGTGATTCTTTCCATTACACTTTGTGCACATTTTTCCAGACACTGGACATTGTCTTAACTGGTGTTTGTAACCATAGCATTTACAGCTAAAAATGTCATCCTCCGATTGCTTTTCATTTCTGTTCTGCCCACGTTTCTTCCCCTTGTAGGACACAGCACCGACAGCAGCATTATCACTCATTATAATTGCATCATTATTGATTTCACTGAAAGTCTTCGCGTGCTTTCGAGCTAGCTCGCTGGCTTGGCATATTTTCACAGCAATTTCCAATGTTAGTTCGGTTTCTCTGAACAGACGTTCCCTGACTTTTTTATCATGAATACCGAACACAATCTGGTCACGAATCATGGATGCTTTCAGCTCAGAGAAATTACATGTCTGTGCTTTCAGTTTCAGATCAGTCATAAAGCTATCAAAAGTCTCATTTTGCTGCTGTGTCCGAGATCAGAAGATGTACCTCTCATAGGTTTCATTCTTTTTGGGAGAACAATGTGTATCAAACTTCTTTAGCACATCGTCTAATTTTTCTCTGTTCACCTCTGGATTAAATACAAATGTATTAAATACCTCTATCGCCTGTGGGCCTGCAACCATGAGCAGCAACGCTATTTTCCTTGTGTCTGGCTTCGTACCGTACCCGATGGCAGCAATGTAGAGTTCGAATTGTTGTTTAAAAGTCTGCCAATTGTAGTCGATATTTCCTGTGAGTTTCAAACGCTCTGGTGGCTTCAAATTCTCCATGTCACATTGCACAATATTCAGCAGATCTTACCAATCCTGGTACCATGTTATGTTCATTAATAACTAGTCGTTTTTATTAAGAACAGCTAGCTTTTGCTAGACACTTTATTGAGCACATGTGGACTAGGTACAGTATCTGTAGAGGCATCCATCTTGACTGCTGCCTTGTGGGTAGCCTGGTGCATCATGGGTAGCCCACTCTTATATACATACAGCACCACCTAGTGTACCATTCCAGAATGACAGGTTACTGATCATTACATCCACTTCCTTCTTGGAGCACAATCGGCAGCAGGTGGGGCGGAGACTTCAGCAGCGCTGCACACTGGGCCATGCAGCACTGCCATGTTCAAAGGCTCCTTCCCTCCCTTCAAGGGAAGGGCCATCGCTGCAGGCCCTGCAATAGAAAAAGTCCTGGCACTCAAGCAGAGTGCCGGGCTGATCGATCGCGGGCAGGAACGCGTGAAAAAAACTGGAACTTAGCTCGGCCACCTCACCTTTAATCATCACCCCCGAAGCGGCCAGCCGCCCGGTATATGCCTCCTGCAGCTGTCGGTGTTTTTGACTGGTGCTGATGCAGGGGGCTGTAGGGTTTTTTTTGGCGTGTGCCCAGTCAGCTCTGCCCCTGACTGTCTCTGAGCGGTTCGAATCGCTCCACACCCCCTGGGTTCTATACACCGGACTTAGGTACAGGCGGCGATACAGAAAAACGAGTAGACAAGTGGTTCGGTGCAAGAAAACCGTAATTTTTATTAAAGGCAAAACAAGATCACAATACTGAGAATTACTAAGATAATTACAGGCATATAAAATTAATACACTTATTTGGGAATGGGGAACACACGGCTCATCGAGGGAACAAACACATTAAAATCCCCTTATCCTTATCCCAACCCTTATAACTAATTAGATTAAGCTATGAGGGGCCAGGGACTTATGCTCACCAAATCAAAACCTGTTGACTTATTAACGGTTGTGAGTTTGGGGTCCGCTCTTACTGTCCTTTGGGGTCCTTCGTCATCACGTGGTCACAGGGCGCAGTGGTGGAGTTATTTATGCGAATCACCCTCCTTTTCCTCAGCTAACGTCGTCGTCGAGTCGCGTCTTCGTTGAGTCGCGATGGGTCTTCTTCTTCCTCGGGCGGTTTAGTCGCTGACGGGTTTTTAAAACAGTTGGGGCTCGGTTGGCGGTTTATACTGTCAAACTGATTTTTCTACCCATGCTTTGAACACCAACTTATTCATCATGGACGCTGCTATCCATGCTTCGAACGCCAACTTATTCGTCAAACGCCAGCTTATAACTAGGCATCTGTCCCACAACGCGTCTTTCCGCTGCCCTTCTCTGCCTTTACCGGTTTACCATTTTCTTTGTCTCGTCTCGCCTCGTCTGCCCGTTTGTGGCCCGTGTGTCTTGTGTGTTTTCGAATTCGGGTCTCATTCTCCTCCCGCGTTCGACCCTCAGTGTAATAATGGGCGTCCTTGGTGTTGAGTGGCGCGGGGAGCGAGAAGAGAGCCCGCCATGAGGCCACAGCACGAGAGTCGAGAAGCAAGCCGGAGGGGCAAGAGAGAGAGAGAGCGTCCAGCTTCCTTGGCCACCGGTGGGCCTACAATTATACCCGGTTCTTCATCCCTTATCTGCGCGCCAAATCAGGTCAGTCCTTTGTCTAACTTTTGGCGGGCTCGTTTAAAATGATTACAGCCATTTACTTTAATGACTTCTGGGGTGGTTGTCTCCGTGCTTAATGGCTTCGATGTCCTAGCTGTTTGTTATTTATGAAATTTAATTGTCCTCATCCTGGCTTGATGGCTACTGTGAGCTGTTACCGATTAAATATGCAGAAACCTAATGGCCTCGATTAGGCCCATTCTGACCTGATCTGTTCCAAGGTGAATGAATCCATATTCTGTGTTTACCTAGCTGTCTGGCTTAACAAAGTCTTTTCACAGATTCATGCATTTTAGGTTTCATTTCAGGTTTTGAAAAGTGCCTGCCTTTTTGCAGGGCCTTGCTTTTAAAATCCTGTACTTTTGGTCACAAGGTTGCAGAAGCCATTTTGGGTACCCTTTTTAACAACTTGTCCATACAGGGTCCCTTTATCCGTATCTTTTGGGGAATGTGGGAATTTTGAGAACCTTACAGGGTAGAAGTCAATTTCGGGTCCGGGCCACTACCAGGGCGATGTGCACGGCGATGACGTCACGATGTCCGGGCAAAGGAGATCGGGGCGCAATGCCATAGTGCTGCCGCAAAATTCCCGCTGAATATGGCGGGCGTCGATGTCAGATCCGCGCCTGGTCGCAAAGCCATTTGTGCCCCATTGGTGTCCAATTTCGCCCCCTTACTCTCTCCCAGTCTGTTCATTTCCCCCCCCGGTATGGCCCTCATTTTCACTCACTCAAGTCCAAAAGGTGCAGACTTGAGCGTGAAGAAAAATGCGGAAAGACTGTCACGTGACGCCACTGAATTAAAAAAAGAAATCTCTACAAAGAATAAGTATACATCTGATATACGGGAGGAGGGGGGTGTCTCCAGTAACCCATATGATGTCTGGCTGGCTAAAATCTCTTACCCTCGAAAGGGTGGAGAAAACTTTGATATTCATGTGCTTTGCTGAAACCGTAAATGGTTCAGTCCCTTAGGGCACCAACTTCTTTTGTAAATAAATAATTACTCTGAGCCATGTTATCTTCTTATAATCATTTTTGCAAAGACCACATCACACGACAGGAACATTTATGTCTGTAATATTACAAACAGTGTAGATCTCAGCTGCTTTTGTATCTGGTTTAGCTGTAACAAAATGCGCAGAAATACATCAAGATTGTATTCCTTACATGGCCTTTCCTGCTCCTGTACCATTACATAAACAAATCTTTGAAGGTGGCAGGACAAGTTGAAAAGGTTCTTAAAAAAGCATACAGGATTCTTGGTCTTATGAACTTTTATGAATCGCTGGTGAGGCCCCAGCAGGAGTATTGTGTCCAATTCTGGGCACCACAATTTAGGAAGGATGTCAAGGCCTTGGAGAGGGTGCAGAGGAGATTTAATAGAGGTGTTCAAAAATCATGAAGGGTTTTGATTGAGTAAATAAGGAGAAACTGTTTCCAGTGGCAGAAGGGTCAGTAACCAGAGGACACTGATTTAAAATAATTGGCAACAGAACCAGAGCCAAAAGGAGGAGAATCTTTTTTTACGCAGCGAGTTGTTATGATCTGGAACGCACTGCCTGAAAGGGTGGTGAAATCAGATTCAATAATAAATTTCAAAAGGGAATTGGATAAATACTTGAAGGGGAAAAATGTTCAGGGCTAAGGGGAAAGGGACTAATTGGATAGCTTGTTCAAGGAGTCAACAAAAGCACAATGGGCCGAATGGCCTCCTTCTGTGCTGTATCATTCTAAAGGCGCACCAACATCAGTGTTCTCGCTCAGGCCAACATCCCCAGCATCGGAGCTTTGACTACGCTCGATCAGCTCCAATGGACGGGCCACATCACCCGCATGCCCGATACGAGACTCCCAAATCAAGCCCTCTACTTGGAGCTCCGACACGTCAAGAGAGCCCCAGGTGGGCAGAGGAAACGTTTCAAGGACACCCTCAAATCCTTCTTGAAAAAGTATAACATCCCTACCGACACCTGGGAATCCCTGGCCCAAGACCGCACAAAGTGGAGGAGAAGCACCCGGGAAGGCGCCGAACACCTCGAATCTCTTCGCCGGGAGCAAGCGGAAGCCAAGCGCAAACAGCGGAAAGAGCGCACGTCAACCCAAGCACCCCACCCACCTGCCCCTTCAACCACCGTCTGCCCCACCTGTGACAGAGACTGTAGGTCCCGCATTGGACTCATCAGTCACCTGAGAACTCATTTTTAGTGTGGAAGTAAGTCATCCTCGGTTCCGAGGGACTGCTTAAGCAGGAGAAGAAGATCATTCTATAATTAGAGGATTACCTTGTCCCATATTGCTTAAAATCTATGGATCACATTTTCATATCGCTACTGCCCTATTGTTCAGCCCAAACAAGGGGACGGTGGGATGAAAATTTGTTTAAAAAACGTCACGCCGATTTTAGGCCCAAGGCTCGATTGATGTGATTATTGAGCAGGCTTCAACTTATTGGCCAGCATTCTCGCCTGATTCAGATGGGAGGCTAATAAACATATGCAAATGAGGGTCCTGTGCTGGACCCGGACACCATTTTGGCTGCCACCCATGTTGCTATCAACTTTCCCTCAACCCACCCGCAAACCGTGTTGGGAGGATGCCATTTTCAATGTTAGTTAAAGGGGTCCTCAGCTGCTTTCAGGTAAAATGCTAGAAAGTTTGTGGAGACTTTTTGATTGTATTAGACAGTAAGTTTTGCCTACTTAGACCACTTACAAGTGCATTGTACCTGTATATTGTTCTCAATTGTTAAGAGGATTCTGGCAAGGTAATCTTTCCATCATGGCAGGTCAGTCTGGGAATTTTCCTGTGAGTGGAAGAAGAGGAGGAGTAGAATCAGGAGGAATGAGCACACAGAGCCACAGCATGCAGGGAAAGCGAGCAGAAGGAGGTGTATTCATAGGAAACCCTACCCTCCCAGTGTTTAGCCCAGGACACCTACCTGCACTTCTCAGAGGAGCAGTGCCTAAGAAGGCTGCGCTTCTCTGTCACCTCCTGCAGCAAGACCTGTCAGAGCGAGCACAGCATGGCCTGTTGCTGTGAAGGTCACCGCAGTCCCTGGTTTCTGGGGACTGCGGCTCCTTCCAGGCTGCCACAGGGGATATTAGCAACGTCAGTCAATCAGCAGTTCATGCTTGCATTAACCGGGTGACTGACGCCATGTTTCCAAAAGCAAACACTTTTCTCATGGACAACTGGAAACAGCAGCATAGGGCTCTGGGGTTCATGCAGATTGCAGGCTTCCTCCAAGTCCAGGGACTCATTGACTGAATCCACATCTCCCTGCTAGGTACTTCAGAAGATCCCGCTGCCTTCATTGAATCGCAAGGGTTCTCAGTCTATTAATGCACAACTGATGTGTGATGACAAGCAGGGCATCACGTAGCTCTGTGCCCACCCTCCTGGCAGCTGCCATGATGCGTTCATCTTGCGGAAACCTCCATCTCCCACTCTTTGACCCTGCACAGCAAGTCAGCGGCTGCTGCTTGGGGAAAAGGGCTATTCCTTTTTCAGCAGACTGTGAAAAATAAGGTTTACCATATAAAAAGTGCATCTCACCCTTTTAGAGGAGTAGGCTGCCATAGAAAGCGGCAGCCCCGCTGGATTGGCTGCCCTCCTGATGGGCAAGCTGCCTACAGGATGCACGATCATCAGGGCAGTTTGCCCTCAATATTAAAATGAGGTCCAAGCACGAAAATGGATCGAGTGACGTCATGGGGGGGAGGGTGGGGGGAGGCATTAAAATCGACCCTTATTTCAATACATTTTATTTAATAGCATAGAATTTTCATGGCATAGAAGGAAGCCATTTGGTTCATTTTACTTGAAAGAACTATCCACTTAGTCCCTTTCTCCATACTCTTTTAAGTTTTTCTTTTATCTACTTTCCTTTTAAAAGCTATTATAGATTCTGCCACCACCAATGTTTCTGGTAGAGCACTCCATGTCCCAACAACCCACTGCACAAAAAAAATTCTCTGATCCCCTCCTCCAGATAATAATTTACATGTATTGACAGCAATGGTCCCAACACTGATCCCTGGGGATATCACTGTTTACATTATTCCTGTTTTAAAAACTTTACTCTCTCTTTTCAGTCCTTTAACCAACTTCCTATCCATGCTGCTATGCTCCACGCTCCATTTAATACTGTGTGCCTTCATTTTATTAACAAGCCTCGTAAGGGGTACCTTAAACAGCTGTGGCTCAGTGAGTAGCACTCTCTAGGCGGGAGGGGCTAGGAGTGAGCAGGTGTTACTGGTTGCCTGATTGCTGCAGGGAGTTGGAGTGAGTTTGTAAAAAGTTGGTGGTGTTTTTTTTCCCAGGTTTTAGGGCCTTTTTGGCCCATAAACAACAGCCAGATTGCTGCTGAGGGGTCTGGAGTGCTGGGCCCCTCAGAGGACAGTGTTCCCAAGATGAATTTAATTAGGGGAGAAACTGTGGTTGGAAGGGAAAGAAAAAGGCCCAAAGATTTGGGCCGGGACCCCAGGAGGTTTGGAAAAGAAAACACGGTGGTGGTTCAGTGCGAGGATAAGGAGATACGAGCTTGGGATATTATCCAAGCAGTACATGAGGACTGTGGCGAGGGAAGCTGCTTTGCTTGCCGACCAAAGCCGAATGTTGGGTTCGAGGTGATGGTCAGTGGCTGAGAGGAGGTGGAAAGACTTTTACTCAGTTTGAAAGTTGGCAATAAGTTCTTGGAGGTATCTCTGCTATATTCGGAAGAGGTGGTGGTCTCATTCTTAAACTTGCCGGTTTATATTGAGGACGATGTGCTACTCAAAAAGTTGGAGTCGTGGGACATTAAAATTTGCTCAGCAATAAAGAGGAGATACTATCCAGGAACACGGGTAGCAGATGGAACCTGTTATGTAAAGTTGCGGTTCCCAGAGGGGGTGAAGTCATTACCATACAGCATGAAATTCGAGACAATGGAAGGAGTGCAGTACTTCCGAGTACTGCATGATAACCAAGTGAAGGTTTGTTATTATTGTCTTGGACACGACCATCTTGTAAGAAACTGTCCAGACTTGTACTGTTATAATTGCGGCGAGTCTGGACACATCGCTCGGAGCTGTAAGGCGGAGAGCTGTGGGGTGTGTCACAAAGGCCCCACCCGCTGTGAGTGTGAGGCAGAAGGAAGCTCTATGGGTGACGAGGAGATGGGAGAAGGAGCAGGAGGTGTGAGTGGAACGGCCGGAGGAGCGGAGCAGTCGGAGGACACAGCTGGTAAATTGAAGGAGAAAAGAGCACAGGAAGAGGCAGAAAATTGCGGAGCAGAGAACAGGATGGAGATGGTGGAAAACACACCAAGTACAGTGGAAAAGAACAAAGACAGCAGAGGGCAGCAAGGGTCGAGTGCAGACTCGAGCCTTAATACGGTTCAGCTCTCCCTAAAGAATCTGGTATCCGTGGGGGGAGAGGAGGCGGGAGCGGGGTGCGTGGTAAATGTAAGTACTCCAAAGAAAGACTGGGAGTCGGACACCTCGGTGAGCAGGAGGGGGCAAGACAAGGAGAGGGTGCAAGAGGCAGGAGCCTTAAAGGGGCAGCAGAACGGGAGCGGTGAGACAAAGACGGCAGAAGGGAGCAATATAGGTGCGCCATTGTCCCAGAGAGAGAAGGATCAGGGAGCAAGAGTCAGAGGTGGGGATGAGGTCGAAGGGCGTGGCACTGTTGAAGAAACCGCAATAGCAGGAAGACTCTCTATGGGAGATGATGTATCTGACGGGGAGCAGGATTATGTATCTGACTGGGAGCAGGCACAGGGGGTTGCAGAAGAGCTTGAGAGTGAGGAGTTAGAGGGGGACAGAGACATGGAAGTGGGGGGTGGGGTGGCATCATGTGGAAAGGGAAAGGTTAGTGAGGGGCAGAAGGAGGGAGAAAGGGCAGCTCCTTGGCCCAAACTTAATGCAAGGAAGAGGCTGAAACAGCAGGGAAGGTTCAAACAGGAGGTGAAAAAGAGTTGGAGGCTGCAGGAAAAAGCAACAGCTGGCCAAAAAGTTGGGAAGGAGCATGAGAGGAGGGAAGGGCCAGGGATTAAATGATGGGGAGATTATCAGGCATACTTCCCTTCTTCGGAGCCATGATTACATTGGTCTCGGTTAATGTGAACGGACTGAGGGGTGAGAAGAAATTGCAGCAGTTGTTGCAGGGTTTTAAAGGCATGGACTTGTTGTGTCTGCAAGAAACCTTTTGGGATGAGGATATCCTAGAAAGAGTTCAGAAGGTTTGGAAGGGAGAGGTGTTTGCAAGTTGTACAAACAATAACTGTGGAGGGGTGGCTGTTTTGGTGAGTCCGTCCATGAAGAGAACGTTGCCTTGGTGGACAAGGACACTGAGGTGAGATTTTTATGGCTAAGGTTAAAAATGGAGGAATTTAATTGCGATCTCTTTAATATCTATGCACCGAACGACCATTGCAAGCATCACGAGTTTTTTCGGGGGTTATTCACTGAAGTGGCGGAGGTGGAAAATCCTTGTATAGTGGGGGATTTTAATGTATTTTTATCTCGGATGGACATTTCAGCCCAGATGACCTTATAACTCCAGAGGGATAATTGTAAAAATGATGGCAAATTTAAATTTGAGAGACTCATGGAGGGACCGGAACCCCGTAAAAAGGGAGTTCTCCAGAACAGGTTGGGTGGGTGATGTTTTAAAACCGAGCCGAATAGATTTTGTGTTAATATGGGAAGGGTTAAGTTCTGAGGTGATGGAGATTTATTATAAAAAAGTATTTTTTAGTGACCACTCGGCTTTGGTTCTTAGAATTAGGAACAGCAGAGTTAGGATCGGTTCAGGGGTGTGGATTTTAAACAATTAATACCTGAAAGAAATTGCTTATAAAGAAAGGATTTTAAATATAATAAAGAATGCTCGGAAGGAACCTTTGTTCTTGAAAGAAAGAAGAGTTTGGTGGGACAATTTAAAATATGAGGTAAAAGTTTTTCGGTACCTTATGGGAAAAAGAGAGTGGCAGCTAACCGGCGTCGAGAAGAGAATATAAACAAAAGGTTTATGGATGTCTGTAAAGCAGTTGACAGAGGGGATAAGAGAGCTGAGACTAAGTTCCGGGTGCTAAAGGAAGAGTGGGAATTATTGCAAGCTGAAAAATGCAAGGGGGCCATTCTCTGTGCAAAGGCTAGAGATGCATTGGAGGGCGAAAGATGCACTAGATCATTTCTAGAGCAAGAGAAGCTGCGACAGAGATTATCACTAATTGGAGAGTTGAAGGTTGGGGAGAAGATCATTCATGAAAGTGGGGAGATTTTAGAGGCGGCGAGCAGCTTTTATCAGGAGTTATATACAAAAGAATACATTTCCAATTTGGCGATGGAGAAGGTTAGTGCTTTTATTGAAGAGGGTTTAAAGGAGGATGAAAGAAGCATGTGTGGCAAAGAAGTAGGATTAGCGGAAATAAAAGTAGCAATAAGGGGAATGAAGGGTGGGAAAAGCCCAGGGTCCGATGGACTAAGTCCAGAATTTTATAAAGAATTTTTCGAGATTTTAAGTCCGTTGCTCTTAGAAGTTTTTAAGGAAATTAAAATTGAGGGAAGCCTGGCCCCATCTGAGGAGAGGTGTCATAAGCTTAGCTTATAAAAATAAAGTGGATAGAAGGGATCTGAAGAATTGGAGGCCCATCATATTATTAAATGTGGATTACAAGATCTTGGCGAGGGTTATGGCAAATCGTAGGTGTTGCCGCAGATAGTTTTGCCCTCTCAGTCCTATGGAGTCATAGGCCGGGACATCACAGACTCTGTGGTCTCAATCCGAGATGTGATAGAGCTCATGGAAGAGAGTGGGAGGGAGCTTTATGTATTAAAGATAGATCAAGAGAAAGCCTTTGATAGGGTCTCTCATGAGTTTTTATTGAAGGTTTTGGAAGCATTTGGTTTCGGGGAAAATTTCATTGAGTGGATAAGGATTTTTTATTCAAACATGCTGGACCCGATTTTGTGGATTGTGTGGGAACTGGTCGGATTCCTCCGAATGTGGGGTTCTGACACACAAAAAAATGTGTCAGCCAGCTCCACGCAATTTTCCCTTAAGTGGCCAATTAATTTCCAGTGTGTGGGCAGCCTTGCTAATTGTCCATTTCCAGTCAGGAAGCCCCACAGTATAATGTCATCATTCGTGGTGCTTTCAAGGTCCACAGCAAGCATTGCTTCCTCTGTTGGCTTCCAAACGAACCATACAGGATGGCAGAGGAGCCTGCAGCAGCTGTGGCCAGTGCCAGACCCTGAGCTGCCTCCAAATTTGACGAAGCTTCCCTGCAGGCATTATTGGATGGGGTTAGGGCCCACAGGGAGGTCCTCTTCCCTAGGTCAGGCAGGAAGAGGCCTACCACTGAGACCAAGACTGCATGGATGCAGGTGTCAGCAGATGTCAACTCGAATGTGCATGTCACCTTGGCATCACATCTCTAACTCCTTCCTCTACTCCCCCACAGGACCATCCAGAGCCCCCATCCCCACTGTGGAGGAGGAAGAGGCTGTGCAGCCAGACTCCTCAGAGGAAGCTCCAACCTCTGAGGGCGCAGCGTCAGCAGAAGTAAGCGCACCCAGCACCAGCGCAGACACTCACACTTCGGGGGGACCTTCGGGACATAGAGTAGTGTTGTCACCTGGTGTATCACAGCTCACAAGTGAGCATCAGCAGATTCTGGAGACAGGGACAGCAGTGGAGAGTCCTCGTCGGAGGGCGCAGGACTCTGCCAGCTCAGCTCAGCTGCGCTGCATGTCGACCCTCTGCCTCTGGGTCCATCCGCAAGAGAAGAGGTGATGGATCTCCATGCACAGATGCAGGAGTCTCTGGCAGGTTTTGTCTCCAGGGTCGCTGCGAGTGCGGAGCAAATTGGGGAGTCCATAGCGATCTTGAGCAGAGCCTCTGTGGAGTCATTGGCGCAGGAACGCATCACCATGGAAAGGTTGGCAACCTCCATGGAGGAGATAACTCGCCAGGGTACGGAAAACATGGTGAGTGCTCATAAGAGAATGACATCTCTTGAGGAGCATTGGCCAGAGAAACCAGACCTTCATGGAAGTCCTTCTGAGTAGGACTGCCAGTGCAGATACGGGTCCCCATGGCCCCCTAAAGCGCAGCAAGGTGCTCTCAAGCCACTTTCAAGCGCTGGCCCCTTCTGGTCTGTGCAGCTTCAGGTGAGTGAGCAGCAGCCTGGTGCTCCTGGTGCTCATCCTGCTGTTCCTGGTTCTGCTGCTGCCGCCTCTGCTGCTGGAGATCCTCTAATGGCAAGAAGGGAAGGAAGAAAAGGCGTCCCATGCTTCTGGTAGATGCCTCCGCTGAGGAAGCGCTGAGTGAGGGTGGCGAGAGGGGCTTCCCAGGAGATCACGTTGGAGAAGTGTGTGAGGCTCCAACCTTCCACAGCTGTGCCTAAGCCTTGAAGATGTAGCCCCAAACCTGCAACAACAAGGTCCTTCAACATACAAATGCTGTCCCTTTAAATCGCAGCTTTCCCGAATGAGCTGCAGCTGACAGCAGGCAAGCTGGCAAGCTTCACGCCAGGTTTCATCAGCGGGGTTCCCCGCAGGTGTGTTTAGCGTGGGGAACCCCTGAAAATTGCAAGGGCACCCTAAAATCGGCTTAAACACGGTGATAATTGCTCATTACTGTTCCGATGGCCAGTCCCGCCAGCGGCGGGCGGGACTGAATCGGGTCGCGGAGAAACGGCGGTCCGAAAGTTGGATGGGGCGGGGAATCAGGTTGGGGGGGAGGTCGCGACCCGCTTTTTCGGCGATTTTCGGCCCCCGGCCGCCTGGAAAGCCACCCGACGGCTGGCAGAAAATCGGGGCCGCTGTGTTAAATGTAATGGTTTTTTATCCAAGTATTTTCCGATACAGAGATCAGTGAGACAGGATTGTCCCCTGTCCCCATTGTTGTACACATTGGTAGCAGAACCATTAGGTTACATGATGCGAAAGAAACAAGGTGTAGTTGGGATTGCGGTTCCCAGTTCTGGGCTGGTGTCGGTGATACACCAATATGCAGATGATACAACCTTAACATTGAGAAATGGGGAGTCAGTGAGGAAAGCTATGGAGGTAGTGGAGGAATGTTGTAGAGCTTCAGGAGCCAGAGTGAATTATAGTAAGTCCCAATGCCTGGTTGCAGGAAGAGGTAGGGGGGAATGGTTGGGTGAAAGTCCCTTTAAGGTGATGGAGGTTTTGGAAGTTCTGGGGGTGCATATCGGGTGCAAGAAAGACAGGGATGAAGTGGATTGATTAAATTGGGAACCGAAGGTTATGAAAATTAAAAAGATTTTGGGAAGATGGGAAAGAAGGTGGTTGAAAGTGCAAGAAAGAGCGACAGTGGTGTCTGCTCTCCTGCTATCTAAGAAACCAGCCTTGGTGGCTTACAATACCATCACTGGACAGAGAAATCAGGGAGGACTCAATTTCTCAGATATTGATTTGAAGAAAAATCCTTTAGAATCAAATGGGTGAAGAGATTTCTTCAGAAGTCAAATACAAGTTTTTGGAAGGGTTGTTTTGAGCATTTTTAAAATGAAGTGGGATAGGAGGGCAGGGGACATTGTATATGGAATACAATAATATGTTTTGAAATCGATTAAACTTCTCCCTAGGTTTTTATAAGGGGGTTGTAGAGACTTGGGCCCAATTTTTAAAAAGTGTTCAGTTTATGCCCAAGGAGGCTGAGGAATTTTTAGAACAGCCCTTATTTTTGAACAGGAGGGTCAACGTTGAAGGAGAGGTTTTATTTAATCAAGCTTTTATAAAAGCTGGCATTATATGTGTAGCGTATGTACCTTTCAGGGGAGAACTACTTTTTACAGCTCCTGTATACTGTAGTACCGGCAGTGACCACACCTGTATATAAACCCTGAGTAGGGATCTGTACTTTAGTTTTAGAGTAACCCTCATCCAGTAAACACCTGTTGATTGTTCCTCTGCAGTCTCTGTCGATTTATTGAAGGACGCCATACATCAAAATTCACGGATTTAACATTGGCGACGAGTCGATTCGAACCTACCTGCAACTCTGTAGAAGAAGGCCGATTCCACCAGTGCAGGCGTCGACCATCCGGAGAGGACTTGAACATCGCAGAGGAGGCTGTGGAGAGCTGGGCTTTGTTCTCCAGTCACGACGATCCAGCGCAGCGGGCTGGCAGCAGGTACGGCGCAGACCCTTCCCAGACGGCGGCGGCTGGAGCTGACCGATGGCACAGAAAAAGGCCGAGCAGCGTCGACGGGGTAAGAGAGAGGGTAAAGCGCACAGGGTGCAGCCGGGGTTGAAGACCGAGCGGCGTCAACGAGAGAGGGTAAAGCGCACAGGGTGCAGCCGGGGTTCAGGACCGAGCGGCGTCAACGAGAGAGGCGCGCAGGAAAACGCACAGAGCGCGGCCGGTGTTCAAGGGCTGAGCAGCGTCCGCGGGGGGGAGAAAGGAAGTGCGGGAGACGCCATTTTGAGCCAGCGGAGAAGAAGGGAGAGCGCGGGAGACGCCATTTTTAGCCAGTCTAACCACACCCAGGGATGCCGAAGAGTGGCAGTGTCACAGCGTTCGACAATAAAGTCGAAGATTGGGCGACATATATAGAATGCATAGAAGTGTACTGCAAGGTGAATGAAGTGCCAGATGCCAGGAAAGCACTGGTATTGTTGAATTCCATGGGTGCAAAAACGTACGGCTTACTGCGAAACCTAGTAACCCCAGAGAAGCCAGTGGAAAAGGATTTTGAAAGCACAGTGGCAATCCTACAGGACCACTTAAACCCAACACCGCTGCTGATAGCAGAAAGGTTTAAGTTTCACAAAAGGAACCAGCATAAAGACGAAAGTAATGCTGAGTATTTAACGGAACTGCGCAAGCTATCGAAACACTGCCAGTTTGGAACGGGACTAGCAGATACTTTAAGGGACATGTTTGTGTGTGGGCTTCAAAGTGAAGGAACCCAGAAACGGCTTCTATCAGAAAAGGATCTTACGCTGGACAAGGCTTTCAGCATGGCAGTATCACACAAAGCAGCCGCACGGGGCGCTGCAGAGATACAACGGAGACCGCAAGAATATGGCACAAATGAAATGTCATATGGAGCAGTGAAGTGTTATCGCTGCGGCAGAACAACACACAACCATAAGGATTGTTGGTTCAAGGACCAAGTGTGCAGACAGTGTGGAAAAGTAGGACACATAGCAAGTGTCTGCAGGTCGGGAAAGAAAACCAGCAGCAAGAAATCTCCACAGGAGAAGTACAAAAAGGTACATAAGGTGACGGAGAGTAGTTCAGACGAACAGAAAAGTGATACAGACTCCGGAAGCAAGGAGCTGGGTTGTCTGAAACTACATAATGTAATCAAAATGGAGGATCACCAAACTATCTGGGTCACGCTCAAGATAGACGGAGTCCAAGTGAAAATGGAATTGGGCACAGGATCAGCCCTAACAGTCATCAACCAAAGGGACTACAAGCGGCTATTCTCACATGTACCCTTGAGAGATACAGAGATTGTCTTGAAGATGTACATGGGGCAAAAAGTCTACCCCAAAGGAAAAATAAGGGTGAACGTGATATACAACGGCAAGGAAACACCAAAAATGGACCTATATGTATTGCCAGATGGAGGACCACCACTACTAGGACGTGAGTGGATCCGGAAGATACAGTTAGATTGGCATTCCATACAAGCACTGACGGTAGATGCCAAAAAGGATGACGACGTCACACCTGGACGACTGTCAAAAATGCTAACTGACGCACAAGAAGTGTTCCAGGAGGGACTCGGAACACTAAAAGGCATAACAGCGATGATCAAAATAGAGGAAAATGCAAGCTCAAAGTTTTTTAAGGCCAGACCGGTGCCTTATGCGATCCGCCCAGCCGTCGAAGCAGAGCTGGAAGGGTTGGAACGTTCTGGAGTACTGTCCAAAGTGGATTGGAGCAAGTGGGCTACACCCATCGTTCCTGTAATGAAGAGGTCGTTGAGTAATACGCCTGGGGAACCAAAGAAGGTTCGCATCTGTGGGGACTTTAAGGTGACAGTGAACCCAGTCCTTCACACGGTACAATATCCGCTTCCGCGGATTGAAGATATTTTTGCCTCGCTATCTGGAGGAAAACGCTTCACTAAGATTGATCTGGCCCAGGCGTACCTGCAAATGGAGGTAGAAGAAGCCTCGAAACAGTACCTCACGATCAACACTCACAAAGGTCTCTACCAATACAACCGGCTGGTGTTTGGGGCAGCATCAGCTCCGGCTATTTGGCAAAGGGCAATGGATCAAGTCCTGCAAGGGATTCCAGGGACCCAGTGTTATTTGGACGACATCCTGGTCACGGGTGAAAATGACAATGATCACCTCGCCAACCTGGAGCAGGTGCTCACTAGATTGAAGGAATATGGGCTCCGAGCTAATCGCCACAAATGCGAGTTTTTCCAGAAGCAGATCTCGTATTGTGGCCATGTTATTGATGAAGAGGGGTTACATAAGTCCCCTGAAAAGATTGAGGCAGTAGTCAAGGCTCCAGCACCGGAAAATGTGTCACAACTGAGGTCATTCCTCGGGCTGGTGAACTACTACCATAAGTTCTTGCCGAATTTGTCTACAGTAATACACCCACTGAACACCCTACTGCAAACGGGGGTACCATGGAAGTGGAATGATGAATGTAAACGAGCTTTGCAGAAGTGCAAAGAATTGATCACATCAAAAGCGGTGTTGGCTCATTTCAACCCAGCACTACCAATTCGGTTGGCGTGTGATGCATCACCCTATGGTATTGGTGCGGTGCTATCGCACAAATTCCCGGACGGCTTGGAGAGGCCAGTAGCCTTTGCGTCTCGGTCACTAACCTCAGCCGAGCGTAACTATGCCCAGATTGACAGGGAGGCCCTCAGCCTAGTGTGGGGAGTAAAAAAGTTCAACCACTATCTGCACGGGCAGAAGTTCACCTTGCTGACTGACCACCAACCACTTGTCTCCATCTTTAATCCAAAGAATGGCGTTCCGGTGATGACTGCGCAACGGCTACAAAGATGGTCCCTTTTTCTAGGGGTGAACCAATATGAAATAGAGTATAAGGGCACGAAACAGCATGGAAACGCTGATGGGCTATCACGCCTGCCACTGCCTACTGCGGAGGAAGCACCAGCAGTGGACCCTGTCGAAATATTTTATTCGACTATAATTGAACGCTTGCCAGTAATTAACGCGGATATAGAGAAGGAGACCCGAAATGACCCGACACTGTCTCGGGTATATGATTTGACGGTGAAGGGATGGCCAGCACATGGCGACTCACTGTTGCCAGCATTCTCATCCAGAAGAGAACAGCTGTCAGTATGCCAGGGGACCTTGATGTGTTCATCCCAAGTGGTAATTCCACCCAAGTTGAGGGAGAGAGTGCTCAATGAGTTTCACGAAGGCCATCTGGGAGGGGTGAAAATGAAAAGCCTTGCTAGGGCTTATGTGTGGTGGCTGGGGATCGATCAGCAAATCGAGGACCTGACAAAGAGCTGTTCAGGATGTCAGAAGGTCCAAAATGCACCACCACATGCCTCTCTACACCCATGGGAGTGGCCCTCCTCTCCATGGCAAAGGGTGCATATTGATTTTGCTGGTCCATTCATGGACTCAATGTTCTTAATAGCCGTGGATGCGCACTCGAAATGACCTGAGGTGATCAAAATGTCCTCCACCACCACGGAGAAAACGATTGCAGTCCTACGGACCATATTTGCCAGGAACGGCTTGCCAGAGCAGATTTGCACTGATAATGGACCACAGTTTGTGTCCGAAGAGTTTCGGAAATTTATGAGAAGGAATGGGGTAAGGCATTACACATCCGCCCCGTATCATCCAGCCACAAATGGATTGGCTGAGAGGTTCGTACAAACCTTTAAAAAGGCAGTAAGGGCCATGTGCGATGACGACATTCCACTGCAGCATAAGGTGGACAATTTCCTGTTAGCCTACAGAAATGCGACACATGCAGTTACCAACCAGACCCCGGCCATGATGTTCTTTAACCGAAGGTTGAGATCTCGTCTGGATTTGCTCAGACCAAATGTACGAAGAAATGTTGAGAATAAGCAATTCCAGCACATCAATGAGAAGCCGACAAGGAGCTTCAATGTAGGGCAACCAGTCTTGGCCCGCGACTACCGAACAGAGAAATGGCAACCAGGAACGATATGCACACGGCAGGGGCCACTAATGTACACAGTGGATGTTGGGGAGAACATTGTGAGACGCCATGTCGACCAGATCCTAGAGTCACAGGAACGAGGCAACCCCAGGTCTTGCGTACCTGGTGATGAACCCGACATATAGGTAGCATCTACCCCAGAAACCGTAGCATCGGAAGCTGATGAACCAACCAACGACAGGAATCGCCTCCGCACCAAGAGCAAGACACTCAGGAAAGGTGCTATCCAGAAAGGATCAGGAAGCCGTCCCAAAGACTGAATTTATAAATGGACTATTTGCAGTTAATGTTGCATGTTAAAAGTGTTAATTGTTAAATGAATGTTATGGTACTGTTAATCTAAAAGGGGAGGAATTGTAGTGTATGTACCTTTAAGGGAGAACTACTTTTTACAGCTCCTGTATACTGTAGTACCGGCAGTGACCACACCTGTATATAAACCCCGAGTAGGGATCTGTACTTTAGTTTTAGAGTAACCCTCATCCAGTAAACACCTGTTGATTGTTCCTCTGCAATCTCTGTCGATTTATTGAAGGACACCAAACATCAAAATTCACGGATTTAACAATATGTGTGAAAGATGTATTATACGAAGTAATTCCAGGTTGGTTGCCGGAAGCGATAGTGAGGGACATGGTGTGGGAGGAGGATTAGGAGGTAAAGGAAAAAGCAATAGGGATCGTGTATGAGAAGATTGTGAGGGCAATGCCACAGGATTGGATGGAAGAAATAAATGTGGAAATATCCAAAGGAAGTAAAATGCGTCCCGCTTTTCCAAGCATTCTGCTGGAGAAAGGGGGAGAGTTGGTCCAATTTGACAAATGTAATACTCGAGATTTCTATGAGATATTTAGAGAATGGAGATTCAAGACACCTGCTGATCAGGAGTTTTGGCAGAGTATATACCCACAGCTGGTCTTCAACAGGATTTGGAAAGGAGTGTGGGCAAATTTTAAATGTCCAGAGTGGATTGAACTGGATTTCAAATTAGCTCATAACCAGATTTTTACCATGACGATCTTGTGCAAGATTAGACAAGTGGAGGGGGCAACTTTCCCAGTGTGTGGGACATGGGATGAGACTCTGTCCCATTTACTGGTGTTATGTCCACAGTTAAATGATTTTAAGTACTATGTTCAACAGTTGTGTGAAGTTTTTTTGCTGGGTGGGGACCGAAGAGCGAGAATGGGAATCCCGTGGGACTCAATTTTGAGATGGGGATTGCAGGAGAGTCTGCCCGAGTCTAGCGGAGTGGCAATTAATTTAATGTTCAGTTTGGCTAGATTCGTGATTGTGCAAAGAAGGAATGCTCTGTTTTTTAAGGAGAGGAGAATCTAGACGAGGGAACTAGATGTAATATCTCCAAGTTTGCAGACGACACAAAGCTGGGTGGGCATGTGTGCTGTGAGGAGGATGCTGAGAAACTCCAGTATGATTTGGACAGGTTGGGTGATTGGGCAGATGCATGGCAGATGCAGTATAATGTGGATAAATGCGAGGTTATCCACTTTGGTGGCAAAAACAGGAAGGCAGATTATTATCTGAACGGCAATAGATTGGAAGATGGGGAAGTGCAACGAGACCTGGGTGTCCTTGTGCACCAGTTGCTGAAGGTAAGCATGCAGGTGCAGCAGGTGGTTAAGAAGGCAAATGGTATGCTGGCCTTCGTAGCGAGAGGGTTCGAGTACAGGAGCAAGGATGTCTTGCTGCAGTTGTACAGGGCCTTGGTGAGACCACACCTTGAGTATTGTGTGCAGTTTTGGTCACCTCATCTGAGGAAGGATGTTCTTGCCATGGAGGGAGTGCAGCAAAGATTCACCAGACTGATACCTGGGATGGCAGGAATAACGTATGAGGAGAGATTGGGTCAATTGGGCTTATACTTGCTGGAGTTTAGAAGAATGAGAGGGAATCTCATTGAAACTTATAAAATTCTAACAGGACTAGACAGACTAGATGCAGGAAGGATGTTCCCGATGGCGGGGGAGTCCAGAACCAGGGGTCACAGTCTAAAGAAAAGGGGTAAGCCATTTAGGACAGAGATGAGGAGGAATTTCTTCACCCAGAGAGTGGTGAACCTGCGGAATTCTCTACCACAGAAGGCAGTTGAGGCCAATTCATTAAATATATTCAAGGAGGAGTTAGATATATTTCTTAAGGCTAAAGGGATCAAGGGATATGGGGAGAAGGCAGGGACAGGGTACTGAGTTTGGATGATCAGCCATGATCTCATTGAATGGCGGAGCAGGCTCGAGGGGCTGAATGGCCTACTCCTGCTCCTATCGTCTATGTTTCCAAAAATCAATCTAAAAGAGAATTTTAAATATAAGCTAATAGATCATTATAAGGCTCTGTGGATGTTTTATTCAGAAAGGAATTTAAAGATAGTGTTTTACAATCAATTTTTAAAGCACAATCGATTAATATATGTTACAGGAGACAAATTAAACTTCAGGTTTTGATGTTAAAATGTGGTGGAGGAATGGCTTTGCAGAGCGGCAGAATTGATTTGTATGATACAATGAAATGATCACGATGCTGTAAATGTTCTTAATGTTCAATAAAGTATATTTAAAAAAAAAGTGGGTAGCACATTTGCCTTTGAGTCAGATGGTCGTGGGTTCAAGTCCCACTTCAGAGCACAAAAATCTCAGTGCAGTGCTGAGGGAGTGCTTCCCTGTCGGAGGTGCCGTCTTTCAGATGAGATGTTAAACCGAGGCCCCGTCTGCCCTCTCAGATGGATGTAAAAGATCCCATGGCACTATTTTGAAGAAGAGCAGGGGTCCTGGCCAATATTTATCCCTCAATCAACACCACTAAAACAGATTATCTGGTTATTATGACCTTGCTGTGTGTAAATTGGCTGCCACATTTTCTACATTATGACAGTGACTACACTTCAAAAGCTCTTCATTGGCTGTAAAGCGCTTTGGGACGTCCTGAGGTTGTGAAAGGCGTTATATAAATGCAAGTCTTTACGTCTTTTTTATCAAATGCCTTTTGAAAATCCATATACACAACATGTATGGCATTTTCTTTATCAATACTTTCTGTTATTTCCACAAATAATTCTTTTAAATTTGTCAGACATGGCTTTGCTTTTACGAATCAGTGCTGGCTGTCCTCAATTAACACATGTCTTTCTAGAAGAGCATTCATTTCCCCCCCATATTAAGACCTCTAGAAACCTGGCCACCACTGATGCTAAACGGACATGTCTATAATAAAGCTGGTCTTATTTGCAGCTTGTGTGCATCACTGTTAATTATGCATAATAGATACTAATTAATTTATTAATGTTAAAAAAAAGATTATCGAACCTTATAGCAGCCAAAACATCATATTGATGTTTGTGTGAATTTAAATACGGCTCTGGCAAGGCTTCCAGACATGAGAGATCCTATCAGGTATGTGAAAGATTCATGGCGCAAGATCCTCTCAGACAGGCTGCCCAAACGCTCCCGTGTGGAATTTCGGAGGTGGATAATAAAAGGAAAAGGGAAATTCGACAGAAATATTTCTAACTGCACTGAATCAAAATACAGTATCTTGTGACCTCTCGCTAAGCAAAATTGAAAACAGGGCATAATTTACTTTTTAAACTGTGTGGTTTGGATGGTAGGCTGAATTGTACCTGAAAATGTGCATTAGGTACTTTTAATTGGAGAGAGGAAACCTAACAAGACACACTCGTTAATTCTGAATTATCTTAAAACACACAAGCAGACCAGAGCTTGAGGTTTATAAATTATTCATGTATAGGTTTAATAAGAAATAACGATGGCTACATAAAAACTTAGGAGCAGGAATAGGCCATTCGGCCCTTCGAGCCTGCTCCGCCATTCAATCTGATCATGGCTGATCCTCTATCTCAATACCATATTCCTGCTCTCTCCCCGTACCCCTTGATGCCTTTTGTGTCTAGAAATCTATCTATCTCCTTCTTAAATATATTCAGTGACTTGGCCTCCACAGCCTTCTGTGGTAGAGAATTCCACAGGTTCACCACCCTCTGAGTGAAGAAATTTCTCCTCATCTCAGTCCTAAATGTCCTACCCCGTATCCTGAGACTGTGACCCCTCGCTCTAGAGCCCCCCAGCCAGGGGAAACATTCTCCCTGCATCCAGTCTGTCTAGCCCTGTCAGAATTTTATATGTTTCAATGAGATCCCCTCTCATTCTTCTAAACTCTAGTGAATACAGGCCTAGTCGACCCAGTCTCTCCTCATACTAGTTGTTGATAAGCACCTGGAGCAACAGTTGCATAATTAAAGTGAGATTTTGAGGAGCCATTTAGTTGTTCACAGATGTGTTGTTTTCAAAATGTGATTACAAAATAACAAATCTCGAATTAATATCAATAACTAACTAAAGTGGAATTGTTTTTAGTTTATGAACATTTATTTAGCACTTTCCTGCATTGTCACGTTGTTTAAATCAACAGTCGTTGCACCATCTTTCATTTCAATTCATTCTTTCCAAGCACCTTAAAACTGCACACTCCTTAGCTCGCTCAATCTTCCTTCCTCTTATAATACACAGGCTTTTAAAACCGAACCTTGGCTTCACCTAACCATGACTGACTGCAAATTACAATGTGCAGTATTAGTGTTCAAACGTTTAACATGCCAGTGTGAAATTACTTAAAAACACAGATTAATGTCTTTGATAAAATAGGACACTAATTTCATATGCAAGCACCAAGGGGTTCTCCACTAAAGTTGCACAGTGTGATATTCATGCTTCCATCTTGATCTACCTCGTCTTTTATTTCAACCGTGTTAGAGGTCGTGACCCTTCTAAATAAAAAAAACCATAATTTCAACTGTTGTCCTCCAGTTAAATATTAGTGTGCTATAAACTGTAATGAACATTCTCTTTCTGATTGATTATTGTCTAATCCTACTCTGGGGGATTGAATTGTACCTCAGTTGTGTTACAATACATTGTTAGGTTACTATAAATCCCAATGCTCATAAGCATCTTCTATAGTCCACAGTAATGAATTAGTACTTAATATAAAGACCATAGGGTCAGCTTTCTCCCCTATAACTGTGATCTGTCTGGTCAGTGAGAGATTGAATGAATAAAGGTTCTTAGCCTAATTTGGGGGAGGTCTTTCGTTGTAATGTTAGAATGTTGTGTCACAAGGGTAGCGTTGATTTTTTTTCTAATTATTATCACTTTGGAAAATAAATCATTTTCCATAAGAATTCAGTAGTAAAAAACAAGCTTTAATTTAACAAAAGCACTGTGTATTATCTTGATAGTGTCAGTGCCACAGAGGAGGGAAGGACAAAGGTTTGAGTTCCTCTTCACTCAGGTGCCTGGCTGAGCTACGCTCTGGCCGCGATTTTCTCAATGGAGGCGGGTTGGGTGCAGGTCAGGTGGTTTCCGGCTTCCAGTCCCGCCCCCAGCTGCATCCGGCCCACAGATGTGATTTTACCTTGATTGACCTTGTTAAGCCCGCCCTGCGGGCTTGCCGGCCAATTAAGAGGAAGCGGGTCAGATGACGTCATTTGATGACGCGTCATCTGCCGGTTTCCTTAAAGGGACCACACACATTTTATTTTGACAGTTGATTTCTCAGTGCTTGACAGCATTGAGGTGCTGAAAACACTGACAATCACTGCACAAAGATGAACTCTTGCACCCAGGCTCTCCAATGACTCCCTCCATAGGCTGGAATAGATGGCAGCTGCAGGTGAGGTGGCAGAAGCGATCTGTCACTGGTGAGAGAGGTTCTCCGAATGAGGTGGCATTGGACATGGATTTAAAAACTTGTAACCTAAAGAAAAGTGTAAAGGTATTAAAAATGCAGTTCCCAACATTTTCTTTCCTCTGAGACTCACCATGTGCAACATTGGATCCTTCACACCACTTCTGCAGCTGTCATCAATTCAGAAACATTATAGCAGACTCACAACACGCCACACTTAACTGGCGTGGTGTCCGGACGTCGAGAAACCCGAGCCAGATATGGCAAAATTCAAAAATAGGATGTCAACTACTGGCAACTACCTGTTAATAGACAGGTAATTGCCTTTAATCCTCTTCCCACCGCTAGGTGTCGGGTCCATTCGCAAATCGGGGACCCGACACTTGGGAAAGTTGTTTGGAGGCGGGTTGACGGCTGGATCGCAATCCGCCATCAATCAAAATGATTTTAACCTTTGACCTGCCTCCAAACCCGCCCTCTGAGCGCCGGCAAAATCGCGGCCCAAGTCTCCAAACAGGAGGAAGAGGGAAAATTGGATGGGAAGCATCATATCTAGTCAGCGTTTGGTGCCTTCGGCTAGCCTTGCGCCAGCTCTTTGCAGCCCTACAAGCCCCCGTGATCTCTGCGCTCCTCCAATTCTGGCCTCTTGCGAATCCCCGATTTTCATCAGTTCACCATTGGCGGCCATACCTTCAGCTGGCTAAGCCCTAAGCTCTGGAATTCCCTCCCTAAACCTCTCTGCCTCTCTATCACTCCTCCTTTAAGACGCTCTTTAAAAACTAGGGGGGAGAAATTCATTATAGCCCAGAAATGGGTGCTAACTTCAAAAAAGTTTGAGATTTAGCGCCAGGCGCTAATGAATCATGCTGCACGCAAAGTTAAGTATCATCGCTCAAAGAAAGGATTGGAGTGCTAAATCAAGCGCTAATGGCCTAGCTCAGTGGTGCTACACTCAAAGTGCTAAGTAATATCCGATGCAGTTTAATCGCAGTTTAATCGCAAGAGCCACAGGCTCTTTCCAGTTCTGAAAGGGGAGGTTAATTGATGCTACAGAACCTCACTCTTAGCATTGCTGGCTGTGAACCTGTGTCAGCAAGCAGGAGCAGATCAAGCCCAAGGAATCGGACAACTCGAGCAGGTGTCATGATGGCAGATCCACGCCCCAGGGAGAGAGCCTGCAGATTTTCGGACCAAGCATTGGAGGAGTTGGTGTCTGCTGTGGAGAGATGGAGGGCGGTGCTTCACCTGGCAAGTGGCAGGAGGCCCTCGCCGCAAGTCTTCCCCGCCATGTGGAGGGAGGTAGCCCAGCACGTCTCAGGCAGCACTGTAGTTCCCAGGACTTACACACAGTGCAGGAGGAAATTTTATGACCTCACTTGGGTGGTCAGGATGAGTCACTGCTTCAACAAATGCTACATACAACCATCTGAACCACAGTCTGCACACACTGCCCAAAGCACCACACCCCCAGCACTCACCCACCAACAATCTCCACCTACCAACACTCACACCCACATCTCACACCTTGCACACAATGACAGCTATTCAACTATGGCAGGCACATCACCAAAACACATTACTCACACACATTCCTTTCTCTTGCAGGCCAAGATGGCTCAATACAGGCGGGGGACAAGCCGACACCCAACCACTGTCTGAGCTGGAGAAAAGAGTGCTACAAATTATTGGGCGCCAGATGGTGGGCGCCGTGGCCACCGGCAATGTTGACCACCTTGGTGACAACAACGGTATGTTCATCCCTACTCCTTCTTCTCACATCCCACTTCCCCCTCACCCCACAAGCCTTTCGCACTTCCCAGCTAATCATGCTGTCTGCATGCATTTCTCCCTTCCTGCCCCCTCCCCTCATAATAATCCAACTCTTGTGCACTTATGCTTTCAGATAATGAGCAAGCACCCGAGCAGCCTGTCCCTGAGGGCACCGTTGAAAGCGAGGTGGAAGAAGAGGAGGAGGATGAACACACCGCGTATCATTGCATGTCTCACCCGCAGGCACCAGCTCAGATACTGGCACTACACATTCTTTAGAGGCCAATATAGTAGCGGGATCTGCACAGGGTGATGCACTGGGGACAAGCGAGCTACAGCAAGGCCAGGGGAAAGGGTAGCTCGGGGGCCAGCTCCCCGGAGGGCGAGTTCGCAAGTGAGTTCAGCTGCACAGGACTCAGATGGGCACCTCGATGAGGAGGCCTTTAGAAGAAGGGTGATGGGCGTGCACACGGTGATGATAGGTACAATGGCAAGGATGCCTGAGAGCCTGTTGGCAATGGTAAAGAGCGTGGAGGAGTCCACCTCCAACATTGCACAGAGCTCTGCGCACACCATGGAGCCCATTATTTCCAGTCTGCAAAGGATGGTAGACTCCCAGAGAGCCCGTGGTGACCCAGACCTGATGCCGCGTGTAATGGGCGATCTGGCAGCTTCCATTGCAGCACAGGCGGAAGTGACACAATGTGCTGTAATGCAGTCTATGCTTGGTGGCATTCAATCTCAGACTGCTCTCATGCAGTCTCAGCTTGATGCCATGTAAGCTCTGACTGCTGCCATCCTGTCTGGGTCTACCACCATCAACCGGGGCTTTCACGGTGTCACAGCAGGCCAGCAATCTGTGCTGCAACCTCCAACCAGCCAGCCGCGAGCTTGATGTGGTGGCTGGAAGAGTGCTGGCACACCGGTCTGGTGCAGGATGAAGGCATCATGGCTGCTACCAGGATAGTGGGCATTCACATTGAGGATTCGCTGTCTGTGGTCGCACACCAACTGGACATTAAGTGAGTGGTAGCCTTTGCAGTTACGGAAGACCTCAGGATTGTTATGAGGTGCCCGCAAAGCCACGTGGGTGCAGTCAATGGTGCCCTGCACCATGGGGAATTCCGCTATCCTGGCAAAGCCACATGCACATTCGTCCTGCTTCTCTCTGGTGATGGGGAAGGAAATGTAGTCCCTTCTACTGTAGAGAGCCTCTGTGACCTCCCGGATGCAGCGATGGATGGTGAACTGTGAGATGTTCGCTCTGTCTCCTGTTGCAGACTGGAAGGAACCAATGGCGAAGAAATTGAGGGCAATGGTGACCTTGACTACCACTGAGAGAGCCGTGGTCACCCTGATCTGAGGCTGGAGATCTGGTTGCAGGAGGTGGCAGAGTTCTGTGACCACCTCCTTGCTGAAGCGGAGCCTTCTAAGACACTGCTCCTCGCTTAATTGGAGGTAGGAGAAGTGCTCTTGGAATATCGTCGGATGGTAAGACCTCCTGTTGAGAGCCCTCATGGCCCTTCTCCTCCATCTTGCAATCTTTCTTGCTGCCTCCGCTCCCTCTGCCGTAGATCCTGGAGGGCGAGGCCAACTGCCAGTACAGCCCCCATTAATGTAACCAAGTGTAGCACTTTGATTTGTTGTCAGAATAAATGTAACTAATTTTTAGTAGCCACAACAGTCCTGAAACTAAAGAATCTTTAAATGACTGAATTAAACTTGCAGGATCTCAAATTGACAAGGAAGCAGTGAAGCAGCACTAACCTGAGAGCTGCGACTCATTACTCCTGATCCCTTTAAGTAATGTCCCTGGAGCTGGCATCTGCCAGCTTCATGCCTCCTCTCCCTGTCGTTGTTGGGCGAGACGCTAAGACAGGGGGGGCGATAATTAATTTTGCAAATTGGGTGCCCAGTGAGTGTTGAACGCTCACTGACATCACAATCTGCCTGGCGTGAAATTCCCCGGCAGCAAATGTTAGCAGCACCGCTAAGGGGGAACGGATTTAGCGTGCGGCGCTGGATTTGCCTCGCCCCAGCGCTACTGCAGCAGCGCCCCATTAGTGCCCCCACCAGGCACTAACAGGGGGCGCTAACCAACTGAATTTCTCCCCCAAGCTCTTTGACCAAGCTTTTGGTCACCTGTCATAATATCTCCATATGCGGCTCGGTGTCAAATTTCCATTAAACGTGCTACATAAATGTAAGTTGTTGTTGTACAGAGGGGTGTTGGCAGTAGCCTATGAGCAGACTGTGCACCCCCTTTTTTGGGTAGAACGTTGGCAGGCTAGACAGGTGAGAAATATAGCTTCAAGTTACAGAAAATACGTTAAAATTATCACCATTTAAAAAAGAAACTTTAAAATTAAGTTCCGAAATTCAGTAAAGCAAGCACATCTCCCAAGGCATTGCTCACAACGAGTCAGAAGCTATATGCCAACAAAAGGGATATTATCGACAACATTTGATGGGAGAAATGTTACAGAAAGTAAGTGCGACTTTTACGAGAAGTGCGTTCTATACACAAGACACTAGACTTCAACAACATCAATAACAACTTGTATTTATATAGTGCCTTTAACGTTGTAAAAGGATGAACAGGCTGGGTCTCTGTTCTCTTGAAAAGAGATGGCTGAGGGGTGACCTAATAGAGGTCTTTAAAATCATGAAAGGTTTTGATAGAATAGACACACAGAAAGTGTTTGCACTTGTGGGGAAGAGCAAAACTAAAGGCCATCAGTAGAAGATAGCCACCAAGAAATCAAATAGGGAATTCAGAAGAAACTTCTTTACCCAGAGAGTGGTGAGAATGTGGAACTTGCTACCACAGGGAGTGGTTGAAGCGAATAGTATAGATGCATTTAAGGGGAGGCTAGATAAGCATATGAGGGAGAAGGGAATAGAGGGTTATGCTGATAGAGTTAGATGAGGAAAGATGGGAGGAGGCTCGTGTGGAGCATAAACGCCGGTATGGACTGGTTGGGCCAAATGGCCTGTTTCTGTGTTGTATATCCGATGTAAAACGTCCCAAGGTGCTTCACAGGTGCGATATAAAACAAAATTTGACACTGAGCCACATAAGGAGAAATTTGGGCAGATGACCAAAAGCTTGGTCAAAGAGGTAGGTTTTAAGAAGCGTCTTAAAGGAGGAAAGAGAGGTAGCAAGGCGGAGAGGCTTAGGGAGGGAAATCCAGAGCTTAGGGCCTTGGCAACTGAAGGCACAGCCACCAATGGTTGAGCGATTATAATCAGGGCCAGAATTGGAGGAGCACAGATATCTCGGAGGGGGGGGGGGTGGTTGTGGGGCTGGAGGAGATTACAGAGAATTTGGATGATCAGCCATGATCTCATTGAATGGCGGAGCAGGCTCGAGGGGCCGAATGGCCTACTCCTGCTCCTATCTTCTATGTATGTTTCTATATAGGAGGGGCCATGCCATGGAGGGATTTGAAAACAAGGATGAGAGTTCTAAGCAGAGTGTATATTTGTGACAGGGAGATGGACATAGTTGTTACTTACCTTTTGCATTGACTCTGCAGAGAAGTATTAAACACATTTATACACATTTCTATAAAGCCTTAGTCCTGCTACGTGCCATATCTGTACCTCAATTAAACTAAATGCTAGCACTAGGAATCAAGTAGGTCAGGTAGTTTGATTTTTCACGACTCTATGTAACAATTGTATTATATATAAATATATATATTTTTTATATACATTAAAACATCTCAAAGTGCTTCACACATGGATTATTACTCTTGAAGCACAGAAACTATGGTAATGTAGGAAAATTGAAAATTAGGCTGGTTTAATAGCAGAAAGAAAAAGCAAGACTTGCATTTATATAGCACCTTTCAACAACCTCAGGATGTCCCAAAGCACTTTATAGCCAATTAACTACTTCTGAAGTGTAGTCACTGTTGCAGTGTATCAAAACACAGCAGCCAATTTGTACAACAGCAAGCTCCCACAAACAGTAATGTGATATTGGACAGAACACCAGGGAGAACTCCACAGATCTTCTTCGAAATAGTGCCATGGGATCATCTGAAAGACAGCACCTCCCTCAGTATTGCACCGGAGTGTCAGGCTAGATTTATGTGCCCAATTGGGACTTGAACCCATGACCTTCTGACTCAGAGAGGTGAAAGTGCTACAAGTGAGCCATGGCTGACACCGAATGAGGTTAGGAATGGACTGAGGGCTTAGGGTCTGTACTATACTGAAGGATAACCAGCCAGGGGGAAGGTTTCCTCTGGCCGCTCTTTTTACCAATGCTATAAATTAGCTCTTTTAGACTGCATTTACACTGGTGCAGAATTTGCGGTCGGTATGAGTTAGCCTTTGAAATGGACAGCAAGCTTGGGATTCAAGCACAGGCAGATTATCCGCTCCGACATTGAAATCTTAATTGCTGACACAGAGTTGGGCTAATTGCCCAACCAACTGCCCAGCAATTAAATTTTACGCTTGGTGCAAATAGGCGCAGTAGCCTGTTTGCCCAGTGTAGGGATATCCGTCAATAAAAAATCTTCATCTGATGCTTTTTTGTTTAAATATACATGAAAAGGAATATAAATCCAGACTGGGTAGAGTGAGAGATGGTTCGGTGGATTGACAGTTTTGCAAATTAAAAAAAATAATCAAAAATACACTTCCCTCACTCCCCTCACTGTATCTTCAGGTGACCTTTCATGGTAGAAAATGCATAAAAACCTTTATCAACATTAGCTGCTATAGAAAATACCACAGTATCTAGTGGGGGAGAATGAGAGACCTTCTGTTTGCTGATTGGAGCCCCGCCCCACGTGATCCCAGCTACGCTTACGCGCACGGTGCGCCCCTGGGATCCGTGGGCCACTACACTGCGCACAACTCTGCAGCGCCTGACTGCAACTTCTCGTTTGGGGCCTCGCAACAGCTAAAGTGCGCACTCGGCTCGGATGCTGGCGGCGTAATCCTTAATTACGCCGCCGACTGCAAAATCCGAGCAAATGTATTTGGACGGAGCAATCGGGGGAAATCTTCCCGCTACGTTTGCAGCGCTGATAACACATCGTAATCAGAAGAAAACTTCTCTCTGGTAAAAGTGAGGAGGGATTCACTGCGCATTTACTAGGGGATTTTGCCATCTGAATCAGCATTTTGGCAAATGGGATGATGACATTTGCCAAAATGCTTAAAATAAAAATGGAAGGAAGCCCTGGGTTGGCCTGATATCAAGTATCTTTACCACGCAATTTGTAAGCTGCAGCATTATAACTGTGGTTTATTAAGACTTAATTAGCCAATTTGGATGGCAAAAAGAAAATGAGACAGTCAGTCAATAGTAATGTTTTTAGAAGTACCTCACTATTTCCTGATATAATAGACTTTTTCCAGATTCTCCCAGCGGTTTAATGAGTACAAAACCACAGTGACTGCTCTCCAAAAATAATTCATTAGAGGGCTTTGAGACATCCAGAAGACATGAAAAGCATTTTTATTTTCTCTTTCTAAATGTGTGACGTGTCATGTACTACGCCATACAGACAAGAGGGGGCCATATTGTGTTCCTACCCCGTGCTGATCTCAGCCATGGCAACAATTGAAGTGCTTTGTAATGTTTCTGAGAGGTGTGTTAAGGTTGTACATAAATGATAGTCTGTTTACAATTGGCTTGGTTAGGGAAGGCGAAGAATCAGCCGGGGTCCCTGCTTCTGATCATTGTCCCGTTACCTCTGCGAGAAATTGTGCCTGTGTGGATATTGGGCAAGGGCAAGATCCAGTTCAGCTACGACGCCCTCCACAGTTGGATAGCCGCCACTGCTTAGGCGCGCACATGAATAAGAGCTCTCTGGTTGACGTATTGAAGGGCTGCTGGTATACCCTGGAGAAGAGCTCATGGCTTTCAGGAGAAGAGAGGAAAATTTTCAAGGCAAAACTTTTCCATGTTCCAAACCAAAGCTGACATAAGCAGTACAGGAGCGCAAAACAAAATGAAACAAACCCCTAATAAGAATCTGGGGACACTGGATCCTCTGGGCGCAGTGAATACAGGAAAATTTGGTGGGTCGGAGCACAGGCCTGTAAAGGAATGTGTTCAGTTTTCCTTCCGTTTAAATTATAGGAGGAAAATTTGGCGGGCTCTTTTACAGGCGTGCGCTCCAATTTTCCGGTATTTGTTGCATCCGGGCGATCCACTGTGCCTGAGCGCAAACCCAGGAAAATCTCCCCAAGTTTGTTATCCGGCACCTATGGGACCAGGATGGTGCCGGTTGATGAAAAATTCTGGATAACAGAGAGGTCTACCTACCAAGGCAATTTTTAACACAAACAAAAATAAAAACCACTGACTAACTCGGCCACCGCGGGAGACTCGGACTCGGCAAAACGAGTGCTGGATGGATTCGGCAAGATTACCGGTTATCTATTTTGCCGGTTATTAAAGTATTCTGGATGATTAAGTGCCGTTTAAACAAGAGTTTACTGTAATTAGGTTGGAGAGTATATGATGTTGTCCTTTTCTCCCCCGATAAAACAAATGCATAGTGTTCAATTTTGTCTGTCTTCGCCTTGGGGTAAAGGCCTCAAAATGGAGTCGGTAGCCTAGCCGTCCCGTTAACATCAGCGAAGCGGCCGGCTCTGTATTGAAAGAGGCCTATTGCCAGGTGTCCAAAGCAAATGCCTATTTCAGGCGAAAAGACCTCTTTTAGTAAGAAAATTGGGATCTTATGATGTAAATAGGATCCCAATTGCTATTTCAAAAGCAGAACTGGTCAGAGACTACATAATGCACACTCCAAACATTTCCACAGGTGATGGAACTGAAGATACCCGCCAAAGGTAAGCGGCAAATTTTTTTTGTGGGCCGTGGATGAGCAGGAGCGCTCCTCCGGGCCCCCACCCTCTGCGACTGTGACCCCTCACCCTCTGCGACTGCGACCCCTCACCCGCAATCTGCCTTGCTGGCCACTGCCCCTGCTCGACCTTGAGGCCTCAATCCGGACAAGCTGAACCGGGACGCCTAGCTGGTGCCCTGCAGCTTGTTTGCCAGATTTAAACGGGGGCCAGGGCCTCAAAATCGCGGGGGGGGGCCTCATAGCCATCGGAATGGGCAGCAGACCAGCGCACTCCGCCAATCGGTCATCCAACGGTCAAAATAGACCCCACTTCAACTCAAACAATTTAGAGACAAAAGGCTGCCAAAACTGGAAAAGACTGGTGAAAACCAAAGTTGGTCCATTGCAGTCAGATACGGGGGAATATATAATGGGAAATAAGGAAATGGCAGATCAACTAAATGCATACTTTGGGTCAGTCTTTACGAAGGAAGACACAAAAAACCTCCCTGGGATATCGGGAAAAATAGGGACATTGGCAAAGGAGGAACTGACGCAAATCAATATCTCTAAGGATATGGTGTTAAGGAAGCTAGGGGGATTGAAGGTGGACAAATCCCCAGGGCCTGATGACATGCATCCTAGGGTACTGAAGGAGGTGGCCCTAGAGATAGCGGATGCACTAAGGATGATTTTTCAGAATTCATTAGACTCGGGAACAGTGCCGATGGATTGGAGGGTAGCTAACGTTACCCCACTATTCAAAAAGGGGGGTAGGGAAAAAGCAGGTAATTACAGACCTGTAAGCCTTACATCAGTTGTGGGCAAAATGCTGGAGTCCATCATTAAGGATGAAATAGCGGAGCACTTAGCAAATGGGGACAGGATAGGACAGAGTCAACATGGATTTACAAAGGGTAAATCGTGCTTGACTAATCTATTGGAATTTTTTGAGGGAGTAACTGGTAGAATAGATGGGGGAGAGCCAGTAGATGTGGTGTACCTGGACTTCCAAAAGGCCTTCGATAAGGTCCCACATAAAAGATTAGCATGGAAAATTGAGGCTCATGGGATAAAGGGGAAAGTTTTGGCGTGGATAGGGAACTGGCTGTCAGATAGAAAACAGAGAGTTGGAATAAACGGCTCATTTTCTGAATGGCAGGCAGTAACAAGTGGGGTACCACAGGGATCTGTCCTGGGCCCCCAGCTGTTCACAATTTACATTAATGACCTGGATCAGGGAGTCGGATGCAGCATTTCCAAATTTGCAGACGACACTAAACTAGGAGGGGGGGTGGGCTCAGAGCTTTTGGAGTTAGTTTTTATATTTTCCGCCAGCTTGTTTTCGTAAGCTATTTTGCCCCTCTTGATCATGCCCTTTGCCCTCCTTTGCTCTATCTTAAACTGTTCCCAATCTTCCGCTCTGGCACTTTTTTTGGCTATTTTATACGCCCTATCTTTGGATTTTATGCTGTCTCTAATTTCCCCTGTTATCCACGGTTGAGTCACCTTTTTAGATTTCCTTTTATGCCAGATTGGTATAAACAATTTTTGCAATTTTGTCATTCTATCTTTAAATGTTTGCCATTGTTTATCTACCTCCAGTCCTCCCAGGAACGTTGTCCAATCAGACCTACTCAGTTCCCGTCTCATGGCATCATAATTCCCCTTGTTTAAATTCAGGACCTTAGTCTCTGAGTCAATTTCTTCGCTCTCCATTTCGAGTGAGAAATCGATCATGTTATGATCGCTCTGACCCAAGGGTCCCCGTACAACAAGATTACTGATTAGTCCCTTCTCATTGCACAGTACCCAGTCCAATATAGCCTGTTCCCGAGTTGGTTCCTCGACATATTGATCCAGATAACCATCCCTTAAACACTCAAGGAATTCCTCCTCCTCATTATTTTTACTGATTAGGCTAGTCCAATCTATATGTAAGTTCTTATATTGTTGTACATAATTGCCTGTAACAAAGTCAATCGGTATCTGTATTCGTTTGCTGTATGTTAACAGTGCGGTCTCTAAAGGGTTAAGATCAAGCGCGATGACGTCATCACGTGGGTCATGTGACATTCCCAACGGCGGGAAACGTGATGACGTCATGACGTCAGACTGAGGAGCCTCCCCTCTCAGTCCTCGTGGAGCCAGCTTTAAGCAAAGACCTGTGTTTGAGTTCTCCTGTGTTTTTGAATGTTACTTCCACCAGTTTGCATTAAACATCGTTTTGGTTAGCTGATTGCCTCGCTCTTAGTAATTTCGTCAGGAATTCACGAATTCCTACAGTGGTGATCCCGATTCTTCGCAGACGATCTTCACGGAGGAAGCGAGACGCAGTGACATGATGGAGGCCAACGCAGTGGCTTTGAAGCTCCCTCAGTTCTGGGAACAACAGGCGGCCTCTTGGTTTGTGCAAGCGGAGGCTCAGTTCGAGCTCCGGAACGTAGTGCAGGATCAGATCCGTTACCTCTACGTGGTCTCCGCACTCGACAGCTCCACGGCTTCGAGGATCATCAGCCTGCTGGAAAATCCCCCAGCCGACAGCAAGTATGACACCCTTAAGGCACGGCTTATCCAGTTATTCGGCCTCACAAAGACGGAACGCGCATGGCGGTTACTCACGCTGCCCGGGTTAGGCGACTCCAAGCCGTCGGAGTTAATGAGCCAGATGCTCACGCTCCTTGGTTCAGAACCGCAGTGTTTCCTATTTCGGGAATTGTTCCTGAGCCAATTGCCCGAGCAGGTGCAGGCAGCCCTCGCGAGGTCGGAAACTGCAGATTGTGTGGCGCTCGCGGCCGAGGCTGTCAAAATTTACGCCGTCATGCAACAAACTGCGCTGCCTCGAGGCCTCCCTCCCAGAAAGGCCCCGCCCTGACGCTTCCACCATCCAGCTGGTGTTATTACCACGCCCGTTTCGGCCCGAAGGCCCGATGCTGCCGTCCTCCCTGCGGGTTCAAGCCTAAAGCAACGAAGAAACACCAGCACCAACCGCGCGACGGGAAGACCGAACCTGAAGTTTGCCCCACGGCCGCGATGGCGATTGGCGATTCCAGGAATATAGGAGTCATTCGAACAGGCTTGTCCGACCTCCTCTTCGATTGACTGCCGTTGTTAAGGACAATTCTTGGGGGGCGCATGTGGCACAGCCACCAAGGGGTTCTTATATTGTTGTACATAATTGCCTGTAACAAAGTCAATCGGTATCTGTATTTGTTTGCTGCATGTTAACAGCGCGGTCTCTAAAGGGTTAAGACCAAGCGCGATGACATCATCACGTGGGTCACATGACATTCCCAATGGCGGGAAACGTGATGACGTCATGACGTCAGACTGAGGAGCCTCCCCTCTCAGTCCTCGTGGAGCCAGCTTTAAGCAAAGACCTGTGTTTGAGTTCTCCTGTGTTTTTGAATGTTGCTTCCACCAGTTTGCATTAAACATCGTTTTGGTTAGCTGATTGCCTCGTTCTTAGTAATTTCATCAGGAATTCACGAATTCTTACAATATAAGATAATCACTAATAAATCCAATAGGGAATTCAGGAGAAACTTCTTTACCCAGAGAGTGGTGAGAATGTGGAACTCGCTACCACAGGGAGTGGTTGAAGCGAATAGTAGAGATGTACTTAAGGGGAAGCTAGATAAACACATGAGGGAGAAAGGAATAGAAGGATCTGTTGAGAGGGTGAGATGAAGTAAATAGAGCGGGAGGAGGCCCGTGTGGTGCATAAACACCGGCATGGATCGGTTGGGCTGAATGGCTTGTTTCTGTGCTGTCAATTCGATGTCATTCTAAGTAATGTTATGTAAAGCGTTTTAACAGATTCAGAACAAAGAGGAGGGAGAGAGAAAAAACAAATCACGTGAGAGGTATTGGTGGAATGAGCTGCAACCTGCTTAAAACAATTTCCGTGAAGGTTGCATTGGCAAAAGGAAAAAGAACAACCTCTGCATTTCAATTTGCAATTCATATTTTAATGGTATTAATAATTTTGATATAAGATTTGAACACGATGATGAATGGCAGTAGTTGCTTCAGTAGATCCTCAGATGCTGGGTATATACAGTACTACTAGGGTTACTTAGTCAGAGGACAGTTCATCAAAGTCTGCCAGAGTTATTTTGCAGTCAACATCTGCTGCATCACAAAAAAGAGCACGAGAAACAACTTGCTGCCTCGGCGATATCAGGCTGTGAAAGGATTAATGGACCAGCCTTGTAAGCATTTTGAACAATATTGCAAAGATACACGGTTCATGATTAAAAGTGCCATTTAGTGGTTCCTCAGTTTTCTGTTTAATTTCAGTGAAGATACCAAATATCCAATGCCTGATTAAAATAACCGTGCCAATAGAGTGAACTGAGAATAACTGCAAGTACCTGCATTGGCTTCAAATTAGAGCTTATATAATTGATTTGAATTACACCTCTTGTTTAGCCTTTAATTATTGTGCACTACAGTCATGTTCATTTAGCTTAGTCTCAAATTTAAAGCACGATACCGAATGCTAATCTTTCTTACTTAACGGGACTGGCTAGATGTTAAATACAGGTTGTGTAAGTTGTTCCCCCCACCCCCCCCACCGCAACTATCTAACAAAGTTTTTCCCACCAGATGATCTGTTGTGAACAAGCAGGAAATCCCGATCAATGCACATCATTCAGTGAAAGAATGACAACGGACACCACAGCCATGCTCTACAAGCATCCACCTGTACTGATGGTGTCTTTTTAAAGGTAGTTCAGTTTACCCTGGCTCCTTAGCTTTCCTCTTCTTAATGGCAGGTGATGATTCAGAGGCCTTCACCTGCTTGGAGGTGCTTTCATCTTCCTTCAGACAGAGTAGGTGTGGACTTGGTGGTTTATTATATAAGCAAAAATGAGGAACCTGTGCCAGAAAGTGTCTGGCTCCCTGACGGGTTTCCTGGGGCCTCTTGTTGCAGAGAGTTTGAATGTGGCTGGAGAGTTCGCTGTGGTTATGATGACTGGCCCCCCAAATAAATTTTAAAAAGATGGACCGGAATTTGCGGTCGGAGGCGCACCTCTGGAGTACGCCTCTGACCCGATTAAAAAGAAATCCGCACCTACCTTCAGGCTCCCGAGCTATCGGAGACTGCGGGTCCTGGGCCTCCACACGTACGCCTGCGTAAAGGCCCAGGGATCCCAGGGACGCAGGCGGTTCGGAAGCGTCCCTGGGTTCACGTGGGCCAGGTCCTCCAATCAGAAAGGAGGATTCCTAATATGCCTGAACGGAATCCCCATATGCATATGAGGAATCCCCAAATAATTAAATAATTTATACAACTGGAACAAAAATAAATGTTCCCACTTTCCAATTTAAATAAAAGTCCCTTCAATGAAGCATTTGCAATAAAAATTTAATTTTTTGAAAAATAATTTTAAACATTTTAATCGGGGCCAAAATTTACATAAACTAATTTTAAATGTTTGTGGATGATTTTTTATTTTTAACTTTTTAATTTATGATTTATATTAACCATTATGCTGGTGACAGCAGGCCCTACACCTGCTTTTACCAGGCGTAAGGGTTTCGTGGGCATTTGCTGGGCAAATAGCTCAACTCTGCGCCAGCGAAAGGGATTTTTGGGTCGGTACGGTAGACCTGTCAAGGTGAACCTTGATAGATCACAAGTTCCGGGTTTTCGCGCATGCACAGAGCATGTGGAAACCCGGAACTTGCAGAGCCTTTTACAAGGCTTACGACGGCGTACGATCCGCACCCCAAAATCCAGGCCTATATAACGACGTCTCTCAGAAAAGTGCTTTAAGTACAATTGGTTCAATCCGTCTTTCGGATGAGACGTTAAACTGTGGCCCCGTCTGCGCTCTCAGGTGGGTGTAAAAGATCCCATGGCACTATTTCGAAGAAGTGCAGGGGAGTTATCCCCGGTGTCCTGGCCAATATTTATACCACAAAAACAGATTATCTGGTCATTATCACATTGTTGTTTGTGGGAGCTTGCTGTGCGCAAATTGGCTGCCGCGTTTCCTACACTTCAAAAAGTATTTCATTGGTTGTAAAGCGCTTCGAGACGTACGGTGGTCGTGAAAGGCACTATATAAATGCATTTCTTTCTTTCTCTCTTTTTTTCTTTCTTTCTTTCCCTCCTGATAGACTAGACCATAGGCTCCCTGAAGCAACACTTCTGCTGTCTAGATAGGCCTGGAGCTGTAGTATATAGTCCCCAGGTTCATTGTGTTCTTCCAGAAATGGCACCCCATAACCAGTTCATTAGAAATAGCGCCCTCCGGGCTGTTCATGCCCATGATTTCCGTGACTGATTTAGAATTAGCGAATAGGACTCTAGAGCCCATTTAAAAGAGTTTTCGGGTCCTTAAACAAGCGCAGGACACTAATTAGCATTTAAAATTTTTTTTTATTTGTTTATGGGATCTGGGCGTTGCTGGCAATGCCAGCATTTATTGCCCATCCCTAGTTGCCCTTGAGAAGGTGGTGGTGAGCCACCTTCTTGAACCGCTGCAATCTGTGTGGTGAAGGTACTGCCACAGTGCTGTTAGGGAGGGAGTTCCAGGATTTTGACCCAGTGACGATGAAGGATCGGCGATGTACTTCTAAGTCAGGATGGCGTGTGACTTGGAGGGGAACTTGGAGGTGGTGGTGTTCCCATGCGCCTGCTGCCCTTGTCCTTCTAGGTGGAAGAGGTCGCGGGTTTGGGAGGTGCTGCCGAAGAAGCCTTGATGAGTTGCTGCAGTGCATCTTGTAGATGGTACAACACTGCAGCCACGATACGCCGGTGGTCGAGGGAGTGAATGTTTAAGGTGGTGGATGGGGTGCCAATCAAGCAGGCTGCTTTGTCCTGGATGGTGTCGTGCTTCTTGAGTGTTGCTGGAGCTCCACTCATCCAGGCAAGTGGAGAGTATTCCATCACACTCCTTACTTATGCCTTGTAGATGGTGGAAAGGCTTTGGGGAGCCAGGAGGTGAGACACTCAACGCAGAATACCTAGCCTCTGACCTGCTCTTGTTGCCACAGTATTTATGTGGCTGGTGCAGTTAAGTTTCTGGTTAATGGTGACCCCCAGGATGTTGATGGAGGGAGATTCTGCGATGGTAATGCCATTGAATGTCAAGGGGCAGTGGTTAGACTCTCGCTTGTTGGAGATAGTCATTGCCTGGAACTTCTGTGGCGTGAATGTTACCTGCCACTTATCAGCCCAAGCCTGAACGTCATCCAGGTCTTGTTGCATGTGGGCATGGACTGCTTCATTATCTAAGGAGTTGTGAATGGCGCTGAACACTGTGCAGTTATCAGCGAACATCCCCATTTCTGATCTTATGTTGGAGGGTAGGTCATTGATGAAGCAGGTTGGGCCTAGGACACTGCCCTGAGGAACACCTGCAGCGATGTCCTGGGGCTGTGATGATTGACCTTCAACCACCACAACCATCTTCCTTTGTGCTAGATATGACTCCAGCCAGTGGAGCGTTTTCCCCCTGATTCCCATTGACTTCAGTTTTACTAGGGCTCCTTGATGCCAGACTCGGTCAAATGCTGCCTTGATGTCAAGGGCAGTCACTCTCACCTCACCTCTGGAATTCAGCTCTTTTGTCCATGTTTTGACCAAGGCTGCAATGAGGTCTGGAGCTGAATGGTCCTGGCGGAACCTAAACTGGGCACCAGTGAGCGGATTATTTGTGAGTAAGTGCTGCTTGATAGCACTGTCGATGACACCTTCCATCACTTGGCTGATGATTGAGAGTAGACTGATGGGACGGTAATTGGCCGGGTTGGATTTGTCCTTTTTGTGGACAGGACACACCTGGGCAGTTTTCCCCATTGTCGGATAGATGTCAGTGTTCTGGCTGTACTGGAACAGCTTGGCTAGAGGCGCAACTAGATCTGGAGCACAAGTCTTCAGCACAATAGCCGGGATGTTGTCGGGGCCCATAGCCTTTGCTGTATCCAGTGCGCTCAGCCATTTCTTGGTATCACGTGGAGTGAATCAAATTGGCTGAAGACTGGCTTCTGTGATGGTGGGGACCTCGGGAGTAGACCGATATGGATCATCCACTCGGCACTTCTGGCTGAAGTTGGTTGCAAACGCTTCAGCCTTGTCTTTTGCACTCACGTGCTGGGCTCCACCATCATTGAGGATGGGGATATTCTTGGAGCCTCCTCCTCCCGTTAGTTGTTTAATGGTCCACCACCATTCACGACTGGATGTGGCAGGACTGCAGAGCTTTGATCTAATCCGTTGATTGTGGGATCGCTTAGCCCTGTCTATAGCATGTTGCTTCCGCTTTTTAGCATGTATGTAGTCCTGTGTTGCATCTTCCCCAGGTTGGCACCTCATTTTTAGGTACACCTGGTGCTGCTTCTGGCCTGCTCTTCTACACTCCTTGTTGAACCAGGGTTGGTGGTAATGGTAGAGTGAGGGATATGCCGAGCCATGAGGTTACAGATTGTGGCGGAATACAATTCTGCTGCTGATAATGGCCCACAGTGCCTCATGGATGCCCAGTTTTGAGCTGCTAGATCTGTTCTGAATCTATCCCATTTAGCAGGCGGTAGTGTCACACAACACGATGGAGGGTGTCCCCAGTGTGAAGACGGGACTTCATCTCCACAATGACTGTGCGGTGGTCACTGCTGCCAATGCTGTCATGGACAGATTGGTGAGGACGAGGTCAAGTAGGTTTTTCCCTCTTGTTGGTTCACTCACCACCTGCCGCAGGCCCAGACAGGCAGTTATGTTCTTCAGGACTCAGCCAGCTCGGTCAGTAGTGGTGCTACCAAACCACTCTTGGTGATGGACATTGAAGTCCCCCACCCAGAGTACATTCTGTGCCCTTGCGACTCTCAGTGCTTCTTCCAAGTGGTGTTCAACATGGAGGAGTACTGATTCATCAGCTGAGGGAGGGCGGTAGGTGGTAATCAGCAGGCGGTTTCCTTGACCATGCTTGACCTGAAGCCATGAGACTTCATGGGGTCCGGAGTCAATGTTGAGGACTCCCAGGTCCACTCCTTCCCGACTGTACACCACTGTGCCACCACCCCTGGTGGGTCTGTCCTGCCGGTGGGACAGGACATACCCAGGGATGGTGATGGAGGAGTTTGGGACATTGGCTGAAAGGTATGGGCGGAAAAATTCAGTTGGTTTGCACCTCCCGTTAGCACCTTAAGAGGGCGCTAATGGGGCGCAAAGCAACTAGCGCCTGGGCGCGGCGATGTTTGCGCCGCTCGCGAAATTAACTAGATATTTTGCGGCGGCGTTAAACACTACTGCCACGATCTCCTGCGCCGGCAGATCGTGACGTCAGTCGAGTGTGCAACGCCCCGGTAGCGCCCCTGACCGGATATTGAGTGGCGCCCCCTGCCTTACCGCCGACCGCTAGCAGCGACAGGTTGAGGGGAGCGTTTTGCAGTCAGGAAGGGACTGGGGGAGCGCTATTTAAAGGCGACCACTTCCTGCCTTTTTTTGTTGGTGACATTTTTGCACCACGCATTCTGAGAGAGAGAGAGACTTCTGGAGAGCTTCAACACTGTGTGATGGAGTTTTGGGTACTGAGCAGCACTTTGCAGGTTCATTTTGATTTGCCCTTCCTTGTATCGATTTAGAAGAGACTGTGGGGGCTGCATTCTGAGCTCTTTCCCTGGGTCTCTCCATTGTTCTTTCCAGCAGATTTGATGTACAGGTCTCTCCAGGCCGAGATGGAGAGCAAGATCAACCCTCCCCTTTAAGAACTGGCCGGCGCCAGTGTGTCTGTGTTCCATTGTTGACTGACATCACATGAGCTTCGCCAGCGCTCTGAGGTAATGCCTCGCTCCTCGGCCTTTGCGCCTTAAGACAGTTGTGAAGCACCTGATTTAGCGCTCTAATCACCTCCGGGGCGATAAAAGCCAAGTTTGCAGTCAGAGGCGATAATTAGCGCCAGGCGCTAATCTTTGCGCCCAGCCGATAATTGCGCCCCAAATGGGGCGATACTGAATTTCTCCCCCATGATTCTGTGAGTATGACTGTCAGGCTGTTGCTTGACTTGTCTGTGGGACAGCTCTCCCAATTTTGGCACAAGTCCCCAGATGTTGCTGAGGAGGACTTTGCAGAGTCAACTTGGCTGGGTGTGCCGTTGCCGTGTCCGCACCAAGGTCGATGCCGGGTGGTCCGTCCGGTTTCATTCTTATTATTTTGTTTCGTAGCGGTTAGTTACAGGTGACTTGCTAGGCCATTTCAGAGGGCAGTTAAAAGTCAACCACATTGCTGTGGGTCTGGAGTTACATATAGGCCAGGCTATACCAGCAGCTTCCCTTCCCTAACAGGGATTATTGAACTAAATGAGTTTTTATGACAATCCGATAGTTTCATGGTTACCATTACTGATACTAGTTTTTTATTCCAGATTTATTTAATTAATTGAATTTAAATTCCCCAGCTGCCATTGTGGGATTTGGAATTTACTTCTCTGGATCATTAGTCCAGGCCTACTGGATTACTAGCCAAGTGACATTACAACTACACTACCATCCCTATCTTTAAATTTCAGGCGGGCGCAGTAGACACCTAAAAGAAGCCCCAATTTAAAGTGGCAATGGGAAAGTCTGTGCGTGAAACGGGCGTGCAAGATTGCGACACAACTTTCAACGCAATAGCGCTCATCTTTTGAAGGTAAAAGAGGTGTTTCTAAATTGAAAGTCCTTCCCTACATTCTTACATCCTGGAGTTGAACTTGAAATCACAACCTTTTGACACAGAGGCAAGAGCGCTACCAACTGAGTGTACCTGACTCTTCTAAATGCTCAAATATCTCCTTATGTGGCTCAATGTCAAATTTTGTTTTTGAACATAAGAACATAAGAAATAGGAGCGAGAGTCGGCCATTCGGCCCTTCAAGCCTGATCCACCATTCAATAAGATCATGGCTGATCTCCTCATCTCCACTTTCCTGCACTACCCCCATATCCCTTGATTCCCTTAATATTAAAAAATCTATCGATCTCTGTCTTGAATATACTCAACGACTGAGCCTCCGCAGCCCTCTGGGGTAGAGAATTCCAAAGATTCACCACCCTCTGAGTGAAGAAATTTCTCCTCATCTTAGTCCTAAATGGCCGACCCCTTATTCTGAGACTGCGGGCCCTGGTTCTAGACTCCCCAGCCAGGGGAAACATCATCCCTGCATCTACCCTGTCAAGCCCTGTAAGCCTCTGTGAGGCGCCTTGAGATGTTTTGCTACGTTAAAGGCGCTATATAAATGCCAGTTGTTGTTGGGTAGCCTACCTTCCACTCTCTGCCAATGACACTCTATAACCGGCTGTGAGGAGTTGCAGAAAGCTGGCGACTCACTCTCTCTCTCCCCCTCTCTGCTTTTCCTTGTCTCCATGTGATACAGGGCTTGATCCCTGTTGGCACCTTTCGGCAGCAGCCCTGTCGAGCTCAAATGTCCCGCGTTTGGGGAGTCACAGTGTGAGCCAACGTGAGCCACACTGCACGGCTTCAGTGGTTTCAATTTCACTAACCAAACGCCTATGCAGATGTGATGGCTTTAGGTAAGGCAGGAACTGAAGTTTGAGAGAGATGGCTTCTTGTAAATGATCTGAACGAGCCCACAGGGAATAGTTTCCTGCGGTTTCTCTCTTTTTTTTGGAGCTAGGTACAGCTGGATGAAAATCAGCAAGAAATTAATTCAATGACAAATCTGTAATGCTATTTTGGCAATAAAACCTGCTTCCCATATCAATAGATTCTTAAGTTATTGGAATTTATTTGATGTCATCCTTGCATGCGCCATGGCAACGCACAGGATGGGTTGCATTGTAATGTGATGTAAACAATTTGAACTACACTTATTTGGTGCAGCTTCTGAAGCTTTCACTTGTTAAACTTGTAACTCACTCGCGACCATCTATTTACTTAAATACATTAACCTTGTTATTCGCTGGTAATCAATTGTTGACAAACGTATAGTGACGACAGCACCATTATTATTCCTTCATCATGGACATCAGGAACAATGATCAATAATGTGAAACGATATTCCAACAATGGAGGGAGCACAGCCATTGTACCGTGAACTAAAACACCCAGAAATAGAATAAAAGCTACCTTTGTACTGTTCACCACCTATCTAATCAATAAAATAGATACCCTGCATATGATCTCATGGTTTTTGATGTCCCATTAGCCCTTCCAAGAGATTATCTATTATTCTCGGTATATTTAATTCTATTCTGCCACTGTTATTTTCATATTCTCTTTGGATGATATTTCACAATTGTAAAATAATACGACACAGGCATGAAAATATCATTTGTTCTCCTTACCACAACTGCATTCTCCATGCACTACACCACTGTCATCAAAGGCACTGTGCAAGTAGCCCCGTGGGGAAAGACTTAGCTTTCGTTACATGCATGGTAGGACGTGACTAGCTGCCTGTAATTACAGTACATAGGCTTCTTACTTATGCAATAATTTACACTATCATTTGACAATGATTTAGTGCTGAAATATTGAATGAGATTGATCAGAACGTTAAGTACATTCACAATGTTCCTTGGCTTTATAAATAGAGACATATATAGAGCACAGAAACCGCTATAAATCACTGGTAAGGCCCCAGCTGGAGTATTGTGTCCAACTCTGGGCACCACACTTTAGGAAGGATGTCAAGGCCTTAGTGAGGGTGCAGAGGAGATGTACTAGAATGGTACCAGGGATGCGGGACTCCAGTTTATGTGGAGAGATGAGAGAAGCTGTGGTTGTTCTCCTTAGAGCAGAGAATGTTAAGGGGAGATTTAATAAAGGTGTTCAAAATCATGAAGGATTTATATAGAGTAAATAAGGAGAAATTGTTTCCAGTGGCACAAGGGCCGGTAACTAAAGGACACAGATTTAAGGTAATTGGCAAAAGAAGGTGAAATGAGGAGAAATATTTTTACTCAGTGAGCTGTTATGATCTGAAATGCGCTGCCTGAAAGGGTGGTGGAAGCAGATTCAATAATAACTTTCAAAAGGGAATTGGATAAATAATTGAAGGGGAATCATTTTCAGGGCTATGGGGAAAGAGCAGGGGAGTGGGACTAATTGGATAGCTCTTTCAGGCTATGATAGGCCGAATGACCTCCTTCTGTGCTGTATCATTCTATGACTTTATGGGGGAGAAATTCAGTAGGTTGCGCCACCCGTTAGCGCCTTAAGAGGGCGCTAAGTGGGTCGCAAGCCAACTGGTGCCTGGGCGTGGCACTGCCCACGCCTCCCGCTAAATTCCGCGGGATGTTAGTGGTGGCGCTAACCGTTAGCGCTGCGCCGCTGCTGATGACGTCATCAGTGTGCGCAACGCCCCGCTGACGCCCCGGCCACGATATTTGGCAGCGCCCCCTGATTTACCACCGGACGCTATGTCCAACGGATTCAGAGGGGCCTACCTGCGGCCGGGGAGGCGCAAATTAAAGGCGAGGTGCGGGGCGGCCATTTTTGTTGTTGGCCACCTGCCAGCACCTGCCTGCGCTCCCGTCCCCGGCCTCCTGAACCACCCCCTCCCCGCGGAGTGCCGGCTGCGCTCCAAGAGCCCGGCACTTCTCCTCGGTGTCGGGCTCTTTTGCCTGCACTCCCGATCCTCAGGGGCCCAGCTGGGCCCCAGATCGTGCTGCACAAGGCCCCTCCCCTTTAAGAAGGGGAGGAAGGCCTGCAATACCGCAGCGTGACGTGCCGCAGCGTGTGACACTGCGGCACGTAGCACCATGATATTCACTCGCAGCGCCCCAAGAGGGATGCGGGGCGCCTCCAGTAGTGCCGCGCTTCCCTTTGGGGCGCAACAACTCAATTTCTGGTGCGGGGGCGCGAATGTTTCCAGGGCGCTACTTGTAAGTGTATGGTTGACTGAGTAATAGCACTCTGATCTCTGGAAACAGAAGGTTGTGGGTTCAAGTCCCAATCCAGACCTTGAGTATATAATCTAGGTTGACACCAATTTAATACTGAGGGAGTGCTATAATGTCGGAGTTGCCATTTTTCAGATGACATGTTAAACTGAGGTTTTACCTGGGTGAGGAGCAGCGAGCGGTGGCAGTTTAAAAGTGGCGGATTCAGCGAGGCCCGACCAGAGCAACGGACCTGGGTGAGGAGCAGCGAGCGGAGGATAAAAGCAGCGGATTCAGCGAGGCCCGACCAGAGCGACGGACCTGGGTGAGGAGCAGCGAGCGGAGGATAAAAGCGGCGGATTCAGCGAGGCCCGACCAGAGCGACAGACCTGGGTGAGGAGCAGCGAGCGGAGGATAAAAGCGGCGGATTCAGCGAGGCCTGACCAGAGCGACGGACCTGGGTGAGGAGCAGCGAGCGGCGGCAGTTTAAAAGCGGTGGATTCAGTGAGGCCCGACCAGAGCGACGGACCTGGGTGAGGAGCAGCCAGCGGCGGCAGTTTAAAAGCGGTGGATTCAGTGAGGCCCGACCAGAGCGACGGACCTGGGTGAGGAGCAGCGAGCGGAGGATAAAAGCGGCGGATTCAGCGAGGCCCGACCAGAGCGATGGACCTGGGTGAGGAGCAGTGAGCGGAGGATAAAAGCGGCGGATTCAGCGAGTCCCGACCAGAGCGACGGACCTGGGTGAGGAGCAGTGAGCGGCGGCAGTTTAAAAGCGGCGGATTCAGTGAGGCCCGACCAGAGCAACGGACCTGGGTGAGGAGCAGTGAGGCGAGGTATAAAAGCAGCAGATTCAGCGAGGCCAGGCCAGAGCGACGGACCTGGGTGAGGAGCGAGCAGCGGCGGCAGTTTAAAAGCGACGGATTCAGCGAGGCCTGACCAACTCAGCAGCGGGGGAGAGAGGTAAAAAGTAATCAAAGTGTGACGTCACCAGGAAGCAGGTAAGTGATTGGTTGGTGAGTATTTCTCTCTTTTTTAAACTTTAACTCTGGTTTATAGTTTCTAAGGTCTCTCTGGTGTAGCGGGGACTGTTGGTAAACAATTTAACTGTAGTGTAATTAGTGGGATTGATTGATTTAATTTAAATTCAATTAATTAAAGGGTAAGTCATGGCAGGACAGCCCGGCCACGTGGTACGCTCCTCCTGTGATATGTGGGAACTCAGGGACACTTCCTGTGTCCCTGACAACTACATGTGCAGGAAGTGCATCCAGCTGCAGCTACTGACAGACTGCATTGCATCACTGGAACTGCGATTGGATGCATACTGGAGCGTTCACGATGCTCAGGACATCGTGAATAGCACGTTTACGGAGTTGGACACACCACAGGTAGAGGTTGGACAGGAAGAAAGGGAATGGGTGACCAACAGGCAGAGTACTAGGTGCAGGCAGGTAGTGCAGCGGTCCCCTGTGGCCATCCTCTCAAATAGATACACCACTTTGAGTACTGTTGTGGGGGATGGCTTATCAGAGGAAGGCAGCAGCAGCCAACTTCCTGGCACCAGGGGTGGCTCTGCTGCACAGAACGGGAGGAAAAAGAAGGGTAGAGCTATAGTAATAGGGGATTCTATTGTAAGGGGAATAGATAGGCATTTCTGCGGCCGCAAACGAGACTCCAGGATGGTGTGTTGCCTCCCTGGTGCAAGGGTCAAGGATGTCTCCGAGCGGCTGCAGAACACCTTGGAAGGGGAGGGTGAACAGCCAGTTGTCGTGGTGCATATAGGCACCAACGATATAGGTAAGAAGCAGGATGAGGTCCTAAAGCGGAATATAGGGAGTTAGGAGGTAAATTAAAAATAGGACCTCAAAGGTAGTAATCTCAGGATTGCTACCAGTACCACGTGCTAGTTAGAGTAGAAATAGAAGGATATTTCAGATGAATACGTGGCTAGAGGAATGGTGCCAGGGGGAGGGATTCAAGTTCCTGGGACATTGGAACCGGTTCTGGGGGAGGTGGGACCAGTTCAAACCGGACGGTTTGCACCTGGGCAGGGCCGGATCCGATGTCCTCGGGGGAGTGTTTGCTAGTGCTCTGGGGGAGGGTTTAAACTAAAATGGCAGGGGGTTGGGAGCCTGAGCAGGGAGACAGAGGAAAGGGAAACAAGGATAAAAGCAAAAGATAGGAAGGAGAAAAACAAAAGTGGCAGTCAGAGAAATCAACGGTTTAAATCAAACGTGGCCACAGTAAATAATAATTCTAATAGGTCTAAGAGCGTTAAAAAAACAAGCCAGAAGGCTTTGTGTCTTAATGCGAGGAGCATTCGTAATAAGGTGGATGAAGTCCAGGGTCCAGTCTGCAACTGGACCCTGGACTTCCTAACAAACAGACCCCAGTCTGTCAAATTAGGTAACCACACCTCCCCCCCCCGACCCTGAACACGGGGGCCCCACAAGGATGTATGCTGAGCCCCCTCCTCTACTCCCTCTTCACCCACGACTGTGTGGCTGTTAATGGTTCCAACACCATCATCAAGTTTGCGGATGACACCACGGTAGTAGGCCAGATCACCAACAACGATGAGTCAGCCTACAGGGAGGAGGTCCAGCATCTCGTGAAGTGGTGCGCCGATAACAACCTGGCCCTTAACACCAGGAAAACAGAAGAAATCATTGTGGACTTCAGGAAGTCCAAAGGCGGAAGTCACACCCCCATCCACATCAATGGGGCTGTGGTGGAAAGGGTGGACAGCTTTAAGTTCCTCGGAGTCCACATCACGGAAGACCTCTCCTGGTCCCTCAACACCTCCTCTCTGGTGAAGAAGGCCCAGCAGCGCCTATATTTCTTAAGGAGGCTGAAGGGATGTAATCTGTCACCCCTGATCCTCTCTAACTTTTACCGCTGCACTATAGAGAGCATCCTGACAAACTGTATCACAGTATGGTATGGCAGCTGTAGCTACTATGACCGGAAAGCCCTGCAGCGGGTAGTCAAAACTGCCCAACGCATTACCGGCACCCGGCTACCGACCATAGAGCACATATACCAGAAACGCTGTCTACGGAGGTCACGGTCCATCATCAAAGACCCTACCCACCCCAGCCACAGTCTGTTCACCCTCCTACCATCTGGGAGACGCTACAGATGCATTCGCACCCGTACGACCAGATTTAGGAACAGCTTCTTTCCCAGGGCTGTCATCCTACTGAACTCCACAAATAAACTCTAAAGCCTGCACATCTGCCAATGCACTTTATTATGGTCATATTTATGTTAATGTATTACAAGCCAAATGTATGTTGAATGTTTAAATGTCTTAATCCAAATGTACACTCTCGGGAGCCGCAAGCCTACATTTCGTTGTACTGCACTTGTGCACTAACAATGACAATAAAAGTTGATTTGATTTGATTTCATTTGATTTGATTTTGGCTGCGCAAATAGAGGTAAACGAATATGATTTGGTTGGGATTACGGAAACGTGGCTCAAGGATGGCCAAGACTGGGAACTCAACATTCAGGGGTATTCGATATTCAGGAAAGATAGGCAAAAAGGAAAGGGAGGTGGGGTAGCATTACTGGTTAAAGAAGGGATTAACGCAATTGTAATGAAGGATATTAGCTCTGATGATGTGGAATCTGTATGGGTAGAATTGAGAAATACTAAGGGGAAGAAAACGTTAGTGGCAGTGGTATATAGACCTCCAAACAGTAAGGCGGAGGTTGGGGATGGCATTAAAAGGGAAATTAAATGATGCGTGCAATAAGGGCACAGCAGTCATCATGGGTGACTTTAATCTACATATAGATTGGGCTAACCAAATTAGTAACAATATTGTGGAGGAGGAATTCCTGGAGTGTTTACGGGATGGTTTCCTGGACCAATATGTCGAGGAACCATGTTGACTTTGTCCGATCCTGTCACTGCTTTCCAAGTGCTCTGCTATTACATCTTTTATAGACTCCAGCATTTTTCCCACTACCGATGTCAGGCTTACCGGTCTATAATTCCCTGCTTTTTCTCTACCACCTTTTTTGAATAGTGGGGTAACATTAGCTACCCTCCAATCCATGGGTACCGTTCCAGAGTCGATCGAGTTCTGGAAGATGACCAGCAAGGCATCTACTATCTCTAGGGCCACTTCCTTAAGTACCCTGGGATGTAGACCGGTAAGCCTGACATCGGTAGTGGGGAAAATGCTAGAGTCTATTATAAAAGATGTAATAGCAAAGCACTTGGAAAGCAGTGACAGGATCGGACAAAGTCAACATGGATTTACAAAAGGTAAATCATGCTTGACTAATCTGCTGGAATTTTTTGAGGATGTAACTGATAAAATAGATAAGGGAGAACCAGTGGATGTGGTGTATTTGGACTTTCAGAAGGCTTTCGATAAGGTCCCGCGTAAGAGATTAGCGTGCAAAATTAAGGCACATGGGATTGGGGGCAAGGTATTGACTTGGATAGAGAACTGGTTGGCGGACAGAAAGCAAAGAGTTGGAATAAACGGGTCGTTTTCCGAGTGGCAGGCAGTGACTAATGGGGTACCGCAAGGATCGGTCCTAGGACCCCAGCTGTTCACAATATATATTAATGATCTGGACGAGGGAATTGGATGTAATATCTCTAAATTTGCAGACGACACAAAGCTGGGTGGGAGGGTATGCTGTGAGGAGGATGTCGTGAAACTCCAGTACGATTTGGACAGGTTGGGTGATTGGGCAGAAACATGGCAAATGCACTATAATGTGGATAAATGTGAGGTTATCCACTTTGGTGGCAAAAACAGGAAGGCAGATTATTATTTGAATGGCAATAGATTGGGAGAAGGGGAAGTGCAAAGAGACCTGGGTGTTCTTGTGCACCAGTCGCTGAAGGTAAGCATGCAGGTGCAGCAGGCGGTTAAGAAGGCAAATGGTATGTTGGCCTTTGTAGCAAGAGGGTTCGAGTACAGGAACAAGGATGTCTTGCTACAGTTGTACAGGGCCTTGGTGAGACCACACCTTGAGTATTGTGTGCAGTTTTGGTCACCTTATCTGAGGAAGGACGTTCTTGCCATGGAAGGAGTGCAGCGATTATTCACCAGGCTGATACCTGGGATGGCAGGAATGACGTATGAGGAGAGATTGTGTCGATTAGGCTTATACTCACTGGAGTTTAGAAGATTGAGAGGGGATCTCATCGAAATCTATAAAATTCTGTCAGGCCTGGACAGACTAGATGCAGGAAGGATGTTTCTGATTGCCGGGGAGTCCAGAACCAGGGGTCATAGTCTAAGGATAAGGGGTAAGCCATTTAGGACTGAAATGAGGAGGAATTTCTTCACCCAGTGAGTGGTGAACCTGTGGAATTCTCTGCCACAGAGGGCGGTGGAGGCCAGTTCATTAAATATATTTAAGAAGGAGTTGGATATATTTCTTAAGGCTAAAGGGATCAAGGGATATGGGGAGAAGGCAGGGACAGGGTACTGAATTTGGATGATCAGCCATGATCTCATTGAATGACGGAGCAGGCTCGAAGGGCCGAATGGCCTACTCCTGCTCCTATCTTCTATATGTTTCTATGTTTTAGCGCCCTGGCGAGGCTGGTGCCCCAAACGGGGCTATACTCAATTTCTCCCCCTATGTCTTTGTGCTTTCTGACATCACCACTGAATTGCCTAGCTCTAATTTTAAGGTTTTGCCCCCTTGTTCGGGACTCCCCCCACCAGAGGAAATAGTTTCTCTCTGTCTACCCTATCAAATCCCTTAATCATCTTAAACACCTCAATTAGATCACGTTTAGTCTTCTATATTCAAGGGAATACAAGGCTAGTCTATGCAACCAGTCCTCATAATTGAACCCTTTTATCCCTTTTATACTTCTGATCTAGTAATTCCTGCTATGAAGTGCATCTGTGGGGATGTTGGGTGAGAACAGGAAAAAGCTTAGCTGTGATTGATGCCCTCCATGTTCAAATAGTTGAACAACATTCACTCACTGTTCAGGCTGACATGAAGAATGACCAATTGGTTGAGGTGCTGGATGATGCACGGCGCTCATAGAATCACCCCCTTGTCTGTGCCAATGCCTTCAGTAGAGAGAGAATTAGATGGGGTGGAGGGGGAAAGAGAACCTAGAGCATTAAAGGCTTCTATGAGAAAGCATGGCATTGAAAAAAGATCTGGAAAAGAGATGCAATGTAGTAAAGGTTTACAGAAGCATTTCTCTCAGCAAGGGCTCAATTTACTTCAAAGCATACTCTGTAACTTGGTCACTGCAAGTTCACATCACTTCAGTATTCCTTGTCGGAATTCCTCATGGTGATGACAGCTTAATTGGAAGTTCATATTTACTTGTTTTTCACCACCCAGTGGGCACTGAGATTGTTGGCGTTACGGTGCACTTCCTGTGGCTGGTAACACATTGAAAAGCCCTTCTTCTGAACTGTATCATCTTTGGTGTTACTTCCACATCAGTCTACTTTACAACACAAGTGTACTGAATGTTATTTCACACTACTAATCTAGTGGTCGTCTTTTGCCAGCATTATGCCAAGTGATTGCTTTGTGATCTGCTTTTTGTGCATGTTTCAGCTGGGTATCCCTTTCGCAAGGTTTTAAAGAGGCCATTAAAGTAAAGTCAGGATTCATTATCTGTGGTGTAACCAGAACATGGTGTGATGATGCTGTTGCCTAACTCACACAACGTCCCGTTCACCCATCAACCCTGTGCTCGCCGACCTGCATTGGCTCCTGGTCTGACAACTCCTCGATTTTAAAATTCTCATCCTTGTTTTCAAATCCCTCCATGGCCTCGCCCCTCCCTATCTCTGTAACCTCCTCCAGCTCCACAACCCTCCGAGATCTCTGCACTCCTCCAATTCTGGCCTTGCGCATCCCCAATCTCCATCACTCCATCATTGTTGGCTGTGCCTTCAGCTGCCTGGGCCTTAAGCTCTTTGAATTCCCTCCCTATACCTCTTCACCTCCCTAATTCTCTCTCCTCCTTTAAGCTACTCCTTGCTGTCACCATTACAATCGCAAGATCCAAGGCCAGTGTGTGTTGGGTTAGATGGGGTGGCAGTAGGGTTACTACCATTGGCCTTAGTGGTCGTAGGCAAGGGTGGCGAAAAAGGAATCAGTCAGTGTTTCCATTCCTGATGAAGATCCAATGTACATGTATGTAGATGTGAGTAGAGGTTAGGATTTGGCTTACCTGTGGCTGAGCATCCTGCAAACACCCACTGTCTAGCTTCATGCATGAAGAATGCCTACCTAGGTGTAATACTGTAGGTTGAGTCTTTCAGATGAGAACTTAAACCATGGCCCCATCTAAGGAGGATGTAAAAGATCCCACAGCACTATTTCAAAGAAGAGCAAAGGAGTTCTCCCCGGTCTATTGGCCAATAGGTATCCCTCAGCCAACACTAAAAAAGAGTATATGGTCAATATCTCATTGCTATTTGTGCAACCTTGCTCTGCGCAAATTAGTTGCATTGTTTCCTACATTACAACAGTGACTATGGCTGGAATTTTCTTTACCTGGGCAGGTCGGGTGCGGGCGGTTGGCGTGGCATGTCATGACCCTGTTGTCGCTGCAGAAATTGACTTTGTGCTAATGGGGCCTGATGCGCTATCAATTACTCAAAAGACTGAGGTTAAGCGAGTAACTAACAGGCTTTTATTAACAAGAGAATGAAGGTGTGCCTCGAGTGGTCGACCAGTCCAGAATACAGAGGGACTGTGGAGCAGTCACCTTTATACCTGGACTCGTGGGAGGAGTCAGCCGAGGCATGTACAGACATGTACACAGTGGAATACAAACAGTGGTTTACCACATTCACCCCTTGTTTAAAAATGAGTCCGGCAGGGTGAAGTGTATTAAAAGTTTGTGTATTGGAGTCTCTCCGGAGGTCTTGTCTGCCGCTGTGATCGACGTGGCGACGGCAGGGGTAGTGAAGCTTCTGGCGTTGAGTCCCGCGTAGGCTGGGGCACTGGTGTGTAGTGCTCGTGGGTGTCGAGCGGGTCGCGGGGCCCAGGCGTGCCGTCGGCTGGGGTTGGATATTGGATCGTGGGGGGGGGTGGTAGTGGGTAGTGGGTTACTGGGGCCCCCGAGGGTGCGAGGTCTCGTATGGAGACTGTGTCCTCCCGCCCGTCCGGGTACGCAATGTAAGCATACTGGGGGTTGGCGTGGAGGAGGTCGACCCTCTTGACCAGGGGGTCCGTTTTATGGGTCCTCGCGTGTCTTCTCAGTAGGACCGGCCCTGGGGACGTCAGCCATGGCGGTAGCGATGTCCCCGATGTGGACTTCCTTGGGAAGACAAACATTTTCTCATGAGGGGTGGCGTTAGTGGCAGTGCAGAGCAGTGGCCGAATAGAGTGGAGCGCATCAGGGAGCACATCCTGCCAGCGGGAGGTCGGAAGGCCCCTAGACTTTAAGGCTAGCAGGGCGGCCTTCCAAACTGTCGCATTCTCTCTTTCCACCTGTCCGTTCCCCCGGGGGTTGTAACTGGTGGTCCTGCTTGTGGCAATACCCCTAGCGAGCAGGTACTGGCGGAGTTCGTCGCTCATAAACGATGAGCCCCGGTCGCTATGGATATAGCTGGGGAAACCGAACAGGGTGAAGAGGTCGTTTAGACATTTAATGACCGTGGCACTGGTCATGTCCGGGCAGGGGATGGCGAACAGGAAACGGGAGTACTCATCAATAATGTTGAGGAAGTACACATTACGGTCGGAGGAGGGGAGAGGCCCTTTAAAATCAACGCTCAGGCGCTCGAAGGGGCGAGTGGCTTTTATCAGGTGAGCCCTGTCTGGTCTATAAAAGTGCGGTTTGCACTCAGCGCAGACTTGGCAGTTCCTGGTCATGGTCCTGACCTCCTCAATGGAGTAAGGCAGGTTGCGGGCCTTGATGAAGTGGAAGAACCTGGTGACCCCCGGGTGGCAGAGGTCATTGTGGAGGGCCCGCAGTCTATCGATCTGCGCGCTGGCGCAGGTGCCACGCGATAGAGCATCCGGGGGTTCATTGAGCTTCCCGGGCCGGTACAAGATCTCGTAATTGTAGGCGGAAAGTTCGATTCTCCACCTCAAGATCTTGTCGTTTTTGATTTTGCCCCTCTGCTTGTTGTTAAACATAAAAGCAACTGAACGCTGGTCAGTGAGCAGGGTAAATCGTTTTCCGGCCAGGTAGTGCCTCCAATGACGCACAGCCTCCACAATAGCCTGGGCCTCCTTCTCAACAGCGGAGTGTCTGGTCTCCGGGCCCTGGAGGGTTCGTGAAAAGAAGGCCACGGGTCTCCCCGCCTGATTAAGGGTAGCGGCCAGGGCAAAGTCGGACGCGTCGCTTTCCACCTGGAAGGGGATGGATTCGTCCACTGCGTGCATGGTGGCTTTGGCAATGGCCCAGTAATTCCTCTCTGAACGCGTGAGTACGGTCGGTGTACTCACGCGTCTGGCCGGAGGAAATGCCGGCGTTCAGCATGCACAGCGCATGCGGAGAAAACCGGCATTTCCAGTCCTCTGAACGAAGGGGTTCAGAGGCACAGCGCGTGCGACTGCACAGGCAGCGCTTGCGCAGTGAACTTCGTCGATTTCATTCATGGATTCAGTGAGGGTAAGTCCTTACAAGTTACACTTGAAAAAAGCATGTGTAAAGTTGCTCCAAGGCTGCGGAGGAAGATATATTTTATCGTGGAGCTTCTGAAAGGCAATATTTTTGTTTGGGAAAGGGAGGAAAGTTATTTTAAGAAATGCTGAGGTAAGTTTTAAAGTTTAAATTTTTTTTTTAAACGGGTTTTCAGTACGGTAGGTAGAAGGAGCAATTGTGGCTGTGTGAATTGAATGTGAAAATGAGTGTTCTGAAATGAGTAATGTAACATTTCTAACACTTTTAAGAAAGAAACTTTTCATCAGTAATAAGTAATTATGTATGTATGTCCGCATATATTCCTTTACGTATATGTATGTATGTTTTATATTCCTTTACTTATGTGTATGAATGTATAATTTTAATTATGATTTTCCAATAAGTTACTTTCTCTGAAAGTCATAATTAAATACATACATTCATACACATAAGTAAAGGAATATATACATACACGCAAAGGAATATATACAGACATACATACATAATTACTTAAAAGAATATATTACTGATGAAAAGTTTCTTTCTTAAAAATGTTGGAGTCATTTTTACATTTAATAAACACAGCAAATTCAATTCACATAGCCACAATTGATCCTTCTACCTACAGTACTGAAAATCCGTTTTAAAAAACAAAAATAAACTTTAAAACTTACCTCAGCATTTCTTAAAATAACTTTCCTCCCTTTCCCAAACAAAAATATTGCCTTTCAGAAGCTCCACGATAAGAAATATCTTCCTCCGCAGCCTCTGGAGCAACTGTACTCATGCTTTTTTCATGTGTAAGTTGTAAGGACTTGACCTCACTGAAAGCATGAATGAAAGCGGCGAATTTTACTGCGCACGCGCTGCCTGTACAGTCGCACGCGTTCTGCCTCTGAACCCCTTCGTTCAGAGGACAGGAAATGCCGGTTTTCCCCGCATGTGCTGTGCATGCTGAAAACCGGCATTTCCTCCAGCCAGACGCGTAAGTACCCCGACCATACTCGCGCGTTTGGAAGGGAATTACTGGGCCAACATTTTACATGTCAATAAAATGAGAAATTTAACAATTGCACGATTTGCCCCCTCGCATCTGCGACTGAGGGTCCAAGGAGGAGCATTGCGCAAGAGGTCATTGTCGTACGTGTCCTCACACTGTTCCCTTTCGGGAACTGTATGAAGTGGTGGAAGGATTTCTGGCCACGTTAACACTCCTTCCGTGACCATAACCATCTTCATACCAGCCATTAGGGTGGTTAGTCCTATGGCGTGAGGGTTTTACGGGCTCCCACAACCCATCTGAGGGGGGGGGCCACCCACACCCGCGGACGCAAGTATCCCGCTGGATGTCCACCCAGAATTTATAGTTGGAGCTCCGACTCCACTTGCCGGGACTGTCTGGAGCGGGGTTCGAAACCCTACTCCTTCTGGCCCAGCGGCGGGGATGCTTACCGCTACGCAAAAGGCCCACTCCGCGCAAAAGGTGACACCCATACGTTTCCTGCGCCTTTTCCCTCCCCGTGACTGGAGCCCTATGCTGCCACTTGAAAGACCAAGCTATCATCTGTCCTTTTTGCGGCGCCTTTGACTTCTCATTACCAATGATGAGCAGGCGCTGCGCCTCCACCTCGTTGAGGAGATTGCTGAGGTCATCATCAGTTCAATTGTGAGTTCTTTTAATGCCGTGAATTGTGCTCATTCCAGCCATTTCACGTTGCTAATCGGATTGGGCCTTTGGCGTAGCGGTAGGATCCCCGCCGCTGGGCCAGAGAGGGTAGGGTTTCGAACCCTGCTCCAGACAGTCCCGGCAAGTAGAGTCGGAGCTCCGGCTCTAAATTCTGGGTTGACATCCAGCGGGATATTTGCGTCCGTGGGTGTGGGTGGCCCCCCCTCCTTGTATAGCTTGTGGGAGCCCGTAAAACCCTCCCGCCATAGGACTAACCACCCTAATGGCTGGTTCAAAGATGGTTACGGTCACGGAATGAGCGTTAATCACGGCCATAAATCCTTCCACCACTTCATACAGTTCCCCAAAGGGAACAGTGTGAAGACACGTATGACAATGACATTGCTAAATAAATAAATGGAATAAAAAAAATTCTTTTAGGGCTTTTAAAAGTCTTTAAATTGCTTTAATTCTGTTTAAAACTACTTCAGGTTCTTCAAAATAATGTAAACGTTTTAAAAATGTTATAAAAGTTCACAAAACATTCATAAAATAGCAGATAACTTACTTTCCCTGCAGCTGTGTAACTACAAAGTCCTCTGCAGCTGCTTGGAGAGATTGGGGGCGTGTCCTACTACAATGAGACCTTAAGGGGCGCGTCTCACTTGCACAGCGCGCTCCAGGCTTCGCGCTGGCTGCACTCCTGGGCGGCGTGACGTCAAACGCTGCCCGGGATTCTTCTGTTTCAAAATGGAATTCCAGGCGTCCCTGGAGGTGAACGGCAGGCGCGTCGGGTAAGTGCATATCGGGGGCTTGCACGCGCGGCAAGCCACCGACCCAAATTACTGCCCCAATGTCTTCCTTGATACGGTGGAAGGCTAAGCGGGCCTCTGCCGTCAAGGGAAAAGAGGTGGACTTGATCAGCGGACGGGCCTTGTCCGCATAGTAGGGGACCCACTGGGCGTAATAGGAGAAAAACCCTAGGCACCTCTTCAGGGCCTTGAGGCAGTGGGGCAGTGGGAGTTCCATAAGGGGACGCATCCGGTCGGGGTCGGGACCGATGACTCCGTGTTCCACAACACAGCCAAGGATGGCGAGGCGGGTTGTGCGGAATATGCACTTCTCCTTGTTATACGTTAGGTTCAGGAGTTGGGCGGTGCAGAGGAATTTTTCGAGGTTTGCGTCATGGTCCTGCAAGTCATGGCCGCAGATGGTCACATTGTCCAGATATGGGAAAGTGGCCTGCAACGCATTTTGATCGACCATCCGGTCCATCTCCCTTTGGAAGACGGAGACCCCGTTGGTGACGCCAAAGGGAACCCTAAGGAAGTGATAGAGGCGGCCGTTTGCCTCAAAGGCAGTATACTGGCGGTCCTCAGGGCGGATAGGGAGCTGGTGGTACGCTGATTTCAGGTCAATGGTCGAGAAGACGCGGTACTGCGCGATCTGGTTGACCATATCAGCTATGCGGGGGAGTGGGTAAGCGTCCAGCAGGGTATAGCGATTTATTGTCTGGCTGTAGTCGATGACAAGGCGCTGCTTCTCGACGGTCTTAACGACCACCACCTGGGCTCGCCAGGGGCTGGTGCTGCCCTCAATAATCCCCTCCTTCAGGAGCCGCTCCACTTCGGTTTTAATGAAAACCCTGTCCCCGGCACTGTATCGCCTGCTCTTTGTGGCGATGGGCTTACAGTCGGGGGTGAGGTTAGCAAACAGTGGGGGGGGGGGTGACTCTGAGTGTGGAGAGGTTGCACCTGGTGCGCGGCGGGCAATTTGGAAGCTGCTGGCTGCGGACTGTGAGTGGGGGGAGGGGTCCACCATACGCCATCGTAACACTTTTAAGGTGGCACTGAAAATCTAACCCCAGTAGGACGGCAGCGCAGAGGTGGGGCAGGACCAGAAGTTTAAAATTATCGTACACAGTCCCGTCTACTAAGAGTGTCACCACGCAGTAGCCGCCAATGTCCGCCGACTGGGACTCGGAGGCCATAGAAATCCGCTGGTGCGCAGGCAGGACTGGGAGAGAGCAACGCCGCACCGTGTCGGGGTGGATGAAGCTCTCCGTGCTCCCAGAGTCAAAAAGGCAGATTGTTTCGTGACCATTTACCTTAATGTCCATTGTGGACCGGGCCAGTTGGTGCGGTCTCGCTTGGTCCAGCGAAACGGAGGCCAGCGTAGGGGTCGGTGTGTCGTTGCAGGTATCAGATGAGGCGGTGTTGGGGGCCAAGATGGCGGCTGGCGTCCAAGATGGCGGCGTCCATGATCCCCATGTGGCTGGAGGCGTCCAAAATGGCTGCTGTTCCGGTGGTTCGCACATGGCTAGGGAGGCCCAAGATGGCGGCCCGCATGGCCCACACGCGGCGCTGCTGGGGTTCGAGGTGGCTTTGGCCCTGCAGATGCTGGCGTAGTGTCTCTTCTTCCCGCAGCCCGAGCAGATCGCATTTTTCGCCGGGCAGCGCGCTCTGGGGTGTTTGGCCTGGCCACAGAAGTAGCATTTCTGGCCTTGGGACACTGCTGCGGTAGTTGGGCCGTTGCTGGGATGTGGCTGGGGTGGCACGGCGCTATGAGACGTTCCTACCTTGTCCCAGGCTGTCGTTCCCCGTGGCGTCCACGGTGCAGAGGAGTAGGCATCCATGCCCCGGTAGGCTGCGTCCAACGATAGTGCGAGTTCAGAGGCCTTGTTGAGGTCGAGGTCACTCTGCTCCAACAGTCGCTGTCAGGTGTAATTGGACCTGTGGCCCGCCACAAAAGCGTCCCGGATAAGTTCCTCTGTGTACACGGCGGCCTTTATATCCTTACAACCACAGGCCCGGCCAAGCACAGACAGTGCCTGAAAGTATTCCTCGGTCGATTCCCCAGGTTGTTGTTTACGACTCCCCAGGAGGTGCCTGGCGTACACCTCGTTCACTGGGCACGTGTACTGGTCCTTGAGGAGCTTGATCAAGAGCAGCCGTGTACGAGGTTGCATCCTGGATGACCGAGTACGCTCGGTGGTTCACTTTGGAGATCAGGACATCCAGTTTGTCCTCATCCGATTTGACCGTTGCAGCGGAGGCGATCAGGAATTTTTCAAAGCACTTAAGCCAGTGAGCAAACTTGGTGGATGTGTCCGCCTCCCGATGGTCTAAGTCCAGGCATGCTGGTGTGAGGATCTTCTCCATTATAAAAAATCTTGTTAATAAAATTGATGCGCTATCAATTACTCAAAAGACTGAGGTTAAGCGAGTAACTAACAGGCTTTTATCAACAAGAGAATGAAGGTGTGCCTCGAGTGGTCGACCAGTCCAGAATACAGAGGGACTGTGGAGCAGTCACCTTTATACCTGGACTCGTGGGAGGAGTCAGCCGAGGCATGTACAGACATTTACACAATGGAATACAAACAGTGGTTTACCACAGGGCCTATTAAGGCTGCCCTGCACATTACCCGGCCCTATTAAATGGTGCGGGTCTGATGACGTCATCGATGATGCGTTTTCAGCCGTGATATTTAAAGGAGCCATGGCTGCATTTTTTAAAAATTCGTTTTTATGGGATGTGGGCGTCGCTGGCAAGGCCAGCATTTATTGCCCATCCCTAATTGCCCTTGAGAAGGTGGTGGTGAGCCGCCTTCTTGAACCGCTGCAGTCCGTGTGGTGAAGGTACTCCCACAGTGCTGTTAGGTAGGGAGTTCCAGTATTTTGACCCAGCGATGATGAAGGATCGGCGATATACTTCTAAGTCAGGATGATGTGTGACTTGGAGGGGAACTTGGAGGTCGTGGTGTTCCCATGTGGCTGCTGCCCCTGTCCTTCTAGGTGGAAGGGGTGGAGGGTTTGGGAGGTGCAGTCGAAGAAGCCTTGGTGAGTTGCTGCAGTGTACACACTGCAGCCATGGTACGCCGGTGGTGGAGGGAGTGAATGTTTAAGGTGGTAGAGGGGATGCCAATCAAGCGGGCTGCTTTGTCCTGGATGGTGTCGAGCTTCTTGAGTGTTGTTGGAGATGCACTCATCCAGGCAAGTGGAGAGTATTCCATCACACTCCTTACTTGTGCCTTGTAGATGGTAGAAAGGCTTTGGGAAGTCAGGACTTGAGACACTCGCCACAGAATACCTAGCCTCTGACCTGCTCTTGTTGCCACAGTATATATGCAGCTGGTCCAGTTAGGTTTCTGGTCAATGGTGACCCCCAGGATGTTGATGGTGGGGGATTCGTGGTAATGCCATTGAATGTCAAGGGGCAGTGTTTAGACTGTCACTTGTTGGAGATAGTCATTGCCTGGCACTCTGTGGTGCGAATGTTACCTGCCACTGATCAGCCCAAGCCTGAACGTTGTCCCGGTCATGTTGCATGCGGGCATGGACTGCTTGATTATCTGAGGAGTTTTGAATGGCACTGAACACTGTGCAGTCATCAGTGAACATCCCCATTTCTGACCTTATGTTGGAGGAAAGGTCATTGATGAAGCAGCTGAAGATGGTTGGGCCTCGGACACTGCCCTGAGGAACTCCTACAGTGATGTCCTGGTGCTGAGATGATTGACCTCCAACAACCACAACCATCTTCCTTTGTGCTAGGTATGACTCCAGCCAGTGGTTCCATACATTGCATTCGAAGGTTCATCTCGGAGTGTGCAGTCACTACACTGGAAGCTTTGATTGCTCCAAACAGTTGGAGACTTGACGGCACAGACACAGAGGGCTGCACCCAGGTTCTTCGAAGATTCCCTCCATATGCTTGTGGAGGGAGTCAGAGAATGCAGGGAGGACCTCTTCCCTTCGAATGGGTGGAAGAGATCTCCCCTGGCTCCAAATTGCAAAGGCGGTCAACAGCAAGGATGCGTTCAGGAGGAACTGGGTGCAGTGCCGGAAATGTTTCAATGATCTCATTCGATCAGGAAAGGTGAGTCGAAAGCCACATTCACCTTCATCCTGCTGTGCCTTTCATCACATCCCCATCACTCTGCCTTCCCAACCCTACTCCTGCACATCCTTACACCAACCTACCTTGCACCTCCACCCATCCCTCTCTCTCTATCTACATTATCACATACCCATCTTACTAGCCACCTCTCACACTCACCCTCATCCTAATGCAATCATACCAACTAACAACACACAAGGAGGCCACCCCAATCCATCATAGTCTCCCTCTAAAGATGTAACCCACCCATTCCTTACACTCATTCCATCACTCTCACTCAATCTTTTCTTTCCCTCCTTGCAGGAAAAGAGAGCGCACAATGAGAGGGAGAGGGAGAGAACTGGAGGTGGCCCCCATCATTTGCCTCACAACAGCAGAGGAGGCTGCGTTGGAAGTATCGGGACTGGCCAAGCGGCTGAAGGTGAGAGATGGAGAGAGGGGGACATCTCAGCAACCTGGTGACAAAATTACATCTCATACAGCTACATGGCATACATCAGTCACTCATATAAGGACTGATGTCAGCAGCCACTGAATGGTCATCATGTGCATAATGGTATCTGTACCCATTCTTCATATGGCATATCTAACTCATCTCTTTACTCTTCCCACAGGTCCATTAACCCCCCCCCGCCCCCACCATGACTGTCCAGGAGGAAGCCGAAGATGAATCCTCAGAGGAGCCACCAGCCTCTGAGGGCGCACCTTCACCAGGTATTAGTGCACCCAGCACCAGCGCAGAGACACACACCTCGGTGGGTCCCTCGCGACATAGAGTAGTGTTGTCACCGGATCTGTCACAAGTCACAAGTGAGCAAGAGCAGATATTGGAGACAGGTACAACAGTGGAGAGTCCCCACCGGAGGGCACAGGATGCTCCCAGCTCTGCTCAGCTGCATGCAGACTCTGAGCCTTGGGGGCCATCCAGAAAGAGGGTGATCCTGGAGGTGCAGGAAAAACTGCAGGAGGCTCTGACAAGTTTTGCGAGCGTGATGTCTGCAAATGTTCAGAGAATGGAGGAGTTAAATCAAACATGGCCACAGTAAATAATAATTCTAATAGGCCTAAGAGCGTTAAAAACAAGCCTGAAGGCTTTGTGTCTTAATGCGAGGAGCATTCGTAGTAAGGTGGATGAATTAGCTGCACAAATAGAGGTAAACGAATATGATTTGATTGGGATTATGGAAACATGGCTCCAGGGTGGCCAAGGCTGGGAACTCAACATCCAGGGGTATTCAATATCCAGGAAAGATAGGCAAAAAGGAAAGGGAGGTGGGGTAGCATTGCTGGTTAAAGAAGGGATTAACACAATTGTAAGTAAGGATATTAGCTCTGATGATGTGGAATCTGTATGGGTAGAACTGAGAAATACCAAGGGGCAGAAAACATTAGTGGGAGTGGTATATAGACCTCCAAACAGTAATGCGGAGGTTGGGGATGGCATTAAAAGGGAAATTAGAGCAGTGTGCAATAAGGGCACAGCAGTCATCATGGGTGACTTTAATCTACATATAGATTGGGCTAACCAAATTAGTAATAATACTGTGGAGGAGGAATACCTGGAGTGCTTAAGGGATGGTTTCCTGGACCAATATGTCGAGGAACCAACCAGAGATCAGGCCATCTTAGACTGGGTATTATGTAACGAGAAAGGATTAATTAGCAATCTTGTTGTACGAGGCCCCTTGGGTCGGAGCAATCATAATATGATCGAATTCTTCATTAAGATGGAGAATGAAGTAGTCGACTCAGAGATTAGGGTCCTAAATTTAAATAAAGGAAACTACGATGGTCTGAGGCACGAGTTGGGTAGGATTGATTGGGGAATGTCACTCAAAGGGTTGATGGTGGATAGGCAATGGCAAACATTCAAAGACCGCATGGATGAACTACAGAATTTGTTCATCCCAGTTTGGCATAAAAATAAAACAAAAAAGGTGACTCAACCGTGGCTAACAAGGGAAATTAGGGATAGCATAAGATCCAAGGAGAGGACATATAAATTGGCCAGAAAAAGCAGTAAACCTGAGGATTGGGAGCAGTTTAGGATTCAACAAAGGAGGACAAAGGGATTAATTAAGAAAGGGAAACTAGAATATGAGAGTAAGCTTGCAAGGAACATAAAAACTGACTGTAAAAGCTTTTATAGATATGTGAAGAGAAAAAGATTGGTGAAGTCAAGCGGCGGTCGCTTGCAGTCAGAATCAGGGGAATTTATAATGGGGAACAAAGAAATGGCAGACCAATTAAATACATACTTTGGTTCTGTCTTCACAAAGGAGGACACAAATAACCTCCCAGAGATGTCGGGGAACATAGGGTCTGATGAAAGGGAGGAACTGAAAGAAATCAGTATTTGTAGGGAAATGGTGTTAGGGAAATTGATGGGATTGAAGGCCGATAAATCCCCAGGGCCTGTTAATCTACATCCTAGGGTACTTAAGGAAGTGGCCCTAGAAATAGTTGATGCTTTGCTGATCATCTTCCAGCATTCGATGGAATCTGGAACAGTACCCATGGATTGGAGGGTAGCTAATGTTACCCCACTATTCAAAAAAGGTGGTAGAGAGAAAACGGGGAATTACAGACCGGTAAGCCTGACATCGGTAGTGGGGAAAATGCTAGAGTCCATTATAAAAGATGTAATAGCAGTGCACTTGGAAAACAGTGACAGGATCGGACAAAGTCAACATGGATTTACAAAAGGTAAATCGTGCTTGACTAATCTACTGGAATTTTTTGAGGATGTAACTGGTAAAATAGGTAAGGGAGAATCAGTGGATGTGGTGTATTTGGACTTTCAGAAGGCTTTCGATAAGGTCCCGCATAAGAGATTAGCGTGTAAAGTTAAGGCACATGGGATTGGGAGCAAGGTATTGACTTGGATAGAGAACTGGTTGGCAGACAGAAAGCAAAGAGTTGGAATAAACGGGTCTTTTTCCGAGTGGCAGGCAGTGACTAGTGGGGTACCGCAGTGATCGGTCCTTGGACCCCAGCTATTCACAATATATATTAATGATCTAGACAAGGGAACTAGATGTAATATCTTCAAATTTGCAGACGACACAAAGCTGGGTGGGCGTGTGTGCTGTGAGGAGGATGCCGAGAAACTCCAGGATGATTTGGACAGGTTGGGTGATTGGGCAAAATCATGGCAGATGTAATATAATGTGGATAAATGTGAGGTTATCCACTCTGGTGGCAAAAACAGGAAGGCAGATTATTATCTGAATGGCAATAGATTGGGAGAAGGGGAAGTGCAACGAGACCTGGGTGTCCTTGTGCGCCAGTCACTGAAGGTAAGCATGTAGGTGCAGCAGACGGTTAAGAAGGCAAATGGCATGTTGGCCTTCGTAGCGAGAGGGTTTGAGTACAGGAACAAGGATGTCTTGCTGCAGTTATACAGGGTCTTGGTGAGACCACACCTTGAGTATTGTGTGCAGTTTTGGTCGCCTTATCTGAGGAAGGATGTTCTTGCCATGGAAGGAGTTCAGCGAAGATTCACCAGGCTGATACCTGGGATGGCAGGAATGACGTATGAGGAGAGATTGGGTTGATTGGGCTTGTACTTGCTGGAGTTTAGAAGAATGAGAGGGGATCTCATTGAAACTTATAAAATTCTGACAGGACTGGACAGACTAGATGCAGGAAGGATGTTCCCGATGGTCGGGGAGTCCAGAACCAGGGGTCACAGTCTAAGGAGAAGGGGTAGGCCATTTAGGACAGAAATGAGGAGGAATTTCTTCACCCAGTGAGTGGTGAACCTGTGGAATTCTCTACCACAGAAGGCAGTAGAGGCCAATACATTAAATATATTCAAGAAGGAGTTGGATATATTTCTTAAGGCTAAAGGGATCAAGGGGTATGGGGAGAAAGCAGGGACCGGGTACTGAGTTTGGATGATCAGCCATGATCGCATTGAATGGCGGAGCAGGCTCCAGGGGCCGAATGGCCTACTCCTGCTCCTATCTTCTATGTTTCTATGAGTCCATCTCCAACATGAGCACCACCGTGTCGCAGGCGATGGTGACGATGTGCTGTTCCATGGATAGGATGGCCACCTGCACGGAGGAGCTAATGCACCACTCACAGGAGCACATGGTCTCTATGGAGAATAGATAGCAATCTAAGGAGCATAGATGACAGAGGCTCATAGACCTCCTGTCTAGGAGGGATGTCAGCGTAGAAGTGGGTCCTTGTGGCCCCACTGATGTGCAGCAAGATGCTCTCCAGCTCCTTGCTAGCAGGGAAGTGCGGGTGTCCAATGAGAGGGATGACAGTGAGAGAGGACATGGAAGTGTGGGCTCCTCTCAAAGTGCTTACACTTCTCCCACATTGCCACCCCTTCAGACAGAGCCCCAGATGCCTCCTTGGACAGCGATGGCTGAGTCTGCCCCTGCACAATCGCAGGAGGTGCAGACTTTGCCGGGGCCATCACAGGCTCCAAAACCCAGAGAACGTCTGCCAAGAGTGTCTAAGCAGTTGCAGCAGGGAAGTGAGGAGGCTGCCTCTACCTCTGCTGAAGCCACAGGGGTAGCACCTTGTAGAAGCACGTGGAAGGGAAAGATGGCACACAAGTAGATTCACAAGGGTAGCCATTTGGGTGATTTATTCAATGTTAGTGTCAAGTTTCCGTTAATGTATTGTCATCCATAAAGATCTTTATTTTCATCACTTTCCGGTCTTGGACAAATTTGTGTGCACCTTTGGAAGTGGCTTAGTGAATTGCAGTGAATGGTGAGAAATAACGGTACCTCCAGCACTGGTGGTCAGTGTGAAATGAATGGCTTGGTCATTGTAGGGATCCTTTATGGTGTTGCTGTGGAGTGGTGCCAACCTGGTGCAGCATGTGGCAGCCATATGGATGTACTGCATAAAGTTAAGTAAATCTGGCCATGATGAGCCCATCCCTGGCCTCCCAGGCAGCAATGTGTTCGGATGCTGGTGGATGTGGCCCGCAGATTCCTCTAGCTCCTGCTCCTCCTCGTCTTCCAGCTGATGCTCCTCCTCTGAAGAGGCTGTGTGCTCAGTGCCTTGCTTCTCATGCAGCTCTAATCCTCGCTGTTGCTCTGTTATGCAGGACGCAGCAGACCACAATGATTCTGGAGACCCTGGCTGGTGCATACTGAAAGGCTCCTCCAGATCTGTCAAGGCATCTGAAGCACAATTTGAGTATGCCTGTTGTCTGCTCTATGGCACATCTGGTGGAGATGTGGCCTTCATTGTAATTCTCTGTAGGATTCGCGAAATTGGACTTTGCATTAATAAGGGTCAAATGGCAGAAGAGGCTGTGATTTTAAAGACTGTTTTAAAAGAAGCCCAGAAAAAGGGGCATACAAAATGGCCACGATACCATGTGACCAGCTTATTGGGACACTTTAAAATGGTTCCTGCGAATCCTCAGACAGCTTTGTGGATTCAACCCACAGCAAGTTCTGGAAGCCGTTTCTGAGAGAACGAAACCAGACCCACACATATACATATGGATTAGATGCAGATCCAGTCAAGATCGGCCTGGAGACAGAGGCCATCTAAATGTTGACCCAGACAAAAGGGGACAATTTCATATTCATGAGAACAACACCAAGGACTAGATAACGAGATCAGCAGGACATTAAAAACAATGAAGGTCATTCCAGACCAGAGATGGGCCTTTACCGGCTATCGAAAACATTTTAAAATATAATAACTACCCCGCTGTGCTCCCAGCCCGCCAAAAGTTAAACAAAGACTAACCTGATTTTGGGCGGGAAGTGGAGACTGCTGAAGAAAGGTATAACTGGAGGAGTTGGAGTGGTAGGGGCACTCACTCAGAGGACGCAGAGCTCATGCAGACTCGGGAAACTCTGAAGGAGACACCGGAGTTGTAGTTGCAGAGACAGCGGTGGGTGAAGAGGAGTCGCTTCGGGAGAAGATCAGCAAACTCCTCTCCACCATCGGAGGAGGCAGAAGAATCAAGCCAACATCAAAAAGGCCGTTTCGAAGCCGGCGTCCCGCCCCGGGAAAACATATCGGGAGATCATCAACCATCTCTGGGCCATTGCTGAAACGAGAGGCCATCGACCCAACTCGGGAGAAGAGACAAAAACAAACTGAAGAAGCGATGGGAGCCAGCCCAAGGCTCCTCTGACCAGGGTCGAGCCGACGATCCTCGACCCCGCCGACATCCAGGCCCGCCAGTGTCCAGCCGCCCCGACCCCCACCTCAGGAGAGAGGTGTGGCGCAGCTCACAGGGGTTCCACGATCCACGAGGAGACGGAGCGCCTGAAGGGATCAAAACACAGACTTGATTTCAAAACCTTGCACTTCCTAGTGGGATTGGTGAGCATGTTTCTGGCCCTTCACAATCAGATCTAGATAGGTTTAATAATGGGGTGGATTTAAGGGTACAATTAACATGAGTTGTTGTCCCTTGATGTTCCGTGTGTTTCCTTATTTCATGATGATCTTTGTAGAGTATAAGATGCCTGTATTTGCATTAGTTAGTACTGTGTCGTTATGATTTGTTTGTGTTTTTCCCTCCCATGTACTCTTATCTGCTTGCATTTGATTTGATACTTTTCCTTATGCAATAAAGTTTCATTCTGTCTCATCAAACTTGGTCTACAAGAGTTTTCTCTACATTGTAGTTCCTGCCCCAAAGTCCAGAGTATAGAATCTAAGGGGCGAGTGGGTCGAACCACTCAAGGTTTTACTGTGCAAGAGAGAGAGGCCTCTAGAGAGAGAAACCTCAGGGACATCTCTCAAGGAAAACCCCTTACACTCTTGGGCCTCAGTACTTGGCCTCCTCAAGGGTGTCATGCGCCACATCGTCAGTGGATAGCCCTTGTCTCCAAGCAGCCAGCTGGAAAGTCTGTTTGGAGGAGTGAAGAGCTGAGGGAATGATGAAAGAGTCATGACAGCTACCAGCAAATTTGGCGCACACATGCATGATGATCTTCCTATGGTTGCAGATGAGCTGCACATTGAGGGAGTGGAGGCCCTTGCAATTGACAAAGACTGCTGGGTGATGTTTGGGTGCCCTGATGGCCACATGTGTGCAGTCGATGATGCCCTGCACCCGCGAGAAGCCAGCCAGAGCGGCAAAGCCGAGTGCCCACTCAGTAACACTGGCTTCATCAGTGGAAAAGTTGATATAATTGGCTGACTTGTTAAAGTGGGCAGTGGTGACCTGTGTGATGCATCTGTGGGCGGCCGACTGTGAGATGCCGCAAATGTCTGCTGCAAATCCCTAGAAGGAGCCTGAGGCGAAGAAGTTTAGGGCGCTGGTGACTTTGACAGCCACTGGTAAGGCATGTCCACCCGCTCCTCTGGGCTGCAGGTCTTGCTCGCGCAATGTGCAAATGTCTGTGATGACCTGGTGCAATAGCCTGAGACTCCTTTGGCACTGCTGCTCAGCCATGTTGAGGAACATGACTGTATACCCTGTTTTGGGGGTATCGCCTCCGGCGCTGTGCAGCCCTGCGCTGATGCCCTCTGTCCTGTGCAGCATCAGGTGGTTAAGGAGAAGGTTGGCGGTGTTGTTGTCGGTGCTGATGGTGTGCCTGATGCTGCTGGTGTTGGGGCTCATTGTGGCCCGATTCTGAGGACCAAGGTGAAACTGTATAAATGGCACGCATGCTGATGGAATAGATGGCAGGTCAAGTAGAGATCAGAGGAGCAAGCTGTCAATGGTGTGATAGGTTGTAACAATGAGGTGAGACTGAATGGCGACTTTGCTGGAAACACTTGCAGCCTGTAGAAAGCTAAATGTGTGCTGGGAATTCAATCAGCAAAAGCTTCTGCCTGAGGAATGTGATCAGCTGTGAGGTGGGAGATTTTATAGTACATTTCATGCTGTCATCTAATCAACTAAGCAATGGTCACTTAACTCCCGCCTCAGGTTGACAGACGTGGTTCCCGAGCTGCGTGAATCCTGTGGGCGGCCAGGGAAATTTGAAAGGTAGGCGGAAAAAGACGCTAAAGGGTCTGACAACTACGTGTTAGTGATTTGAATTAAGTCGCCCGCCTCTGCTGGTCGGGTCACTGCCACACCAGCAAATGCACCCGAGGGAAAGGCGTGTGGGGGCGGGATGATGGCGGGTTCCCGACCTGCTGCAAGATATTTCAAATTTCCCACCCAGCCCTCCTCCAATCGTGCCCGCACAGACCCCAGAAAATTCCGGCCTACATTTCAAAAATAGTTCATTAGCTGTAAATCTATGGGACGTCCTGAGGTTGTGAAAGATGCTAGATAACTGCAAGTTCTTCACCTTCTGCTTCTTTCGCTGTGCCTGGTGGAACTTTACCCTACTATGGGTTGGTGCTTTCAGGAAAGAAAAGGAAGTAAATTTGGGGGGGAAAAAAACAACTTTACAGCATCTGCTGGATGTGAATGAGTCACAGCCATTGGCATGGTGAGAGAGCAATGGAAATTCCCAAGCAGACTGCTTCCTGACTGATGCTGTAACCTGGCTTGTGATCTTGTGATGTTACAACAGGGAATGTTGTGTGTGCGTGACAGAAATAGAGAGAGGTGAGAATTAAAAATGTTTAAAGATTAACAAATAATCTCCATCTCTGTTATGGAAACATCATCACAAGATGCCGTAAATTACATGGGAATTTGCTTTTCTTCATGAGTTCCAGGCACCCCAGATACCTTACAGTTTGTTTATTGTAGGGTGTGTCATGGTCTTGCCCTCTTTACAAAATTGCACTTCTGATAATATACCTTTGTGATAAAGTAATGATTTTGCAGGATGCATTTATCAGCTACTCGGTACAATATTGGGTTTAATCATGGCATTTTTCTCTCCTTGTATGTCAATGACCTGCTGTCACCTTCGAAGCACGATGTAAATGAGATGTGTTGTCTTTCTCCGTGTTAAAGAGAAATACTATTAAAATAACTGACAAACATGTAAACAACAAAAGATTAAATCCTAGTCATATGGTCCACTAGATTTCAGCCTAGAAATTAATATTTGCAATACAAGTGCACAAATACATCATATTTTTGTATGACATTCTTTTGTCTGCCATTTTCACCTGTTTAAAATAAATGTTCGCGCACTAATGTTACAAACAATTACTTCCAGGCATTAGTTCTTAATGTTTGAAATTAGTTAGCTGCGGGCTCATCTTTAATTACTATATAGTTTTAGATCTCGCTAATTGACAGATTTTTGTTGGATAAGAGTATCAAAAGATATGGAACAGAGGTGGGTAAATGGAGTTAAGATACAGATCAGCCATGATCTAATTGAATGGCAGAACAGGCTCGAGGGGCTGAATGGCCTCCTCCCATTCCTATATACATAAATTCTGAGACGGGGCAGGCACTTCCTCCGCCCACTTAAACTACCGTCGCAACATCACCTTTAGAGGCAGGACTAGCGCGATATTGGAGCGTCCTGGAAATCCTTCCTGCTCCACCCACCGCATGGCCAGCACTGCACGAAACAGGCATATCTGCCACATGACGGCTGCAAGTGGGGCCCATAATGTTGTACTCAAACGGTGATCGATATCAGAGATCGATTGTCTTTCGAGGAGCAGTACAGCAGCACTTTGAAAACTTAGGCCAGACTGGTGTGCATGGCCCTTAACCACCCCATCCCACCCCACCCCGCTCCTTTCCCTGACTGAGCATCAAGCTGCCGCTCCAAAAGCCCGCTGTCCGCTGGGTGTGATCCCCAGCAGCGCTTTTAGTGGCCCAGGCACCTGCTTGCCTATTATTCAAATGACCTCGCCTCTGGGATTTGGGGGTGGGGTCGTTCGGGGAGTCAGGGCAGACTGATAGGTGGGCATCCTGCCCATCACAACATACTTCTGGTGGTGGACTGGGGCTCCCGGAATTTCTGGGCGTAGTTTTTGCCGCGCAGCAAGATATTTCCGCGCACAACTTACAGTTTATACTCCACATTAAATGGGGACAATTTCAAACTGAAGGAAAAGTGGAAGCGGAGTGTTTGGAAATGCTCAACGTGAACAATCAATAAGCAAATCCTGATGCAATCGTTGATTAACATTGATGTGCTGATATATTAGTAATAGATTTCTAATAACCATAGTTTACTTCATTATCAGTTATTCCAATATTGAACCAATTGAAGTTTTCCCTCGGTGCTCCTCAGAGATATTTATTCGCAAGGGTGCTTTTATGCTTCCGGCCTCAGCTCCAGCAGCAGTCTTTCCTTATGTTATTTAATAAGGAAACCACCTCCACAATGTCTGTGAAGATATTTTTATCACCATCAGAATTGAGAAGGATGAATCATCTGCACCGTTTCTAAGATCAAAGGTTAATACTTTATAATCTGGGTCAATGAGGCAATGACATATCTGTTGAATGATTTATTTAATGGAGAAAGAATGACCTTGATGCCTTGAATTACATTTTTCGGTGTGACAAGAAAGCCCAGGAGGCTATTCGATTACATCTGAACTGCAGCTACATCTTGTAGGAACAAGTTTGCATATGAAAGTAGCTTTGAAGAGCTGTGTTTGTGCCTGTGAATATTTATTGCGCACTATCAGTCCTGGAAGGAGTAGTACATTTTGGCATGTGCGACTCTGGGAGGTTAAGGCTGTTTTTTCACTGCATAATTCCGGTAGCAGAACAATAATAATTTTTTATTTTTAATAAAAGTTTCTCGGGAACATGTGGGTGACATGACAAACAAGGGGTTTACTTAAAAGTAGTCGCATTCACGTTCGCAAGAACAATTAAAAGGCATCGCGCAAAGTGTGGAAAAATGATGGAAAATAACTAATTCTGTATCCTGTTGACGTTAAGTATTTATTTGGTTGTAGCAGAACAGAAATGTACTTCCTGCCTTACCATGACCCTATTTGCATAATGGCAACAGCAGGTTATAATGGTTAATCTCGATCTTTTATTTTTTTTAAACTACAGCTATTTGTCTCTTTCTCAACCATTTACAAAGCAAAAGTGTTCAGCAAAATTTTTAGAACTTTTTCAGATTGTCTGCAACTTCTCCATCATCAGTTGTTTAGATGAAGGATGACAAATATGTCGATGTTAAGAACTTTGTTGTGGTGCTGCTGAAGGCTGTTGAAAAATTGTCTGATGACATCAATAGGTCTAAAGCCGTGTCTCCTTTCTGATACTTCAGCATATATCAACGCCTTGTAAATCTACTTCAGTTAGACGTTGGACTCACTCACCTCATGTTAGGCTCACTCCTTCTTCCCTGCATCAGACTCACTCTCATGACTGTTTAAGAACATAAGTAAGGATGGAACTGGAAAGGGCAATTTTGGCCCATCGAGCGACTGCTGCTCCCACTGACTGCACATAATCTAGTATAGATTTTATCCCAGTAGTATAGTCTCCTGAGGTAAATGACTGAAAAACGTTCCTCCTGACTCTTCCAGACAATCAATAATGACAATAACTTGCATTTATATAGCGCCTTTAGTAAAATGTCCCAAGGCGCTTCACAGGAGCGTTAGCAGTGAAAAAAATTGACACTGAGCCAAAGAAGGAAACATTAAGACAGGTGACCAAAAGCTTGGCCAAAGAGGTAGGTTGTAGGGAGGAGAGAGAGGTGATGAGGCAGAGATGTTTAGGGAGGGAATTCCAGAGCTTAGGACCTAGATAGCTGAAGGCACGGCCACCAATGGTGGGGCGAAGGAAGTGGGGGAGTCAAGCAGCACTGCAGAATATCCATCCGCCCTTACACCCTGGCTGGTTACTTTGTACAGATAACATGCCCATGGTGCCAGAAGCTCAGAAACCATTGCATTCCATGAAGCACCTATAACATTGTCTATAATAATTTTCAATTTCAATCCTAACTAGATGGGTAACTTTGTGAGGTGAGGCTCCAAGCACAGAGCCTCACTAGCAGCAAGCCTGCCAGCAGAAATAGGGCTACAGTATTATAGCTCCTGCATTGCGATGTGTGCTCACCGCCAGCAAGTGCCAGTGCTGGGAGCTTCCTCTCGCAAGATTACCCCCCTGCTTTCCCCCCACATATCTTAATGCAGGTCTTTTCTGAAGAAGTTCATTAATACGGCATTAACATAAGAACATAAGAAGTAGAAGCAGGAGTAGGCCATTTAGCCCTTTGAGCCTGCTCCACCATTCAATAAGATCATGGCTGATCTTCGACCTCATCTCCACTTTCCTGCTCTATCCCCATACCCCTTGATTCCCTTAGTATCCAAAAATCTATCGATCTCTGTCTTGAATATACTCTAGGTCTGAGCATCCACAGCCCTCTGGGGTAGAGAATTCCAAAGATTCACAACCCTTTGTTATTCACAACCCAATCTCAGTCCTAAATGGCCGACCCCTTATCAACAATATCTATAACCTCCATCAAGATTTTAAAATTTTCTACTTGTGCTGTACTCATAGACCAAGTTGTGCAGCTTGAAACTCAACATCGGCAAGAACAAAGTCATCCGAATCGACTCCCACTGGAAACTTCGTGTCTCAGGCCTTTATTCTGCCTCCCTCCCCCACTGATCAATAAATCTGTCAGGTCTGCTTTCAACAGCAACAACATTTGGCATTTATATGATAGCAAAATACTGCGGATGCTGGAAATCCGAAATAACAACAGAAAATGCTGGAAAAACTCAGCAGGCCAGGCAACATCCGTGGAGAGAGAAATAGAGTCAACGTTTCAGGTCGAAACCCTTTGTCAAGACTTTGGCATTTATATAGCGCCTTTAACACAGTAAAAATGTCCCAAGGTGCTTCACAGGAGCGTTATCAGACAAAACCTGACACCAAGCCACACAAAGAAGCAGGCCTCCAAGAGTACACCTGGTTGTGTGCCCCACTGTGCAGACTGAATAAAATGACACCTCGAACAACAGGTGTCACACTGCTCCTCCTGCGAGACGAAGGATCCATCTCCGACAATACCACAAGGTGTTTGCGCCTCCTCGGCTGATTAGACAATTAGCACCACAAAGCATTATTGTGTATGCCAAAACAAACTTATCCCTTGAGGAAAATCTAGTAGACAGAGCACTTCAAACAACAACAACAACAACTTGCATTTATATAGCGCCTTTAATGTAGTTAAAATGTCACAAGGCGCTTCACAGGAGCATTAGCAACAAAATTTGACACTGAGTCACATAAGGAGATATTAGGACAGGTGACCAAAAGCTTTGTCAAAGAGGTAGGTTTTAAGGAGCGTCTTAAAAGAGGAGAGCAAGGCGGAGAGGCTTAGGGAGGGAATTCCAGAGCTTAGGGCCTAGGCAGCTGAAGGCACAACCGCCAATGGTGAGCGCTTAAAATCGGGGATGCGCAAGAGGCCAGAATTGGAGGAGCGCAGAGATCTCGGAGGGTTGTAGGGCTGGAGGAAGTTACAGAGATCGGGAGGGGCGAGACCATGGAGGGATTTGAAAACAAGGATGAGAATTTTAAAATTGAGGTGTTGCTGGACTGGAAACAAAAGCAAAATACTGCGGATGCTGGAAATCTGAAATTAAAACAGGAAATGCTGGAAATACTCGGCAGGTCAGGCAGCATCTGTGGAGAGAGAAACAGAGTTAACTTTTCAGGTCGATGACGTTTCATCAGAACTCAAACTTCAAACCGATGGCTTTCTATTAAAAAAACCTCCATGCAAGTTAAAAAAATCGAACACGGGTAAACATTTATTTTGCCACACACCTAAACACACTCAGGTAGATGTAAAATATCCCATGCCACTTTTCCCCTTGGGTCATGGACAACATTCATCCCTCAATCAATACCACACAAACAGATTAACTGATTGTTCAATTCATTGCAGTTTATGGGCTCTTGCTGTGTGAGAAATGGCTGATGTGTTTGCCTACGAAGCAACAGTGATTATATTGTAATTAATTGCTTGTGAATCATTTTAGATGGACTGAGGACTTGAAAAATGCTGTTTTCATAGGATTACATAAGATATACGGCACAGAAACAGGCCATTCGGCCTAACCAGTCCATGCCAGCGTTTATGCTCCACTCGAGCCTCCTCCTGTCTTTCCTCATCTAAATCTATCAGTATAACCCTCTATTCCCTTCTCCCTCATATGCTTGTCCAGCCTCCCCTTAAATGCATCTATAGTATTCGCTTCAACCACAACCTGTGGTAGTGAGTTCCACATTCTCACCACTCTTTGGGTAAAGAAGTTTCTTCTTAATTCCCTATTGGATTTCTTGGTGACTATCTTATATGGATGACCTCTCGGTGTGTCTACTCTATAAAAACCTTTCATAATTTTAAAGACCTCTATTAGGTCACCCCCCAGCCTTCTTTTTTCAAGAGAAAAGAGACCCAGCCTGTTCATCCTTTCCTGATATGTATACCCTTGCAATTTAGATATCATCCTTGTAAATCTTCTCTGCAGCCTCTCCAGTGCCTCTATATCCTTTTTATAATATGGCGACCAGAACTGTACGCAATACTCTAAGTGTGGTCTAACCAAGGCTCGATACAGGTTTAGCATAACTTCTCTACTTTTCAATTCTATCCCTCTAGAAATAAACCCTAGTGCTTAGTTTGCATTTTTAATGGCCTTGCTAACCTGTGGTGCAGCTTTTAGTGATTTGTGCATTTGTACTCCGAGATCCTGAATTTAAACAAGGGGAATTATGATGCCATGAGACGGGAACTGAGTAGGTCTGATTGGACAACGTTCCTGGGAGGACTGGAGGTAGATAAACAATGGCAAACATTTAAAGATAGAATGACAAAATTGCAAAAATTGTTTATACCAATCTGGCATAAAAGGAAATCTAAAAAGGTGACTCAACCGTGGATAACAGGGGAAATTAGAGACAGCATAAAATCCAAAGATAGGGCGTATAAAATAGCCAAAAAAAGCGCCAGAGCGGAAGATTGGGAACAGTTTAAGATAGAGCAAAGGAGGGCAAAGGGCATGATCAAGAGGGGCAAAATAGCTTACGAAAACAAGCTGGCGGAAAATATAAAAACTAACTCCAAAAGCTTTTATAAATATATCAAAAGGAAAAGACTGGTGAAAACCAAAGTTGGTCCATTGCAGTCAGATACGGGGGAATATATAATGGGAAATAAGGAAATGGCAGATCAACTAAATGCATACTTTGGGTCAGTCTTTACGAAGGAAGACACAAAAAACCTCCCTGGGATATCGGAAAAAATAGGGACATTGGCAAAGGAGGAACTGACGCAAATCAATATCTCTAAGGATATGGTGTTAAGGAAGCTAAAGGGATTGAAGGTGGACAAATCCCCAGGGCCTGATAACATGCATCCTAGGGTACTGAAGGAGGTGGCCCTAGAGATAGCGGATGCACTAAGGATGATTTTTCAGAATTCATTAGACTCGGGAACAGTGCCGATGGATTGGAGGGTAGCTAACGTTACCCCACTATTCAAAAAGGGGGGTAGGGAAAAAGCAGGTAATTACAGACCTGTAAGCCTTACATCAGTTGTGGGCAAAATGCTGGAGTCCATCATTAAGGATGAAATAGCGGAGCACTTAGCAAATGGGGACAGGATAGGACAGAGTCAACATGGATTTACAAAGGGTAAATCGTGCTTGACTAATCTATTGGAATTTTTTGAGGGAGTAACTGGTAGAATAGATGGGGGAGAGCCAGTAGATGTGGTGTACCTGGACTTCCAAAAGGCCTTCGATAAGGTCCCACATAAAAGATTAGCATGGAAAATTGAGGCTCATGGGATAAAGGGGAAAGTTTTGGCGTGGATAGGGAACTGGCTGTCAGATAGAAAACAGAGAGTTGGAATAAACGGCTCATTTTCTGAATGGCAGGCAGTAACAAGTGGGGTACCACAGGGATCTGTCCTGGGCCCCCAGCTGTTCACAATTTACATTAATGACCTGGATCAGGGAGTCGGATGCAGCATTTCCAAATTTGCAGACGACACTAAACTAGGAGGGGGGGTGGGCTCAGAGGAAGAGACCAGGAAGCTCCAGAGCGATTTGGACAGACTGGGCGATTGGGCGGATAAATGGCAGATGCACTATAATGTGGACAAGTGCGAAGTTATCCACCTTGGGTGCAGGAACGGGAGGGCAAATTATTATTTAAATGGCAATAGATTGGGAGAGGGGGAAGTACAGAGAGACCTGGGTGTTCTTGTACACCAGTCACTGAAGGCGAGCATGCAGGTGCAACAGGCGGTCAAGAAGGCAAACGGTATGCTGGCCTTCATAGCAAAAGGGTTAGAATACAGGAACAGGGATACCTTGCTGCAGCTGTACAGGGCACTGGTGAGACCACACCTCGAGTACTGTGTACAGTTTTGGTCGCCTCATCTGAGGAAGGATGTTCTTGCCATGGAGGGGGTGCAGCGGCGATTCACCAGGCTGATACCAGGAATGGCGGGAATGACCTATGAGGAGAGACTATGTAGTTTAGGGATGTACACACTGGAGTTTAGAAGATTGAGAGGGGACCTCATAGAAGTGTATAAAATTCTGACAGGTCTAGACAGACTGGATGCAGAAGGAATGTTTCCCTTGGCGGGTGAGAACAGAACTAGAGGACATAATTTAAGGATAAGGGCTAAACCATTTAGGACAGAGATGAGGGGGAATTTCTTCACTCAGAGAGTGGTGAACCTGTGGAACTCATTGCCACAGAGGGCAGTGTACGCCAGCTCATTAAATATATTTAAGAGGGAATTAGATATATTTCTACGGGCAAAAGGGGTTAAGGGTTACGGAGAGAAGGCGGGGACGGGATACTGAATTAAAGGATCAGCCATGATCTCATCGAATGGCGGAGCAGGCACGAAGGGCCGAATGGCCTACTCCTGCTCCTATCTTCTATGTATCTATGTATCTATGTATCCCTTTGCTCCTCTACCTCACTCAGACTCGCACCCTCCAAGTGATAAGTGACCTCCCTATTCTTCCTACCAAAATGTAATACCTCACATTTGTCTGTGTTGAACTTCATTTGCTAATTATTTGCCCATTCTGCAAGTTTATTAATGTCCTCCTATCATTTGTTGCAGTCCTCCTCAGTATTGACTATCCCCCCCAATTTGGTATCATCCGCAAATTTAGAAATAGTGTTTTGATTCCAAAGTCTAAATTGTTAATGTAAATTGGGAACAGCATATAAATGCAAATTCTTTCTTAAATCAAAACTTTCATTATACTCTTGCCTCCTTCCTCTTTCTAAAGAGTGTCAAACCAAACTATGAAGGTTGGTGTCAGAAGTGGGATCTTAAAGAAGATGGATGGATCAGAGAAAAGAGTAATAGCTTTCTAAGGTGAGTCTTGCTCTAATCATTATCTTGTTGAAAGAGATGAAAATAGTTACGGAAGTGATGAAAGTAGAAATACCAGTGCAGAACCTGGCAAAGAAGCAATACTCTAAAAATTGCTATCAAAGTAAAAAAAGAACTTGCATTTTTACAGCACCTTTCACAACGTCCCAAAGCGCTTCACAGCCAATTAAGTATTTTTGAAGTTTAGTCACAGTTGTAATGTAGGGAAACGCGACAGCCAATTTACACACAGTAAGGCCCCACAAACATTAATGAGATAAATGACCGGGTTATCTATTTTTTAGTTACGTTGGTTGAGGGATAAATATTAGCCACGACATAGAGAAAAGCCCCCTGCTCTTCATCAAATAGTGCCGTGAGATCTTTTATGTCCACCTAACAGGGCAGACAGGGCCTCGGTTTAACATCTCATCTGAAAGACGGCACCTCCGACAGTGCATCACACATGTCCATTTCCCCCATTGTATCTGTACTGGTTCTTTACTCGAGCAACCCAAAACTGATCCCACTGCCTTGCTGTCTCTGAATTGTTCTGTGTCTCCCTCTGCTTCAAATACTTTCATCAATCATTTGTGGCAGGCTTATTTGAAGGGAGATTGGAAGAACTGCTTCTCAAAGCCCAAGGCTATCCTCTTCCGCTCTGGCTCAAGACATCTTTCAAGCAGATGAAACAAAGCCCATACAACCACCATCATTTAGCATACCATTTAGCAACATAGGAACAAACGGGAAACTGTTCAACCTCCGTCGCCTCCAGTCCAGATCCAAGGTCGTCCCATCCTCTGTCATCGAATTACAGTATACAGACGATGCTTGCGTCTGCGCTCACTCGTCAACACCTTCACCGAAGCGTGCGAGAGCATGGGCCTCACACTAAACATCCGTAAGACAAAGGTCCTCTACCAACCTGCCCCCGCCACACAGTACTGCCCTCCGATTATCAAAATCCACAACAAGGCCTTGGACAACATGGACCACTTTCCATAACTCGGCAGCCTACTGTCAACAAGGGCAGACGTCGATGACGAAGTCCAACACCGCCTTCGGTGTGCCAGTGCAGCCTTCGGTCGCCTGAGGAAGAGAGTGTTTGAAGATCAGGACCTCAAACCCGGCACTAAGCTCATGGTCTTCAGAGCAGCAGTGATACCCGCCCTGCTGTGTGCCTCAGAGACATGGACCATGTACAGCAGGCACCTCAAAGCACTGGAGAGGTGCCACCAACGCTGCCTGCACAAGATCCTGCAAATCCATTGGCAGGATAGGCGCACCAATGTCAGTGTTCTCGCTCAGGCCAACATCCCCAGCATCGAAGCTTTGACCACGCTAGATCAGCTCCGATGGATGGGTCATATCGTCCGCATGCCCGATACGAGACTCCCAAAACAAGCGCTCTACTCGGAGCTCCAACACGGCAAGAGAGCCCCAGGTGGGCAGAGGAAACGCTTCAAGGACACCCTCAAAGCCTTCTGGAAAAAGTGCAACATCCCCACTGACACCTGGGAATCCCTGGCCCAAGACCGCATAAAGTGGAGGAGAAGCATCCGGGAAGGTGCTGTGATGAAATAACTCTGTGTTCTGGCATTTGTATTGTCCATTGTTGCTGTACTTGCTAATGTCTGGAATATTCTACTGATGTAACCACTAATGCTCCTCCCTAGCCCCGCCCCTCTGGATCCTCCGGATTGGTGTGAGTCTTACTCATAAGGGCTGGGTCGGTGATGAATGATGGCTGCCTTGTGTTAACTCGATGCCATGTTCTTACTTAATAAAAGCCTTTAGTTTTAAGCTTTAACCTCTTGGATTCAGGCAGTTATTTGGCACATCCGGTGCCGAACACCTCGCGTCTCTTTGTCGGGAGCAAGCGGAAGCCAAGCGCAAGGAGCGCACGTCAACCCAAGCACTCCACCCACCCGCCACTTCAACCACCATCTGCCTCATCTGTGCAGAGACTGTAGGTCCCGCATTGGACTCATCAGTCACCTGAGAACTCATTTTTAATGTGGAAGCAAGTCACCCTCGGTTCTGAGGGACTGCCTAAGAAGAAAGGAACAGGAGTATGCCATTTAGCCCCTTGAGCCTGTTCTGCCATTCAGTGAGATCATGGCTGATCTCATTGAATGAAGATTTATATCTTAAAGCTCGACACCATCCAGGAGACAAAGGAGCCCACTTAATTGGCACCCCATCCACCACCTTAAACATTCACTCCCTCCACCACCGTGGCTGCAGTGTGTACCATCTACAAGATGCACTGCAGCAACTCACGAAGGCTTCTTCGACAGCACCTCCCAAACCCGCAACCTTTACCACCTAGTAGGACAAGGACAGCAGGCGCATAGGAACACCACCACCTCCAAGTTCCCCTCCAAGTCACACACCATCCTGACTTGGAAATATATCGCCGTTCCTTCATCGTCGCTGGGTCAAAATCCTTGAACTCCCTTCCTAACAGTACCTTCACCTCATGGACTGCAGCGGTTCAAGATGGTGGCTCACCACCACCTTCTCAAGGGCAAATAGGGATGGGCAATTAATGCTGGCCTTGCCAGCAATGCCCACATCCCATGAATGAATTAAAAAAAGTTCAAATATCGTACGACTATAAACAATTATTATTCATGCGTCACGTCAGCACTGTGGGAGTACCTTCACCACACGGACTGCAGCGGTTCGAGAAGGCAGCTCATCACCACCTTCTCAAGGGCAATTAGGGATGAGCAATAAATGCCGGCCTTGCCAGCGACGCCCACATACCGTGAACGAATAAAAAAAATGTGTGAGGGTTGTCAGTGAGCTTTGCCAGGGTGTTTTCCCTTAGTGCCTGTGTTCTGTGTGCATTGTCTAACCCCTAACCTGTAACTTGCGCTGACTGGCTGCAAGGTTTTAATGACAGCCAGTTGGGATTCAGACAGCCCTGTACTACCGGAGTTACTGATTGCAGCTGCGACCATGTCAAGATTTAAGAATTGGTTAGATAGGCAGTTGAAGATAAGAGGGATAAAGGTATATGGGAACAGAGCGGGCACACGTGATGAGGGACTAGTGCTCACACGGAGGATAAACACTGACATGGACTGGTCAGGCCAAGCAGCCTGTTTCCATATTGTAATTTCAAAATAACTCCTCATGTTGATACATAAGATGTTCCTGCAATTAAATTCAGCCACGTCTGCTGCTGCTCTGGCTGGTTGATCCTTCCCGCTTTCTGGCGCATCTGCTGCCAAAAGCACAGGGATGCCGAATGACCTGGGCCTGGACTTATCCTGAAAGATGCCATGCCTACTCCAGTCACGCCATGGCTAGTGGTCTCTCCTTCAGCATGTCTACTGATCAGTGTGAGAGCACCCTTTGGGCAAACAATGAGGTCTGTGAATTCCTGCTTCAAGGTCATTTCAGTCCGAAGCCTCTTGTAGATTGGAGCCCGAGAATTGTTCCAGCAGTTATGAGCATTCACGAAAGATATTCTGACTAGGCCACCGCTGGCTTTACTGCAGATGCCCTGGTTTTGTCAGCAATCCATAGTAGACGGCAATGCAGACAATTATTCATCTATTACTGCACAGATCTGGCGAATGGATTCCTCAGTACTGCTAGTCAGACCTTGCAAGGTCATTTGCACCACCTCAAGTGACTCCTCCAAATGACCCTGTTCAGACCGCAGTTTCATTTTATAAGCAGGGTCTGGGAGGTCAGAATTCCTAACCACTACAGCCGAGGGGAGCTGGTGCTTGCCACTAATCTGTCATCACCACTTGCTCCTCTTTGCCTGTGTATTGTGACTCATCTAGTGCTAGCTCCTGAAGCTCGCTTTCCTGGGTTTATGTAGCTGGACTACTGGCCCTGAGCTTGGGGGATTCCTTCAGCTCCACCCTGCCCTAATTCTTTTTTGCTGTCCCGTCCAATGATGTCCAGGATGGCATCTTCAAATAGGGTCAAGGCATGAAATTCCTGGGATTCGTGCTTTTGCCTGCATCACACTCATCTTGGGACGTTTTACCTGACCAGGGTTCCCATTCTAATCCAGCAATTTGCCAGAAGTGCTCTGCCAGCTATAACAGGCAGATACATTCTCATACCTTAGTGCAGTATTAACCTTTGCAATGTGACTTGTATTGTTTTCTTGTTGAGTTTTGGATTCAAGTGTACATATTTATAGGACAGATGTAGCACCACAATAATGCCATTGAATCACTAAATCGCATCTGTTCACTTATTTATCTTAATTCTGCCTAGACCTCAGATGGTCCATTGAGCAGTAATGATGTCATTAATTTCTATCCTGAGCTCTCCTTGGCAATCCATTTGCATTGAGATTATATTTGCTTATATTTCTCAAAATTGTTCTGTGCCATGCATCTCTCGATCTACCAAAGTATCTTCTGGGTTGCCAGACCAAGGTTTGCTCAGTTAGCATCAAATTTTGTGTTGCTTGTCTCTCTGGCAACGGCCCTCCAGTAAGTCCTGGACGGGGTGGTGGAGGGGTGGGAGAGGACAGCGGGGGTACTCCTGCTCCTCCTGGCTCCGCAAATTATTCTTTTTACTTACCGTTACCGTGGCGGCCACTGGCTAGGTCATGTCCACGTCCTGAAAACCTGAGCAAAGCAGGCCCGAGGTCTGCTCCTCTTGGGGTAGCCCAGTATCTTGGCTTATTTTTTTATTATTAGTTTATGGGATCAGGGTGTCGCTGGCAATGCCAGCATTTATTGCCCATCCCTAGTTGCCCTTGAGAAGGTGGTGGTGAGCTGCCTTCTTGAACAGCTGCAGTCCGTGTGGTACTCCCACAGTGCTGTTAGGGAGGGAGTTCCAGGATTTTGACCCAGTGACGATGAAGGATCGACGATATACTTCTAAGTCAGGATGGTGTGTGACTTGGAGGGGAACTTGGAGGTGATGGTGTTCCCCTGCTCCTGCTGCCCTTGTCCTTCTTGGTGGAAGAGGTTGCGGGTTTGGGAGGTGGTGCCAAAGAAGCCTTGGCGAGTTGCTGCAGCGCATCTTGTAGATGGTACACACTGCAGCCACGGTGCGCTGGTGGTGGAGGGAGTGGATGTTTAAGGTGGTGGATGGGGTGCCAATTAAGCAGCTGCTTTGTGCTGGATGGTGTCGAGCTTCTTGAGCGTTGTTGGAGCTGCCCTCATCCAGGCAAGTGGAGAGTATTTGATCACACTCCTGACTTGTGCCTTGTAGATGGTGGAAAGGCTTTGGGGAGTCAGGAGGTGAGACACTCGCCGCAGAATACCCAGCCTCTAGGGTCCTTAAAAAGGTGGTAGGCACCTTACTGGCCTAATGCAAGGGGCCTAACACCTGTTTTAGGCGGCCACCCTGGACCCCTGACTGAATTTTGGGTCGGGCGTTTTTCAGGCCTTTGGAGCGTAGGACATTCCGCCCCGAAATCGGTCCCCTTTGCCTCCGTTAACACCTGTAAAACGGGCGCAATGAGGACTAATTTCTGCCCCCTAGTTTTTCCCTCTCAGTGTGTGACCATACAATAGCCATTAATGGAGCCTCAGTTTAGAACTGTTTACAGACCTGGCCAACTGCCTTGCCAGATACTGCATCAGACAATTTGCTAGACAACATTCCTTTTACTGGAATGCCTACAGGTGGCACCCGGTATCTGAACCAACCATAACTAGTCATGTTTTTGAAGAAGTCAGATGGGAGCAACGTAGGCAAATAATTGACTTAGACAGTAACCCTCCCCCCTCCCCCCCTCTCAAATAGTTGCTCTCATTTGGACCAAGTTGAAGCATTAATAACACAGATGGGTATCAGCAATCTATAATTGTATCAATAACTCCTAGTAACTAAGTTTTTCAGACATAACCAACAACCTAGTTGGGCAACAAAGAAGTTCACCTGTCAGCTCTGATCTTAGTCACTTTCATCTGAGAAGCACTTTCTACTTAAGAGAAGGATAATGATAGTACATTGAAAAGTGTAATCTTAGTCTGTGGTTTTGATGTTTACTAATGCCCTGTATTAAAGAGGTAACAGGGGAAGCGCATCTCTGTGTTCTATATGCAGCAATATTGCAAGTATGCCAACAGTCAACAGAAGAAATCTCCTCCCGGTGTCATCTTTGTTATAAAGTACTGGCAGCCCTCACTTTATGTTTGCCAACTACCATGATGTAATTTGCACTAAAATGTACCATTGCATTTTGAACATAACCTCATAAGGCAGCAAGGTTCTCAAGCTTTTGGCTCTTTCCCTTGTTAGAAGATGGATTTGCTACCAATAAATTTCTGTTCATTGTTCATTTATAATCCTTCAACACGTGTCGTGGACACCAGGAACAACTGAGTTCAGAGAAAACAAAGATTTGTGACTCAATTATGGAACTATTAATACACTTGTCACAGACCATTAAATTCCATAATAGAAAGAAAGAACTTGCGCCTTTCATGACCTCAGGATTTTCCAAAGCGCTTTACAGCCAATTAAGTACTTTTGAAGTGTAGTCACTTATGTAATGTAGGAAATGCAGCAGCCAATTTGCGCACAGCAAGCTCTCGCAAACAGTAATGTGATAATGACCAGATAATGGCCCAGAAATTCGGGTCTCCACAGGTGAGTACGCACGGGGTACTCACCCGTAGGCCCAATGGAAGTGCCGGTTTTGTGCATGCACTGCGCATGCGTGGGAAACCGGAACTTCCGTTCCCTTAAAGGAAGGGGTTCAGAGGTTGAAAGCGTGCGCCGGAGAGGCAGCGCGTGCGCATGGAACTTACGTTTTTTTTGCAGCTTTCTCCGGGAGGGTAAGTCTCCAGGAGTTACACATGTAAAAAGCAGGCGCAAGGCCTGCTTTTAACAAGGTAAGTGGTGAATTAATTAAAATGAATACATTTTTTCCACAGGTTTATTATTTTTAAATACTTTAAAGAAAGGTAAGTTTTTTTTTAGCCCGTTAGAAAATGTAATTAATTTTTTCTAAAATTTAAATTATTGTTTAAAATAGTTATTTTATGTAATTTATAGTTATTTTAAAAATGTGATGTTTTAAAAAAAAAATATTTGAAGTTTTAGTGATGTTTAGGGGCTTATAGTATTTATAGTTTTGACAGCTCTTCCTGTCAATTTTATGAATGGGCATTTCCCTGCTACCATTGGCTCTCCATGGCCCACGTGATCCCAGGGGAAGCTTCGAACTAACTGCGCCCCTGGGATACGCAAGCACTGCGCGCCGGCAGTTGGAGAAGGCCCAGGATCGGAATCCCACGCGGGCCCACAGCTCAACGACTGGCGCGCTAGGTAAGTGCAGGTCGGAGGCTTGCACCTGCGGGAAGCCTCCGACCCGAATTTCTGGACCAATCTCTTTTAGTGAGCGATATATATTGGCCGAGACAATGGGAAGAATTCCCCTGCTTTTCTTCAAAATACTGCCATGGGATCTTTTGCGAGCATCTGAGAGGGCAAACAGGGCCTTGGTTTAACATTTCATCTGAAAGACGGATACCTGCGACAGTGCAGCATTCCCTCAGTACTACACTGGGGTGGGACTCAAACCCACAACCTTCATGACTCAGAGGCGAGAGTGCTACCAACTGAGCCATGGCTGGCAATGTTGAAAGTTGGTGTCTCTTTGACTCCAGAGGCCTGTGGTAATTGTTTCAAAGTGTGCTGAGGATTAAAGACCAGGGAATGAGCTCCGTCACTGTTTTCTCTCAGATGGTTTTTAGATTTAGGTTTGTGTTTTGGCCAAATTTTCTCCCCTCCTCTTCTGAGGTGTGGTTCTCCCACAGGCAGCATCAGCCCTCTGATACCTCACCAACAGAGTCTAAGATTGTGAAATAACAACAGAAAATGCTGGAAAAACTCAGCAAGTCAGGCAACATCCGTGGAGAGAAATTTGAGTTGACGTTTCGGGTTTGACCCTTCTTCAAAACTGGAGAGAAAAGGAACTAGATCGAAGGCAGGGCTGCGATCGGACAAAAGAATAAAAGAACCAAAAGAAGTAAAAGAGATTAGAAGCTAGACGAGATGGTAATAGGCTGTGATTAGGTGTAAAGTGTACTGGCAGGGCAAAAGATAGCTGCCAGGTGTGAGAGAGAAACAAAAGGAAAGGGGGGGGGGGGAAAGGAAAGGAGTGGAAAAATATAAGTGAAAATGAAATGGGGGCCGAGGTTATGATCTGAAATTGTTGAACTCGATATTGAGACCGGAAGGCTGCAGAGTGCCTAATCGGAAGATGAGGTGCTGTTCCTCGAGTTTACGTTGAGCTTCCGTGGAACAGTACAAGAGGCCAAGGACGGTGAGGTCCGAGTGGGAATGGAGCGGTGAATTGAAATGACAGGCGACCGGAAGCTCGGGGTCACCCTTACGGACTGAACGGAGGTGTTCCGCAAAGCGGTCACCCAATCTGCGTTTGGTCTCCCCAATGTAGAGGAGACCGCATCGTGAGCAGCGAATACAGTATACTAGATTGCGAGAAGTACAAGTAAATCGCTAAGATTGTGAATGTTGGCAGGCCATCCGACCATCGAGGACATCATGGCTGAGCCCGAAGTTGTCCTCACTGAACACTCACATGTAGGCACATCCCAGCAGGGGCTAATGGAGGTAGGAACCCTGGCTGACTCTGTCGCATAGGACACTGAGGCCAATTGCCTTGTGTTTTCCACCACCTACCTGAGATCAACCAACTGGACGCAAACTGGAGAACCGATCTTTCTGCTGTGTATAGATTAGTACCGCAACACATTCCCAGAGTTATGCTGTATATTAGCCTCATACTAAAGTAATTTACATCTTGGTATAAAACTAATCACTCAGTTTACACTGATAAAGTACAAATTCTACACCTAGTTGGGACACTGCAAATTCTAGTTTATCTGATGCCAATCGTACTTGTCTTTTAATTCATTCAGATTAGAACAGTATTTATAATATGAGGTATACTCTCCGATTTATCATGTCCACGTACAAAGATTTAATTCACTTGTACTCTGTGCGCTATTTTCAAGCTGGCAATAATCTGTTAAATGTGTTTCAGTCTGTCTAAAATGTCACACAGAGGAGTGTAGTATTAAGCCTTTGTACGCGAACTTTGCTAATTAGAAAATATACTCTTACCCCTCAAATCTTTTTTGCCACAGCATGTCATTTCCTAATGTGGTGAAAAAAATGTCATTCTGTAGCACTGGTGCTTACCTTTTGCAGTTCCTACTGTTTAGCTAATGTAGATCAATTAAGGCAGGCTTGGCCATTCCATTGGGGGACACAGAGGTCAATGAGATGGTCACATGTGAAGCATATTTTTCAAAGATACACTGAAACACACACACACAGGAACAGGAATAGGCCATTCAGCCCCATGAGCTTGCCTCTGCCATTCAATTAAATCATGGTGATCTGTACCTCAACTGCATTTACCCACTTCAACTACATATCCCTTGATAGACGTTGGCCGTGATTTTATTAATGTAGGCGGGTTGAGTGCTGGTCTGATGTTCGGCGGGTTCAAGTCCCGCCTCCGCTTTCAGCCACCCAGAAACTATGATTTTGCCTTAAGTGGCCTAATTAATGTCTCCGTGCGTGCTACCCGGCCCAATTAGTGGGTTTGGGTCTGCTGCTCGTCTCTGCTGACGTCTGTCAGCCAGCTGTATTTAAAGGGCCCATGCAGCATTGTTTCAAATCCATCCTTTCCTGCTGCTTCTCCTTGATGATATTGTACCCATGACGCTGCAAGAGCTAAGGCCTCACCCCGCTTTGATGATGACTCCCTCCATGCTCTTGTGGAGGGAGTGAGAGGGCACCAGGAGGTACTGTTCCCCTCATCCGGATGGAGGAAACCTCCTCAGCAAAGCAAAGCAGCTTGGCTGCAAATTGCTGAGGAGGTGAGCTCCAGATCTTTGTGTACTTGCTCCTGGGTGCAGTGCAGAAAAAGGTTTAATGACCTGGTACGCTCAGGAAAAGTGAGTATAACATCACACTTGCCCTCAATCTGCTCCCCATCTCCTCTCATCACCAGCACTCTGCATTGTCAACCTACTCCTGCACATCCCACTTTACCCTTACATCCCTTGCACCCTTAACCATCCCTCTCTCTTTATGTACAGAATCACTCCACCATTCTACTATGCACCTCTCACACTTGCTATCACTGTTACGCAATGCCAACAACTAACAACCCACAGGGAGGGCCCTTGGTATTGGCACCTCACTCCATCTTTGTCTCCCTCTAAGCATCTATGCTATGGATTCTCTACACTCACTCCAACATTCTCACACCAACTCCACTTGTGTCCCTCATTGCAGGAAAAGAGAGCCCAGAATAAGAGGGAGAGGGCCAGGACAGGAGGAGGGCCACCTTCCATTGCCCAGCTGACCACCGCTGAGGAGGCTGCTCTGGAGATCGTAGGAGGTGCTGAGGATCTGGAAGTGGGGGATGGTCAGACGGGCGCAGTAGAGCAAGCTGGTGACAGAATAGGTTTGCAGCCCTCTCATTTTCATTGCATGAGTGACTGATATGGCATCTGATGCTCATACAGATTGAGTTATGATCATCTGCACAATTCGATGTGCATGCTACGTTAATATCACATGTCTAACTCATGCCTTTTACTCCCCCACAGGACCATCGAGAGCCCCCCTCCCCACTGCCCAGGAGGAAGAGCCGAAAGACCCCTCAGAGCAACCTCTGAGGGCGCAGCATCAGCAGAATTGAGCGCACCCAGCACCAGCGCAGAGAAGCGCACCTCGGTGGGTCCTTGCAAGATAGAGTAGTGTTGTCACCTGGTGTATCACAGCTTACAAGTGAGCATCAGCAGATGGTGGAGACAGGGACAGCAGTGGAGAGTCCTCGTCGGAGGCTGCAGGGCGCTCCTAGCTCTGCTCAGCTGCATGTGGACCCTGTGCCTCTGGGGCCATCCAGAAAGAGAGCAGTGCTGGAATTCTAGCAACAAGCGCAGGAGCCTCTGGCAGGTTTTGCATCCAGGGTAACTGCGTGTGAGGAGAGAATGGAGGAGTCCATCTCTAACATGAGCACTGCCTTTGTTGAGGCAATGGCGCATGAACGCACCTCCATGGATAGGATGGCAACCTCTGTGGAAAGGATGGCTACCTCAGTGGAAAGGATGGCTACAGTCATGAAGGAAATAAGTCGCCAGAGTCAGGAAAACATGGTGAGTGTTCAGAATAGAATGACATCTCTGGAGGAGCGATGGGCAGCTATTGAGCAGAGAGACCAGAGCTTCATGGATGTCCTTTTGAAGAGGCCTGCCAGTGCAGATATGGGTCCTCATGGCCCCCCTGATGTGCAGCAAGGTGCTGTCCAGCCACTTGCTAGCAGTGAAGTGCGGCTGACCCATGAGAGGGATGTTGGTGGCAGGCAACAAGGAAGTGTGGGCTCCTCTCCAATCGCTCACACTCCCATCCCCTTGGTCAGAGCCCCACCAGATTCCTCACCCAACTGAGATAGCCGTCTCAGCCCCTGCACAGCCGTAGGAGGAGCAGACTGTTGCCGAGCCCTCCCAGGCTCGCAAACCCAGATGACACCCGCCAAAGGTGTCAAAGCAGGAGCAGCATGAAAGTGAACAAGGTGCCTCAACATCTGCTGAAGCCACAGGGGAAGCACCACGTAGAAGTACACATAAGAGAAAGATTAAGCACCTATAGTCACAAGGGGAGTCACTTGGGTGTTTTGATGTAATACATATTTAATATAATGATCGCCATTTCAATAGTAATAAACAAATGTGATGGCAAAGATTCAAAGAGTTGGCCTATGTGTGCCCAGCAATGGAAGTGTCACAGTGAATTGTCAGGCCGCCTTTCATCTGTAATAATGGCGGTGAGAGTGATAGGAACCCACAGTTTATTGTACATTGTGTATGGTGTGTTAAGAAGGTGGCAGCCACATGTGTTTGCTTCGTCAACTTAAACGAATCTGGCATAGATTAGTGCATCCCTTGCATTATGGGCAGCAAGGTGCTCGCGTGCTGGTGGAACTGGCGCATCTGCCTCCGCAAGGTCTTCCTCCTCTGAGGAGGAGGAGGAGGCCGTGCGCTGAGCTACTTGTTCCTCAGGCAGCTGCAAGCCACGATGCTGTGCGATGTTGTGCAGTGCACAGCAGACCACGATGATTCTGGAGACCCTGGCTGGTGAGTACTGTAGGGCTCCACCTGATCTGTCAAGGCATCTGAATCACATTTTGAGCAAGCCGATGGTTTGCCCAATGATGGCCCTGGTTGAAATGTGGCTGGCATTGTAGCGCTCCTCAGCTTCGTTTGATGGCCTCCTCAACGGCGTCATTAGCCACATCTTTAGGGGATAGCCCTTGTCTCCAAGTAGCCATCCGGAAAGTTGGGTTGGCGGATTGAAGAGCTGAAGCACAGTAGACTGCCGCAGGATGAACAAGTCATGGCAACTGCCAGGGAACTTTGCGCAAACATGCATAATGTTCTTCCTGTGGTTACACACCAGCTGGACGTTAAGGGAGTGGAAGCCCTTGCGGTTGACAAATACAGCTGGGTTGTGATGGGGTGCCCTAATAGCTGTAATGTATGTACCTTTAAGGGGGAGAACTACTTTTTACAGCTCCTGTATCCTGTAGTACCGGCAGTGACCACACCTGTATATAAGCCTGAGTAGCGATCTGTACATTCAGTTGCAGTTTGAACCCTCATTCAGTAAACACCTGTTGATCGTTCCCTGCAGTCTTTTGTCTGATTATTGAAGGACACAACATTAAGATACCCGGATCTAACATTGGCGACGACAAAGATTCTAACCTATCTGCAACTCTGCATCACCTCCCAGGGATTCGCTCCTGGAGAACAGTGGAAGGAGGTCGAGTCCAGAAGCACGGGCATCACAGGGGAGGCTGTCGAGAGCCAGGCTTGGCTTTCCAGTCATGGTGGTCTAGCGAAACGGGCTGGCAACAGGTACTGCGCAGACCCTTCTCGGACAGCGGCGGCTAGAGCCGACCGAGCGGCACAGAAAAAGGCCGAGCAGCGTCGACGGGGGAGAGAGGCGAGAGAGAGCAGAGTGCAGCCGGTGTTCAGGACCGAGTGGCGTCAACAGGGGAGAGAGGCGAGAGAGAGCAGAGCGCAGCCAGTGTTCAAGGGCCAAGCAGCGTCAACGGGGGAGAGAGGCACGCAGGAAAACGCGAGGCGCTGCCATTGCCACGAGGACCGCAGAGAGCGGCATTGACAGCAGCGCAGGAGCAGCACATGAAACCCACAGGGCGTCGCCATTTGCCACGAGGACCGCCGAGAGCGGCGTTGGCAGCAGTGCGGGAGATGCCATTTTAAGCCAGTCTAACCACACCCAAAAATGCCGAAGAGTGGCAGTGTCACAGCGTTCGACAATGAAGTCGAAGATTGGACGACATATGTCGAACGCATAGAAGTATACTGCAAGGCTAATGAAGTGCCAGATGACAAGAAAGCGCTGGTATTGTTGAATTCAATGGGTGCAAAAACGTATGGCTTACTACGAAACCTAGTAACCCCAGAGAAGCCAGCAGAAAAGGATTTTGAAAACATAGTGTCAATCCTACAGGACCACTTAAACCCCACACTGCTGCTGATAGCAGAAAGATTTAAGTTTCATAAAAGGAACCAGCATAAAGGTGAAAGTAATGCTGAGTATTTAACAGAACTGCGCAAGCTATCGAAACACTGCCAGTTTGGAACAGGACTAGCAGATACTTTAAGGGACAAGTTTGTGTGTGGGCTTCAAAGTGAAGGAACCCAGAAACGGCTTCTATCAGAAAAGGATCTTACGCTGGACAAGGCTTTCAGCATTGCAGTATCACATGAAGCAGCTGCACAGGGCACTGCAGAGATACAACGGAGACCGCAAGAATATGGCACAAATGAAATGTCATACAGAACAGTGAAGTGCTATCACTGCGGCAGAACAACACACGACCATAATGATTGCTGGTTCAAGGACAAAGTGTGCAGACAGTGTGGAAAAGTAGGACACATAGCAAGAGTCTGCAGGTCGGGAAAGAAAACTAGCAACAAGAAATCTCCACAGGAGAAATACAAGAAGGTACATAAGGTGACGGAGAGTAGTTCAGACGAACAGAAGAGTGATACAGACTCCAGAAGCAAGGAGCTGGGTTGTCTGAAACTACATAATGTGATCAAAATGGAGGATCACCAAACTATCTGGGTCACGCTCAAGATAGCAGGAGTCCAAGTGAAAATGGAATTGGACACAGGATCAGCCCTAACAGTCATAAACTGAAGGGACTACAAGCGGCTATTCTCACATATACCCTTGAGAGATACAAAGATTGTCTTGAAGACGTACACGAGGCAAAAAGTCTACCCCAAAGGAAAAATAAGCGTGAACGTTATATATAACGGCAAGGAAACACCAAAAATGGACCTATATGTATTGTCAGATGGAGGACCACCACTACTAGGACGTGAATGGATCCGGAAGATACAGCTAGATTGGCATTCCATACAAGCACTGACTGTAGATGCCAAAAAGGATGACGACGTCACACCTGGACGACTGTCAAAAATGCTAACTGACGCACAAGAAGTGTTCCAGCAGGGACTCGGAACACTAAAAGGCATAACAGCGATGATCAAAATAGAGGAAAATGCAAGCCCAAAATTTTTTAAGGCCGGTACCTTATGCGATCCGCCCAGCCGTCGAAGCAGAGCTGGAAGGTTTGGAACGTTCAGGAGTACTGTCCAAAGTGGACTGGAGCGAGTGGGCTACACCCATCGTTCCTGTAATGAAGAGGTCGTTGAGTAATACGCCTGGGGAACCAAAGAAGGTTCGCATCTGTGGGGACTTTAAGGTGACAGTGAACCCAGTCCTTCACACTGTACAATATCCGCTTCCGCGGATTGAAGATATTTTCGCCTCGCTATCTGGAGGGAGACGCTTCACTAAGATTGATCTGGCCCAGGCGTACCTGCAAATGGAGGTGGAAGAAGCCTCAAAACAGTACCTCACGATCAACACTCATAAAGGTCTCTACCAATACAACCGGCTGGTGTTCGGGGTAGCATCAGCTCTGGCTATTTGGCAAAGGGCAATGGAACAAGTCCTGCAAAGGATTCCAGGGACCCAGTGTTATTTGGACGACATCCTGGTCACGGGCGAAAATGACAGTGATCACCTCGCCAACCTGGAGCAGGTGCTCACTAGATTGAAGGAATATGGACTCCGAGCTAATCGCCACAAATGCGAGTTTTTCCAGAAGCAGATCTCGTATTGTGGCCACGTTATTGATAAAGAGGGGTTACATAAGTCCCCTGAAAAGATTGAGGCAGTAGTCAAGGCTCCAGCACCGGAAAATGTGTCACAACTGAGGTCGTTCCTCGGGCTGGTGAACTACTACCATAAGTTCTTGCCGAATTTGTCTACCGTACTACACCCACTGAACACCCTAGTGCAAATGGGGGTACCATGGAAGTGGAGTGATGAATGTAAACGAGCTTTCCAGAACAGCAAAGCATTGATCACATCAAATGAGGTGTTGGCTCATTTCAACCCAGCACTACCAATTCGGTTGGCGTGTGATGCATCACCCTATGGCATTGGAGTGGTGCTGTCGCACAAATTCCCGGACGGCTCGGAGAGGCCAGTAGCCTTTGTGTCTCGGTCACTAACCTCAGCCGAGCGTAACTACGCCCAGATTGACAGGGAGGCCCTCAGCCTAGTGTGGGGAGTGAAAAAGTTCAATCACTATCTGCACGGGCAGAAGTTCACCTTGCTGCCTGACCACCAACTACTTGTCTCCATCTTTAATCCAAAGAAGGGCGTTCCGGTGATGACTGCGCAATGGCTACAAAGATGGTCCCTTTTTCTAGGGGTGCACCAATATGAAATCGAGTATAAGGGCACGAAACAGCATGGAAACGCTGATGGGCTATCACGCCAGCCACTGCCTACTGCGGAGGAAGCACTAGCAGTGGATCCTGTCGAAATATTTCATTCGACTATAATTGAATGCTTGCCAGTAACTAACGCTGGTATAGAGAAGGAGACCCGAAATGACCCGACACTGGCTCGGGTATATGATTTGACGGTGAAGGGATGGCCAGCACATGGCGACTCACTGTTGCCAGCATTCTCATCCAGAAGAGAACAGCTGTCAGTATGCCAGGGGACCTTGATGTGTGGATCCCGAGTGGTAATTCCATCCAAGTTAAGGGAAAGAGTGCTCAATGAGCTTCACGAAGGTCATCTGGGAGGAGTGAAAATGAAAAGCCTTGCTAGGGCATATGTGTGGTGGCCGGGGATCGATCAGCAAATCGAGGACCTGACAAAGAGCTGCTCAGGATGCCAGAAGGTCCAAAATGCACCACCACATGCCCCTCTACACCCATGGGAGTGGCCCTCATCTCCATGGCAACGGGTGCATATTGATTTTGCTGGTCCATTCATGGACTCAATGTTTTTAATAGCTGTGGATGTGCACTCGAAATGGCCTGAGGTGATCAAAATATCCTCCACCACCACGGAGAAAACTATTGCAGTCCTACGGGCCATTGTTACCAGGAACGGCTTGCCAGAGCAGATTTGCTCTGATAACGGACCACAGTTTGTGTCCGAAGAGTTTCGAAGGTTTATGAAAAGGAATGAGGTAAGGCATTACACATCCACCCCGTATCATCCAGCCACAAATGGATTGGCTGAGAGGTTCGTACAAACCTTTAAAAAAGCAGTAAAGGCCATGTGCGATGACGACATTCCACTGCAGCATAAGGTGGACAATTTCCTGTTAGCCTACAGAAATGCGACACATGCAGTCACCAACCAGGCCCCGGCCATGATGTTCTTTAACCGAAGGTTGAGATCTCGTCTGGATTTGCTCAGACCAAATGTACGAAGAGATGTTGAGAATAAGCAATTCCAGCAAATCAATGAGAAGCCGACAAGGAGCTTCAATGTAGGGCAACCAGTCTTGGCCCGCGACTACCGAACAGAGAAATGGCAACCAGGAACTATATGCACACGGCAGGGGCCACTAATGTACACAGTCGATGTTGGGGAGAACATTGTGAGACGCCATGCTGACCAGATCCTAGAGTCACAGGAACGAGTCAACCCCATGTCTCGGCCATACGTACCTGGTGAGGAACCCGATGTACAGGTCGCATCTACCTCAGAAACAATAGCATTGGAAGCTGATGAATCAACTGACGACAGGGCATTAGAATCGCCTCCGCACCAAGAGCGAGGCACTCGGGAAAGGCGTTATCCAGAATCAGGAAGCCTCCCCAAAGACTGAATTTATAAATGGACTATTTTCAGTTAATGTTGCATGTTAAAAGTGTTAATTGTAATTAGTTTGATATTTAATTGTTAAATGAGTGTTATGGTACTGTTAATATAAAAGGGGAGGAATTGTAATGTATGTACCTTTAAGGGGGAGAACTACTTTTTACAGCTCCTGTATCCTGTAGCACTGGCAGTGACCACACCTGTATATAAACCCGAGTAGTGATCTGTACAGTCAGTTGCAGTTTGAACCCTCATTCAGTAAACACCTGTTGATCGTTCCCTGCAGTCTTTTGTCTGATTATTGAAGGACACAACATTAAGATACCCGGATCTAACAATAGCCACATGTGTGCAGTCTACGATGCCCTGCACCCTTGGCAAGCCTGCCATATTTGCAAAGCCAACCGCACGTGTGGTTACACTTGCTTCATCCATGGAGAAGTGGATGTAATTGTGCACCTTTGCAAAGAGGCCATTGGTAACCTGCGTGATGCAAGTGTGTGCGGCCGACTGGGAGATGCTGCTGATATCTGCTGTTGATCCCTGGAAGGACCCTGAAGCAAAATAATTGAGTGGGGTGGTGACTTTGACAGCCACTGGGTGTCCACCCGCTCCTCTGGGCTCCAGGTGTTGGTGCAGCATTGCACAAATGTCAGCGACCACCTCTCGCGGAAGTCTCAGCCTCCTTTAGAACTGCTGCTCAGTCATGTTGAGGAAGCTCATCCTCTGCCTGTAAACCCTGTGTTGGGGGTATCTCCTGCGGCGATGTGCAGCCCTACGCTGGTGCCCTCTGCCCTGTGCAGCATCAGGTGGGTGAGGCTGAGGTTGGTGCTCCTGTTGTTGCTGCTGCTGTTGTGCCTGGTTCTGCTGCTGCCGCGGCTGCTCTTCCTCCAATTCTGAGGACCAGGATGACGGGGTATAAATGGTTCCCATGCTGCTGGAAGATATCTCAGTTGAGGACTAGAAGTTATAAGTGCTCAGTCAATGTGGGGAGAGGGTTTTCCAAGGAGGTCGCAATGCATATGGATCTCAGCTTCACCACTTACAAGCTCACTGCAAAAAGTGTTCCAAAACCTGAAAAAAAAGTCCTGTCATCTGTAAGTCAGCCATGTTAGAGCTCTGTTTTTATGCTGGAGCTGCAGCTGTCAAGAAGTCAGGCACTTGGTGAACCCGGCACAATCAGCTGGCATGATTTGCAAATGGCGTGGAACACGCTGAAAATGTAATAAAATTGCAAGACCCTGTTAAAATCGACTTACCTAGGCAGTTGACGAGCTGAACTGCCTTAAGTGCCTCTCCTGCCGCTTGGTGGCGGGAACGATCGGGACTCTCAGAGTCGGCACTTGGCAAAGTAGCGTGGAGACGGGTTGACGGCGGGATCGCAAACCGCCGTCAATCAAAAAGATTTTAACCTCTGACCCGCCTCCAAACCCGCCCTCTGAGCGGCGGCAAAATCGCGGCCGTAGCAAACGACTTAAAAGCTCCAATTTTCCCAGTATCCAGAGCCTTTGAGGAGAGAAAATTCCCGATTTCCACTACCCTATGTGTGATAAATTGCTTCCTGGCTTCGCTCCCAAATTGCCTTGCCCTAATTTTTAAGAATATGTCCCCTCGTTCTTGATTCCCCCATCTGAGCAAATAGTTTCTCTGTATCTACCCTATCGAATCCTTTTAACATTTTAAACAACTCAATCAGCTCGCCCCTCAATCTTCTATACTCAAGGGAATACGAGCCAAGTTTCTGTAACCTGCCCTCATAACTTGACAAGCAACAAAATAACTGAAGGAGTGCACCACAACTTGCCTTTAACAAAGTAAAACATCCCAAGGTGTTTCACAGGAGTGTTATCAGACAAAATTCGACACAGAGCCACCTAAGCAGATATTAAGATAGGTGACCAAAAGCCTGGTCAAATGAACGCCTTAAAGGAGGAGGTAGAGGCAGGGAGGCGGAGAGGTTTAGGGAGGGAATTTCAGAGCTTGGGTCTTAGGCGGTTGAAGGCACAGCTGCCAATGGAGGGGCAAAGCAAATTGGGGATGCACAAGATGCCAGAATTGGAGGAATGCAGAGTTCGCGGAGGTTTTTGGGGCTGGAGGAGGTTACAGAGATAGGGAGGGGCGAGGCCATGGAGGGATTTGAAAATAAGGCTGAGAATTTTAGATTTGAGGCGTTGCTGGATCAGGAGCCAATGTAGGTCAGCGGCAAGAGTCAGGGCTCATTCTGTTATTTTGTCTTGGCTTTCCTTTACTCACTCCTCTTCACGTGTAGATTTGGATAAGAGGACAATTTGACAGATATCATGCATGATAACACTCTTGAATTGTACTCCAGAAATACCTTTTGGTCACAGCTGGATACATTGCTTAACTTGTGGAGTGGGTGTGCATCTTACAGAAAATGTTTGGTGTTTTCTTGTTGCTTTTTCCAGTTATGCTCATCTGCTGTGTGGAGGTAAGCTCCAGTGTATTTCCCAAAATGGTAAATGCATAAATACATGGTGCTGAGCACTGTACAGAGCTGAGATGTCACTTTATACCCCTATTTTTATGGTGGGCTCGAAGATATTTACTTATTTTTTTAGAGAATCACTGTTGTCCTGGCAAACACTGCAATGGATGGAATATTGCCCCAGGTGCTGTGTGTAACAAACTCATAAAAACTGGTTTACATTGTCATCACATGTAGTGCTGAGAGTACATCTGCCCTCATGGTTCCCCCCTTCCCCTCCAATATTGCCCTTTATTTAGCGGCCTGAATTACCTGTATCATTACCTTGCCTGTGTCCTTAAGTATGTGAATAACTTTGCATCTATAAGCTGAATGTGACAATTGCCAGCCCTCACATTTGGTATCCACAATCTCACCCTTAGCCCCCATCCCCCGCTCACCCATCATCTGTACTACTTCTTGTCCATTACGGTCAAAGCCAACACTTATCCAGCTCTCCCCGATCTGATCTCTTTCTCTCTACAACCTTCCGTCACTCTCGTTCCGTGTGCAGGTTTTTCTTGGCGTCTGCTTGTCCGTGTCTGTAACTGTATAGTTTAAGTGTAAAGGGTAGATTTGCACCTTTACTGCTTGGCATAGAGGATTGCCTGGGCGGAATGCAGAGAAGGAAAATCAGACGAGGAAGATCACGCTCTTGTAACGGAGCCCACCTGGTTTTCCTGCCGTTCATTTAAATGGAAGAAAAATCGGATGGGCTCCGTTATGGGCATGTGATGCCCCCTGTCCGCTTTTCCTCTCTGTGCAGCATCCCAGATGGCAAAGACAGAAATATTCCCCGTGTTTCTCTATGCACAATCTACTATATGTTCTACGTGTTCACCTATGTGCACATCTTGCTCAGTAACTCTGGCCACAATTTTGCCGGCACTCAGCGGACCCGATTGGTGGCGGGTCAGCTGTGAAATTTAAAATGATTGATAGCGGGTCGGGAACCCGCTGTCAAAACACGCAAACCTGCATTTCCTGATGTAGGGTCTGCCAGCGCTGAGCAGACCCGACAGGCAGCAGCAGGGGACCCAATTCAAATTTGTGCACTGCAGCCTGGTCCTCCTGATGACATCCCTGCTTGTACCCTCCTGTGCAATGAGCAACCAGGCTGCGTTGGTCTCCTGGGGAGGTCTCTTCCACCCATTGGAAGGGAAGAGGACCCCCCTGCATGCTGTGACTCTCTCCATAAGCATATGGAGGGAGCCATGGGAGAACCTGGGTGCAGGCGTGCACCTCTGTGCAGTACTTGTCAGTGTTTGCAGCACCTCAATGCTGTGGAACACTGACAGCAGAACTGTCAAATTAAATTTGGGCATGGCCCCTTTAAGGGAACCGGCTGATGACACGTCATAAATGAGGACATCAGACCTCAATTGGCCGGGAAACTTGCTAGGTGGTCTTAACAAGCCCAATCAGGGGAAAGTCATGTCAGAGGCCGGGATGGAGCCAGCAGCGGGGTTGAGACCCACCACTGACGTCGCCCGCCTTGAACCTGCCTCGGTAGGGAAAACCGTGGCCTCTGTGCTTGCGTCACACCCAAACATGCCATCATACAGCCCTGCTGAGCTGACAGAGAGGTTAGGCACATGCTTTACCTCCTGACACAGTGCCTGAAGCTATGCGTTTTGCACTGGCATCACCATTTAAGTGGTCTGTCACCTCGCCAACTTTAAAAGCCTTTTACGGCAGCGTGGGTGCGGTGCGATTGGTCATTTATCCATCGTCCATGGAAACAAATTTCTAAAGTGACAATTCTTCTACACATAAAAAATGGGGATATACCATCAGGCAGGGCAGATCACTATTTCACCATGAAAAATGGATGTTCGGAACATTTTAAAGGTGCAGAAGAAATCATCTACCGTAGATAATATTCCTCTAATTGAAATAAAGTACAATTTTTTTGTTAAATGCATTCTGTGATTTTATTTTAAAAGAAAGAAAGACTTGGATTTATATAGCGCCTTTCACAACCCCAGGACGTCCCAAAGAGCTTTACAGCCAAATAAATACTTTTGAAGTGTAATCACTGTTGTAATGGTATTGTCATAACTTAATACATGAATTATATCCCATTAATATCTTTCTATTAATCACTTGTAGATTTTCCATGATGTTGCTCACAGTGAGGTAGAGGTTACAGATTTGTAACGGGGCGGGACAAGGGTGAGGGGTATGGGAGTCAGCAAAGGATGGATGTTCAATCGAAAGAATTTGGAAAGAAGTTTGCAGAAGATCTCCTCGGAGGCAGTATAGTGTTTTTTGGTTCCTGGAGAATAACCGTAGGAACAGCAGTAGACCATTCAGCCCATCGACTCTGTTCTGCCATTCACTTGGATCCTGGCTGATTTGTATTTTAACTCCATCTACCCGCCTTGGTTCCGTATCCCTTAACATCCTTGCGTAACAAAGACCTATCAATCTCAGTTTTGACATTTTCAATTGACCCCCCAGCCTCAATAGCTTTCTGGAGGAGAGAGTTCCAGATTTCCACTACCCTTTGTGTGAAGAAGTGCTTTCTGACATCATCCGTGAACAGCCTAGCTCTAATTTTATTTTGCCCCCTTGTTCTGGACTTCCCCACCAGAGGAAATAGTTTCGCTCTATCTACCCTATCAAATCCTTTAATCATCTTAAACACCTCAATTAGACCACCCCTTAATCTTCTACATTTAAGGAAATACAAGCCTAGTCTATGCAAACTAGCCTCATAATTTAACCCTTTTCGCCCAGGTATCATTCTGGTGAATCTGTGCCGCGGCCCTTCCAAGGCCATAGTAGTTTACAGCCAATGAAGTACTTTTGAAGTGTAGTCACTGTTGTAATGTAGGAAACGCAGCAGCTAATTTGCGCACAGCAAGGTCCCACAAGCAGCAATGTGATAATGTTTAGTGTTGTTGGTTGCGGTGTCCAGAACTGATCACCGTACTCCAGATGAGGTCTAACCAAAGCTTTTTATAATTGTAACATAACTTCCACCCCTTGCCTCTTCAGATGAATTTTATTGCTGTTTTATGAGTATGAAATTTCAATTAAACAAGTATACCTGTAATGCCTGTGGTCTGACACAGAGGTGTATGTTTGAAATTTCATGGAGAAAATGTATACCAGACCTGTCTATAGATACTACTCGATCTCCTGTGGTGTTACTCTTGATGAGACAGGTCATTTTCTATCATTCTAAAGTCCTGGAATCGGCGAGCAAATTCAGCATGCAAGCTGAGTAGTGATGACGTGTACTTTTTCAGCTTTTGATCGCAAACAGTAATCTGTCGCAAAGTGGGAAAATGGCTGAACTGCTTGTTTTCTATCTGAAGGGAGAAAAGGAAGAGCTTCGTCACAAAACAACTTGGCACTGAAATGCAAATCATGAGCAAAAAGCCCCTTCCCTTGCAGCCTTAAATTTAATTCGTTCATGTGGCCCGTGATATCAACAGCGAGTGCAAAATCAGGGAGCCAATCCGTTTTGTTCAATCGTGGAAAATGCAAATCTTTTTCTTTCATTTTCTAAAACAAACCAATCTCGGCTCTCAGTTCCCACACTCTTTTCAAAGCTTCACCCAAACTAAGACACCTTATGTTGGTACGACACAGAACATCCGTGAGCTCGGATTCAGATTCCTCAAGCAGAGTTACAAATTGCCTGTGGTTTAATGCTTTTGCTCGAATTGAGTTGACCACTTTCGTAACTGTGTCCACAGCATTGTTTAGTTTTAGAACACTTTTACAGAGGACCTCTTGATGAATAATGCAATGCAGAAAAATAATTTTCTGTTCTGGATTCGTTTCTGTGACTTGGTCTTGAATTCTTTTCAGTAACCTGACTTGTTTGCCTGTCAAATTTGGGCTTCCATCGGTGGTCACACTCGGCAAATTTTTTCCACTCCACTCCTAATTAGTCCTGACAAACTGTATCACAGTATGGTATGTTATGGTATGGCAGCTGTAGCTACTATGACCGGAAAGCCCTGCAGCGGGTAGTCAAAACTGCCCAACGCATTACCGGCACCCGGCTACCGACCATAGAGCACATATACCAGAAACGCTGTTTACGGAGGTCACAGTCTATCATCAAAGACCCTACCCATCCCAGCCACAGTCTGTTCGCCCTCCTGCCATCTGGGAGACGCTACAGATGCATTCGCACCCGTACGACCAGATTTAGGAACAGCTTCTTTCCCAGTGCTATCATCCTACTGAACTCCACAAATAAACTCTAAAGCCTGCACATCTGCCAATGCACTTTATTATGGTTATGTTTATGTTAATGTATTACAAGCCAAATGTATGTTGAATGTTTAAATGTCTTAATCTAAATGTACACTCTCGGGAGCCGTAAGCCTACATTTCGTTGTACTACACTTGTGCACTAATAATGACAATAAAAGTTGATTTGATTTTGATTTGATTTGATTTGATTTATGACATGCCCTGATTTACAGCCTCCGATAAATCTTTTCCTGTTGTCGTATCTTTCATTGACTGCATCGATGCCAATTCTTCTGTGAGCTCAAAATTTTCGGTGATACCTCGAATGAAAATCAACAACTGGGCGGTGTCTTTGACAATCACAACTCTCATCAAGTGCCAAAGCAAAATAGGAGAAATTGCTGTTGCAGATGATCTGGTCATTATCACATTGCTGTTTGTGGGACCTTGCTGTGCGCAAATTGGCTGCCGCGTTTCCAATATTACAACTTTTCAATTGCAGGTCCAGGTTCTCAAAGATATCTTCGACACATCTCACAATAGTTTGCCTCGACAAGCAAATGTTCTCAAAGTGATTTTCCCTGTCTGGGCACAAAATCGCAGCAGATTCAACCTTTATAAGATTCCTTTATAAATTCTCCTTCAGAGAATGGTGTGCTGTTCTTGGCGATTTTGTGTGCAATCATGTAACTCGTTCTTGTAATTCCATCCTGTGCTGCTGATAGTTTTGTGAAAAAACTTTGTTCTTTTTGCATACAAGCAACATGTCATCAGCTTTCTTTGCTTTTTCTTCGGAAGACATGTTTTTATACTTGGATGCGTGTTTACTCTCAAAATGCCGATCCACATTGTATTCTTTGAGCGCTGCCACACTTTCTTTGCAAATTAAGCACACAGCTTTTCCACTCGCATTGAAAAAAAAATGTAGAAGTCCATTCTTCGTTGAATATTCGGCATTCAGTGTCTGCCTTTCCCTTCCTTGATGAGCTCATTCCTGAATTTGGGTTAGGGATCGAGCGTATTTTTCTAGTCGCAACACTGTAACATAGTCACATCAAAATCAACAAACCCAGCGAGGCCCAAATCGCCCACAAATACTGTACCCCAGAGAGATGCTTTTGTTATTCACAATTGCCGTGGGATGTTTTACTACATTAGAGGCGCTATGATCCACTTTTTAGCTTCTTGTCTTTTGTTGTCTGTCTGCAATAACTCAGGGTCACAGCTGGCCTGTGAGAACTGCCTGAATCAAACTATTTCGCAGCGATGAGGTCCTTGACTTAGCTCCTGAATAATAATAGGATACATCATTATGAGCGGCTCAAATTTCCCATGAAGCAGGTCATAAAGCACTTTGATATCATCCTTCACTGGTTCTGACCACACCGCTCAGAAACTTCAACTCACTGAAATCTCGGCGCCCGTGTTCCCGCCCCCAATTTGTGCATACGCGGAAAATATACGCGATTAACGAATGGCATGTATTTTCCGCGTATGCTTAAATCGCCATTTTTTTTCTTCAAAAGAATCGCGAGATTTCAGCATTGCATTTGGAACCACTGCAGGGGCGCATTGAATCAGTTGGCGAGCCGGATATGGCCCGTGGTCCACATTGAATCAGTTGGCGGGCCGGATATGGCCCACGGTACACATTGAATCAATTGGCGAGCCGGATATGGCCCACGGTGCACATTGAATCAGTTGGCGGGCCGGATATGGCCCGTGGTCCACATTGAATCAGTTGGCGAGCCGGATATGGCCCACGGTCCACATTGAATCAGTTGGCAGGCCGGATATGGCCCGTGGTCCACATTGAATCAGTTGGCAGGCCGGATATGGCCCACGGTCCACATTGAATCAGTTGGCGAGCCGAATATGGCCCACGGTGCACATTGAATCAGTTGGCGGGCCGGATATGGCCCACGGTGCACATTGAATCAGTTGGCAGGCCGGATATGGCCCGTGGTCCACATTGAATCAGTTGGTGGGCCGGGTAGGGCCCACGGTGCACATTGACTCAGTTGGCAGGCCGGATAAGGCCCACGGTGCACATTGAATCAGTTGGCGGGCTGGATATGGTTCACGGTGCACATTGAATCAGTTGGCGGGCCGGATATGGCCCACGGTGCACATTGAATCAGTTGGCAGGCCGGATATGGCCCGTGGTCCACATTGAATCAGTTGGTGGGCCGGATATGGCCCGTGGTCCACATTGAATCAGTTGGTGGGCCGGATATGGCCCGTGGTCCACATTGAATCAGTTGGCGGGCCGGATATGGCCCACGGTGCACATTGAATCAGTTGGCGGGCCGGATATGGCCCATGGTGCACATTGAATCAGTTGGCAGGCCGGATATGGCCCACGGTCCACATTGAATCAGTTGGCGGGCCGGATATGGCCCACGGTGCACATTGAATCAGTTGGCAGGCCGGATATGGCCCGTGGTCCACATTTAATCAGTTGGTGGGCCGGATATGGCCCACGGTGCACATTGAATCAGTTGGCGGGCCGGATAAGGCCCACGGTGCACATTGAATCAGTTGGTGGGCCGGATATGGCCCACGGTGCACATTGAATCAGTTGGTGGGCCGGATATGGCCCACGGTGCACATTGAATCAGTTGGCGGGCCGGATATGGCCCGTGGTCCACATTGAATCAGTTGGCGGGCCGGATATGGCCCACGGTCCACATTGAATCAGTTGGCGGGCCGGATATGGCCCACGGTGCACATTGAATCAGTTGGCGAGCCGAATATGGCCCACGGTCCACATTGAATCAGTTGGCGGGCCGGATATGGCCCACGGTGCACATTGAATCAGTTAGCGGGCCGGATATGGCCCGCGGTGCACATTGAATCAGTTGGCGGGCCAGATATGGCCCGTGGTCCACATTGAATCAGTTGGCGGGCTGGATATGGCCCTTGGGCCGTATTTTGCCCAGCACTAGTCTAGAGGCAGTGACGAAAGTGCCGGAGATTGCACGATTAGAGGGGGACAGCCAAGCAGTAGTCAGAAAACTGAAGATAATGCATTCAGGTGTTTCAACTGTGGTGAGGTAGGCCTTATGGCATCACATTGCTTCCCTCTTAGAAATCTTGCAATGTAAGCCAGGTGGCTGTGTGGGCTTTAAGGTGAGAGGTAGTCAGTTATGTGGTGACTGTTGATGTAAAGAAAGATTGGCATTTATAGCACCTTTCACGACATCAGGATATCTCAAAGCACTTTACAGCCAATGAAGTCCGTTTGAAATATAGTCACTGTTGTAATGTAGGAAACCAACTGTGCACAGCAAGTTCCCACAAACAGCAACGTAATAATGACCATATAACCTGTTTTAGTGATGATGTTGGTTGTGGGATAAATATTGCCCAGGACACCAGTGAGAACTCCCTGAAATAATACATTCACCTAAGACGGTAGGCGGGGCTTCGGTTTAATGTCTCACCTGAAAGGCGGCACCTCTGACACTGCTGCACTGGAGTGTCAACCTAGATTATGTGCTCAAGTCTCTGGAGTGGGACTTGAACCTACAACCTCTGAATCAGAGGTGAGATGCTACCAACTGAGCCATGGCTGACACTATGTCGATAGGTTGACTCCTTACCTTTACCTGGTCACAGTGAATGGGATATACGTAAGGGGGGTTGTGAGAGATTGGTCCCCTGGTTCTGGAATGCCATTATGTATTCCATGTAAAGGGAAAAGATGAGCTTACAAATGTCCGTGGCTAGGGTTTGGCTGAAATATTTTGGATATGCAGGGGTCATGGAAGTTTATTCATCCATGTCATTCAACATTTTAGGAGAGAATGATGCAAGTACTGAGGGGGATCGAGGCATGCAGCCCAGGGCTACACAGCTCGGGCGCAGCCTTAGTAGCCCAGTGCAGGCAGCTGCAGTAATCTCTGTGAGGTAAACAGCAGAAACAGCTCCACTGTTAGCTGGTTGAGGAAGGGCGTCATGGGCTGGTGATAGAGTCTGGTGTCGGTTGTAGCTGAACACTTGGCTTAACTTTGATGTTTGAGTTAGGTCAGAATTAATGATATTTCGTATTTGGATTCTATTTGAAACTGGAGAAAAATCAGATAGTTTGGTGTTTCTTCCGTAAGGCTCACTCAATAGAGATACTCCCGCAAAAATTCCAAACCACCACCCTTTGCTCCGTGGAAGGAGAAGGCAGATCAATACAAGAAATAAAGAAAGACTTGCATTCATATACAGGAAACTTTCGATTAACCGGCCCCTAAATAACCGGAATGCTCTATCCACCGGCAAAATTCAGGAGTCGGTTCCGGTAACTTTTTTTACTTTTAGTTACTTTTTTAAATTGATTTGTTGCTGTGCAAGGGTGTAGCTGAAGCTGTTGCTAAGCTACAGAGACGCTTGCAACTTGTGCCGATTGTTTTGAAGCTGTAAGCAACAGGGTTTGTTGCTTTATACGGAGCCCTGAGCTCCGTATCTTTCACTATAGCGTTCGGTTATCCGGAATTGTTGATGAACCGGCACCACGTCGGTCCCGTCCGTGCCGGATACCAGGAAGTTTCCTGTAGCGCCTTTCACGACCACTGGATGTCCCAAAGCACTTTACAGTCAGTGAAGTACTTTTTGAAGTGTAGTCACTGTTGGAATGTAGGAAACACGGCAGCCAATTTGCGCACAGCAAGCTCCCACAAACAGCAATGAGATCTGTTTCAGCAGAAGCGCCCTTTCTGAAGTCAAATAAGGACAATGAAGCCAGAAAAGATTTTACGGCATCACAACTCTCATCGAGTGCCAATGCAAAATAGGAGAAATTGTTTATCTTACTTTTCAGCTGCAGGTCCAGGTTCTCAGAGATATCCTCGACACATCTCGCAATAGTTTGCCTCGACAAGCAAATGTTCTGGAACTGCTTTATCTTGTCTGGGCACAAAATCACGGCTGACTCGACCATACATTCCTTTACAAATTCTCCTTCAGAGAACGACATTCCTTCATCCAGGATCTTTAGTAGAGGTGTTACTGTGGACTACCTCATGTGTAAAAATAGCGGACAAAGAACCTTTGAACGTACACATTATGCGGTTGTCCGCTAAGATCATCAACAGCAAATTAAAGGTTTAATAATGTGGATGGACTGAATGCTTTGATATTATCAGCTGCATTACAAAGTGGTGTTATTTCTCAGCACTTTTGTGTGATGTGTACATTATATATAACATGCTGAATCAGGGCTGGTGCAACGCAATTTGCTTTCATCACTGGTGACCTCATGGCTTTATCACTCATAAGTTGTGCCGTTACGATCACTAGCCAAGAGACAATTAATATCACATTAATCTTGGCTTAGCAACCCTTTATTTACTCAATAATTTATTTCATACTGCTCAACGTACAGGAAAAGGCAATTGCGCCTAAGCCAAAGTTGCCTTTCAAACGTTACCCATTAACTGGCATGTACTGAGAGATTATTAAAGATGGGCATCAATGTTATACATGTAGGAATAGCTATGGAAATCTTGATTATCCTACAAGCCAATGATGAAGAATTCATCCAAATAATTTGTCCACTGGCACCGCTATCAAACATATCACTCAGAGAATGTGTACGCGCTTTGATAACTTGTGACTGTCACTTGATAATTGTCCCTCAAAGAGTAGCTTTAATATTCAGTGATGATATACACTCCAGAAATGTGATGACTCTTTTGAAAGATGCTAAAACAAGCGCGAGAGTGGGATAGTTTGTCATGCTCTGTTTCAGACTGTTAACACTATAAAAACAACAATCTCAGCCCAAAGGAAGTTAATCTGAGCTTATTCCGATTAAAAGGAAACCAAGCATTTTAAGTGGACTGAAGGATGCAGGCAAACGATGGGAACGGTGGGACCGCCGTGACATCTGATAGGTGGGACCTCAGCCAGCGTTGACAGCTGAGGTCTTGAAAAATGCTGCAGGGTAAGAGCTCTGCTCTCCGCTAACCTGCCCAGCTGTTTGCTTTAAAACCATGGGACAGGGCAGATAAACCTTTGCAACACGCTCTGGCGCTCTGTAAGTAACTCACACACTAAAGAGCAGTCCAACAGGAATGTCATTCAGTCTTTAATTAATCCATTGTCTATTGTTTGTTTATGTTATCATTTTTATTTTATTTTAATTTGGTGCGAAACTTTTTAAAAAAAAATACGTTCGTTGCTTGGGGTTTCAGCTTGGCTTCAGAAAGGCAAATGATCTAAACCAATCCCATTTGGATTTAAGGCAAAAACAGAGAAAGCCGGAAATGCACAGCAGTTTAGCCAGCACCTGAAGGAGAAAGAACCTCGGCCTAGATATTGTGCTGCATAGGCGGAGTAGCGCCCGTATTTCGGGCGCTAAGCGGCCTACTAAATCCTCCATATGGCTGGCAGGAGCCAGAAACGAGCCGCCCGCCATATTGGTATAGGCCAACAAAAAAGGCGCCCAGGGTCTGCGCCTGAAACAGGTTTTAGGTCCTTTGCATATACAGAATTGGATTGCCCTGAACGCAGCTGGCGCTGGGCTAGCTGCATCAGGAAGATCAAGTCCACATGCGACCTATTTGGCGGTCCTTAAAGGGACCGCTGTAAGCCGCTACCACAAAGGTAAGTTAAAAAAAAAATCGTCCCCCCTCCCAGACCTCGCCACCCCCTCCCCCACCCTGATCGCAGCCCCCCCCCCTTTAAAACCTACCTGTGGATCACAGCTGTGGCCTGAAATTCCAGGCCTTCTCTGGGGACACCCAGTAGGTGTCGATAGCTCGCCGGTCTGATGTTAATGAGGCCTGTGGCCTGATACCAGTTATGTTATCTTGAGTTCCCTCAAATAGGCTCAATTATCGATCCTTTGCCTTTGTCATTTATCTTTATTTGAGTGAAATATATTTGAATCCAGTATGGACTGTTCCAGTCAATGCCATAGCACAGCCTTAGTTTACTTAATACTATTGCATCAATCCTAAAATGTTCTCCTATTTTTCTGAGTGTGTTATTTGCAGGTTAGTCCTGCCAGGAGTCTCGGTCCAGCCTCGGAGACTAGAGGAAGGTAGGTTCCTGGAAGAGGCGGAGGTGGGGGGTGGGTGGGAAGGGGCAGGCTCTGGCCGCCCAGCTGTAGAAAGAAAGAACTTGCATTTACATAGAAGATAGGAACAGGAGTAGGCCATTCGAGCCTGCTCCGCCATTCAACGAGATCATGGTTGATCATCCAAACCCTCGCACCCGGTCCCTACACCGACAGCCATCCCACCCAAGCCCTATCCCCGTAACCCTGTAACCCCACGTATTTAATCCCCCTTAACACTAAGGGCCAATTTTTTTTTTTAAATCATGGCCAATCAACCTAACCCGCACATCTTTGGACTGTGGGAGGAAACCAGAGCACCCGGAGGAAACCTACGCAAACACGGGGAGAATGTGCAAACTCCACACAGACAGTCACCCGAGGCCGGATTTGAACCCGGGTCCCTGGCGCTGTGAGGCAACAGTGCTAACCACTATGCCACTGTGCTGCCTTACATAGCACCTTTCATGACCTCAGGACATCCCAAAGCACTTTACAGCCAATGAAGTACTTTTTGAAGCTTAGTCACTGTTGCACTGTAGGAAACGTGGTAAGCCAATTCGCGTACAGCACGATCCTACGAATAACAATAAGATAAATGACCAGATCACCTGTTTTTAAGTGCTGGTTGAAGGATAAACGTTGGCCAGGGCACTGGGGAGAACTCCCGCTGCTCTTCTTCGAATGGCCTACTCCTGCTCCTATCTTCTATGTTTCTTCAAAATAGTGCCAGGGGATCTTTTACGTCCACTTGAGAGAGCAGACGGGGTCTCGGTTTAACGTCTCATCTGAAAGACATCACCTCCCAAAAGTGCAGAAGTCCCTCAGCACTGCACTGGAGTGTCAGGCTAGATTTTGTGCACCAGTCCCTGGAGCAGGACTTCGAACCCACAACCTTCTGACTCAGAGGTGACTGAGCCACACTGGCACCTGGTTTGCTGTAAACATTGCTACTGGGTCAACTCATTGCCCACCATTTTCAGGGTTCTACTGCCAGGTTTCCACTGGGCAGAAGGGCTGAAAATTCAGCCCAAAACTTCATCTATTGTACGATATACTTTTAAATTTGTAAAGTAGGGAGTAATATTCTTCCACGTTTTTTAATGTTGTTTTTGTATCTATATATACACAAAATGTTGATTTATTAGGTTTTTCAATGAGCCACTGATGATTGCCATGAGCTGCCCTCACTAATCCTAAGAATGCTGAATATCTTTGGTATTTTGCAGACCATAAACCTCAAGCAGTGTAGCTGAAGTATTTGTAATAATATTGTTATTTGAAACGTGTGATCACTTATGAAACTTCTAATGGAGCAGATTGTCTGCACTCTTTGAAAACTATATACGATAAAAGATGAACACTTAATATGCTCCTGTGACAATTCTCCTTCTACTACTTTACTGAAGGTGTTAACTCATTTATATTAAATGGGTTAACACCTCTGTTAGAGTAGTGTACAGATGACTGCTGTATAAAAGTGCTAATGTACACTAGTATTGAACATGTCCATTTGTAGGTGTACACACACATACACACACACACGTGCCTAGAGATTGACGGAGCCTGAATCGGGGTGTGATCCAGGTGCAACGCCCACTGCACACATCTAATGACACCGGCATCAGGACCACTGGCCATATACGTTTAATGCCAGCGAGCTGCGGGCGCCATTGGCAGCCCAGAGGCAGAGAGGCAGCTCGCTGGTCGCGGGGGCGGGCAGCAAGATTGGCTGTCTGCGGACCGCACTCTTGCTCCACGTTCAGGTAAGTATTTATTTTCTAAACTTAGCTTTTTGGTCGCAGCTTCCAGTGGTCCCCTTAAGGGCCGCTGGTCAGGCTGCATGGACACTAAGTAATCCTGGACGCAGCAGGTCAGATGCCTGCAGTGTTCAGGGCAAACCAATTTCTGGTTAAGGTCCTAAAACATGTGTCAGGCCCCTTATTAACGTGTTCAAGGTCATATTCAAAATACTTGTTTTAGGTGGTCGACAGGGGATGCTTCTACAACATCCCAACCAATATGGCGTTGGATGTGTTTCGACTGTTCGAACTGTTGGCCCCCTAAATTGGGCCTCTTTGCATCTGTTTGCCACCTGGAAAATAACACAACAGGGCCCAATTTCAACCCCATGGTTGTTTGAATTGGGACCCACAAAAAGATGTCTATCAGAGGTCTTGGTAGGAAGAATTAAAGTGAGCTGCCAATCCACCATTTGAAGTTGGCTTCTTAACCACTACACTATCAGGGCACCCTTATGAAATTTAAATAAACAGATCCTGTTAGCTCATGGTTTCCTTTTAACATTTGGCTTAAATTTCATAAACATGCTGTATCTACTGAGAGTTGTTAATTGATGACTAAAATATACGTGTTTAGATAACTAACCCGTCATTTTATTTCCATTTACCTCATTTCGCATTTAAGAGCTCTTCGATCTAAACAACAACTTTCAGAGAAAACGGTTGAGTCATATGTTGAGCTTTGAACTAATGTGAATTGATGCCCATCAAGAGATCCAGCTCAGACCTTACAAAGCATTTGGACTTCTAGCTAGTGGTAATTTTTCCCTGATTGATCTCTCTTTAGCCTTTGATGGTTGACCACACCATCTTCCTCCAATGCCTCTCCTCCACTGACCAGCACAGTAGGACTGCTCATGTTTGGTTCCACTCTTTCCTCTCCAATCGTAGTCAGAGCATCTTCAGCAATGGCTTCTCTGCCACCCTCTACATCGTTGCCTCTGCAGACCCCCAAGCATCTATCCTTGGCCTCCTCCTCTTCCTCACCAACATGAGGCCCCTTGGCGACATCATCCCAAGACACCAAAACAGCTTCCTCATGTACGCCGGCGACTTCTCTCGACCCCTCTATTGCCTCTGTGCTATCAGACTGCTTGTCCGACAGACAATCTTGGATGAGCCACAACTTCATTCAGTTAAATATTGGGAAGACTGAAGCTATCGTCTTTGGCCCCTACCACAAAATCCATACACTTGTCACTGATTCCACTGAAGTCAATGGAAAAGAAAATCAGGCTGAGTACAAAACGGGCTGCTGATTTGCTAACACCCCTTTTGTGCTGCTGCCCAGGACAAATTTCTATCCCAATAGATAAATGCACGTTGTTGTTACTGGGATTGATTCCTGGGATGAGAGGGCTGTCCGATGAGGAGAGATTGAGTCGAATGGGCTTATATTTTCTAGAGTTTAGAAGAATGAGAGGTGATCACATTGAAACATATAACATTCATAGAGGGCTTGACACGGTAGATGCTGAGAGGCTGTTTCCCCTGGCTGGAACCAGGGGTCATAGTCTCAGGATAAGGGGTTGGCCATTTAAGACGGAGATGAGGAGAAATGTCTTCAATCAGGGGATTGTGAACCTTTGGAATTCACCACCCCAGAGGGCTGTGGATGTTGAGTCATTGAGTATATTCAAGACAGAGATCGATAGATTTTTGGGCACTAAAGGAATCAAGGGATATGGGGATAGGGCGGGAATGTGGAGTTGAGGTAGAAGATCAGCCATAATCTTATTGAATGGCGGAGCAGGCTCGAGGGGCTGTACGGCCTACTCCTGCTCCTAATTCTTATGTTCTTATGTTCTTATATTGTTGTAGTGGATTCAAACTTTTCAGCCAGTAAGTGGAACTGATCCTTTGACCAAATAATTGTTAGACAAAAAAAGACCACCTAGTTCGCCTTCCACCATCCTCGTAGTTGCATGATACAATTAGGTTTACAGAGAATTACTTAGAAATTATGGTAGTTTTAACCTAATTCGCCAGTCAGGAAACCCACGGGATCAGGTGATACAATGGCTTTACACTTGGCCCAATATTACTCTCCATTGTCTTCAAAGGTGTAAAACAAGCGTTGCACTCGATCCCGTCAGGTTCAGTTAAAATAGCCCCTTACACCACAGGAACTTTCATTCCAACCAGTTTGCATTGGTGTTTATCTGCCACGTGATCAGTAATTCTAATCTTGTATACTCACCCTATTTCCACATCCTTATATTCCCCTTTCCATCAACCACCTATCTAATCTATTCTTAAATATTGACATGGTCTCTGCTTCAATCACTAACTCTGGTAGTGCATTCCACAGTCTCACAACACTCTGTGTTTCTCTTGCTTTCTGTCCTAAGTCCCATATATTTACTCTTATAGCTATGTCCCCTCATTCAACAACCTTCAACCACTGGAATCCGTTGCTGGGAAGAAGTCCTTTGGAAATTCTCCCAGTGGGCTGCCATAACTTCAGCAGAAGATCGGCGGAAACCCTGTTTAAGTATCCTGATTTTTTACCAAAGTTACAGCAGCTGATTGGCAGAAATCCCAAGGAAATTCCTGGCAAGTCTGTTTCTGTCTACCCCGAGTGATCTTTTAATCTAATGTTGGAAAGGTGAAGTTGAAATGTTTGTCACTGGAATATATACTTTATATATGTTTCTTTTACAAGTTTGAATGTTGCTTAACTGTGTATGAATGCAAATTGTTGGCTATTCCACAATTTTATTTTGAAAGCTAAATGCAGAATACACATTAGTTGGTTACTGCCAAAATAAAGAGAAATGAACAAGGTTGCTAATTTGCCAGTTGAATTGAATTCTGTAATGCTTGCTAGCTCTCCCATAGCCTATAATCAAACCATAACATCCTGAATCACTGATCTGCTGAGGAAAATAACCCACTTACATGTTCTCAATTGCATATAAAGATTCATAGATATATATATAACAATGGTCTTCCACCTGAAATCTAACATATGCTTGTGCTTGGAGATCCGAGCACATACAACAATCGCTTCAGGATGTGTTGCGGTAAGTCAAATAAATAATAAACTTACTTTGGTTGCGATGGATAATAACTATCTTTAGAAACAGTAAAAGGGCATTAATCCCCCTACAAGACAGTCCCATTTTACAGTTCAACTCCACATAATCTTTCTCTTCATATCACTCAATCCGTTATCTATACAGAAACACATTGAAAGGCAAATTCAGCAAGGCTACCCTCATGGACCTTCAGTTATGTAAACTAATCACCTTTTGAACCCATTTATACCGTCCACATCCGTGCTAACTTGCTGCTGTCCTCATAATGTTATTCTTTTGATGAAAAACATCCTTCTGAATTAATTTCTTACTTCTAACTTCTTAACTGTGTCCCCTTGTATTTGAACCATTCATCGCAGTGAACAATTTGCTTGGGTGAAGTTTGCTAATTCCTTCCAGGATGTGCATTTTAAAAAAAACAACTTGTTCTTGGGATGTGAATAATGCTGTCAAGGCTATATTTCTATTGCCCACCCATTGATGCCCTGAAAAGATGGTGTTGGGTCTTCCCCTGTGCTGATGGTGTTAGGTAGGGAGTTCCAGGATATTGATCCAGCGATGATGAAAGAACAGTAATATATGTCCAATACGGAATGGCGTGTGACCTGGAGGTGATGGTGTTCCTACGACATTGCGACTCTTGTTCTTCTCATAGTAATGGTCGCAGGGGAGGGAGGTGGTATAAAAGTAACCTTAGTGAGTTGCTGCAATGCACCCTGTAGATAGGTACTGAGACTCTCCTCATGTTGCGCCTCTGATATCAGCTGGTTTCTCTGGGATGGTATTCAGTGGATGAGTAGCAATTCCCAAAAATGTTCTCTCACACACCACTTGTGGTGGTTCAGAGTGACATTAAAACTAAAGAAAGACTTGCATTTATATAGCACCTTTCACAACCACCGGATGTCCCAAAGCGGTTTATAGCCATGATGTACTTTTTGTAACTGTTGAAAACACAACAGCCGATTTGCACTCAGCAAGCTCCCACAAACAGCAATGTGATAATGACCAGATAACCTGTTTCTGTTATGTTGATTGAGGAATAAATATTGTCCAGGGAGAACTCCCATGCTCTTCTTCAAAATAGTGCCATGGGACCTTTTACATCCACCTCAGGTTAACACCTCATCTGAAAGATGACACCTCTAAGCACTCCTGCAGTACTGCACCGGAGTGTCAGCTTAGATTTTTGTGCTCAAGTTTCATGGAGTGGGACTGTGAACCCACAACCTTCTGATTCAAAGGCAAGGGTGTTACCAATTGAGCCACTGACTAACACATTCAAGCTCTCAAAAAAAAGTCTACACAACTTACCAGCGCTGAAGCTTCACACAACCACTTCTTTCAGACAGAACCTCTGTCATTCTTGTAGTCAGAATTTAAAAGGTCGACTTACTCATCATTTCCTGAGCCAGGATTATGTGGGCATGCATTAGCCTGTGGGACATCTGATGATCTTCGGCATCCCAGTACAATTGCTTCAAGTCTTTCTGTGCTCCCAGAAATTATCAGGGTGAAATTTGTGAGAGATCTGTCCTTATTATAGTTGCCTCCAGATGCATTCTGTTATTATCCTACCAAATATACAAGAATAATAACTAGTAAAATCCCGTCTGCACTTTGGATTGGGGAGTAGGGCATGGCCTAGGGACAAGGAGAGATGCAACTTACGTAATAGGGTCAGAAAATATGTGAAAAATAATGAATCTCTTACAAACATCTACAATATTTACACAGCAATGGAATGTATTTTCATCTGTTTCTGTTCTTAAAGATTAGAATGCAATTGGCCTAAAATGGATACCTTATCATGGTTATTCTATCAATGTATTTTCCCAGCTGGCTAACATAAAAATATCAATGCATGCAACGCTGTTTACTGGGGAGCCACGTGAACATCCAAGTTCCTTGAGCCTGTGTCACCTGAAGTCTGCAGGCAGGACATGTGTTATAGGAAATGACCATTCAGGGAGACAAACAGCAATCATGGCATAGAATCACAGAATCATAGAATGGTTCTAGTACAGAAGGAGGTCATTTGGCCTGTTGAGCCCATGCCGGCTCTCTGCAAGAGCACTTCAGCTAGTCCCACTCCCCCGCCTTTTCCCCATAGACCTGCAAAAAATGTTCTTTCAGGTATTTATCCAATTCCCTTTTGAAAGCCACAATTGAATCTGCCTCCACCACCCTTTCAGGCAGTGCATTCCAGACCATAACCACTCGCTGCGTTAATTTTTTTTTTCCCTCATGTCGCTTTTGGTTCTTCTGGGAACTTGGATGTTCATGTGGCTCCCCAGTAAACAGCATTGCATGCATTGATATTTTTATGTTAGCCAGCTGGGAAAATACATTGATAGAATAACCATGATATGGTGTCTATTTTAGGCCAATTGCATTCTAACCTTTAAGAACAGAAACGGATGAAAAGACATTGGGCTCGATTTTGCCATTGAGGCGGGCTGGGGGCGTGTCAGCCGCTTTTCGTGTTAGCCACCCGACTCTAATTTGATGTGGGAAACATATAGGCGATTTTCACCTAATTGGGCAATTGATTTCCAGCTTATGAGAACCCCTGGCCCACTTAGTCTTTCCATCCTGAAAGTCGCCTCCGATGACATCATCAGTGCTGCTGGATTTAAGGCCTGCAAGCAGCCTTGCTTCTTCTGCAGATTGCAAACCTTATGCCCTTTGCTGTGATAGATTCCTCCAGCCAGTATGTCCAGCAGTAGGCCAAAGTCTGCACCAAGGTTCGATGACGCCGCCCTGCAAGCTCTGGTGGAGGGAGCAACAGGAAATAAGGAAGTGCTCTTCCCTTCTGTTAGATCTGTGGTTCAGTGGATAAATAATTACACGGATGCTGTACATAAACAAACAACAGGTCTTTACTGGAGGAGGGTCATCTCTAGACTGGGGTACAGAGGCATGCGCACAGCTTATATACCGGTGTGGTTACTGCCGGTACTACAGTATACAGGAGCTGTAAAAAGTAGTTCTGACTTAAAGCACATACACTACAATTCCTCCCTTTTTAGATTAATAATACCCCCTTAATATTCAAATAACAATTACATTTTTACATGTACATTTAATAACAAAAGTCCATTTACAGATTCAGTCTTTGGGGCGGCTTCCTGACCCTTTCGGGATAGCGCCTTTCCGGAGGTTCTTGTTCTTGGTGCAGAGGCAATTCTGACCCCTTTTCATCGGGTAGTTCATCGGGTTCCACTGCTACTGGGTCTGAAGTAGATGCTATCGGTATGTCGGGTTCATCCCCAGGTACTCGAGACATGGGGTTGACGCCTTCCTGTGACGCTAAGATCTGATCGACGTGGCATCTCACAATGTTCTCCCCGACATCCACTGTGTACATTAATGGCCCCTGCCTTGTACATATCGTTCCGGGTTGCCACTTCTCTGTTCGATAGTCACGGGCCAAGACTGGTTGCCCTACATTGAAGCTCCTTGTCGGCTTTTCGTTGATGTGCTGGAAATGTTTGTCCTCAACATTTCTTCGCACATTTGGTCTGAGCAAGTCCAGACGAGATCTCAACCTTCGGTTAAAGAACATCATGGCCGGGGTCTGGTTGGTAACTGCATGTGTCGCGTTTCGGTAGGCTAATAAGAAATTGTCCATCTTATGCTGTAGTGGAATTTCCTCGTCGCACATGGCCTTTATCGCCTTCTTAAAGGTTTGTACGAACCTCTCAGCCAATCCATTGGTGGCTGGATGATACGGGGCGGATGTGTAATGCCTTACCCCATTCCTTTTCATGAATTTTTGGAACTCGTCGGACACAAACTGTGGTCCATTATCAGAGCAGATCTGCTCTGGCAAACCGTTTCTGGCAAATATGGTCCGTAGGACTGCAATCGTTTTCTCTGTAGTGGTTGAAGACATCTTTATCACCTCAGGCCACTTTGAATGAGCATCCACTGCTATTAAGAACATTGAGTCCATGAATGGACCAGCGAAATCAATGTGCACCCATTGCCATGGAGAGGAGGGCCACTCCCATGGGTGTAGAGGGGCATGTGGTGGTGCATTTTGGACCTTCTGGCATCCTAAGCAGCTCTTAGTTAGGTCTTCGATTTGTTGATCGATTCCCGGCCACCACACATAAGCCCTAGCAAGGCTTTTCATTTTCACTCCCCCCAGATGACCTTCATGTAGCTCCTTTAGCACTCTCTCCCTTAACTTGGGTGGAATCACCACTCTGGATCCACACATCACTGTCCCCTGGCATACTGACAGCTGTTCTCTTCTGGATGAGAATGCTGGCAACAGTGAATCGCCATGTGTTGGCCATCCCCTCACCGTCAATTCATATACCCGTGACAGCGTCGGATCATTGCGGGTCTCCTTCTCTATATCCACGTTTGTTACTGGCAATCGTTCAATTATCGATGAATAAAATATCTCGATAGGGTCCACTGCTGGTGCTTCCTCCACCGTAGGCAGTGGCAGGCGCGATAGTCCATCAGCGTTCCCATGCTGTTTCGTGCCTTTATATTCTATTTCATATTGATTCACCCCTAGAAACAGGGACCATCTTTGTAACCGCTGTGCAGTCATTACTGGCACGCCCTTCTTAGGATTAAAGATGGAGACAAGTGGTTGGTGGTCAGTCAGCAAGGTGAACTTCTGCCCATGCAGATAATGGTTGAATTTTTTTACTCCCCATACTAGGCTGAGGGCCTCCCTGTCAATCTGGGCATAGTTGCGCTCGGCTGAGGTTAGTGACCGAGACGCAAAGGCCACTGGCCTCTCCAAGCCGTCTGGGAATTTGTGCGACAGCACCGCTCCAATGCCGTAGGGTGATGCATCACATGCCAAACGAATTGGTAGTGCTGGGTTGAAATGGGCCAACACCTCTTTTGATGTGATCAATTCTTTACACTTCTGGAAAGCTCGTCTATGTTTGTCATCCCACTTCCATGGTACCCCTGTTTGCAGTAGGGTGTTCAGCGGGTGTAGTACCGTAGACAAATTTGGTAAGAACTTGTGGTAATAGTTTACCAGCCCGAGGAACGACCTCAGTTGTGACACATTGTGCTGGAGCCTTGACTACTGCCTTAATCTTGTCAGGGGACTTATGTAACCCCTCTTCATCAATGACGTGGCCGCAATACGAGATCTGTTTCTGGAAAAACTCGCACTTGTGGCGATTAGCTCGTAGCCCATATTCCTTTAATCTGGCGAGCACCTTCTCCAAGTTAGCAAGGTGATCACCGTCATTTTCGCCCATGACCAAGATGTCATCCAAATAACACTGAGTCCCTGGAATCCCTTGCAGGACCTGATCCATCGCCCTTTGCCAGATAGCCGGAGCCGAGGCTACTCCAAACACCAGCCGGTTGTATTGATAGAGACCTTTATGGGTGTTGATTGTAAGGTAATGTTTCGAAGCTTCTTCTACCTCCATTTGCAAGTACGGCTGGGCTAGATCAATTTTGGTGAAGCGTTTACCACCAGATAGCGAGGCGAAAATATCCTCAATTCGTGGAAGCGGATATTGCACCGTGTGAAGGACTGGGTTCACTGTCACCTTAAAATCCCCACAGATGCGGACCTTCTTTGGTTCCCCAGGCGTATTACTCAACGACATCTTCATTACAGGGGCGATGGGTGTAGCCCACTTGCTTCAGTCCACTTTGGACAGTACTCCTGAACGTTCCAACCCTTCCAGCTCTGCTTCAACCGCTGGTCTGATCGCATAAGGCACTGGTCTGGCCTTCAGAAACTTTGGGCTTGCATTATCCTCTATTTTAATTGTTGCTGTTATTCCTTTTAGTGTTCCTAGTCCCTCCTGGAACACTTCTTTTGCGTCAGTTAGCATTTTTGACAGTCGTCCAGGTGTGATGTCGTCATCCTTTTTGGCCTCCACCTTCAGTGCCTGTATGGAATGCCAATCTAATTGTATCTTCCGGGTCCACTCATGTCCTAGCAGTGGTGGTCCTCCATTTGGCAATACATATATATCCATTTTAGGTATTTCCTGACCTTTATATGTCACTGTCACCCTTATTTTTCCTTTGGGGTAGACTTTTTGCCCCGTACACGTCTTCAAGACAATCTCTGTAGCTTTCAAGGGTATGTGTGAAAATAGCCGCTTGTAGTCTCTTTGATTTATGACTGTTAGAGCTGACCCTGTGTCCAATTCCATTTCCACTTGGACTCCGTCTATCTTGAGTGTAACCCAGATAGTCTGGTGATCCTCTATTTCGGTTACATTATGTAGTTTCAGACAACCCAGCTCCTTGCTTCCGGAGTCTGTGTCACTTTTCTGTTCGTCTGAACCACTGTCCATCACCTGGTGTACCTTTTTGTACTTCTCCTGTGGCGATTTCTTACTGTTGGTTTTCTTCCCAGACCTGCAGACTCTTGTTATGTGTCCTGCTTTCCCACACTGTCTGCACACTTGGTCCTTGAACCAACAATCTTTCTGGTCATGTGTTGTTCTGCCGCAGCGATAGCACTTCCCTTAACGTGTCTGCTAGTCCCGCTCCAAACTGGCAGTATTTCGATAGCTTGCGCCATTCCGTTAGGTACTCAGCATTGCTTTCGTCTTTGTGTTGGTTCCTTTTATGTAACTTAAATCGTTCTGCTATCAGCAGCGGTGTGGGGCTTAAGTGGTCCTGTAGGATTTCTACTATGCTTCCAAAATCCTTGTTTACCGGCTTCTCTGGGATTATTAGATTTCGCAGTAACCCATAAGTTTTTGCACCCATGGAATTTAACAGAACCAGTGCTTTATTAGCATCTGGCACTTCATTCGCCCTGCAGTACACCTCAATACGTTCCATATATGTCACCCAATCTTCGACTTCATTGTCGAACGTAGAGATACTGCCACTCTTCGGCATCCTTGGTTGTGCGTTAACTATCCCCAATGGCGCCTCCCGCGCTTCCCCTTCTTCTCCGCTGGCACAAAATGGCGTCTCCCGCGCTTTCCTTCCTTCCTGCGCTCACCGTCTTCTCTGCTGCGGCTTCGCAAAATGGCGTCTCCCGCACTCTTCCTTCTTCTCCGCGGTTCAATGGCGCCTCCTGCGCTCTCCCTGCTTCTCCGCGGCTCAATGGCGTCTCCCCTTGCTTCGCCCCGCGGACCCTGATCAGCCCGTGATCCCTGGCTGTGCTCTGCGCGTTCTTCTCTTGATATTTGTCGGCGCCGCTCAGTCTAGAACCCGACTGTTTCTTACCCTCTCTATCTCCGGTTTGCAGTATTTTTCCTCGACGCCGCTCGGTGATCAATCCCCGGCTGCGCCCTGCTCTCTTCACCCTCTTTCTTACCCTGTCGACGCTGCCCGGCTCTCTCTCTCTGCCATCGGTCGGCTCCAGCCGCCGCTGCTCGGGAAGGGTCTGCTCTGGACCTGTCGTCGGTCTCTTACTGCTCGTTGTGGCTGGGGAACCAAGCCCGGCTCTCCACAGCCTCCCCAGCGAAGTCGAATCTCTGCCTGACTGCTGGGGGGTTGCTCGCGGTCGACGCCCGTGTTCCTGGACTGGACTATTTTTTTTTTTTTTATGTTGCAGGTAGATTCGCATCAACACTCGTCGCCACTCTTAGATCCGTGGTTCAGTGGATAAATAATTACACGGATGCTGTACATAAACAAACAACAGGTCTTTACTGGAGGAGGGTCATCTCTAGACTGGGGTACAGAGGCATGCGCACAGCTTATGTACCGGTGTGGTACAAGAGCTGTAAAAAGTAGTTCTGACTTAAAGCACATACACTACACCTTCCTCAGGGAGGAAGAAGCCTCCCCAGCAGACGAAAGCTGTCTAAGAAGAAGAAGGATGCAAGTGGGCCAGGAGGTCAACTCTTTGTCTATGTGCCGCAGAACCTGACTGGAAGAGGTTTCATGACCTTCTGCGCACTGGAAAAGTGAGTATGACTTTCCCATCACCCTCAATCTGACCCCCATTGCCTCTCCTCACCAGCACTCAGCTTTGACAACCTCTTTCTCCACACCCCACTTGACACTGACATCCCTGCACCCTTACCCATTCCCTCTCTATGGTCACATTCACCTAACTATTCGACTATACAGCCCTCACACTCCCTATCGCTGTGATGCTATGAAAACTGTAGTGTCCGTGTGTAGATAAAGACACTGAAGACAGGAGTTGGTTCATAGGTATTTACTAAGCAAGTCTGGGGGGGGGGGTTCTAAAGGATATACACAATACACAGGCTTATATAGCCCAAGTGGCAATTACCGGCATTACGCACACCTGGGGCTCTTAAAGGCACATACACCACAATTGCTCTTAAAGGCACATACACCACAATTCCTCCCCTTCTAGCTAACTAGTACATCATATTTTTAGTAATTATTAATTACATGTTATATGCAAAATAATATACATTGCTGTATTAATTAATTAATTATAAGTTAGTCTCTCAGGAGGCTTCCTGACTCAGTCCGGATAACGCCTCGGGGGTGTAGTAGTTTCTGGTGGTGTAGTAGGTTCTTCTGGCAAGGCTGATTCGGCTTGAAGGCCAGTGTCGGGTTCATCGGGTTCCAGTATCACCGGATCGGAGGTAGATATGGGTATCTTTACTTCATCGTTAGATGTATAGCGTGGTGGCGTAGGTTGTCCCTTTTCGGATGACTTGATGATTTGGTCAGCATGGCGCCTTATTATGCTTTCTCCGATGTCCACGGTATACATCAGTGGTCCTAGTCGTGTGCAGATAGTTCCAGGCTGCCATTTCTCGGTACGGTAGTCCCGGGCCAAACCGGTTGGCCTATCTGGAAGGCCCTAGTTGGCCTTTCATTCATGCCCTGAAACTGCCGGTTCTCCACGTCCCTTCGGATGTTGGGTTTGACCAAATCCAGCCGGCATCTTAGGTTTCTATTGTAGAACATCATGGCGGGAGTTTGGTTTGTAACCATATGTGTTGCATTCCTATATGCAAATAAGAAGTTATCCACCTTGTGCTGAAGTTTTATGTCTTCATTACCCATGGCCTTTATGGCCTTCTTAAAGGTCTGGACAAACCTTTCAGCCAATCCATTGGTGGCGGGATGGTATGGGGCGGACGTGTAGTGCTTTACCCCATTGTTCTTTAAGAACTTTCTGAATTCTTCGGACACAAATTGCGGTCCATTATCAGAACATATCTGTTCCGGCAGCCCATTCCTGGCAAATATGGTCCTTAATACTGTGATGGTTTTTTCCGTGGTGGTGGAGGACATCTTTATTACCTCCGGCCACTTGGAGTGTGCATCAACTGCGATTAAGAACATTGAGTCCATAAATGGACCAGCAAAGTCGATGTGCACCCTTTGCCAGGGAGATGAGGGCCACTCCCATGGATGTAGAGGGGCCTGTGGCGGAGCATTTTGGACCTTCTGGCATCCTAGGCAGCTCTTGGTCATGTCTTCGATGTCTCCATCGATACCTGGCCACCATACAAATGCCCTAGCTAGGTTCTTCATTTTCACTCCACCCAGATGCCCCTCGTGAAGCTCCTTTAGCACTTTATCCTGGAGTTTGGGTGGAATCACCACTCTGGATCCACACATCAAGGTTCCTCGGCACACTGACAGCTGTTCTCTTCTTTGCGAGAATGCTGGCAACAGTGGTTCACCATGTGCTGGCCATCCCTTCATTGTTAAATCGTAGACCCGTGAGAGAGTAGGGTCATTTCTGGTCTCCCTTTCAATGGCAGAATTTGTCACCGGTAGACATTCCACTATGGTAGAGTGGAATATCTCTACTGGGTCTACTGTAGGTGCCTCTTCTATCGTTGGCAACGGCAGGCGCGATAAACCGTCAGCATTCCCATGCTGTTTTGACCCTTTGTATTCAATGTTGTATTGGTGTGCCCCTAGAAAAAGGGACCACCTCTGTAGTCTTTGTGCCGTCATAATGGGGACACCTTTCTTAGGGTTGAATATGGAGATGAGGGGTTGATGGTCAGTCAGCAAAGTAAATTTTTGTCCGTGTAGGTAATGGTTGAATTTCTTCACTCCCCATACCAGGCTGAGTGCTTCCCTGTCTATCTGGGAATAGTTACGCTCAGCTGAGTTCAATGAGCGTGACGCAAAAGCTATCGGCCGTTCCGCGCCATCAGGGAATCTATGGGACAATACCGCTCCTATGCCGTAAGGGGATGCATCGCACGCCAGTCTGATTGGTAGTGATGGGTTGTAATGAGCCAAAACTTTCTCGGATGTGATTAAGTCTTTACATTTATGGAAGGCACGTTTACAGTCTTCGTTCCATTTCCAAATCACTCCTGTGTGTAGAAGATCATTAAGAGGGTGTAGAATAGTTGATAAGTTCGGTAAAACTTTATGGTAGTAATTTATTAATCCCAGGAATGACCTCAATTGTGAAACATTTTCAGGTGCTGGGGCTTATAACTGCTTCAATTTTCTCAGGTGACTTATGCAACCCTTCCTTATTAATTATGTGGCCACAATATGATATCTGATTTTGGAAAAATTCGCACTTGGGGCGATTTGCTCGTAGGCCCCGTTCTTTCAGCCTAGTGAGCACCTGCTCCAAATTGGCAAGGTGCTCGTTGTCGTTTTCTCCTGTTATAAGGATGTCGTCTAGGTAACACTGAGTCCCCGGAATCCCTTGCAGGACTTGCTCCATAGCTCTTTGCCAGATAGCTGGAGCTGATGCTACTCCAAAAACCAGTCGATTGTACTGGTACAGGCCTTTGTGTGTGTTTATTGTGAGAAACCTTTTAGAGGTCTCCTCAACCTCCATCTGTAGATATGCCTGTGCCAAGTCAATTTTTGTGAAACGTTTTCCTCCGGATAGTGAGGTGAAAATATCTTCTATCCTCGGAAGAGGATACTGTACCGTGTGAAGGACCGGGTTTACAGTCACCTTAAAGTCCCCACAGATGCGAATTTTTCTCTGTTCCTCAGAGTTATTTTTCAATGCTTTTTTCATGACTGGAACGATGGGTGTTGCCCATTCGCTCCAATCTATTTTGGATAATACGCCTGCCTTTTCCAAATTCTCCAGCTCTGCCTCGACTGCCGGACGTATTGCGTATGGCACCGGTCTTACCTTAAAAAATTTTGGAATTGCTGCATCTTCCACTTTTATTGAGGCGGTGATGCCTTTCAAGGTTCCTAGTTTCTCTTGAAACACTTCTTTGGCGTTGGCCAAGATGTCTTTTAATCGTTCAGGTATGATGTCATCATTGTTTTTTTCCTTACTGGTCACCGTCAGTGCCTGAATGGAGTGCCAGTCTAAACGTATCTTTCTTATCCATTCATGTCCCAACAACGGTGGACCACCATCTTGTAGAATGTATAAATACAGCTTTTGTATTTCTTTGCCGTTGTATACCACAGGCACCTTTATTTTTCCTTTGGGGTATACTTTCTGCCCCGTATATGTTTTTAAGATAATGGATGTGTCTTTTAGAGGTATATGCGAAAATAGCCTCTCGTAATCTCGTCGATTTATTACGGTTAGAGCTGATCCTGTATCTAGCTCCATTTTAACTGGGGACCCTGCTATTATGAGGGTAACCCAAATGGTCTGGTAATCTTCATTGGCAATTACATTATGTAATTTGAGAGAGCTTAGCCTCTTGTTCCCGGAGTCGCTATCGCTCTTCTGGTCTTTGGAGCTACTGTCCGTCATCATTTGTACCTTTCTGTGCTTTTCCTTATTGATTCTTTTCCCATTAGTGGATTTTTTATTTTCAGATCGGCATACACGTGGAATGTGTCCCATCTTTCCGCATCGCCTGCATGCTTTTTCTTTGAACCAGCAATCCCTCTGGTCATGGTTGGATCTGCCGCAGCGATAACATCTCTCGAAACCCCGTGTCATTTCATGGGTGCCGAGGTCCTGTGGCCTTTGCTGTATCTTTGCCGCTCCTACTGCACTGAAAGCCTTGTCCAGTGTTAAATCTTTTCCAGAAGATACTTTTTTTTGTGTTTCTACACTTAGGGGATCGCAGATGAATTTGTCTTGCAGAGAATCTGCCAGTCCTGCCTCGAATTGGCAGTGTAGGGTATCAACAATCTCCTCAAAATTCTTGTCCATCGGTTCGGCTGGAGTGATTACGTTGCGTAACAGCTTGTATGTTTCTGCGCCCATTAGATCCAGAAGCACTGAAGCTTTTTTTTCATCTTCTATTCCATTTGCGGTGCAAAACACCTCCACTCTTTCTACATATGTGGTCCAATCCTCTATCTTGTTATCAAAAGCATCAATATTGCCAGACTTAGGCATTTCAAAAAAGATATGGCGCTTCCCGCGCTTTTTTTTTTCTCTCTGTAGCAACAATATGGCGCTTCCTGCGCTTTCCCGCCGCTGCTACCGATAACAACGCTGTTTTACTGTGGTTTCCGTTTATTCACTGTTGGAGACTCGTTCCCGACGGAGGTCTAAACGCTGACCTGCTTGCCGCGCCGGCCGTCTCCCGAGTGCACCCTCCCAGTCCGTTATTGCTTGCCTCCGATTTCGCTGCCTGTCTCAGCTGTAGAGCCCGATGCTGGAGCCCCAGCCTGACGCCCAGGAAGGATTAGCGCAGTACCTGCCACCAGCTTGGCCAGCTGGTGAAACCACAGTTTCTATTACTTCCCTGAGTCTTCTGGACGCTGGAGGAATCGATGTCCTTGAGGTGCTGCCGAATTGCAGGTAAGTCCGTTTCCACTTCGTCGCCACTGTAGTGTCCGTGTGTAGATAAAGACACTGAAGACAGGAGTTGGTTCATAGGTATTTACGAAGCAAGTCTGGGGGGGGGGTTCTAAAGGATATACACAATACACAGGCTTATATAGCCCAAGTGGCAATTACCGGCATTACGCACACCTGGGGCTCTTAAAGGCACATACACCACAATTGCTCTTAAAGGCACATACACCACAAAAACAACTTACAACACACAGGGAGGGCCCTTGGTCTTGCCACCTCACTCCATCTTTGTCTCCTTCTAACCATGAATGATATGGATTCTCTACACTCACTCCTTCATTCTCACTCAAACTCCACTTGTCTCCCTCATTGCAGGAAAAGAGAGCTCACAATAAGAGGGAAAGAGTGAGGACAGGAGGAGGGCCACCCTCAGTAGCCCAGCTCACCCCCTGGGAGGAGGCGGTCCTGGAGATTGTAGGAGTGGAGGAGGATGCGCAAGTGGGGGACGGACAGACGGGTGCATCAGAGCAAGCTGGTGACAGAATAGTTTATCATCTCTCTCATTGACATTGCATGAGTCACTGATAATGATTCCGATGCTCTAACAGATTGACTTTTATTCATCTGCAATATTCAATGTGCATGTAACCTTGGCCTCACATCTCTGACTCTTTCCTTTACTCCCCCACAGGACCATCGAAAGCACCCGTCCCCACTATTCAGGAGGAACAACCTGAGCCTCCAGACTCCTCAGAGGAAGCTGCAACCTCTGAGGACGCAGCATCAGCAGAATTCAGCTCACCCAGCACCAGCGCAGACACTCACACCTCGGTGGTACCTTCGCGAGATAATGCAGTGTCATCACCTGGTGTATCACAGCTCACAAGTGAGCATCAGCAGATGGTGGAGACAGGGACAGCAGTGGAGAGTTCTCGTCAGAGGGCACAGGACACTCTCAGCTCGGCTCCGTGCATGTCGACCCTGTGCCTCCGGGTCCATCCAGAAGGTCAGCGGTGCTGGAACTCCAGGAACAGGTGCAGGAGTCTCTGGCAGGTTTTGTCTCCAGGGTCGTTGTGAGTGTGGAGCATGTGTAACATGAGCAGAGCCTTTGTGGAGGCGTTGGCGCAAGAATGGAAAGGATGGCAACCTCCGTGGAAAGGATGGCTACCGTAGAGGAGAGGATGGCTACAGCCATGGAGGAGCTTAGTCACCAGGGTCGTGAAAACATGGTCATTGTTCACAATAGACTGGCATCTCTTGAGGAGCGATGGTCAGCTATTGAGCATACAAACCGGACATTCATGCAAGTCCTCGGGAGTAGGATTTCCAGTACAGAAATGTGTCCTCATGGCCCCCCTGAAGTGCAGCAAGGTGCTGTCAAGCCACTAGCTAGCTCTGAAGTGGGGCTTACCCGTGAGAGGGATGTTGTTGGCAGACAGCAAGGAAGTGGGGGCTCCTCTCCAAGCGCTCACACGACCATGCCACTGCAAAGCCCTCGGTCAGAGCCCCACCAGAGTCCCTACCCAACTGAGATCGGCATCTCAACCCCTGCACAGCCGCAGAAGCAGCAGACTGTTGCCGAGCCCTCACAGGTTCGCGACCCCAGAGGACGCCAAAGGTGTCGAGATAGGAGCAGCTGGAAAGTGAGCAAGGGGCCTCCACATCTGCTGAAGCCACAGGGGAAGCACCACGTAGGAGCATGCGTAAGAGGAAGATAATGCACAAGTAGTCACAAGGGTAGTCACTTGGGTGTAATGTGTTTATTTTTAAAATGCCATCACTTGCTTATTGCCATAAAAAATTCTGATGGCAAACTGTTGCAGTTGTGGCGTGTGTCATTTCGCAAATGGGACTTCCACATTGAGGGCTTAGGGCAACTTGCAGTTGTCAATATGGTGGTCAGAGTGATAGGAATCTGCAGGTTCTTGGCCATTGTCGATGGTCTGATAAGAATGTGCGAGGCAAAAGTGTTTGATTGTGCAGGCTAAGCAAATCTGGCCATGATGAGTGCGTCCCTTGCATCCCGGGCAGCAATGTGGTCGCGGGCTGGCGCCTTCTGGCCTGTGCAGCTTCAGGTGGGTGAGCAGCAGCTTGGAGCTCCTGCTGTTGCTCCTGCTGTTGGTGCTGCTGCTGTTCATGGTTCTGCTGCTGCCACAGCTGGTCTTCATCCGAATCTGATGTCTAGGAGGAAAGGAAATAACTGGTTCCCATTCTTCTGGTATATACCTCAGTTGAGAAAGCGCTCATTCAAGGTGAGGAGAGGGGTTTCCCAGGAGGTCACACTGGAGATGGGTGTTAGGCTCCAAACTTCCACAACAATGAGTAGGCCTGTTAAAAGTTCCCCCAGACCTGAGACAACAAATTTCTGCCACCTGCAAATGAAGATTGGTGAAAACTCCTTTTTAATGGTGGAGCTGCAGCTGTTAGTGAGCAGTCCACTTGTGCTGCCACCAGGTTTCACTGGTGTGTTTCAGAGGCGGCGTGCAGCACAAGGGAAATCTGTTAAAATCAGAAAGGCCTCTCAAAATGGGATTATGGAGGTTGTTAAGGGCTTTAAGGGCCTATCCCGCCTCTTGCATGTGGAAAAATTGCTCGGAGGCGGGATGGAGGCGGGATCGGGCCCGCCCGCCAGTTTTAGCGATTTTAACACCTCACATGCCTCCAATCCCGCCTCCTCAGGCCTGGCAAAATTGAGCCCATTATATTGCTGTGTAAATATTGTCGGTGTTTGTAAGAAATTCATTGTTTTCCCACATTAAGATGATTCTCGACCCTTCCGCCAATGGGAACAGTGTCTCTCTATCTACTCTAGACCCCGCATGATTTTGAACACCTCTATCAAATCTCCTCTCAGCCTTCTCTGCTCTAAGTAGAACAACCCCAGCTTCTCCAGTCTATCCACGTAACTGAAGTCCCTCATCCCTGGAATCATTGTCGTAAATCTTTTCTGCACCCTCTCTAAAGGTCTTCACATCCTTCCTAAAGTGCGATGCTCAGAATTGGACACGATGGGAGAATTTTACCAGCCCTGGGGAGGCGGGTATGGAGGCGGGACTGCTGGGAAATTGGCAGAAACTGGGAGCGGGTACTGAACCCACTCCCAACCCGTCTCCGTGCCATCTCCCAGGAGGCGGGACCCCGAGTCGCACAGGGACCTGTCTCCTCGAGGCGGGAAGGGGATTACAGCCACTTAACTGCCTGTTAACAGTTAAGAGGATTATCCCCATTTTACCCACACAAGTGTGGGCTTCCCGATGGCTGCGAACCTCGTCAGGGTCAGCGAGGTGAGCAGTGGGTCTGCGGGGGTGAGAGGGATCGAAAAGTGCGCTGTGGAGGTGAGTGATGGGTGCAAGTGTGGAGAGGCAAGTATGAGAGGTGAGTGCAAAGTGTCAGAAAAAGTTTACTTACCTTTGTTTCTTCCTGCAGGCTTCAACCCTTGGGGATACGGAGGTGCCTCATCTCAACGGCAGAGATGACAGAATGGCTGCTGCATTCTCAGATGCAGCAGCCATCTGATTTCTGCTGAGGAATGCGGTTTGGTGAATCTTCAGTACAAGGGGGGCAATTTTCCCACTGGAGGTGAGATGGAGGCGAGTTTCAGTGATAGGCCTCCACTGATAGGTTTCAAAAACTTATGATTTTCCCATGATTGCCCACTTGATTTCAGAGGTGTGGGATGCCCTTGCTCAATTAGTGTTTTGGGACTGAAACTCGCCTCTGTTGACAGCACTTTTCCAGTCTGATTTTATGGCTTCTTGCTCCCTTGGCTCATTCCACAGCATTTCTGCTTCTCCTGCACCACCTTCAACATCTTTTGAGAAACCACTATGTCCAATTCCAAGGCAAGGGCCTACCCGAGGCTCTCAGATGAGGCACTGCAAATGTTGTTTGAGGGGGTGAGAGCTAGCATGGAGGTGCTCTTCCACTCATCTCGGAGGAAGAGGCCTGCCAAAGAAACCAAGGCTGTGAGGGTACAGCTGGCAAGGGATAGAACCTCTAGATCTGTGTGCAGATTGCGAGGCTGTTTCTGTGTATTGGATGAAATGCCATCTCTGTTGGAAAGCATTAAAATGATTTGAAGCCAAAATGTTGGCGTTATGCCATCTGTTCTTTCGCCTTAGGAAGCTCCACATTGCAGGTACCACCACACTTTTGTTGTCTGGTTGGTGGCCTGAGTGAAAGGAGGCCAGAGAGTCATGTCCATTGTCAATGAAGTCCTAGGATGGAGCCAAGGACATGTGCCAACTTGGGCAACCTATGCAAATCTGGCCATGATAAGTTCATCCCTTGCATCCCTGGCAGCCATGTGCTCGCGTGCTGTCACTGCCGCTGGCCAATACAGCGGTGCTCTGACCTCCTCCTGCTCCTCCTTCTCCTGGTGCTCCTCCTCCTCCTCCTCCAGATCCTCCTCCTCCTCCTCAGCCTCCTCCTCCTCCTCCTCCTCATCTTCATCTGAGGAGGGCTGGAACTGAGCCACTTGCTCATCAGAAAGCTGCAAGCCACGACGCTGTGCGATGTTATGCAGTGTACAGCAGACCACAACCATTCTGGAGACCCTGTATATGGTGTATATTGCAGGGCTCCACCTGATCAGTCAAGGCAATGGAAGCGCATCTTCAACAACCCAATGGTCTGCTCTATGATGGACCTGGTCGAAGTGTGGCTGGCATTGTAGCGCTCTTGAGCCTCGTTAGCTGGCCTCCTGACTGGTGTCATTAGCCACTTCTTCAGGGGATAGCCTTTGTCACCAAGGAGCCATCCATTAAGTTGGTTTGGTGGATTCAAAAGCGGAGGAACATTAGAGCAGCAGGATGAAAGAGTCATGGGAACTTTCACAGAACTTGGTGCAAACATGCAAGAATTCCTTCTTGTGGTTACACACCAGCTGTACGTTGAGGGAGTGGAAGCCCTTTTGGTTGACAAAGATAGCTGGGTTGTGAAGGGGCGCCCTAAGGGCCACATGTGTGCAGTCTATGATGCCCTGCCATATTTGCGAATCCAACCGAACGGGCGGTTATACTTGCTTGATCCCTTGTGAACTGGATGTAATTGTGGGCCTTAGCAAAAAGGGCATCGGTAACCTGGGTGATGCAGCTGACTGGGAGATGCCACTGATATCTGCTGATGATCCCTGGAAAGAGCCTGAGGCAAGGAATTTGAGTGTGGTGGTGACTTTGACAGCCACTGGTAAAGGGTGTCCACCCGTTCCTCTGGGCACCAGGTCTTGCTGCAGCAGGCCGCAGATCTCTCGGACAACCTCTCGCAAAAGTCTCAACCTCCTTTGGCACTGCTGCTCACTCATGTTGAGGTAGCTCATCCTTTGTCTGTAAACCCTCTGTGGGGGGTATCTCCTGCGATGAGGTGCCTCAATGTGCTGGTGCCTTCTGCCCTGTGCAGCATCAGGCGGCTGAGCAGGATGTTGGGGCTCCTGCTGATGTTGCTGCTGAGCTGCCTGGTTCTGCTGCTGCCCTGGATGGTCCTCATCCTCATCTGAGGTCCATGGTGAAAGAAAATGAATGGTTCCCATGCTGCTTGTAGATGCCTCCTTTGGGGAAGTGCTCATTGCAAGCGGGGAGAGGGTCTTCCGAGGAGGTCCCACAGTTGATGGAGTCAAGCTGCAGCACCTCCGACTTCGGAGGGCCTTCTAAAAGTGCTCAGAGACCTTTTAAAGCCAAGGTCTGGCACCTGCAAGTAATCCTTGCTGCAATAAACGATGTTTTGTTAGACCTGCAGCAGTGAGGAGGCCACCCACGAGTCAACCCGCCAGGTTTACCTGGCGTGGTTCAGGAGGTGTGTGGAGCACGCCGAAATGCTGGGAAATTCACGAGGGCCTCTTAAAATAGGCTCAGAGAGGCCCTTAACAAGCATTTAAGGATGTTAATTAGCGCAGGGGCCAACTGGAGGCGGGTGCGTTTCCCGGCCTCCAAAACCGGCACCGGCAAAATCCCACGGAGGTGGGTTGGAGGCGGATTCCGAACCCGACCTCTTTGAATCTAATTTTCCTGCCTTTCCCGACTCCAAACCCGCCTCCTCCAACATCAGAAAATCGCCCGCAAGGACTCACCTTAGAACAGAGATTGTCAGTGTCAGGGCGGACTTAACAAGGTCAATCAAAGGAAAATAGCGTGGGTTGGCCGGATGTCATTGGGGACGGGACTAAAACCTGAAAACCAGCAGCCTCGCCTCCAACACGCTCCCATTGACAAAATCCAGCCCGATACTCCAGTTGAGGCCGAACCAGTGTTTTTATAAAGGTTCATCATAACTTCCTTGTTTTTGTGTCCAGCTAGGAAGGAAGTGGTTTGGTATCTCCAAGACTGATCTTCACCACAGGCAATGGGAGTGCTGTCAAGCATTTAGTTTTGGAGTGAATACCAGAGATGACTTGGTTATGTATACAGATGTCATTTTTTATTACTATGAAGGTAGACGAGGAAGGAACAGTCTGTACAGATTACTACATAAATTCCCACAGCACAAGTTGATAATTAAATGTGAGCTTCCATTTGTCAGTTTTGAATGAGGCAATAAATACTTCTTAGGATGATTAAATGCTGAGGCTAATGGCCAAGAAGTTTAATCAAACTACTGGAGCCATTTAGTGCAGAATGTTTCCAGACAAGAAAAAGTTAGCACTTTTGTGATACGTTTTACAAAAGAAGGATTCGACTGAAATGGAATTTTAAAACAAATTGATTAATTGGTAACAATGGAGGTGGTGCTTACGGTAACGTGCCTTACGGCAACGGTAACTTTCCGTACCTTGGGAGCCTACTGTCAACAAAGGCAGACATCGATGACGAAGTCCAACACCGCCTTCAGTGTGCCAGTGCAGCCTTCGGTTGCCTGAGGAAGAGAGTGTTTGAAGGCCAGGACCTCAAACCCGGCACTAAGCTCATGGTCTACAGAGCAGCAGTGATACCCGCCCTGCTGTATGCTTCAGAGACATGGACCATGTACAGCAGGCACCTCAAAGCACTGGAGAGGTACCACCAACGCTGCCTCTGCAAGATCCTGCAAATTCATTGGCAGGATAGGCGCACCAACGTCAGTGTTCTCGCTCAGGCCAACATCCCCAGCATCGAAGCTTTGACCACGCTCGGTCAGCTTCGATGGACGGGTCACATCATCTGCATGCCCGATATGAGACTCCCAAAATAAGCGCTCTACTCAGAGCTCCAACAAAGCAAGAGAGCCCCAGGTGGGCAGAGGAAACGCTTCAAGGACACCCTCAAAGCCTCTTTGAAAAAGTGTAACATCCCCACTGACACCTGGGAATCCCTGGCCCAAGACCGCACAAAGCGGAGGAGAAGCCTCCGAGAAGGCGCTGAACACCTCGACTCTCTTCGTCGGGAGCAAGCGGAAGCCAAGCGCAAGCAGCGGAAGGAGCGCACGTCAACCCAAGCACCCCACCCACCCGCCCCTTCAACCACAGTCTGCCCCACCTGTGACAGAGACTGTAGGTCCCGCATTGGACTCATTAGTCACCTGCGAACTCATTTTTAATGTGGAAGCAAGTCATCCTCGGTTCCGAGGGACTGCCTAAGAAGAGGAATGTGCCTTGAAATTGGTTCACACCAGTCTGCTGCTGCCGGCTTCACATTCAGGTGTGTATTTAAAAAAAAAATCTGATTAGGCTAATTTTGCATAGAGGGCCTCAAACGGGCGTTAGGCCCCTTATTGGCACATGCAAAGGGCCTAACGCCTGTTTCAGGTGCGGGGCCTGGACGCTGCTTCTTCTGCCTTCACCAATAGAGTGCACTTCTGGCACGTAGTGAGCATGCGCACCCCGCCCAGGATTTTTGAACGCTTAGATGCCTGTTTCGTGCTTGAAAACCAGTCGCAGCGCCATCGAATTTCTAGGCCATGATGTTTTAATATATAATCTAGTGGTGGTGATGGTCATAACAGAACCTTATATTGTTACACGGCACAGTTTTTATACTGTGATTTGATATTGGCGTTCCACGCCTATGTAACAATGATTCCATGTTGCACACACGGCAGTAGTCCTGTTATCAGACTATGGTTACATTATGGTCCATTATCAAAGATGTAATAGCAGAGCACTTGGAAAACAGTGACAGATCAGACAAAGTCAACATGGATTTACAAAAGGTAAATCGTGCTTGACTAATCTACTGGAATTTTTTGAGGATGTACCTGGTAGAATAGAAAAGGGAGAACCAGTGGATGTGGTGTATTTGGACTTTCAGAAGGCTTTCGATAAGGTCCTGCATAAGAGATTAGCGTGTAAAGTTAAAGCACATGGGATTGGGGGCAAGGTATTGACTTGGATAGAGAACTGGTTGGCAGACAGGAAGCAAAGAGTTGGAATAAACGGGTCTTTCTCCGAGTGGCAGGCAGTGACTAGTGGGGTACCGCAGGGATTGGTGCTAGAACCCCAGCTATTCACAATATTTATTAATGATCTAGACAAGGGAACTAGATGTAACATCTCCTAGTTTGCAGATGACACAAAGCTGGGTGGGCGTGTGTGCTGTGAGGAGGATGCAGAGAAACTCCAGTATGATTTGGACAGGTTGGGTGATTGGGCAGATGCATGGCAGATGCAGTATAATGTGGATAAATGCGAGGTTATCCACTTTGGTGGCAAAAACAGGAAGGCAGATTATTATCTGAACAGCAATAGATTGGGAGAAGGGGAAGTGCAACGAGACCTGGGTGTCCTTGTGCACCAGTCGCTGAAGGTAAGCATGCAGGTGCAGCAGGCGGTTAAGAAGGCAAATGGTATGTTGGCTTTCATAGCGAGAGGATTCGAGTACAGGAGCAAGGATGTCTTGCTGCAGTTGTACAGGGCCCTGGTGAGACTACACCTTGAGTATTGTGTGCAGTTTTGGTCGCCTCTTCTGAGGAAGGATGTTCTTGCCATGGAGGGAGTGCAGTGAAGATTCACCAGACTGATACCTGGGATGGCAGGAATGACGTATGAGGAGAGATTGGGTCGATTGGGCTTATATTCGCTGGAGTTTAGAAGAATGAGAGGAGATCTCATTGAAACTTATAAAATTCTAACAGGACTAGACAGACTAGATGCAGGAAGGATGTTCCCGATGGCGGGGGAGTCCAGAACCAGGGGTCACAGTCTAAAGATAAGGGGTAAGCCATTTAGGACAGAGATGAGGAGGAATTTCTTCACCCAGAGAGTAGTGAACCTGTGGAATTCTCTACCACAGAAGGCAGTTGAGGCCAATTCATTAAATATATTCAAGAAGGAGTTAGATATATTTCTTAAGGCTAAAGGGATCAAGGGATATGGGGAGAAAGCAGCGACAGGGGACTGAATTTGAATGATCAGCCATGATCTCATTAAATGGCGGAGCGGGCTCGAGGGGCTGAATGGCCTACTCCTGCTCCAATGTTCTATATCTCAATTCGATTATTACACAATGTAAATGCTTAGTGTGTGGTATTGTTACTTAGCATTGATACTGCAATTAAATGTTGGCATTCTTGACTAGTATTTATTTGACCAACTCACTGTCTCACCTGAGGTATCCTTATCACCACTCTTTTTCTTTAAATTGAGGAACCATCTAATAGTTGTCACGATTGAACTATTGATGCAGCAACAGGACAGTCAATGCAGTTTTCTCTGGAAGTGAGGTGGGGGTTGCATAATGGGCAACTGTTCCACAACCACTAGTTTTGCACCTACGCCCAAAATGCCCCCTAAGCATCATAAGCTTCAAACACACGGCTGATGCTCAATGCCATGGGTTGCTCTATAGGACGGGGTATGAACGTAAAAAAGCTGTGCAACCCCTGCCATAAAATCCTACTCACGAATGTATGTTTCTCATGGAATACTGACATAGCCTTCACTCTCATAATCGTGCATGACCAACTCTTTCAAGAGGGAAGATTGGCCCCTGGGAAACCTTTAGTTATATAAATGGACCCGTGCTGCAACTCCTGTACCCCAGCAGAGCCCAGTTACAATGAGGTACATGGGTGAAACAGGTGACTCACGGAGCAGACGTAGAAATATGTAAAAGTTACAACACGGAAACAGCCATTCGGCCCAACCAGTCCGTGTCGGCATTTACCCTCACGTGAGCAAATAGTCCTAATCATGTTTACTCACCTTGTTGCCATATCCCTTCATTTTACTTTCCCTCATCCACCTATCCAATCTTATCTTGAATGTTGACATAGTTTCAGCCGCAAGGATTAACCCCAGAAGTGAATTCCATAGCTTCAGAACAGTTTGTGCAAAGAAGTCTCCCTTGGCCTCTGTTCTAAATCTCTTACATTTAATATTGGGTCTCTGGCCCTGTGTTCTAGACCCCTCAACTACTGGAAACAGTCTGTTTCGATGTACCCTGTCCCATCCTTTATTAACTTTAAATGCTTCCATCATATCACCCTTAACCTGCATTATTCTAACAAAAAAAACAAACAAACACAACATTGCCCTTTGGTATAATTGGTGAGGTTTCATTCTTCCTTTTGGTGGTGTTTCCTCCCAGTATTAAGATATCGGCCCAGAATTTGCTGAAATAACGACGGCGTCTGATAATATTGACACACGGTGTTATTAATGTGCAAATTGGCCAGCAACTTGTGGCGAAGAAGAGATACCCCGTGAATTGCAAATCACCACAAGTTGTTGGACGATTTGCGACACTCCTCCATTCGCTTCGTGAAAACAACATCTTGCACTTAATTTCCCTGTGAGTTTCCTGAATTTGCTACATTTATACATTAATTGCCATCAAACTTGTCACAGAAAGTGAAGTCTAGTAACTAACAGCGTAAGTACGGTACCCTTTTAATAAAAGTGTGGAGACTCAGTCCTTCAGGTTGGGAATTGTTGTTGGAGATTTAATTTTTTTTAAATTTTAAATGAAAAAATGTCTTACATTTTCCTTTCTGTCTTTATTTCTCTCTCTCTTAATTCAATCTGTCTTTTTTTCTCTTTATTTCTCTTTCTGCACTTGATTTGACTCTTAGTCACCCTCCTTCTCCATTGTTCCCCTGTTTATTTCTCAATCCTTTAATCTCATTGGTGAAGGAGCTACACTGTTTGTCCCATTGTTCACCAAGGTCCCAGATGTCCCGTTGCTCTCGCCGCGCCGTTATCAGCTCGCACTTCCTGCAACTTTGCGGGTAAAATAATTTTGAGCGGTCATGTTCCTACAAGTGTTCTACAATGCCAAGGAATAAAATATGCTTTAACACATTTTCTGCATGCAAAGAGCACTCTCTCCTGTGCCAAACTCTGCCACAACAAGACAAATTTGGCAGAGTGTATATCAGCTGTAAATTATTTAATAGACTTTACATTTAACTTATACATCATAATTCCATCCAAAAACTTAAGCCTTATACTTGCAGCTGAAATAAAGATTTGGTGGCCCCAGGGTTTCGTACTTTTCAGGTGAGGCCGAAGCTTTATTTTCCAACTTTAAGCACAAAAACACCCGTTGTCAATCAACAGAAAAAAAAAGTGCCTTTGGATATGTGGAGGGAATTGCTATAATACATCATAAAGAGTTATTCAAATTTGTATGTATTGCAGCTAATGAGCCTTGTCTCTGATTTAAGCAGGTAACTGCTAACATACATCAAAGGCTGAAACCGCTGGATGCTGGGCTCTCTGATCATTTTAACACATTGCAGTGAACATACCTTTTTACAGTTTCCAAGCAGTGAAATGATTCTTCTTCTTTGTGGACTGGGCAATGCTTCAAGCCAAAGGAGCAAGAGCGTTTTTCACAAAGGAACTGGTTTTTGTGTTGCGGGCAGCTAAAGCAGGCCTTTTAAATTACCTCAGGCCCCAGTGTATAGAATTATTGTTGTCCACTAAAACCTGATTTTAATTGTTTATGCTGCAACCCAGAATTATACAGGAAACTCTCGTTTAAACGGCACCTAAATATCCGGAATTCTCTATTAACTGGCAAAATTCTCACTCCAAAAACAACACCTCAATAACCGGCAATGTTGCCGAGTCCAAGTCTGAGTCTCCTGTGGTGGCCGAGTTCGTCAGTGGGGGTAGTTCTCCAAACTGCCACTAGTCGCCTTCTTGGCGCCGTCGGAAGTCGGAACACCTCAATACCCCTGTAACAGGAGTCTGACTCTCCCGCGCTGCCGGTAGTCTCTTCTGATCCGCCATTTTACAGGGGTACTGTGCATCTCCCACGCTGCTGGTAGTCATTGTATTGCATTACCCTCAACTGGCAGTACTGTACTTAATCAAGCATCTTCCACCATCCATTTAACACAACATTCTGTAGGTGAGTACCCAATTACTGTATACTGCACAGTTCTTGATTGTTTTATTTTTCTTTGTTAAAAATAGCCTCGGTAGATAACCCTCTCCATCATCCGGAATTTTTGATCAACTGGCAACATGCCGGTCCCGTCGGTGCCGGATACCAAAGAGATTCCTGTACTACAGGCTTAGCATTTGCACCAGAGTTCAAAAAAGAAAGTAGCACAAGGTGCTATAAATCTGAAATAAAAGTGCTGGAAATGCACAGCAGAATGTTCAGCATCTGCGACCCGTCTTCAGAGCGATTCTGACTGATCGGTCCCCACCCGAAACATTAACTTATCTTTCTTGTTCAGATGCTGATCGATAACATTGTGCATTTCCATGCTTTTTCTGCTCTTTTAAAATTCAAATAAAGGATCTGATGGTTCATGAATTTGTCCAAGGAATTTGCGCAGAGAAGCACTCACTCCATCCATTTAACTTCACTGGGTGTGCAGCAAAAAGTGTGCTTACTCGTGTAAACGGGGTTTCCCTCTCACTTGTCGGGTGTCGACCATTACTCAGCTGGTCAAACCCAAAACGTCAACTCAAATTTCTCTCCACGGATGTTGCCTGACTTGCTGAGTTTTTCCAGCATTTTCTGTTGTTATTTCGGATTTCCAACATCTGCAGTATTTTGCTATCATTACTCAGCTGGTAGCACTCTCACCTCTGAGTCAGAAGGTCATAGGTTCAAGTCTCACTTGAGGCTTGAGCACATTACCTAGGCTGGCACTTGAGTGTTTCACTTTCATGGATGAGACATTAAATCGAGGCCCGTCTGCCCTCTCAGTTGGATGTCAGAGATCCCACAGCACTATTCGAAGAAGAGCAGTGGCGTTCTCCCCCCATGTCCTGGCCAATATTTATCCCTCAACCTAAAGCAGATGACCTGGTCATTCATCTTTGCTGTGCGCAAATTGACTGCTGCGTTTCCAACATTACTACAGTGACTACACTTCAAAAGTACTTCATTGGCTGTAAAGCGCTTTGGGGCATCCTGAGGTCATGAAAGATGCAAGTCCTTTCTTCTTTCTTTCTCCCGGTGTTTTTTTTTCTTCTATGTACTTTGACTACTTCTGCTGCAGCTGGCATAATAAATTTGAGTTAAAATAAAGTCAAAGGAGAGAAAGAAATTGGCTGTGCATAGCATGCAGGTGTTTCTGAGTCCTTTCTGTTTAAATGTTTCAGTTAAATTCAGCGCCCGAGGAACAGAAGCAGTAACTAAGGTGAGACCGGGGAAAGAGCTACAGGAAGACATGGACCAACATGTTGCCGGCACCTTTGCCTGCCTGCCTGTTTGTACTGGCTGGATTCCAAGTGCCTGTGATTGGTCCAAAGTCTCAGGCTACCTCTTCTGATGGGCATTTGCAAACACCTGACCAACTAAGCAACCAAAGGAAGCTGCAACACAGGACGACATGCATGCTAAAAAGCGGAAGCAGCATGCTATAGACAGGGCTAAGTGATCCCACAATCAACGGATCAGATCAAAGCTCTGCAGTCTTGCCACATCCAGTCGTGAATGGTGGTGGACCATTATAACAACTAAGGGGAGGAGAAGGCTCCATGAGTATCCCCGTCCTCAGTGATGGTGGAGCCCAGCACGTGAGTGCAAATGACAAGGCTGAAGCGTTTGCAACCATCTTCAGCCAGAAGTGCGGAGTGGATGATTCATTTCAGCCTCCTCCTGAGGTCCCCTCCATCACACAAGTCAGTCTTCAGCCAATTTGATTCATTCCACGTGATATCAAGAAACAGCTGAGCGCATTGGATACAGCAAAGGCTGTGGGTCCCGACAACATCCCGGCTGTCAATCTGAAGACTTGTGCTCCAGAACTAGCCACGCCTCTAGCCAAGCTGTTCCAATACAGCTACAACACTGGCATCTATCCGACAATGTAGAAAACTGCCCAGGTATGTCCTGTCCACAAGAAGCAGGACAAATCCAATCCAGCCAATTACTGCCCCATCAGTCTACTTTCAATCATCAGCAAAATGATGGAAGGTGTTGTCGACAGTGCTATCATGCAGCAACTTACTTACCAATAACCTGCTCACTGCTGCCCAGTTTGGGTTCCGCCAGGACCACTTGGCTCCAGACCTCATTACAGCCTTGGTCCAAATATGGACAAAGGAGCTGAATTCCAGAGGTGAGGTGAGAGTGACTGCCCTTGATATCAAGGCAGCAGTTGACTGGGTGTGGCATCAAGGACTCCTAGTAAAACTGAAGTCAATGGGAATCGGAGGGAAAACTCTCCACTGGCTGAAGTCATACCTAGCACAAAGGAAGATGGTTGTGGTGGTTGGAGGTCAATCATCACAGCCCCAGGACATCACTGCAGGAGTTCCTCAGGGCAGTGTCCTAGGCCCAACCATCTTCAGCTGCTTCATCAATGACTTTCCCTCCAACATAAGGTCAGAAATGGGGATGTTCGCTGATGACTGCACAGTGTTCAGTGCCATTCGCAACTCCTCAGATAATGAAGCAGTCCATGCCCGCATGCAACAAGACCTGGATGACATTCAGGCTTGGGCTGATAAGGGGCAGGTAACTTTCATGCCACAGAAGTGCCAGGCAATGACTATCTCCAACAAGCGAGAGTCTAACCACCTCCCCTTGACATTCAACGGCATTACCATCGCCGAATGCCCCACCATCAACATCCTGGGGGTCACCATTGACCAGAAACTTTGGACCAGCCACATAAATACTGTGGCAACAAGAGCAGGTCAGAGGCTGGGTATTCTGTGGCTTGTGTCTCACCTCCTGACTCCCCAAAGCCTTTCCACCATCTACAAGGCACAAGTAAGGAGTGTGATGGAATACTCTCGACTTGCCTGGATGAGTGCAGCTCCAGCAACACTCAAGAAGCTTGGCACCATCCAGGACAAAGCAGCCCGCTTGATTGGCACCCCATCCACCACCTTAAAGATTCACTCCCTCCCTCCATCGGCGTACTGTGGCTACAGTGTGTACCATCTACAAGATGCACTGCAGCAACTCACCAAGTCTCATTCGGCAGCACCTCCCAAACCCACAACCTCTACCAGCTAGAAGAACAAGGGCAGCAGATGCATGGGAACACCACTACCTCCAAGTTCCCCTCCAAGTCACACACCATCCTGACTTGGAAGTATACCACCGTTCCTTCATTGTCGCTGGGTCAGAATCCTGGAACTTCCTCCCTAACAGCACAGTGAGAGTACCTTCACCACATGGACTGCAGCGGTTCAAGAAGGCGGCTCACCACCACCTTCTCAAGGGCAATTAAGGATGGTCAATAAATGCTGGACTTGCCAGCGACTCCCACATCCCATAAACAAATTTTTAAAAATGCAAATTTGGATCACTGACATTGCCAAATTTGACTTCCACTTGTTACCGTCAATTGGAGTATTACAGACCGAGATTTGACAGTGAGAACAATATCTTCATCCTATATTGCAATGGATTTATAGAATCACAGAATTACAGAAATTGTGGCACAGAAGGAGACAATTTGACCCATTTGGCCTGTACTGGCACTATTCCTTCTACGAGCTATCAATTACGATCCATTTTCCCTGTATTTTTCCCGCATCCTTTTATATTCTTACTTTTCAAATATCCATCCAAATTCCCTTTTAAATGGTCTTATAATTTCTGCCTCAGAAGCCGCATGTAATGAACTGGTGGCGACCAGATGGATCGCAACAGTCCTTTCTGGTCTTGTATATTCTATACATTCCTATGTAAAACATGCCACGTTCTAATAACCCTCTGTGTGAAAAAACATTCTAATGTGCCCCTTAACTCTTCTGGTGATTTGTCAATCAATGGAAAAATCTTTCACTCTTTATCTTTCAGAATTGTTCATGATATTGATCTCTCTTTAATGTTTTCTGTCCCAGCGAGTCATTCCTCGCCTTGTGAATCATCCATTCCATGGCTCTAATATTATTCCTACAATGGGTCATCAAGTACTACATGCAGTACTCCAACTGTGGCCTAAGCACTGTGTTGTGCACATTCATCATCAGTCATATATTCAATGTCACTGTGTCTACATCCAAAATCCCATTTGCCTTTCTCATGGCCTGACCTGTGTCTTTATCTTGCCACCCACACTGACAGTGATGGCTTTGTGGTTGTGTGATTAGAATATGGTAAGTTAGCGTTGGGCCACATGCTACCAATTTTGCCCGTTTTAAACATCTATGGCCAGAGAGGGAGGACAAACACAGTCTTATCACTGGACCACTTATTTTGTATATTTTTAAAATTTCCTCGTCAACATGCCTGGAGTTGTGCGCTCAGTAGGGTAGGACTTCAACGTGTGGATTAATGGCAATTGGAAGGAAGGTAAGGGTTGAAGGAAATAATTTATTTTTTAACCACTCTGAACCTCTATGGGGTTCCAGGTGTTCTTTCCTACACTTTATGCCAATAAGAACATAAGAACATAAGAAATAGGAGCAGGAGTAGGCCATACGGCCCCTCGGGCCTGCTCCGCCATTCAATAGGATCATGGCTGATCTGAATCTGGACTCACGTCCACTTCCCTGCCCTCTCCCTGTAACCCCTAATTCCCTTATCTGCTAGGAAAATGTCTATCTCCATTTTAAATTTATTTAATGTTGCAGCTTCCACAGCTCTCTGGGGTAGCAAATTCCATAGATTTACTACCCTCTGAGTGAAGAAGTTTCTCCTCATCTCAGTTTTGAAAGGGCAGCCCCTTATTCTAAGATTATGCCCCCTAGTTCTAGTCTCACCCATCAGTGGAAACATCCTCACCGCATCCACCCGATCAAGCCCCCTCACAATCTTACATGTTTCAATAAGATCGCCTCTCATTCTTCTGAACTCCAATGAGTAGAGTCCCAACCTACTTAACCTTTCCTCATACGTCAACCCCCTCATCTGTGGAATCAACCGAGTGAACCTTCTCTGAACTGCCTCGAGAGCAAGTATATCTTTTCTTAAATATGGAAACCAAAACTGCTCGCAGTATTCCAGGTGTGGCCTCACCAATACCTTGTATAACTGCAGCAAGACTTCCCTGTTTTTATACTCCATCCCCCTTGCAATAAAAGCCAAGATTCCATTGGCCTTCCTGATCACCTGCTGCACCTGCATACTAACTTTTTGTGTTTCATGCACCAGGACCCCCAGATCCCTTTGTACTGTAGCACTTTGCAGTTTCTCTCCATTTAGATAATAACTTGCTCTTTGATTTTTTCTGCCAAAGTGCATAACCTCACACTTTCCAACATTATATTGCATCTGCCAAATCTCTGCCCACTCACTTAGCCTGTCTATGTCCTTTTGCAGGTTTTTTATGTCCTCCTCACTCACTGCTTTCCCTCCCATCTTTGTATCATCGGCAAACGTGGATATGTTGCACTCGGTCCCTTCCTCCAAATCGTTAATATAGATTGTAAAGAGTTGGGGTCCCAGCACTGACCCCTGCGGAACACCACTAGTTACTGATTGTCAGCCCGAGAATGAACCATTTATCCCAACTCTTTGTTTTCTGTTAGATAGCCAATCTTCCACCCATGTCAGTATATTACCCCCAATCCCGTGATTTTTTTATCTTGATCAGTAATCTTTTGTGTGGCACCTTGTCAAATGCCTTTTGGAAGTCCAAATACACTACATCCACTGATTCCCCTTTATCCACAATGATGAGAACTAAAGCACTAACATGCCACTGATGAAAAGCTTTCAGATTAGAATTATAAGATGAGAACAAAAGACGTAGGAGCAGGGGTAGGTCATTCGGCCCCTCGAGCCTGCTCCGCCATTCAATAAGATCATGGCTGATCTGATCTTGGCCTCAACTCCACTTCCCTGCCCACTCCCCATAACCCTTGACTGCCTTACCTTTCAAATATCTGTCTATCTCCATCTTAAATATATTCAATGACCCAGCCTCCACAGCTCTCTGGGGAAGAGAATTCCAAAGATTCACGACCCTCTGAGAGAAGAAATTCCTCCTCATCTCCATTTTAAATGGGTGCCCCCTTACTCTGAAATTGTGCCCCCTAGTTCTAGATTCCCCCACGAGGAGAAACATCCTCTCTGTCAAGCCCCTTCAGAATCTTACATGTTTCAATAAGATCCCCTCTCATTCTTCTAAACTCCAATGAGTATAAGCCCAATCTGCTCAACCTTTCCTCATAAGACAACCCCTTCATCTCCGGAATCAACCTTGTGAACCTTCTCTGAACTGCCTCCAGTGCAAGTATATCCTTCCTTAAATAAGGAGACCAAAACTGTACGCAGTACTCTAGGTGTGGTCTCATCAATGCCCTGTAAGGTTGTAACAGGACTTCCCTACTTTTATACTCCATTCCCTTTGCAATAAAGGCCAACACTCCATTTGCCTTCCTAACTACTTGCTGTACCTGCATGCTAACTTTTTTGTGATTCATGTACAAGGACCCCCAGATCCCTCTGTACCTCAGCATTTTGTAATCTTTCCCCATTTAAATAATAATTCGCTTTTTTATTTTTCTACCAAAGTGGATAACCTTGCATTTTCCCACATTAAACTCCATCTGCCAGATTTTTGCCCACTCACTTAACCTATCTATATCCCTTTGGAGATTCTTTGCATCCTCCACACAATTTGCTTTCCCACCTATCTTTGTATCATCAGCAAATTTGGCTTCATTACATTCGGTCCCTTCATCCAACCGATCCCTGCGGCACCCCACTACTTACAGTTTGCCAACCTGAAAATGACCCATTTATCCCGACTCTCTGTTTTCTGTTAGTTAGCCAATCCTCCATCCATGCAAATATATTACCCCCAACCCTGTGAACTCTTATCTTGTGTAGTAACCTTTTATGTGGCACTTTATCGAATGCCTTCTGGAAATCCAAATACACGACATCTACTGGTTCCCCTTTATTCACCCTGCTCGTTACATCCTCAAAGAACCACAGCAAATTTGTCAAACATGATTTCCTTTTCATAAAACCATGCTGACTCTGCTTGATTATATTATGATTTTCTAAATGTCCTGCTACCACTTCCTTAATGATGGACTCCAGCATTTTCCCAATGACAGGTGTTTGGCTAACTGTCGCTAGTTCCATGGAAACCCAGCATAAGCTCGAGGAACAGCACCTCATCTTCCGATTAGGCACTTTACAGCCTTCCGGACTCAATATCGAGTTCAACAATTTCAGATCATAGCCTCGGCCTCTATTATATTTTTACATATATTTTTTATCCACACCTTTGTTTTGGCCCTTCCCCCTTTGTTTCTCTCCCACATGGCAGCTGTCTCTCATTCTGCCAGCGCATTTCACACCTAATCTAGAGCCGTCTTTTGTCTCTCCACTAGTCCTATCACCATCTCGTCTCGTTTTGAATACCTCTTAATGTCTCTTCACTTCTCTTTTGTTCTCTCATCCCCATTTCCCAGCCCCCAAACTGGCCTTTTAATCTGTTTCATTTCCTGTGCTTTTTCGGTCCTGACGAAGGGTTTCGACCTGAAACGTTGACTCTATTTCTCTCTCCACGGATGTTGCCAGGCCTGTTGTGTTTTTCCAGCATTTTCTGTTGTTATGTCGATAGTTGCCTGCTTTCTGTCTCCCTCCTTTCTTAAATAGGGACGTTACATTTGCGATTTTCCTGTCCGCTGAGACCTCTCCAGAATCCAGGGAACTTTGGTAGGTTACAACCAATTTTGGTGGATTCCTCTCTGGCACAATTGCTGAGGGAGATGTGGTTTGGCTAGACTTTGGTCCATCTGACTGAAGTACCACTGATCCCTGCAAATGGGATCAGACTGCTGTAAAAAGTGTTTTAGCAGAACTCTGAAAGCATTCCTGCCTGTGTTTGGGAGCTCGCCAATGGAGGAGGTAGGAGTGTAGGCCATGCAGTGTAGGGGTGGGATGCCCACAGCAAGCAGGAGCAGGCAGCCTCCTTTTTTTTTGTAAGCTCCAGTAAAGTACACAAAATCTAGTGACGCAGACCTGACAATCCATCTTGTTTCCACCGATTGTCAATCCTGCTTTGTCACTTTAAACATTTGCCCATGCTGCCTGACTCCTAGCAACGCTGGATGCCTATTTTGTTCCCATGTTCTTCGTGTTCAATGTTGCTGTGGTGATAATGATGGAAAATGTGATCCATGATGTTACGCCGTCGTTATTGTGTCACTTAAATGCCTCTGCCCATATTTGGGCGGGCGTTTGTGACATCGGGTGGAAGTGATACCAGAACACAGGAACCAATGCAAAATTGTGTGGGGATGTGGCATGAGGGGGCCCCATCTAACTTTTTGTCTCCACCCACCCCAGTACCACTAAACTGGTGTAAAGGCAGGGGACAATCTTGCCGATATAATTCTCATCATAGAAAATAGCCCAGGCTGCAGTGATAGCAAGTGATTAAACCCAATAGTAGAGTTTTATGTTGCATTATTCAGTTTCTTATATCTCCGTTACTATAAGAATAAGCAAAAACATTAACTTTTGTATTAGAAATGTCACGACAAAATTTCGAGCACAAAAATCTAGGCTGACACTATGTTGCAGAAGGAGACCATTCAATCCATTGCACGTGTGCTGGTACTATCTTGTTCATTTGAACATAGTACTTATCTATCTTACTGAGATAGAGGATCAGCCATGATCAAATTGAATGGCGGAGCAGGCTCGAAGGGCCAAATGGCCTACTCCTGCTCCTATTTTTCTATGTTTCTTAATCCCATTTCCTTCTACTTTTCCCCAACCCTTTTATTTTTTACAATATTCGTCCTTTTCAAAAGCTTATTCAATTCCCTATGAAATGGTATTGTAATGTTTATTTCAGTAGTCACTTGTGATAAAGCATTCCATGTCCTCATATACCTCTGTCTGAAAAAGTTTTTTTAACTTTCCTTTCTGGTGATAATTCAAGGCCTAGAAATTCAGTGGCTGCGCCACCCGGTAGCACCCAAAGAGGGCACTTAGTGGGTTTTACGCCACTGGCCATGCCTCCCGCTAAATTTAGCGGGACGCTAATGGCGGCGCTAGCCGTTAGCGCTGCGCCGCTACCGATGACGTCATCGGTGTGCGCAGCACCCCGCTACCGCCCCGATCGTGAAATTTGGTAGCGCCCCCCGCTTTAACGCCGGTCGCAATTTGCGACCGGTTCAGGGGGGCCTACCTGCGGCAGTAGAGGCGCGGAAGTGCGGGGCGGCCATTTTTTTTGCTGGCCGCCTGCCAGCACCTCTTCGCGCCACCGTCCCCGGCCTCCTGAGCCCCCCCGCCGCGTTGTGCCGGCTGTGTCCCAGGAGCCCGGCACTTCTCCTCGGTGCCAGGCCCTTTTGCCGGCATTCGCGATCGCCGATCGCACTGCAACAGGCCCCTCCCCTTTAAGAAGGGGAGGAAGGCCTGCAGTACCGCAGTGCGTCGTGCCGCAGCGTGTGGCGCTGCAGCACGTTGCGCTGCGATTTTCAGTTGCAGCGCCCCAAGAGGAATGCGGGGCGCCTCGAGTAGCGCTGCGCTTCCATCTGGGGCGCTGAAACTGAATTTCCGGCGGGCGTTCGCGACTCCTTCCGGGGTGGTACTTCCAGCGCCCTGGCTTGGGGCGCCAGTGAATTTCTAGGCCTCAGTCTTTGCCCTCTCACCAGCAATTCAGCAAACGGTAGAAATAACCCTTCACTATTTGCCCTCTCGAAGTCTTTCATACTTTTGAAAAGTTTATCTTAGGTGCCCCTTAATCTTGTATATTCAGTGAAAAAAGCCCAATTTTTAAGCCTTTCTTTATTCCTGGTGATATTCCAGTAAATCTTCGCTTAACCCTTTCCATGGCTCAAACATCCTTCCTATAATGAACTATCCACAATACCCCAACTGTGACCTCCAACTGTGGCCTAACCAATGTCTTATACTGATTCAACATCCCCTCTTTGCCTTTACATTCAATGTCCCTACGTATAAAACCCAGAATCTCATTTGCCATTTCATGGCCTTTTCTACCCATTCTCCCACTTCTAAAGCTCACCCCAGATCGCTCTGTTCCTCCATTCTGTTAAGTATCTTACCATGAAAATATATGCCTGGATTGAGGGTTCACCCAATCTCCCACCATAACTTTGGTGAGATCCCCCAGAGAAATGGCTAAAACAGCCATTTATGATGTTTCTTCAGGGTTTCTGCAAAGTTATGGCGGGAGATCGGGACAACTCCGTGGAAAATCTACCCCATAGTTTATTTTGCTGCTCTTTTTCCGTATTGGACTACTTCACATTTATCTTCATTGAGCGGCACCTGCCATCTATGCCCACTTCACTAACTTGTCTACAACCTCCTCCCTCCTTGCTCACAGTTTGTTATGCTGCCAATTTGGTATCATCAATGACAACAACAACAACAACTTGCATTTATATAGTGCCTTTAACGTAGTAAAACGTCCCAAGGCGCTTATCATTCCTCTTGTGCCCACGTCCAAATCCTTTATATGAATGCAAAAAAAAGAGACTTTTATCTGTAACAAAGGGTGACACTTTAAAGTGTGACATCTGGAGTTGATGTTTGGTGTGTGATGGCCACTTGCTAAAAGGGAGGCTTTTTCATAGAATTACATAGAATGTACAGCACTGGAACAGGCCATTCAGCCCAACTGGTCCATGATGGTGTTTAGACTCCACACAAGCCTCCTCCCACCCCTCTTCATCTAACTCTATCAGCATAACCCTCTATTCTTTTCTCCCTCATGAATTTATCTAGCTTCCCCTTAACTGCAGTCTTTTATATGTATAATAATAATTGATATACTGTTAATATTATGGTGTGGTTTATTTTACTTCTGGCTTGTTTTGTTGTGTTGACAGTGGCTGTCATTATGGACAGTGACTGCCAGTATTTTTTCTATGAACATTATCCATAATGACTTTCCCACTGAAGGAAAGGATTTATGATGCTCGCATATTACCACAAGTTTATTGAGGAATCGTTTGCAGTTAGTTACAGTGAAATTTAATGGCGGCGATATATTAGAGAAATATTATGATTGAGATCACATTCAGTCACCCCTGCTTCATTAAAGCAGCTCTTTGGCCATGTCTGTAAAATCCACTTAGCAGAGATAAAGAATTAAATCATTGGGGACCATATCAGCTTAGAATAGAGCGTTCTGCCAAGTTAAGGCATGGCGCTTGGATAAGATTTAAATTCTATTGCCTAACCTAATGGACATCATCATGATTGTAAAGCGGATTGATAAATTTGATCCAGACAAATTGATCTGGGAGTAGGAATTCCTCTGCTTGCTATGTAAAATCATGAGGGTCTAGACAGAGTAGATAGAGAGAAACTGTTCCCATTGGCGGAAGGGTCGAGAACCAGAGGACACAGATTTAAAGGTGATTGGCAGAAGAACCAAAGGCGACACGAGGAAAAAATTTTTGCGCAGCGAGTGGTTGTGATCTGGAATTCACTGCCTGAAAGGGTGGTGGAGGCAGATTCAATTGTGGCTTTCAAAAGGGAGTTGGATGAGCACCTGAAGGAAAACAAATTGCAGGGCTACGGGGAAAGGGCAGGGGAGTGGGACTAGCTGAGGTGCTCTCGCAGAGAGCCGGCACGGGCTTGACGGGCCGAATGTCCTCCTTCTGTGCTGTAACCATTCTATGATTCTATGTGTAATACCATTGCAGAGCTGTTACTGGAGATTTCCAGCAAAATCATAAACATGTTCTTTTAGAACGTATTTTTTAAGACTTTGCCAGAAATGGCAAACAAAGGAAGCCTTCATGAACACTTCTACCCTGTTCTCAAGACTGATCAACTTGTGTACGAGTGGATTTCTTGATCGCAGTTAGATTCAAAAAAGAAAAGAATTCAACCTGAGAACTTTTGGTCTGGGCAGCGCAGTTACAAGGGCGAAGCTTTCAACTTTGGCAGAGGCATAAAACTGGCCGCGCCACTCGTTATGCACCTCGCCGTTCAGTGGAAAGAAAACCAGATGGGCTGTATCATGGGCAGTGGATCCGATATCGCCGGTTTTACGCCCCGCCAAAGTTGAAAGTTCCGCCGATGATTCTGGCTCTGTGCTGGTTTAGCTGATTTCAGCCAGAGTGGCAATAGGGGTATTACAATTGTTCTCAGAGCCTGGGCTAAAGAGGGGGAAATCAGGCCACATTTACAACCACGTGACCTCTGCTGGAAAGTATGGGCATGTGGACGATGGGTGAGGACAAGATTGGGCTCAGCTGTGATGCCCCATGTGTTTGAATAGCCCGTCCATGCGAAATTGGGCGGGGAACGCTAACTGTTACTCATGGAACCATAGGCCAATGGGAACCAACGCCCACAGGAGAGGAGATGGGAAGATAAATTGGTTTAAAAAAAAACGGCTGTGAGGAAAAATGACAAACAGTTCCTACTTAGCACAAGCAACAAGTAACACACATTGCACCGTACTCTGTTTCCTGTCTTAAGTTGACCTTTAGTTCACTTCACTTTAATACGAAGCTGTTATAAATATAAAGTGTATCAGTAAATGATAAACTGTTGATTTTTGCAATACATTGTGCCGACACATATGCATGCGCAGGTTTGAAACCGCATGGCCCTTGGTATTTGCTTGAACCATTGATACTCTTGATATATTATATGTTTTCCACAACCTTTTAAGGTTGACTTAACAGGTAGCCAAGAAATACTTAAATTGTTTACCACAGTATCATCCATGTATCATCAAGTGATCTAGTTTTCACACAAGTTCAAAAACCTAGAAGAAAGCAATTTGCTGAAACGCAAAAGACTGCAAAGTTCTGGGATCAGTTTTCATCTCAGTTACTGCAGGAGAGCCTGGCGTACCACAATAATATTCACATATTTGTTGTAGAGACTCACTTGTTCCTCTATTTTAGCACAACCCCTGGCGCAGTGGAGAGCACATATCATTTGTCTGTACTGTTAGTGATTAGAAATTCAGTGAGCCCAATAAGCTTTGGGTAGGTGTCATGCTTAAGGTATAAGACAAGTTCCAACATGGATTTGAGCTTATACCGAGTCGGAATAAATCCACTTCCGTTTCGCTTCAGTGTCAAATGTAATACTTGGCAACATATCCACCTTCATTTTAAAATCGTCACTAAATCCCTGGGGAAAAAAACGGTCGGGTGAAATTCCTCCCCTCGCTAACTTGATTGGAAGTGGGAGCACGAGCACAAAATGGGAAATATAATTTTGAAACTTCAATTTAAATTATCAACGAGAGGAGTTTCAGCCCCCTGTTTGAGCTGTTAGCTGCCAATAAATGTGCGGGTACAAGCAAAAAAAGTCAAGTTGATAATCTCTGAGACCCGGTGGCACTGGCAGGGCCTCGCAAGGGCAGGTGGCTTATTGGAGAATTTCAGGTGCACTCTGTGTGATGTTATGGGCCCAGAAATTAGTGTCCCAACGCGCGAGTAAGCACCGTGTACTCACGCGTGGGACCGATGGAATTGACGGTTTTCTGCATGCACAGCGCATGCGCGGGAAACCGGCATTTCCTATCCCCCAGAAATTCGTGTCGGGGGCTTCCCGCGGGTGCAAGCCCCCGACCTACACTTAACTAGCGCGCCAGCAGTTGAAGCCTGGGCCTGCGTGGATTTCCTGTCTGTGGCCCGGTCCAGCTCCCGGCGCGCTGTGCTTGCATGACCCAGCGGCATACTTAGTGTGATGCGTCGGCTGGGATCACGTGAGCACTGGGCAACCAATTGGAGGATGCAAAAGTTCATTCATGAGTTTGACAGTAAGAACTGTCAAACTCATGAAAACTGCGGGCGCCCAAAACAGTATTTAAACTTGAAATAATTTTTTTTTTAAATCACACTATTTAAATGAACTATAAATAACTTTAAATAACTATTTTAAACAATAATTTAAATTTTTCAAAAAAATAATTTTATAAAAAATTGGGGCTAAAAGTACACTTATCTTACTGCAAAGTCTTTAAAAATAATAAACCTGTGGAAAAAAAATTCTAATTTTAATTAATAGACCACTTACCTTTTAAAATTAAGTCCTTACGTCTGCTTTTTTAAAGTGTAAAAAGTGGAGGCCTTCACGCACGGGCAAACCTGGAAAAAAAAAGGAAGTTCAACGCGCACGCGCAGACTCCTGCGCACACGCGTTCGACCTCTGAACCCCTTGGTTCAGATACCCGCCACGCAAGAGGCCACATGGTCTCTCAGAAAACGTCAAGAAAAAGTGGAACTGAAATATTTGTGCTAAAGGTTTTAGCACATAGAAACATAGCAGATAGGAGCAGGAGTAGACCATTCGGCCCCTCGAGCCTGTTCTGACAATTAATGAGATCATAGCTGATCATCCGAATTCAGTACCCTGTCCCTGCCTTCTCCCCATATCCCTTGATCCCTTTAGACTTAAGAAATATATTTAACTCCTTCTTGAATATATTTAATGAATTGGCCTCAACTGCCTTCTGTGGTAGAGAATTCCACAGGTTCACCACTCTCTGGGTGAAGAAATTCCTCCTCATCTCTGTCCTAAATGGCTTACCCCTTATCCTTAGACTGTGACCCCTGGTTCTGACCTCCCCCGCCATCGGGAACATCCTTCCTGCATCTAGTCTGTCTAGTCCTGTTAGAATTTTATAAGTTTCAATGAGATCCTCTCTCATTCTTCTAAACTCCAGCGAATATAAGCCTAATCGACCCAATCTCTCATACGTCATTCCTGCCATCCCAGGTATCAGTCTGGTGAATCTTTGCTGCACTCTCTCCATGGCAAGAACATCCTTCCTCAGATAAGGTGACCAAAACTGCACACAATACTCAAGTTGTGGTCTCACCAAGGCCCTGTACAACTGCAGCAAGACATCCTTGCTCCTGTACTCGAATCCTCTCGCTATGAAGGCCAACATGCCATTTGCCTTCTTAACCGCCTGCTGCACCTGCGTGCTTACCTTCAGCGACTGGTGCACAAGGACACCCAGGTCTCGTTGCACTTCCCCTTTTCCCAATCTATTGCCGTTCAGATAATAATCTGTCTTCCTGTTTTTGCCATCAAAGTGGATAACTTCGCATTTATCCACATTATACTGCATTTGCCATTAGGGTTGCAAAATTCTGGGAATTTTTAAAAGAGGAAACTTTCCATGGGAATTTTCGGGAATTTATGGGAATTTTGGGAATTTATGGGAATTTTGAGTTTTTTTGCACACTGATGGTTTTTGTCTCTGACCCTTATATTATCTTTGTCGTCAAAATAGACATACTGTTCCATACAAATAAAAACAGGCTTTCAAAACTTTATTTAGGTTATAATTTTGAACTTTATTGAACCCCCACAAAAAAGACCCATCTAAAATAAAATAAAAAGAGCGTCAGCTTATTTAGCCTGTAATTTGTCCTTATTTTGTCCCTTTGAGTCTTCTTCTCATGAGCCTTCTGAGTCTTCTACTCCTCATTGCTCCTCCTGATTCTCTGACTCTGGCTCTGACGTGTCCATTTCCTCCTCTGTGTCAGTGTCTAGCTGTGTGGTGGACACTTCTGTATCTGGCTCAATAAGTTGTAGGTTCGCCCGGATAGCCACCAGTTTCTCCACTCTCTTGTTAGTCAGCCTGTTGCGCACCTTTGTATGCGTATTCCCAAAAAGTGACCAGTTTTGTTCAGAGGCCGCTGATGAAGGTGGGATTTGGAGTATCACCGATGCAATAGGTGACAGGGCCTCAGATGCACAAAGTCCCTTCCACCAGGTATGGGCACTGATATGCTTGCATGATTCCCATATCCCATCCCCATTCCAAAGACCTTGCTTGGTAGAGAACTTTGCCAGACTTCCCAGAACTTTGCCCACATCCAGATTGAGATGGTGTGAGAGGGTAGAAATCACACTGTAAGCACTGTTGATCTGTTCTCCAGAAAGTATTGGTCTCCCAACATGCTTTGGGTCCAGCATGTATGCTGCAGCATGAATCGGCTTGACACAAAATTCTTGACGCGTCTGTATGAATTGAACAATTGCCTTCTCCTCTGCTTTGAGCAGCAGGGATGTGGGTAGGGCAATGCTGATTTGTTCTTTTAAATCAGTAAAAAGCCTGAGAACATCTGACAAGACAGCGTCATCTCCTTCAATCTGAGCAATTGCAGATGCTACTGGTGAGAGTAGTTTAAGGCTGCTAACCACTCTCTCCCAAAACACATCATCCAGCAGTATTTTCTTGATGGTGGTTTCCATATCCCCAGACTGGGATATTGCCATTTCTTGCAACGACTCCTTACCCTCCAGAAGGCTGTTGTACATTATGACAACACCACCCCATCTAGTGTTGTTGGGCAGCTTCAGTGTGGTGTTCTTGTTCTTTGTCATTTGCTTGGAGTTGTAGGTTGCTGCAACTACCTGTTTTCCCCTGACATACTTAACAACTTGCTTGGCTCTCTTGTACAGTGCTTCCATGGTTCTCAAACCCATGATGTCCTTGAGGAGCAGGTTAAGCCCATGAGCTGCGCACCCAATAGACGTAATATGAGGGTAGGCCTCCTCCACTTGAGCCCAAGCAGCCTTCATATTCGCAGCATTGTCAGTAACTACTGCAAAGACCTTTTGTGATCCAAGATCGTTGATGACCGTTGCAACACAGTCTGCCATCGCTATTGTTTCTTTGAGCTTTCCTTGGACTCTGTTATACTCAGCCTCCAGCAAATAAGTAGACAAAGCATGTCTGGTGGGAGGACAGTATGCAGGGCGAATAACATTGAAAAATCTCTTCCAGTACACATTGGCTGTGAGCATGAGGGGTGAGCCTGTTGCATATACAGCTCGAGCAAGGCACTCATCTGCATTCTTCTGGCTATGGTTATCCATTGTATCAAAGAACCTTCCAAGTGGACCAGGAGTTGCTGATGATAAGGAGCCTGATGCTGAATGAGAACCATCATCTTCTTGAATGGAAGCAGAGGAACTCTGGGCTGACTGCTGTGAGCTTTGAGTGAAGTTGTTGCATTTGGATAAATGCTGCTGCATCTTTGTGGCATTCTTTACATATGGCTTTCTACAGTGTTTGCACATGTACACAGTCTTTCCATCTTTAATGCCTGGGGTAAAATGCTTCCACACATCCGATGGTAAACGTGGCATTGTTCTATGCAGAGAAATAAAGGGCATTCATCTCTGTGTCGAACTGCGGTCGATCAGCACGATTGCAACAGGGTGAGTACATTTTTGCTGATGCTCCATGTGATGGAAGCATGACCTGTACACACACGATGCTACATCACCAATAGTGTATTATTTTGTATATTTTAAATTGAAGGACAACAGAGTTCAACAAGTAACTGGTTTATTTGGTATAAAGTCTGATTTACTTACTGCATCATCACAACATCAGCAGAAAACAAAATGACTTCCCTCAGGACCCCTAACCTGGATCTTAAAAAAACTATAGCAGTCTTACAGATGCCTGCAGGCCAATCACAATTCGACATGCAAATATTACAAATAGAGGGAGCTAATCGCTCATCCACTCATCCAACCAATCAGGACACATTTGTTCACAGTCACACACAAAACTTATAATTATTAAAACAAGCCAAGTAAGAAGATAAACATATTTGATTAAGAAATTCCTTAATAATTAAGATTCCATCTCTGTTAGTAATTTTAAGAGAGGACCTGTGGAAAAAAAAGAAAGAAATACAAAAAAAACAATATTATGCTAGCATGTGCTTTTTTGGGCAAAATTCCCAAGCTAAACTTCCCGTGGAAAATTTCCGGAAATTTACCGGAAACTTTCCACCCCTTTGCAACCCTATTTGCCATGCATCTGCCCAATCACCCAACCTGTCCAAATCATACTGGAGTTTCTCTGCATCCTCCTCACAGCACACACGCCCACCCAGCTTTGTGTTGTCTGCAAACTTGGAGATATTACATCTAGTTCCATCGTCTAGATCATTTATATATATTGTGAATAGCTGGGGTCCTAGCACCGATCCCTGCGGTACCTCACTAGTCACTGCCTGCCACTCAGAAAAAGACTCCAACTCTTTGCTTCCTGTCTGCCAACCAGTTATCTATCCAAGACTGTACCTTACCCCCAATCCTCTGTGCTTTAATTTTGCACGCTAATCTCTTATTCGGGACCTTATCGAAAGCCTTCTGAAAGTCCAAATACACCATATCCACTGGTTCTCCCTTATCTATTCTACCAGTTACATCCTCAAAAAATTCCAGAAGATTAGTCAAGCATGATTTACCTTTTGTAAATCCATGTTGACTTTGTCCGATCCTGTCACTGTTTTCCAAGTGATCTGCTATTACATCTTTTATAATGGACTCTAGCATTTTCCCCACTACCGATGTCAGACTTACCGGTCTATAATTCCCCATTTTCTCTCTACCACACTTTTTAAATAGTGGGGTAACATTAGCTATCCTCCAATCCATGGGAATTGTTCCAGAGTCGATAGAATTTTGGAAGATGACCAGCAATGCAGCTACTATTTCTAGGGCCACTTCCTTAAGTACCCTAGGATGTAGATTATCAGGCCCTGGGGATTTATCAGCCTTCAATCCTGTCAATTTCCCTAACACCATTTCCCTACAAATACTGATTTCATTCAATTCCTCCTTCTCATTAGACTCTATTTTCCCCGACGTCTCTGGGAGGTTATTTGTGTCCTCCTTTGTGAAGACAGAACCAAAGTATGTATTTAATTGGTCTGCCATTTCTTTGTTCCCCATTATAAATTCCCTTGATTCTGACTGCAAGGGACCGATGCTTGACTTCACCAATCTTTTTCTCTTCACATATCTATAGAAGCTTTTACAGTCAGTTTTTATGTTCCCTGAAAGCTTACTCTCATAATCTATTTTCCCCCTCTTAATTAATCCCTTTGTCCTCCTTTGCTGAATCCTAAGCTGCTCCCAATCCTCAGGTTTGCTGCTTTTTCTGGCCAAATTTTATGTCCTCTCCTTGGATCTTATGCTATCCCTAATTTCCCTTGTTAGCCACAGTTGAGTCACCTTTTCTGTTGAATTCCCAGACTTGGTCATCCTGGAGCCATGTCTCCGTAATCCCAATTATATCATATCTGTTTACATCTATTTGCACAGCTAATTCATCCACCTTATTACGAATGCTCCTCGCACTAAGACACAAAGCCTTCAGGCTTGATTTTTTAACACTCTTAGTCCTTTTAGAATTATTATTTACTGTGGCCCTGTTTGACTTACACCCTTGATTTCTCTGCCTTCCACTTTTGCTTTTCTCCTTCCTGTCTTTTGTTTCTATCCTTGTTCCCCTTTCTTCTGTCTCCTTGCACAGGTTCCCAACCCCCTGCCATTTTAGTTTAAACCCTCCCCAACAGCACTAGCAAACAGTCCCCGTAGGACATCGGTTCCAGTCCCGCCCAGGTGCAAACCGTCCAGTTTGTAGTGGTCCCACCTCCCCCAGAACCGGTTCCAATGTCCCAGGAATTTGAACCCCGCCCCCTTGCACCATTCCTCTAGCCACGTATTCATCTGAAATATCCTTCTATTTCTACTCTGACTAGCACGTGGCACTGGTAGCAATCCTGAGATTACTACCTTTGAGGTCCTGTTTTTTAATTTACCTCCTAACTCCCTATATTGAGCTTTTAGGACCTCATCCCATTTTTTACTTATATCGTTGGTACCTATATGCACCACAACAACTGGCTGTTCACCCTCTCCCTCCAGAATGCCCTGCAGCCGCTCCGAGACATCCTTGACCCTTGCACCAGGGAGGCAACATACCATCCTGGAGTCTCGTTTGCGGCCGCAGAAACGCCTATCTATTCCCCTTACAATAGAATCCCCTATCACTATAGCTCTCCCGCTTTTTTTCCTCCCGTCCTGTGCAGCAGGACCACCCATGGTGCCAGGAAGTTGGCTGCTGCTGCCATCCCCCTCAACAATATCCAAAGTGGTATATCTGTTTGAAAGGGGGATGGCCACAAGGGACCCCTGCACTACCTGCCTGCGTCTACTACTCTGCCTGGTGGTCACCCATTCCCTTCCTGCCTGGTGGTCACCCATTCCCTTCTTGCCTGTGCAGCCTTTACCTGTGGTGTGACCAACTCCCTAAACGTGCTATCCACAATGTGCTCAGCATCGCGAATGCTCCAGTATGTATCCATTTGCAGCTCCAGCGCCGCAATGCAGTCTGTCAGTAGCTGCAGCTGGATATACACTTCCCGCACAGGAAGTGTCCCTGATTTCCCACATAGTGCAGGAGGAGCATGCCACGGGGCCGAGCTGTGCTGCCATGACTTACCCTTTAATTAATTCAAATTAAATTAAATCAAATCAATACCACTAATTACACTACAACTAAATGATATTCTCAGGGGCCCTTGTTTACAAGCACTCGCCGCTACACAACAGAGACCCTAGAAACTATAAACCACAAAAATTAAGTTTGGAAAAAACGCGAAAGAGAGAAATACTCACCAACCAATCACTTACCTGCTTTCTGGTGATGTCACACTTCGATTACTTTTTACTTCTCTCTCTCCTCTCGCTGACTCTGTGCCTCTTGCAGATCCGCCACTCAGCTCCGGTCCCAGGCCTCCTCTCCGCGCTCTTTTTATCCTCCTCTCACTGACTCTGTGCCTCTCACAGGCCCACTCAGTTCCGGTCCCAGGACTCCTCTCCGCGCTCTTTTTATCCTCCTCTCACTGACTCTGTGCCTCTCGCAGGTCCGCCGATCAGCTCCGGCCCCAGGCCTCCTCTCTGCGCTCTTTTTATCCTCCTCTCGCTGACTCTCTGCCTCTCGCAGGTCCGTCGCTCAGCTCCGGTCCCAGGCCTCCTCTCCACGCTCTTTTTATCCTCCTCTTGCTGACTCTCTGCCTCTCGCAGGTCCACCGCTCAGCTCCGGTCCCAGGCCTCCTCTCCACGCTCTTTTTATCCTCCTCTCGCTGACTCTGTGCCTCTCGCAGGTCCGCCGCTCAGCTCCGGTCCCAGGCCTCCTCTCCGCGCTCTTTTTATCCTCCTCTCGCTGACTCTGTACTTCTCGCAGGTCCGCCGCTCAGCTCCGGTCCCAGGCCTCCTCTCCGCGCTCTTTTTATCCTCCTCTCGCTGACTCTGTGCCTCTCGCAGGTCTGCCGCTCAGCTTCGGTCCCAGGCCTCCTCTCCGCGCTCTTTTTATCCTCCTCTCGTTGACTCTGTGCATCTCGCAGGTTCGCCGCTCAGCTCCGGTCCCAGGCCTCCTCTCCGCGCTCTTTTTATCCTCCTCTCGCTAACTCTCTGCCTCTCACAGGTCTGCCGCTCAGTTCTGGTTTTTTTCAGCAGGTTGTATAAGAATATCATGTGGACTCACTGGCTCAGCTTTACAGATTTTGTGGAACTTGAGTTCATCTCTGGCGTGATGGGACTTCCGGCCATCCCATGGATGAGCCCCGCCCCACCCAATCACATCCACCCCCACCTCTGCCAATCTGCCTCCTAGGCCTGCTACAGCATGACGTTGCTGGGCCCTGGATCCTGACAATAAATCCCCAAAAAACAAAGTCCTTGTGTTCCAGCAAAGATCCAGACATCAGGGACCCAAAATAAATTTCACACTAGGAACAACCAAAATTGAACAAACCACTAGCTACACATACTTGGGCTTAAAAATCAGTTCTGCAGGAAATTTTCATCTGGCTGTGAATGAACTGAAAGAGAAAGCAAGAAGGGCTTTCTATGCCATTAAAAAATCAATCCAAATAGAAATCCCAATTAGCATTTGGCTCAAAATTTTTAAATCAGTAATTGAACCAATTGCACTCTATGGCAGTGAAGTGTGGGGATCGCTAACACAACAAGAATTTGCAAAATGGGACAAACACCCAATTGAGATCCTACATGCAGAATTCTGTAAAAGTATCCTCCGGACTCAAAGGAAAACCATAAACAATGCATGCAGGGTGGAACTAGGCCAATATCTATTAATAATCACTATCCAAAAAAGAGCCACCAAATTTTGGAAACACCTAAAAATGAGCAACCCCCACTGCTATCATTACGAAGCCCTGAAATGCCAAGAGAGGACCATAAAGAAGAATACCCTCAGTCAACTAGTCCTGGGACTCAGTGAAGTAACTACTAACGCTACTAACAATAACCAGCCCCAGGACAGTGACAGCGTAACACAAAGAATTCGACCCAACACAATCGTCACTAAGCAAAAGGAAAAATATCTGTCATATTGGGCAGAAACAACAAAAACCCAAAACAAACTCAATTGCTACTTGGCCCTAAACAGACAATACAACATGGCTGATTACCTGACAATGGTAAAGGATAGCAAACTGAGAAAAACCTTGACAATGTACAGATTTAGTGAACATAGCCTGGCGATCGAAAAAGGTAGACACAGGCAGACCCGGCTACCAAGAGAGGACAGGATATGCTCTCACTGCAGTCAGGGAGTGGTGGAGACAGAGATGCACTTCCTCACAGCTTGTAGAAAATATCAGGGCATAAGGGAGAATTTCTACCCAAAATTCACAAAAATATGCCCGTAATTCAGAAATTTGAATGACGACCAAAAACTCCCATGCCTACTAGGGGAAGAGAGAAATTGTGTAACCTTAGCAGCACACTATGTTACAGCTTGCCATAAGCAGAGGGACAACCACTAAATATAAGAAAAGAGTATATACAAATTATATGAATGTATATTTATACACTCAGGGATATATCTGTTTATACACTGTATGGATAGATCTGTATTTATGTGTTCAACCATGAATGTTTTTCGATGCTTTGGCAACATAAGATGTACCTTGTCATGCCAATAAAGCGATTTGAATTGAATTGAATTGAATTGAATGGTGGGCCCTAAGCTGCTCGGAAACCACAGAATTGCTTGTGTCACCTCCCCCCCAGCCTAAGCAAGCTTTTCTTTTTAAATTGACTCCGCCCTTGCTTCAGCTCACCTGCTGCTGAAACCCTCAACCATGCCTTTGTTACCTCTAGACTTGACTTTTCCAACACACTCCTGGCCGGCTCATTCCTAGTTTACGTACCTGATCATCGTTTATCTAAAAAAAGGAATAAATAAAAATGTAAGAGTTGGAAATCTGAAATAAAGACAGAAAATCCTGGACCCAGCCTACCACATCTGTAAAAGGCTGGTTCATATTTTGAGTGTAGACCCTTCATCTGTGACTTCTGATGAAAGGTCATTGACCTGAAACGTTGGGGGTAACTTTAACCCCCTCGCCATGATGGGCAGGACAGTCTCTGGGGGGTTAAATTTGTAAACATGGGAAACACGACCCCAACCCGCCGCGAATGTGGCTACTTCCTGTTAACCGCGACGGGTTTGTGGTTGGCCGAGTAACCTGCTCTGGTGAGGCAGGTCAGTGATTAGAATATTTAAATGAGGCTGCGTGCCTCAGATTTTGCCATCGAGTTGAATTAAAGGCTGTGGCCAGGGTTTTCCAGGGCTCAGGAAACTGGGCAGCTTAAGGGAGGCAGGAGCTTGTGGGCCAGGAGGAGTGGGAGGGCTTGTCCCCGATCCCCCCCAAGCAAATCTGCTGCGATCTTTCCCTTCCACAAGATTGGCCGACCCAACCCCCACCGCCTCCCCCCCCACCCCCCCCGCGATCTCTCCGCCACATTCTGTGTCCCCTGCATTCACTTTGCCTTGTGATCTCTTCCCCCCCCATGATCTCTTCCCCTGGTGATCTCTTCCCCATGATCTGAACCCCCTGTGATCTCTTCCCCATGATCTGAGTCCCCTGTGATCTCTTCCCCCACGATCTGAGCCCCCTGTGATCTCTTCCCCATGATCTGAGCTCTGTGTGATCTCTTCCCCATGATTTGAGCCCCCTGTGAACTCTTCCCCATGATCTGAGCCGCCTGTGATCTCTTCCCCTGCGATCTGAGCCACCTGTGATCTCTTCCCCCGCGATCCAAGCCCCCTGTGATCTCTTCCCCGCAATCTCTTCTCCGCGATTTGAGCGCCCCCGCGATCTTTCCCTCGTGATCTGAGAATAACCAGGGGGCATAGTTTCAAGGTAAGGGGCAGGAGGTTTAGAGGGGATTTGAGGAAAAACTTTTTCACCCAGAGGGTGGTTGGAATCTGGAACTCACTGCCTTAAAGGATGGTAGAGGCAGGAATCCTCACAACATTCAAGAAGCATTTAGATAAGCACTTGAAATGCCATAGCATACAAGGCTATGGACCAAGTGCTGGAAAATGGGATTAGAATAGATAGGGCTTGATGGCCGGTGCGGACACGATAGGCCGAAGGGCTTCTTTCTGTGCTGTATAACTCTATGGGCTAGAAATTCAGTAGGCTTTGCGCCCAGTTTTCGCCCAAAGAGGGCTTTTGCGCCACTTGCTGAGCTTTCACCGATATTCAGCGCTGCGGTAATGGCGGTGTTAGCCAGTAGCGCTGCGCCGCCACCGATGACGTCATCGGTGTGCGCAGTGCCCCGCTACCGCCCCGCTACCGGCCCGACCACCATATTTAGTTGCGGCCGCCTCTTCCGCAGCGGCCGCAAACAGCGATCAGAAAACGGGGCTGTCCTGTAGCGTTAGTGGGGCGAATTAAGGCGGAGGTGCGGTCGGCCGCTTTTTCGGCAGCCGCCTGCCCGCACCTCCTTCCCCGGCCTCCTCCACCCCCCCCCCGCGACATTGCCAGCTGTTTTCCGGGAGCCCGGCACTTCTCCGTGGTGCTCGGCTCATTTGCCAGCACTAGCGAGCGGCGATCTCGCTGTTGCAGGCACCTCCCCCTTAAGAGAGGGAGGAAGGCCTGCAGTACCGCAGCCTGCCGCTCCGCAGCGGGTGGCGCTGCGGCACCTAGCGCGCCGATATTCAGTTTCAGCGCCCCAAGCGGGGGCGCCGAAACCCTTGAATAGCGGCCGCCTTCGAGTTGGGGCGCTGAAACTGAATTTCTGGCGGGCGCAAGTGGCTCCGCGCGCAGCGGTACTTTCTGGGCGCGAGCGAGCTGGCCGCCCCAAACTGAATTTCTAGCCCTATGACTCTATGGGCAGGATTTTCATTGAGCCGTGGAGGCGGGATTGGAGGTGTGTGGGGGGTTAAAATCCCAAAATCGGGGGTCCCGACCCCATCCCGCCCCCAACCCACCTCCATGCTGTAGTGTATGTAACCGTTCCACTTTTAAGAGAACTATTTTAAGAGTTGCACTACTTTATCTTGGCTGCTGTATACTGTAATACGGTGGTGACCACACCGGTATATAAGTGCTGTGTAAGGATTTATTGGGCAGTTCTGCCCTGACCTTCGACTAGTAAAGACCTGTTAAAATTTACTCTTGTGGTCTGTGTAGTAATTCTCACTATAACACACAGACTTAACAGTGGCGACGAGTACGATCTTACCCTGTGGCAGAGATACATCCAAGGCAGTTTAACGGGCGTCGAGAAGAGGCATCCGCCCTCATCATTCTGCTGAGAAAAGACTCGGGTCTGCAGAGCAAAGGAAGAATTCTGACACGAAGCCTTCCATCAGCAACAGGCAGTGATCATCCCTTCTATCACGGTGGTGGGTAAGCCGATCAGCGACGAGCAGCAAGTCGGCCACGTTGGCTGTGAAGTAGGGGAGGGAAAAATGGAGGATATAAGGGCGGAGAACTCGACCACGGCTGGGGAAAAGAGCCGGACAGAAGTCGGGGCCAGAGGCGCTGAGACTGGGGCAGCGTAAGGCACGGGAGCTGCGGTGAATGCAAACGCAGCCGGTGTAAAAGACCGGGCTACAAGCGGGCTGGGAGACGCAACAGCGTCAAGAGAGAGCTCGACCGCGACCGGTGAAAAAGGCCGGGCAGCTACCGAGGCCGCGAGGCGCAGCGACCGGGACAGCGTAAGGCACGGGAGCCGCGGTGAATGCAAACGCAGCCGGTGCGAAAGACCGGGCTGCAAGCGGGCTGGGAGACGCAACAGCGTCGAGAGAGAGCTCGACCGCGACCAGTGAAAAAGGCCGGGCAGCTACCGAGGCCGCGAGGCGCAGCGACCGGGTCAGCGTAAGGCGCGGGAGAAAATAAAAACATTTTTTAAAAAACCGCGGAGAACTCAGCCACAGCCGGGGGAAAGGACCGGACTGCAAGAGGGGCTGGGAGGCACGATTTGAAAACCACTGGGGAGGGCGAACGCAGCAATACGGCAATCGCCATTACAGCCAGCGGGGGAGAAAGGCAAACGCGGGAAGCCGCCATTTTCGTAGGCGGGGGAAGCAGACAAGCGCGGGAAACCGCCATTTAAAAATAAATAAATAAAAGAAAAATTTCTTTTTGTTTCTCAAGAAGATTGCGAGGATGCCTAAGCGTGGTAACATCAACGATTTCGATCCCGATGTTGAAGATTGGGCCACGTATGTAGAACGCATAGAGATATATTGTAAGGCAAATAAAATATCAAATGAAGATAAAGCACTAACCTTACTAAACTCAATGGGTGCGAAGACATACGGGCTATTGAAGCATCTTCTATCACCAGCTAAACCGGCGGATCAGACTTTCGCTAATATTGTTGCTGTCCTGAAGAATCATTTGAACCCCACACCGCTGATGTTAGCGGAACGATTTAAATTTTATGCGAGAACGCAACTGAAAGAGGAAAGCAACGCGGAGTATTTAATTGAACTGCGTAAGCTAGCGAAATACTGTCAGTTTGGGGAAAGACTGACAGAGGCACTGAGAGACAAATTCGTGTGTGGATTGTCGAAAGAAGGAACACAAAAGCGGTTGCTTGAAGAGAATGATCTTACACTTGATAAGGCTGTCACTATTGCAGCATCGCACGAAGCCACAGCGAGAGGCACTGCGGAAATGCAGCTGAAGGCAGCGGCACTCAGCGTAAATCAAATGGCTTTGGGTACAACGAAATGTTATCGTTGTGGAAAGACAACACACGATCAGAACCAATGCTGGTTTAAAAACCAGGAATGTAGAAAATGTGGCAAGCTTGGTCACATAGCTAAAGTATGCCAGTCAGGAAAGAAGACCAGCAACAAAAAGTCACCGCAGGAAAAGTGCAGAAAGGTACACAAGGTGGCTGAGAAGAGTTCGGATGAACAGAATTCGGATTCAGACTCCAACAGCAAGGAACTGGGTAGTCTGAGAATTCACAATGTGAGTAAGGAAGCTGACCGACAAACTATCTGGGTCACCCTGCAGATAGCAGGAGTCCAAGTGAAGATGGAATTGGACACCGGATCGGCGTTGACGGTCATGAATAAGCAAGATTACAAAAGGTTATTCACACATATTCCCTTACGGGATACGGAGATAGTATTAAAGACATACACGGGGCAAAGAGTATACCCCATCAGAAAGATAAAAGTCAAGGTGGTACACAAGGGCAAAGAACACCAAGGAATGGACATATATGTACTACCTGAGGGAGGTTCACCACTTCTGGGACGGGAGTGGATCAGGAAAATAAATATGGACTAGCACTCCCTAAAAGCAATAACGGGAGATTCCGGAAAAAAAAAGATGTCAAACCTGCACGATTGTCCAGAATATTGGATGAGGGCATATGCAGCAGTGACAGTGACAAAGCAGAGAGTGAGAACTCGGTGAAGACAATCAGCTCAGACTCTGGAACTGATGATGGTAAGACCAGCCCATGTGCAAAAGACAAGTCTAAAATGGACTTGCAGACTAATGATGGAAAAACGAAGGAGTGTATAAATGCTTCAGGAGAGAACAAAGTATCAGAACAGAATGCCACTGAACAACAACAACATAGTTTGACAGAGAATTCTGAGTCTGTCCAGTCTACAGACATGCACATTTCTGAGGAACACCGGGCTCGAACTCAACTCAATTTCAAACTACAACAGCAATTAGAACAAATGATTCGCCGTTTTGAGCAAGAGATGAATGCAAAGAAAAAGTTCTTTGACACGGAGTTGGAGAATCTGGGAAGACAGCAGAAGCAACTGATTGAGAAAATGGATCAGGAACACACAAACTGTCTGCGCGATGAGGCCAAACGAATCAAAGCTGAGCAAGAAAGGGAATATGTCAAATTCATCGATCAGTTGAAAGCTAAGAAGAAAGAGCACCCTTTTGTGAGCAGTGTCAGCAGTGATAAGCCACTCAGGGAATTGGTGGCAGAGGCAAAAGCTGAAGTGATGGAGGAAATAGAAGACAATAGAGAAGAAGCAGACAATGATGACTCATCTGAACCATTATCACCCCTACCAGGTCACGCAGGTGGTCCCTCCGAACTGAGCCAAATCAGTCTGGAAGTAGAAAAACTTCCCAAGGTACTCGAGCCTTTAGAAGTCAGCAATGCTGGTTCTGAAGTTACAAAAGTTCAAGCTGTTAAGTCCAGTGAAGGACTATTAGATGAGTCACCCCAGCAACAAGAACCTACTACACCACCGAAAACTACTACACCACCGAGGCGTTATCCGGACCGAGTCAGGAGGCCTCCTCAGAGACTGAATCTGTGAACTGTTTTTACATGAAGTTGTGTATATATGTTATGATGTTATGTTTAATGGGGAATATATACTGTTAAGCTAAAAAGGGAGGATTGTAGTGTATGTAACCGTTCCACCTTTAAGAGAACTATTTTAAGGGTTGCACTACTTTATCTTGGCTGCTGTATACTGTAATACGGTGGTGACCACACCGGTATATAAGTACTGTGTAAGGATTTATTGGGCAGTTCCGCCCTGACCTTCGACTAGTAAAGACCTGTTAAAATTTACTCTTGTGGTCTGTGTAGTAATTCTCACTATAACACACAGACTTAACACATGCCAGTTTCAAAGGAGGCGGGTACCCGCCCCGCACTGGGACCCGCCTTCCCGAGGCAGGAAGGGGATTAGCGTCAATTAACTACCTGTTAACAGGCAGTTTTTAACCTAATCCCTATTTTTAATGTTGAAGTGTGGGATTCCCGACAGCTCCAAACCACGCCAAGTTAGAGGAGGCGGACCGTCGCGATGAAGGGCTTGGAGGGGGTCGAGATGTCCGGTGTTCAGGTGAGTGATGGGTGCATGAGTGCAAAGGTAAGTGTGTTTGGTGTGTGTAAAGTGTTTAAAGAAGTTTTACATACTTTTACTTACCTTTACAGCCTTCCTTCCTTCAGGCCTCGGGAGTCCCTCTCATCTCACCGGCACAGAAAGCAGAATGGCTGCGAGCTGTCAAAAATTGCAGCATTCAACTTTCTGTTCCAGGGAGATCTCTTAATCATCCTGAGAGGAAGGAATTAACTTAGAGTACAGATTGTCAGTGTTTGACAGTTTCAAACAGCTGTGAAACGCTGATATTTCATCTGTCAAAAGGTCTTGACAGATGAAATATGAATCTGTGACGTCACCTGTTGCCGGGTGACCCTTAATTGGCCTGCTGAGCCCGCTGGGCAGGCTCAACAAGGTCAATCAAGTCAAAATCGTGTGGGTTGGCTATAACTCGATGGAGGCGGGACTACAACCCCGAAAGTTGTAGTCCCGCCTCCTACCCGACTCCTCAATAAAATTCCAGCCCTATGACTCTAACCACCGTGATCTCTTCTACCCCCCTCCCCCATGATATGAGCCTACCCCGCGTTCCGAGCCCACTCACACCGACCGCTGGTCTTCTCGATTGCCGAGGATTGTCTCCAGTGGTCCCTGGCTGCGGCCTTCTGCCCCAGGCTTTCCCGCCGGCAGCTGGCTTGCCTCTCAATCTGGCCAGCTGCTTTTTAATCTGCCGTTAACTTCAGCAGGACCTCCGCGTCCCTGGCATTTCCTGATTTCCTGGCTGCTGACAGGCACCCCTGCTGTCTCCCCTTAAATACCGGGGCCGTTAGCTCTGTTTCTCTCTCCACAGATGCTGCCTGACCTGCTGAGTGTATCCAGCATTTTCTGTTTTATTTCAGATTTCCTGCACCCACAGTCTTTTGCTTTTGCCTCATCTGCACACATTCTTCAATTCTGACCAGCGGTCTGCATCTGAAACGTTAACAATCTATACTCCTCACCCTGCTGTGTACTTCCAGCATTATCTGTTGTCATTATTATCTATATACGATTCAACATTTCAATAAAAGTCATGAGTCCGGGCAATGCACAAAACTGCAAGTTCTTTAATAAATGTAAGAAGTCACACAACACCAGGTTATAGTCCAACAACTTTATTTGAAACCACAAGCTTTCGGAGCACTGCTCCTTCGTCAGGTGAAGTGGAGAGATGCATAAAGACACAGCTTATATAGTCAGAGAATAATGTCAGATGTTTACAGGTAATCTTTCTAACTGCCATTTATCACACCTCGGCAGAGAGATAATCACAGCAATCAAAGGTGTGAATGGTGTCCAAACAGGTCAGTCAGGAAAACATTACATCAAAGAACAATGAGGTGAGGTTACAAGGGGTCAAATGTTGCAGATGCTGGGGTCTGTATGAAAAACAAAAAAAGACAAAAAACATTTAATAAGGTCGTGTTAGAATTCACTGTTTTCTCCAGTGTAAAAAGAGAAGCTGATTGTTCAAATATGGCTAGTATTCGAATGTTGCAAGAAATGTTTGATTGCAGCAATCGTGAAATGATTGAAGTCCTGTTCCTCACTCTGCACTTCTTAGTTCATTTACAACAGCTCTGGATTGTCAGGTACTAATTCTGAGTAAACCACACCTCTCTTCAACACTTGCCAACTTGGCTCGGATACAATCTCAGCCCTTCAAGCCCATTGGACTTTGTGTACAGGCAGGTAGGGCCGGCCTCCACCACATCAAAACTATTACTACTCATCTACACCTCACTGCTCAGCTTGGTAACATTTTTGTAGTGAGATGTAAAGATGTAATACATTGTATGAGCCTCTGGCTAGCCATAGCACGAGTCTAGAGTTAATTTCGACACAGTGTCGTGCAAGGATAATCTGCTTGTTACATATGGAAGAACAACGGTGACTCGTCTGGGGGATTTTTTTTTTGCTGTTGAAACCTTTCAGGATTGTTGCGGCAACTGAACTTGTTTAGCCCACTGGGCTAATATTAACAAGAGGTCTAACCTCCAACAATTTTTTAAACCAATGTATTTTAAATAGAGTAGATGCATTTAAGGGGAGGCTAGATAAACACGAGGGAGAAAGGAACAGCAGGATGTGTTGATAGGGTGAGATGAAGTAGGGTGGGAGTTGAGGCTCGTGTGGAGCATGAACACCGGCACGGACCAGTTGGGCCGAATGGCCTGTTTCTGTGCTGTTCATTCGATGTAATTTTATGTAAATAGAACATTGGGAGAACATATGGCCAGGGTTGAATAATGGAGATTTGTGGATGAATATTCCAGATTTGGTTGATTACTTTTGAAGATAAGGGAGTATATCTGAATAACTTTCCTAAGAACATTAAATGGATAGGATAGAGTCCATGGGCTGGATTTTGTCAATGGGGAGCTTTTGGAGGTGGGACTCCCACTTGTCGGGTTTTAGTCCCGCCTCCATCGACTTGTGGCCAACCCACGCTATTTTCCCTTGATTGACTTTGTTAAGCCCGCCCAGCAGGCTTAGCAGGCCAATTAAGGGAAAGCCGGTTACAGGTGATATCAGCGAGTGACGTTTCATCTGTCAAGAGCTTTTGACAGATGAAATGTCATCATCATTTGACAGCTCTGTGAAGCTGTCAATCACGGACAATCTGTCTTCTAAGTTGTGTCTTTACTCAAGACTCAATTAGAAAGCCTTCCTGACCAGAAAGCAGAGGCTGCAGCTTTTGACATTTCAGCGGCCATTCTGCTTTCTGTGCCGGTGAGCTGAGGGACTCACGAGACCTGAAGGGAGGAAGCCTGCAGGAAGAAGTAAAGGTAAGAAAAACTTATTAAAACACTTTACACTTACCTCACACACTTACCTCTGCATACATGCACCCATCACTCACCTGCACACTGGACATCTCCGCCCCTCCGACTCCCGCAGACCGACGGCCTGCCTCGCTGACCGTGGCGAGGTTCGGAGCCATCGGGAAGCCCACACTTCAGGGCTCAAAATAGGGATTAGCCAAAAAATTGGCACTAATCCCCTTCCCGCCTCGAGGAGATGGGACCCGGCGCGGGTTGGGTACCTGCCTCCTGGGAAGATGGCATGGAGGGAGGTTGGGTACCCGCCCCCAGATTCTGCCATTTTCCCGGCAGTCCCACCTCCAAACCCGCCTCCCCAGGGCTGGCAAAATCGCCCCCCATGATCGAGTAGACTCTGTTATGTCTGACATTGGTGATAGGTACTCCATTGCCTTGGCCTGAGCACATGGAGTTTGATAGTGCTGTTATTGTTGTATTGTGTCTGACATTGGATATAGGTATTCGATTGCTTTTGCCTGGGAGAGTGATTTTTGATCAGCCATTAAAAGCAACATGAATTGAGCTCTGCATACGGCCTCTGGATTATCTTTGCAAACGCAACATTTGGCGATGAGGATGGCTGAAATCTCTCTTCCACCACCTCCTCCCTTCCTTGCACTACCTGGTGAGCCCCTGATCCCATGGGTTCGCTGGTTACAGTCCTTTGAAACTTACCTTATTGCTCTTGGACTAGAAAATGTGAGTACAGCACGGAAAAAGGCACTGTTATCCCATTGCTTGGGAGCGGAGGGCCAGCGTGTTCTTGGGGCATTATGCACAGCAGACTCAATTCAAACGTGTGATGTGGCTGTGGCACTGTTAAGCACACACTTCTCTGCCCCACAAAGTGCCCTCCTGCGGCGATTCATTTTTAGACAGCGTCACCAACTCCCCGGCGAATCGGTGCATCAATACGTGGCCAATTTGAGGGGGTTAGCTAGCTCGTGCAAGTTCAGTGCACTACAAGACGAGATGGTACGTGACCAATTAATAGAGCACACCAACAACGTGAGAGTGCGTGAAAGACTGTTACTCGAGTCCGACGATCTGTCGTTGTCACAGGCAGTCAACATTGCCTTTCAAGTGGAGTCTGCAGCCGAATGTGCAGCGAAACTAGCACACACACCCAGTGACAGTGCCCTCGGCCCCTACAGCTCTGACACTGTAATGCTCGCGCGATGGCAGCAACGCGCGCTACCGCGGCAACAGTGTGGAAACTGCAGATCTCGTTCACATGCTACCAGAGCGCAGAATTGCCCTGCGTGCGGCCAAGCCTGTCGCAATTGTGGAAAACAAAATCACTTTGCCAATGTCTGCCACTCTGCCCCTGTTGCTACAAATGAACACTCTCAGTCCTCAAGCAGTTGGCCTATAATTCACAATGTGAGCTCTGGGCCAGTAGTGGCTTTCAAGTCATGCACAATTAACCTGAATGATGTGTGCATCCCTCTGTTGTTGGATACCGGTGCCAGCGTCTCACTGTTGAATGTGGACACATTCAAACGCTTTTTCAGCTCCCTGCCACTCTCTGCGCCCTCCACTGCCCTTTGCGGGTATGGTAATTCGAAAATTGGACTAGTGGGCTCAGTCAACCTCACTGTACGCTATGGAACAAAAGTTTTGCCAGATTTTTGTTTTCATGTAGCACGCCAAGGAGCTAACCTGATGGGACTGGATCTTTTCACTGACCTGGGTTTTTCTCTCTTGGACACCGGCGGGTCTGCGATTCTGCACGTCGCCTCACCGTGGCGCCAAACATGGCCAGCACTCTTCGAGGGTCTGGGCTGCCTGACTGCCTTCACCCACCAGCCCATGGTTGACTCCACCGTTACCCCTGTCATTCAGCCACTGTGCCGCATCCCGCTTGCTCTCCATGACAGGGTCACAGCTGAACTAAAGCAGCTACTGGAAGCTGGCATCATCGAACCAGTTGATGCCTCCCCATGGGTCTCCAACCTGGTGGTTGCAACGAAAAAGTAAGGTGGTCTACGCGTCTGTGTCGATCTTCGAGCAGTGAATAAGGCCATAATCCCTGACAAATATCCACTGCCCATGTCAGAGGAACTCACAGCGCAGTTCTATGGTTCCATCCTGTTCTCGAAACTGGCCCTTCGACAGGGCTATCTACAGGTTCCCCTCCACCCCAGCAGCAGGGACCTCACTGCTTTTGTGACACATGCTGGCATCTTTCGGTACACCAGGATGCCATTTGGACTTAGCTCTGCACCCAGCTGCTTACAAAAGGTGATGTCCTCTGTGCTCGCGGGCATTCCTGGGGTGGCCATCTACCTGGATGACATCGTCGTGCATGGGCCCTCGAACTCCACTCACGACGAACGCCTTCACAGAGTTTTCACTGCTCTAGCAAAATACAAGCTCACACTGAATGGTGAAAAGTGTGTCTTTGCTGTTTCAGAGATCGAATTTGTGGGGTTTCGGTTGTCGGCTGACGGTATATCCCCACTCCAGTCAAACGTGGATGCCATTCACAGCATCCCAGAACCCATCTCTGCAGCACAGGTTGCCTCCTTCCTTGGCATGACTGGGTACTACCTGAAGTTTTTGCCACAGTACTCAGCCACCACAGCCCCACTGCGCCAGCTCCTGCGAAAGGATGAGCCCTGGGTGTGGTCACAAGCCTGTACGGAAGCTGTTCACCTCCTCAAATCGCAGCTCACGCCGCCTCCATTGTTGGCTCACTTTGACGTTGCCAGCCCCACCCTCGTCACCTGCGACGCGTCCGCTGCAGCTGTGGGGGTGGTATTATCGCAGATACAGAATGGAGTGGAGAAACCAATCGCCTTTGCCTCCCGAGCCCTTAGCCCCACTGAACAGAAGTACTCAGTAGGCGAGCGTGAGGCGCTGGCGTGCGTCTGGGCATGCGAACGGTGGCACCTGTACATGTATGGCCGTGCCTTCACCCTGCGAACCGATCACCAGGCTCTCGCTACCCTGCTGTCGACATCCGGCACGGGCCACAGACCACTGCGTCTACACCGCTGGTCTGACCGCCTCCGCCAATACAATTTCAGTCTCCAGTTCACACCAGGACGTGACAATGTTGTTGCAGATCTGCTCTCCTGCACTGTCTCTGCCCCAGCCCCACTCGTCGGGCATGAACATGTGGAACAGGATATCGTCCAGATGCTGCACATGCCTCTCCAAACCACAGTCTTTCTCCAGGAGCTCAAAGAGACCTCTGAACAGGATCCGGCCCTCTCCCAGCTGTGCACCTTCATCAGAGATGGCTGGCCTCGCAAGGTGCCTGAGGAACTGTCTGCCTACTCCAGAGTTAAAGAGGAGCTCTCCTGCTGGAATGACTCCTGTGTTGCACGTGGGCTCTGCACTGTGGTCCCAAGTGCCCTTCGTGCGCGTGTTTTATCCATGGCGCACGAGGGCCACTTGGGCATAGTAAAGCTCAAACAACGATGCCGAGACCTAGTGTGGTGGCTGGGTATCGACAGGGAAATCGAGGCCCTGGTCAAGGACTGTGCAGCCTGCCTTGTAAGTGGCAAGACTGGCCACCAAGCTCCTCCACCCCTGCAACCCCTTGCCTGGCCCTCTCAGCCCTGGGAGCACCTGCAGCTGGACGTCTGCGGGGAGATCCATGGTGTCCCCCACCCTCAACGGTTCCTAGTGGTGACCTATGACCTGCACTCAAAATGGCCAGAGGTCACTGCCGTGGGCTCCGTCACCTCTCGGGTCATCATTGATAACCTTGAGTCCCTCTTCTCCCGCTGGGGGCATCCAAAGGCCATCACCACAGACAATGGCCCCCAAATGGTCTCTTCGGAACTCTCCTCTTACCTTGAGAGCAAGGGCATCCGTCACATATGCACAGCGTACTACCACCCCGAGTCAAATGGGGGGGTGGAGTGTTTTAACCAAACACTGAAAAATGGCCTCAGAGCACACCTATCCCAGGGGTGTGCATTTGACAAGGCCCTCCTCCACACACTGCTGCACTACAGAGCCTCCCAGCATTCTACTACAGGGGTCTCACCCGCATCCCTCATGCTAGGCCGTGAGCTCATGCTGCCCCTTGGCAGGCTCCGCCCCTCGCTAGCTCAGAGCCCTGCTCCACCGGCTCAAGCCACAGTCGCCAGACAGCAGGAGAAGATGAAACTCCACTTCGATCAGTCGAAGAGGGCCAAGGCGCCCAACATCTCAGTCTCCGATTGGGTCAGAGTCCGCAGGCCTCACCGCAACAATAAGATGGCCTCATTCTGGTCCTCCCCTCTCCAAATCAGCCGCCAACTTGGACCAGCCACTTTCTGCCTCACTGACGGCTCTCGGTGGCATGCCAGCCGCCTTCGGAAGGTGCCAGCACCCCCTGATGCGGGATTATATGGACCTAATCCCCAAGCCTTACCCCCAGAGTGGCGGGATGCACATGTGGCTCAGCCAGCCAACCCTCAAGCAGATATTGTGCCTCAGCCTGCTCCTCACCAGTCCCCACTTCGGCCTGCTCTTCACCAGTCTGCACCTCGGCCTGTTCGTACACGTTCTCGCCCTGGCCACCTACAGGACTTTGTCACTACATTTCATGTTTGAAATTCTGTGAGGGGGGAGGAAATGTTATGTCTGACATTGGTGATAGGTACTCGATTGCCTTGGCCTGAGCACATGGAGTTTGATAGTGCTGTTATCGTTGTATTGTGTCTGACATTGGATATAGGTATTCGATTGCTTTTGCCTGGGAGAGTGGTTTTTGATCAGCCATCAAAAGCAACATGAATTGAGCTCTGCATACGGCCTCTGGATTACCTTTGCAAACGCAACAGACTCCACATGATTCATGGCAGGAGAAGACTTCATAGACCGACTGGCCTTTCTAATTCTTAAAGCAGATATGATTCTATTTGATCTTAATTATTAAAAAATTATGCTTTTTTCAGTTTTGCAGGTTCTTCTTTCCAGCATATCATGGAGTCTTCATAAGTGGCTAGTGGATAGGGTGAGATGAACTCGGCTCTGTTGTCAACTGGCAGGTTAACACCTCCATACTGACCGCCATGGTAACATAAAAAAAACAACTCTACTCGTCCTTCAGATCTGTCCATCGGAAAGGCACTGATTAAAGCACCACTCGCACATTTACTAAGCATTATTATTAATAAGAAGCCTTGCCCACACTGCAAGAATCTGTAAGAATCTAGGTCAGGAGAGCTTTTATATCTTATATAAATACTGACTTTTAGCGTGGTGGCTGCTGGTTTTTTTTGTGTGTGTGTAATGTATAACAACAACAACTTGCATTTATACAGTGCCTTCAACATAGTAAAACGTCCCCAGCCTCCATGGTTGGTAGTTGCAAGGCATGGTAAGGCAGCATGCAAGCCACATTTAACCAAAAAGGAATGCTGCTGGGTTGCATTAACAACTTGAAGGTACAAACTCCCAAAAGTTGCATTGAAGCTGTTCTTTCAGTCACTAAAATTGTACAGAAATAGCGCCAACCATGCATTGGCGAAGTTTAATGTACGAAATGACAGAAGTCACAATATGCAATCCACAACAACAACTTGTATTTCTATAGCGCCGTTAACATAGTAAAACGTTCCAAGGCGCTTCACAGGAGCGTTATCAAACAAAATTTGACACCAAGCCATATAAGGACAGGTGAATAAAAGCTTGGTCAAAGAGGTAGGTTTTAAGGACCGTCTTAACAGAGAGGAGTGATGTAGAGAGGAGGAGAGGTTCAGGGGGGGGATTTCCAGAGCTTAGGGCCTCGGCAGCTGAAGGCACGGCCGCCAATGGTTGAGCGATTAAAATCGGGGATGCTCAAGAGGCCAGAATTAGAGGAGCACAGATATCTTGCGGGTGGGGGTTGTGGGGCTGAAGGAGATTACAGAGATAGGGAGTGGCGAGGCCATGGAGGGATTTGAAAACAAGGATGAGAATTTTAAAATCGAGGCACTGCTTAAACGGGAGCCAATGTAGGTCAGCGAGCACAGGGGAGATGGGTGAGCAGGACTTGGTGCGAGTTAGGACACGGGCAGCAGGGTTTTGGATGACCTCAAGTTTACTTAGGGTAGGACGTGGGAGGCCAGCCAGGAGTGCATTGGAACAGTCAAGTCTAGAGGTAACAAAGGCATGGATGAGGGTTTCAGCAGTAGATGAGCTGAGGCAAGGGCGATGTTACGGAGGTGGAAATAGGCGGTCTTAGTTATAGTGAAGATATACATTAGAATTGTGGGGCGAGGCCAATCAATGGGGTCAATGTTAACTTGTTTCGCCTAACATTAATGAGGCCAGTTGTTTACCGCCCCGTGAACCCGGACAAAGTGATTGGCGCCATTTTGAAAGGGTCTTACCACTGGGCGCCTAAAGCGTCTGCCTGTTTCAGGTGATAGGTTCATTGCAGTATAGCTATCAGGGTCCTAGGACCCCACCCGCCACCCTCCTGGTAGCCATTTTAGGTTGGGAATGGTCTGGACCTTCGTCGATCCGATCATGACCACGGCGATGGAGGCAAAGAGGCCCAGCCAAGGTAAGAACGTAGGATTTCTGACTAGTAGGGGCATCAAGGCATATGGCGATAGGGCTGGTGAATGGAGTTGAGGCAGAAGATCAGCCAAGATCTCATTGAATGGTGGAGCAGGCTCGAATGGCCGAATGGTCCACTCCTGCTCCTATTTCTTATGTTCTTTTGTTCTTATGTAAGCTCCATATTCAATTTTGTGGGGCCCGCAATTCTCCTTCGCGCCCCGCAAAAATCACCTGGGTCATAGCTAGCCCGGGACACCCCTGCCCACCTCCCCTCCCAGCCCCCACTCCGTGATGGCGAATCCATCCACACACTCACCCTGATGTCTGCCGAGGCGGCCCGATATTGGCCAGCCATAATCCGACGATCACCGGGGCACCTGTGTAACCCCAGATAGAGAGTGTGGGCAGACGGCAGGCTGTTTGATCACGAGGACATCACAGCCACGGCCAAGCCCCGTCCTCAGCTGGGGGTTTAATTTTCTTTGATGCTGTGATTTTTTTTTTGGTACAAAAATTCCTTTGTGTGCTGTTTTAATGCAGCCTTCCAGCCCATTTAACCGGCGCGCTGCCAGACACAAGTTAAACCCTCTGATATCCAGAGATGGTCCTTGCTAGCAGCAGTCACTGGATAGCAATCTGGAGCAGGCGCCCTGGCCATCGCTAGCCAAGAGTTGCTGAGGCCAATTGCAACTAGTTTGCCTTAATCAAGCAGCAGCCAGGCTAATTGAAGCCTGCTTTCACTAGCAGAGACCAATTGTCGTCTTGCTGCCCTTAGGCCACTGGCACTTAGGTTAATTTGTCATGCTTTCCCTAGCCAGCGGCACTAACACCAAATGTAGTACCTTTATTCTACTGGTCTGGATGAAATCAGCTCATTTGTCTCCTGCTTATATATTAAAAAATGTCATTAAAAAAATTTGGGGGCAAAAAATTGGGTTGGTTCGTGCCTTCTATTAGCGCCTCCAGGGGGTGCTAGCGACTTACCACCCGAGCGCGGCGACTTTATCACCGCCCGTGAAATTGACCTGGTGCGTTGCAGTGGCGCTAAACACTACCGCCACGATTTCCTGCGCCCGGAGATCATGACGTCATTCAAGTGTGCAACGCCCTGGGAGCACCCCGGACCGGAAATTGATTCTCACCCCCTGTCTTAGCGCCTGCTGCTGGGAACGACAGGTAGAGGGGGACGTTTTGCAGTCGGCAAGTTGCTGGGGGAGCGCTATTTAAAGGCGGGCGCTTCCTGCTTTTTCCTGTCGGCAAAATATTTGGCATACGCAGGTTGAGAGAGGGAGGGAAGCGTCTGGAGACATTTAATGCTGTCCTACAAGGAGTTTTGTTCCTGAGCAACAATTTTCAGGTTCCTATTTCTCTGAGCTTCATATTTACCACATTTACAAGATGAAATGGGAGATGTACTAACTCGGGGCGTCATCCTCCAGCTTCACCTTCGGAGGCAGCAGAGACGCAGAGAGAGAGGGTGGCAAACAATGCCAGAGGGAGGAGAGCCAACAGGGCTCTGCACAGGAGACCTTACCCTCCATGGGTGTTCCGGGAGCAATTCTCCTATATTCATTTGTCCGAGGATCAGTGTTTCAGAAGACTGCGCTTCAGCAAGGAGGTGGTCACTGAGCTCTGCCACCTCCTGCAACCAGATCTGCAGCCTCAGCTCAGGACCAGGACCTCTCTGTCGGTGGCAGTGAAGGCAGCCACGATGCATTCATCCTGCGACAGACTGGTGTCCCAGACCTGTTCCTACCACTGCATCAACCTCGTGGCTGGTTCCTCAGGGACAAGGGTTATCCACTCTGCACCTGGCTGATGACATATAATGAGAGCCATAGCACCACCAGGAATCTCATTGAACAGACGATTGGCATGCTGAAGCAATGGTTCCGGTGTCCTGACCACTCTGGAGGAGCCCTGCAGTACTCCCCCGATCGAGTCTCGATTTTCATTGTTGTGTGTTGCATGCTTCACAACCTTGCAATTATGAGGACCCAGCCATTGCCATCAGGGATTGGTGTACCACCTCAGGAGGCGGAAGAGGGAGAGGAGGAGGAGGAGAAGGAGGCAGAGGAGGAGGATGAAGAGGAGGATGAGCAGCACCAACGTGGGAGGGAGGTGCTCAATGTTGCCTCTGCAAGGGCCGCCTGTGAACGCCTGATAAGACACCACTTCTGACGAATGACAGAGAAGATGGCTTCTGGGATGAACAAGCACACCATCGCAAGCATCCTTCAACCCCTATTGCCGGGCAAAGCTCCAATGAGTCAAATGAGCAAAGTTGTAGAGTTTGAACAACATTTTTTATTTATCTGACAAACTTTGTCTTATTTATTCAGCGCAATCAATAACAAACAAACACAACAATTCATAAACTAACAAAACTCGTTCTTACCGCATCGAGATAAGCATTAACAGAGGGAACAATATATTAACATATAAACATCCAACTTTGGCATAAACATTCCCCCCATTTATTGGAGAATTTTTACTTTTTGCCCTTCAAGGGTGATCTCCTTCCCTTGCGCACTTCCCCGCTTCCCACCCTACTGCTCCTCCATAATGTGGCCTCAGTGGCTGCAGCAAGGTTGGCAGAAGGCTGCTGAATGTTGGATCCAGAGATTGCAGATGGCCTTGAAAGATGCCCTTGACCAGCTTTGGGCCTGGAGGGCCCGGCTGCAGGCTGCACCAACTCTGCATGGACAGCAGCAGTCTGGGCTGGCTGTGTTACAGGCTGTGGCAAGTGCAATGGTGGAGTGACAGTGGTGGGAGCAGGAATGCTGTCATCCTGAAAGGGGACAGCACCTTCCTGCTCGACCGACACACTGCCACTCCCCCGGGGCAGAACCTCAGCATCCGGAGCAATCTGCTGGAGCACAGCTTGCTGGCCTGCTGCGGCACCGTCAGATCCCCAGTGGACAGTGGGGAACCCAGTGACAATGGCAGCAGTCAGAGCTTGCGTGGCATCAATCTCAGACTGCATGAGAGCAGTCTGAGACTGGTATTCAAGAAGGAGTTAGACATATTTCTTAAGGCTAAAGGGATCAAGGGATATGGGGAGAAAGCAGGGATAGGGTACTGAATTTGGATGATCAGCCATGATCTCATTAAATGGCGGAACAGGCTCGAGGGGCCGAATGGCCTACTCCTGCTCCTATCTTCTATGTTTCTATGGATGGCACCAGCCAATGACTCGATTGCAGCACTAAGCCATTGCAATGTGTCGGCCTGTGCTGCAATAGATCCTGCCACCTGACCCATTACACATGGCATGGGCTCTGGGTCCCCATGGTCTCCCTGCAATTCAACCATCCTCTGCAACGAGGCAAGGATGGGTTCAAGGGTTTGCACACAGATGACAGGTGCGCTGGCGGCGGACTCCTCCATGCTCCTAGCCAGTGCATCCATGCTCTCGGGCACTATTGTCATTGCACCCATGAGCTCCATATGCATGCTCACAGTCTGAGTATTCATCGCCGCTATATCGAGGTCCTCATCTGAGTCCTGTGCAGCAGAACCCGTGCGCGCACTCACCCTCCGGGGAGATGGCCCCCGACCCTCCTTTCCCCCATGGCAGTGCTGCAGGCCACTGGGTCCCGAAGCTTCACCCACATCAGAGCCATTTCCCCTGCTCCCCTCCAGTGAACGTGTGGCCCCAGTGCCGGATGTCTCACCCTCGGGAGACGCAGGCGGTGAGGCTCCAGCTTCACCTTCCTCCTCCTCTTCCGCGTCGCTGCCACTGGAGGGCTGAGGGACAGGCTGGTCAGCTGGTGGTTCACTATCTGAAAGCAGGAAGGTACAAGTTTGGCTTTAACGTGAGGGCAGGGGGGCAGGAAGGGAGCAAGGACTGGAGACAGTATAGTTAGATTGAAAGTTTAAAAGGCTGTTGTTGTGAGGGGGAAGTGGCATGAGAGAGGAGAGAAAGCTGATGATCATACTTTTGCTGTCCCCAAGGGGGTCGACCTCTTCAACGGCCACAGCACCGACTACATGGCTGACAATGAGTCTGTGAACTTGCTCCCCCAATTGTGTGAGGGGGTGCAGCTCCGCCTGTCCTCCTCCCATCTGTTGTTGCTCTCTGCGATTATGTGAATGCTTGGCCTGCAAGAAAAAAGACAGCGTGTGAGTGAGTGTGCAGCCATGTGCTTGGCAGATGTGCCTACCATAGTTGAATAGCCATTAATGTATGCAAGGTGTGGGATGTGCATGTGAGTTTTATGAGGTGGGCATTGTTGTTGGGTGAGTGTTGGGCATTTGGGTATTTACACCGACTGTGCACAGAGTGAAGTTGAGATGGAGGGATGTAGAGGTTTTGAAAAGCAGGTACTCACCCTGACCACCCCAGTGAGGTAATTGAACTTCTTACGGCACTGCGTATGTGTCCTTTGGACCAGGCTCCTCGATGACGCATGATGGGCAACCTCCATCCAGACCCTTGTAAACTCATGGGGCAATGGCCTCCTGCCAGTCTCTGGAAACAGCACTGCCCATCGGCGTTCCACAGCGCCAACCAGAGCCACCAATGCCTGGTCGCTAAACTGGCGAGCTCTGTCTCTGAGCTTCTGAGTATCCATCATAAATCTTGGATGAAGATTGTTAACTGCTTGCAGGCCGATGTCAAACGCTGCAATGAGCAGGGTGTGGCTGTGCAGCAAGATGGACCCTCCCCTTTAAGAACTGGACCGCGCCAGTCTGTCTGAGTACAAGGTGATTGACATCGCCTGAGCTTGAGTAGCGTTCTGAGGTAGCGCCTCACTCCCCGAAGTTAACGCCTTAAGAGAGGTGTGTAGCGCTTGATTTAGCACTCCAATCACCTCCAGCGGTGCTGGAGACGAATTTTGCGGTCGGCAGCGATAATTAGCGCCAGGCGCTAAAATTTGCCCTCGGCCGATATTGGCACCCCAAAATGGGAGATACCCAATTTTCCCTCCCTTTATGTTTTGAAATCTGGTTTGGCGGTTTCAAAAAACAATTATGTTTTATTAAGTGCTGCTGAGATACAAGATGAGGATCACAGGAAGGTGCAGTTTCCAGTGGGGTTTCACGTCACTGTTTTGAAAGCTGTATCTGCTCTGCTTTATCGCTTAAGAATGAAGAAGCCATACAAATGCTTCAGCAGCTATTTGTGGACAAAGCCCCCTGCAAACTGCAGCCCCTCAAAGCCTTTTACAGCTCGCCGTATTCCTGTCTGCAAGATGCGAACTTTGCCGCGCTTCTTCACTCTGGCGCCGTTAGCTTTCACTACAAAAGTATCATAAAAGAAGCATTGTTAATGACATCACCTCTCCTGCTCAGTCTTTTAACTTGGCGATGTAAGGTAATCATTCTTTTCGCTGCTAAATCTCCCTGATTCTTTTCCCCCCTTGTCGTTACAAATGATACGCACTTTGCTACAAATATTTCACTCATCCATCAGGATGAAGCCGGTGTTGGTTGAAGCGCACTTGTGCAAACGCTGCCTAAATCCTTTCTCTGTGTATCGGAGCTGCGATTTCGACAGCTCACTGGCTCCCAGCCTGCTGTCACTTTACCAATTTACCTTCATGCCAGAGCACACAGGTGTGCTCTCTGTCTTCCCAGCTTCCAAGGCAGCCGAACTTGGACAGGCAGATCAGCTAATATTATGTAATGGGATAGCTTTCATGGACTGAAGTAGATTAATTATAGATTTTTTTTTCCACAAGCAATGGATTAACAGTATAATATCCTCCCAAACGTTTGCATGACTGCACATCCATGGCCTAAGTCCAGCACTGTCGCGTGTGTTTTCAAAAATCATTAGAAACTATATGTTTTTGCTGGAAGCCAAAAGAAAATTGCTGCTGGTTCATAGCTTTATCTTAACTTGAAGTGAACTGTTTACCGATACGAGAGGGGGCAGGTTGACTTTAAGCAGCCAAAAAAGCAATGCGGTGTTGTGCTCTAATTAAAATTAAGGTATGTATTAATCCTTGTTTTGAAATGTAACTACAACTGTTTGGGAGAATCCACATAATAAGGTAATTACAAGACATATTAAACAATGAGCATTGACATCTATAGGGTAAAACAAGTCTGAACTAATGTCTCCCTTTGAACATTCTATCTACCTGTAGTATGAGCTTAAAGATGAGATGAAAAAGCTTAAAGCCCCTTGTAAGGCAGACAGTCCTGACTTTCTAAATTGTAATTATAACTGTACAGGCCCCCAGCTGATGATGGATTTATTCTTTAAAAACGTGGATTAATAAACAATGTGCATCCTAAAGTGTAAAACAAGTCTGTACTTCTCCTTTTTTTGAACATTCTGCTTAATTGTAGTCTTGAATCAAAGAAAGGAGAGAAAAAAAGTGAATAATCCAGAGGTCTGACACTGCCTTTTAAACGTGGTCCCTCCTTCCTGTTTCCCCACCTGCTTCACTGAAAGATGGAAGGAAGATCCAAAATACGTTCGATCTATGCGTGATGAGGAGGATGGATTGCACCTTTCATCTCTCATCTGCTTTGAGGTCAGATGCTTCTGTGCATCAGAGGCTTTTCAGTTTTGGCACAACACAGCGTAACACTTTGGGTTTTGTCCACTTCACAGACACTTTACACCTACTTACAACAGAAGGTCTGAGTCAATAGAGTGAATGACTAATCTTCTTTAGTTTATTAAACATTTTTAGACACGAATTACAATGCACGGCACCTACTCTTGAGTAAAATCATGCGCTGCAATATACACGTTAATATGAAATTCCGCTTGACTGCTATTACAAGAGGCATTAATCCACTTAAAATAAACAGGTTAATGCTTCCGTTAGAATGTGGCACTCGCTACCACAGGGAGTGGTTGAGGCAAAGGCAAAGGGAAGCTAGCAAAGTAGATGAGGAAGAAAGGGATAGAAGGATATGCTGATAGGGTGAGATGAAGTGGAGTGGGAGGAAGCTCGTGGGGAGCATAAACACTGGCACAGACCAGTTGGGCCGAATGGCCTGTTTTGGTGCAGTAAATTCTATGTAATTCTATCGATTAATTGCCTTTGGTAAATTAGCTGACAGGAAAAATTCATACTAGTGAGTTAAACTAATATCACACGACAGAATCTCACCCCCAAACTGAGTTCAGAACACAAAGCGAGTGCCCAACGAAAACAAAAAACAAACCTTATTTGTATTCAAATATTAAATATTGCTTTAGGGATTTAACCCTATACATATAAAATATTAGCACTATAAAATTGTATAAGAATAGTTAACTTTAGTTTTCAGTCTTCCAAGCCAATAACGAAATTTGATTAGTTTGGAATACTATTAAATAAGAGGGATCTTAAACCCTCTGTTGCCGATGCAGTGAACATGCCAGGATTAGTCTATAGAGTCGTCGTCTAGACTGTGAATAAAGTAATATTTGTACTTTGAGATAATTATTATTGTTAAGTCATGTTTTAATCCAACGTATATTTATCTATTTATAAAAATGTTTTTAAACTTTGGGGCAAAAAAGCACAGAGGAACATGAATCAACATGATCCACTTAAAATCATGGAAGAGCTCGATAAGATAACTGTGGGGAAGTTCATTGCACACAAACAGAGGAGAACCAGTGGTTGTAATTTAAAGCAGAAAAAATTGGATCCAATTCAAAAGAATAATATCTTTATACTTAGAATCATAGACATTGTTGGCACAGAAGGAGTACATTCGGCCCATTGTGCCTGTGCCGGCTCTTTGAAAGAGCTATCCAATGAGGCCCTCTCCCCCTCCCTTTCCCCATAGCCCTGCAAATGTTTCCTTTTCAGATATATCTCCAATTCCCTTTTGAAAGTTACTATTGAATCTGCTTCTATCACCCTTTCGGGTAGTGCATTCCAGATCATAACAACTCGCTGCATAAAAAAATTCACTCACATCCCCCCCCTGGCTCTTTTATCTTTTCACTTAGAATCATGGAATGAATTGTCTGGTAAAGGCTGATTTGGTAAAAAAAACTTTCAAAAGTAAACTGCATTTAGGAAAAGGAAGGGCCCCGACAATGAGCAGGAGTAATGAGAAGAGTTAGAAGAGGAGAAGGCAAGCAGTAATAGGTAAGTTTTGAGGAGGATTTTGTAGGTGGAGAGGCGTAGCAAATGAGGAGCTTTAGGAAGACAATCCCAGGTTGCAGGCTTGTTCTGGGTGATGGCTCTGCTACTGATAGTAAAGAGGAAGGAGGAGAAACGCACAGTAAGTCAGAGTTAGAAAAGCACATGATGCAAACTGGGAAATAGGGCTGCAGGCAGTTACAGAGTTAGGGTCTGATAGGACTTGCTATTGAATAGAATAGAACAGAATCATTTGGTCCATAATATCTGTGCCAGCTCTCTGAAAGAGCTCTCAGAGTACGCCGTCATACCCACCGCAAAAATCCGGGCCAATAACTCTCCTAATCTCGTTCCTCACTCTGTTAGTGATCATCTTATTTTGATGACTCCTTGTCACTGATTCCCCAACCAGAGGAAATAGTCTTTCCCTATTTGCTCTGTCAACACTATTCAGAATTATTAAAAAAAACCTCGATTAAATCTCCTCTTACGTCTTCGCTGCTCCATTGGAAACAGTCCCAGTATTTCAAGTGTCTCCTCATAACTATAGATTCTGACCCCTGAAGTTTCTCTAAATCTGACAGCAATTCTCCATCTTGTCATTTTGCTCGTATTCCCTATACCACTCTACTAGACAAAAGAAGCAAGGCCCTCAGCTATCCCTTGGATTGCCCTTTTCCCACATGTTAAATGTCTCCCTTCTTCTCCCTACCTCTTGCAATAGCATAACCTTTGACTGGCCATAAGCAAATCCAAAGGAGATCTGGTAGTATTGTGAAAAATATAAGTTCAGAATTCATATAGGTGTGACGAATTTTTTTATCGATTTGTGTTTTGCTTAAGCAGTAATATAATGTAATCAGGATACTGGCTTGGGTAACTTATTGAGTTCAAAGCATATGAAATGTGAGCTGCATGAACACAGTAAGTAAGACATTTCTTCACTCAGAGGTTTGTGAATCTTTGGGATTCTCTATCCCCAGAGGGCTGTGGATGCTCAGTCGTTGAATATATTCAAGACAGAGATCGATAGATTTTTGGGCACTAAGGGAATCAAGGGATAGGGGGATAGGGCAGGAAAGTGGAGTTGAGGTCAAAGATCAGCCATGATCCTATTCAATGGCGGAGCAGGCTCGAGGGGCCGTATGGCCTACTCCTGCTCCTATTTCTCATGTTCTTCTGTTATGTTTCCAGTTAAATCAACAAAAACAACAACTTTAATGTAGAAAAACATCCCAAGGTGCTTCACAGGAGCGTAATCAGTCAAAAAATGACACTGAGCCAAAGAAGGAGATATTAGGAGCGTTGACTAAAAGCTCGGTCAAAGAGGTAGGTTTTAAGGAGGGCCTTAAGACAGGAGAGAGAGGTGGAGAGGTTTAGGGAGAGAAAATCAGTTGTTTAAATAGAGTAGACTGAAGCACACAAAGAATATTAAAGTCAATTCAAATTCTTTAAAGTTGTTAAAGCAATAGTAAACTATATATATAAATATTAAAATGATGCAACTCAAAATATATATATTATATTTTATTTAATAATTGTTTACATGTAGGATAGAATTTTAATATAGGACAGGTTAAGTATGAGATGAGTCAAATTTATATTTTAAACACTGTAGGCTGCAACAAGTTGTTTTAAAAGTATAAAAATGATCATGTGTTTTCTGCCATTGAACTTGTGAAACATGAATTTAATAATGATACTTCTGTAATGATCCTGGTTTCACATTTCACAACCTGTTAATTTATTGGTATAAATGTTTAGTTTGACCCGCTGGAAAGTGTGCAGGAAAGAGCAAAACATTTTCACCTATAAAAAACGGGTGGGTTTGGAGTGTGGGGGGCAGTTAATTTTTTTAAAATGGGATTCCCGACCTGATCCCGCCTCCAACCCACCCACTTCCGGTTTTAACGGAGGCAAGCCGGGGGCGGGTGACGATGCGTCAATGTAAATATTATTAATAAGGCTGGAAGCCTCTTTTTTCATCTCCATTTTGAATTTAACTGCATGTGGACGGGATTCACACAATTCGTGAAACCCGTCAGTTAAACCGAGGCGGGGACTGCTGTGTCCAGGAGGTAAGTTGCTTTATACCTACCTCCTGGATCCAGGGTCCCTACCTAACCCACCCCCGCGATCCCCGACCGCCCCCCCACCCCACCCCCGAACCCCGACCGAGCCCATGCCGATCACCGATCTCCGATTCCCCCTCCCCTCGCCCCCGGGCGATCCCCAACCGAGCCCCCTGCGATCACTTCCCTGGATCGACCCCTCGCTCCCTCTCTGCAACTGCAGGCCTACCCGCCCGCAACCAGCCAGCCTCTCAATCTGGCTGGCTGTGGGCTGGGAACAGAGGCTTCAGATGCAAATCAGGCCCTGCCGTTAAAATCAGCAGGGCCTGCGGGACTTTCCCGCCTGCCTCGGAGGCCTATCGCCCCTAACCTGCCTATCTGGAGAGCATTCTGGCCATTGTCCTTTTAGCTGGCTTCCAAATTTGAAAATCTCCTATTTACAAAATGAGATAGGACCATAGGAACAGGAGTAGGCCATTCAGCCCTTCAAGCATGCACCAACATTCAATTAAATCACGGCTGATCTGTATCTCAACTCCATTTACCCGTCTTAGTTCCATATCCCTTAATACCCTTGCCTAATAGAAAATCTATCAATCTCAGTTTTGAAATTTTCGATTGACCCCCAGCCTCAACAGCTTTTTGGGGGAGAAAGTTCCAGATTTCCACTACCCTTTGTGTGAAGAAGTGCCTCTTGACATCACCCCTGAACGGCTCTACTTTTAAGGTTATGCCTCCTTGTTCTGGACTCCCCCCACCAGAGGAAATAGTTTCTCTCCATCTACCCTATCAACTCCTTTAATCATCTTAAACACCTCAATTAGATCACCCATTGATTTTCTATAATATATGATATGGCATCATGGAGCTGCAGTACTCACACAGACAAAGACATTAATCTCCTTGATTTACAAATTACCTTACTCTCTTTACATGGAGGCGAAGGCCATAAATGATTTAAGTTTTTCTTGTTGGAGATTATTTTTGTTTCCATAAATTCCCCAAACGACATTTGAATCATGGAATCAGAGAATCACACAGCACAGAAGGAAGCCATTTCGCCCATCGTGTCTGTGCCAGCTCTCTGAAAGAGCTACTAATTAGTTCTACTCCCCTGCTCTTTCCCCGTAGCCCTGAAATGTTCTTTTTTAAGTATATATCCAATTCTCTTTTGAAAGTTACTATTGAATCTACTTCCACCTCCCTTTCAGGCAGTGCATTCCATAGAAACATAGAAACAGAAAAATAGGAGCAGGAGTAGGCCATTCGGCCCTTCAAGCCTGCTCCGCCATTCAACATGATCATGGTTGATCCTCTATCTCAATACCATATTCCTGCTCTCTGCCCATTCCCCTTGATGCCTTTTGTGTCTAGAAATCTATCTACCTCCTTCTTAAATATATTCAGTGACTTGGCCCCCACAGCCCTCTGTGGTAGAGAATTCCACAGGTTCACCAGCCTGAGTGAAGAAATTTCTTCTCATCTCAGTCCTAAATGTCCTACCCCTTATCCTGAGACTGTGACCCCTCGTTCTAGACACCCCAGCCAGGGGAAACATCCTCCCTGCATCCAGTCTGTCTAATCCTGTCAGAATTTTAAACGTTTCAATGAGATCCCCTCTCATTCTTCTAAACTCTAGTGAATACAAGCCTAGTCGACCCAATCTCTCCTCATACGACAGTCCTGCCATCCCAGGAATCAATCTGGTGAACTTTTGCTGCACTCTCTCTATGGCAAATATATCCTTTGGAGGAGGCCAAAACTGCACACAGTACTCCAGGTGTGATCTCACCAAGGCCCTGTATAACTGTAGTAAGACATCCTTGCTCCTGTACTCAACTCCTCTTGCAATGAAGGCAACATACCATTTGCCTTCCTTACTGCTTGCTGCACCTGCATGTTTGCTTTCAGTGACTGGTGTACAAGGACACCCAGGTCCCTCTGTACATCAACATTTCCCAATCTATCACCATTTAAATAATACTCTGACTTTCTGTTTTTCCTACCGAAGTGGATAACTTCACATTTATCCATGTTATACTGCATCTGCCATGTATTTGCCCACTTACTCAACTTGTCTAAATCACCTTGAAGCCTCTTTGCATCCTCCTCACAACTCACAATCCCACCTAGTTTCGTGTTGTCAGCAAACTTGGAAATATTACATTTGGTTCCCTCATCCAAATCATTGATATATATTGTGAATAGCTGGGGCCCAAGCACTGATCCCTGCAGTACCCCACTAGTCACCGCCTGCCACTCCGAAAAAGACCCATTTATTCTTACTCTCTGTTTCCTGTCTGTTAACCAATTTTCAATCCATGCCAGTATATTACCCCCAATCCCATGTGCTTTCATTTTGCACACTAACCTCTTATGTGGGACTTTATCAATGGCCTTCTGAAAATCTAAATACACCACATCCACTGGTTCTCCCTTATCTATTCTACCAGTTACATCCTCAAAAAACTCCAGTAAGTTTGTCGAACACGATTTCCCTTTCATAAATCCATGTTGACTTTGTCTAATCCCGTTGATATTTTCTAAGTGTCCTGTTATCACATCCTTTATAATAGACTCTAGCATGTTCCCTACTACTGATGTTAAGCTAGCCAGTCTGTAGTTCCCTGTTTTCGTTCTCCCTCCTTTTTTAAATAGTGGGGTTACATTTGCCACCCTCCAATCTGCAGGAACTGTTTCATAATCCATAGAATTTTGGAAGATGAGAACAAATGCATCCACTATTTCCATGGCTGCCTCTTTTAGTACTCTGGGATGCAGATTATCAGGCCCTGGGGATTTATAGGCTTTCAGTCCCATTAATTTCTCCAACACTATTTTTTTTTACTAATACTAATTTCCTTTAATTGCTCATTCTCATTAGACCCTTGGGCCTAGAAATTCAGTAGCGCCCCGTTTGGGGCACCAGCCTCGCCAGGGCGCTAAAAGTAGCGTCCCGGAAGTAGTCACGGCCGCCCGCCGGAAATTCACTTTGCGCGCCCCAGAGGGAAGCATGGCGCTACTGGAGGTGCCCCGCATCCCTCTTGGAGCGCTGCAGCTGAATATCGCTGCGCAACATGCCGCAGCACCACACGCTGCAGCACGGCGCGCTGCGGTACTGCAGGCCTTCCTCCCCTTCTGAAAGGGGAGGGGCCTTGTGCAGCGCGATCGAGGATCGCGAGTGCCGGCAAAAGAGCCCGGCACCGAGGAGAAGTGCCGGGCTCTTGGCACGCAGTCGGCACTCTGCGGGGGGGGGGGCTCAGGAGGCCGGGGACGGCAGCGCGGAGAGGTGCTGGCAGGCGGCCAGCAAAAAAAATGGCCGCCCCGCACCTCTCCTTTAATTAGCGCCTCTACCGCCGCAGGTAGGCCCCCTGAACCATTCGCAAATAGCGTCCAGCGTTAAAGCAGGGGATGCAACTAAATATCATGATTGGGGCGGTAGCGGGGCGCTGCGCACACTGATGACGTCATCGGTAGTGGTGCAGCGCTAACGGCTAGCGCCACCATTAGCATCCCGCTAAATTTAGCGGGAGGCGTGGCCAGTGGCTTCCGACCCACTTAGCGCCCTCTTAAGGCGCTAACGGGTGGCGCAGCCCACTGAATTTCTAGGCCTTGGTTCCCTAGCATTCCAGACCATAACAACTCGCTGAGTAAAAAAATATTCTCCTCATCTCCCCTCCTGACTGTTTTGCCAATTATTTTAAACATGTGTCCTCTGGTTACGAACCCTCCTGCCACTGGAAACAGTTTCTCCCTGCCTACTGTATCAAAACCCCTCATGATTTTGAACACCTCAATTAAATCTCCCCTTAACCTTCTCTGCTCTGAGGAGAACTGCTTCAGTTTCTCCATTCTCTCCAGATGACTGATCTCCCTCATCCCTGGTACCATTCTAGTAAATCTCTTCTGCACCCTCTCAAAGGCCTTGGCATACTTTCTAAAGTGCAGTGCCCAGAATTAGACACAATACTCTTGCTTAGATCTAACCAGTGATTGAAGAGTATAATATTTTTCCAATAATCTATACATTTATATATAAATTATTTTATTCAAAAATGCTCATGTAACGAATACCATATTTTTAACTGAACAAAATTAACTAAAATCCTGTAAGAGTCAGTCAAGATTTTGTGTTGAAGAGCAAATGCAACATTTGTGGCTTAACAACGTATTTTTTATATAAAGTATTTGTGTGCTGACAGCATGCGTCCTCAATATATTGAAAATCTTACATCTGTGTGCATTTTCTGTCCACAAAACCTTACTTCTTGTCATATTTTTGCTACACTTTTGTGTTAATATTTTCCCATTAAGAATTCCTATGTCCTGATTTATAATGGAAACTCCTATATAAATGTGTCATGCTGTAACGGCATTGATTTGCCAGTGGTGGTGCTGTAAAATCTCAGTTTTGTATCTCCCAGATCTTAAACCTGTAACTCCTGTAGAGAAATTTCTATGCTCCAACCAAATCTACTTCATTACTTTCCAAATTCATGTAAACTTTGCTATTTCATTATAAATACTAATATAAAATCAACGTGTTGTGGCGGAGCCACTGAATGACTCTGGGCAACTGTACATAATTCCCTTTAACGATGTTCTAACACCAGCCTAAGCCGGTACCATTGTGTTAGACATTACTGTGTTTTGTATATAGTGTTTGTATGTACGGGGTGTGGCCCCTTTAAGAGCGCGGGAAAACGCGGACAAACGCGATGACGTCACGTCGCAAACCACGTGACTGTCCGGGCAGTCCTCGTGGAATCTCCATCTTGTTAAGACCTGTTTTCATGGTTCTCCTGTATCGATCTCAACAAACTGTTTGAACTCGTTTAGCCTTACATTAAAGACCTGTTTGATTGATCTCCTGAGTCGACCTCAGTTATTGGTTAGGAATTCGTCAATTCCTACATTGGTGACCCCGTTTTTTGTGAACGTTTTTCGCAAAAAGAACACAGCATGGAGGCCAACGCCGTTTCGCTAAAGCTACCGCAGTTCTGGGAGCAGCAAGCAACCTCGTGGTTCATTCAGGTCGAGGCACAGTTCGCCCTGAGGGACATCGCTGCGGATCAGACCAAATATCTCTATGTGGTCGCCGCACTCGACAGCTCTACCGCCTCGTGGATTTTCAGCCTCCTCGAGAACCCTTCAACGGAGGGCAAGTATGAAACCCTCAAGGCGCTGTTGCTGCAAGTTTTCGGGCTCACTAAATCGGAGCGCGCCCGTCGATTGCTCGCTATGCCCGAGCTCGGGGACTCCAAGCCTTCGGAGTTGATGAGCCAAATGCTCACACTCCTGGGCTCAGAACCGGAATGCTTCCTATTCCGTGAACTATTCCTCAGCCAGCTGCCTGAGCAGGTGCAAGCTGCCCTGGCCAGATCCGAGGTGGAAGACTGTGCGGCACTCGCGGCAGAAGCGGACAAAATTTTCGCGGTAACGCGGCAGTACTGCTCCGCCACGAGGCGCCCATCCCCCACAGACGCCGCCCCAGCTCGTCAGCCTGCTGGGCTGTGTTTCTACCACGCGCAGTTCGGCACGAAGTTGCCGCCCCCCCTGCAGCTTTCCCCAAAAAGAAAAACAACTGTGACTACTGAGGAACGGGCCTAACGGGTGCCCCGCAGCTGCCATGACGATCGGCAACGCGGGCAAGTTGCTTTTCATCACCGATATGCTCTCTGGTCATCGTTTTCTGTGCGACACCGGAGCGCAGTGCAGCATTTTGCCCGCGTCCGCCCTCGATGTGCAGGCAGGGAATCACGGCCTCGCCCTGGAAGCGGCCAATGGCGGAGCAATTCGGACCTTCGGCAGACGGCGAGTGGACATAAGAGCATAGGAAGTAGGAGCAGGAGTAGGTCATACGGCCCCTCGGGCCTGCTCCGCCATTCAATAGGATCATGGCTGATCCGAATCTAGATTCACGTCCACTTAGAAACATAGAAACATAGAAGATAGGAGCAGGAGTAGGCCATTCGGCCTTTCGAGCCTGCTCCGCCATTCAACGAGATCATGGCTGATCATCCAAACCCTAGCACCCGGTCCCTACACCGACAGCCATCCCACACAAGCCCTATCCCCGTAACCCCGCGTATTTAATCCCCCCCTAACACTGTTTTTATACTCCATCCCCCTTGCAATAAAAGCCAAGATTCCATTGGCCTTCCTGATCACCTGCTGCACCTGCATACTAACTTTTTGTGTTTCATGCACCAGGACCCCCAGATCCCTTTGTAGTGTAGCACTTTGCAGTTTCTCTCCATTTAGATAATAACTTGCTCTTTGATTTTTTCTGCCAAAGTGCATAACCTCACACTTTCCAACATTATATTCCATCTGCCAAATCTCTGCCCACTCACTTAGCCTGTCTGTCCTTTTGCAGGTTTTTTATGTCCTCCTCACTCACTGCTTTCCCTCCCATCTTTGTATCATCAGCAAACTTGGATACGTTGCACTTGGTCCCTTCCTCCAAATCGTTAATATAGATTGTAAAGAGTTGGTGTCCCAGCACTGACCCCTGCGGAACACGACTAGTTACTGATTACCATCCTGAGAATGAACCATTTATCCCAACTCTTTGTTTTCTGTCAGATAGCCAATCTTCCACCCATACCAGTACATGGCCCCCAATCCCATGATTTTTTATCTTGATCAGTAATCTTTTGTGTGGAACCTTGTCAAATGCCTTTTGGAAGTCCAGATACACTACATCCACTGGTTCCCCTTTATCCACCCTGTATGTTACATCCTCAAAGAATTCGAGCAAATTTGTCAAACATGACTTCCCCTTTATAAAACCATGCTGACTCTGTCCTATTAAATTATGTTTATCCAAATGCTCTGTTACTGTTTCCTTAATAATGGACTCCAACATTTTGCCAACCACAGATGTTAGGCTAACTGGTCTATAGTTTCCAGCTTTTTGTCTACTTCCCTTCTTAAATAAGGGTGTTACATTAGCAGTTTTCCAATCTGCCGGGACCTTTCCTGAGTCCAGGGAGTTTTGGAAAATAATCACCAATGCATCCACAATCCCTACCACCACTTCTCTCAAGACCCTAGGATGTAGGCCATCAGGTCCGGGGGATTTATCCGCCTTAAGTCCCATTATTTTACCGAGTACCATCTCCTTAGTGATTTTAATCGTGTTTAGCTCCTCCCCCCCCATTGCCCCCTGTTTGTCCAGTGTTGGGATATATTTAGTGTCCTGTACTGTAAAGACTGATACAAAATATTTGTTCAGCGTCTTTGCCATCTCCATGTTCCCCACCACTAGTTTCCCGGTCTCATCCTCTATGGGACCAACGTTCACTTTAGCCACCCTTTTTCTTTTTATATAGCTGTAGAAACTCTTGCTATCTGTTTTTATATTTTTTGCTAGTTTACTTTCATAATCTATCTTCCCTTTCTTAATTAATCTTTTAGTTACTGTTTGCTGGCTTTTAAATGCTTCCCAATCTTCTATCCTCCCACTAGATTTGACTACTTTATATGCCCTTGTTTTCAGTCGGATACTATCCTTTATTACTTTACTAAGCCATGGATGTCTGACTTTTCTTTTACTCCCCTTTTTCCTCAGTCGAATATATTTATCTTGAAAGATGTGAAATATCTCCTTGAATGTAGACCACTGCTCTTGTACCGTCTTACACTTTAATCTGTTTTCCCAGTCCACTTTAGTCAATTCTACTCTCATACCTTCACAGCCGCCTTTATTAAAGCTCAGTACGCTGATTTGAGATCCAACTCTCTCACCCTCAAACTGAATTTGGAATTCAACCATATTATGGTCACTCATTCCAAGGGGATCCTTTACTAGGACATTTTTTATTAATCCTGTCTCATTACACAGGACCAGATCTAAGATTGCCTGCCCCCTGTTTGGTTCAGTTACATACTGCTCAAGGAACCTGTCCCTAATACACTCTATGAACTCTTCCTCAAGGTTGCCATGCCCAATTTGATTAGTCCAGTCAATATGAAAGTTAAAATCCCCCATGATTATAGCTGTTCCCTTATTACAAGCCCCAACTATTTCCTGATTTATACTCCGACCAACAGAGTTGCAACTGTTAGGAGGCCTATAGACTATGCCCACTAGTGACTTTTTCCCCTTATTATTCCTTATCTCCACCCAAACTGTTTCACTATCCTGATCCTTTGACCCAATATCATTTCTGACTATTGCAGTGATTCCATCCTTTACGAACATAGCAACCCCACCTCCCTTTCCTTCCTGTCTGTCCTTCCTAATTGTCAAATACCCTTGTATGTTTAGTTCCCAGTCATGATCATCTTGCAGCCATGTTTCCGTAATGGCCACCAGATCATACCCATGTGTAGTTATTTGTACCATTGATATACCTATCAATTCCTCCAATAAAAGGCGAAGAGTTACGAAGGTGACTAAAGGTTTTTATTGACTAAATAACAGCCCACTCTCGTGGGTGATCCGATCCAAGCAGGAGGAATACCAGCCAGTCGCTCACCTTTATACCTGGCCTGGTGGGTGGAGCCAAGGCGGAGTCGGCAGTGGTCATCCCAGGTATAGCAGTGTGGCAAGAGGCGACCTCGTACCGTGATACAATAGTGGTCAGTGATACAGTTATAACGAACAGTGGTGAACAGTGCTAACGATAGTGAACGTGGTTTACCACATTCACCCCTTGTTTAGAATTAAGTCCGGCGGGGTGAAGTGTACTACCAATTCTGGTAGGTCAGTCTGTCCGGAGGCTTCGTAAGCCTCTCCGATCGCCGCAGCGGTGGTGTTGCCTTATCCGGTGCTGGTGCCTTATCCGGTGTTGATGCTGGTGTTTGCGTGGTCGGCGAGGGCTCGTGGGGTTCCGGCATGCCGTCTACCTGGACTGAGGTTGGGGGGGGTGGTGGCGGTGTTTCCGGATCGGCTGAGGGTGCGAGGTCTCGTAGGGAGACAGTGTCCTCCCGCCCGTCTGGGTACGCCACGTAGGCGTACTGGGGGTTGGCGTGCAGGAGGTTCACCCTCTCGACCAGGGGGTCCGTTTTATGGGTCCTCACGTGTTTCCGCAGCCAGACCGGCCCCGGGGCGGTCAGCCAGGTTGGTAGAGTGGTTCCCGTAGTCGACTTCCTGGGGAAAACGAACATTCGTTCATGGGGGGTGGTGTTAGTGGCCGTGCAAAGTAATGACCGGATGGAGTGCAGCGCTGTCGGGAGGACTTCTTGCCAGCGGGAGGTTGGGAGGCCCTTAGACTTTAAGGCTAAGAGGACGGCCTTCCATACCGTCGCGTTCTCTCTTTCCACCTGACCGTTACCTCTGGGGTTGTAGCTGGTGGTCCTGCTTGCTGCAATACCTCTCTCTAGGAGGTATTGCCGGAGTTCCTCACTCATGAAGGAGGAGCCCCGGTCGCTGTGTATATAGTTCGGGAACCCGAACAAGGCGAAGAGGGCATTCAGGCACTTAATGACCGTGCTACTGGTCATGTCGGGGCAGGGGAAGGCAAAGGGGAAACGGGAGTACTCATCAACGATGTTGAGGAAGTACACATTACGGTCAGAGGACGGGAGGGGCCCCTTAAAGTCGATGCTCAGGCGCTCGAAGGGGCGGGTGGCCTTCTCCACCCACCAGGCCAGGTATAAAGGTGAGCGACTGGCTGGTATTCCTCCTGCTTGGATCGGATCACCCACGAGAGTGGGCTGTTATTTAGTCAATAAAATTGATATACCTATCAATTCCTCCAATAAAAGGCGAAGAGTTACGAAGGTGACTAAAGGTTTTTATTGACTAAATAACAGCCCACTCTCGTGGGTGATCCGATCCAAGCAGGAGGAATACCAGCCAGTCGCTCACCTTTATACCTGGCCTGGTGGGTGGAGCCAAGGCGGAGTCGGCAGTGGTCATCCCAGGTATAGCAGTGTGGCAAGAGGCGACCTCGTACCGTGATACAATAGTGGTCAGTGATACAGTTATAACGAACAGTGGTGAACAGTGCTAACGATAGTGAACGTGGTTTACCACAACCATCAACTCGTCTACTTTGTTACAAATGCTGTGTGCATTCAGATAAAGAACTTTCAAATATGTTTTCTGACAATTTATTCCTGTTTTTACCCCTTTTACTACTTGGTGTGCTTCGGGTGGCAACGTTTTCACTGGGAGTTTGTGATGGCCAAGGTTTCTCAACCCATTCTCAGCGCGGATTTCCTGTGCGCCAACAGCCTCCTGGTCGACGTAAAGAACCGGCGGTTGATCAACACGGCAACTTTCAATTCTATCCCTTGTTACCGCAGTAACACTATGTCACGCACTGTCGCCTGTGCTTTCCCGACTCCTGACGAGTTCGCTCGTCTGCTCACCGAATTTCCCGACCTCACAACACCCACGTTCTCCTCCACAGCCACGAAACATGGTGTGGAACACCACATCACCACCAATGGCCCCCCTGGTCTATGTGCAGGCCCGGCGCCTGGAACCTGGCAAGCTGGCGGTCGCAAAGGCGGAGTTCGTGACCATGGAACGGTTAGGGATTATTCACCGGTCGAATAGTCCCTGGTCTTCACCCCTCCATATCATCCCGAAGCCTGGCGGCGGATGGCAACCATGTGGCGACTATTGATGCCTAAACGACGCCACCACTCCTGATCGGTACCCGATCCCCCACATCGAGGATTTCTCTGCCCATTTGGTAGGGAGCACCGTATTCTCGAAAGTCGACCTCATACGGGGCTACCACCAGGTCCCAGTGCACCCACAGGACGTCCAGAAGACTGCAGTCATCACCCCATTCGGCCTCTTCGAGTTTCTGCGAATGCCGTTTGGGTTAAAGAACGCCGCCCAGGCTTTCCAACGCCTGATGGACTCCGTGCTGCGGGACCTCAAGTTCCACTTCGTCGACCTGGACGATATCCTAATTGCCAGTCCCACTAAAGAAGAACATATCTGTCACCTACGCACCCTTTTTCGATGCCTCAGCCAACACGGCCTGATTATCAACCCGGCCAAGTGTCATTTTGGCCTGCACCAAATTGATTTCCTGGGACATCGCATCACCGCAGAGGGAGCGGTTCCTTTACAAGCGAAGGTAGAGGCGGTGATATCCTTCCCACGCCCGCAAAGCATTAAGGCCCTGCAGGAATTCCTAGGCATGGTAAACTTTTACCACCGTTTCGTGCCTAAGGCAGCACTACTCATGCAGCCCCTGTACGAGGCCCTCAAGGGCAAGACTGGCAAGAACCCGGTAGACTGGACGGACGACATGGCCCGAGCGTTCGACAACACCAAAAGTGCCTTAGCCAATGCAACCATGCTGGCGCACCCACTGCCAGGAGCCACCATCGCCCTCACCACCGACGCGTCAGAGTACACCATCAGCGCCATGCAAGAGCAGTGGGTGAACGGGACGTGGCAGCCGTTGGCAATCTTCAGCCGTCAACTACGGCAGAACGAGAGAGCATATAGCACGTTCGACCAGGAGTTGCTCGCCCTTTTTCTGGCCATCCTCCATTTTCGCTTCCTCCTGGAAGGACGTCCTTTCACCGCCTTTGTAGACCATAAGCCACTAACTTTTGCCATGGCCAAGACCGCCGAACCGTGGTCATCCTGACAGCAACGTCAACTGACCTACATATCCGAATTCACCATGGATATACAGCACATGGCCGGTAAGGACAACCTGGTGGCAGACTGCCTCTCCCGCGCGACCATCAATACGGTTCATTTGGGCATCGATTACGCCCTTATGGCAGCGAACCAAGCCTCAGACCCAGAAGTCCAAGCCTGCAGAACGACCGTCACTGGCCTCCGGTTGGCCGACGTCAAGTTCCATTCGGCAGGTACCACGCTGTTGTGTGACGTCTCCGTACAGGACCCTCGCCCGGTCGTGCCGGTCGTTTGGCGCCGTAAAGTGTTCGACGCCATACATGGGTTGTCACACCCAGGAATGAAGGCCTCTCAGAAGCTGATGTCAGCGAAATTCGTATGGCATGGCATGCACAAGGATGTCTGCGACTGGGCCAACACCTGCGTGGTCTGCCAAAAGGCCAAAGTACAGCGCCACATCAAAGCTCTGTTGGCCACCTTCACAGTTCCGGAGCGACGGTTTGACCATGTCAATGTGGACCTGGTAGGACCACTCCCACCCTCCCATGGTTTTTCACACATCCTGACCATGGTTGACCGCACCACCAGATGGCCGGAGGCAGTTCCCCTGTCATCAACTACTTCGGCGGACGTGGCCAGGGCGTTCATTTTCACCTGAATCGCCCGGTTCGGAGTGCCTGCAGATATTTCTTCCGACAGAGGACCGCAGTTTTCCTCCAAACTCTGGAATGCAGTGGCCCAAGGACTCGGTGTAAAATTACATCGCACCACAGCCTACCACCCACAGGCGAATGGCCTCTGTGAACATTTCCACCGATCACTGAAAGCCGCCCTGAGGGCCAGCCTCCAGGACGCTGGATGGGCAGACAAGCTACCATGGGTCCTGTTGGGCCTTCGCACGGCCCCCAAAGCAGACCTTCGCTCTTCATCAGCGGAGCTGGTGTACGGTCAGCCGCTGCGAGTCCCGGGGGATTTCCTGCCAGCTTCGACGAAGCCATGGTCCGCGTCTGACCAGCTTACTAGTCACCAGGAGGCAGCCAGATACTTCGCACCGGTGCCCACTTCGCACCACGGGCCGCAGAGTTCGCACGTTCCCCCGGAGCTTCACAAGGCTGAGTATGTCTTTATTCGCCATGATGCTCATAGGGATCCACTCAAGGCCCCATATACTGCTCCCTTCCGTGTGTTGGAGGCAGGGGACAAAACCTTCACGGTGGATGTCGGTGGTAAACCGGACCACACTTCGGTCGATTTCAAGCCAGCACATCTGGACCTCGACCGCCCCGTCGAGACAGCACTCCCGCTGAGACGAGGTCGGCCACCCATCGCCGTTACAGCAGACCAAGTGTAACCGCCCGCCAGGCCGCCAGCCGCCCAACAGCCTCCGCCTCAGGAGTACAGGAGTCGTTCTGACAGGCTCGTCAGACCCCCTCACCGTTTGACTTTGTCCGTTAAAGCGAATTCTGGGGGGGCGCATGTGGCGGAGCCACTGAATGACTCTGGGCAACTGTATATAATTCCCTTTAACGATGTTCCAAAACCAGCCTAAGCCTGTACCATTGTGTTAGACATTACTGTGTTTTGTATATAGTGTTTGTATGTATGGGGCGTGGCCCCTTTAAGAGCGTGGGCAAACGCGATGACGTCACATCGCAAACCACGTGACTGTCTGGGCAGTCCTCATGGAATCTCCATCTTGTTAAGACCTGTTTTCGTGGTTCTCCTGTATCGATCTCAACAAACTGTTTGAACTCGTTTAGTCTTACATTAAAGACCTGTTTGATTGATCTCCTGAGTCGACCTCAGTTATTGGTTAGGAATTCGTCAATTTCTACAGTGTCATAAAAATAAGGATGGAATGTATGACTTTATAATGGAGACTCAATTCCGTCTGCACAACTTGTTCCAATTATCCCCCGCCCTCTAACTCTGCATCACCTGAAGACTACACTTGGTTGTGACTCTCTTACGTGCAACACCAACGGATGACGGTAAATTATATTTGAAATAAAAACAGAAAATGCTGGAAATATTCAGCAGGTCAGGCAGCATCTGTGGAGAGAGAAACAGAGTTAACGTTTCAAGGCAATGACCTTTCATCAGAACTGGATGATGTTAAAGATGAACAGCTTTTAAGAACATAAGAAAATAAGAAATAGGAGCAGGAGTAGGCCACACGGCCTCTCAAGCCTGATCCGCCATTCAATAAGATCATGGCTGATCTTTGACCTCACCTCCACTTTCCCGCCCGATCCCCATATCCCTTGATTCCTCTAGAGTCCAAATATCTATCGATCTCAGCCTTGAATATAGTCAATGACTGAGCATCCACAGCTCTTTGGGGCATAGAATCCCAAAGATTCACAACCTTCTGAGTGCAGAAATTCTTCCTCATCTCAGTCTTAAAAGACCAATCCCTTATCCTGAGACTATAAACACTAGTTCTAGACTCTTGAGGCAGAGGAAATAATCTCTCAGCATCTGTCCTGTCAATCCCCCTCAGAATCTTATATATTTCAATGAGATCACCTCTCATTCTTCTAAAGTCCATAGAGTATAGGCCTAATCTACTCAATCTTTCCTCATAGGACTACCCCCTCTCATCCCAGGAATCAATCTAGTGAACCTTTGTTGCGCCACCTCCAAGGCAAGTATATCCTTCCTTACATAGGAACATAAGAACAGGAACAGGTCATTCAGCCCCTTGAATCTGCTCCTCCATTCAATGAAATCATGGCTGATCTTAACGATCTATGCGCCTGGACCCCCAAGTCTCTTTGGACCTCCACTGTTTTTAGCCTTTCACCATTTAGAAAGTACCCTGTTCTATCCTTTTTAGGTCCAAAGTGGATGACCTCACATTTGCCGACACTGAAATCCATTTGCCACAGTTTAATCACTTTGGCCCGTAATTTCCGATAGGATACCTCCAAAATCTATGTCCTTACCTGAGGGCTCCCGAGGTCCGGACACTTCCGATCCTGGGCCTCTCCACAGTCGAAATGTGCAGGACCCACATATCCCAGGGGCGCATGCGGTTCGCAAGCGTCCCTGGGATCACATGGGCCAGGCGAGCCAATGAAAGAAGGGAATCCCCCTTCATACTTTTGACAGATAGACACTAAAACATTAAATACATTTTAAAAAAACCATTGTGGCAAAGCCACCAACGGACTCCTGTATAAATGTATAACTGCCTTTAACAGAGTGCTACAGCACCTATGTTTGTTTACTGTATGTAAATAGCCATTCTGGATAAGCCCCAGAATCAGCGCGATGACATCATCATGTTGGTCACGTGACGCCCCGAACGGCGGGAAACGTGATGACGCCATGACGTCAGAGAGTGGGAGGTTCCCAACTGAGACCTCGTGAAACCAGCACCAGAAAAAGACCTGTTGATTATTTCTCCTGCATACAATTGTTTGTTCTCTAGTTTCTATTAAACTTCGTTTTATTATCGGACTGACTCGACCTCAGTGCTTCAGTTAGGGATCTGACAATTCCTACACCATCACATTTGTAAAATGAGTTGAAATTACATTCAATTAAATTTTTTAAACAAAAATTACATTTTTTGAAGAAAATAATTAAAGTTTTTTACGGGGCTAAAAATAAACATACCTTTTTTAAAAGTATTTTAAAATTATAAATGAGTGAAAAAACATTTTTTTTTTACTTTTTAAACTCTTATGCTGGTAAAAGCAGGCCTTACGCTTCTACCAGGCATAAGATTTTTAAGTGATTTCAGCGGGCGGAGGTTCTGCAGAAAGTGGAACTCTCCAGCCGCAGAGGCCCTTCTCCAGGGTAGGCGTCTGATCTGTCAAGAGGATTCTTTACAGATTGGAAATGTGGGTTTTCAGCGCATGCATTTTTGATGTCCCTACGGGTGTGTACACACCTTGTACATACCCGTAGGCATCAGAAAGTACGGGCCTTTATATCTTTTAGTTTTCCTTGTACCTGTAGTGCTTAAAGCACAATTTCTGACTGTTACTCTACTCTTTTCCCTTGCGTTTGTTTTTGAACTACTATTTCTACTACAATTTCCACCTGTGCCCTTCCCCCCATTTACTAACTTAAAGTCCTATTTATCCCTTCCGCTAGGACCCTGGTCCCAGACCAGTTCAGGTGGAGCCTGTTCCAATGGTACAGTTCCTTCCTGTCCCAATACTAGTGCCAGTGCCTCATGAAATGGAACCCCTCTTTCCCACACCACTCCTTCAGCCACGTGTTCGCTTCCCTAATCAGCTTATCCCTATGCCAATTTGCATGTGGCTCAGGTAATAATCCAGAGATTTTAACCCTTGATGTCCTGTTCCTTAATTTAGCTCCTAGTTTCTGGTACTCCCCAAACAGGACCTCTTGCCTACTCTTCCCTATATTGTTGGTCCCAACGTGGACCACAATGACTGGATCCTCCCCCTCCCTCTCCAATATCCTTTCAAGCCGGTTCGAGATGTCCCTTACCCTGACACCAGGTAGGCAACATACCATGTGGGACTCTCGATCCTGCTAATTATAGAATCCTCTACAACTACCACATTACGCTCCTCGTCCTTCTCCCCCCTTAGGACAGCCTCCTGCTCCTAAATGCCATGGTCCGCATTCTGGCTGTCCTTCCGACAGTCTTTATCTTTATCCTCACAGGTAGCAAGTACATTGTGCCTGTTGGATAGGATCAGTTTCTGTGGATCCTCGCTCTCTTTCTTACCTGGGTTCCCCTTACTCTACGCACTATCGGTCACACCAACCCTGTTCTGATCCTGCACCTCTCTACGAGGTGTGACCGAAGTCTAGAGCAAACTATCTAGATACCCTTCCCCCTCCCTTATGTGTCGGTGTGTCTCCAACTCGCACTCCAGCTCAATGACTCTGAGTCGGAGAGATTCAAGATGGAGACATCTACTGCAGACGTACTCACTTGTGACAGCCCCGCTGTCCACAAACTCCCACACACTGCAGTCCAGACACACAACCTGCTCTGCCAGATCTTAGTCTAACCTTCTTTTATTTATTTAATAAGTTAAAAACTTTACTCAACGATTATATATAGTTATATTAATTAGTTTATCTAGTTAAGTGCTAAATTTAATAAAGTACGTTATAGTTTCCCACTCTTAGTTTAAATCACCAACCAATCACCTACCTGATGTCCTGTGACATCACTTCTTGGATTTTTTTTGTTGTTTTAGAATTCGCCAGAGATACACTGCCTCCGGTCCTGACTCCTCGCAGGTCCTCGCTGTCTCCCCTCCCCCTGTATTTAAGGTCAGACTCCTCCGGTCCTGACTCCTCGCAGGTCCGTGCTGTCTCCCCTCCCCCTGTATTTAAGGTCAGACACCTCCGGTCCTGACTCCTCGCAGGTCCGTGCTGTCTCTCCTCCCACTGTATTTATGGTCAGACTCCTCCGGTCCCGACTCCTCGCAGGTCCGTGCTGTCTCTCCTCCCATATGAGGAGAGATTGGGAATGACGTATGAGGAGAGATTGGATCAATTGGGCTTGTACTCGCTGGAGTTTAGAAGAATGAGAGGGGATCTCATTGAAACTTATAAAATTCTGACAGGGCTGGACAGACTAGATGCAGGAAGAATGTTCCCGATGGTTGGGGAGTCCAGAACCAGGGGTCACAGTCTAAGGATAAGGGGTAGGCCATTTAGGACAGAAATGAGGAGGAATTTCTTCACCCAGAGAGTGGTGAACCTGTGGAATTCTCTACCACAGAAGGCAGTAGAGGCCAATTCATTAAATATATTCAAGAAGGAGTTGGATATATTTCTCAAGGCTAAAGGGATCAAGGGGTATGGGGAGAAAGCAGGGAACGGGTACTGAATTTGGATGATCAGCCATGATCGCATTGAATGGCGGAGCAGGCTCGAGGGGCCGAATGGCCTACTCCTGCTCCTATCTTCTATGTTTCTATGTTTCCCCCTGTACTTATGGTCAGACCCCTCCAGTCCCGACTCTTTGCAGGTCGGCGCTGTCTCCCCTCCCCCTGTATTTATGGTCAGTCGCCTCCTCCGGTCCCGACTCCTCACAGGTCCGTGCTGTCTCCCCTCCCCCTGTATTTATGGTCAGTCGCCTCCTCCGGTCCCAACTCCTCGCAGGTCCGTGCTGTCTCTCCTCCCCCTGTATTTATGGTCAGACTCCTCCGGTCCCGACTCCTCGCAGGTCCTCGCTGTCTCTCCTCCCCCTGTATTTATGGTCAGACTCCTCCGATCCCGACTCCTCGCAGGTCCACGCTGCCTCTCCTCCCCCTTTATTTACGGTCAGTTGCCTCCTCCGTTCCCGACTCCTCGCAAGTTTGTGCTGCCCCTGGTCCCGCTGTAAGGAGGCCAGAACTATGCACAGTACTCCAGGTGTGGTCTCACCAAGGCCCTGTACAATTGTAGTAAGACTTCCTTACTCTTGTACTCCAACCCTCTTGCAATAAAGGCCTACATGCCATTTGCCTTCCTAATTGCTTGCTGTACCTGCATGCTAACTCTCTGTGTTTCTTGTGCTAGGACACCTAAATCACTCTGAACACCAACATTTAATAGTTTCCTCACCATTTAAAAAATATTCTGTTTTCTATTCTTCCTGTCAAAGTGGACAACCTCATATTTCCCTGCATTATACTCCATCTGCCACCTTATTGCCCTCTCACTTAAGTTGTCTGTATCCCTTTGCAGGCTCTTTGTGTCCTCCTCACAGCTTGCTTTCCCACCTAGCTTTGTATCATCAGCAAACTTGGATACACTGCACTCGGTCCCTTCATCTAGGTCATTAATATAGATTGTAAATAGCTGAGGCCCCAACACTGATCCTTGTGGTACCCCACTAGTTACAGCCTGCCAACCGGAAAATGACCCATTTATCCCTACTCTCTGTTTTCTGTCTGTTAACCAATCATCTATCCATGTTAATATATTACCCCCAATCCTATGTGCCCTTATCTTGTGTAATAACCTTTTATGTGGCACCTTATCGAATGCCTTTTGGAAATCCAAATATACTACATCCACTGGTTCCCCTTTATCTACCCTGCTAGTTGCATTATCAAAAAACTCAAATAAATTTGACAGACACGATTTTTCTTTCATAAAACCATGTTGACTCTGCCTAATCATATTATGATTTTCTAAGTGCCCTGTTACCACTTCCTTAACAATGGATTACAGCATTTTCCTGACAACCGATGTCGGCTAGCTTTCCTGAAGTTTCCTGTTTTCTCTCTCCCGCCTTTCTTGAAGAGTGGGGTTACATTTGCGACCTTCCAATCTGCTGGGACCGTTCCTGAATCTAGGGAATTTTGGAAGATCAAAACCAATGCATCCACTATCTCTGCAGCCACCTCTTTTAGAACCCTAGGATGTCGGCCATCAGGTCCAGGGGATTTGTCGGCTTTTAGTCCCATTAGTTTCTCATCAGTTTTAACCAAGTATAAAACCAGGGAAAAGGGGGGCAGGGAAAGAACAAAAAGGGAAAGGCCTGTGATAGGGTGGCTAGCAGGTGTGGTTAAATGACAAAGGGATGATAGTGCAAGGCAGAAGTGGGTAATAATGGGACAAGTATTTGTCTATTTATATTCTTTGTAATTAGCACCAAGATTAACTGTACGGCTCCAAAATCTATTCCTTCCAATGGTCTCCCCCATCCCTCAAAGGTGCTGACCCATGATGAGGCACATCTCAAGGAGTGCCTCAGTTTCTAAGGTGAATGACCAGGAGTTGGGAAAAAGAAAGAGGAATTAAACTAGAAGTTGTGAATGATCAAGAGAAGGGTGAACGGAAAAGAGCAAATACTGGAGAGTCTGAAGGAATAAAGGAGAGAAAAATCATAGCGGAGCTGCGATGGATTTCCCAAAAGATTGAGAAGGGTGTTTTTTTTTATTCGTTTATGGGTTGTGGGCATCACTGGCACGGCCAGCATTTATTGCCCATCCCTAATTGCCCTTGAGAAGGTGGTGGTGAGCCGCCTTCTTGAACCGCTGCAGTCCGTGTGGTCTCTGTGTGCGAGAGAGAGCGAGGGAGAAGGAGAGAGAGAAAGAGAGAATGCATAGGAGAGGTGAACTGGCATTTCCAAAGGACCAAGAAAGAGAAAGTCAGTGCGGTGGATCTTCTGAAGCAGGAAGAGAGAGAAACAAAGAGAAGTCAGAAAACCTAATGGTTGAAGGGAACAACCACTGAGGAGCAGAGCTGGAGATTTTGAAGGACAAAGAGTGATATAAAAAACCCGCAATGAATCCAGAGAATCTGAAGAAACAAGGGAGAGATAAGCAAAGAGAAGAGCTTACGGCTAAGGAGGATTAAGATGGAGACAAACACACTAATAGGAGAAGAACTAAAGAATCTGGGAGAAAGGGAGTCAAATGGAAGTAGAGTGGGAGAATCTGAGTGTGAGAAACTATTGAATAAGTAGGACCGAGAAATCAGGCCTAATTACAATTGACACAAAACATAAAAGGAAACAACGGATAAAACAACTAATTTGCAGTTAATAATGTTATTTAAATAGATAATTAGTTTCAAGCTAAATGATTTTCAGGTGATCACAACTTATCTTCTGGGATGGTTGATGTTCTGTGTGGAGGTTATGATTTATTGTAGTCTGTATTGTAATTAACCTGATTTTCCACTAGAGTATAGTATTTAATGTGAGTTTGTTAGTGGAGTTATTAACAAAGTTGATTTATTTCCAAAAAAAGAAACTGACACTGAGACATGAGGGACTGAACCTGTATGAATGGCCAATGACTCTCCGACTGCTGACAGGTGTTGGGCAGGTGGGGACTGCAGCAGCAGCTGAGTTTATAAGAAATATCCAACTGCGTCATTCTGAAATCCGTCATTGACCTGTCGATCTTGCGCTTTGCTTGTATGACTAAGCCTCGTCCTTACACCCAGTTAAGACCGTGAGCAAAACTGAGAGGAGCAGGAGTAATGGAAAAGAAGTCATTTAGCCCAATAGTTTGCTCACACCTACTTTCTCGTGTACCTATACACACCCAGAGGAAAACCCAAGAGAGCTAGAGAGGGGAGAATGGAGAAAAGCATCTCAGTGTACGGGGGAGATTTTGAGACCCCCCCTCTCCCACTCCCCTACCCCTGCCCAGTGGAAATAGTGCCTCAAAAATGGCGAGCTGTGATGTACCGCCTCATTCCCACCGACAGTGTGCCTGCCACTACATTCCCCGGGCCGACTGCCAGGAGGCTGGAGGGACCACCTGAGTCGCTGGTAGGCCCTTTCAATATGCAAATCGGAATCCTACTATATATGTAGGCTCTGAGTGCTGTATTGGGACAGTGTTGTGCACGCTTTGCACAGTATCAGCTGGTGGTCCAGGCGAAGAGGAGTTCAGCAGGCAATTTATAATTCATTTTTGTGGGATCAGGAGGAATAAAAGTATTCCTCGGGGCTCCGCAGAAACAACCTAGATCTGACGTCTTCCCAGGCCTGGAGACTGGCTGGGTCGCTCGATATTTTAATAAATTCATTCCTGGGATCTGGGCGTCGCTGGCAAGGCCAGCATTTATTGCCCATCCCTAATTGCCCTTGAGAAGGTGGTGGTGAGCTGCCTTCTCGAACCGCTGCAGTCCGTGTGGTGAAGGTACTCCCGCAGTGCTGTTAGGGAGGGAGTTCCAGGATTTTGACCCAGCAACGATGAAGGAATGGCAATACACTTCTAAGTCAGGATGGTGTGTGACTTGGAGGGGAACTTGGAGGTGGTGGTGTTCCCATGCGCCTGCTGCCCTTGTCCTTCTAGGTGGAAGAGGTGGCGGGTTTGGGAGGTGCTGCCGAAGGCGGCCTTGGGCTGGCGGGCTGCTTCAACAGCTTCTCGTTGCAGGTCCGATGTGAAATGCGTTGGGCCAGTTCTCAGTGGGTGAAGGACCCCAACACATAATTGCCCATAATTGAGAACAGTTTGACATTGAATTGGCAGTCGGAAATTGGGGTGGGAAGTGGAAAATACACAATGATGAATTTCTGAGGTTGTGGTTGCAGTCTGTTGTTGAGGCAAAATGTTCTGTCATTGAGTGGTAAATGTGTAAATGTGTTCCATTTCCATAGCAGTCATCTTTACAAACAGATATATTTGCCATAAATTAGTTCGTTAATTTAAAAAATTGAACAAAATCAGCTGTGCACCAGCTTAGATAGTCTGGGTGTCCAGAGCTGCCTCAGGATGGTGCTTTATATCTCACAGGTGGACAGGTGCTGGACGGTTTTGAGACACACCCTCCCACTGCCAATATCCCATAGGAAGAAAGTGAAATGGTAGTGGGTCAGGCCCATTGTACAGCTCCTGGAGTCATCTCAAAAGCAGCCTGTCTGGCGAGGGCAGATTCTATGCCACCATCTTGGCTCTAAGGGAAGAGTATGAAACAGGAGGAGGAGGGGCTCTAAAAGGATGCAAAAATGAAAATAATGAAAATATTTCATTGTCATTATTACTTTTACAGCTTTATTTTTAAACAAATGTGTGTAACTGTATAGTGGGACATCATTATGTTTCCTTACATACAACCCTCCGAGATCTGTGTTCTGCAATTCTGGCCTCTTGTGCATCCCCGATTTTAATCGCTCCACCATTGGTGGCCGTGCCTTCAGCTGCCTAGGCTCTAAGCTCTGGAATTCCCTCCCTAAAACTCTCCGCCTCTCTACCTCTCTCTCCTCCTTTAAGACGCTCCGTAAAACAACAACTTGTATTTATATAACGCCTTTAACATAGTAAAATGTTCCAAGGCACTTCACAGGGGTACTTTAAGACAGAAAATTTGAGACCGAGCCACCTAAGGAGAAAGTAGGGCAGGTGACAGAGGTAGGTTTGAAGGAGCGTCTTAAAGGAGGAAAGAGAGCCTTCCCCTTTGACCAAGCTTTTGGTCACGTCCTAATATCTCTTTATGTGGCTCGGTGTCAAATTTTGTTTGATAGCACTCCTGTGAAGCGTCTTGGGACATTTTACTACGTCAAAGGTGCTATATAAATACAAGTTGTTGTTGCTGTATTTGCATACAGGTCATTCTTATGTTCATTAATAAATAGACATTCTTATTATGAACACAGCTAGCTTTTGCTAGACACTTTTATTGAGCACATGTGGACTAGGTACAGTATCTGTAGAGGCATCCATCTTGACTGCTGCCTTGTGGGTAGCCTAGTGCCTCATGGGTAATGTAGTCTTAATATACATACAGCTGGGTAGTGTAGCCTTATATACATACAGCTATATACAGCTCTACACAGCTCTACGGCTCCACCTAGTGTCCACTATAGAATGACATGTTATTGATCATTACATCCCCCTTTCTTTGAGGTTTAACAAAATCAATATCAATCAACTTTCAAGAAAACAATAAAGATAATATCAGTAACACTTTTGTTAGTGCTCTATAAACATAAACATTTTCAAAACAGTCAACACATTTTCAAAGCTTTACATTGTACTCAAAGATTAAGTCTATCAGGCTTTTTTACTTCATGTGTGGATCTTCTCAACACGGGTAAGTCTGATGTGTCTTCATGAGATTGTTCTGGCGGTGAATTACAAGATGCAGTTGCGGCATTGTCATCAATCTGCTCTTGAATAGTCTCTTGTGTTTTTAGGAGGGAACGGCGGTTCCTCCTGAGAATCTGTCCTTCCTCAGTTCTACTTCCTCAAGAACTGTAGCTTTCCTGTTCCATGCATCTGGATCCTCAATCCTGACAACATCATCCCTTGTCAATGGTTTTAGAGTTTTGGATGACTTGTCATAGTATGATTTCTGTTTCAGCTTTAACAGTTGAAGTCTCTGTCTCAGTTCCTCACTTTGCTGTTCTTTTGCACAGCAGGGTAGTGTGGTGCGCAACTTGCAACCCATTAGTAGTTCAGCAGGTGAAGAACCACACTCTAAAGGTGAGGCTCGGTAGCTCAGCAGGGCAAGATAAGGATCAGACTTGCTTTCTGTCGCTTTCTCCAGTAGTGAATCAAGTCCTTCAGCCACAACAGAAAACATGAGATGATGCACTTTGTCTTTGACTGTCACTTTAAGTCTGCATACACCTAAGCTATCTATTTTCTGTCCATTATAGTCCTTCAGTAGTACTGACTTTTTCTGTATTTTGGGCTTTTCTTTCATATTGTTAATGTCACTCATACTGATTAAGTTTGCTTTTGCCCCAGTGTCTAGTTTCAAGGTAACTAATGCTCCATTTACCTGCAGTGGGATCATCCATTTGTTCTCTTTTACTGCATTACCTTTATGTTCAGCATTGTCCATTTCTGAGGGCTGCACATTTTCTGTATCCTTTTTGATATTGTCACATGACACCATTCCTACAAAAAATGTCTCACTTAAATCAGTGTCCTCAATTACATTAACTCGTTGCCCTTTCTTAGTTTTTACTTTTGAAAAGCATTGTTTGGCAAAGTGATTCTTTCCATTACACTTTGTGCACATTTTTCCAAACGCTGGGCATTGTCTTAACTGGTGTTTGTAACCACAGCGTTTACAATTAAAAATTTCATCCTCCGATTGCTTTTCATTTCTGTTCTGCCCACGTTTCTTCCCCTTGTAGGACACAGCACCGACAGCAGTATTATCACTCATTACAATCGCATCATTATTGATTTCACTGAAAGTCTTCGCGTGCTTTCGAGCTAGCTCGCTGGCTCGGCATATTTTCACTGCATTTTCCAAATTTAGTTTGGTTTCTCTCAACAGACGTTCCCTGACTTTTTTATCATGAATACCAAACACAATCTGGTCACGAATCATGGATGATTTCAGCTCAGAGAAATTACATGTCTGTGCTTTCAGTTTCAGATCAGTTATAAAGCTATCAAAAGTCTCATTTTGCTGCTGTGTCCTTGAACAGAACATGTATCTTTCATAGGTCTCATTCTTTTTGGGAGAGCAATGTGCATCAAATTTTTTTAGCACATCTTCTAATTTTTCTCTGTTCTCCTCTGGATTAAATACAAATGTATTAAATACCTCTATCGCCTGTGGGCCTGCAACCGTAAGCAGCAACGCTATCTTCCTTGCATCTGGCTTCATACCGAATCCGATGGCTGCAATGTAGAGTTCGAATTGTTGTTTAAGAGTCTGCCAATTGTAGTCGATATTTCCTGTGAGTTTCAAACGCTCTGGTGGCTTCAAATTCTCCATGTCGCTTTTCACAATTTTCAGCAGATTTCACCATCCTGGTACCATCTTATGTTCATTAATAAATAGACATTCTTATTATGAACACAGCTAGCTTTTGCTAGACACTTTTATTGAGCACATGTGGACTAGGTACAGTATCTGTAGAGGCATCCATCTTGACTGCTGCCTTGTGGGTAGCCTAGTGCCTCATGGGTAATGTAGTCTTAATATACATACAGCTGGGTAGTGTAGTCTTATATACATACAGCTATATACAGCTCTACACAGCTCTACGGCTCCACCTAGTGTCCACTATAGAATGACATGTTATTGATCATTACAGTCGTTAGGATTAACTTGGGGTTGAACATGTTTGACTGTCACTGTGTGGCAAGGTTACAGCGCACAAGACAGCGTTAAATGCAACTTTTGTTCAGATGGTACGTAGAATCCAAACGCCTTACATGCGTCGTAGCTTCTGAGCAACCAAACTAGTACAGACTGTGGAAATAAAACAAATCAGGATTTACATTCAAAATAAGTATGCGTCCCCGTGTGAGCAATCACTGGAATTAGATCTTTGCCAAAACAAATATAAATATTACAAAAAACAGGGCTTTAGATGGAACCGAAAGTCACAAGGTCTTCTCCAAATAACCCGTCACTGTGTGCATAGTGATGCTGTGTACATAATAAAGGGAGCCAGATGGTATTGCTGTACACTCACAGTGAGTGATCAAGGTGATTAATGGCTCCTCCTTTTTAAGCAGTACAAGCTGGGAAAGGTAAGTCAGGGCTAAAATCTATTAGTGGGTATGAGTAGATGCGAGCTTTGTGAATATAGTTCAGGAGCCAGCCAATATAAATCATCCAAATGAATTTGGTATCATTTGTCTGGTTGTTGGTGCAGCAGTTCTCTAGCAAAGTCCTTACAGAAAGTGTTCTGTGCGATTGGTTCTTGCAAAACCAAAATGGGTCCTTGCAATGTCCCTCATTTTGAAACTGCCCTAGAAACTATTTCAAAAAGTGTTACCTTCTCCCCCCCTTTTTAAAAAAAAAAAGACATTTCAATTTAAAATAAAACACAGGGAAACTTCCAGCTGGCCAGTCACATACATGATCTGACAGCACTCAGCTCTGACACAGGGAGAAATAGGGAGAGCCCAGGCATTGATGAACATTGAGATACTGATATCTACATAAACATGTACACCCACTTAGAGAATGTAGTCAAAATAATATTAAAATAACACTAAATGTAACACTATCTTGCGTGAAGATGTGTGTAATTATTATGATGTCTCATTACAAAATAGTAGTCACATGATTCACAGGAGGGCAAAATAACAGGGAAGCAGAATGATAGTTAAGGAAATCTTGGTATGCGTACTTAAACGCACTTTTTTTTTAAGGAAAGAGGCTATCAATCACATTTCTTCTTTTTAAAAAATTAATTCTTGGGATATGGACATCACTGGCAATGCCGGCATTTATTGCCCATCCCTAGATGCCATTGAGAAGGTGGTAGTGAGCCGCCTTCTTGAACTTCTGTGATAATTTATACATTTGAATCTTTAGGAAGGGGGAAAGCCATTTGACCCAACATGAGTGTCCCTTTAAACCTCTGTTAAACAAGAACTCTACTGTTTGATAAATAAAAAAGTCCAGGATCAAAATAGATTTTACATCTGAATATAAAATTGAAATTCATCTAGGAGAATGAATAATAAAGAATGCACACTGCATTAAAAAGAGTATCTCACGTACAGAGAAAATAAATAAGCCTATATAGTGTTTGTCTATATCACCACAGTGATAGTAATTCATTGTATGTGAAGCACTTTGTGATGCTTCTGAGAGACATGTGAAGATATCACATGAATTTAAGATTACTCTTTTGTCTTTGGAAGTGACAAACTTACCCTCGTTCCACTAAAAACGGCTGCTGGAATATACGGCTAAACCAGTTAGCCCCATCTTCTTATCTTATGTTCATTAATAAATAGACATTCTTATTATGAACACAGCTAGCTTTTGCTAGTTACTTTATTGAGCACATGTGGACTGGTACAGTATCTGTACAGGCTTCCAGCTTGACTGTTGCCTTGTGGGTAGCCTAGTGCCTCATGGGTAATGTAGTCTTAATATATATACAGCTGGGTAGTGTAGTCTTGTACATACAGCTATATCCAGCTCTACACAGCTCTACGGCTCCACCTAGTGTCCACTATAGAATGACATGTTATTGATCGTTACATCCCCCTTTCTTTGAGGTTTAACAAAATCAATATCAATCAACTTTCAAGAAAACAATAAAGATAATATCAGTAACACTTTTGTTAGTGCTGTATAAACATAAACATTTTCAAAACAGTCAACACATTTTCAAAGCTTTACATAGACTTAATCTTTGAGTACAATCAGGCTCTTTTACTTCACGTGTGGATCTTCTCAACACGGGTAAGGCTGATGTGTCTTCATGAGATTGTTCTGGCGGTGAATGACAAGATGCAGTTGCGGCATTGTCATCAATCTGCTCTTGTATAGATCGAGGTCTCCTTGCGATCTTTGCTTGGAGAGGGTTTCAGTGTTTCCTTCACTCTTCATGCCATAACTCTCAATGTAGTCAATGCACTCTTGAAAAACTGCTGGCAGCTGGATCCCATCATACAGCATAGTCCTCTCAGCAGCCTCGGCTAATGGAACACCAAAGATTGGCCTGAGGGAAGAAGGAGTATCCACCGGAACTGCTTCCTGCTCTGGTGCAGGCTTCTTCTTTTTCTTTTTCTCTTTCCGCTGCTTAACAACATCTGCTGCAGTTATATCTTTGGACTTTTTCTCCTTGTGTTTTTCCTCTTTGTGCTTTTCTTCCTTTGGCTTCTCTTTGACCTTAAAGTCTTTTTCTTTCTTCTTGGAGAAACTAGGCTTTTTGAAGACATGGATACCCTTTGGCCTTTTCATCCTTGATGGGCTCTCTGCTTCATCACCTGAGTCATCTGGTCTGCTTATGGCACAGTTTATACGGTAGACTCTCTTGACCAGTTCTAAGTCTTCACAAGCTTTGTCACCTAGTATCGAATCAAGTCTTTCAGCCACAACAGAAAACATGAGATGATGCACTTTGTCTTTGACTGTCACTTTAAGTCTGCATACACCTAAGCTATCTATTTTCTGTCCATTATAGTCCTTCAGTAGTACTGACTTTTTCTGTATTTTGGGCTTTTCTTTCATATTGTTAATGTCACTCATACTGATTAAGTTTGCTTTTGCCCCAGTGTCTAGTTTCAAGGTAACTAATGCTCCATTTACCTGCAGTGGGATCATCCATTTGTCCTCTTTTACTGCATTAACTTTATGTTCAGCATTGTCCATTTCCGAGGGCTGCACATTTTCTGTATCCTTTTTGATATTGTCACATGACACCATTCCTACAAAAAATGTCTCACTTAAATCAGTGTCCTCAATTACATTAACTCGTTGCCCTTTCTTAGTTTTTACTTTTGAAAAGCATTGTTTGGCAAAGTGATTCTTTCCATTACACTTTGTGCACATTTTTCCAAACGCTGGGCATTGTCTTAACTGGTGTTTGTAACCACAGCGTTTACAATTAAAAATTTCATCCTCCGATTGCTTTTCATTTCTGTTCTGCCCATGTTTCTTCCCCTTATAGGACACAGCACCGACAGCAGCATTATCACTCGTTACAATCGCATCATTATTGATTTCACTGAAAGTCTTCGCGTGCTTTCGAGCTAGCTCGCTGGCTTGGCATATTTTCACCGCATTTTCCAAATTTAGTTTGGTTTCTCTCAACAGAAGTTCCCTGACTTTTTTATCATGAATACCAAACACAATCTGGTCATGAATCATGGATGCTTTGAGCTCAGAGAAATTATATGTCTGTGCTTTCAGTTTCAGCTCAGTTATACAGCTATCAAAAGTCTCATTTTGCTGCTGTGTCCGAGAACAGAAGATGTATCTTTCATAGGTCTCATTCCTTTTGGGAGAGCAATGTGCATCAAATTTTTTTAGCACATCTTCTAATTTTTCTCTGTTCTCCACTGGATTAAATACAAATGTATTAAATACCTCTATCGCCTGTGGACCTGCAACCGTAAGCAGCAACGCTATTTTTCTTGCGTCTGGCTTCGTACCGAATCCAATGACTGCAATGTAGAGTTTGAATTGTTGTTTAAAAATCCACCAATTGTAGTCAACATTTCCCTCGAGATTCAAACGCTCTGGTGGCTTCAAATTCTCCATTTCGCTTTTCACAATTTTCAGCAGATCTTCACCACCCTGGTACCATCTTATGTTCATTAATAAATAGACATTCTTATTATGAACACAGCTAGCTTTTGCTAGTTACTTTATTGAGCACATGTGGACTAGGTACTGTATCTGTAGAGGCTTCCATCTTGACTGTTGCCTTGTGGGTAGCCTAGTGCCTCATGGGTAATGTAGTCTTAATATATATACAGCTGGGTAGTGTAGTCTTGTGCATACAGCTATATCCAGCTCTACACAGCTCTACGGCTCCACCTAGTGTCCACTATAGAATGACATGTTATTGATCGTTACACTGGAACATACGACTAAACCAATTGGCCCCATCTTCTTCCACATTGACAGTCCCCCTATCAAATCATTCACTGCCTAACCACGGCATGGGAAATGAGATCACACTACAGGCTGGGTGGGAACATGCCACGCCAGTATGCCCAACAACAACAACAACTTGTATTTATATAGCGCCTTTAACGTAGTCAAACGTCCCAAGGCGCTGCACAGGAGTATTTTAAGACAAAAAAATTTGACACCGATCCACATAAGGATAAATAAGGGCAGGTGACCAAAAGCTTGGTCAAAGAGGTAGGTTTTAAGGAGCGTCTTAAAGGAGGAAAGAGAGGTAGCGAGGCGGAGAGTTTTAAGGAGGGTATTCCAGAGCTTAGGGCCTAGGCAACAGAAGGCACGGCCATCAAAGGTTGAGCGATTATAATCAGGGATGCTCAAGAGGGCTGAATTAGAGGAGCGCAGATATCTCGGCGGGGGGAAGTTGTGGGGCTGAAGGAGATTACACAGATAAGAAGGGGCGAGGCCACGGAAGGATTTGAAAACAAGGATGAGAATTTTGAAATCGAGGCGCTGCTGAACTGGGAGCCAGTGTAGGTCAGCGAGCACAGGGGAGATGGGCAAACGGGACTTGGTGTGAGTTAGGACACAGGCAGCCGAATTTTGGATGACCTCAAGTTTACGTAGGGTTGAATGTGGGAGGCCAGCCAGGAATGCGTTGGAATAGTCAAGTCTAGACAAAAGATGCCTTTAAATCAGCCCTGGCGGTTATCAGTAACTTTACTATAAGTGAAACAATTAATTATAGATTTTTTTTATCATGGTAGGGGAAGGAGAGGCGATGTCCTTTCTGCGCTTTGTGTAAGAAAAATTGTAAACCCATTCTTTACTAATGGGTTTATCATTTGCTTTTACTACAGAAGAAATCCTGTCCCTCAGAATATTGCTGGCGGAGCCGCAATATTAGTGATTCTAGAGATAAGCAGTGGTGTGGACAGCATACAGCTGATTGAATAGAAGGCGAGATTACAGTGCAGGTGTCTGTGAACATGGGCTTGGTATGTGGGTTAACCTGCTGCTACCAGATCACCTGATTCCTATCTTTTAGCCTGTGGACGTGCAAAGACTCAAGGCCATTTCATTACGTTGTAAAGTGAAAATATCAAATAATGATTTTTTTTCTCTCTCTCTCTGTTGGTCCACCGCTACCTTGCAGAGCTTTTCAGAGACCCACTCGGTATAATAACAATTTATACTTCAATGTAAACACAAACACTGTGTGGTTTACTGCGGCTGTGGCAGGAGTCAGACTGCTCCTTTGTGCAACAATTACCCACAATTGATTGGAGCTGACACTTTTAATCCCTTCTGGTTGCTCAATGGTATGATGCCAGTTAAAAATCTTCTGCCGCAGAGCACATTTAACATCATCCTTGTTGTAAGAATTATGCCAGATTACGTTAAAATAACAAAGACGCAATGGTACGTATTTGAAAATAAAAGGATTATATGGTCTTCGTGAAACAAGGAATTTGGTTTTCAGAAGGGGCTGTGCCGTGGTGATTTATTTTTTGTTTATATTCCCGCACCTCCTTTGATATGTCAGTATCTGTCACTAGGTATTACACAGCCAGAGATTTCTTGTATCAACCATGATGAAATGCGTGGAACTTCGCAAATAATTTATGCAACAAACTGGACTTTGCTTGAGCAGGAGGTTGACTCAGTTTAGAAACATACAGCACAGAAGGAGGCCATTCGGCCCATCGTGCCTGTGCCGGCTCTTTGAAAGAGCTCTCCCATAAGTCCCGATCCCCTGCTCTTTCCCTGCAAATATTTCCTTATCCACTTCCCTTTTGAAAGTTGCTCTTGAATCCGCTCCCACCACCCTTTCAGGCAGTGCATCGCAGATCATAACAACTCGCTGTGAGGCTTGCGATTATGCAATTCCTACGATTTGATATCCCATCCCCCCTCTGTTCAGGGAGGTTATCATTTCTTTGCCTTCCCACTTCCTTGTGTGGTTGCTTTATTTGCGAGTTTAACAGACCCAATCAGCACCTTCTGTTGAAAAGAACAAATGCAGCAAGCAAAATCTAACGCACTGCATTGTTCAGAGAAAATCTGCGAATGCACTTTAAAAGATTAAATACCCCCAATCAGTTTTACATCTATAAGGTGAACAAATGAGGGATCGTTATAAGAGAAGTAGAAACATTAAGGAGCTTTACTGAACAGAATAGAAACGGTTAATACCGAGCACTATTTTAAGTTTAACCACAACTGTAGGACAAGGGGAATAGGTATAAATTAGTGCAGGACTGATTTCAGGAAGCATTCCTACATGTACTGTAATGTGTAATCCAGGGACTTGAGCACAGAAAGCTAGGCTGACACTCCAGTGCAGTGCTGAGGGAGTGCTGCACTGTCGGAGGTGCCGTCTTTTGAATGAGACGTTAAACTGAGGCCCCATCTGCTCTCTCAGGTGGACGTAAAAGATCCCATGGCACTATTTCGAAGAAGAGTAGGGGAGTTATTCCCGGTGTCCTGGACAATATTTCTCCCTCAACCAACATAACAAAAACAGCTTATCTGGTCATTTTCACATTGCTGTTTGTGGGAGCTTGCTGTACGCAAATTGGTTGCCGCGTTTCCCACATTACAACAGTGACTACACTTCAAAAGTACTTCATTGGCTGTAAGGTGCTTTGAGACATCTGGTGGTCATGAAAGGTGCTATATAAATGCAAGTCTTTCTTTTATCAGTACCAGGAACCTATCTTCCAGGCAGGGTAATTGAGGCAAAAACTCTGCAATCATTCAAGAGGCGGTTAGCTGCTGTCATGGGGAGAGCTGTAGATTTTTATTCAAGATGGACCAAATGGCCTCCTTTTCCTATACCTATCATTGTGACTTCATGCTGTGGCTCAGTGGGTAGCACACTTGCCTCCAAAGGTTGTGGGTTCATAGTCCCACTCCAGGGACTTAAACATATAAATCTAGGTTGACACACCAGTGGTGTGCTGCACTGTCGGAGGTGCCATCTGTCAGATGAGATGTTAAACCAAGATGTCTGCTCTCTCAGGTGTACGTAAAAGATGCCACGAGACTATTTTGAAGAAGAGCAGGGGGAGTTATTCCCCAGTGTCCTAGCCAATAATTATCCCTTAATCAACACAATGAAAATAGATTATCTGGTCATTATCACATTCCTGTTTGTGGAGCTTGCTGTGTGCAAATTGGCTGCCACATTACAACAGTGACTACACTCCAAAAAAGTACTTCATTGGCTGTAAAGCGCTATGAAATGTCCGGTGGTTGTGAAAGGTGCTATATAAATGCAAGTCTTTCTTTCTTTCAGTGTCAGTTGTAATGCAAAGGTATAATCTTTATTTCTTTCTTAATGTGTTACGTTAGGAGGGCAGGGAGGTCCTTGTTTAATAGGCCAGGTAGGCTGCCAGCAACATGAAGCTGCTTCACCTTCACTTCAATGCAAACCGTGTAGTTACATTGCGATGTGAAGGTGCAAGCCCCTTTCGGTGAGGTAACCCCACATCACTGGGGCTTTGCATTCACTGCAGTACAACCGCAGTTTGGTGCAAAGCCAAGTTGAAGCTTAATTTTAACATTAGCTGACAGTCAAGCAGGGGCAGACTGGCTCCCTCAAAAGGATGTGGGATTCTCACGGGAGAAAAAAAAGAGGGGGAAACATGAACAATACAGCACTATGGAACCATGCACCGTTCTCCTGATCTCCTAAACGGCCAGTCCGCACCTACAGTCAACTATCCTATCAGCCCTCTCCGAACATTGCAATTTACTGGCATTAGAACTGCAGCGTGTGCAGGCTGAGAAGGATACAGGAACCGGCAGTATAACTCGGCTCTGGTGACTGAAGCTGGCACCTGTATTATAACTGGCACTATAATTGGGAGGAAAGTCAAGAAAATGAACAGGACAGAAGCAGGAAACACTGCAAGAAACAAAAAAAAAATCACCATTTCCACAAAATGGCAGTTTTTCGCCCTGAAAACTGGGGTCAAATTTCGTCAAGTTCATTACGTGAGACTAAACTGAGAAATTCTCCTTCCAAATAAGCAGTCAGTTGAACACAGCCATTCAGTTGCTAGTGTTCAGTGGCGATCGGGCATTCTGATTTAGTGTTTTGAATCTGGTTCATGGTTTATTCAAATTGAGTAAGCTATTTTTTTCCTACAGGAGTCAGAAAGTTTTGCCGCCAGCCATTCCCAGCACTCCCCCGGTCAGTTATCATTTATTTATTTATTACGCACACTTACAAAGGTACAGTAACCTTGTTTGATCAGCTTGCTGTGGCTTTGTTGTCGATAGTCAAGTTGTACGGGTTATCTTTACGGGTGGATTTTAGCCTCACAGGGCAGCATAGAATATTTGGGGGTTCAGGTGTTAAGGTCACCACGCCCCAGATCACTTTCACCCATGGACAGATAATCGTGCGGGAGGTGCTGATCTAAATTATGACAACAGGTTGCATCGACTAGGCTTGTATTCCTTTGAGTATTGAAGATTAAGGGGTGATCTAATTAGGTGTTTAAGATGATCAAAGGAGTTGCTAGGGCAGATGGAGAGAAACTATTTCCTCTGGTGGGGGAGTCCAGAACAAGAGGACATAACCTTAAAGGTAGAGCTAGGCTGTTCAGGGATGGTGTCAGGATGTTGACCAGAAACTCAACTGGACCAGCCACATAAATAATATGGCTACAAAAGCAGGTCAGAGGCTGGGTATTCTGCGGCAAGGCTGGGTATTCTGTGGCGAGTGTCTCACCTCCTGACTCCCCAAAGCCTTTCCACCATCTACAAGGCACAAGTCAGGAGTGTGATGGAATACTTTCCATTTGCCTGGATGAGTGCAGCTTCAACAACACTCAAGAAGCTCAACACCATCCAGGACAAAGCAGCCCGCTTGATTGGCACCCCATCCACCACCTTAAACATTCACTCCCTCCACCGTGGCTGCAGTGTGTATCATCTACAAGATGTACTGCAGCAACTCGCCAAGGTTTCTTCGGCAGCACCTCCCAAACCCGTGACCTCTACCACCTAGAAGGACAAGGGCAGCAGGCGCATGGGAACACCATCACCTCCAAGTTCCCCTCCAAGTTACATACTATCCTGACTTGGAAACATATCGCCGTTCCTTCATTGTCGCTGGGTCAAAATCCTGGAACTTCCTCCCTAACAACACTGTGGGAGCACCTTCACCACACAGACTGCAGCGGTTCAGGAAGGCGGCTCACCACCACCTTCTCAAGGGCAATTAGGGATGGGCAATAAATTCTGGCCTTGCCCACATCCCAGGAACAAATTAAAAAAAACACAAAGTGTAGTGGAAATCTGGAACTCTCCCCCAAAAAGCTGTTGAGGCTATGTCAATTGAAAGTTTCAAAACTTAGATTGATAGATTTTTGTTAGGCAAGGGTATTAACGGTTACGGAATCAAGGCGGGTAAATAAAGTCGAGATACAGCTCAGCCAGGATCTAATTGAGTGGCCTCCTGTTCCTGTTTTTCTAAGTATTTCCCTCTTCCTGATATACTCTTTCATCCTGCAAAGCTCCGTGCCTCCAACATTAATTTGTAAAACCCACACCTCCGTGGTTTAATTTGGTTCTTTAAAGGAGTTGCACTCCGTACTTTCGAGTATGTTGTTTACTGCCTGGAAGCCCGTTTCACTGCTGGAAGAGCAATGGGGTGGGGCTAACACTCGCCCTTGTGAGCTCACTCTGACCCCATCCCATACCCAGGGGGCAAGGTCATTTGAATAATAGGGATGGGCGCTCAAGCTGGTAAAGCTGGTATTGGGGCCTCTGCCCTGCGGAAGTAGCGGAAATCCAGAGTGGCGCCTTACCACTTCCTCGGGGAGGGAGAGGAGCGCAGGCTGGTCTGGTTTTAGTCTTCAAATGGTAAGCTGCCACCTCTGGGATTCTTCTACCACTCACCTGACATCAATTGAACTCTCACAGATTGGGATATGGCATCATCTGGCGTGTCAGTGTCAGCTGTGGCTCAGTGGGTAGCATTCTCGCCTCTGAGTCAGAAGGTTGTGGGTTCAGAGTCCCACTCCAGGGGCTTGAGCACAAAGGCTAGGCTGACACTCCAGTGCAGTAGTGAAGGAGTGCTACACTGTTGGAGGTGCCGTCTTTCGGGTCAGTTGTTACCCTGTCTGCCCTCTCAGGTGGATGCAACAAATCCCATGGCACTAATGCGAAGAAGAGTAGAGGAGTTCTGAACAATACTTATCCCTCAACATCACTAAAACAGATTATCTGGTCATTTATCACATTAGTGTTTGTGGGACCTTGCTGTGTGCAAGTTGGCTGCCGCGCTTCCTACACTACAACAGTGACTACACTTCATTGGCTGTAAGGCACCTTGGGGTGCCCTGAGGTTGAGAAAGATGCTGTATGAAAGCAAGTTTATTTTGTGGTGCCCACTTATGGCCCTCATGCACTGGCAGTAAGCTGGGAAGAGCAGGTGGAATTTCTGGATAGGGTTGGCATCCTGCCAGTCCCATCTCAAAAAGTGATGTTGAGACAGTGGGGGAGCAGGTGGAAAAAGGGCCCTTTCACTCCCCCCTCCTCCTCTCCACTCTTGTCAGAAAGTTGTAGAAACTGGTGGAAATTCATCCTTCCGCCCATATTATGCTAATTCCACGCCAAAAACTGCACTGAGCTTCTAGACTTATGTCTTTAAATTTGCTTTTGAAACCAAAGTAATTTTTATGGTGGTTTCTGTGCTAGTGAGGAAGATCAGTGCTGGGAAAGGATTCACTGCTTGACTTTCGCCATTTGAGATCAGATATAAGAGAGGTTAGACACAAGGGGGGTAATTTTAACCTACCCATGATGGGCAGGAGAGGGCTGGGGAAGTGGCGGGGGGGTTAAATCTACAAATATGCAAAACCCAACGCTAACCCACCACAAACACGTCTACTTCCGGTTTAACCGCGCCGGGTTTGGGGGTGTCTATCATTATAATATGTTAATGAGGCTCCGTTCCCCAGACTTTGGCAGCCATTTGAATTTAATGCTGGCAGGCCGGGTTTCCCAGGGCTCGGGAAACCCAGTTGCTAAAGGAAGGCGTAACCAGCCGGATCCAGCAGGTTAAAAATTTTTGTAGCACGGCTTGTGAGCTGAGAGGAGCAGGAGTGCTTCCACCTGGCCCCTCAGACAAATCCTCTACTGTGATCGGCCGACCACCCACACCCATCCCCCCCTCCCAAACCAGCGGTCTCTCCTGGTCCCCCTTCCCTACCGATAGCTGGTCCGACCTCCCCCCCACCACAACCCCATGATCTCTCCCTCTTCCCCCTCCCCCCCCACACAACCCCATGATCTCTCCCCCTCCGCCCCCCGCTCCCCGCCCCCACCCGATTGTTGGTCTGACTCTGGCCGGCCGGCTGGCGGGTGGGAAACGGAGTAGAAAAATGAGAATGAGGTCCTGCCGTTAAATTCGGCAGGATCTGCGTGTTCCCGGATTTTGCGGGATAGCTCTCGCCTCCCCAGAAATATTGGGGCCAAGGTATCACTACACTGCTTCAAGCACAGATGCAACATTGCATAGGAACAGCGGCCATCAGCCCATTGAGCAAAAGATGCACCATTTTTGTTTGCCTTTTCTGTTCTATGGGCTGAATTTTAATGGGGAAGACAGATTGGGAGTGGGATGTGGGGGGGGGGGTGCTCCGAAGCAGTCGGGAAACCCGGGAGAACGGAATTTAACGGCAGGGCCTGATTTGCACGGGAAACCGCTGACTTGGTCAGTAGTTTCTGGCGACAACATTCGGGCCAGGGGGTGATACAGGGGCTAAATGCCTGAGGTCAGGTAGTTCATCCAACTACTCAGCGCGTTAGTCTAGCTAACAAGTAAAACATTCTCACGTAGCTCGGTCTTTCCATCTCTCTCCTTTGGAGCTTGGGGAAATCTTGCCCCTACCCCTTCCCCACTCTCATCTCTACCGGCTTGTCTCCTAATGAATCTGGGGCTGATCTAGACCTTTGGCATTTTCTAAATGCGTTTCACTGAAGCTTCTGCCCGCTGATAGATGATTGAGCCAATGAGAGGCCGCCATACAATTGCAGCGCTACTAAATGTTGAGGCTTTGCATCATAGATTAAAGATCAGCCAACGCAGCATTGGACCATTACGTTATTTAGGTTTTTTTTAGCTCAATAATTCACTGGATTGGTGGCTCCACTTAAAAACTTCCACGCCTACGTTCTGTTATTAATTAGCAAATAAACCACTCTGCCCATTATATCCCTTTTAACTAATGACCTAGCATTTTGCCCCGCACATCCCTCCGCCCCCCCACTAACCATGGAGCTGCTCAACAACAGACTGATTAGCACAGCATAGCTTTTTCCTAATACAAAACTGGACAAAGAAATGATGTATTTGCTGTTGGCGTCTTTGAATAGACTGAGAGAGAGAGAGAGAGAGAGAGAGAGAAAGAGAACAAGGCCGAGACAGAAACCAGACAGAGAGAGAATGCGACAGAAAGAACCAGACAAAAAGGGAGAACGAGACAGAGAGAAGGAACAGGAGACAAAATGCAGAGAGAAAGAGAAGGAGATGCCGTTTGTCTCCCTCCTTAAAGTGTTGTCGAGGTGAGGAGGTTTGGGCCTGCTTTTTATTTCCCCCAGATTGCCGAGCCATAAATTAGCCCAGCACTTAAAAGGCAAGCAGGAAAGACTTGCTTTCCAGCATAGACAATTCTCAAATAAGACAACAAAGCATATTCTTTTTTTCGAATACCTTGCTGACTAATGTCGAGACCCAGCCTTACCTGAAGATTGAACAAATGGTCTGTGAGCCTTGTCAAAACAGAATTTATCCCTGAATAATGCTGACTCTGCTGTGAGCATCAGTCACGATGATAGTCGAGTTTAACGCTTTGAGCAGTGACTGGAATTTGCAGATTTTACAAAAAGCACCAAGTAGGGAACGTGTGCACATTGTTCAGAGGACACTAGTGGTATTTATTCAGTCTCCTCTGCTGCTATTTCCAGATCAGTGAAAATGATCTCGATCATCATGCTCTAGTGACATCACGCGAGTGAGCAGTTGTGAAGGGCACATTTTTCACACTGGTGTCAGTGCAATATTCTTTATCAGTGTGGAAATTAAAGCCAGACTTACACACTGGTGACATCATAGTAACTTAGGTATATTTAACCAAATTTTACCACAGAAATTCTGGAAAACACATTGCGCCATTCAAGCACATGCAGAGAACAACAGATTCTCCTCACGGTGCTTTGTTTTCCTTCTCTGAGAATTTGAAAATGTTGAATTACATGTCTGTTTAAAAAAATTCTCTCTGTTACTTGTTAAGACAGGGGACCTATTTACCAAAATGTCTCCTAACGAAGCAATTGGTACAGGCAGTTTTGGAGAATATCAACAACAACTTGCATTTATATAGCACCTTTAACGTAGTAAAACCTCCCAAGGCACTTGTACATCACTTATATCATCAATGTATTTTTTGGCCTGCTGAGTTTTTCCAGCGTTTTCTGTTTTTATTTTTTTAAGTGTTTTCCCCCCCCCCTAATTTGATTCCACCTTTATCATGTTTCTTGATAGGGTGGGGGGAGGGCGGGGGGAGTAAGGGGGGCAGACAATATGCTCTAAGCTTCTGCCAAAGCCATTCCATAAATTCCCACAAGGAGGTGAGAGTGGAACCCTCCGTGCCTCCCCTTCGCCACTCCCAGCTAAAATCAAGAAGTCACCATGTAAGGAGCAGTGGGTGGCTCTCCCGATCGCTCAGTGAGGCTATCTTATGAGTACCTGAGTCACAGAGACCAAGAAGGCCCCAGGCTCCAGTCTGTGGTGAGTTAGCTGGTCCCGGCCAACGTGGCATTGGGGCACTACAATTCTCCCGGGTGTCCCTGGGGTTGAGAGGAGATTGGCTAGGATTGCTGCTCCTCATCGCCATCCAGTGACCAACCCCCTCCTGTGTGTGTGAGTGAATGTCGGGCCCGCGCAAGGTTGGGCTCGGCTGCAATGCTTTCCCCCCGTGGTGCAATAATGGTCACTTGGTCAAAGTGCACCCGGTGCCCATGGAACCATACCATTAGCATGAAGTTAATGCCTTCAGGAGAGGAGGGAAGAAACTTGTTGAGAAATAATATAGAACTGGCAGACACGAGGATATGCTCTGCTGCTCCAGATGCTGCAGATTGGTACACTGGGTGAGTTCTGTCACCAGGTTGTGTCTCATGCGGCTGAATTTGGGTTCATTAGAAAAACAGCAGAATTGTTACACTTACCTTGACACGCTTGAATTCTCTTGAGTACCACATTGTCACTTGTGTAGGGATGCGCCCTGCTGCATCACAAGAACAACTTGTATTTATATAGCACCTTTAACATAGTAAAACGTTCCAAAGCGCTTCACAGGAGCATTATCAGACAAAATTTGACACCGAGCCACATAAGGAGATATTAGGACCGGTGACCAAAAGCTTGGTCAAAGATGTAGGTTTTTAGAAGCACATTAAAGGAGGAGAATTGCAAGGAGAGATTTCCAGAGCTTAGGGCCTAGGCAGCTGAAGGCATGGATGCCAATGGTGGAGCGATTAAAATCTACGAGGTTGCTGCTAAAAACACGCGGGGGCTTATTAACGATGTAAAGTAATATTAACGGAAGCCTGAGGGAGTGCCATACTATCTGCCACCTGGCAGCAGAACCACGGCAGGAGGAGTCGAGTGGCCAGAAGAGGCCAAGGTATGTTTCAAAAATGTCCTTCTCCTTGAGCTCCTTGAGGGGTAGTAGGAGAAGGAGTGTTTCCCCCAGCCCCTCAATAGTTCGTAGGCATCCCCAGCCCTGATCACGACTGCCCTGGAGCACCTCCACCTGCCGACTGCTAGCTCCTGTGGACAGATTCCCGCTCCCACTCGCTACCAGGCTCCCCTGCACCCACCACCACCTCCGTAAAAATGAAGGCCTCAGTCTCTATACTCAGACATGGAAAATGTCCACTTGAGCAAGGCACTGGAGGGCAGTTGGCACCTGTGGCACTATAACACATAAAAACATAGAAACATGGGAGATAGGAGCAGGAGTAGGCCATTTGGCCCCTCGAGCCTGCTCCGCCATTCAATGAGATCATGGCTGATCATCCAAATTCAGTACCCTGTCCCTGCCTTCTCTCCATATCCCTTGATCCCTTTAGCCTTAAGAAATATATCCAACTCCTTCTTGAATATATTTAATGAACTGGCCTCTACTGCCTTCTGTGGTAGAGAATGTAGTGTATGTGCCTTTAAGAGCCCCATGTGTACTGTAATGCCGGTAATGGCCACTCGGGCTATATAAGCCTGTATATTGTGTTGTATCAGTTAGTTCCCTCCAGACTTTGTTTAGTAAACACCTATGAAACCAACTCCTGTCTTCAGTGTCTCTATCAACACACAGACACAACAGTGGCGACGAATTGGAAACGGACTTACCTGCAATTCGGCAGCACCTCAAGGACATCGATTCCTCTGGCGTCCAAAGTTGAAGAAAAATCAAGAAAAAGAAAAAGCTGTGGTTTCACCAGCTAGCCAAGCTGGTGGCAGGTACTGCAATAATCCTTCCTGGGCGTCGGGCTGGGGCTCCAGCGGCTGGCTCTACAGCTAGGCCAAGCAGCGAAAGCGGAGGCAAGCAGTAACAGACGGGGAGGGAGCACTCGGGAGACGGCCGGCGCTGCAAGCAGGTCGGCGTTCAGACCTAGAGAGAGAGTTCGGCGGGAACGAGTCTCCAACTGTAAATAAATAAATAAAAAGAACGGAAACCGCGGGAAACAGCGTTGTCATCGGCAGCAGCGGCGGGGAAGCGCGGGAAGCGCCATATCTTTTCTGCAGAAAAGAAAGAAAAGCGCGGGAAGCGCCATTTTATTTCTAGGATGCCTAAGTCTGGCAATATTGATGCTTTTAATAACGAGATAGAGGATTGGACCACATATGTGGAAAGAGTGGAGGTATATTGCACCGCAAATGGAATAGAAGATGAAAAAAAAGCTTCAGTACTGCTAAATCTAATGGGCGCAAAGACATACGGGCTGTTACGAAATTTAATCACTCCAGCCAAACCAAAGGACAAGAATTTTAAAGAAATTGTTGATACCCTACAGGAGCACTTAAACCCAACACCGCTGCTGATAGCGGAACGATTCAAATTCTTCAAGAGAAATCAACACAAGAATGAAAGTAACGCTGATTACCTCACTGAATTAAGAAAGCTATCAAAACACTGCCAATTCGGGGGAGGACTAGCAGATTATCTTCGAGACAAATTCGTCTGCGGTCTCTTAAGTGAAGGAACACAGAAAAGGCTGCTTTCTGAAAAAGATTTAACACTGGACAAGGCTTTCAGTATGGCTGTATCATACGAAGCAGCCGCAAGAGGAGCTGCAGAGATACAACAAAAGACACAGGACTTCGGCACCCATGAAATGACACAGGGTTTCGAGAGATGTTATCGCTGCGGCAGATCCACCCATGACCAGAGGGACTGCTGGTTCAAGGACAAAGCATGCAGGCAATGCGGAAAGATTGGACACATTACACAGGTATGCCGAACTGGACAAAAAAAATCCACAGACAGGGAAAAAAAAAAATCAATAAAGAAAAGTGCAGGAAGGTACAAATGTTGACGAACAGTAGCTCCGAAGACCAGAAGAGCGATAGCGACTCCGAAAACAAGAGACTAAGCTGTCTCAAATTACATAATGTAATTGCCAAAGATGATTACCAGGCCATTTGGGTTACCCTCACTATAGCAGGGTCCCCAGTTAAAATGGAGCTAGATACAGGATCAGCTCTGACCGTCATAAATCGACGGGATTACGAGCGACTATTTCCGCATATACCTTTAAAAGACACATCCATTATCTTGAAAACATATACGGGGCAGAAAGTATACCCCAAAGGAAAAATAAGGGTGCCTGTTGTATACAACGGCAAGGAAATACAAAAGTTGTATTTATACATTCTACAAGACGGTGGTCCACCGCTGTTGGGACGTGAATGGATCAGGAAAATACGTTTAGACTGGCACTCCATTCAGGCACTGACGGTGACCAGTAAGAAAAAAAACGATGATGACGTCATACCTGAACGATTAAAAGACATCTTGGCCAACGCCAAAGAAGTGTTTCAAGAGAAACTAGGAACCTTGTAAGGCATCACCGCCTCAATAAAAGTGGAAGATGCAGCAATTCCCAAGTTTTTTAAGGCAAGACCGGTGCCATACGCAATTCTTCCAGCAGTCGAGGCAGAGCTGGAGAATTTGGAAAAGGCAGGCGTATTATCCAAAATAGATTGGAGCGAGTGGGCAACACTCATCGTTCCAGTCATGAAGAAAGCATTGAATAATGATAAATCTGAAGAACAGAGAAAAATTCGCATCTGTGGAGACTTCAAGGTGACTGTAAACCCGGTCCTTCACATGGCACAGTATCCTCTTCCGAGGATAGAAGATATTTTCGCCTCACTATCCGGAGGGAAACGTTTCACCAAAATTGACTTGGCACAGGCATATCTACAGATGGAGGTTGAAGAGGCCTCTAAAAAATATCTCACGATAAATACACACAAAGTTCGGAGTAGCATCCGCTCCAGCTATCTGGCAAAGTGCTATGGAGCAAGTCCTCCAAGGGATTCCGGGGACTCAATGCTACCTAAACGACATCCATGTAACAGGAGAAAACGACAACGAGCACCTTGCCAATTTGGAGCAGGTGCTCAGTAGGCTGAGAGAACGGGGCCTATGAGCAAATCGCCCCAAGTGCGAATTTTTCCAAAATCAAATATCATATTGTGGCCACATAATTAATAAGGAAGGGTTGCATAAGTCACCTGAAAAAATTGAAGCGATCATAAAAGCCCCAGCACCTGAAAATGTTTCACAATTAAGGTCATTCCTGGGATTAATAAATTACTATCATAAATTTTTACTGAACTTATCAACTCTTCTACACCCTCTTAATGAACTGCTACAAACAGGAGTAATTTGGAAATGGAGCGAAGACTGTAAACGTGCCTTCCATAAATGCAAAGGCTTAATCATGTCCAAAGAAGTTTTGGCTCATTACAACCCATCACTGCCAATCAGACTGGTGTGCGATGCATCCCCTTACGGCGTAGAAGCAGTATTATCGCATAAATTCCCTGATGGCTTGGAACGGCCGATAGCTTTTGCGTCATGCTCATTGAACTCAGCTGAGCGTAACTATGCCCAAATCGACAGGGAAGCACTCAGCCTGGTATGGGGAGTGAAGAAATTCAACCATTACCTACACGGACAAAAATTTACCTTGTTGACTGACCATCAACCCCTCATCTCCATATTCAACCCTAAAAAGGGTGTTCCCATTATGACAGCGCAAAGGCTACAGAGGTGGTCCCTTTTTCTAGGGGCACACCAATACAACATAGAATACAAAGCATCAAAACAGCATGGGAATGCTGACGGGTTATCGCGCCTACCGTTGCCAACGGTAGAAGAAGCACTTACCGTAGACCCAGTGGAGATTTTCCACTCTACCATAGTCGAATGTCTACCAGTAACAAATTCTGCCATTGAAAGGGAAACTAGAAATGACCCGACTCTCTCACGAGTCTACGATTTAACAGTGAAGGGATGGCCAGCACATGGCGAACCACTGTTGCCAGCATTCTTGCAAAGAAGAGAACAGCTGTCAGTATGCCGAGGAACCTTGATGTGTGGATCCAGAGTGGTGATTCCACCCAAACTCCAGGATAAAGTGCTAAAGGAGCTTCACGAGGGGCATCTGGGTGGAGTGAAAATGAAGAACCTAGCCAGAGCGTTTGTATGGTGGCCAGGTATCGATGGAGACATAGATGAAATGACCAAGAGCTGCCTAGGATGCCAGAAGGTCCAAAACGCTCCACCCCAAGCCCCTCTACATCCATGGGAGTGGCCCTAATCTCCCTGGCAAAGGGTACACATTGACTTTGCTGGTCCATTTATGGACTCAACGTTCTTAATCGCGGTTGATACACACTCCAAGTGGCCGGAGGTAATAAAGATGTCCTCCACCACCACGGAAAAAACCATCACAGTATTAAGGACCATATTTGCCAGGAATGGGCTGCCGGAACAGATCTGTTCTGATAATGGACCGCAATTTGTGTCCGAAGAATTCAGGAAGTTCTTAAAAAACAATGGGCTTAAGCACTACACGTCACCAATGGATTGGCTGAAAGGTTTGTCCAGACCTTCAAGAAGGCCATAAAGGCCATGGGTAATGAAGACATAAAACTTCAGCACAAGGTGGATAACTTCTTGTTCGCATACAGGAATGCAACACATATGGTTACAAACCAAACTCCCGCCATGATGTTCTTCAATAGAAGCCTAAGATGCCGGCTGGATTTGGTCAAGCCCAACATCAGAAGGGACGTGGAGAACCGGCAATTTCAAGGCATGAATGAAAGGCCAACTAGAACCTTCCAGATAGGTCAACAAGTTTTGGCCCGGGACTACCGTACCGAGAAATGGCAGCCTGGAACTATCTGCACACGACTAGGACCGCTGATATATACCGTGGACATCGGAAAAAGCATTATAAGGCGCCATGCTGACCAAATCATAGAGTCATCCAAAAAGGGATAACCTACACCACAACTCTATGGCCTAGAAATTCAGTTGCGTTCGCCAGCCGTTAGCACCATAAGAGGGGTAGATTTCGAGCGCTAGGCACTTAGCGCCCGGGCGCAGACCGATCTGCGCCTACGCCCAACTTCAGTTGACATTTAGCGCCGGCGCAAAGTGTTTGCGCGCGCTCAGCTGCGCGTGCAGCTTATGACGTCATTTCGTCGTGCAACGCCGTTTGTGCGCCCCAAACCGGAACTTCAGTGGCGCCCGCCCAATGTGGGCATGGCGCTGTTAAGAACTGTGAAGTGGAACGCAGCAGAGGCCCTGCGGGCCTCGGGGAGCGCTAATTAAAGGGCACTTAGACTGAACTATAAAGGACAGCCATTTTGCTGCAATGACTTTAGTGCTACGGATTTCTGGACAGAGACCAAGGAAGAGACCTTACTGAATTGGGCCAACATAGGAGAGGTATTTTTGGCTTCTGGCCAGAGCTTGCAAATTTGTCTCATTGTGATTTCACTGTTTGCAAGTATATTATGGGGGCTGCATGGGGTTCCAACCCTCAGTTCCAGCATTATGTGCGAAGGGCTCGCAGACGCTGTGTGAGAGGGGCAGCCATGCCTAGACGCAGAGGGGCCATCAGGCGTCGGCAACGTAGGCCTTACCCACTCAGGGAATACCGCCAGCAGGTGTCCTATCTCACCATGACTGCCGCGCATTGTGTTAAGAGGCTGCGCTTCAGAAGGGAGGTGGTTGCAGAGATCTGCCAGCTGCTTCACAGAGATCTGCGTCCACAGCTGATGTGCAGGACGTCTCTGTCGGTGGAAGTGAAGGTCACGGTGGCTCTGAACTTTTATGCAAGCGGCTCCTTTCAAGCCGCTGCTGGGGACATAGCGAACATCTCCCAGTTCGCCGTGCATCGCTGCATCCGGCAGGTCACCGATGCCCTTTTCGCAAGGAGACACCAATTCATCTCCTTCCCCATGACCCTAGAGAGGCAGGAGCAGCGTGCAGTCGGATTTGCGAGGATCGCCGACTTCCCCATGGTGCAGGGCGCCATTGACTGCACGCATGTGGCTATGCGGGCACCTATCGACAATGCCGAGGATTACCGCAACCGGAAGGGCTACCATTCCCTCAATGTACAGCTGGTGTGTGACCACAGGCAGCGCACCCTAGCTGTCAATGCCCGCTTTCCAGGAAGCAGCCACGATGCATTTATCCTGCGCCAGACTACTGTGGCTGACATGTTCCAGGCACAGCCTCCCCCAAGAGGATGGCTTATCGGGGACAAAGGCTATCCTTTGTGTACATGGCTCATGACCCCGCTCCGCGCGCCCAGGACCCCTGCTGAGGAGGCATACAACGAAAGCCATCAAGCCACAAGGAACATCATAGAGCAAACGATTGGCGTCCTCAAGCAACGGTTCCGCTGCCTGGATCGTTCCGGCGGATCTCTACAGTATTCGCCGGATAGAGTCTCCCAGTTCGTCGTCGTTTGCTGCATGCTGCACAACCTGGCTATCCGCAGGACTCAGGCACTGCCACCTCACGTTGGACCACCACCTCAGGAGGACGAGCAGGAGGACCATGAGGAGGAGGAGGAGGAGGAGGAGGAGTACCAGCCCAGGAGGGAGCCACAAGGTCCAAGGGCCGTCCGTCGGCGGCTTATTGAACGACACTTCTAGGCCCCCTGTCAGGGAATGGCTTGTGGCAATGAACGCACCTGAATGCAGCCGCTCCGCAAGCCCTCAGCCGGTTAACGCAACAACCACTTGAAACATCACACATGGACAAGCTGAATAAATAAAAAGCTTTATTTAACAAACTCAGGGCCCTTCCCACATGAAACCCAAAAACAGATAAGACCCCCAAAAAACAGTCAAAAACATATCTCACTCCCACAACCTGGGGAGGAATAACAAAACTTGTCCATCCAAATGGCCTTCATCCTCGGCCTTACCAAGACAAACCCCCCCATACAGAACACAAACACCCCCATATAAAAAAACATTTGCCTTCATCTTCGGCCTTACCAAAATAAACCCCCCCCATATAGAACACAAACACCCCCATATAAAAAAACATTTGCCTTCATCTTCGGCCTTACCAAAATAAACCCCCCCCATATAGAACACAAACACCCCCATATAAAAAAACATTTGGCAACACACTCTACTTTGTGTGCCGAGAGGGCGAGTCCTTGTCCAGGCTTTTCCGGCCCCTGGCCGACCTGCTGCTCCACCTCAACCTGGGCCCTGTGGGTGTTGCAAGGCTGGGGGAAGGCTCCTGAGGGGCACAATGCGTGACGGCAGATGCCCTTGGGGGTCGGCCTAGACGAGCTCCGGCCCTGGTGGGGCCGGCTGCTGACTGCTGCAGCTGTGGCTGGGCAGCATCAGTCTCTCCAGCAGCTCGTCGCAGCTTTGCTGGGGGAGTGGCAGTGGCGGCTGCAGCAATGGGGGCAAGCTGGCTGATGCCAGGCGCTCGCTGGTCGCCAGAGACACTGGCAGTCGGCCGGGCTGGCACTGCAGCAAGCGCAGCAATCTGGTGAAGCCCAGACCGCTGTGCTGCAGCAGCGCGGCGGGTGCCCTGGCGATGCATGCGTGACACAGCGAGTGTGGCAGCAGTGAGTGCCCGTACTGCCCTGGTCTGTGCCCGCATCAGACCAGCCAGTGACTACACGGCACCACTCATCAACTCTGCACTCGCTGCCTGTGCTGCCCTGAAATCGGCCCGACTCGCGTCCTGTGATGCCCTGAATTCTTCGTGACCCCTGGCCTGTGCTGCCCCGAATTGTTCGTGACCCCTGGCCTGTGCTGCCGCGAGTTCTTCTAAACCCCTGGCCTGTGAGGCCCCGAAATCGGCCACACTATGAGCCAGGGACTCAATGGCCTCAGGCAACCGTCCCACAACCCCCATGAACTCGGTGTGCCGACGATCCGAGTCCGCGGACATTTGATCAAGGAGGCGCACCTCCTGGGCGAGGACCGTCTCCGGACTGGAGGCCGGACTCTCCCTCTGGGGAGAAGGCCGCCGAGCTGCCCGACCCTTCCCGCGTGGCTGGACGCCACTGGGCCCAGCAACTGCACTCCCCTGCAACACTTCCCCCCTCTGGGGAGAAGGCCGCCGAGCTGCCCGACCCTTCCCGCGTGGCTGGACGCCACTGGGCACAGGAGCTACACCCCCCTGCAACACTTCCCCCTGGCTCTCCTCCAGGCAAGACGTGTCCCCTCCATTGCCATCCCCTGGCGCGGATGAGGGTTCCCCCGATGTGCCACCTTCCTCTTGCTCCTCGTCGTCCTCCTCTTCCGAGGGACTGACACTCACAGCCTCAGGGACCTCCTCCTTACAAGCTGAAAGCAGGAAGGCACAAGAGTAGCTTTAGAGTGAGGACAGGGCGTCAGCGAGGGAGGCATGAGTGGTGGCATTATGCGCATTGGTCGGACAGTGGCAAAGGATGTAGATCTGAAGCGCAAGGGGAACGAGAGAGGTCCAAACGCTCATGTCCTTACCATTGGGGCCCAGCACAGGGTCGGCATCTCCAATGGCAATGGGGCCAATCACCTGGGCACCCATGAGTCGACCCACGCGCTCCTCCAGGTCACTGAGCTCCTGGAACTGGGCACGGCCTCCCCCGGTGACAGTCCGGCTCTTCAGATTCTGGGCCAGCTTGGCCTGCAAGAGAAAGGACGGCCTCTAAGTACAGTGTGGTGCCCTGTTGTTGCGTGCACTGCCTCCCATGGTGGAATAGCTTGGCCAGTGTGGTGCCCTGTTGTTGTGTGCACTGCCTCCCATGGTCGAATAGCTTGGCCAGTGTGTAAAGTGCAGAAAGTGCTATTGATGTTCATGCCAGTGCCATAGCTGCTGGAGGAGGGCTGGCCATTAGGCCTTTGAGGTCCCTTTGCCCATAATGTGAGGTGCACATGCAAGGATGAGGAGGACAATGGAAAGGGTACTCACCCTGACCAACCGAGTGAGGTCGTTAAACTTTTTCCGGCATTGGTCACCAGTCCTGGGGACATCGCTGTTGGCTGTGACCCTCTGGGCGATTTCCCTCCAGGCTCTCCTGTACAGCCTCTTGGGAGCCTTCTTGCCACTGTCCGGGCACAAGATATCTCTTCTCTTCTCCAAACCCCTAAGCAGCACCTTCAAATCATGGGCAGAGAAGCGCTGCGCTCGCTCACGGGCCCTCTGCATCGTTGCTGGCGCTATTTCTCTCCAGCAGCAGTGTTTAGGCCTAGCTGGAGGGCTGCAGTATCCAGGGCGTGGCAGCAGACCAAGTCAACCCTTCCCCCTTTAAGAGCTGGCCGGCGCCAGGGTGCCTGCTGTCAATCAAAACATGACCGCACCTGCGCTGCGCCCGGCCTCGGCGGTATCAGTCTGCACCGCCAGCTTAGCGCCTAAAGATAGGGGTGCAACGCCAGTTTTAGCGCTCGAGCAAACTCCTTGGCCAAAGCTACTGAATATCGGCGAAGTGGCCTCCACTTTCCGGCGGGCGCAAACTTTAGCGCCCGCCCGACTTTACCGCCCCAAAAGTGGCTATACTGAATTTCTAGGCCTATACGCCTAACGATGAAGTAGAGATACCCATATCTACCTCCGATCCGGTGATACTGGAACCAGATGAACCCGACACTGGCATTCAAGCCGAATCAGCCTTGCCAAAAGAACCTACTACACCACCAGAAACTACTACACCACCGAGGCGTTATCCGGACCAAGTCAGGAAGCCTCCAGAGAGACTGACTTATAATTAATTAACTGCAGCAATGTGTAGATTATTTTTCTTGTAACATGTAATTAATAATTACTTAAAATATTGGCCTAGAAATTGGGTATAGCAGGTTTGCGCCGAAAATTTTGCGCCCGCCGCGGAGCCAGTTGTGCCCGCCCCATATTCACTTTCAGCGCCCCAAAGTGGAACCGGGCGCTGGTACAGGGTGTGTCCGCCCCGCTTGGGGCGCTGAAAGTGAATTTCAGCGCTCCCGGTCCCGCTGCGCCACCCAATGCGGTGCGGCAGGCTGCTGTACTGCAGGCCTCCCCCTTCTCTTAAGGGGGAGGTGCCTGCAACGGCCGGAGCCCCGATTGCAAGTGCCGGCAAAAGAGCCCGGCACAACGGAGAAGTGCCGGGCTCCACGGAAACCAGCCGGCAATGCCGCGGGGGGGGGTGGAGGAGGCCGGGGAAGGAGGTGCGGGCAGGCGGCCGCCGAAAAAGCGGCCGCCCCGCACCTCCACCTTAACTTGCGCCGCTAAGGCTGCAGTAAGGACCCGGTCTCCCGATGTTGTTAGCGCCCGCCACGGAAGAGGCGGCCGCTACTGAAGATGGGGATCGGCGTGGTTTCGGGCGGTACCGGGGCACTGCGCACACCGATGACGTTATCGGTGCCGGCGCAGCGCTACCGGCTAACGCTGATGTTAGGGCCCACCTAATTTCGGGCGCGACGCAACTTCCGGCGCAACCCACTCTTTCGCCCCTAATTGGGCGCAAACGCAACTGAATTTCTAGGCCATTATGTACTGGTTGGCTAAAAGGGGAGGAATTGTAGTGTATGTGCCTTTAAGAGCCCCATGTGTACTGTAATGCCGGTAATGGCCACTCGGGCTATATAAGCCTGTATATTGTGTTGTATCAGTTAGTTCCCTCCAGACTTTGTTTAGTAAACACCTATGAAACCAACTCCTGTCTTCAGTGTCTCTATCAACACACAGACACAACAGAGAATTCCACAGGTTCACCACTCTCTGGGTGAAGAAATTCCTCCTCATCTCAGTCCTAAATGGCTTACCCCTTATCCTTAGACTGTGACCCCTAGTTCTGGACTCCCCGGCCATCGGGAACATCCTTCCTGCATCTAGTCTGTCTAGTCCTGTTAGAATTTTATAAGTTTCAATAAGATCATCTCTCATTCTTCTAAACACAGTGGTAGCACCCTCGCCTCTGAGTCAGAAGGTTGTGGGTTCAAACCACACTCCAGAGACTTGAGCACAAACTCTAGGCTGACACTCCAGTGCAGTGCTGAGGGAGTGCTGCACTGTGAGAGGTGCCGTCCTTTGGATGAACTGTTAAACTGTCCTCTCAGGCGGACGTAAAAAATCCCATGGCACTATTTCGAAGAAGAGTGGGGGAGTTATCCCTGGTGTCCTGGCCAATATTTATCCCTCAACCAACATCACTTGAAACAGGTGATCTGGTAATGTTCACATTAATGTTTGTGGGAGCTTGCTGTGCGCAAATTGGCTGCCGTGTTTCCTACATTACAAAAGTGACTACACTCCAAAAAGTACTTCATTGGCTGTAAAGCGCTTTGGGATGTCCTGAGGTTATGAAAGGCGCTACCTAAATGCAAGTCTTTCTTTTCAGTTTTTTATAACCCAGTGCGAGTCTGCCCCTACAGGAGAGGAGAGAAAACTGAGGGGGGAAATATTCTGCGTCAAATGAGGTGCATTAAAAGCATAAGAAAATGGGGCACTAGTTTTCTGTTTGTGCTACGCAGGAGCCAGAGTACCAGGATTGCTGCGTGGACTCTATTATCTTTGTTGCCGTTTGAAGATTATTGGAAAATAAAAGCCTTGACAGTTATTTTCTGTTCTGAAGCCTGCTATATGACTAATGGAGCTAATTCAAATTTAATGGTGAATAGCTGTCAGGTGCAGAGAAAATACAAACACTTTTTGTTGGTATAACAGTGACTCATGCACTAAACCAACACATTATTTACAGAATATTGATCAACTTTAAAGCATACGCTGCCCAAAGTAATCAATGAAGGGGGTGGTTTGATAATGATATATCAATCTTAATGGTCTTTGGAAGGAAAATTATTGTATAATAAATGTAGCAGGACAAAGGCATGTGTTTGCATGTGTTTTAGGACTTTTATCAGATAAAATTATTTTTGCTGCTCTTCTGTTCTGTTGACTTGAACCCAGTGCACTGCACAATCAGGATGTGGCACTTTTGGCTGTAGCAGAGTACATAGTGTTACTGTTAAAGAAAGAAAGAACAAACAATCATGCATTTAAATAGCACGTTTCGCTTCCTCGGTACGATCCAAAGTACTTTGCAGCCTATTAATTACTCTTCAAGTGTAGGCAAAGTGTTGTTTTGTTGGCAATTTGCGCACAAACCGAAAATGCCCAGTTAATCTGGCGCTGGTTGAGAGATGAGTGTTGGCCAGAAGACTGGCTCTTTTTCAGATATCTTGATATCTCCTCTGCCACGATATCTTTTATGTCCCACCCGAGCAGGTAGTCGGGACCTTGGCTTATTGTCTCATCTGAAGACCGCACCTCCGACAATGCAGTGCTCCCTCAGTGCCGTCCTGCAGTGAAGCCTAGACTATGTGCTCAAGTCCATAGTGGGGCTTGAAACCAGAAGCAAGAGCACTGCCAGTTGAGTCAAGGTGACACTGCACTATAATGTGAGTAAGACATTCTGACATGGCAAGTAAATTTATTCATGCAACCGTCACTGACTATTACAACCGGGGTGATGGCCTGCAATATGGGACTTGGGCCGACTACCTAGGTACAAAATCCTGGAAATTACAGCCATTCATAGGAACATAGGAATGGAAGTAGGCCATTCAGCCCCTCCAGCCTGTTCCCCCATTCAACCTTTGCCTCATTTCCCTTAATACCTTTGGTTAACAAAAATCGATGAATCTCAGAATTAAAATTAACAATTGATCCAGCATCAATTGCCGTTTACGGAAGAGAGTTCCAAACTTCTGCCACCCTTTGTGTGTAGAAGTGTTTTCTAATTTCACTCCAGAAACGCCTGGCTCTAATTTTTAGGCTGTGCCCCCTAGTCCTAGAATCCCCAACCAGTGGAAATAGTTTCTCTAAATTCAGCCCATTGTGTGTGTCCAGGTGTTTCTACACTGGAGGTATCTATTCTAATCACATTTCTCTGCTGTGTCCTCATGTCCTTTTATATTCCCCTTTTTAAATTGCGGTGGCATAGTGGTTAGCACTGTTGCTTCACAGCGCCAGGGACCCGGGTTCGAATCCGGCCTCGGGCGACTGTCTGTGTGGAGTTTGCACATTCTCCCCGTGTTTGCGTGGGTTTTCTCCGGGTGCTCCGGTTTCCTCCCACACTCCAAAGATGTGCGGGTTAGGTTGATTGGCTATGATAAATTGACCCTTAGTGTTAGGGGGATTAAATACGTGGGGTTACAGGGATTGGGTGGGATATGTGTTGGTGTAGGGGTTACGGGGATCGGGTGGGATATGTGTCGGTGCAGGCTCGATGGGCCGAAATGGCCTCTATCTGCACTGTGGGGTTTCTGTGATTCTGTGAATTCTCTTTTAAATAATGTTATAATCACTGCCTCAATAGCCACCTTTAGTAAAGCATTCCATGTTCTAATAACTTTCTTCATTCATCCAGTGATAATTCTAAATCCACGCGCGGAATTGTAATCGGCTTCACAATTTAGTAAAATACCAATGTATTTGACTATAGATCACTTAACATATTCCCCTATATAAGCAGAAGCTTCTGAAGCCGATATTCTGCGTGACCAGTTTTGACAGTTCGTTTCAAGGAATTTTTAGATTCTTTCTGAAAAATGGCACAATTATTTTACTGCATTGCCAAACCTGCACAAGAAAGAAACTGGCTGCTTTGAATAGCTTTTCCCTCCCTTCCAGATCTGTGAAGATGGTGTAAAGGTACCACAGTGAAATTCTTCCCCCCGGCCCCGCCGCCTACCTCATGCTCACGCAGGTACCCAGTTGATCTGAAAAGGGCATTGGCGTCTGCCCTTAACATTGAAATGATCCTGAGGCTATGTTGCTGCACTAGTAATCCTGAACTAATAATCCAGAAAACATAAGTGCAGATCCCACCCAGTTTGAGGATTTGAATTTTGAAAGCTGGTATCAGTAAAAGTGACCATGAAGCTGTAGGATTGTCATTAAAAACCCAACTGGTTCACTAATGTCCTTTAGGGAAGGAAGCCTGCCGTTCTTACCCGGTCTGGTCTATATGCAGCTCCTGTCCCACACCAACATGGTTGATCTTAACTACCCTCTGAAGTGAGCTAGCAAGGCACTCAATTGCATCAAACCACTACCAATGGTTTAAGAAGAAAACCCACCACCACCTTTTCAGTGCAACTAGGGATGAGCAATAAATGCCGGCCTTGCCGGCGATGCTCACATCCCGAGAATGAATTTTAATAATCCTCCAGGTTTAGACACTGGAATTTCAGTCCCAGCATATTTTTCCAGAGGGTTTTTGTTGATTCCATTTCTTCTAATTTTGTGTGTTGTGTTAGGGATTGTTACAAGCATTAGAATAGAGAAGGGTTAGAGCAGATCTGATAGAGAAGTTCAAAATTGTGAAGGGCTTTGGTAAGGTAAATCAGAAAAGAAAAGAAAGGCTTGCATTTATATAATGCCTTTCACAACCACTGGACATCTCAAAGTGCTTTACAGCCAATGCCAGATGTACTTTGGAAGTGGAGTAACTGTTGTAATGTAGGAAACGCGGCAGCCAATTTGCACACAGCAAGGTCCCACAAACAGCAATGTGATAATGACCAGATAATCTGCTTTTATTATGTTGGTTGAGGGATAAATATTGGCCAGGACACCGGGGATAACTCCCCTACTCTTCTTCCAAATAATGTCATGGGATCTTTTACGTCCATCTGAGAGAGCAGACAGGGCCTCGGTTTAATGTCTCATCCGAAAGACAGCACCTCTGACACTGCAGCACTCCCTCAGAACTGCACTGGAGTGTCAACCTAGCTTTATGGGCTCAAGTCCCTGGAGTGGGACTTGAACCCACAACCAGTCTGACTCAGAGGCGAGTGTGCTACCCACTGAGCCACAGCTGACAGGAAAATAACTATTTCCATTAGTCGGCAAGTCTGTAGCTAGAGGGCACAAATTTAAGATCATCACCAAAAGAATGAAGGGAGAGGTTAAGGGATGTTATTTTACACAGGGGGATGTTGGGTTGTGGAATGTCCTACCAGAAACAGAGGCAGAGTGCACGATAGCTTTTTAAAAGGAAGCAGATAAATATTTGGAAAAGAAAAATTTCAATGGGTATGGGGAAAGGGCAGGAGAATGGAATGTTTCTTTCAGAGAGCCAGCACTGGTGCATTGGGCCTAATGGCCTCCTTCTGTGCTGTAAAATTACATGACTTGAACATTTTAACTGGGGTATTCTACAGAAACATAGCCAGCTGGATTGAAAACTAATTTTGCAATAGAAAAGATGATGATGAATAGAAAATGGCCTGTCTGAAGCCCAGGGACTATTGGAGTTCTGCTGGTGTCTGCTCTGGCCCCATGCTGCTCACATTATATTGATGATACTAAACTACACAGGCAGCTGACAAATATAAGGGAGATAAATAACGTTCAAAAATATCTGCACCAAGTAAGTAGAGGGGCTAAGGAACAGCACATAGATTTTAATGTAGGCATCTACATGTAGGGTAATGCATATTGTAACAGGAACCAGCAAACATATATACGTGACTAGCTGGGGGAGCCCGGCTTTGCCAGGGCTGTTTTGGGCCGGGCGGTTTAAATCGAGTCCCAGGCTTTGGGGCCTGTCTGTCTGTCCCTGTGTGAATCTGCTGCCAGGCAACATTTCTACCTTTTAATAGCTTCAAAGATGAAAGTGAAAGTACTTATAAAACGTTTTTGGTAAATGGGATGTTATTTTTAAAAGAGATACTAACTTTTTCGAAGCTGAATTAGCAGATTTTGAGCTGGAAGTAGTGAAGCAATGGCTGCCCGATGCCTGAGTTGAAAAGCATTAGTCCCGCCCACAGACGCAGCGATTGGCCAACCATCAGGCGACTGAACTGTAGGATTGGTCAATCGTGCCGGCACAGGATTGGTGGACCTTGACGTCAGTCAATCAATGCTATTAGCAGATAATGAGTTTAATTTTGAAGGTTTTTTGCATAACGCACGAACAATTTTTGTCCGACCGAAAAGTAAATACGCTTATGACAGTTCTGGAATCGTAAGCTTTCTTTCGATGTAACACACGTGTAGGTATGCTCTATAACTTTCAAGTTTATTGAAGACAGACAGACAAACGGAATGACAGACAGAAGTATCCTTTTATATATATAGATGATGGATTCATACTTTGGAATAGCAAAGGAATTTGGCTGTGATTATTGATCATTCACTGACATTTTCTAGTCACGCAAAACTAATCAGATACTAGAATACATCCCGGGGCATAGCAAGTTACTATAACCCTTGTACACTTCACTGTCGAAGCTGCAATTTTAGATACCTTATTGTATAAAGATAAATTGGTTGTGCTAAAAGTGGCTTGTGACTGCTTTATACTAAGACTGGGTGGAACAGGTGGAAATCACTGGTCCATTTCTGAACAGTGACATCTTTCACCTTGACAAGCATCAAAAATGTCCTTATTGCCACCCTTACTGCAAAGCAGACTCATAATCTAAGCCTGGAGGTAACTTTACAATATTAGTGTACAAGCACACAGCATATGACATTCCATTGTTTGCCATTCTAATGGAGCCATCAACCCATTAAAAAAAAAAGCTGATTAATGCCTCTGTTAAAATAGCAAAGGGATGTCATACAAATGTATCTAGCGTTTACACACTAATATCACAAACAGTAATTTCTGGGTCATAGAGTTTAGGGGTCACAGGATTTCTGTTACTATCCAACATGGTAAGTCGGTTGGCAGCAAGTACAGATTGACTTTTACAGAATGGGAATTCAGAAATGATACTGTCAATAGCATAATTAGGTGACCAAGAGATCGCAATTCGCTATATTTGGAATTACTGAATCCTTGATCAGATTTCTATTCCAAAAGTCAGCGATAAATATTAGAAAGAACAATGAAAATGAAACACAACGCGCATGGAATATTTTAGACACGTAGATGGTGTAAACTGGAGGATTTCCAAATATTGTCTAAATCTGTGAGTAGAGTGGACTTAGCTGCTTCTCCGTGAAATCTCATCTTTATTTCTGAAAGTGAGGCTGACTGGACAATTTGTGGGAATGAGTTATTTGTATGAATGAGTTATAGTCAGTATCACGAGTGGACAGAAAAAATATATTTCACAAAGAAGGATTTTATCAAAGTAGTTCTAATATGTGTTTCTGGAACATTTATTTTTCTAATATATTTATTCAATTTTAAGGACATTAAAATGAGAAATGATCATGCATTGTTCAGTGATCATAGAATCATAGAACCATACAGTGCAGAAGGAGGCCATTTGACCCATCTTGCTTGTGCTGGCTCTTTGAAAGAGCTCTCCAATTAGCCCCACTCCCATGTTCTTTCCCCATAGCCCTGTCATTTTCCCCTTCAAGTATTTATCCAATTCATTGGATGCCACTCAGCCGTGGTGATACACTTCCAAACATGGAGATACTCCAGTTTCCAGCCCGTGCAAGTGTGCCAGAAATGAACCCCACCTGGTACCAATCACAGTGTTGGAGTAAATGAACAAAATACCATTTTCTTTGCTAGATTCTAATTAACTTTCCCTTTGGCATTGAAAGAAGTGTTTATCATGTCTTTGCGATAGCATTAAGTCTTTGAACCAGCATCGTTCATGATGGTTTGTTAGTACTACGGTCAAGCACTTCTTTCTGCCTAGACTACCGGCTTGTTCCTAGACAACCCAGCTTTTGTAAAGCTGGACAAGATGGTGCGTTTTTAAGTCTGTTTTGAGAGACTTGCTAAGTGTTCGCCGATAATAGAAGTTTCCCAGGGTAATTGGAGTTGTGGGAAGATGTCTCAGGGACCATCGGGTTGTTGTTTAAAGCAAACTAGCTGGATGAGACATAAAGGAACCCAAAGAGGAAGGTGTTACTTAAAAAGGCAATTACTGCCTAACAAGAGATTTGAACTGTCTTCTATTGCCTTTGATTTAACAGTACCTTGTATGTAGAACTCACTAGTACAAAGAACCTGTAGCACAGAGCTCTTTTACACTTCAGAAGGTATGCATTAAACATGTCTTAAATCCAAATGATATCATGCAATAGAATCTCAGCTAATGCTGGCTAATATTTAAATCGAACTGACAAGCACATATCTTCTAAAGTGTTAGATCTTATTTTTTTTAATCCTGGTTTTTAAACAGCTTCTCAATTTTGGTAGCAAATGAAAGAGAGGAATTTAATTTAAATTGTAATTTAGAAGTTTTCGCTTCTGATAATGTCTATTTATATTCTAATTATTATGGCATGAAAAGGTAGCCAGGGATTTTGCAAAGGCTTTGTTTTGGCTCTCAAAAGGTATTTATTTATACAGCAAGAGGGTCACGTATTATCCAAGTGCTTTTACTCATATGCCCTTTGCTTTAGTTTAACAACTTATGATAATTTTGCTTTATATTTCTCTGAGATCACAGGATTGTTTCGAAAAGCCGCCACAATGTGTAAAACTGTTTTCTTTTGGGTGGGGGTGCTGGTGGGGGTGGGGGGGGGGTGGGGGGACACACGGAGGTTTCTCTCATATTTCACTGCGAAGAATAATAACAATCACAAAAGATTCTAAAAATAAAATCATTCCTAAAGATTTTGTTTGAGAAGTGTGCTGAATTAAACATTGGATGGGCAGCTGAATGAGGTAATCAAAAATGCCTGTTTCGGCTTCCGAGTTGCAGTCTAGTTTTCCTTTCTTTCCGCCTGCAGTCTGTTCCCAGTTTTGACAGTGTGGGGGGTAATGTTAGGAACCAACCTCAAAATCCAATTGCTTTTCTAGAGCCCACCCCTGCCAACAAACTCCTGGCTACTGTTTTCCTGCAACATATAATAAGAATGTAACAATGAATTGTTGATAAAGCTATTGAATATCTCATAAAGAGTGTTTATTTCTGAACAACATTGGTTAAATATAAAAGGAAACATCCAAATTTTTTTTTACCACGGTGCTCTTTTTGGTTAAAGAAAAAGATCAGCTTGTGAACTTTACAGAACTGAGAATTCTCTTATCTCCAGCTCAGTCATTAGAGTTTCCGCACAGAGATAGGAGCTGCTTCTGAATGTATCACAGCCTTGAGCCAAAAAGTCTCTGTTAACATAATCGTGCTGTACATCATTTTAAATGCTAAAAGAAACAACGGAAGCCAAATGTTGATGTTTTAATTATATTGCACTCTCTTAAAATGGGTTACCACATCATTGAGAAAAGTCCTTTTTTTTGCATGTGTATTGCATACTATTATGTTGAAAGGAGCTGCTTATTTTGGCACTAGCAGTGAGGGAACCAGCTGTTTAAACCTTTCTGTTAGGAAGGCCATTGGCTTCAGACTGATATAGGTGCTTGGAGGCGGACATTTCATTGTGGTACTGATAAGGCTAATTAAACATAAACTTACGATAAGCCATAACACCTTTTCGATAATGCATAATGTGACTCAGTTAGCGAAGATTAGTTGGATATCACGATGACTAGAAGGGTGTTAAACAGTGAAATATATGTTAAATATGCAGTATATGAATTTTTTTCCTGCATTACTAATTTGCATTGGTAAAAATAAGTTCTGCTATGATCCACCTTTAAACTAGGCAATAGAAAATTATTCCCTTAGTGTAGTTCAAAACCTTTGAAAACAAATTCAAATTGTATTTAAACCTCCACACTAACTACGATAGCAAAATACTGCAGATGCTGGAAATCCGAAATAACAACAGAAAACGCTGAAAAAACTCAGCAGGCCACGCAGTATCCGTGGAGAGAGAAACAGAGAAACCTGAAACGTTAACTCTGTTTCTCTCTCCACGGATGCTGCCCTGGCCTGCTGAGTTTTTCCAGCATTTTCTGTTGTCACTCCACACTAACTAGATCATCATCCACCATTTTCGTCATCTCTAACAGGGTCTCACTACCAAACACTTCTTCCCTTCCCCTCCCTATCCACTTTCTGGAGGGACTGTTCTGTTTGAAACATGCTGATTCATTCTTGCGTCATCCCAACTTCTAAAGAGATGCAACGTATTCATTCACTTCCTCCCACACCATTGAGCATGGGCCCAAACACTGCTTTCCATATGAGAGTGAAATTTATGTAAGCTGCCTCCGGTCTAATATATTGTGTCCACTGCTCACTGTCTACAAGGCGGAGACCAAATGGAGATGAGGGACCACTGTATCGAACACCTGCCTTCTGTCCACAAGCACCACCCTGAGCTGCATGTCGCTCACCACTTGAACTCTCCTTCCCATTTCCACTCTGACCTCGCCATCTTTGGCTTCTTACAATCTTCAAAAGAATCTCACGCAAACTTCAGAAACAATTTCTTATCTTGCTTCTGGGCACTCTGGTCCGAATATTGACCGTAGCTACTTTCTTTACAACAACAACAACAACTTGTATTTATATAGCGCCTTTAACGTAGTAAAACGTCCCAAGGCGCTTCACAGGAGCATCATCAAACAAAATTTGACAGCGAGCCACATATGGAGAAATTAGGGCAGATAACCAAAAGCTTGGTCAAAGAGGTAGGTTTTAAGGAGAGTCCTAAAGGAGGAAAGAGAGGTGGGGAGGCGGAGAGGTTTAGCGAGGGAAATCCAGAGCTTACAGCCTAGGCAGCTGAAGGCACGGCCACCAATGGTTGAGCAATTATAATCAGGGATGCTCAAGAGGCCACAATTAGAGGAGCTATTACAGAGATAGGGAGGGCCGAGGCCATGGAGGGATTTGAAAACAAGGATGAGAATTTTAAAAATGAGGTATTGCTTAACCGGGAGCCAATGTAGGTCAGCTAGCACAGGGGAGATGGATGAACAGGACTTGGTACAAGTTAGCAGACGAACAGCAGAGTTTTAGATGACCTCAAGTTTACGTAGGGTAGAATGTGGGAGGCCAGCCAGGCGTGCATTGTTGAGAGGTAAGAAAGGCATGGATGAGGGTTTCAGCAGCAGATGAGCTGAGGCAGGGTGGAGTCAGGCGATGCTATGGAGGTGGAAATAGGCGGACTTAGTTATGGCGCGGATATGTGGTTGGAAGCTCATTTCGGCGTCAAATATGACACCAAGATTGCAAACCGTCTGGTTCAGCCTCAGACAGATGCTAAGGAGAAGGATGGAGTCGGCGGCTAGGGAACGGAGTTTGTGGCGGGGACCAAAGACAATAGCTTCGGTCTTTCCAATATTTGGTTGGAGGAAATTTCTGCTCATCCAGTACTGGATGTCGGACAAGCAGTCTGACAGTTTCGAGAAAGTGGAGGGGTCGAGAGAAGTGGTGGTGAGGTAGAGCTGGGTGTCATCAGCGTACATGTGGAAACTGATGCTGTGTTTTTGGATGATGTCACCGAGGGGCAACATGTAGATGAGAAAAACGAGGAGGCCAAGGATAGATCCTTGGGGGACTCCAGAGGTAACGATGCGGGAGCGGGAAGAGAAGCCGTTGCAGGTGATTCTCTGGTTACGATTAGAAAGATAAGAATGAAGCAGGGGGCACTATTGATGTGGGGTGGGTCTGTTGATGTCTGGGGGGAGGGGAGGTATGTTGACATTTGGGATGGGGAGCCTTCTTCAGAACACAGTGCTGGCAGGATGGTGGCGGGGGGGTCTGCTCCTTTGAGGTCGGTCATTTCTTTTCTCTTTTGGGAACTGGCAGACCCACTGGCTGAGATTTACCACCTTGGTGCACACTGGGGATGCTTATGGCAGGGGTTCAGGACATACCAGCCTGTGACATTTATGCCCCCTAAAATTGGTGGTTGGGGGTAGAATCCTAGGGGTGTGAGAATTCCCAGATTGCACTCCCGATGTGCACTAGATAGAAAATCCCGGTGACTGGTTTGTCAGCATTTTCTCAGTTTTCCATTGAACGTGCCTCTCGCTGCCTGAGGTACTCGCATTTTCCTTTCTTTCTCTAATGTGTTTAATTTCTTTAATGCTTCTTGCCCTTGCCTGACTGATACGTCATCTACCAGTCATTCCACTGATATTTTCCCTCTCTTGTGTTTGTTCATTTGTTTGTGCCCCCGCCCTGCACCCCCCTCTCTCATTTTTTTATGATTCTATTAAAATGCTCGTTCATTTTTCACTTTTCAGTTCTGAAGAAGGGCTCAGCTTGACCCGTCTCCGCAGATTCTCTGTGTTTCCAGTATTTTCTGTTTTTGTTTCAAGCTATACTCTGGCCGTTACTATGGCATCACATCATAAAGTCTGTAAATGTGAGCTTCACTTTAGTTGAGTTTTTTTTGTGGCTGGTCACTTTTGAATTCTTGGTGGAATTTTTTTTTTGTGCTGCATTTGTTTGACATGCACTTCAGTTCATTGTACAGTGCTCTGCTTAGGTGTAAAACCACAGCATGACAAACCAGCTGCAGGTTTTTTTTTGTGCTTCTTTTATTCAAACCCAAACGCAAGTTTGAACTTGTGAGCAGTACAATCTAATTTCCACTACAGACATTTGGGCAACACTTTTCTTTGGCACAATGGTACAAAGGTATTTGGGCCTTCAGTGGTACAAGTGGAAGGACTGCAGCTGCCATTGTATCCACAGAATCTCCTCTTTTGAAGGGCGGGGCCTGGTCAGGAGAGAGGCAGTTTCTCTCTCGAGCTACAATTCCCCAATTTTCCTTCAGTAAATGGTATCATTGTTGGGCGAGAGCTCGTGTGATTGCCTGAGAGTTGGAAACTGCGGAAAGCTCCTTTCTCTAGTGAGACGAGTCTTGCTAAATGTTAGAACAATTTTACAAGGAGGTTTCTTCAAATGCTTACTCTCCCAACGTATATGACATCCTAACATCTTCTCTCGGTCCGGCAATGCCTCGATTTTCAAATTCTCATCCTTGTTTTCAAATCCCTCCACCCCACCTCTGTAACCTCCTCTAGCCCTACAACCCTCTGAGATCTCTGCGATCCTTTAGTTCTTGAGTATCCCTGATTTTAATTGCTCCACCATTGGCAGCCGTGCCTTCATCTCCTTAGGCCCTTAGCTCTGGGATTCGCTCCCTAAACCTCTCCACCTCTCTACCTCTGTCTCCTTTAAGATGCTCTTAAAAACCTACCCCTTAGACCAAGCTTTTGATCATCTGTCCTAATATCACCTTATGTGGCTCGATGTCAAATTTTGTTTGATTACGCTCCTGTGAAGCACCTTGGGATATTTTACTATGTTAAAGGCACTATATAAATGAAAGTTGTTCTTGTTGAGGAAAAGTTGAAGATGGCCATCAATACAGATAGGCTTGTGGGCTTTACCAACTGACCAGAAACCTCTGTACCTTCCACCCACAGATGTGAGAGTTTCTAAAATCTCAGTTAACTGAATCATAATATAAATGATTAAAGAACTATTTTAAAAATCCATTTGAGCTAAGTGGGGATGGATTTTTTTTCTCCCGTCTAAGAACAAAAATTTGGCTCTTTGAGGTGAAAAATTTGCAATGATATTTTAAAAATTACGTCCACAATGCATTGAGAACTTTGTGTAAGCTTTCCATCCAGATCTAACGTTTCCAACGCTTTGAGTGTTGTTTCCTGGCAAAAACACTTTGGTTTTAACATCTGGTTACTCTATTTCCGCTATTATGTTAACTAAACACCATGCAAATCCACTTTAAAGATGACAAGGAAATCAGAGACTTGTACAATTGTTTTAGTATACATGCAGTAACACAAAAAAAAACTTGTATCGTTGTTGCCTGTTGTTGTCTAAGAACTAATTAGATGATTAAATTAAACTTTTTCTATTGTTGTTAAACAGAATTGGTGTTGAGTTATGTCAGCTATGGCTCAGTTGGTAGCACTCTTGCCTCTGAGGTCAGAAGGCTGTGGGTTCAAGTCCATCTCCAGAAACTTGAGCACAAAAATCTAGGCTGACACCCCAGTGCAGTGCTGGGGGAGTGCTGCACTGTCGGAGGTGCCGCCTTTTGGATGAGACATTAAACCAAGGTCTGCTCTCTCAGGTAGACATAAAAGATCCCATGGCACTATTTCGAAGAAGAGCAGGGGAGTTATCCCTGGTGTCCTGGCCAATATTTATCCCTCAATCAACATAACAAAAAAACAGATTATCTGGTCATATCACATTGCTCTTTGTGGAAGCTTGCTGTGCACAAAATTGGCTGCCGCGTTTCCTACATTACAACAGTGACTGCACTTCAAAAGTACTTCATTGGCTGTAAAGCGCTTTGAGACATCCGGTGGTCATGAAAGGTGCAAGTCTTTCTTTCTTTTCTTTTCTTTCAGCACATAATTTAGGCACAATTCAGTGCAGAATCGATGGAGTGCTGCACTGTTGAAGATGTCATCATTCAGTTGAGACGTTACACCAAGGCCTTATCTGACTATTCAGTAGGAAGTAAAAGATACCGTTCCACTTTTTGAAAAAGAGGAGGGAGTTCTCCTGATGTCTCGGCCAACATTCATCCCTCAGCCAATACCACCAAAAACTCTGAATTTTAAGATTGTGATCCCTCTGCTTCTCTTACTAAAGGGAAGAACCATGCCCTGTCTACCCTTACAATTCCTTCATTATTTTAAGCACCTAATGTCCTCATCGCCAAGGAATGGAACCCAAGTTGACCCAATATCTCTGCATTAATGAAGTCCCTTCATCCCAGGTGTCATCTTGGCAAATCATCACTGACTTCCTCCAAGTCTAATATATCCTTCCTAAGGTGGGTCACTCAAAACTTGGCACAATATTCGAGATTAGGTCGGACTAGCACTCAGTATAACCGCAGTAGTACTTCTTTACTTTTGTATTCCTCTTGTGATAAAACCCAACATCATTGCTTTTGATTGCTTTTTGCACCTGTGTGCTAGCTATTAATGACGCACGTACCTGGACCCCTAAATCCCTTTGTTTATCTATGCCTATCAAAAACTTCCTTATTTAAACTGTATTTCTGTCAACGGTCCTTGTATTCAATGTGTATGACCTCCCAACTTGTTGTGATAACCCACATCTGCCGTTGTTATACCTTCTTGCTTATTCTATGCTCTTTTACAGTGTTCTGCCACCTTCTTCATAGTTCACTATACTTCTTTGCTTAGCATGATGTGCAAGCTTGGATATACTTCTCTCTATTCACAAATCCAGGTCATTTCTATGTTGAGTGAAAAGCTGGAGCATCACCTCATATCCTGAGATCACCAAGTGCCACTCCCTGCCTCTTAACCAGTTTCCTATCCGCACCACAAGGTTGCCTCCAGTTTCATGCACTTCAGTTTTAGCCAGCTCTTATGTAGACCCTTATCAAATGTCTTCTGAAAAATATATGAATATATCATTCATTATTCCTCTAACCACCACCTCAGTGATCCTATCATAGAACTCTATAACATTAGCTAGATGTGACCCATATTTCACAAGCACTCCTTAATCAACTTAAGTGTTAACCAATCAATTTCAGGGACACAGCTACTGTAAGCAGCTCCTATAGTGATGAGTTATACCATATAATGTATGGTCCTGAAGTTGGAGAAGACTTGAAATGAAAATCAGGAGAGATATATAACAGGCGACTGATTTGATATCACCCACTTTCCACTATCGTCCAAAGTCAAAATGACCTCCTTTGTTTCTTACCTTCCAAGGAATAAGTGGAATCCTTGGTCCTCCTACCAAAATGAACTACCTCACACTTCGCTACATTGAATTCCATTTGCCATTTATCCGCCCAATGTGCAAGCCTATTTATGTCTTCCAGTATTATTAGCTATACCCCCAATTTGATATCATCTGTACATTGCAACACCATGCCTCCAACTTCTGAGTCCAAATCATTTCTGTATATGGTGAACAACAGTGGTCCCAGCATGGATCGCTGCGGGACCCCACTTCCCACTTTCTGCCAGTCCGAGAATCTTCCCTTAACTCCTACCTTCTGTTTTTTTTAAATCCATTCTGCTGCTTGGCCCCTGGTCTTACATTGCCCTTTTGTACTCTTTCTGTTACTTCTTCAAAGTTCAGAGGCGTTTTTCTGCAAAGGTTGTTGCTTCCTTTTATCAGTGAATGAAAGTCCTCATGTTGACCATTGGAAAATGCCTATCCTATAAATGTCAAGCTATCTAGAATTATAAAATAAATTGGAGTGGTATAGTGCTTCGGAGCAGGAAGCAGCAAGTATTACGAACCATGTGTAAAAAGACCTATTAGGTCGAAAAATTTCCAATTCAAATTGAAATTTGAAGAGCTAATTTTAGCCAACAGTCCAAATTAATCTGAATTGCATCCCAGTTGTCTCCCAACACATTGCTGATGGCTCAAGAGCCTCCAATTGGGATGTGGATCTAAACCAATCATGTGCCACTCATCCCAGCACCCCTGAGACCCAAGAAGACAGAGGAGAGAACAAAGATGGTGGCGATTTTCGGAGCCAATTTAGTGTTTATTAAAAGTGGCCCAACAATAAATCATTATGGTCCGGCTGCTCCGAAAAGGAAAACAACATGGGAAGAAATTGTTACAGAGATTAACATAACAGGTCTGTGGAGGAACAGGCTTGATGTGCTGAATGGGCTTGTTTTCATTCCATGCTTTGTACTTTAACAAGCCAGAGAGAAATGACAGCTCAAAACATAGAGTCATAGCATCATAGAAAGGTTATAGCGCAGAAGGAGGCCATTCGGCCCGTCGAGCCCGTGCCAGCTCTCTGTGTAATGATATCAGCAAATAGTGATGATATTTGTCTGTGTTTGATTACTTATGCCTTACAGCATATTTGTCTGTGTTTTTGATTACTTGTGCCTGACCAGCAGAGGTCATGTGAGAGACAAGCAGTCCAGAGGAGTTTTACTTTCAGTTTCATTCTAGATGCATCACAGCATAGTGTGTTCTGTAAAAAGCTGTAGAAAGTCTTGAACAAGACTTTAGATTAAACAACATTCTCTTTCAGAAATGAGTCTTTATTGAACCCAAAAAGAAATCAAAACATGATGTCAGAAGTGGCTGAAAGAGAAAAAATCTGAAGTTAGCAACTTGATGGGACAGTGAAAGCAGTTGTGGCAAGTAAGCGAAATCAGCTCTCCACATATTAGCAAGCCAGAAGAGAACATCGTTGCTTACCATTAGAGAATAGCTAACGAAGTGAAAAAATGGAAGGTTTACTCCCACCGGCGACGCTTCAATTGACAGGTAATGTGGCTGAAAATTGGAGAAGGTTCAAACAACGTTTAGAGTTGTATTTAGCGGCAATCGGAGCTGACGAGAAAAGTGATAAACAAAAATCGTCCGTGTTCTTACATGTCGTGGGTGATGCAGCGCTGGAGGTATATAATAATTTCATATTTGCTGTTGATGGAGACAAATATGCTGTAAGGCATAAGTAATCAAACACAGACAAATATCATCACTATTTGCTGATATCATTACACTCTGCAAGAGCACTTCAGCTAGTCCCACTCCCTCACCCTTTCCCCGTAGCCCTGCAAATTTTTTTCCTTCAGTTACTTATCCAATTCCCTTTTGAAAGCCATGATTGAGTCTGCCTCCACCACCCTTTCAGGCAGTGCATTCCAGATCCTAACCACTCGCTGTGTAAAAAAGTTTTTCCTCATGTCGCCTTTGGTTCTTTTGCCAATCACCTTAAATCTGTGTCCTCTGGTTCCTGACCCTTCCACTAATGGAAACAGTTTCTCTCTATCTACTCTGTCCAGACCCCTCATGATTTTGCACTTGAGAAGTCTGCAAATGCAAGTAAGGAGTGGATAAGGCTCAGTGGGCGTGATGTTGAACTAGAAGCAATGTGATGAAACTAAATAGCTCGAGACTGCTTCTACCAACAGTTTCTTGCAAGGAAAACCCTCGTACAAAGCTTTGATTAAAAAAGACACTCAGAAACAAGTTAACGATTGGAGGCGTGCCAACAGTAAAGCATTGCCAAATATTATATTGAGGCAATTCTCAAGCGAAACGCCCCAAAACTTAATGGAGAAACTCACCCTGCTGGCGAGAGAGTCGCAAAACCATTCACTGCGCAGGAGGTTGCTCCATCTGCTGCACCAGATGTGGAAACTGCTGGCTTGGATTCTGGAAAGCACAGTGGTAAGTCATTCCTTAACACAAAAGAGATATGTCAAAGAGTATTATTAAAGTAAAATTCTGACATAAGCACAAGATATGTAATGTATATATATATATATTTGATAAAACAATATTCTGCTTATATTTTTCATGATGCTATGAAGTGCCATGATGCTAAGTCTCTGGTCTATTAAATTGTAAAACAAAACTGAAAGAAGCCAACTTTGCCCTATTAACTGGTATGTATCATATGTTCAGTGATGCCAACTTTGTTTCATTTTTTTTTGTAGCCGCAGGTGTGAAGTACAAGGCGAGAATATCAATGATCATTATATCATTCATGATTATTATGCTACTCCACCACATCCATTCTTCCATCCATCAGAGCAATACCAATATTACTGCTTAAATCCAATAAATGGAGGGGCATAAAAATTGGACCATCACCTCCGCTCCTTCATAATCCTTCCTCTGCAGCATATGCCAAACAGTTTGACCTGTGCCTCACCTGATAAATCCTCCTCCATTGCAAAGAGCTGAAACAGGTGGTTCTTTTGCTTACCAGCTATTGCAGCTTCAGCAAGAGGAGTTTGATGGGTCATTCAATTGACCTCAGATTTAAGTTATAAGGTGGAGGGACTCCCTCTGCTTCGTTCCACATTGGCCTCAAATTCTCAAAGTTGCTTATTCCAATGCGGCCTCTAAAACCTCATTATATGATATTCTTGGGACCTATTTATTCTGAGGTTTAATTAAGTGTTGATCTATTAAATAAGGTCTTCTGGCTCTGATTCTTTCAAGACCTGACCTGCCACAGTTGGCAGATATTTTTGCAGCATCTTGCCTACATCAGTATTAAATCCATCACTTAATTCAAGCAGAATCCCAAAGCATGTAATAATATTGTGCAGAAACAATAAGCCACAAAGATCTGACTAACCCTCAGTAGAGTGTACCGTAGCAGATACCTAATATAGTCTAGGCACTTAAAATGCAATTTTAGTACAAACCCAGAGAGTTGATGGCCCTCAATATATTTAGATTCACTGCATTGAAACAATTCCTTTGCGCTCTATATACAACTACAGGAAACTTTCTGATATCCGGCACTGACGGGACCGAGCTGGTGCCGTACCATCAAAAGTGCCGGACATACCAGCATAATGTTGAAACATACGGAACTGTAAAGCTCCATGTGAATCAACAAACCCTGTTGCTTAGCAACAGCTTCAAAACAGTCGGCTGCAGCTGCAAGCGTCTCTAGCTGAAGCTGTTGCTATAGCTACAGACCTTGCAGTGCCTGACTGGGAAAAAAAAAGCAACGAGAACTAAAAAAACTTATAGAAAACGGCTCCTGATTTTTGCCGTTAGAGCGAGTATTCCGGACATATAACCTCTGGATAAACCAAAGTTTCCTGTAAATCATAAATAGATTCTTTAGAGACATGTTTGTGACTTTGTTTCCCATAGCCATGAGTCATCAGATTCAGTTATGGTTTGAGACTATACCTTAAATAAGCAAAAACTATTAAACACCACAGCAAAAATAAAAGATTATCATCCAGAATTAACACTCAACCACTCATCAGGCCTGTAGCACTTCCACAGACACCAACTTGGAGAGGGTACAGAGGAGATTCACAAGGATGGTACCAGAGCTGAGAAGTTATAACCATCAGGAAAGACTGAACAGGCTGGGGCTCTTTTCTCTAGAAAAGAGAAGGCTGAGGGGTGACCTGATAGAGGCCTGTAAGGTACTGAAAGGGTTTGATAGGGTAGGTGTGGAGAAAATGTTTCAATTGTGGGGGAGACCAGAACTAGAGATCATCAGTATAAGATAGACACTAATAAATCCAATAGGGAGTTCATGAGAAACATCTTTACCCAGAGAGTAGTAAGAATGTGCTATGTGCTATCACAAGGAGTAGTTGAGGCGAATAGCATAGATACATTTAAGGGGAAGCTAGATAAGCACATGAGGGACAAAGGGATAGACGGATATGTTGATGGGGTTAGATGAAGAGGGGTGGGAGTTGGCTCGTGTGGCTAGACCAGCATAGACCAGTTGGGCCGAATGGCCTGTTTCTGTCTGCAGATTCGATGTAACTCGATGTAACTTCCTATAAAGAGAAGATTGAGACAATCACAATGAACCATGGTATAATCAAGGGTAGTTTGTAAGTGCATGAGAGGGAGTTCACATCACAAATGACCTGCGCAGTTACAAAAGGAGCAACAACCTGCGTAAGGAAAGATGCAGTGGTTACCTGTGAAATGACACGAAGGACTCAGGCCTAGAAATTCAGTATCGCCATGTTTGGGGCGCTACAGCTGGGCGTTCGCTAAATTTAGCGCCCGGCGCAACTTAGCGCCGCCTTCGCCGAAATTGAGTTGCATCGCCCCAAGAGGTTGCTGCTGCGTTAAAGCAGGCGATGCACGACTATCATAAGGCGCTAAGCCGGCGAGCCGAGGCGCTAACACCGAGGGCGGGCGCAGCGCAGGTGCGGCGAGTTTCTGAATGAAGGCAGACACGCTGGCGCCGGTCAGCTTTTAAAGGGGGAGGGTCGACTTGTTTGGCTGCCATGCCCTGCACACTGCAGCCCTGAAGCAAAGCCTGACCATTGCTGATTCACCAGTTCTACGCCCAGGACCATGGAGAAGCCCACTATTCTTCCAAATCCCATTGCACGCTCTTGCTGCTTGTCCAGGGTCATGGGGAAGGAGATGTACTGACGTCTTCTTCTGAAAAGGGCATTGGTCACCTGGCGGATGCAGCAATGTACCGCGAACTGGGAGATGTTGGCAATGTCCCCAGTAGCGGATTGGAAGGAGCCGGTGGCATAGAAGTTGAGAGCCACCGTCACCTTCACGGCCACCGACAGAGACATCCTGCTCCTCAGCTGTGGCTGCAGATCTCTGCGAAGCAGGTGGCAGATCTCAGTGACCACCTCCCTTCTGAATCGCAGCCTCCGAATACACTGCTCCTCAGACATGTTCAGATATGAGAACTGCTGGCGGTATACCCTGGGTGGGTAAGGCCTCCTGTGCTGACGCCTGTTGGCCCTTCTCCGTCTGGCCATGACTGGCACCCTCTCACGGCGTCTCTGAGCCCTTTGAATGCAATGCAGAAAGCCAACGTTTCCACCCATTGCTGCCCCCATTATATGTGGTGACTCAAGGCTATGGCACTGAAAGTTAAATCCAAGTGCAATGCTCTGGCCTGAAGCCAGAAGTACCTGTGCGAGCGCTGAGTCAAAGCAGAAAGCTCTCTCCCTTTGTCTCTCTCCAAATATCCGTCTCTCACACAGAAGGATTGGCACAAAATGGCTGCCACTTATAATGCAGGAGGAGTCCCCTTTAAATAGCGCCCCCGGCGCCCCGCAGCGACTGGGAACCGTTCCCCTCTACCAGTCGCTGGGGGCGCCAGGCGCACAAAAGGGCGGCGCCACTGAAGTTCCGGTTCGGGGCGCACCAAGGGCGTTGCACCACGAAATGGCGTCACGATCTGCGCGCGCAGCTGAGCGGGTGCTGCAGTTTTGCGCCGCCGCTAAATCTTGAGTGAAGTTCGCGAGAGGCACAGATCGCGCTGCGCCCGGGCGCTAACCGCTTAGCGCCCCACTTCTCCTCCTCCTAAGGCGCTAGCGGCTGGCGCTAACAACTGAATTTCTAGGCCTCAACATTTTGTGCAGTGCGCATTGTAGGAGTTTGAGATTCATCATCACAACCATTCACAAACAACAATTGTTGTTAAGTGTTTAGTTAATCACACCAGCAGAGAATGCCGTGTAATGATTCTGATTTTACAGCATTGGATATAACCCCACAAATGAATTGGCTTCGTTGATATTTTTAACCCACCATTTGAAAGGGTCTCCCACTATGTTGAAACTTGAGAATGGCCATTAAACCTACCCAAAGTAATCTTAGACCAAGACGTCATTTTCTGCCTAGTGGTTGCACTGCGTTTAAAAATGACAGACAAACAGAGTGCACCTACCACGAGGGAAGAATTTCTCTGCTCGCTACGTAGCAATATCGTCAGCATGTTGTTTGTGTGCTCACTGTGGTGTGACTGCACATGGCAACCACAGCAATTCCACCCACACACCCCCCCCCCCCATGCCCTTAAAAATCCAGAACGCTAACGTGGAGCCAATCTCTGTTCCAAAGAGCCTCTTCATTTTTATTTTGCCTTCTATTCCTCCTGAGCTTCTCTCAAGACATGGAATTTTAGCCATTGCGAAGATTTATAATCTTTGGGATTATTGTGTTTTATGTAGGGTTTTGTACTTTTTTAATGCCAGGTGAAATCTGGCCTCAACAAGGCCGGGGAAGAATCCTGATTCCAATTTGGAAATTGGTTATAAAATTTGACTGTTTGTGCTCGTCGACCCACTAATTAACACATTCATGGGGAACAACTGGTACAGAGCTTCAGCACCGATGCAAAGAATGCATATTAAAACTGCACGCAGCACTTGAAATCAGGTGCACGGGTTCCTTGTGCCAGGACAAAGTTTGTTAGTAACAGCACTGGGGCAAGAATATAAAACCTTAAATATTTTAAGAAACAGAATTACACGGGCAAGGACTCCTACATTATATATTTCCGGATCGTAAAAAAGTCGAACTGCTTAAATTCTGGTGGCCTTTTTCAGACCGCGCCTCTTCCTCTTTAGTAATTAGTTTTAAAATTCCCAACATGCAATCGTTTTTGTGGAATTATCGCAGATCAGAAGAAATCAATATTGCCACCCGTTAAATATCCGCCAATGCCTTTAATCTTGCGTGCAAACCTGTAAGACGTACTTTGAACTTTGAGACGTCGCAGATGTGTGTGAAAAGGGACCCTGTGAACTGCCGCTGACCAAAAGACTAAAATTAACTGTTGAATCTTGAAGATAGGACAAGCTCGCAATCAGCATGAATTATAGTCCCATTCCCAAGCCCTCTCTCACCAGATACACAAAACACCCATGTTTATGTTTGCCACCACTGTTTGTAAGAGATGAATTTTACTCCGGGCTTTGTTTGCTTATGCGAGGCTTAGGGCTTATGTAAAAATTGGCACCTAAGTATGAAATAGTTTCTTGCACAGTAATGGCCTGAAGTTTTTTTTTGTAGAAAGGTCAGGTTCTTAAAGTTCTGCTTTAATTGTTGCTTCCATAATCCCAGGCAAGTGAATGCTTTTTTATTGCAGTCATGGGCTGGGTATACATACTTAAAAAACCTCCAAGTATGGTGTTAAGCTGTTGGATGTTTTAACAAGACATTTTTTCAGGAACGCTGAGTTACTGTAGCTTTCAGTCCTTGCGTTTTGTAGCCAGCCGATACTGCACAAAGTCTTTTTTATTAGCTGCTGGTGCTTTAGAGACCTGTTGCTGGAGATTACAATAGCTGAGGACAACATCGATAGCCTGAATGCAGAGCATAAGGAATCGTTTCTTTAGCCATTATTTTTTAAGTACCGCCTCGGTGTTAAGAGAACTGGTCGGTCCTTGAAACGGCGCTGCTTTTTTTTTCTCAAGGTAGCATTCAAACAACCGAGCTGGGCCTCAGCAAACTCACTCCTTTGACCTTTCAACTCACTGTCCATCTTTGCAGGGGTGGCCACAAAAAGAATCGGAATTCCAAGAAGAATTCCTTTTATGTGCTCGCCTCTGAAGCATCTTTTTTAATTTAAACTCCTTCATGTAACCCCTCATCTGAAGGCCTGAGACAATTCTGACGGCCGTGTTCAAACTCAGCAATCCACTTAATTTCAGGATTTCCAATTTTTTTTTTAACCAGTGTTTACCCATAAGATTGGGCCTGTCCTTTTTTTTTTGCCTGTTTGTTTTGGATTTAACCTCCTTGTTTGAGTTCCCTGCCTCCCTTCTATACAGACTGTGAGAAATGAGGTTTGAAAGTCTCAAAAGATTTCTTTCTCTCAATCAGTTGAAAACTTTACAGCTTCCCAGCCAACTTGCCCCATGCCCAGAATTTGATTTTTATATTATTTATATGTTAAGCTCAATGTGGCGAGTTCTTCTTTAACGGAGGATATTTCTTAGCCTTTTCCTGCTGCCTTTACACTTAAAATGTAGACATTTTAACAGTTTTGTGCAAATATTAATATAAGTGAACTGCTTTATGTTTAAATGTTGTTTGAGCACAACCACACACACACAGAAATATCTCCCTCACCTGCTTTACTAAACTGTCATTAGTTTATAATGATAGTTTGACACAGAGAAAAATACTCAGCCTCAGTAATATTCACCAGATCTGTGAGCGCATGAAATGCATTACAGACAAGTAGCTCGGAAGCAAGTATCAGTGAATCCATTAGTCACTCATCTAGGAGAACAGCAGAGAGGCTGGATAATCATTTGAAAAAGCTCATTATTGCCACTTAAAGTCATTGGTATTATTCAATTATGTACGATATTCTGGTAAGGAACAAAGGCCATGAAAAGGAATGAACAGCCAAGCAACAACGCTGGTTAATATCACACACATCAAATCAAATGTGGCAATGTGTCCATTTTGAGCTCCCCACCCTCCCCCCCACCACCACCCCCCCCTGACCTCTCGGGGTGCTAGCACGCTGGAATAGGAGGGGAATGACTTACCGCCTCATTCCTGCCGTCGCGTGGTTGCCACAAGCTTCCCCAGGCCTTCCCCTGAGCAGGCGGGACTGTCCACCTGAGTCAGGCAGTACGCCCATTTAACATGCAAATCGGGTTACTGTGATTGTGGCATGGCATACTCTTCTTCTTCCTCTTCTTAGGCAGTCCCTTGGAACCGAGAATGATTTGCTTCCACATTAAAAATGAGTTCTCAGGTGACTGATGAGTCCAATGCGGGACCTACAGTCTCTGTCACAGATGGGGCAGATGGTGGTTGAAGGGGCAGGTGGGTGGGGTGCTTGGATTGACGTGCGCTCCTTGCGCTGCCTGCGCTTAGCTTCCGCTTGCTCCCGGCGAAGAGACTCAAGGTGTTCGGCGCCTTCTCAGATGCTTCTCTTCCACTTTGTGTGGTCTTGGGCCAGGGATTCCCAGGTGTCAGTGGGGATGTTGCACTTTTTCAAGGAGGCATTGAGGGTGTCCTTGAAGCATTTCCTCTGCCCACCTGGGGCTCTCTTGCCGTGCCGGAGCTCCGAGTAGAGTGCTTGTTTTGGGAGTCTTGTATCGGGCGTGCGGATGATGTGACCCGTCCATCGGAGCTGATCGAGCATGGTCAAAGCTTCGATGCTGGGGATGTTGGCCTGAGCGAGAACACTGACGTTGGTGCGCCTATCCTGCCAATGAATTTGCAGGATCTTGCAGAGGCAGCGTTGGTGGTACCTCTCCAGTGCTTTGAGGTGCCTGTTGTACATGGTCCATGTCTCTGAGGCATACAGGAGGGCGGGTATTGTTACGTCCGTGTATAATAAGACACAGACTGCGGAGAACGGTACAACAGGTGTTTACTCAACGTGGCTCACACTGCAACTGATCTGTACAGATTACTACTCAGGGCTATATACAGGTGTGGTCACTGCCGGTACTGCAGTATACATGAGTTGTAAAAGATAGTTCCCCACTTAAAGGTATATACATTACAATTCCTCCCCTTTTAGATTAACAGTACCATAACACTCATTTAACAATTAAATATCAAACTAATTACAATTAACACTTTTAACATGCAACATTAGCTGAAAATAGTTTATTTATATATTCAGTCTTTGGGGAGGCTTCCTGATCCTTTCTGGATAGCGCCTTTCCCGAGTGTCTTGCTCTTGGTGCGGAGGCGATTCTGGCCCCCTGTCGTCAGTTGGTTCATCAGCTTCCGATGCTACTGTTTCTGGGGTAGATGCGACCTGTACGTGGGGTTCATCACCAGGTACGTATGGCCGAGGCATGGGGTTGACTTGTTCCTGTGACTCTAGGATCTGGTCAGCATGGCATCTCACGATGCTCTCCCCAACGTCCACTGTGTACATTAGTGGGCCCTGCCGTGTGCATATCGTTCCTGGCTGCCATTTTTCTGTTCGGTAGCCGCGGGCCAAGACTGGTTGCCCTACATTGAAGCTCCTTGTTGGCTTCTCATGGATGTGCTGGAATTGCTTACTCTCAACATCTCTTCGTACGTTTGGTCTGAGCAAATCCAGGCGAGATCTTAACCTTCGGTTAAAGAACATCATGGCTGGGGCCTGGTTGGTGACTGCATGTGTCGCATTCCGGTAGGCGAACAGGAAATTGTCCACCTTGTGCTGCAGCGGAATGTTGTCATTGTACATAGCCTTTATTGCATTCTTAAAGGTTTGTACGAACCTCTCAGCCAATCCATTTGTGGCTGGATGATACGGGGCGGATGTGTAATGCCTTACCCCATTCTTTTTCAAGAACCTCCGGAACTCTTCGGACACAAACTGTGGCCCGTTGTCGGAGCAAATCTGTTCTGGCGAGCCATTCCTGGCAAAAATGGTCCGTAGGACTGCAGTAGTTTTCTCCGTGGTGGTGGAGGACATTTTGATGACCTCAGGCCATTTCGAGTGCGCATCCACGGCTATTAAAAACATTGAGTCTATGAATGGACCAGCAAAATCAATATGCACCTGTTGCCATGGAGATGAGGGCCACGCCCATGGGTGTAGAGGGGCCTGTGATGGTGCATTTTGGACTTTCTGGCATCCTGAGCAGCTCTTGGTCAGGTCCTCGATTTGTTTATCGATTCCCGGCCACCACACATAAGCCCTGGCTAGGCTTTTCATTTTTACCCCTCCCAGATGACCCTCATGAAGCTCATTGAGCACTCTATCCCTTAACTTGGGTGGAATTACCACTCGGGATCCACATATCAAGGTCCCCCGGCACACTGACAGCTGTTCTCTCCTTGTCGAGAATGCTGGCAACAGTGAGTCGCCATGTGCTGGCCATCCCTTCACCGTCAAACCATATACCCGAGACAGTGTCGGGTCATTTCGGGTTTCATTTTCGATACAAGCGTTACTTACCGGTAGGTATTCAACTATAGTCGAATGGAATATTTCGACAGGATCCACTGCTGGTGCTTCCTCCGCAGTAGGCAGTGGCAGGCGTGATAGCCCATCAGCATTTCCATGCTGTTTCATGCCCTTATATTCAATCTCATAGTGGTGCGCCCCTAGAAAAAGTGACCATCTTTGTAGTCGTTGCGCAGTCATCACCGGAACGCACTTCTTCGGATTAAAAATGGAGACACGAGGCTGGTGATCAGTCAGCAAGGTGAATTTCTGCCCATGCAGATAGTGATTGAACTTTTTCACTCCCCACACTAGGCTGAGGGCCTCCCTGTCAATCTGGGCACAGTTACGCTCGGCTGAGGTTAGTGATCGTGACGCAAAGGCTTTTGGCCTCTCTGAGCCATCCGAGAATTTGTGCGACAGCACCGCTCCAATGCCGTAGGGTGACGCATCACATGCCAACCGAATTGGTAATGCTGGGTTGTAATAGGCCAATACCTCTTTCGATGTGATTAGTGTTTTGCTCTCCTGGAAAGCTCGTCTACATTCGTCACTCCACTTCCATGGCACCCCAGTTTGCAGTAGGGTGTTCAGTGGGTGTAGTATTGTGGACAAATTTGGCAAAAACTTATGGTAGTAGTTTACCAGCCCAAGGAACGACCTCAGTTGTGACACATTTTCCGGTGCTGGAGCCTTGACTACTGCCTCAATCTTCTCTGGGGACTTATGTAACCCCTCTTTATCGATAACGTGGCCACAATACGAGATCTGTTTTCTAAAAAGCTCGCATTTGGGGCGGTTAGCTTGGAGCCCATATTCCTGCAATCTAGTGAGCACCTGCTCCAGGTTGGCAAGGTGGTCACTGTCATTTTTGCCCGTGACCAGGATGTCGTCCAAATAACACTGGGTCCCTGGGATCCCTTGCAGGACTTGTTCCATTGCCCTCTGCCAAATAGCTGGAGCTGATGCTACCCCGAATACCAGCCGGTTGTATTGGTAGAGACCTTTATCGGTGTTGATTGTGAGGTATTTTTTGATGCTTCTTCTACCTCCATTTGCAGATACGCCTGGGCCAGATCAATCTTAGTGAAGCGTTTCCCTCCAGATAGCGAGGCGAAAATATCTTCAGTCCGCGGAAGTGGATATTGTACGGTGTGAAGGACCGGGTTCACTGTTACCTTAAAGTCCCCACAGATGCGATCCTTCCTTGGTTCCCCAGGCGTGCTGCTCAACGACTTTTTCATCACTGGGATGTTGGGTGTAACCCACTCGCTCCAGTCTACCTTGGACAGTACACCTGAACGTTCCAGACTCTCCAGCTCTGCTTTGACGGCTAGGCGGATCACATAAGGTACCGGTCTGGCCTTAAAAAATTTTGGGCTTGCGTTTTCTTCAATTTTAATCGTCGCTGTCATGCCTTTTAGTGTTCCGAGTCCTTGCTGGAACACTTCTTTCGCGTCAGTTAGGATCTTTGACAGTCGTCCAGGTGTGATGTCGTCATCCTTTTTGTCAGCCACAGTCAGTGCCTGTATGGAATGCCAATCCAGTTGTATTTTCCGGATCCATTCACGTCCCAGTAATGGTGGTCCTCCATCTTGTAATACATACAGGTCTAGTTTTGGTGTTTCCTTACCGTTATATGTAACAGTCACCCTTATTTTCCCTTTGGGGTAGACTTTTTGCCCCGTGTACATAGAGTCATAGAGTCATAGAGTTTTACAGCACAGAAAGAGGCCCTTCGGCCCATCGTGTCTGCGCCGCCCATCCATCCCTGTCCAGTCTAATCCCATTTTCCAGCATTTGGTCCATAGCCTTGTATGCAATGGCATTTCAAGTGCTCATCCAAATGCTTCTTGAATGTTGTGAGGGTTCCTGCCTCTATCACCCTTTCAGGCATTGAGTTCCACATTCCAACCACCCTCTGGGTGAAAAAGTTCCTCCTCAAATCCCCTCTAAATCTCCTGCCCCTTACCCTGAATCTATGCCCCCTTGTTATTGACCCCCCTACTAAGGGGAAAAGTTCCTCTTTGTCTACCCTATCTATGCCCCTCATCATTTTGTACACCTCAATCAGGTCCCCCCTCAGCCTTCTTTGCTCCAAGGAAAACAACCCCAGCCTGTCCAGCCTCTCTTCATAGCTGAGGCGCTCCATCCCAGGTAACATCCTGGTGAATCTTCTCTGCACCCTCTCCAAAGCAATCACATCCTTCCTATAGTGAGGCGACCAGAACTGCACACAGTACTCCAGCTGTGGCCTCACCAGCGTTTTGTACAGCTCCATCATAACCTCCCTGCTCTTATGTTCTATGCCTCGGCTAATGAAGGCAAGTATCCCATATGCCTTTTTAACCACCTTATCTACCTGTTCCGCTGCCTTCAGGGATCTATGTACATGTACACCAAGGTCCCTCTGACCCTCTGTACTTCCTAGGGTCCTACCACTCATTGTGTATTCCCTTGCCTTGTTTGTCCGTCCAAAATGCATCACCTCGCACTTTTCAGGGTTAAATTCCATTTGCCACTTTTCCGCCCATCTGACCAACCCATTTATATCGTCCTGTAGCCTGAGGCTTTCCTCCTCACAATTTACCACCCCACCAATTTTCGTGTCATCTGCGAACTTACTGATCATACCTTTTACATTCTCATCCAAATCATTTATGTAGATCACAAACAACAAGGGACCCAGCACCGATCCCTGAGGTACCCCACTGGACACAGGCTTCCAGTCACAAAAGCAACCTTCGACCATCACCCTCTGCCTCCTGCCACTCAGCCAGTTTAGGATCCAACGCGCCAAGGCACCCTGGATCCCATGGGCTCTTACCTTCTTGACCAGTCTCCTATGCGGGACTTTGTCAAAAGCTTTACTGAAGTCCATGTAAACCACATCCACAGCATTTCCCTCATCCACCCCCCTAGTCACCCCCTCGAAAAATTCAATCAGATTTGTCAGACATGATTTACCCTTGACAAAGCCATGCTGACTATCCCCGATTAATCCTTGCCTCTCCAAGTGGAGACTAATTTTGTCCCTCAGAATTTTTTCCAATAATTTCCCTACCACAGATGTTAGGCTCACTGGCCTGTAATTCCCTGGTTTATCCCTGCTACCCTTCTTGAATAATGGTACTACGTTAGCTGTTCTCCAGTCCTCTGGTACATCCCCTGTGGCCAGAGAGGTTCTGAAAATTTGTGTCAGAGCCCCTGCAATCTCCTCCTTTGCCTCCCACAGCAGCCTGGGATACATCTCGTCTGGGCCTGGGGATTTATCCACTTTTTGGCCTGCTAAAACCGCTAGCACCTCCTCCCTCTCGATGCTAATATGTTCAAGTATGTCACAGCCCCCTTGCCCGATTTCTATGTCTGCATCGTCTTTCTCCATAGTGAACACAGATGCAAAAAATTCATTTAAAACCCCGCCTACATCATCTGGCTCTACACACAGATTGCCACTTTGGTCCCTAATGGGCCCTACCCTTTCCCTGGTTATCCTCTTGCCCTTAATATACTTATAAAACATCTTAGGATTTTCCTTTATTTTGCTCGCCAGTGTTATTTCATGGCCCCTCCTCGCCCTCCTAATTTCTTTTTTAAGTATGCCCCTGCATTTTTTATACTCCTCTAGGGCTTCTTCCGTCTTTAGTCTTTTGTAACTGCCAAAAGCCCCCCTTTTATTTCTAATGCATTTTTGTATATCCCTTGTCATCCAAGGTTCCCTTTGCTTGTTGGTCCCACCCTTGACCTTTACAGGAACATGTTGGCGTTGTACTCTCTCTATTTCCCTTCTGAAAGTCTCCCACTGTTTTGATGCGGATTTTCCTATAAGTAGCTGCTCCCAGTCCAATTTGGCCAGATCCTGCCTTACATCTTCAAAATAATTTTTGTGTCTCTCAAGGGTATGTGTGAGAATAGCCGCTCGTAGTCCCGTCGGTTTATGACTGTTAGGGCTGATCCTGTGTCCAATTCCATCTTTACCTGGACTCCTGCTATCTTGAGAGTGACCCAAATGGTTCGGTGATCCTCCGTTGTGATCACATTATGTAGTTTCAGACAACTCAGTTCCCTGCTTTCGGAGTCATTATCACTCTTTTGTTCGTCTGAACTATTCTCCGTCATCTTATGTACCTTCTTGTACTTTCCTTTGGTAGGCTTCTTATTGCTGGTTTTCTTTCCCGACCTGCAGACTCGTGCTATGTGTCCTACTTTTCCACACTGTCTGCACACTTTGTCTTTGAACCAGCAATCATTCTGGTCGTGTGTTGTTCTGCCGCAGTGATAGCACTTCTCTGTTCCATATGACATTTCATTTGTGCCATATTCTTGCGGTCTCTGTTGTATCTCTGCAGCGTCCCGTGCTGCTGCTTCATATGATACTGCAATGCTGAAAGCCTTTTCCAGCGTAAGGTCCTTTTCAGATAAAAGCCGTTTCTGGGTTCCTTCACTTTGAAGCCCACACACAAACTTGTCCCTTAAGGTATCTGCCAGTCCCGCTCCAAACTGGCAGTGTTTCGATAGTTTGCGCAGTTCTGTTAAATAATCAGCATTGCTTTCATCCTTATGCTGGTTCCGTTTGTGAAACTTGAATCTTTCTGCTATCAGCAGCGGTGTGGGGTTTAAATGTTCCTTTGGTTTTGTTACTATATCTTCAAAACTCTTTTCCATTGGCTTCGTTGGGGTTACTAGATTTCGTAATAAACCATACGTCTTTGCACCCATTAAATTTAACAATACTGACGCTTTCTTGTCATCTGACACCCCATTTGCCTTGCAGTACACCTCTATTCGTTCGACATATGTCGTCCAATCTTCGACTTCATTGTCAAATGCGGTGATACTGCCACTCTTCGGCATTTTGGGTGTGGTTTAAAATGGCGTCTCCCAATGGCTTAAAATGACGTCTCCCGCGCTTTCCTTCCTCCCCCGCTGCTGCCGACGCCGCTCCCAGCGGTTCTCGTGGCAATGGCGGCGCCCTGTAGGTTTCTCGTGTTTCTCCTGCGCTGCTGCCAACGCCACTCTCGGCGGTCTTCGTGGCAATGGCGGCGTCTCGCGGGTTTCTGCGCGTCTCTCTCTCCCACGCTGCTCGGCCCCTGAACACCGGCTACGCCCTGTGCGCTCTGCCCTCTCTCTCTCTCCCCCATCGACGCTGCTCGGCCCTTTTCTGTGCTGCTCGGTCGGGCTCTAGCCCGCCGCTGTCCGGGAAGGGTCTGCGCACTACCTGTTGCCAGCCCGTTTCGCTGGACCACCTCGACTGGAAAGCCAAGCCTCGCTCTCGACAGCCTCCCCCGCAATTCTCGAGTCTCTGCTGGATGACTGGGCGGTTGCCCGTGGTCGACGCCCGAGTCTCTGGCTTTGACCTCCAATCCACTGATCTCCAGGAACGATTCACCGGGAGGTGATGCAGAGTTGCAGGTAGGTTCGAACCTGCCTCGTCGCCAATGTTACGTCCGTGTATAATAAGACACAGACTGCGGAGAACGGTACAACAGGTGTTTACTCAACGTGGCTCACACTGCAACTGATCTGTACAGATTACTACTCAGGGCTATATACAGGTGTGGTCACTGCCGGTACTGCAGTATACATGAGCTGTAAAAGGTAGTTCCCCACTTAAAGGTATATACATTACAGGTATCACTGCTGCTCTGTAGACCATGAGCTTAGTGCCGGATTTAAGGTCCTGGTCTTCAAACACTCTCCTCCTCAGGCGACCTATGGCATACTGGGGCATGGCATACTGGTGCATGACATAATGAAGCGTGACATACTGAGGCGTGACATACTGAGGCGTGGCATACTGAGATGTGGCATAGTGGGGCATGATATACTGAGGCGTGGCATACTGGGGCATGACATACTGAGATGTGGCATACTGGGGCATGACATACTGAGGAATGACATACTGGGGCGTGACATACTGGGGTGTGACATACTGGGGCGTGGCAAGCTGGGGTGTGACATAATGAGGCGTGACATACTGAGGCGTGGTATACTGGGGCGTGACATACTGGGGTGTGACATACTGAGGCACGGCATACTGAGGCGTGTTATACTGGCGCATGACATAATGAGGTGTGACATACTGAGGTGTGGCATACTGGGCATGACATACTGAGGCGTGACATACTGGGGCGTGACATACTGGGGCATGACATACTGAGGCGTGGCATACTGGGGCTTGACATACTGGGGCGTGACATAATGAGGCGTGACATAATGAGGTGTGACATACTGAGGCGTGATATACTGAGGCATGGCATACTGAGGCACGGCATACTGAGGCGTGTTATACTGGCGCATGACATAATGAGGCGTGACATACTGAGGCATGACATACTGGGGCATGACATACTGAGGTGTGGCATGCTGGGGCACGGCATGCTGGGGCACGGCATACTGGGGCGTGGCATACTTGGTCATGGCATACTGAGGTGTGGCATACTGAGGTGTGACATACTGAGGCGTGACATACTGGGGCGTGACATACTGAGGCGGCCTATACTGGGGCATGACATACTGAGGCGTGGCATACTGAGGCATATACTGGGGCGTGACATACTGAGGCATAACATACTGAGGCATGGCATACTGAGCCGGCGTATACTGGGGCGTGACATACTGAGGCATAACATACTGAGGTGTGGCATACTGAGGTGGCGTGTGGCGTATACTGGGGCGTGACATACTGGGGCGCGACATACTGAGGCGTGACATACTGGGGCGTCACATACGGAGGCGTGACATACTGAGGCGTGACCTACTGAGGTGTGACATACTGAGGCGTGACATACTGAGGCGTGGCATACTGGGGCGTGAAATACTGAGGTGTGACATACTGAGGCGTGACATACTGGGGTGTGACATACTGGGGCGTGACATACTGGGGCGTGACATACTTGGACGTGACATACTGGGGCATCACATACTGAGGCATGACATACTGAGGTGTGACATACTGAGGCGTGGTATACTGGGGCGTGACATACTGAGGTGTGACATACTGAGGCATAGCATACTGAGACATGCCATACTGGGGTGTGACATACTGAGGTGTGACATACTGAGGCGTGACATTCTGAGGTGTGTCATACTGAGGCGTGACATACTGGGGCGTGACATACTGAGGCGTGGCATACTGGGGCATCCAGGACAGCTGACCCTTGTATTACGCACATAATGACAAGCGAGTTCACTAGGTTGATTTTTAAAGCGGGACTCTCACCATTGGGGCAGTGTTTAAAGATTGGGGGAAAAATTCAGTTGGCTTGCACCTCCCGTTAGCGCCTTAAGAGGGTGCTAATGGGGCGCAAAGCAACTAGCGCCTGTGTGCGGCGATGTTTGCGCCGCTCGCGAAATTAACTAGACATTTTGCGTCAGTCGAGTGTGCAACGACCTGGTAGCGCCCCGGACCGGATATTGAGTGGCATCCCCTGCCTTACCACCTGCCGCTAGCAACGACAGGTTGAGGGGAGCGTTTTGCAATCAGGAAGGGACTGGGGGAGCGCTATTTAAAGGTGACCACTTCCTGCCTTTTTTTGTTGGTGACATTTTTGCATCACGCATTCTGAGAGAGAGAGAGACTTCTGGAGAGATTCAACGCTGTGTGAAGGAGTTTTGGGTACTGAGCAGCACTTTGCAGGTTCATTTTGATTTGCCCTTCCTTGTATCAATTTAGAAGAGACTATGGGGGCTGCACTCTGAGCTCTTTCCCTGGGGCTCTCCATTGTTCTTTCCAGCAGATTTGATGTACAGGTCTCTCCAGGCTGCAATGAGCAGGGTGTGGATGGAGAGCAAGATCAACCCTCCCCTTTAAGAACTGGCCGGTGCCATTGTGTCTGTGTTCCATTGCTGACTGACATCACATGAGCTTCACCCGTGCTCCGAGGTAGTGCCTCGCTCCTCGGCCTTTGCGCCTTAAGAGAGGTGTGTAGCGCCTGATTTAGCGCTCCAATCAACTCCAGGGGCGATAAAAGACAAGTTTGCAGTTGGAGGCGATAATTTGTGCCAGGCGCTAAACTTTGCGCACGGCCGATAATCACACCCCAAACGGGGCGATAATGAATTTTTCCACCAAGGGTTAAAAAGAATTAAGGCGGTGAAATTGGTCATCAGCGCAAAATGTTGACCTGATTTTCGTTCCCATGGAAGTCGGGTGGGGCCTGGGCTGTAAATCGGGCTGCCCACTAGCTATCATGTGTTTTGAGCTACTGCCAAAGACCAATTTCACCCGCTATGTGTTTTGATTTATTTCTATCTATCTCAACCACGATTTAAAATGTTTTTGTTTAAAGCGTGAGTATACCAGAATGGCTAAAAGAGTTAAATTATGAGAATAAGTTGCATAGACTAGGCTTGTATTCCCATGAGAATAGAAGATTAAGGGGTGATCAAATTGAGGTGTTTAAGATGATTTAAGGAGTTGGTAGGGTAGATGGAGAGAAACTATTTCCTCTGGTGGGGGGAGTCCAGGACAAGGTGGCATAACCTTAAAATTAGAGTTAGGCAGTTGAAGGGTGATATCAGAAAGCAGTTCTTCACACAATGGGTAGTGGAAATTGTTAAGTCCGTGAATGATTGAGACACAGACCAGCAGGAGTGAAAACAAACAAGTCTTTACTGGTGGAAGTCAATAGTGAAACTAACAAACAGAGGCTCTCTAGCGCCTTTTATACAGGGGTGGTCACTGCCGATACTGCAGTCTGAGACCAGTTATTCTCTTAAAAGTGCATACACAACAATTCCTCCCCTTTTAGATAAACAGTACATAACATTCATTTAACAACTAAATGATAACTAATTACAATCACAATCACGGTTGCTAGATACATTGGTTAAGTTTAAGCAATTATAAGCTCAGTCTTTGAGGAGGCTTCCTGATTCTGTCTGGATAACGCCTCTTTGGGGTATCAGGTTCTTCTGGCAATGTTGAGTCGAGATCAATGTCGTTGTTTGGTTCATCTGCTTCCAATATCACCGATTCTGCGGTAGCTGCAATTGGTACGTCGATTTAATTGCCAGGTGTATCAGATCGTGGTGTGGAGTTGACGTTTTCCAGTGACTCTAGAATCTGGTCAGCATGGTGTCTTACAATGCTCTCTCCAACGTCCACGGTATACATGAGAAGTCCTTGCCGTGTACAAATCGTTCCTGGCTGCCATTTCTCAGTGTGGTAGTCCCGGGCCAAAACTGGTTGACCTATCTTAAAACTCCTGGTCGGCCTTTCATTCATATTCTGAAACTGCCTGTTCTCCACATCTCTTCGGACGTTTGGCTTAACCAAATCCAAGCGGCATCGTAGTCTTCGATTGAAGAACATCATGGCTGGGGTTTGGTTGGTAATCGTATGTGTCGCATTCCGGTAGGCAAACAAGAAGTTGTCCACCTTGTGTTGTAGGGGTATATCTTCATTACACATTGCCTTGATAGCCTTCTTGAATGTTTGGACAAACCTCTCGGCCAATCCATTAGTGGCTGGATGATATGGAGCAGATGTGTAATGCTTAACGCCATTGTTCTTTAAGAACCTCCGGAACTCTTCAGACACAAACTGTGGTCCATTGTCAGAGCAAATCTGTTCAGGCAGCCCATTCCTGGTGAATATGGTTCGCAAAACTGTGATAGTTTTTCCGTGGTGGTTGAGGACATTTTTATTACCTCTGGCCACTTTGAATGTGCATCCACCGCAATTAAAAACATCGAGTCCATGAAGGGACCAGCAAAATCAAGGTGCACCCGTTGCCACGGAGATGAGGGCCACTCCCATGGATGCAGAGGAGCTTGTGGTGGGGCGTTTTGGACCTTCTGGCATCCTGCACAGCTCTTGGTCATCTCTTCGATTTCTCTATCGATTCCCGGCCACCACACAAACGCTGTGGCTAAGTTCTTCATTTTTACCCCACCCAGATGACCCTCATGAAGCTCATTGAGTACTCTATCCGTCAACTTAGGTGGAATTACTACTCTGGATCCACACATCAAGGCTCCTCTGCACACTGACAGCTGTTCTCTTCTCGGCGAGAATGCTGGCAGCAATGGTTCGCCATGTGCTGGCCATCCCTTCACCGTTAAATCATAGACCCGTGATAGTGTCGGGTCATTCTGTGTTTCCTTTTCTATGTTTGCATTCGTCACAGGCAGACATTCGACTATGGTCGAGTGGAATAACTCCATTGGATCCACTGTAAGGTCTTCTTCTTCCACCGTCGGCAACGGTAGGCGTGACAATCCATCAGCATTTCCATGCTGTTTAGTTCCTTTGTACTCAATGTCATATTGGTGTGCCCCTAGGAAAAGGGACCACCTCTGTAGCCGTTGTGCTGTCATTATCGGTACGCCCTTCTGAGGGTTGAAAATGGAGACAAGAGGTTGATGATCGGTTAGTAGAGTAAATTTTTGACCGTGCAGATAGTGATTGAACTTCTTCACCCCCCACACTAGGCTGAGGGCCTCTCTGTCAATCTGGGCATAGTTACGCTTGGCAGAAGTTAACGAGCATGACGCAAAAGCTATCGGCCTCTCTAAACCATCAAGGAATTTATGTGACAGTACCGCCCCAATGCCGTAGGGAGACGCATCACACGCCAGCCTGATTGGCAGTGCTGGGTTGTAGTGAGCCAATACTTCCCTTGAAGTAAGAAATCACACAACACCAGGTTATAGTCCAACAGCTTTATTTGAAATCACAAGCTTTCGGAGCGCTGCTCCTTCTTCAGGTGAAGTGGAGGAATGCATAAAGACACAGCTTATATAGTCAGAGAATCATGTCAGATGTTTACAGGTAACCTTTCCAACTGCCATTTGTCACACCTCGGCAGAGAGATAATCACAGCAGTCAAAGGTGTGAATGGTGTCCAAACAGGTCAGTCAGGGAAACATTACATCAAAGAACAATGAGGTGGGGTCACAAGGGGTCAAATATTGCAGATGCTGGGGTCTGTATGAAAAACAAAAAAACAGACAAAAAACATTTTTTTTGGCTGGAAATCACAGCAGGTCCGGCCGCATCTGTGTAGAGAGAACAAGCCAATGTCGACTCGAGTCTGGATGACCCTGCATCAGGTGGGGTTACATGTAGCGTGACATGAACCCAAGATCTCGGTTAAGGCCGTCCTCATGGGTGCGGAACTTGGCTATCAGTTTCTGCTCGACGATTTTGCGTTGTCGTGTGTCTCGAAGGCCACCTTGGAGAATGCTTACCCGAAGGTCGGAGGCTGAATGTCCTTGACTGCTGAAGTGTTCCCCGACTGGGAGGGAACACTCCTGCCTGGTGATTGTTGCGCGGTGTCCGTTCATCCGCTGTCGCAGTGTCTGCATGGTCTCGCCGATGTACCATGCTCCGGGGCATCCTTTCCTGCAACGTATGAGGTAGACAACGTTGGCCGAGTCACATGAGTATGTACCATGTACCTGGTGGGTGGTGTCCTCACGTGTGATGATGGTATCTGTGTTGATGATCTGGCATGTCTTGCAGAGGTTGCTGTGGCAGGGTTGTGTGGTGTCGTGGTCGCTGTTCTCCTGGAAGCTGGGTAATTTGCTGCGAACGATGGTCTGTTTGAGGTTAGGCGGCTGTTTGAAAGCGAGTAGTGGAGGCGTGGGGATGGCCTTAGCGAGGTGTTCGTCGTCATCGATGACATGTTGAAGGCTGCGAAGAACATGGCGTAGTTTCTCCGCTCCGGGGAAGTACTGGACGACGAAGGGTACTCTGTTGGTTGTGTCCCGTGTTTGTCTTCTGAGGAGGTCTATGCGATTTTTCGCTGTGGCCCGTCGGAACTGTCGATCGACGAGTCGAGCGTCATATCCCGTTCTTACAAGGGCGTCTTTCAGTGTCTGTAGGTGTCCATCGCGTTCCTCCTCGTCTGAGCAGATCCTGTGTATTCGCAGGGCTTGTCCATAGGGGATGGCTTCTTTAACGTGGTTAGGGTGGAAGCTGGAGAAGTGAAGCATCGTGAGGTTGTCCGTGGGCTTGCGGTAGAGTGAAGTGCTGAGGTGTCCGTCTTTGATGGAGATTCGTGTGTCCAGGAATGAGACTGATTCCGAGGAGTAGTCCATGGTGAGTTTGATGGTGGGATGGAACTTGTTGATGTTATCGTGTAGTCTTTTCAGTGATTCTTCGCCGTGGGTCCATAGGAAGAAAATGTCGTCGATGTATCTGGTGTATAGCGTTGGTTGGAGATCCTGTGCAGCGAAGAAGTCTTGCTCGAACTTGTGCATGAAGATGTTTGCGTATTGGGGTGCGAATTTGGTCCCCATGGCTGTTCCGTGTGTTTGGGTAAAGAACTGGTTGTCGAAGGTGAAGACATTGTGGTCAAGGATGAAGCGGATGAGTTGTAGGATGGCGTCTGGAGATTGGCTGTTGTTGGTGTTGAGTACTGAGGCTGTCGCAGCGATGCCGTCATCGTGGGGGATACTGGTGTAGAGTGCCGAGACGTCCATCGTGGCGAGGAGTGTTCCTGGTTCAACTGGTCCGTGGGTGCTGAGCTTCTGTAAGAAGTCTGTAGTGTCGCGACAGAAGCTGGGGGTTCCCTGTACGATGGGTTTCAGGATGCCCTCGACATATCCAGAGAGGTTCTCACACAGGGTTCCGTTGCCTGATGCGATAGGACGTCCAGGTGTGTTGGCTTTGTGTATCTTTGGGAGGCAGTAGAAGTCACCCACGCGGGGAGTACGTGGGATGAGAGCATGTAGGATGCTTTGAAGGTCTGGATCGAAGGTTTTGATCAGTCTGTTGAGTTGGCGGGTGTGTTCTTTGGTCGGATCTGCGGGTAACTGTCTGTAGTGTTCCTGGTTGTCCAGTTGTCGGTATACTTCTTTGCAATAGTCCGTTCTGTTCTGTATGACGATGGCACCTCCGTTGTCTACTGGTTTGATGACGATGTTGCGGTTGGTCTTGAGAGCGTGGATGGCGTTGCGAGACCTGGTGTTGTGTGATTTCTTACATTTGTCCACCCCAGTCCAACTCCGGCATCTCCACACCATGGCTTCCCTTGAAGTGATTAAGTCCTTACTCTTCTGAAAAGCACGCTTACAATCATCGCTCCATTTCCATGCTACCCCCGTTCGTAGCAGGGCGTTCAGTGGGTGCAAAATTGTCGACAAATTCGGCAAAAACTTATGATAGTAATTCACCAACCCGAGGAATGACCTCAGTTGCGACACATTTTCAGGCGCTGGGGCCTTAACAACCGCTTCAATTTTGTCAGGGGACTTATGTAACCCCTCTTCATCAATCACGTGGCCACAATACGATATCTGTTTCTTAAAAAATTCGCACTTGGGGCGGTTGGCTCGCAGCCCATGTTCCCGTAGTCTAGTGAGCACCTGTTCTAGGTTGTTAAGGTGTTCACTGTCATCTTCACCTGTTACAAGGATGTCGTCCAAGTAACACTGAGTCCCCGGAATCCCTTGCAGGACTTGTTCCATCGCTCTTTGCCATGTCGCCAGAGCCGATGCTACTCCGAATACCAATCGATGATACTGGTAAAGACCTTTGTGAGTGTTTATCGTGAGATACTTCCTAGAGGACTCTTCAACCTCCATCTGCAAATATGCTTGTGCTAGGTCAATTTTTGTAAAACGCTTCCCTCCAGACAGTGAGGCGAAGATGTCTTCTATCCTTGGAAGAGGATATTGTACTGTGTGAAGGACAGGGTTCACCATCACCTTGAAATCCCCACAGATGCAAATCTTCCTTGGCTCTCCAGACTTATTGCTTAACGTTTTCTTCATGACAGGAACGATGGGTGTCGCCCAGTCGCTCCAGTCGACCTTAGACAACACGCCCGCCTTCTCCAGATTCTCCAGCTCTGCCTCGACGGCTGGGCAAATTGCATATGCTTTGAAAAACTTGGGAACTGCATTCTCTTCTATTTTTATCGAGGCGGTTACGCCTTTAAGCGTGCCCAGTTCTTGTTGAAATACCTCTTTGGCGTTAGCTAAGATTGTTGACAATCGTCCAGGAGTGACATCTTCATCTTTTTTACCATCCACCGTCATTGCATGAATGGAATGCCAATCTAAGTTTATCTTCCTGATCCATTCCCGTCCCAATAACGGTGGTCCACCATTTGGCAATATGTAGAGATACAATTTCCGTATTTTCTTGCCATTGTATTCGACAGGCACCCTTATTTTTCCTCTGGGGTATACTTTTTGCCCCGTATATGTCGTCAAGACGATGGATGTCTCTCTCAAGGGTATGTGTGAAAATAGCCGCTCGTAGTCTCGTCGATTCATGACGGTTAGCGCTGATCCTGTATCCAATTCCATTTTAACTTGGGACCCTGCTATCGTGAGGGTGACCCAAATGGTTCGGTGATCCTCTTTTGCGATTACATTGTGAAGTTTGAGACAGCTTAGTCTCCTGTTTCCGGATTCACTATCGCTCATCTGGTCTTCGGAACTACTGTCCGTCATCTTTTGTACTTTCTTGTACGGTTCCTTAGTAGCCTTTTTGTGGTCGCTGGTCTTCTTCCCAGACCTGCAAACTCGTGCAATGTGTCCAATCTTCCCGCATTGTCTGCATATTTTGTCTTTGGACCAGCAGTCCTTCTGGTCATGGTTAATTCTGCCGCAGCGATAACATTTTGCAAATCCCCGTGTCATTTCGTGGGTGCCGTATTCCTGTGGTTTTTGTTGAATTTCTGCAGCCCCCCTGGCTGCTGCTTCATACGATACTGCCACGCTGAAAGCCTTATCTAGCATCAGCTCTTTTTCTGAGAGTAACTTCTTCTGTGTTCCTTCACTCAGGAGTCCACAGACAAATTTGTCCCGTAGGGTATCTGCCAGTCCTGCTCCGAACTGGCAGTGCTTTGATAGCTTGCGTAGTTCCGTAAGATACTCAGCATTGCTCTCATCTTTGTGCTGAGTTCTCCTGTGGAATTTAAATCTTTCTGCTATCAACAGCGGTGCAGGGTTTAAGTGTTCCTGTAGGACAGCAACAATTTCGTTAAAACTCTTCGCCTTCGGTTTGGCTGGAGTAATCAGGTCCCGCAATAGGCCGTACATTCTAGCGCCCATTAAGTTTAGCAATATCGATGCCTTTTTCCCCTCCGCTATTTCGTTTGCCTTGAAATATACCTCGACTCTTTCCACATACGTGGTCCAGTCCTCTAATGTATTATCAAAAGCAGTGATACAGCCAGTCTTCGGCATCTTGCAAATCTAAAATGGCGCCTCCCGCGCTTTGCCTTCTTCCCCGATTTAACAAAATGGCGCCTCCCGCGCTTTGCCTTCTTCCCCGCTGTTGTTAGCGCTGCTTTCCATGGTTTCTTGCACGTTAAATATTGATTCTTTTTCTTTTATTATTTTCCCGTCGTGGAGTGGACCCTATGGGACACTTCCCTCCCTCTTCTTAGGTCCAAACGCTGCCCAGCTTCGAAGCACCAGCTGCGCCCTGTGTGCTCCACCCTCTCTCTCTCTCTTTGCCTCCCGACTCGCTGCCCGGCCCCGTTGAAAAGCCACCCGATCGAGCTTCAGCCCGCCGCAGCCCAGGAAGGATCAGAGCACTACCTGCCACCAGCCCGACTAGCTGGGAAACCACAGACTGGTGAACCGAACCTGGCTCTTGACAGTCTCTCCTGCAAGTTTTCAAACCGATGAGTGACGGTCGACGCCCGTTTCTCGAGTTTCTTTGGACTCAATTTTTTTTTTTTTTCTTCTGGCTCCGACCTTCAACAACGTCGTCTGAGGTGCTGCCGAGTTGCAGGTAAGTTTGTTTCTTACTCGTCGCCAGTGTTAAGTCTGTGAATGATTGAGACACGGACCAGCAGGAGTGAAAAAAAACAAGTCTTTACTGGTGGAAGTCAATAGTGAAACTAACAAACAGAGGCTCTCTAGCGCCTTTTATACAGGGGTGGTCACTGCCAGTACTGCAGTCTGAGACCAGTTATTCTCTTAAAGGTACATACACAACAGAAATCAGGAACTGTCTTTCCACAAAAAGCTGTTGAGGCGAGGTCCATTGAAAATTTCAAAACTGAAATTGATAGATTTTTGTTAGGCAAGGGTATTAAGAGCTACGGAACAAAGGCGGGTAGATGGAGTTAAGAAACAGATCTAATTTAATGGAGGAACAGGCTCGAGAGGTTGAATGACCTACTCCTGTTCCTCTTTTCCTATGAGCGTTGGTGGTATCATGGAGGACCTGGCTAAGGTGAGTTAGTCATCCTCAGAGAGTCCTGGAGCTTAATTAATTTCAGTTATTAACTTGGAGCGTTTCATAAATTCTACCATTTGGACCGATTGGTTCAACCCTTCCTCACTGTTAAACCTCTGCAACGCCTCCAGACAGAATTAGATTGGAATGGTTATATTAAAAAAAATTAACAAGCAATGTGATTCTTTTGAACTAAACAGTTGTATTTCAAATGGAAGCCCTGATGGTGAACTTTTTTATGTGCTACTGTGGAGGTTTCTTCATCCCATGGTGTATAATAAGTGTACTGTTCAGGTCTACATACGCAGTGCACGCTTAAGTAAAGAACAAAATAACTTGTATTTATATAGGACCTTTCACGATCTCAGGATGTCCCAAATGCTTTACAGCCAATTAAGTACTTTTGAAGTGTAATCACTGTTACAATGCAGGAAACGTGGCAGCCAATTTGCACACAGCAAGGACCTGCAAGCAGCAATGTGATAATGACCAGATAATTTGTTTTAGGTGTTGATTGAGGGCTGAATATTGGCCAGGACACCGGGGAGAACTCTCCTGCTCTTTTTCGAAATAGTACTATGGGATCTTTTACATCCACCTGAGAGGGCAGGCGGGGCCCTTTAGCGGTTTAACATCTCATCCGAAAGACAGCACCTCCGACAGTGCATCTGGGGTGTCAGCCTCGGTTTTGTGCTCAAGTTCCCTGGAGTGGGACCTGCACCTTCGACCTTCGGACTCAGAGGCGAGAGTGCTATCCACTGAGCCACGGCCATGTGAAACCAATAGAGAAACTGCAAGTGCTGGATATTTGAAGTAAAAACAGAATATTGTGGAAGATCACAGCAGCTGCGTCAGTATTTCAATAGAGAGAAAGTGGGTTAAATGTTTCTCGAGGGAGCCATTTCATCAAAGCTGATGGAGAATGGCCACCCAAAATGCTAACCTGTCTTTTCTCTTTCAGATGCTGACAAACACGCTCTGTATGTCCAGCATTCTATCTTTTTATTTAATAAAATGTGAATCTGGCTGCAGTTGTTGACTGTAATAACAGCTTTTGATCTCAACTGACCTCTTCCTGAACTCAAGTTAAATCTGTGTAAAAAAAAACAGTGGGGTGAATTTTAACCCTCCCCGGCTCAGCAATTAAAATCCGCAGAGTGACTCACCCGCCAATGTGCCGCCATTTGTACTGCTGTGGGTGCTGCTACAATTTTCCTGCTGCTGCAATCTGCAGCTCTGTTTCACTCCCGATACTTCCACCCCTCCCCTTTAATGTGCAGATTCATGAAGAGCGTTTTCCCTGCTGAACTTCCCACTTTTCCAAACGGTGAACGCAATTCGCACTAGAGACTCGCCTCTTGAATGTCGGTGAGGCCTGATGAACCAAATTAATTGGACCTCACACCGACGTCGTTAGGCAGATAAAGTGGTCACCCTTGACCACTGCTCACTCATTATGCGCCGGAGACAAAAAAAATTGATTCCAATGAGTTTTACGTAATATCAAGTTCAAGGGCTTAATCTGTATCAAACTACATCTTTGAACATTTGTGGTCATTTGCAGAACTTCTAGCCATAATCCTTAAAATCCCTATGAAAAGTTCTTCACCTGCTCCATCGGGAAGCAAGCAGAACAATTCAAATTCACGCACGATCTGAACAGAATGTGACCCAACCTTTTAAATTATGAAAGACACTGCTGGAGTGGATGTGCTGAGTTTAAAACAAAAAGAGAGAAAAGGACATTATTCAAAGTTGTCATTACTTCACTTTCAGAGGTGTTTACTTTCGGGATAAATTGCCACTGAGTACAGTGGATGCAGAGTTGGTTTGATCTTTCAAGAAACCATTGGTAGATTCCTAATTCAACACGGTTGTAGAGGAAGGCAAAAGGGAGGAGAGTAGGCTGAGCAAATTCTACATGAATCTAAACGGGAAGGTGGAGTCAGATGATATGAATGGCTCTTGCTTATTGCTACCTCAGATAAAAGCAACAACATATGTGCTGATACGGGGAAAGGGCGGGGGAGTGGGACTAGCTGAGAGTCGGCATGGGCTCGACAGACCGAATGGCCTTCTTCCGTGCAGTAACCATTCTATGATTTTATGATTCTACAGAGTTCAATAGTATCAACAGAAAAACTAAATAAATAAAATAGATAACTGGCTTCCTTGATCGTTCCAGCTTTAAGTCACAATGAGGAGTATTTGGGATAGAGATTGGACAGGTCAGCATTGAACAAATCTGACCACATCCTGATTAAGTTGTCACAATTCAGAAAGTAGCACCCTCTCTACAGTACAGTCACAGGTTCTGAATGCTAATGCAATCCAAAGGAAAGAACTGAACTGTCAAACTGAGTGCAAGAGTTGTGTAACGAGATGAATTTAATTATTTATTTGACAATGTTTAATGAGATTGCACCATTTGTGTGGACCTTTGAGGATTGGGGTAATAGAGAAATATTGGACAGGATATTGGAACAGGTAAACAAGGGTTGGGAATTTCCATGGAGCAGCTCCCTCTCTGACATCGTAATTTCACCGGAAGTGCAGCGGAAACCTCATTTACGTAATTTGAATTTAATTAATCTGGTTATTTGTGGGCTAGCACCAGAAAATGGCCATGAATCCTACCAGATTGTCATAAAAACCCAAACGGTTCATTCATGTCCTTGGAAAATAAGTGTCTAAATGGGGTAGAGGAACAGAGTGACCTGGGGGTACAGATACACAAATCACTCAAAGTAGCGACGCAGGTTAATAAGGCCATAGAAAAGCCATCACAGCACTGGGGTTCATTTCTAGAGGGATAGAATTAAAAAGCAGAGAAGTTATTTTAAACTAGTAGAGAACCTTGGTTAGACCACACTTGGAGTACTGTGAACAGTTCTGGTCTCCATATTATAAAAAGGATATAGAGGCACTGGAGAAGGTGCAAAAAAGTTTTACTAGAATGATACTGTGATGAAATATGTCATTCATCAGACTCTGTATTTAACTACATATATTGTATTGCCTGCTCCTGTGTTTGTCATGGCTCTCCACCCCAGGTCCGGTACTTTTGCGGAAGCATGTGAGGGGCCACAAGACGGACCCTCTCGTGGAGCCAGTGCACCTGCTCCACGCCAACCCACAATATGCGTATGTCCGGCTTGCCGACGGACGGGAGGACACTGTGTCCATAAAAGACCTCGCCCCAGCCGGTAACAACAGCAACAACGACAATGACTACAACAACAACAGCAACAATGACAACAACCACAACAACTATTACCCACCCACTCCACCCACTATTCTTTCATCACCCCCGGAAGAACACCAGCCAACGGTACCCCCACCACCTACTCCTTCAACAACCCCGGTGGCGCCCCCGGCAGAGACCCAGGAGGTCACCCGGGGCACCCAGCCGGCACCCGCGGCACCACAACCGTAACGTCGGTCACAGAGGACTATCACACCCCCGGACAGACTAAATCTGTAGAAGGGGTGAATGTGATGAAATATGTCATTCATCAGACTCTGTATTTAACTACATATATTGTATTGCCTGCTCCTGTGTTTGTATTGCCTGCTCCTGTGTTTTACCTTGTATTGTATATAGTGCACCGCCCCCTTTCTCCCCATTGGGTGTGTCGGCTCCGCCCATACCTGGCCCTACTTAAGACAAGCCCAGGCTTGTCTTGCAGCAGAACAGCAGAATGCTAGGTGAAGCTAGGTGAAGACACAGGCATCTTTCTTTGCTAATAAAAGCCTTGTTTTATCCAGTTAACTTTGAGCCTTGAAGTTATTGAGGCGCATCAGATACCAGAACTGAAAGGTTAAAACTATTACTTTTCAAAGTATTACAAGTATTCACAGCACAGAAACAGGCCATTTGGCCCAACAGCTCCATGTTTCTGTGCTGTAAATACTTTGAAAAGGAATGGCTTTAAACTTGTGAAAATGGAATGTCAATAGCAGTGGCAAAAAAGTAGCAGCCACTTGTGATACACCTACAAGCATGAAGCTTTAATGCGTCTAAAGCAGGTAGAAATGTCATAAAGTTGATAATCCTGCTGTGCAGTGTGCAACTGTTGGAGAAATGTCTGCGCGTCTACAAGGAAAAAGCTGATTTAGTGATGAGGCCCCAGCAAATGCCAGTAAGCACAGGAATGGAGAAATGCAAACACATTTTTGGTGGGGTAGGGCACCCTCCGAACAAGCAAAGAAGACTTGAAGCTTGGCAATACTTGACAGACAGGGTCAAAGCTGTGTCTCCCAATCAGGGGACCTGGCCAGAGTTTCAACTGAATGTGCAAAACTTAAAGAAAGAGAATGAGGGTCTGGAATGAATATTACTGTAAAGTAGCAGCACATTAAGGGAAGCAGTAGTCGAAAAAAGATATGAGCAAAAGCTATTGTGCAGATGCAGGGATGTGTTAGCACGAATATAGCAAGTAAGGTATTAGAAGTGAAAATATAAGGGTTATGCAAATTATAATAGGGATGTCATGCTGAGAAAGAGGATGTACTGCTTCAGCTCAGCATTTCAATCCCCACAGTTCTTTAGTATTAATTAATATAGAATCGCATTTATAGAGCGCCTTTCATGACCTCAGGCGATCCCAAAGTGTTTTACAGCCAATGAAGTACTCTTTGAAGTGATAGGACAGTGTGTGAAACAAGTGCTCAACCAACCACCCAGAAGGAACTCACTCCATAGCAGGAAGCAATGTTTGAGTTTCAAAGGGATTGAGACAGTGAAAGAGGTGTCAAAACTTGTTGTTAATACCGTATTGTTGCATCGGGGCAGTTGATATACCTGTAAAGCAATGGTGTTTCTGGTACCAGAGCCCTGTCATGTCCAGCTCCATGTCCAAAGAGCATTCTATGCAGTACTGAAACACTACGCATGCAAAAGAGCCTGCACACATTCTGTCTGGTGGAACCCAAACTGAGCATCAGTGAGCAGGCTATTGGTGAGTAAGTACTGCTCGATAGCACTGTGGATGACTCCTTCCATCACTTTCCTGGTGATTGGGAGTGGGCTGATAGGGCTACACATCTTCCATAACAAAATTAAAAAGGTAGCTTTTTTTGCTTCAGACAGTTACCTAGCACCTTTTTTAAAAAAAAACAAATTCAGTGTAAGTAATTGAAACAGGTAAGATGCTTCTACATTTACGCAAGCTTTTTTTAATAGGAGACTAATTTTTAAATTGAGTTCAATGCCTGAAATGTCAGGAGTGCATTAAATATTGTTATGTATCATTTTTAATTTTGTATAAAGTTCTATTATTTGTTTTTCTATTTGTTTGCGGGATGTGGGTGACACAGGCAAGGCCGTATCTTTAGGCCATCGCTCCTTGCCTTGAGAAGATGGCAGGAGGCCTTCTCCTTGAACTCAAAGGGGAATTTTGCCAGCCCTGGGGAGACGGGTATGGAGGCGGGACTGCTGGGAAAATGTCAGAAACTGGGAGCAGGTACCCAACCCGCTGCCAACCCGCTTCCATGCCATCTTCCCGGGAGGCGGGTCCCCGACTCGCGCAGGGACCCGTCTCCTTGAGGCGGGAAGGGGATTACAGCCACAACAGGCAGTTAAGAGGCTTATCCCAATTTTACCCACACAAGTGCGGGTTTCTTTACAGCTGCGAACCTCGCCAGGGTCAGCGAGGTGAGCAGTGGGTCTACGGGGGTGAGAGGGGTCAAAAAGTCCGCTGTGGAGGTGAGTGATGGGTGCAAGTGTGGAGAGGTTAAGTATGAGAGGTGAGTGCAAAGTGTTAGAAAAAATGTACTTACCTTTGTTTCTTTCTGCAGGCTTCAACTGTTGGGGTTCTGGAGGCTCCGGCATCTCACCGGCAGAGATGACACAATGGCTGCTGCATTCTCCAGTGCGGTAACCATCTGATATCTGCGGAGGGAATAGGTTTTGGTGAGCCTTCAGTACAAGGACTCACCTTAGAACAGAGATTGTCAGTGTTTGACAGCTTCTCTAAGCTGTCAAATGCTGACAATTCATTTGACAGATGAAATGTCATACGCTGATGTCCTTTGTCACCGGCTTTCCTTTAATTGGCTGGCTAAGAACAAGGTCAATCAAGGGAAATTAGTGTGGGTTGGCTGGACGTCATTGGGGGCGGAACTCAAACCCGAAAACCAGCAGTCCCACCTCCAACGCGCCCCCATTGACATAATCCAGCCCATAGAAACTGGTGCAGTCCTTGTGCTGATGGCACTCCCACGATGATGTTGGTACAAATTTCCGGGAAAGTGAACCAGCACTGAAGAAGGAACGGTGATGTTTGTCCAAGTGATTGTGAGAGAAGGTGAGAGCTACCCAACTGCCAAAGACATTTGCCACCTTAAAGGGGCGAAATTCAGTTGTTTTGCGGGGAGCGTGAATGGGGTGCAAAGCTCCTAGCGCCCGGGCATGGCACCGCTAACACCTCCCGTGAAATTCAGCGTGAGGTTAGCGGCGGCAGTAGCCGGTAGCGCCCCGCGGTTTTCCCGGCACCCCGCTTCCCGGTGGTCCAGCAGGGCCCCAGTGCCCCTCCCCTTTAATCAGGGGAGGGAGGCCTGCAGCACCGCGGCGTTACGTGCCGACATGCGCAGCGCTGTTGCACGTAGCGCCGCGATATTCACTGGTAGCGCCCCAGGAAGGAGGGGGAACGCTTCCAGTAGCGCCCCACCTCTAGCTTGAGGCGCTGCCACTTAATTTACGGCGCGGGGCGCTAACTTTTTTGAGGTGCTAAAAGTAGCACCCCAGTGAAGTGAGCGCCCCAAAGGGAGCGCCACCGAATTTCTCCCCCTATGAACATACAGCATCAAACAGCCTTGTGCTGGCATAATACTTGGTGCTTTTATTTGCCACATTTTGTCTTACAACACAATTAGCACTTTAACATGGCAACAGTGCACAGTGCAAGGTAAGAACACGAGCACGTAGAAGGGTGAACATTTGGCACAGTTTGCTTTGTGATAGGGTATCACGTTTACAGCGACGAGCAATAAAGAAGATAACCTATTAAAATTCTGACGTGTTTGCACACTTACCGTGGCAATCTTGCGTAGGCCAAAACATTTCCCGTTCACCACTTCCCAAGTACAAGCCACAGGTGCGACTGCACTTACGCAGTCTGTCAATGCCACCCATGCTGCTCTGGCCCTCCCATCCAAATAGACCCACCTATCTGTAGGACTTCCTGCAACAGGACCTCCAAAGCCTGGCTGCTCAATGGGGCCTTTCTGTCCCCAATATTGTTTTAGGCTAAAAAGATGCAGATATTTTAGGGCAGTCAGTAATCCTTTAAGAGATACTGGGACAGGAAATCTCCCTCGCCGCCACCCCCCCCCCACCCCCCCACAATCCCAGTGCACCATGTGCTGGGTGCTGGGATAGGAGCGATGATGGTTGATGTGCTGTGGGCAGGATGCAGGGAAACTCCAGTATGATTTGGACAGGTTGGGTGATTGGGCAGATGCATGGCAAATGCAGTATAATGTGGATTAATGTGAGGTTTATCGGTAGCAAAAACAGGAAGACAGATTATTATCTGAATGGAAATAGATTGGGAAAAGGGGAGGTGCAATGAGACCTGGGTGTCTTGTGCACCAGTCGCTGAAGGTAAGCATGCAGGTGCAGCAGGCGGTTAAGAAGGCAAATGGTATGCTGGCCTTCATAGCGAGAGGAATTGAGTACAGGAGCAAGGATGTCTTGCTGCAGTTGTACAGGGACTTCGTGAGACCACACCTTGAGTATTGTGTGCAGTTTTGGTCACCTTATCTGAGGAAGGGTGTTCTTGCCATGGAGAGAGTGCAGCGAAGATTCACCAGACTGATACCTGGGATGGCAGGAATGACGTATGAAGAGAGATTGGGTCGATTGGGCTTATATTCGCTAGAGTTTAGAAGAATGAGAGGGGATCTCATTGAAACTTATAAAATTCTAACAGGACTAGACAGACTAGATGCAGGAAGGCTGTTCCCGATGGCGGGGGAGTCCAGAACCAGGGGTCACAGTCTAAAGATAAGGGGTAAGCCATTTAGGACTGAGATAAGGAGGAATTTCTTCACCCAGAGAGTGGTGAACCTATGGAATTCTCTGCCACACAGGGCAGTTGAGGCCAATTCATTAAATATATTCAAGAAGGAGTTGGATATATTTCTTGAGGCTAAAGGGATATGGGGAGAAAGCAGGGACAGGGTATTGAATTTGGATGATCAGCCATGATCTCATTAAATGGTGGAGCGGGCTCGAGGGGCCGAATGGCCTACTCCTGCTCCTATCTTCTATGATGATGGTCCAGCTGGTCCAGGGTGAAAGCCCAGCATGCTGACTATACCTACTAAAGTATATGGGAATCTTGACCTCTGTGGCCTTACTTTGAAACAAAGGCTGATACAGCAGTAGAACCATAATAAGCACTTACTTGCTTCCTTGCATGTTATTGGATGGTGGTGGTCTGGCTCATGTAGGGGGTCCTACACCCAGGCAACTGATGTCTTGGAGCAAGGGTTATCTGCCCTGTAGCCTGCCATATATATTCCTGTCTAGTACTCAGTTACATAGGCCATATGTGCAATTGTAACTTTTCTCATGAATGCTCCCATTGGTGCTTTGGAAGCTTTGAGGTCCAAAATCCAAGATTCAGTCAAGGCTGCTTCAACTCATTTGGAGAATGGTTACAGGCAATCAGGATGATAATGTTCCAAATTCTGAGTGATACCCATGGTCACATGGCTGAATGGACTCTGATGTCCTAAAGCAGTGACTTGCACAAGGAAGATGGTTGTGGTCGTTGAAGGCCAATCATCACAGCCCCAGGACATCACTGCAGGAGTTCCTCAGGGCAGTGTCCTAGGCCCAACCATCTTCAGCTGCTTCATCAATGACCTTCCCTCCAACATAAGGTCAAAAATGGGGATGTTCGCTGATGACTGCACTGTGTTCAGTGCTATTCGCAACTCCTCAGATAATGAAGCAGTCCATGCCCGCATGCAACAAGACCTGGATGACGTTCAGGCTTGGGCTGATAAGTGGCAGGTAACAGTCACACCACACAAGTGCCAGGCAATGACTATCTCCAACAAGCAAGAGTCTAACCACCACCCCTTGACATTCAATGGCATTACCATCGCTGAATCCCCCACCATCAACATCCTGGGGGTTACCATTGACCATAAACTTAACTGGACCAGCCACATAAATACTGTGGCAACAAGAGCAGGTCAGAGGCTGGGTATTCTGCAGCGAGTTTCTCACCTCCTGACTCCCCAAAGCAAGGCACAAGTAAGGGGTGTGATGGAATACTCTCCACTTGACTGGATGCGTGCAGCTCCAACAACACTCAAGAAGCTCGACACCATCCAGGACAAAGCAGCATCCATCTACCACCTTAAACATTCACTCCCTCCACCACTGGCGTACAGTGGCTGCACTGTGTACCATCTACAAGATGCACTGCAGCAACTCGCCAAGGCTCCTTCGGCAGCATCTCCCAAACCCTCAACCTCTACCACCTAGAAGGACAAGGGCAGCAGGCGCATGGGAACGCCACCACCTCCAAGTCACACAACATCCTGACTTGGAAGTATATTGCCGTTCCTTCATTGTCGCTGGGTCAAAATCCTGGTACTCCCTCCCTAACAGCACTGTGGGAGTACCTTCACCACACGGACTGCAGTGGTTCAAGAAGGCGGCTCACCACCACCTTCTCAAGGGCAATTAGGGATGGGCAATAAATGCTGGCCTTGCCAGCGACACCCAGATCCCATGAACAATTAAAAAAAATAATTGTAGCACTGGAGCAGCAAGCTAGCAGCCATGTTAGTAGCAGTTCTGATCCAGCCAGTAGCTCTGCACAAATGACATTTGACACTACCTCTGAAAATGCTGATGCCACAGCAACTATAGCAACTGGGACCCTGAACATGAATGCAGGTCTGTCAGGGATCGTCCAAGTTACAGGTAGAGGGTCTTCCATATCTCCTGCAGCTCAACAGCTCAATATGAAACCAGCCATCTGCGCTACGCCCTCAAGTGTAAATGAGCAGATCAGTGGAAGATGACATTCAGTAGAGACAATGCAAGGAACTACACAATGGAAGGAATATAGATGGCATAAGTATACAATGGATGATGTACATACAGATAAAATGCAAGTTGAAGCTTCAATAAGCAGAGCAAATAGAATGCTTAATTAGATTGTCAGGTGAGCTGAGTGTAAGTGGGAAGATATCATGGTGAAACTGTACAGTGCCCTGGCCAGTTTCTCACCCTGAATACTGGGTTCTGTTTTGGTCACCAAGACATAAGGAAAACATGGACATGGCACAGAGAAGTGCCAGAAGGCTGATCCCTGGCAGCAAAGGATTGAGTTGTGAGGAAAGATTGGAGACTCTGGGGCTCTTTAGCCACCAGAAGGCGGTGGGGAGGGCGCGGGTGGGCCGATAGTGGCCCGCGATTGTTTTCTGGAGCCAGGAGGTTCACTTCTGCTCCTTCCGACGTCACAAAAAACAAAACTGTGGACGTTTTGGGGCCTTTTTTTTTTGGAGCCGTCTCCAGCAGTCTCTTTAAGGACCGCTGGTTAGGCTGCTCAAGTCCTGCATCACAAGCTTCGACTAGTGTAAACAAATTTACCAATCCGGGTCAGAAATTAGTGCAAGAGCCTCATTTCAACCCTTAATGCAGCAAAATGGCCCATGGCATTTCACAGGCAGGTGGGGGCTGGGGGAAATCGGACATCGAGCAGGAAGTGGGAGAACGGTTGGTGGAGATGACTGAAGGCATGATTCAAGAGGTTGGCTTTGAGGACGTTTTTGAAGGTGAGGAGAGATATGGCAAGATGTAGGGCACTCATCTTCCACTATGTTACTTTGTCACTAAGACCATGAAACTTCAGAAATCCTCATCCATAATAAAATCATAAACAGGTTATTAATTATCCCTATTGTACTTTGTTCATGTTCTTATATTAGGATTTATTTTAATATACATTATTGAATCATGAAATCATAGGGGTAGACTCACCATCTCACCCGCCACCCCCCCCCCCCCCGCCCCCCCAGTCACCTGCACTGGCTCTCTGAAAGAGCTACCACCTGGTCCCATTCTTTGGCCCTTTCCCCATAAAGATTTTCTTTATCAAATATTTCCCTTTTAAAGCCTATTGTAGATTGTGCTTCCATCACTGTTTCACATGTGCTAACAACCCCTCTGCATACAAAAATTAAATCCTCCTAACCTCTCCCTTCATTCATTTGGTGATAATCTTAAATTTATGCCAACTCAGTGAGCGGTGGAACGCTTTTCCCTACTTGCTTTATCAAAACCTCATATAATCTTTCCCATCTCTATCCTCTTGAGCTTCTCTGTTCCAATGTAAAGATCCCCAGTTTCTCCAGTCCCTTTTTTTACCTAAAACTTCTCCTCCCTGGTCTCATGTTATTGAATCTTACTTCTTCTTTGAGATGATACGACTGTGCATAAACCATCAGACTGAGTAGTCCACTCATATCCAGTGCAATTATTACACCACTCATCAATGTACAAGTTTCCCAGAAGCATATGTCAATTGAATCTATGAAACTGCTGTTTCTTTTTTGTAGGTCGGTGCTGTTTCATGGCGGTTATGAAATGGTGACATTTTAAGTTAGAGGAACAACATGAAAACTTTGCAAGTCATTTATGTCCTTCTCAACTACATTTCCTCTGAAACTAACTGGTTCAAAATCAAGTTGTTTAAAAACAGGAGACGGTTAATGTACTTTTTGGCATTATTTATTGCTATAACAAGAAGGTGCATATACGACTAAGATGCCACAAAATGAATGTTTGGCCATTTCTAAATCTGCCAACAGAGCTAAACTGAGCTGGCCTAATTAGTACAGACCGAGCTTTTCAAATTAGCAATTGACAAAGGAGAAGGGGGAAAACCTTTTCATCTTATTGCAGGAGTGCTACAATTGGAACGCAAAAAATGAAAGGAGAAAGACCAGTAACTTACACAGCTAATCTTTGTTCAGGGCATCGGGACGATTTTTTTTTCTCTTTTTAACTATGGTTTTTGTTGTGTGTAGAAGTGTCATTAAAACTTGAACTATTTCTTTGTTCTTTACATGTGAAAAAAACAGCTACTTCCCCTTTGGTCCCCAAGCTCGCTACTATGCATTCATACAGAAGACTATGTTCAAGTGAAGTCACTTGTTTTTCTTTCTTTGTACATGTACCTAAAAGCACTAAATGAACTGTGGGTTCTTTTTTTCTTTTCACGCAGGCACAGTCTTACCTTTCCCAAGAAATTCCATGTCAAAGACGGCTAATTCTTTAAAATGTTGTCTTTAGGATCAAACCTCGTCTGTATTGTGCTTTGGGCCAAGAGTATTTTACACTAATGTTGACAAAAGATTCTTAGTATTAGTTTTTTTCACAATATGGCATAAATTAGTTGAATTCCCACAGGTGGGTTTTTTGAACTGACATATCTTACATATTTAGTCCCAGGGTAATGTTTACAAAAGGCACCGTGTTTTGCTTGCTTCATACAACGCTCTAAATTATTGAGTACGTGGACAAACACTTCACAGTGCCAGAGACTAATGCCAAGAGCACTATGATTGTTCCCTTTACAATTTCTTTCAGATGTATTGTTCCAGGTAGTGCAAAGGCCGCACTGCACCTGGGCCCTGGGCGAGAGAGCGAAGTTGAGTGGAGCAGAGGTGGCAGTGCCCTTTTACCCCATCCACAACCCAGACCTTCAGATTTCTTTAATATTTTATTAGCCCTTTTGAAAATATAATTTTTTACTCTTTTTTTCCCCCCCAGGTTACTGTCTCTGCTCCTATTTTTGAGCTATCGCAATAAGCAAAGTTCATTTACTAATAGTATCAGCATAATTTCTGTCAAAAAATTTGATATAGAGTCACTCAGCACATAAGAAGGCCATTCAGCACAGCCCTGCAATTTTTTTTCCCTTTTTAGGTATATATCCAGTTCCCTTTTGAAAGTTACCATTGAATCTGCTTCCAGCACCCTTTCAGGCAATGCATTCCAGATCATAACAACTCACTGCGTAAATCATTTTCTCCTCATCTCCCCCTTGACTTCTTTTACTAATTATCTTAAATCCATGTCCTCTGGTTACCGAGCCATCTGTCAGTGGAAACAGTTTCTCCTTATTTACTCTATCAAAATGTGTCATAATTTTTGACCTCTATTAAATCTCCTCTTAGCCTTCTTTGCTCTAAGGAGAACAACCCCAGCTTCTCTATAGTCTCTCCACATAACTGAAGTCCCTCAACCCTGGTACCATTCAAGTAAACCTCCACAGCCTCCAAGGCATTATATTCGGTATTTTAAATTGATACACCATTTTCAATGATTTCAGTGGTAGGAAGAAATTGGAAAATTATTTTGAACATATCACAAATGGCTATAGCCCCTGCATCCTGATGCAGACGATGATCTTAGTCAATTTTCTAAGCAAAATCTGTGTAATTTACTACGAGTCAAGATTAATAATGCTTAAGTCGTTGTACGTGTCTTCATACTGTTCCCTTTGTGGAACTGTATGAAGTGGTGGAAGGATTTCTGGCCGCGATTAATGCTCCTTCCGTGACCGTAACCATCTTCGTACCAGCCATTAGGGTGGTTAGCCCTATGGCGGGAGGGTTTTACGGGCTCCCACAACCCATACGAGGGGGGGGGGGGCCACCCATACCCACCCACGGACGCAAGTATCCCGCTGGATGTCAACCCAGAATTTAGAGCCGGAGCTCCAACTCTACTTGCCGGGACTGTCTGGAGCGGGGTTTGAAACCCAATGCCTTCTGGCCCAGCGGCGGGGATGCTACCGCTATGCCAAAGGCCCACTCCAATGCTTAAGTAAAAGATCATTGAACTCCCCTGCTGGCTCAATGAATAAATGCACTATGATTTGGTACACAGCTCAGGAAGACCCCAGGTCTGATCCTCGCTCTGTGCTGAGTTAGCTGATCTCAGCCAAGGCAACGATGGTAGCTTTATATTTGGCCTCAGCACACCTTGCTAGGGAAGAAAAAAAGAAAACGGCATTCCTCCTCTTGATCATTAGCTAGTTTAGACCTCAGTTCAAAATTGCAGTGGAGGCAGTTCAGAGACAATTCACTAGGTTAATTCCGGAGATGAAGGGGTTGACTTATGAGGAAAGATTGAGCAGGCTGGGCCTATACTCTTTGGAATTTAGAAGAATGAGAGGTGATCTTATCGAAACATATAAGATACTGAGGGGGCTCAACAAGGTAGATGCAGGGAGGATGTTTCCCCTCTTGGGGAAATCTAGCAAGCGGGGGCACAGTTTTAGAATAAAGGGTCGCCCTTTTAGAACTGAGATGAGGAGGAATTTCTTCTCTCAGAGGGTCGTAAATCTGTGGAATTCTCTGCCCCAGAGAGCTGTGGAGGCTGGGTCATTAAATACATTTAAGGTGGAGATAGACAGATTTTTGCACGATAAGGGAATGAAGGGTTATGGGGAGCGGGCGGGGAAGTGGCTTTGAGCCCAAGATCAGCCATGATCTTATTGAATGGCGGAGCAGGCTCGAGGGGCCAAGTGGCCTATTCCTGCTCCTATTTTCTTATGTTCTTATTTTCTTATAAAATGCGCTTTGGGTGAGGACAGGATTGGATTAGGATGTGATGCCTCTTACAGTCAAATAGATGCCAACACATATTGTAATGATTCGCACATGAAGAACGGATGCTTGGCTAATGTACCAGAGGGCTGCCTGCGTCCATGGAACCATTTCCTGCATTACAACAGTGACTACATTCCAAAAAGTACTTAATTTGCTGTGAAGCGCTCGAAGAATGTCCTGATGAAAGGTGCTATACAAATGCCAAGTTGTTTCTTCTTGTTACTCAACGTGAATCACTGCCTTCAGGAGAGGAGTGGGTGGGGGGGAGAGAGAAAACAGGAAAGTGTTTGGTTGTTGAGCATAAACTTTAATTGAGGGAGGGACTAGGTAATTGGGTTAGCACATGACCTTTCCTCGGTCCACAAAGATTATATACAAGCACCGCAGAGGATGCAGAGAAGGCCCATAAGACTGATCTTCAATGTAAAAGGAATGCGCCATGGTGAGAGATTAAAGAAGCTCAAAATGTTAAATGGTATAGGTTCCTGGAATATTACATCAAATTAAGCAACAAAAGTAGAACCAGAGACATAAATTTAAAATAGTGGAAAGCAAATTTAGGAAGAATTGCTTTACTCAAAGGGTCATAACTGTTTGGAGCAACTGGCTGGGATGGGTAGCGGAGACAAAAACATTTAGGGCATCCCAAATTCAGCTGGATATACATCAGGTCTGATGGCACTGAATGAAGAATAGAGCAAGGGGCCGATTTTCACCATACCCACCCAGCAAAAACTGGTGGACTAGTAGAAGCGAGGGGAGGGGGGTGGGGTTACTTACCCTTTCCTGACGTGGCCAGTTTTAACCTGCAAGGCTCTACAGTTGGCTGAGGCACCCACTTAAAATCATGAGGCCCTCACCGGCTTTATGTGGAAAAAAGACTGCATTTGAACTGGGATGGGGTTGGGGGGGGGGGTGGGTGGCGGTGGCGGGGGAGCTGTCCCACTTTCCCGCCAGGCCGAAGCAGGTATACAGCTGCTCTTCAGACAGAAGAGGCTGTCTGGGGTAAATGAAGAATTCATTTGTGTGGGGCTAGGAGGAAAGGAGTGCCTCTCCGAGACCCACAGGAGGAAAGGAGTGCCTCTCCGAGACTCAGAGGAGGAGCAGGAGTAGCTCTCCGAGACCCACAGGAAGAGCAGGAGTGGCTCTCCGAGACCCACAGGAGGGGCAGGAGTGGCTCCCCGCGACCCACAGTAGGAGCAGGAGTGCCTCTCTGAGACCCACAGGAGGGGCAGGCGTGCCTCTCTGAGACCCACAGGAGGGGCACGAGTACCTCTCCGAGACCTACAGGAGGGCAGGAGTGCCTCTCCGAGACCCACAGGAGGGGCACGAGTACCTCTCCGAGACCCACAGGAGGGGCACGAGTGCCTCTCTGAGACCCACAGGAGGAAAGGAGTGCCTCTCTGAGACCCACAGGAAGAGCAGGAGTGCCTCTCTGAGACCCACAGGAAGAGCAGGAGTACCTCTCTGAGACCCACAGGAGGGGCACGAGTGCCTCTCCGAGACCCACAGGAAGAGCAGGAGTACCTCTCTGAGACCCACAGGAGGAAAGGAGTGCCTCTCCGAGACCCACAGGAGGAGCAGGAGTACCTCTCTGAGACCCACAGGAGGAAAGGAGTGCCTCTCCGAGACCCACAGGAGGGGCACGAGTGCCTCTCCGAGACCCACAGGAGGAGCAGGAGTGCCTCTCTGAGACCCACAGGAGGAAAGGAGTGCCTCTCCGAGACCCACAGGAGGAAAGGAGTGCCTCTCCGAGACCCACAGGAAGAGCAGGAGTGCCTCTCTGAGACCCACAGGAGGAAAGGAGTGCCTCTCCGAGACCCACAGGAGGAAAGGAGTGCCTCTCCGAGACCCACAGGAGGAAAGGAGTGCCTCTCCGAGACCCACAGGAAGAGCAGGAGTGCCTCTCTGAGACCCACAGGAGGAAAGGAGTGCCTCTCCGAGACCCACAGGAAGAGCAGGAGTGCCTCTCTGAGACCCACAGGAGGAAAGGAGTGCCTCTCCGAGACCCACAGGAGGGCAGGAGTGCCTCTCTGAGACCCACAGGAGGGCAGGAGTGCCTCTCTGAGACCCACAGGAGGGGCACGAGTGCCTCTCTGAGACCCACAGGAGGGGCACGAGTGCCTCTCCGAGACCCACAGGAGGAGCAGGAGTGCCTCTCTGAGACCCACAGGAGGAAAGGAGTGCCTCTCCGAGACCCACAGGAGGAAAGGAGTGCCTCTCCGAGACCCACAGGAAGAGCAGGAGTGCCTCTCTGAGACCCACAGGAGGAAAGGAGTGCCTCTCCGAGACCCACAGGAAGAGCAGGAGTGCCTCTCTGAGACCCACAGGAAGAGCAGGAGTGCCTCTCTGAGACCCACAGGAGGGGCACGAGTGCCTCTCTGAGACCCACAGGAGGGGCAGGAGTGCCTCTCCGAGACCCACAGGAAGAGCAGGAGTGCCTCTCTGAGACCCACAGGAGGGGCACGAGTGCCTCTCTGAGACCCACAGGAGGGGCAGGAGTGCCTCTCCGAGACCCACAGGAGGGGCACGAGTGCCTCTCTGAGACCCACAGGAGGAGCAGGAGTGGCCGAGCTTCTGCTCGTGCCCACTGGTTAGCTTTCCTCATAATATAGCTTCCCATCCCCGGCACCATCCTGATGAAACTACATTGTACGCTCTCTATGCTTTTAATATCCTTTTTAAAATGGGACGCCCAAAACTGCACATATCACTCCAACTGTGGCCTTACCAACGCTTTGTAAAGTTATCAATGCTCCTTTACTCTTATGCCTCATTTGTAAAACTCAAAATGTTGTTGGTCTTTTTTGTGGATTTATCTACCTGCACTCGCACTTTCAGGGAATTATTTATTGAATGAAAAGATTCCCTTGACTCCTGCAGCAGTAAATGTGTTAAGGATATTGGAGATAACAAAAATTATTTGAAATTTCATCAGAAACTCTGTATATAAAATATATAAGCATTTTCAAATTGACTAATAAGAAGTAAGAATAGCTGAATACCATTGTTTATCATATAGAAGTGCGTCAAGAAAAAGAAAAGGGTGCAGGGAGCATTGGACCATTTACCAGAGGTGGTGTGGGATTGGTGTCTGAGGACAAGAAAATGGCAGAGTTGCTAAATCATTATTTTGTGACCATTTTTACCACCGATAGAGAGAGAGAGAGAGAGAGAGAGAGAGAGCGAGAGAGAGAGAGAGAGCGAGAGAGATCTGAATTGAGGGAGCAGTACAAGAGAAGGAATATTAGGTTAAAAAAGCTCTGACAATTTCTGCCCGATGATGCTGGTGGAGTTGTTGGATCAATTGCTAATCCCCTTGCTGTGGCTCAGTGGGTAGCACTCTCCCCTGTCTCAGTCAGAAGGTTGTGAGTTCAAGTCTCCCACCCAGATACTTGAGTTCAAAAATCTAGGCTGATGCTCCAGTGGAGTGCTAGCACTGTGGAGGTGCCATCTTTCAGATGAGATATTAAACTAAGTGACACGAACCAGTCATTCATGAAAGAAAGATTTATGAAATAATACTGAGCGGCCTGCGGGTGGCGCTGTCCAGGGAGAGTATAAATACTCGGGCACGGGCCCAGCTTGTGCAGGACATTCTTAACAGGAACTAGTGAAGGACACAACTAGACCTCCATGTTGTAAAACAGTTGATTAAAGCTTAGACCAAGTGCCTAGTAGTTTTCTTACATCACTAAGTCCCTGTTTTCCCTCTCTGGTGGGTGTAAAAAATCCCCTAGCACTATTTGGAAGAAGAGTAGGGGAGTTATCCCTGGTGAATATTTACCCTTGTAAATGTAACAAAAACAGATTATCTGGTGATTATCACATTGCTGTTTATGGGAGCTTGCTATGTACAAATTGGCTGCTGTGTTTCCTACATTACAGCAGAGACTACTTCATTGGCTGTAAAGCCCTTTGGGATGTCCTGAGATTGTGAAAGGTGCCTCGTAAATACAAGTCTTTCTTTCTTGTCGCTATCTTCTAAAGCATATTGGAATAAGGTAACATCTCTGTGGTTTGGAAAGTAGCGAGTGTGAGCCCAGCTTTAGAGAAGGGGCAAGGGATGAACCTTCAAATTATAGACCTGTTAATTTCACTTCGAGCGTAGGGAAAGTGTTTGAGATTTAGATACGAGATAGTTTATGGGATCATCTGGAAGGATGGGATTAATTAGAGAGCCACCATGGATTCAGAAGGTGCAGTTCATGTTTTACCAATTTACTGCACTTTTTTGAGGAGGAGGCTACAAATCTGGTCGATGGGGGTGAGGCTGTGGATGTTATCTACCTCCATATCAGAAAGGCAATTGACACCGTTCCACATAACAAACTGACTCAAATGATGTGTATCTTGGGATAGATAGTATAATTGAACTGGTGCACAGCTGAAAGGTAGACAGCAACAAGTAATGGTGTGTGAGAGATGTCAAAGTGTAAGTGGAGCTCAAAAAAGTTCATGTTGGGGATTCCGTTTATAAATGACTTGGAGAATAGAATATTACAATATGCAAAGAGTTGGGGTACCAGAGAGATGCGAGTCAATGGGTCACAAGATCATTTCTCATCCTTAATTCTTTTGTGATCTTTTTATTAACTCTGGGACTAGAGCTTGAATCCAATGCAGCTTAATGAGCGGAATGCTTGCTCTCTTTGTTGGCTATTGTAGGCTGGATGGACCAATGTGCTTATTCTGCCCAAAACATATGGCCAGGGGTTTCCTCAGAGCGACTCCCACTCCGCCGACGTAATGTCAGCCAAAATATGGCAGCGACCGCCCCTCATTACAGCAGCGGAGTGGGAGCAGCTCGGAAGAACTTCCTGGCCAATTTATTATTGTTCTCCTCAGGAATTAACTCATGGGAAAATAGCCATCTCTGTTTTTTCTACCTGCATTGCTGTATCTTATTGCGACTTGACTCAGCTGTGGCTCAGTGGGTGACATTCTCACTTCTGTGTCGGGAAAGTCATGGGTTCAAGTCCCACCCCAGGAGACTTGAAGAAAATATCTAGGCTGACACTCCACCCAGTGAGTGCAACACTGTCGGAAGCTCCACCTTCCAGGGGAGATGTTAAATCGAAGACCCATCTACCTTTTAGGTGGACATAAAAAGATCCCATAGCACTATTTCAAAGAAGATTTAAGGTGATTGGCAAAAGAACCAGAGGCGACATGAGGGAAAACTTTTTTACGCAACGATTAGGATTTGGAGCGCACTGCCTGATAGGATGGTGGATACAGATTCAATAGTAGCCTTCAAAAGGGAATTGGATAAATACTTGAAGGAGAAAAAAATTGCAGGGATATGGGGAAAGAGTGGGGGAGTGGGACTAACTTCGAAAGAGCCGGCGCAGACCCGATGGGCCGAATGGCCTCATTCTGTGCTGTACTATTTTACGATTCTAAGAGCAAGGGAGTTCTCCCCAGTGTCCTGACCAATATTTATCCCTCAACCAGTGTCATTAAAGAAACAGTTATTATCACATTGCTGTTTGTGAGAGCTTGCTGGGCACAAATTGGCTGCCGCATTTCCTATACTACAGCAGTATCTACACCTCAAAAGCATGCAATTGGCTATAAGGGCCTAGAAATTGAGTGGGCTTAGTGCCCAATTAGTGGTGCTAGAGGGCCTTGCGCCGGACTTATAGCCGTTTTGCAAATTGACTTGGGCCTTACCATCGGCGTTAGCCGGTAGCGCTGCGCCGGCACCGATGACGTCATCGGTGTGCGCAGCGTCCCGGTTGCCGTGGTAACCCGGCCCCAAGCCCAAATTCAGTTGCGCCCGCCTCGCCCGTGGCAGGCGCAACTAACGAATGTGAAAAGTGTTCTTACACGCCTTTGCGCCGGCGCATAAAGGTGGAGCGGCGGCCGGCCGCGTTCCCGGCGGCCGCCTGCCCGCACCTCCCTTCCCGGACTCCTGCATCACCCCCCCCGCGGCCCTGATGAGTGTGTGCTGCGAGCCCGGCACTTCCCCGAGGTGCCGGGCTCAGATGTCGGGGGAATCCGCCGGACAGTTGTCGGCTGCAGGCAGCTCCTCCTTAACAGAAGGAGGAGGCCTGCAGTTCCCCAGCCTGCCGCACCGCATCGGGTGCCGCAGCGGGGGATTAGCGCCGGGAAACCCAATTCAACGCCCGTTTTCAGGCGCTAAAACCCTCCTTTAGCGCCCGCCGCCGTCTAGGGCCGGCGCAACCGAATTTTCGTCGGGCGCTGCCGCATTAATGCTGGCGCAAAATTTCTGGCGCTACAGCCCTGGCGAGCCCACAACCCAATTTCTAGGTGTTTTGGGAGTTCCTAAGGTCACGAAAGTAGCTACATAAATACAAGTCTTTCTTTGATGGATTTCCTAAAGCAAAGTTCTGGGGTGGGCCTTACCGTTGCAGCATTAACTCCAGAAGTATTAATATGCAGAGATGTCCAGATGAAATCCAATTTGTCAAAATCTTCTCAAGGGCAACTAGGGATGGGCAATAAATGCTGGTGTTGCCAGCGACGCCCAGATCTCATAAGCGAATAAAAGAAATACTTGTCTGTAGTAGGCTGCAGATCTGTCATCACAACACTGCGCTTTAAAACCACCCTGCCAAAGATGTTAAAATACTCCAATAATTAACAACTTTGATCCAATCATTTTACCATAATGAAACACTTCAAAAAGGCAGAATATATCAATTTTAGTAAGGAATAAAGGTCAGGAGACACAAAGGCCAGGTTCCGTCCTATCCTGGTGGAGCAGATGAGGCATTTCTAAAGGGAAAAGCTCAACGTTCAGGCATTAGCGAAGGCCTCTGAACTGCATACATCCTCTAATTAAGCAGCTATTTTGTGTCTGAGATCTGAGTTTGTGTACTGTTCTCACTTGTTACTTGTGACCCGGTTAAACAAGGTTTAGATCCTTACTATGGAAACCTATGAAAATGGTCTCCTGGTAAATAAATGCATTGAGGTGACATTGATAGATGGAGGAGGACTAACAAGGTCTGTCATTGTATAGCTGGTGGCTGCGTTAAAAAACGAGAGACCCCGGCACAAGCTACATTCAAATCATACAGCCGGTAAAATGAATTTAGTGAAATAAATCCATAAAGAGAATAACCAGACCGTTGCAAACTAAAAATAGTTATTAGTACATCATCAATACCTGGTATTTCAGGGAATAAAAAGGACATTATTATGTCTGGCAGTCTAAAGAACTCCACAAAAGATTAAAAAGTCACACTTTGATCTCACGCAAAGCAACATATTTCAGTATGGATAAAAAATAAAAGTTGCATGGGCATGTCCCACTAATAACAGGTCATTTTTAATCCTGCACCTTTAAAAACATTTGCAACGTAAGATTTGGATGTTTGGGAGGTATTTTAACAGTTTGCAGAGAAACAGCACTAGTTTTGAAAACGCAGCTGCAAGCCAATCTGTGTCGCTGTTGAGACACGACTTCTTATAACTTTTGAACGTAGACGGTACTGTAGAGCAGGAAAGGTATATTTTCATCACAGACAAGTTATTAAATATCCTCTCAGTTGAAAACTTCTGTTAAAAGAAATGCTGGGAAGATCAGCGATTAAAAGAAAAACTGGAAATCCGAAATAAAAATACAGAAATGCTGGAATTATGCAGCAGCCTGATCAGCATCTGATAGCGGAAGGACTGGGTGTTTGCCGTGGCTCAGGCGGTAGCACTCTCCCCTTCTTCTGTCAGAAGGATTGTGGGTTCAAATCCCACGCTAGGAGACTTGAATCATAAATTCTAGGCTGCCACTCCAGTGTTGTGCTGAGGGAATGCAGCACTGTCAAAAGATGCCATCTTTCAGATGGGAGATGTTATGCCCTCTCAGGTGGGCATAAAAGATCTCATGGCCCTATTTTGAAGAAGAGCAGGGAGTTCTAACCAATATTTATCTCTCAATCAAAATCACTAAGAAACAGATTATCTGGTCATTATCACATTGTTGTTTGTGGGAGCTTGCTGTGTGCAAATTGGCTGCTGCATTTCCTATAGTACAACAGTGACTACGCTTCAAAAGTACTTCATTGGCTGTAAAGCGCTTTGGGACATCCTGAGTTCATTAAAGTCGCTATATAAATGCAAGTTTTTTTTTATTAGAGCAGATCTGATAACAACTCCTTTTTCAAACAAAAGTTTACCTTAAATTAACCCACGGCTTTGATCATGGTATGTTGGAGGATATGCAGTTTTATAAGACAGGAGCATTACACCATGTAATACACAATGTGGGATTCTAGAACAAGAGGGCACAACCATAAAATTAGAGCTAGGTCATTCAGGAGTGAAATCAGGAAGTAATTTTTCATAGAAACATAGAAACATAGAAGATAGGAGCAGGAGTAGGCCATTCGGCCCCTCGAGCCTGCTCCGCCATTCAATGAGATCATGGCTGATCATCCAAATTCAGTACCCTGTCCCTGCCTTCTCCCCATATCCCTTGATCCCTTTAGCCTTAAGAAATATATCCAAATCCTTCTTGAATATATTTAATGAACTGGCCTCCACCGCCCTCTGTGGCAGAGAATTCCACAGGTTCACCACTCTCTGGGTGAAGAAATTCCTCCTCATTTCAGTCCTAAATGGCTTACCCCTTATCCTTAGACTATGACCCCTGGTTCTGGACTCCCCGGCCATCGGAAACATCCTTCCTGCATCTAGTCTGTCCAGGCCCGACAGAATTTTATAGGTTTCGATGAGATCCCCTCTCAATCTTCTAAACTCCAGCGAGTATAAGCCCAATTGACACAATCTCTCCTCATACGTCATTCCTGCCATCCCAGGTATCAGCCTGGTGAATCTTCGCTGCACTCCCTCCATGGCAAGAACGTCCTTCCTCAGATAAGGCGACCAAAACTGCACACAATACTCAGGGTGTGGTCTCACCAAGGCCCTGTACAACTGCAGCAAGACATCCTTGTTCCTGTACTCGAACCCTCTTGCTATGAAGGCCAACATACCAATTGCCTTCTTAACCGCCTGCTGCACCTGCATGCTTACCTTCAGGGACTGGTGCACAAGAACACCCAGGTCTCTTTGCACTTCCCCTTCTCCCAATCTATTGCCATTCAAATAATAGTCTGCCTTCTTGTTTTTGCCACCAAAGTGGATAACCTCACATTTATCCACATTATATTGCATTTGCCATGTTTCTGCCCAATCACCCAACCTGTCCAAATCGTACTGGAGTTTCACGACATCCTCCTCACAGCATACCCTCCCACCCAGCTTTGTGTCGTCTGCAAATTTGGAGATATTACATCCAATTCCCTCGTCCAGATCATTAATATATATTGTCACCAGCTGGGGTCCTAGGACCGATCCTTGCGGTACCCCACTAGTCACTGCCTGCCACTCGGAAAAAGACCCGTTTATTCCAACAGTTTGCTTTCTATCCGCCAACCAGTTCGCTATCCAAGTCAATACCTTGCCCCTAATCCCATGTGCCTTAATTTTGCATGCTAATCTCTTATGCGGGACCTTATCAAAAGCCTTCTGAAAGTCCAAATATACCACATCCACTGGTTCTCCCTTATCTATTTTACCAGTTACATCCTCAAAAAATTCCAGTAGGTTAGTCAAGCATGATTTACCTTTTGTAAATCCATGTTAACTTTGTCCGATCCCGTCACTGCTTTCCAAGTGCTCTGCTATTACATCTTGTATAATGGACTCTAGCATTTTCCCCACTACCGATGTCAGGCTTACCGGTCTATAATTCCCCGCTTTTCCTCTACCACCTTTTTTGAATAGTGGGGTAACATTAGCTACCCTCCAATCCATGGGTACTGTTCCAGAGTCTATCAAGTTCTGGAAGATGACCAGCAATGCATCTACTATTTCTAGGGCCACTTCCTTAAGTACCCTAGGATGTAGATTATCAGGCCCTGGGGATTTATCGGCCTTCAGTCGCATCAATTTTCCTAACACCATTTCCCTACAAATACTGATTTCTTTCAGTTCCACCCTTTCATCAGACCCTATGTTCCTCGGCATCTCTGGGAGGTTATTTGTGTCCTACTTGTGAAGACAGAACCAAAATATGTATTTAGTTGGTCTGCCATTTCTTTCTTCCCCATTATAAATTCCCCTGATTCTGACTGCAAGGGACCTACGCTTGATTTCACCAACCTTTTTCTCTTCACATATCTATAAAAGCTTTTACAGTCAGTTTTTATGTTCCCTGAAAGCTTACTCTCATATTCTATTTTCCCCTTCTTAATTAATCCCTTTGTCCTCCTTTGTTGAATCCTAAACTGCTCCCAATCCTCAGAATTATTGCTTTTTCTGGCCAATTTATATGTCCTCTCCTTGGATCTTATGCTATCCCTAATTTCCCTTGTTAGCCACGGTTGAGTCACCTTTTTTGTTTTATTTTTATGCCAAACTGGGATGAACAAATTCTGTAGTTCATCCATTCGGTCTTTGAATGTTTGCCATTGCCTATCCACCGTCAACCCTTTGAGTGCCATTCCCCAATCAATCCTACCCAACTCGCTCCTCAGACCATCGTAGTTTCCTTTATTTAAATTTAGGACCCTAGTCTCTGAGTCAACTACTTCATTCTCCATCTTAATGAAGAATTCAATCATATTATGATCGCTCCGACCCAAGGGGCCTCGTACAACAAGATTGCTAATTAATCCCTTCTCATTACATAATACCCAGTCTAAGATGGCCTGATCTCTGGTTGGTTCCTCGACATATTGGTCCAGGAAACCATCCCGTAAACACTCCAGGAATTCCTCCTCCACAGTATTGTTACTAATTTGGTTGGCCCAATCTATATGTAGATTAAAGTCACCCATGATGACTGCTGTTCCCTTATTGCACGCTTCTTTAATTTCCCTTTTTATGTCATCCCCAACCTCTGCCTTACTGTTTGGAGGTCTATATACCACTCCCACTAATGTTTTCTGCCCCTTAGTATTTCTCAATTCTACCCATACAGATTCCACATCATCAGAGCTAATATCCTTCCTTACAATTGTGTTAATCCCTTCTTTAACCAGTAATGCTACCCCACCTCCCTTTCCTTTTTGCCTATCTTTCCTGAATATCGAATACCCCTGGATGTTGAGTTCCCAGCCTTGGCCACCCTTGTGCCACGTCTCCGTAATCCCAACCAAATCATATTCGTTTACCTCTATTTGTGCAGCCAATTCATCCACCTTATTACGAATGCTCCTTGCATTAAGACACAAAGCCTTCAGGCTTGTTTTTTTAACGCTCTTAGACCTATTAGAATTATTATTTACTGTGGCCACATTTGATTTAAACCATTGATTTCTCTGACTGCCACTTTTGTTTTTCTCCTTCCTATCTTTTGCTTTTATCCTTGTTTCCCTTTCCTCTGTCTCCCTGCTCAGGTTCCCAACTCCCTGCCATTTTAGTTTAAACCCTCCCCCAGAGCACTAGCAAACACTCCCCCTAGGACATCAGTCCCAGCCCTGCCCAGGTGCAAACCGTCCGGTTTGAACTGGTCCCACCTCCCCCAGAACTGGGTGCAATGTCCCAGGAACTTGAATCCCTCCCTGTTGCACCATTCCACTAGCCACGTATTCATCTGAAATATCGTTCTCTTTCTACTCTGACTAGCACATAGCACTGGTAGCAATCCTGAGATTACTACCTTTGAGGTCCTATTTTTTAATTTACCTCCTAACTCCCTATATTCTGCTTTTAGGACCTCATCCTGCTTTTTACCTATATCCTTGGTGCCTATATGCACCACGACAACTGGCTGTTCACCCTCCCCTTCCAAGTTGTTCTGCAGCCGCTCTGAGACATCATTGACCCTTGCACCAGGGAGGCAACACACCATCCTGGAGTCTCGTTTGCGGCTGCAGAAACGCCTGTCTATTCCCCTTACAATAGAATCCCCTATTACTATAGCTCTCCCACTCTTTTTCCTCCCGTCCTGTGCAGCAGAGTCACCCCTGGTGCCAGGAAGTTGGCTGCTGCTGCTTTCCTCTGATAAGCCATCCCCCCAACAGCACTCAAAGTGGTGTATCTGTTTGAGAGGGGGATGTCCACAGGGGACCCCTGCACTACCTGCCTGCACCTAGTACTCTGCCTGTTGGTCACCCACTCCCTTTCTTCCTGTCCAACCTCTACCTGCGGTGTGTCCAACTCCGTAAATGTGCTATTCACGACGTCCCGAGCATCGCGAATGCTCCAGTATGCATTCAATCGCAGCTCCATTGCCGCAATGCGGTCTGTGAGTAGCTGCAGCTGGATGCACTTCCTGCACATGTAGTTGTCAGGGACACAGGAAGTGTCCCTGAGTTCCCACATATCGCAGGAGGAGCATACCACGTGGCCGGGCTGTCCTGCCATGACTTACCCTTTAATTAATTGAATTTAAATTAAATCAATCAATCCCACTAATTGCACTACAGTTAAATGGTTTACCAACAGTCCCCGCTACACCAGAGAGACCTTAGTAACTATAAACCACAGAGTTAAAGTTTAAAAAGAGAGAAATACTCACCAACCAATTACTTACCTGCTTCCTGGTGACGTCACACTTTGATTACTTTTTACCTCTCTCTCCCGCTGCTGAATTGGTAAGCCTCGCTGATGCTGCCGGTTTTAAACTCGCCGCGCTCGCTGCTCCACTCCCGGGTCCGCTCTGGTCGGGCCTCGCTGATGCTGCCGCTTTTAAACTCACCGCGCTCGCTGCTCCACTCCCAGGTCCGCTCTGTTGGAAGCCTTCCCATGCGTGTGAAGCCTGAGTTTTTGGAAATCATAGGGATTCCCAGAGACCCTATTCTCAGGCAACATCTACCAGCATGCGTAGTGCCCACAACTCCCAGAATACTTTTCTTCAATGATTGACAACAAAAATCTATCGATCTCAGTCTTGAAAGTTTCAATTGTCCCAGTACCCATAGTCTTTTTGGGTTGCGGAATTGTAGACCTCTCTCCCCAAAAAGACAATTGGTGCTGGGACAATTGAAACATTCAAGACTGAGATCGATAGATTTTTGTTGTCAATCATTGAAGAAAAGCATTCTGGGAGTTGTGGGCACTACGCATGCTGGTAGATGTTGCCTGAGAATAGGGTCTCTGGGAATCCTTATGATTTCCAAAAACTCAGGCTTCACAGGCATGGGAAGGCCTCCAACAGAGAGCGTTCATGTCTCCCAACTGCGGCGTTGGGCCGGCACCGCTGGTGCATTGCACCCACTTGCCATCCAAACCAAAAGTCTCCTCCATTGTTTTGTATAAAAACGTCAAAATCACCTAAAGCATAGGCTTTTTGTGAAGTATTTTTTGACAGAAAAAAACCTAGCAATTTATATACAAAGGATTATTTATTTAAATTTATGTTTATTAAAGCAATATGTGTTTCTTTACTGTCACGAGGCTGACTCCTCCCATTCTCGCAGTCACACTCCTCGCTCTTTATCATTAAACCTGATTAGCAATTGAAGACATTACCATTTAGCCAGCACCCCCTAGACCTCTGTAACACAGCTGAGGAGAAAACTTAGTGGAGAGACCAAAATAGTGACTGAAGGGATGTTCCAAAATTATTTTGAGCAGCTTCATTACATACAAACGTACAAAAAGTCAGCATCAGGCCTATAAAACTCCCTCTTCATTCAGACAATGGGGCAACCAAGTACACCATTAACTACCTCCTAACAATGCCATCGCCCAAAAGAGGCTACACTGAAAGAAAAAAAAACAGTGCTCAGGAAAAATCTCTGGGAGATTCCTCTTCGAGCCCCTAAGGCAAGTTCTCCAAGAGACCGTGGTAGCTCATAACTCCTCATACTTGCAGCTAACTCATAATTATCCTCAATAACTGGAAACATCCTCTTCACTCAAGAGTTTTAAAGGACGGCAGCCAATTCATATCCACTACAAGTTTAGATAGTTTGCTCCAGAAGGTGATGACTGTTCATTGGCTCACTTTCCCTTTTTTAAAAAGAAAATTATAGCCTTGGCTGATTACTCATGCAAGGTTGGTTGTTTTCACATGTTCTCACTAGTTCATCATTGTAAAAACTGTTTCTGTGTTCAGTTGGTACATTGCCGACCCTTTATCCCTTTATGGTTGTGATTTGTTACTATTTTACAATATGCCGTTTCAGCCAATCAGGTGTCAGTATGTTGCACAATTTGCATACAGAACCATATCCAAGTATGGTACCTGAACTGAGCCAATCAAAAGACACGCTACATGTACATACAAGACTGGCTGATGCCTGATGCACTTATACCAGATACTACAATTTACCGAGATATAAAATGCAAACACAAATAAATACTTTATGAAAACAGGGTGAAATTCCTCCTATTGATAATTTTACTGAAAGATATCTGTGAGAAAAAATAAAATAGAAAATCCCATTTTTGACTTATGCTGACTTTTTTCAGTAGAAGTTGGTGAGGAATTTTGTCTGCTCTAATTCTGTGCTAGAATAACACTACAGTAAACAGAGTTAGTGAAGTGCCTGGTATGTATTACAGTATCTAATGCTGAATACTTGCATAGAATTACATAGAATTTACTGCAGAAACAGGCCATTCGGCCTAACTGGTCTATGCTGGTGTTTATGTTCCACATGAACCTTCTCCCAACCTATTTCATCTAACCCGATCAACACAGCCTTCTAGAATACTAAAGATAGGGTACAATGCAGAGGATAGTTTAGTATATTTGAAGTCTCCTCTCGAAATCTAGTGTCAATAGTTACGAGCATACGAGAAAGCACAGGTAAAAATTAACTAGGCCATCCAGCCAACATGGTGCAACCCACACCATCAACCCATGACACCCTTAGTTGAACAATTATAGACTAAAAGTGGGTAATAGTGAAATCATTTCTAACATATGTTGGCATTTCAACTAATTAGAACAACAGAACTATACAGCACAGAAGGAGACCATTCCATCTCTTTGCTAGTGTAATTCAAAGCTAATTACCACTGTCCTGCTCTCTCCCCTTGGTCCTGTACTTCCCTCTGCATCAAATATTTATCCACTTTTCCCTTTAAAGATGCAAAGGCCTCTGCCTCAATTATTCCCTGTGCCCCCCCCCCCTCATCACTGACTCCCCAACCAGAGGAATCAATTTTTACCAGTTCGACATTTAAAAACTTTTTATCATTTAAAAAAAAAACTTCTATTAAATCTCCTCTTAGCCTTCTCTCCTTCACTGGAAATGGTCCCAATATATTAAGCCTCTCATTACTATTGTTTCCCACCCAATGCTAATTGTGATCACCATTTTAACTGCGGGCGGACGGGATTATATATAGGGGTCTTAATTGAGTTTTTCTCTTTAACTTCATGCTGAAACTTCTTGCAGGATGTTTTGACTCGTCACATTAAATCTTCCTTTGCTCTCTTGCTGAATTAAGCCTGCAGCCTCTGCATTTAATGAGCACAGGGGCTTTTTTATTGCCTTATACGCTCCAGACAAGCGGAAGCTATCACTTTAAGTAACACAATCTCCACAACCATGATCAAATCTAATAGAGATTAGTCAGAACTAGCCCTCATTGTGAAAGGGGGTAATCCATCAAATACAAAGATCATTAGCACAAGAACTATTACTTCAGGTATCTGGTTGGGGACATTTTTCATATATGTGTACATATAAACACATACGCGCACACATCATAATGCAGATCTATAACCGAAAGCAGTCTGTTGGTAACCTTTAAACGTGTACCAAGCAAAGCGCAGTAGCAAACGAGATATGGAATTATTCTGGCGGTATTAGTTAACCAGTGAAGCAATAGGACCTTTGGAATATAAGCTTCAACTTGATAATACTTAGAGAAGGCAGAACTGAACACTTATAATCCACTAACCATAAAATGGCTGAAGTAATACTCATATAAATTGACTTCTATAAATCCCGACTAATGATGATATGGTTAAATCGCTCAGCACCAGCTCAGAATACTTGGCTTTAATTTTAGATCAGTCAAGGGGGCATTATAGTCAATAGCAGCTGTCTCAATCCTCTTTCTGCTACTGGCTAAAGCAGTGTATTACATAAATCCACTTAACTGCTTCCAATCTATTTCACCTAAACCACTGCTTTTTGAAAAATGAGGCGTGCTATGTGCTTCCATTCCCTGCTAATTTCGTGCTTATGTATTTAATGGGGGCAGACTGCTTCTGTGTAAATGTCTCTTCCTTTTCTCCTTACTTGAAAGATAATTATGAGGCAGGGACCACATAGCCAGAATTAATAAAATTGCTGAGTTACAGTTTTAAAGGCAGTAGTGCTGACTGACCTACATAGGCTGCAAATTAACCCCTTCACCGACCTGATGATATTCTGTTTACGCTGTCGCTGGGGCAGCTATGGTGTTGCCGTGTTATTTTTTTTAGAATTAAGAAGAATGAGAGGTGATCTCATGGAAACATATCAAATTCTTACATGGCTTGACAGGGGAGATGCTGGGAGGATGTTTCCCCTGACTGGGGGTGTCTAGAACCAGGGGTCACAGTCTCAGAATAAGGGGTCGGCCATTTAGGAATGAGATGAGGAGAAATTTCTTCGCTGTGAGGGTGGTGAATCGTTGGAATTCTCTACCCCAGAGGGCTGTGGAGGCTCAGTCATTGCGTATATTTTTGAATATTAAGGGAATCAAGGGATATGGGGATAGTGCAGGAAGGTGGAGTTGAGGTAGAAGATCAGCCATGATCTTATTGCTCCTATTTCTTATGTTCTTATGTTCTTATGTGTGATATAAATATAATTCAAACCAAAATATTACATAGAATTTACAGCACAAAAACAGGCCATTCAGCCCAACTGGTCCATGCTGTTTTTTATGCTCTATGTGAGCCTCTTCCCTCTCTACTTCTGCTAACTCCATTAGCATATTTTGCTATTCCTTTCTCCCTCATGTACTTTTCTAGCTTCCCCTTATACTATTCGCCTCAACCACTCCATGTGATAGCGAGTTCCACATTCTTCCCACTTTCTGGATAAAAAAGCTTCTCCTAAATTCCTTATTGGATTTATTAGTGACTATCTTATATTAAGGCCCTGAGTTTTGGACTCCCCCACGAGTGGAAATTGATACCATCCACAGTGAAACCACTTTGGATTGTACCAGAGATCATGAACCTCAATTCTACATGGGCCAGCAGAGCCATACAATTGTCGAGTGCAAATGGGAAAATTTGGCTCTTGCGATTGTGCTTTCAATTCGACAGTATGGGAGTGGCACACAATAGAATCTGTGGAACACCTCCTGGCAGCTAGTTGCAGCACAGGCAAAGGATAGGACAAGGTTGTAATATGCCCACCTTCTCAGTTAAAGAATGGCACCCATTAGTGGGGACCTATGGAGGAGGGTGAATGGTGCTGGGTTTGATGAGAAAGAGGAGTTGAAACCCATATAATGGCCCAGAAATTCGGGTCGGGGGCTTCCCGCGGGTGTAAGTCCCTGACCTGCACTTACCTTGCGCGCCGGCCGTTGAGCTGTGGGCCCCCGTGGAATTCTGATCCGGGGCCTGGTCCAACTGCCGGCGTGCAGTGCTTGCGTATCCCAGGGGCGCAGTTAGTTCGATGCGTCCCCTGGGATCACGTGGGCCATGGGGAGCCAATCGGAGTAGGGAATGCTCCATTCATAAGTCTGACAGGAAGTGCGGTCAAGACTTATAAATACTACGGCCCCAAAACAGCACTAAACCTTCAAATAATTTTTTTTTAAATCACATTTTTTAAATAAACTATAAATTACATGAAATAACTATTTTAAACAATAATTTAAATTTTTGAAAAAATAATTTTATTTTCTAACGGGGCTAAAAATAAACTTACCTTGCTTTAAAGTATTTAAAAATAATAAACCTGTGGAAAAAATGTTTTAATTTTAATTAATTCACCACTTAACTTGTAAAAAGCAGGCCTTACGCCTGCTTTTTACATTTCTAACTTCTGGAGACTTACCCTCCCGGGAAAACCTGTAAAAAAAAACAAAGTTCGATGCGCACGCGCAGCCTCTCCTGCCCACGCATTCGACCTCTGAACCCCTTCGTTCAGAGGAACGGAAGTGTCGGTTTCCCGCGCATGCGCAGTGCATGCAGGAAACCGGCACTTCCATTGGGCCTACGGGTGAGTACCCCATACGTACTCACCCGTGGAGACCCGAATTTCTGAGCCAATGTCTTCATTGATCCACAGTGATCGTGTTACAACGATCAATTTATGCAATTGATTTTTTTAAAAGATCTATTTCATTAAATTTTTAAAAATTTGTTCATGGGATGTGGGCATCGTTGTCAAGGCCAGCATTTATTGCCCATCCCTAATTGCCCTTGAGAAGGTGGTGGTGAGCCGCCTTCTTGAACCACTGCAGTCCTTGCGATGAAGTTACTTCCACAGTGCTGTTAGGAAGGGAGTTTCAGGGATTTGACCCAGCGACGATGAAGGAATGTCAGGATGGTGTGTAATTTCGAGGGGAACTTGGAGGTGATGGTGTTCCCATGCGCCTGCTGCCCTTGTCCTTCTAGGTGGTAGAGGTCGTGGGTTTGGGAGGTGCTGCCGAAGAAGCCATGGCGAGTTGCTAGACTCGAGTTTCTGTTTTTACATTGGCCAGGTAAAATACAGTGGCCATTAATGGAATTCAAACTCTGTCATGAAGATTTTTTTTTGAGTTTTAAGTAGATAAGTGCAATCTTCTATATTAAAAATCCAACTCAGGTTAACGCATGTTATATGGAGCTTTGATGTAGCAACACCATTGATGATTAACAGGTTGTTTCACTGAACATTGCCAGTTCTCTAATTACCTCAGTGAAGTGTTTGTTCTTATATTTCTGATAAACACAGGAGAATGGTTTGGTTTTCTAACCATACTTCTGAGTCCCTTTCCTTCATATTTTATATAGTCTTCAGGGGGGGAAACAAGGGTACAATTCATCCTTTTTCCCCCCTCTTCTTCAGCAAAGAGGTAGTTTTAAAAGCATTTGCAGAACAGTTAAGAGAAAAAAAATTGTTTTGTCTTCGTTCCTGTCAATCATTTGAAAGAAGAAAAAAATGCTACCCGATGTAATGATTATGTGCGAGCCAAAAAAAACCCTCTGAATGTACGCAGGCCTTTCAGGGTTTTTTCTTTCCCATGTCACGAGGTATTCAGCGAATTCAGGTTTTGGAAAATTGCCTCAGCGCCAATTATCTCCCTGTGTGTGGAGAAATGAGTTTGGCCTACTTCAGCCTCCCCTTCATTTTGCGCCTTTTTTCCCCCTTTCTTCTACTACTCCCCAACTAGTGAGTAATGTGCTGTGCATATAAAGGGAAGATCTTCAGAAAATATGTGAAGTGGCTGGAGTGGCTCTTGCAGTACCTGTGAAGAGGCCCCTTAAGGAAGCTTAGCGTACAATGGAATATTGCGGCTGCTGGCGGTTTATTTTGTCCACATGATGCATTTCACACGCACCCAGGCAGCTGAAGAATGGAGGATTAACACCAGATTTTAACCATATTAACAAGGATGTTAAAAAAAAAGTAATAAAGCATAACTGAATATATTTTACCTTTCACAGAACATGAAATCCATTATTTTAAAACCAGCTATCGGAACATATGCAAAGCCCCAAAGTAAAATAAAGACAACTGCGGCGTGCTAATTAAAAGTACAATTTTCCTTCCTTAAACAGGATAACTTCATTTCAAATTACAAGTTGCCATGGTATAATTCTTCCACAATCCAATCTTTACTACTTTTGTTGCCAACCAGGTCACTCAGCAAAATAAAACCTGGGCTAGATTTTTTTAAACTTTGGTCCCTTAATTGCATCATGCAGCAGTTTAAAACAATATCTCAACAGTGTAACAACTTATAGAGCCGGGGCCGACTTTATGAGAGTTGGCAACGTGTAACAAATGAGACTGCTGCCCACATCAGCAGTATGTTAAATTTTGCTTCCATCACACCTAAAGAGAAACTACCTTTCTGAGATTCAACGGCGGTCTTCATTCTGATTACAGAAAGCATTTCAAAGTACAAAGCATTCCCGTAGGATCTCCCTAGAAGCTTTTCTGTAAACTAACTGTGACTGTCCATAATAAAAGGACACGGACAAAGGGAGGTTCTCCGAGGCGACTCTTTGTGTGCCTTGTTTTTAGATACACACGTGTAATGATGTCTCTCATTCACAGTGCACTCTCTGTATGTTCTTTACCGCTTTATTTCTGACCATCTGCTTTACGCAACACGCAGCCTAAAACTCTGCTCAGGTCTTTCTGTTATTGTGAATAACAAAAAAACAAAGTAAGGGGGACGTTTCCGCTTGTTTCCACTAGTTTTGCGCCCAGAATCCATGCAATCGGCTGAAGCAGTGCAATAGTTCGGGAATTTAAAATGTTGGTGAGTTAAGCACCAAACCACTTGAGTGTACACCTATGGAACTGTTAAATGGTTCAGTATAGTTTATTTTCAGTCACTTTCAGTGATTTTAAATCAGGTTACTCACGGGTATTTTTGGTGAGAAACCCATTTTCAGTTGTATTAATAAAATTGCATCAGGTTACCACTCTTAAATGCATTAAGGAATATTTTTAGCTGGAAAGAAAAAATCCCAAAATGATTATGTTCTATTACGCTGCCCGATTGCGCTGGTTCATGGAAGATTTTACGTTTGTGATTATGCAAATTAATTTTCGCAGAAACTTGAAGCAATTTCAAGTGCATTTTGGGCGCAATTTCCCGATGACCTTTCCTTAATTACTTTGCAAAATGCACAGGGGGGGCGAGATTCACAGCATGAAACGGGCGATGGCGAATCGATCAGCTCGTTTTGAACTCTGCCTGATTTTCTTCTTCATTATCAGGTGGAGTGTAAAGCGGGCTGCCGATTCACTATTGCCCGCTTTGTGCTAGCGCCTAAAAACAAATTTCACTCCCCTGCGTGCTGTGACTCCCTCCATAAGCATATGGAGTCATGGGAGAGCCTGAGTGCAGCCGAGCACCTCTGTGCAGTGCTTGTCAGTGTTTGCAGCACCTCAATGCTGTAGAACACTGACAGCACAAATGTCAAAATCAATGTGTGCATGGTCCTTTTAAGGAAACCAGCTGATGACGCGTCATCAAATGATGTCACCAAACCCGCTTCCTTTCAATTGGCCAGGAAACGCATTGGGCGGGCTTAACAAGCCCAATCAGCGTAAAATCACTTTGGACAGCGGGCTGAGAGCTGGCAGTGGGCCGCGACCTGTCACCAACATCGCCCATACTGGACCCGTCGAGGGAAATCGCTGCCTGATTTACTACTTTTTATGAATGTTAAATGTACAAATGTGAAAACGTGTGGATTGCTAAGCCAATACTTAATTGATTATATTAAAATCTTTAGATTTTGGTATGAAAATGCTGCGACTATCCTCAAGGATAACTAAAAAAAAACAAAAAGAAGTTAACATAACAACTTAAGAAGACATCAAGGACCAAAGGAAGTTTATTTTGGCCAATGGAAGTTCATCCCTCGAGTACAAGTACTGTTTGTTAAATCTACTTGTCACTTATTTAAATTTATACACTTACTTTCCTAGCTTACATTTTAATCCTTCCTCATAGCTTCTCCATCTTACACTTACAATTCGTCTTGTAACTCTTCTCTCCAATACGTATGCTCCATTTCTGTGATGTTGGAGAAGATCTTCGTCTGAAGCATATATCGGTTGGGCAGTAGTCAGGGCTTAGAAACATAGAAACATAGAAGATAGGAGCAGGAGTAGGCCATTCGGCCCTTCGAGCCTGCTCCGCCATTCAACGAGATCATGGCTGATCATCCAAACCCTAGCACCCGGTCCCTACACCGACAGCCATCCCACCCAAGCCCTATCCCCGTAACCCCACGTATTTAATCCCCCCTAACACTAAGGGTCAATTTTTTTGTCATGGCCAATCAACCTAACCCGCACATCTTTGGACTGTGGGAGGAAACCGGAGCACCCAGAGGAAACCCACGCAAACACGGGGAGAATGTGCAAACTCCACACAGACAGTCACCCGAGGCCGGATTTGAACCCGGGTCCCTGGCGCTGTGAGGCAACAGTGCTAACCACTATGCCACCGTGCTGCCCTGTCATTGCTCTGTGCCCGCTCGAAGGGGCCCATGTCATTGTTTATTTAAATTAAATCTGTTAGTTGCCAGCATAAAACATACCCCCAATATAGGAGGGGAAACTGGTGGGCGGCTGCTGCATAAAGGCACCCTGCAGCACCTTAAAGGGGAAGAGCTTTTTACAGTGGTGGATAACGGACAGTGAGATTGTGCAACAGCAGGCAAGGCTTTTACCAGGGCCCCTGGGTTCTCTGCCGCCCAAGATGCATCTCTCCCCGGGTTGATGGAGTAGCGGAGATGCTGATTGAACAAGTGAGCAGCAGGAAGGAGGTCTTCCTCGCCTCCGATGGGTGACGGTTTCCAAGACAAAATAGTCAACAAGCATGGAGAGAGGTGGCAAAACTGTAAATGCCATCAGCATTGTCCACAGGTCTTGGTTGCAGTGCAGGAAAAATTTTAATGATTTGACCAGGACTGCCAAGGTAAGATAGCAAAATACTGCAGATACTGGAAATCCGAAATAACAACAGAAAACGCTGGAAAAACTCAGCAGGCCAGGCAGTATCCGTGGAGAGAGAAACAGAGTTAACGTTTCAGGTCGAAGACCTTTCTGCCAAGGTAAGACTCCCCTTCACATCTCTCATACTGTCTGCACAGCCCTGAAGGACCTTATTTTAGCCTGGGGAGTCGATTAGATAAGCACTTCAGTCGGCTCATGGATGTCCTACGGTCTGCTCTCCCACGACTCAGTGAGAGCGTTGACCCGCAGCTGAGGCAGTTGTACAATGAGGAATGGAACATGTTGCAATCTCTCTTGAGGATTGTACATCTGAATGCCAGAGACCCCTGCTCAAATGCCCGCCCTAGTGCTAGGAAGCCAGCTCGTGCAGACTGCCTCAGCTGCCAAGTTGCCGTGGCGTGCAGCCGTGCTCTCTCAGGCCCGAGCTCCTGGAAGTGGCCAACCACAAGTGTCTCACCAGCCCTTGACTGAGCCACAGCAGCCTTCCGCCTCCCATGCTGCAGCCACCGGGGGGCAGCTCATAGAAGCACTAGAGTGGGTAACAGAGCACTTAGGACAGGCACTAGGGGCTCACATAGGGTGATAATTAATGTGTAGGCACTTCTATAAGCCATTAAAATGATAATCCTTTTTGAAATCTTTGTGTGCAATGAGTGTTCCTGGAGTAGCTGGTAAGCCTGCATTATTAGGTGACATGAATGTCAGCATTGGTCTTTGGGCAGAACAGGTTTATTTGAACGTAAAAGGACTACATAGAATTTATAGCACAGAAACTGGCCATTCGGCCCAACTGGTCTATGCCAGTGTTTATGCTCCACACGAGCCTCCTCCCACACTGTTTACTTCATCTCACCCTATCAACATATCCTTCTATCCCTTTCTCCCTCATGTACATATCTAGCTTCACCTTAAATGCATCTATGCTGTTCACCTCAACCACTCCATGTGATCATGAGTTCCACATTCTCACAACTACTCTCAAGTGCGGTCTAACCATGGTTCTATATGAGTTTAAGATAACGGCCCAGAAATTCGGGTCCCAACGCGTGAGTACGGACGGAGTTCTCGCGCGTGGACCCGATGGAAGTGCCGGTTTCTTGCATGCACTACGCATGCGCGGGAAACCGGCATTTCCGATCCTCTGAACCAAGGGGTTCAGAAGTCGAACGCATGCGCGCAGGAGTCTGCGCGTGCACGTTGAAGTTCCTTTTTTTTTACAGGTTTACCCATGTGTGAAGGCCTCTACTTTTTGCACATCTAAAAACCAGGCGTAAGGACTTCATTTTAAAAGGTATGTGGTCAATTAATTAAAATTAGAACATTTTTTCCACAGGTTTATTATTTTTAAATACTTTACAGTAAGGTAAGTGTATTTTTAGCCCTGATTTTTTATAAAATTATTTTTTTCAAAAATTTTAATTATTGTTTAAAATAGTTATTTAATGTTATTTATAGTTGATTTAAATAGTGTGATGTTTTTTCAAATTTATTTTAAGGTTTAGTACAGTTTTGGGCGCCCGGAGTTTTCATGAGTTTGACAGTTCTTTCTGTCAAACTCATGAATGGGCTTTTCCCTCCTCCGATTGGTTGCCCAGTGCTCACGTGATCCCAGCCGATGCATCGCACTAAGTACGCCGCTGGGTCACGCAAGCACAGCGCGCCAGGAGCTGGAACGGGCCACAGAGAGGAAATCCACGCAGTCCCAGGCCTCAACTGCCGGCGCGCTGGGTAACTGTAGGTCGGGGGCTTGCACCCGCGGGAAGCCCCCGACACAAATTTCTGGGCCAACTTCTCTGCTTTTGAATTCTATTCCACTAGAAATGAACCCCAGTGCTTTGTTGGTACTTTTTATGGCTTTGTTAACACGTGTTGCTCCTTTGAATGATTTGTGTATCTGTACCCCTAGATGCCATTGGGGGAAAAATTCATGTTTGCCAGCAAAGTTGCCGGCGCACCGACAACTAAAGTTAAAGGCCTCTGGAAATGGCCGCAACGTGAACTGAGTGAAATTGGTCTGGGGGGACATGGAGACAGGTGGTGGAGCACTCATCTTCCGGGCAACGTTGTCCTGGTGGCGTTGCTGGAGGGATCCGGGACGAAGTTCCTGTCCAGGTGCGATGTTGCAGCTTCCCACAGCCTCTGTGAGCGAAGAGGTGGGGCTCACAGGGAATTGTGGGCAATGAAGAGGTCTGAGATTTAAAGGGGCCATGCACGCTGAAGCAATACAAAATAAAATGCAGTGAATCAATACATTTTTCAGCCCTTTCTGCCTTTTAAGAAATATTCACTATTTAAAAGAAGTTCCAAATGTGAATATTCTGCTGTTAAAGCTGAATTTCCTTTCTAACCTCAACAAATGGGAAAACTGCCTCAGCACTAACACAAATGGCTCAGCAAGCCAGGGAAGGGGCACCCACAGGGCCAGGAGACCCTCCAGAAAGAACGATGTGGGAGTACATCATTAAGGCCATCACTGCCAGCAGTGTCGCCCCCACCACCTGGCTCCAGTGCCCAAAGAAGCTGCATGAACTCAGACCACTGGTCAAGGTCAGTGAATGCATCCTCAAAAGCTGTCTCCTACCAACTGCATCACTAGCCTCACACATTCTCAATGCACGACCCCCAATCACTCACCTACCAACAATCTGCACCAATGACGAGGCACATCTCCCATTCCTAGCCTCACCTCACCCCCTTGGAGGGGACGGTGTCAGCCATTCTTGGCAGGGGCATCGCTGAGCCCTTGGCCAGCAGCGGGGCTGAAAGGATACAAGATGCGGGTATCCTCGTACGTTATCCTCCTTTTGGCATGCACCTCTTGCTTTCCCGCCTTCCTGTCAGCACAACTCCACTCTTGTGCCTTCCTCAATTCATACACCCAGGAAATGCAGCCTGCCCAGCCAATGGGTCAACAAGAAGAGGCAGCCTGCCCAGCCAGTGGGACCGCAGACAGATGATACCATCCCGGATATCCCAGCCACAAAGGGGCTTTCTGGGATGCATCCTTCCATCTGATTCCTCCTCTTCGGCTTCCTCCTCTTCTGCATCTTCCTCTTCCCTCTGCAAGCAGGTGCTGTAAATGTGAAATGACAGCATAAAATGCTGGAAATACTCAGATGGTCAGGCAGCATGTCAACCTGAGATGTGAACTCTGTTTTTCTCTCCACGGATGTTGTGTGACTCGCTGAGTATTCGCAGCATGTTCTGTCTTCTCAAAGGCCTTCGTTTACCATCTGAGCCTTTGCAAGCATCCAACAGCACTCCCTACACATTTAAAAAACTTTTCAAATCTATTGTAGCAAGCCACCACTTCAATAAAATCAAAAAAGCCCAGTCCAAACCCTTAAATTCAAACTCACCTGAATGATATGCATGTCCCTTTAAGAGTTGCAGACACTAGAGTCGAAGTTTGCATTGGTGATGTTAAGTCAGTGTTGCATGCCGATTAACGTCACCAACGCCGTCTTTTTTTTTGGCAGGGGGGTTGCCAGTTACTGGCAGTGCAAAGGGGAGAGGAATTTGACGGCTGCTGCGGGACCCACCACCAGCTGGCGAAAGAGCAGCGGCCGCCATTTTATCGCCATTTTATGGCGCTACGGAGTGGCGCTCAGCACATGAATTTCTAGCCCTTTATGCCTCTACCCCATTTAGACTGGGAGAGATGTTAGCAGGGTGGGATATGTGTCGGTGCAGGCTCGATGGGCCGAAATGGCCTCTATCTGCACTGTGGGGTTTCTGTGATTCTGTGAGGACACAATTTATGGGCAGGAAGCCACCAGGACCTGTCCAGGTGTTGGAATTGTTGCTTGAGGGCTCCAGTTGTCTGTTCGATGAAGGCTCTAGTTAACCGATGGATCCAGTTGTAGCGCAGATTAGCCATCCAAGCCCAGGTTCCTGAGAGGAGTCATGAGGCAAGTGTGCAGGAGATAGTCCTTGTCCCCATGTAGCCAGCCTCTCGTGTTGCACAGGGGCAAAGAGTGGGGAGATGGAGGAGTCCTGCCATATAAATGTGTCATGGCAGCTACCAGTAAAACTGGCACAGACCTGCATGATGTTCTGCTGGTGATCACACACAAGGATAGGGCTCTGGGATTCCCACATATTATGTCCGTGTATAATTGAGACACGGACTGCAGGAGTTGATTATAACAAGTCTTTACTGAATGGAGACAACCTGGAAACTGAAACCACAGAAGCCTGCTAGGGCCTTTTATACAGGGGTGGTCACTGCCGGTACTGCAGTCTGAGACCAGTTATTCCCTTAAAGGTACATACACAACAATTCCTCTCCTTTTAGATAAACAGTACATAACATTCATTTAACAACTAAATAATAACTAATTACAATTACAATTACGGTTGCTAGATACATTGGTTGAAGTTAAGCAATTATAAGTTCAGTCTTTGAGGAGGCTTCTTGATTCTGTCTGGATAACGCCTCTTTGGGATATCAGGTTCTTCTGGCAAGGTTGAGTCGGGATCAATGTCGTTGTTTGGTTCGTCTGCTTCCAATATCATCGATTCTGCGGTAGATGCAATTGGTACTTCGGTTTCATCGCCAGGTGTATCAGATCGTGGTGTGGAGTTGACGTTTTCCAGTGACTAGAATCTGGTCAGCATGGCGTCTTACAATGCTCTCTCCAATGTCCACGGTATACATTAGAGGTCCTTGCCGTGTACAGATCGTTCCTGGCTGCCATTTCTCTGTGCGGAAGTCCCGGGCCAAAACTGGTTGACCTATCTTAAAACTCCTGGTCGGCCTTTCATTCATATTCTGAAACTGCCTGTTCTCCACATCTCTTCTGATGTTTGGCTTAACCAAATCCAAGCGGCATCGTAGTCTTCGATTGAAGAACATCATGGCTGGAGTTTGGTTGGTAACCGCATGTGTCGCATTCCGGTAGGCAAACAAGAAGTTATCCACCTTGTGTTGTAGGGGTATATCTTCATTACACATTGCCTTGATAGCCTTCTTGAATGTTTGAACAAACCTCTCGGCCAATCCATTAGTGGCTGGATGATATGGGGCGGATGTGTAATGCTTAACACCATTGTTCTTTAAGAACCTCTGGAACTCTTCAGACACAAACTGTGGTCCATTGTCAGAGCAAATCTGTTCAGGCAGCCCATTCCTGGCGAATATGGTTCGTAAGACTGATAGTTTTTTCTGTGGTGGTTGAGGACATTTTTATTACCTCTGGCCACTTTGAATGTACATCCACCGCAATTAAAAACATCGAGTCCATGAAGGGACCAGCAAAATCAATGTGCACCCTTTGCCATGGAGATGAGGGCCACTCCCATGGATGTAGAGGGGCTTGTGGTGGGGCGTTTTGGACCTTCTGGCATCCTGTACAGCTCTTGGTCATCTCTTCGATTTCTCTATCGATTCCTGGCCACCACACAAACGCTCTGGCTAAGTTCTCCATTTTTACCCCTCCCAGATCACCCTCATGAAGCTCATTGAGCACTCTATCCTTCAATTTGGGTGGAATTACTACTCTGGATCCACACATCAAGGTTCCTCTGCACACTGACAGCTGTTCTCTTCTCGGCGAGAATGCTGGCAGCAGTGGTTCGCCATGTGCTGGCCATCCCTTCACCGTTAAATTATAGACCCAGGAGAGTGTCGGGTCATTTCGTGTTTCCTTTTCTATGTTTGCATTCGTCACAGGGAGACATTCGACTATGGTCAAGTGGAATATCTCCACTGGATCCACTGCAAGTTCTTCTTCCACCGTCGGCAATGGTAGGCGCGACAATCCATCAGCACTCCCATGCTGTTTAGTTCCTTTGTACTCGATGTCATATTGGTGTGCCCCTAGGAAAAGGGACCACCTCTGTAGCCTTTGTGCTGTCATTATCAGTACGCCCTTCTGAGGGTTGAAAATGGAGACAAGAGGTTGATGATCAGTTAGTAGAGTAAATTTCTGACCGTGCAGGTAGTGATTGAACTTCTTCACCCCCCACACCAGGCTGAGGGCCTCTCTGTCAATCTGGGCGTAGTTACGCTCGGCTGAAGTTAACGAGCGTGACGCAAAAGCTATCGGCCTCTCTGAACCATCAAGGAATTTATGTGATAGTACCGCCCCAATGCCGTAGTGAGACGCATCACACGCCAGTCTTATCGGTAGTGATGGGTTGTAGTGAGCCAATACTTCTCTTGAAGTGATTAGGTCCTTACTCTTCTGAAAGGCCCGCTTACATTCATCGCTCCATTTCCATGCTACTCCCGTTCATAGTAGGGCGTTCAGTGGGTGCAGAATTGTGGACAAATTCGGCAAAAACTTATGGTAGTAATTCACCAATCCAAGGAATGACCTCAGTTGCGACACATTTTCAGGCGCTGGAGCCTTAACGACCGCTTCAATTTTGTCAGGGGACTTATGCAACCCCTCTTCATCAATCACGTGGCCACAATACGATATCTGTTTCTTTAAAAACTCGTACTTGGGGCGATTGGCTCGTAGCCCATGTTCACGTAGTCTAGTGAGCACCTGCTCTAGGTTGGCAAGGTATTCACTGTCATCTTCACCTGTCACTGGGATGTCGTCCAAGTAACACTGAGTCCCCGGAATCCCTTGCAGGACTTGTTCCATCGCTCTTTGCCATATCGCCGGAGCTGATGCTACTCCGAATACCAGTCGATTATACTGGTAAAGACCTTTGTGAGTGTTTATCGTGAGATACTTCCTAGAGGATTCTTCAACCTCCATCTGCAAATATGCTTGTGCTAGGTCAATTTTTGTAAAACACTTCCCTCCAGATAGTGAGGCGAAGATATCTTCTATCCTTGGAAGAGGATATTGTACTGTGTGAAGGACTGGGTTCACCGTCATCTTGAAGTCCCCACAGATGCGAACCTTCCTTGGCTCCTCAGACTTATTGTTTAACGTTTTCTTCATGACAGGAATGATGGGTGTCGCCCACTCGCTCCAGTCTACCTTAGATAACACGCCTTCATTCTCCAGATTCTCCAGCTCTGCCTCAACGGCTGGGCGAATTGCATATGGTACCGACTTTGCTTTGAAAAACTTGGGAATTGCATTCTCCTCTATTTTTATCGAGGCGGTTACGCCTTTAAGAGTGCCCAGTTCTTGTTGAAATACCTCTTTGGCGTCAGCTAAGATTGTTGACAATCATCCAGGAGTGACGTCGTCATCCTTTTTACCAGCCACCGTCAGTGCCTGAATGGAGTGCCAGTCTAAACTTATCTTTCTGATCCATTCACGTCCCAATAACGGTGGTCCACCATCTTGCAGTATGTAGAGATACAATTTCCGTATTTTCTTGCCGTTGTATTCGACAGGCACCCTTATTTTTCCTCTGGGGTATACTTTTTGCCCCGTATATGTCCTCAAGACAATGGATGTCTCTCTCCAGGATATGTGTGAGAATAGCCGCTCGTAGTCTCGTCAATTCATGACGGTTAGAGCTGATCCTGTATCCAATTCCATTTTGACTTGGGACCCTGCTATCGTGCGGGTGACCCAAATGGTTCGGTGATCCTCTTTTGCGATTACGTTGTGAAGTTTGAGACAGCTTAGTCTCTTGTTCCCGGATTCACTATCGCTCATCTGGTCTTCGAAACTACTGTCCGTCATTTTTTGTACTTTCCTGTACGGTTCCTTAGTAGCCTTTTTGTTGTCATTGGTCTTCTTCCCAGACCTGCAAACTCATGCAATGTGTCCCATCTTTCCACATTGCCTGCATATTTTGTCCTTGGACCAGCAGTCCTTCTGGTCATGGGTTGTTCTGCCGCAGCGATAACATTTTGCAAATCCCCGTGTCATTTCGTGGGTGCCGTATTCCTGTGGCTTTTGTTGTATTTCCGCAGCTCCCCTGGCTGCTGCTTCGTATGATACTGCCACGCTGAAAGCCTTATCTAGCGTCAGCTCTTTCTCTGAGAGTAACCTCTTCTGGGTTCCTTCACTCAGGAGTCCACAGACAAATTTGTCCCGTAGGGTATCTGCCAGTCCTGCTGCAAACTGGCAGTGTTTTGATAGCTTGCACAGTTCCGTAAGGTAATCAGCATTGCTCTCATCTTTATGCTGATTTCTCCTGTGGAATTTAAATCTTTCTGCTATCAGCAGCGGTGCAGGGTTTAGGTGCTCCTGTAGGATAGCAACAATTTCGTTAAAACACTTCGCCTTTGGTTTGGCTGGAGTAATCAGGTCCCACAATAGGCCGTACGTTCTTGCGGCCATTAAATTTAGCAATACCGATGCCTTTTTCTCATCGGCTATTTCGTTTGCCTCGCAATATACCTCGACTCTTTCCACATACGTGGTCCAGTCTTCTATTGCATTATCGAAGGCAGTGATATAGCCAGTCTTTGGCATCTTGGAAATCTAAGATGGCGCCTCCCGCGCTTTGCCTTCTTCCCCAATTTAACAAAATGGCGCCTCCCGCGCTTTGCCTTCTTCCCCGCTGGATTAAGATGGTGCCTCCTGCGCGTCTGTCTTCTCCGCTGTTGCTAGCGCTGTTGCTGGCATTTTATGCCTTGATGGCGATGCCCTATGGTCTTCGCGCACTTCCCCCGCGCTGCTGCTAACGCCGCTCTCCGCGGTTTCCGTGGCAACCTGCAGCTTCTCGCGGCTTTCTGCGCGTTTAATTTTTAAAACATTTTTTTTTTAATTTCCCCGTTGTCGGAACAACCCTACGGGACTCTTGCCTCCCTCTTCTCGGGTCTGTACGCTGCCCGGCTTCGTAGCACCGGCCACGCCTGTGTGCTCCACCCTCTCTCTCTCTCCTCTTCCCGACAACGCTGCTCAGCCCCGTTGCAAGCCACCCGCTCGAACTCTAGACCGCCGCAGCCCAGGAAGGATCAGTGTACTACTTGCCACCAGCCCGATTAGCTGAAGCACCATCGACAGGATAACCAAGCTCCGCTCTCGACAGCCTCTCCTGCAAATCTTCAACTCTGCTGACTCAGAGGCGGATGCCCACGGTCGACGCCCGTTTTGAAGAAGGGTTCGACCCGAAACGTCAACTCAAATTTCTCTCCACGGATGTTGCCTGACCTGCTGAGTTTTTCCAGCATTTTCTGTTGTTAGCCCGTTTCTACTGTTTCTTTCTTCCTTCTGGCCTCGACCTCTGATAACTTCGCTTCAGGGATGGATCCCCATGAGGTGGTGCAGACTGTAGGTAAGTTCGTATCTGCTCGTCGCCAGTATTATGTCCGTGTATAATTGAGACACAGACTGCAGGAGTTGATTATAACAAGTCTTTACTGAATGGAGACAACCTGGAAACTGAAACTACAGAAGCCTGCTAGGGCCTTTTATACAGGGGTGGTCACTGCCGGTACTGCGTCTGAGACCAGTTATTCCCTTAAAGGTACATACACAACACCACAGATAGCCATATTTTTGTTAGGCAAGGGTATTAAGGGTTAGCGAACCAAGGCGGGTAAATGGAGTTAAGGTACAGATCAGCCATGATCTAACTGAATGGAGGGACAGGCTCAAGGGGCTGAATGGCCTACTCCTCTTCCTATGTTCCTACACCAGTTGCACATTAATGGAGTGGAAGTCCTTGCGATTCATGAAGGCGGTGGGGTCGTGAGACGGAGCCTACAGGATGATGTGGGTGCAGTCAATGAGGCCCTGGACTTGAGCGAATCCAGCAATCTGTGCGAACCCCAGAGCCCTATCTTGCTGCTTTCCAGTTGTCCATGGGGAAAGTAATGAAAGTGTTTGCTCCAGCAAACATGTCACCCGGTTAATGCAATCAGACTGACTGATGTTACTAGTACCTCCTGCAGCAGCCTGGTACGAGCCGGAGGCAAAGAGGCTCAGAGCTGCGGTGACCTTGACTGCAACAGGCAATGAATGCTGTGCTCGATCTGGCAGTTTCTTGTGGGTCTCGTTGCAGGAAGTGAGTGGCGTAGAGGAGCAAAGGGATCGAGGGGGACAGATACACAAATCACTAAAAGTAGAGACACAGGTTAATAAGGCCATAAAAAAGCAAACTGGGGTTCATTTCTAGAGGGATAGAATTGAAAAGTAGAGAAGTTATGTTAAACTTGTATAGAACCTTGGTTAGACCACACTTGGAAAACAGTTCTGGTCTCCATATTATAAAAAAAATACAGAGGCACTGGAGAAGATGCAAAAAAGTTTTACCAGGATGATACCAGGACTGAAGGGATATACTTATCAGGGAGGATTGAACAGGCTGTGGGTCATTTCTCTAGAAAAGATAAGTCTGAGGGGTAAGCTGATCGAGGTCTTTAAGATTATGAAAGGGTTCGATAGGGTAGAAGTAGAGAAGATGTTTCCACTTGTGGGGGAGACCAGAACTGGGGGCCATAAATATAAGATAATCACTAATAAATCAAATAGGGAATTCGGGAGAAACTTCTTTACCCAGAGAGTGGTGAGAATGTGGGACTCGCTACCACAAGGAGTAGTTGAGGTGAACAGCATTGATGCAGTTAAGGGGAAGCTAGATAAACACATGAGGGAAAAAGGAATATGCTGATAGGGTTAGAGGTAGAGGCTGGGAAGAGGCACATGTGGAGCATAAACGCTGGCATGGACCAGTAGGGCCGAATGGCCTGTTTCTGTACTGTGCATTCTATGTAACTCTATGTGAGACAACTCTGTAGTAGTCTCCCTAGAGAAGCACAGCCTCCTTACGTGCTGCTCCTGAGAAAAGTGCAGGTATGTTGTCCTGGGCCTATAAACTCTATCGGGAGAGTTAAGAGTCTGACCCTCCAGCTACCGCTCTGTTTTCTCCTTTCACCTGTTGCTGCTCCTCGTGCTGTAGTAGAATTCCCAGCGGGATCTTCGTGAAGAAAATGTATGAAGCAAGAAGCCCTTATAAGTTCAGAGCGTTCTACTGCAACTGCAAGCACTTTCAAATGGTCTAAATTGTAAAATAAGTCTCCCAAATTTTATATTTATGATCCACATTTATTCAGTCACTGCGCACAATTTTACATTTGTCTGCGTCAAGTTTCATCTGCCATTTATCTGCCCAATTACATAAACAATCTAATTATTCTGCAAATCTTTAGCTGCATCCCCTGCCTTTCCTATTTTAGTGTTGGCAGTGAAAGTTACTTTCAGTATCCAGATCATTTATATAGAAAAGGAACAACAGAGCTCCAGCCACTGATGCCTGTGCAGCTCCACACAATACGTCCATGCAATGCAACAGAAGGTGGTAGTGTGGTTTTGATGGTTCATTTTCAGTGGTTTTGAGCAATGTTTTTCTTACCAATGATATAAATGTGGAAACATTGACCACTTCAAAGTTATAATTGAGAAGTATGAGTCAATCTCCCGTGGCTGCACATAACCAGTCAAAGAATATGGGGGTTAAATTTCTCTTGATCTTCTGCAGCAACTTTGGTGGAAGATCTATGGAAATTCTGGAGAAATGGAGTAAATGACATCCACGCCATTTCTCTGAGATTTCTGTGGATCCTCCGCCAAAGTTATGTTGGACGAGAATTCAACCCCAGGTCTTGCTTACCTGTCTCTGTTGTTTCTGCGTAGTTGTGTTTCTCTATTTCTCCGCTTCTGTTTCTGCTTCTACCTTTCTCCTTTACTCTCTCTTTCTCTTTTTGTTGCTTCACTGCCACCTTCCGCTTCTCTTTTTTAATCTTTTTTTCTTTCCTCTTGGGTAGGAGTGGCAGTGGGCGACATGATGTAGCAACGGAAGGATCCACCAATGGCCGTTTTCTGGGGGTGGGAGGGGGCGGGAAGGTTGAAACCAAATTGAGCCCTAGCAGCACTTACCCCATTCCCTGACCTCACCCCATCAATGCCATCACATCGCCAACCTCTTTACTGTCTCACTCCCCACTCCCCTTCCTGCCACACCCTCGCTCCTATTGCTACTTCTACTCACTCCCATTTCTACCCCTACTGCTTCATCTTTGAACTACTTGCGCAAGACTAATATTTTTCTCCCCCCACCCATTTCTCCACTGACACTCGTCCCATGCAGAGAGCACAATTCACTCCCTCTCTCAATCCCACATGCTTCCCTCAGGCTGGATTCTGAGATGCCAAATCATTTTCCATGCCCTCACCCTTAACCCTTCTCTTTGCTAACTTCAATCCTTCCATCTTGGGAGTTTCCTTAAAAAGACTTTGCTTGCTTTCAAAATTCCACTTAAAAAAATCTAATTAAGGTGAGGAAAGACACTTTTTTGCTTTCTTTTAATATTACAGACTGGGGTTTGCTACTAACAGACACCAGAGACACCATTTTGCCCAGTCCTCAGGGATGAAAGATTATTCACAACAGGACTAATCCTTGCAATTCATCTTTTATTTCAAAAGTTTTCAGAACTTTTTTTGTTTAATTCAAACTATAAAATGAAGCCAAAAAAATAGACAGTATTGTATCAGGACCATGCCCGTCTTTGCCTTTGTTTAATCCAATCACTCGTGCTGCTTTATGTGCTGTCGTGACATTCCAACTGTGCCTCAGCAGATGCTGTTAACACAGGCACCATGTAAAATGAAATGTAAAACAAGTCTGGCATTAAGGCATGATAAAAGTTTACTGGGGCAGAATATTGTGGTGTTTGTCTTACGGAGAACAAAATAGGGCCCCACATGCACTCAGCAGGCAAATAAACCTTGGCACTGGACCAGTTATATTTTTACACAGTATGTCATTTTTTACATTATTTATTTTGTCAGTAGCAATTTCTTATGTAAACAAAGCAAACTAGTTTTTTTTTTAAAACACTTAAAAAATCTTTTTATAGTACAGTGCGTTTTTTTTAACTTTTTGTTTGGATTTTTTTTTTAAATTACATGTACAGATCTGTTTCAATATGTTAGATTTCCAGAAATAGATCAACTGAGAACTGAGAAATTCTTCAAGTTAAATTTAATGATGAGTCTTTTCAAGATACCTTTCGGGAATGTTTTATCGACAGTTTCACAATGCCTTGTTTAGAGCTTTAGCAGTCAGTTGGGGCTCAGCACTGCCTGGCATGACATTAAACTATACGTGTAATAGAGCCACCTGGTTTACTACTGATGTATATAATAATAAAGCCATGTGCAGTACAGTTCTTACCGGAAGCCATGTTGTGCTGTTGTATATATATGTTGTGTCGCAAGATATCACAGAATTGGCGATGAGGATGCAATTGCGGATTCCCTAGCTGAAATTTTCATTGGCGGATAATCCTGCCAACCGACTGTTAGAGGTTCTTCGTTTTGCAGAAAAACTTAAAAATCCGAGGTGAATTTCGAGCACACGTGGCTGAACTGTCAATGTTGCCAGAGTCCAGATCGCCACGCCTCTGGGAATAATAGGGCGCTTGGGTGAGTTCTATCGTGACCGAGAGACTTTTGGAATGTACGTGGAATGGCTAGAAATGTTTTTCACTGCGAATAGTATTGTTGAAGTCCCTGATGATGTAAACTGTAACCGGGCAGTTTTAGAAGTGAAATGGGCTATTGTTTTGACTGAAGCAGGCCCCGAGGTGTATGAAACCCTGAAAAATGTGCTTGTTCTCGCCAAGCTGAAGGGCACACCACTGAAGGAGATCCTAACCAAGTTAGAACAGCACTACAATCCTGAGCCCCTGGAAATTGCTGTTTTGGAACACGTGATCAATTAAATGATGAGGATATCAGTGAGTACATTGTCCATTCACTGTCATTTCGGAAACTTTCAGGACCGAGCTTTGCGTGACCACTTTATGGGTTGAAAAATGAACGTATCAGAAGTAAATTGTTGACTACCCCTAACTTGACTTTTGAATGAGCTTGTCAGACAGCTATGTCGATGGATATGGCCAACCGATACTTCCGAGAGTTCCACGCCATTTCCAGTCATCAGACAACCAAGGTGAATTGGCTGCAGGCTAAAAGTAAAAGGCAGTTGGGCCGCAAGTTCTCAGCAACTGGCCAAGGTAACAATACATTGCAGTTGTACTATTGGTACCTGGGACAACACATCGCTCAAAGCTGTCCATATGTGAAGGCAGAATGTTTCTACTGCAGGAAAACTGGGCATCTTGCAAAGGCATGCTGACAGAAGAGTAAACCGACTGGCAATCCTAGAAGTAGAAATCGCCAGACACTACATACTGTTGAAGAGAAGCAACAGGACGAGGAGTTTCTGGAGATTCATGTCATCAGGAGCACGAAGGTATCTAACAGCGATTCGCGAGGTATCGTCATCCAAGTAGATGTCACAGGAAGCAGGATACCCATGGAAATCGACACTGGTGCATCTGTGAGCGTAGTACCGGAATCACTATCGCAACAAGTTGCGTGGTTATCGAGTAGGGAAATCGAAGGTAGAGCTGCGAGGCTACTCAGGAGAGCAAGTCCCTGTAGGAGGAATTACAGTATGCAGACGATGCTTGCATCTGCGCTCACTCGGAGGTCGAACTCCAAACCATCGTCAACACCTTCACCGAAGCGTACGAGAGCATGGGCCTTACACTAAACATCCGTAAGACAAAGGTCCTCTACCAACCTGCCCCCGCCACACAGTGCTGCCCCTCAATTATCAAAATCCACGACAAGGCCTTGGACAACGTGGACCACTTTCCATACCTCGGGAGCCTACTGTCAACAAGGGCAGACGTCGACGACGAAGTCCAACACTGCCTTCAGTGTGCCAGTGCAGCCTTCGGTCGCCTGAGGAAGAGAGTGTTTGAAGACAAGGACCTCAAACCTGGCACTAAGCTCATGGTCTACAGAGCAGCAGTGATACCCGCCCTCCTGTATGCCTCAGAGTCATGGACCATGTACAGCAGGCACCTCAAAGCACTGGAGAGGTACCACCAACGCTGCCTCCGCAAGATCCAGCAAATCCATTGGCAGGATAGGCGCACCAACATCAGTGTTCTTGCTCAGGCCAACATCCCCAGCATCGAAGCTTTGACCACGCTCAATCAGCTCCGATGGACGGGTCACATTGTCTGCATGCCCGATATGAGACTCCCAAAACAAGCGCTCTACTCGGAGCTCCGGCACGGCAAGAGAGCCCCAGGTGGGCAGAGGAAACACTTCAAGGACACCCTCAAAGCCTCCTTGAAAAAGTGTAACATCCCCACCGACACTTGGGAATCCCTGGCCCAAGACTGCACAAAGTGGAGGAGAAGTATCTGGGAAGGCGCCGAACACCGAGTCTGTTCGCCGGGAGCAAGCGGAAGCCAAGCGCAGGCAGTGCAAGGAGCGCACGTCAACCCAAGCACCCCACCCACCCGTCCCTTCAACCACCGTCTGCCCCACCTGTGACAGAGACTGTAGGTCCGGCATTGGACTAATCAGTCACTTGCGAACTCATTTTTAATGTGGAAGCAAGTCATCCTTGTTAGATCCGTGGTTCAGTGGATAAATAATTACACGGATGCTGTACATAAACAAAAAAACAGGTCTTTACTGGAGGAGGGCAATCTCTAGACTGGAGTACAGAGGCATGCGCACAGCTTATATACCGGTGTGGTTACTGCCGGTACTACAGTATACAGGAGCTGTAAAAAGTAGTTCTGACTTAAAGCACAATATGGCCTAGAAATTCATTTTGGGGCGCCCAGCTCGCCTGGGCGCCGGAATTACCGCTGCGCGCGGATCCACTTGCGCAAGCGGGATATTCAGTTTCAGCGCCCCACGTGGAAGCCGGCCGCTAAACAGGGGTTTCGGCGCCCCGCTTGGGGCGCTGAAACTGAATATCGGCGGGAAAGGTGCCGCAGCGCCACCCGCTGCGGCACGGCAGCCTGCAGTACTGCAGGCCTTCCTCTCACCCTTAAGGGGGAGGTGCCTGCAACAGCGCGATCTCCGCTCGCGAGTGCTGGCAAATGAGCCCGGCACCAAGGAGAAGTGCCGGGCTCTCTGGAAACAGCCGGCAATGCCGCGGGGGGGGGGGTGTAGGAGGCCGGGGACAGAGGTGCGGGCAGGCGGCCGCCGAAAAAGCGGCCGGCCGCACTTCCACTTTAATTACCGCCACTACTGCCACAGGTAGGCCCTGTGTACCGGTCGCTGTTTGCGGCCGGCGCGGAGGAGGCGGCCGCTACTAAATATGGCCAGCGGGGCGATAGCGGGGCGCTGCGCACACCGATGACGTCATTGGTGGCGGCGCAGCGCTACAGCCTAACGCCGCCATTAGCGCACCGCTGAATTTCGCCTGAAGTTTGCAGACTGGCGCAAAAGCCCTCTTTGGCGCAAACTGGTGGCGCAGGCCACTGAATTTCTAGGCCATACACTACAATCCTTGGTTCCGAGGGACTGCCTAAGAAGAAGAGTAGGAAGTGTCATCATACCAGTGAAATACAAGGATCAGTGTCAGAGCTTGCCTCTCACAGTAGTGGCAGGAGACAAGCCTGCCTTGATAGGTAGAAATTGGTTGGGATCACTGAAGCTGGATTGGAATGAGATTTTTCGTGTGGAAGCGAAATTTGCATCGAAAGACGATGTCATCAAGCAGTATCCGAAGGTGTCCAGCGACATGGGTAGTCCGATCCACGACTTCAAGGCGAGTGTCAGAGTGCAGAAGGGCGCAAGACCAGTTTACTGCAAGCCATGTCCTGTACCATACGCTCTCAAGGAGAAAGTTGAGCAAGAACTCAAAAGACTAGAAACTGAGAACATTATCTCTAAGGTAGATCGGAGTAATTGGGCTACACTCATTGTTGTTGTACCTAAGTCAGATGGTAAGGTAAGGTTGTGTGGTGATTATAAGGTAACCGTAAACCAGGTTCTAGAGTGTAATCTACCCAATACGCTGCCAAATGTGGAAGATTTGTTCACAACGCTGACAGGTGGCTAGATCTTTTCAAAGTTAGATTTAACAAATGCCTACCTATAACTTGAGTTAGCTGAAGAGTCCAAGTCATGCTTGACTATAAATACTCAGTGAGGCCTATATCAGTTCAATAGGCTACCATTTGGAGTGTCTTCTGCCCCCAATATATTCCATGGGGTGGTGAACCAAATTTTGCAAGAGATTGAAGGGGTAGTGTATTATTTGGATGACATACTCATTTCAGCACCAAACAGGCAAATCCATGATGAGGTGTTGAATGAAGTGCTCAAACGACTAGAGAAGCACAGAGTACGAGTGACAGCTCACAAGTGTGAGTTGTTTCAAAACTCAGTGGCGTACTTGGGGCACAGAGTAGACAAAGATGGTTTACATCCATCCAAGGGAAAGCTGGCTGCAATCAGAAATGCACCCACTCCCAAGAATGTCTCTGAACGTCGATCATTTTTGGGTCTTTTGAATTATTACGGAAAGTTCCTCCCAAACTTGGCTACATTATTACATCCACTGAATGAGCTGTTGAGAAAACAGATCCCTTGGAACTGGTCAAAAGAATGCAACTTAGCATTCAAAGAGTAAAAGCCAGTTAGTAGAGAGTACCATGTTAGTTCTCTATGATGTATCTAAGGAGATCAAGTTAGCGTGTGATGCCTCTCCGTACGAAGTTGGGGCTGTGATCTCGCATGTACTAGAGAGTGGGGAGGAGAGACCAATTACTTTTGCTTCACGCACTCAGTGCCAGTGAGCGGAATTATGCACAGATCGAAAGGGAAGCTTTGTCATTGATTTTTCACAAATACTTGTTTGGCTGTAAGTTTACCATAGTTACTGACCATAAGCCCCTGACAGCAATCCTCCATCCAAAGCCCCAGTTTCAACCTTAGCTGCAGCTCAGATGCAGAGCTGGCCGTTGATTTTTGTCAGCGTATACGTATGACATTGAGTACAGATGATCAGCTGATCACAGTAATGCTGATGCTACGTCCAGGTTGCCATCCCCATCACAAGTTATACCAAATAAGGAAGAAGTGTTCTATTTCTCATACATTGATGAGCTGCCAGTCACAGCTGAAGAGATTGGTAGGGCAACCAAACGTGACCCAATTATGTCAAAGGTGTATGATTACATAGCAAATGGATGGCCAAACCAGGTGTCAGAGGAAGATATCCATTCGTAGGAATGAATTGTCAGTAGATAAAGATTGTATCATGTGGGAAGCAAGAGTGGTTATCCCAAATAGGTTCAGGTCTAAATTGTTAGGAGACCTTCATGACCAGCACCTGGGAATGTGCTTGACCAAGAGCTTTGCACGAAGTTACTTATGGTGGCCAGGTTTAATAAAGAGATAGAGTACATAGTCAGTCAGCGTACAGCATGTCAATCGGTGAGCTAGAAACCACCATCAGTACCATTACAGCCATGGAAATGGCCTCCCAGAGTGTAGATTTTGCTGAGCTAGAAAGACAGCAATTGTTCCTAGTGATAGATAGTCACTCGAAGTGGGTAGAGGTGTTTTCGATGCAGATAATAACAACAAGCAAAACACTAGACAATTTGCGAAGATTGTTTTCTTCATACAGCCTCCCAGAAGAAATTGTGTCTGATAATGGGCCGCAATTTTGTTCAGAAGAGTTCACACAGTTCATGAGAAGAAACGGTGTGAAACATACCAAAGTTCCACCGTACCACCCTGCTTCAAATGGTGCAGCAGAGCGCACAGTACAAATTGTCAAACGTGCCCTCATCAAGCAAATGTTGGATCCAAATCCAAAGAAAGGTCAGTTGTCGTTGGACCACAAACTGGCAAATTTTCTGATTACCTCATACCACTGCAGGTAGAAAACCAGCAGAGTTGTTTCTCAAACGACAGCCACGAACCAGGTTCTCGTTGTTAAAGCCAAACTTGGCACAGTCCATAGAAGAGAAACAATCAAGGCAGAAAGAGAGTCGTGATAAAGGTAGAGTTAGAGAGAGAAGTGTGAAGTTGAACCAGGAGGTTAGAGTGAAGAACCATCACCATAAATGGTTAAAATGGTTACCAGGAAGAGTAGTGAAGATATGTGGCCCTCGCACATATTTAGTCAAGATGTTTGATCATGGAAAGGTTAGGTTTGTTCACATTGATCATATCTTACCTACAGATGTGGAAGGAGTTGAAAGCTGGGATGATTCAATTTATTCTGATGAGTCAGATAGTCTTGTTACAAGTAGAGTACCAGTAGCAAATCCTACATCAGATGTAGCAGAAACAAATCCAAGACAAAGTCAGAATTTAAGTCTGAGCCCGAGTCAGGCAGGCAAATGATTTGAAAGTGCAGAGAGTCCAAATGTAGATCAAGGTCAGCCCTTGGAGAAACATTCTCTGCAGGCGCAGCCTAGAATGATTCAAAGTCCTCCAACAAGATCTGAAAGTTCTGTTCAAGAAAGAAGGTATCCTCTTCGAAACAGAAAACTAGTGGTTATATTTAATCTGTAATATAAAAAATAAGTTCATATCTTTTGTTTGTGTTACAGAATTCTATAGTAGAATTTGGAAACATAAAATGGGTTCCATTATAGAAATGTATACCAAGAGTTGTGTATACCATGCAAGTCAGGCACAATGGTTATTTGCTATAATTAACTTCTTCAATAAGGAGGGAGACGTGTAATAGAGCCACCTGGTGGACTACTGATGTATATAATAATAAAGCCACATGCAGTACAGTTCTTACCGGAAGCCATGTTGTGCTGTTGTATATATGTGCTGTGACTCAAGATACTACAATACAGACCTGAGGGACTCGGGTACGATTCCTGGTCTGTGCTGAGTTGAATGCTTTCAATCAGCAGAGCAACTGACTGTCTCTGGGTTAAGGAAGGGGAAGAAAAAAAATCAGCTGGGGTTCCTGCTTCGGATTGCTGTCCAATGATATCTGCTGAAAAACGTGTGTGCATGAATGTCAGGTGAGGACAAGATTCAGCTTTGGGTGTGATGCCCCTCACAGCTGAATAGCCTGCTGACACACTCACTGTCTAAACTCACGGATGAGGAGCGGCCATTTGGGGCAAGACATCCAGGGAACAAGGTCCCAGCATAAATCAGTGCTTTCAGAAGAAGGGAAGAAAAGTGTGTGTGTTGAGGGGTGGGGGAAGGGAGGAGAAATAACGCTTCAAAATGTGTCTAAATCAAATATAAAGAGCAGCGGCCACTACCTGTACCACTAGTTTTCCAACCTCCCGCACAATACGGAGTCATTTGTACCTCTGCCCCCCCTCCCCTCCCCCACAGCTATCTTTGTACCTGATTCAGGGTTTTTCATTTACCTTGTGGAATATTACACGACTCTGGACTTGAGCAGAAGCTGTGGTTGCCATGGTAATACCCAGTCTGATGAAGCTACAACCTGAATCATGACTAAGGGAAATAGTACCCTGAACGTGTACCACAGCAAATGCATTGGGCAGATCCATTTAATCATGGGCCTACTGTTTAAATTTCTTAAAGAAATTGTTGCTGCAAATGGAATATATCGACTTTCTGATGAAATAATGGCTAGCAGTTATTAATGATCTGTTTGTTCATTTCACTTCAAATGATAGCTTCACAGGCTGGGTGTTGCCTGATTCTCACGGAATCCAATCTGTCGATCTTTGTCTGATTGCACTTCTGTGAAGCGACTTGAGACATTTTTCTTAGTTAAAGGGACTGACGTAATAAAGACTCACTACGTACTTGGTTGTACATAAAGCAAGGCTTTAATCGACTTGTAACAAAACATGGAGGTCTAGTTAGTAGTCACTAGCTTCCTGTTTCCAAACTGTCTTTGGCCAAGGTGGGCCCACGCCCAAGTATTTATACTCCTCGGGCGGCGCCCTCAGCTGGCCGTTCAGTAGTACTTCCTGAGTTACTTCTTGTAGAAGTTGCGATTTATGACATTCTTCCTCCCTAAAAGGTTTGGAAGTCCAGTCTCCCTTTAACGGACTAGGCAGACCACAAATAGCCGTAGTCATTTAGCTTTCTGCTTGTGACCAGAAGGCACGTCTCCCCGGACCGTGTCCTGGTCCCTGGGTCGCTTAGCCCATACCGGTAAATCGGTAGAGTCCGCGTTGTCTTGATCGTCCTGTGGAGGCCTGGGAATATCATGACTCCGGGTGCGGGTCCCCACAGGCGCAGAGCTGGCCTCACCCTGGGTTGTAGCCGGAGATTGTCCGGCGTCCTGATTTCGGGTGGCCATCCTACGGGGAGCGTTCGGCTCCCTGAGTTGATCCGGTAGCACTGCCGGCAGATCCCTCGATGTCGTAGGTAGGGCGTCATCTTCATAGGGGTGTGGAGTGTTGACATCATCGTCGTGGGATCCTACATCATTTGGGCCCATGTGACTGGTTGGGCAGGGAGCCAGATCTCTGAGCGAGACAGTGGACTCCCGGCCATCGGGGTACCGCACGTGCGCATACGTGGGGTTTACCTCCTGTAGTGTATGTAACTGTTCTACCTTTAAGAGAACTATTGTATGTAACCGCTCACCTTTAAGAGAACTATTTTAGGTGTGGCACTACTTTATCTTGGCTGCTGTATACTGTAATACCGACGGTGACCACACCGGTATATAAGTGCTGTGTCAGGATTTATTGGGCAGATTCACCCTGACCTTCGAATAGTAAAGTCCTGTTAAAGTTACTCTTGTAGTCTGTGTATTAATTCGCCATAATACCTACAGACTTTACAGTGGCGACGAGTTCGATCTTACCCTGCGGCAACAATACTTCCGAAGCAGTTAACGAGCGTTGAGAAGAGGCACCCGCCCTCGTCGTTCTGCTGAGAGAAAACTCGACTCTGCAGAGCAAGGAAGAAGGAAGAATTCAGACACGAAGCCTTCCATCAGCAACAGGCACTGATTGTCCCTTCTGCCACGGTGGTGAGTGAGCCGATCAGCACGAGAAGCAAGTCGGCCACGGTGACTGTGAGTAAAGGGAAAATAAAAAAATAAACGGAGGATAAGGGCGGTGAACTCGACCACGGTCGGGGGAAAGGAGCCGGACAGAAGTCGGGCCCAGAGGTGCTGAGACTGGGGCAGCGTGGAGCACGGAAGCCGCGGCACAAGCGGGCTGGGAGACGCAACGGCGTCGTGAGACAGCTAGACCGCGACCGGCGAAAAAGGCCGGGCAGCTACTGAGGCCACGAGGCGCTGCGACCGGGATCGTAAGGCGCGGGAAGATATAAAAATAAATAAACCGCGGGGAACTCAGCCGCAGCCGGGGAGGAAAGCACCGGACTGCGAGAGGGCTGGGAGGCGCGATTGGAAGCCGCTGAGGGAGAGACAGAGCTCGAGCGAGCGGGAGAGACAGAGCCCGAGCGAGGGAGACTGAGCGAGATCCAGCCAGCGGCTGAAACTGTTCGCCGTCAACGGGTTGTACCCAGCGCCGGTTGCCCTGCCGAGAAAAGGGAACAACAGAGCCCGAGCGAGGGAGACTGAGCGAGATCCAGCCCAGCGGCTGAAACTGTTCGCCGTCAACGGGTTGTACCCAGCGCCGGTTGCCCTTCCGAGAAAAGGGAACAAGGAACGCACTGACGCTGACGTGCAGGCTGCGAACCCCGAAAGCCAGCGGTCGTCGCCCGAGGGAAAAGCTTACCCCTCCCGCCAGGGGAAGAAACGCGGGAAGCCGCCAGTAGGCAGGGAAGACGACAGAAGTGGGAAACCGCCATTTTGAAAGTGGGCGGGGGAAGAAGACAAGCGCGGGAAACCGCCATTTTGAAAAAAAAAAAGTTAAAGAAAAATTTCGTGTTTGTTTCGCAGAAAGATAGTGAGAGATAGTGAAGATGCCTAAGCATGGTAACATCAACAACTTCGATTCCGAGGTGGAAGATTGGGCCACGTACGTAGAACGTATCGAGATATATTGTGAGGCCAATAAGATAGCAGATGATGATAAAGCTCTCACCTTATTAAACGCAATGGGGGCAAAGACATACGGGCTATTGAAGCACCTTCTATCACCAGCTAAACCGGCGGATCAGACTTTCACTAATATTGTTGCTGTCCTGAAGGATCATTTGAACCCCACACCACTGATGTTGGCGGAACGATTCAAATTCTATGCGAGAACGCAACGGAAAGAGGAAAGCAACGCGGAATACTTGGTCGAACTGCATAGACTAGCGAAATACTGCCAGTTTGGGGAAAATCTGACAGAGGCATTGAGAGACAAGTTCGTGTGCGGGTTGTCGAAGGAAGGAACACAAAAGCGTTTGCTAGAAGAGAACGATCTCACACTTGATAAGGCTGTCCTTATTGCAGCATCGCACGAAGCCGCAGCGAGAGGCACAGCGGAAATGCAGCTGAAGGCAGCGGTACTCAGTGTGGATCAAATTACTTCGGGTACATCGAAGTGTTATCGTTGTGGGAAGACAACACACGACCAGAACCAATGCTGGTTTAAAAACCAGGAATGTAGAAAATGTGGCAAACTTGGTCACATAGCTAAGGTATGCCGGTCAGGAAAGAAGACCAACAACAACAAAAAAAAGTCACCGCAGGAAAAGTACAATAAGGTACACAAGGTGGCTGAGAAGAGTTCAGATGCACAGAATTCGGATTCAGACCCAACCGTTCAGGAACTGGGTAGTCTGAGAATTCACAATGTGAGTAAGGAAGCTGACCTGCAAACTATCTGGGTCATGCTAAAAATAACCGGAGTCCAAGTGAAAATGGAATTGGACACAGGATCAGCCCTATCAGTCATAAATCGAAGGGATTACAGCCGGCTATTCTCACACATACCCTTGAGAGATACCAAGATCGTATTGCAGACATACACGGGGCAGAAAGTATACCCCATGGGAAAGATAAAAGTCAAGGTGAGAGACAGGGGCAAAGAACACCAAGGAATGTATTTATATGTACTACCTGAGGGAGGTCCACCACTTCTGGGACGGGAGTGGATCTGGGAAATAAACATGGAATGGCACTATTTAAAAGCAATAATGAGTGAGAACTCGGTGAAGACAATCAGCTCAGACTCTGAAACGGATGACGATAAGACCAGCCCAGGTGCGAAAGACAAGTTTAAAATGGACTTGCTGACTAAGGTTGGAAAAACGAAGGAGTGCATAAATGCTTATGCTTCAGAGGAGAACAAAGTTTCAGAACAGAATTCCACTGAACAACAACAACATAGTTTGACAGAGAATTCTGAGTCTGTCCAGTTTACAGATATGCACAATTCTGAGGAACACCGGGCTCAAACTCAACTCCATTTCAAATTACAACAGCAATTAGAACAATTGAGTTGCCGTCTCGAACAAGAGATGAAAGCAATGAAAAAGTTCTGTGACACAGAGTGGGAGAACCTGGAAAGACAACAGAAACAGCTGATGGAGAAAAAGGAGCAGGAGCACACAAACCGTCGGGGCAAGGAGGCCAAACGAATCAAAGCTGATTCGGTTTCAGAAGGTGCGTGCTTTAATCTGGTGGAGTAAGAGGTTCAGCAACTGAAAGCGCTTGTTAGCGGATTGCAGGCAGAAAAGACTGATTTGGTCGCCTTGAACTCCGAGCTCCTACTGAAGTTGGGTGCAGCATCACCGGACGATTCAAGTGGGGAAATTCGAATGGTGGAGGCTGCGGATGATGGTGAAGTAGAAACAGCAAAGGAGCCCCAGGGCAAGGTTATAAACAGCCCTGCAGCTACTGGGAAACGTATGAGGTCAGAAGAGTTAACGGTCAGCCAACTCTTTCATATGCTGAAGGACAAGACTCTGAAATGGGAACAAATTGAACATGAGTTTAAATCTTCAAAGGAGAGGAGTTTGGAGTTAATGGTCAGCCAACTCCTTCATATGCTGAAGGACAAGACTCTGAAATGGGAACAAATTGAACAGGAGTTTAAATCTTCAAAGGAGAGGGGTTTGGAGCTCCCAAAAGTTATTGAAATAGCTGAGGTTGCAACACAGACTGAGAAGATGGCAGCAGAGCAACCCTTGGATGCCAAAAGTACGCTGACTCACGTCAATGTTGAACAACAGAAGGTTGAAACAGCTGCTGCAGTAGAGAGATTGAATAGTCCGATCAACCAATCTCCGAATGAAGTTGAAGTATTGAAATCACAAATGACGTCATTAGTAAAAGACTTGCAGGAAGCCCAGAAAAAGCTGGATGAAGCTGAACGCCTGAAGAAGTCTCTTCAGGAAAGATGTCTGGATTTGGAACAAAAGCTGGCTAATGTCCAGCTGGGTATGGAGGAAATAGAAGACCCTCTCACTGGCCTAGCTCAAGATGACACCGAATATTACCATGACCTGCTGGACGACATCGAATATTACGATGACCTGTTCTGCCCAGCTTGTGATGAAAACTCCCAAAGTGCAGAAACCATGAAGAATCACAAAAAGTCTAAGGAACATCGGGAGATGGTGGCGCTACTACGGAAAAAGGAGGACGAGAAGGAGGAACTGTGCATGCAGCTGGCAGCTGACAGTGGAGCCCAGAGAGTCTCCAAGAAGCAGAAAAGGAAAAGACGAAGCAGAAGATGATGATCATCTGGACCATCATCATCACTACTAGATCACGCACGGGGTCCCTTCGAACGGAGCCAAATCAGTTTGGAAGTAGAAAAACTTCCCAAGGTACTCAAGTTTTTACAAGCCAACAATGCTGGTTCAGAAGGACGGAAGTTCAAGCTGTTAAGTCCAGTGAAGGACTATTGGATGAGTCACTCCAGCAACGTGAACCGACTACACCACAGGGAACTGCTACACCACTGAGGTGTTGTCAGGACCGAGTCAAGAAGCACGGAAGGCGCATCCACCGAGATTGAATCTGTGAACTGTTTTCCGCAGAGACTGAATCTATGAACTGTTTCCCGCAGAGACTGAATCTGTGAACTGTTTCCGCAGAGACTACATCTGTGAACTGTTTTAACATGAAGTTGGATATATGTTATGATGTTATGTTTAATGGGGAATAAGTATGTTGTAAGCTAAAAAGGGAGGATTGTAGTGTATGTAACTGTTCTACCTTTAAGAGAACTATTGTATGTAACCGTTCACCTTTAAGAGAACTATTTTAGGTGTGGCACTACTTTATCTTGGCTGCTGTATACTGTAATACCGATGGTGACCACACCGGTATATAAGTGCTGTGTCAGGATTTATTGGGCAGATTCGCCCTGACCTTCGAATAGTAAAGTTCTGTTAAAGTTACTCTTGTAGTCTGTGTATTAATTCGCCATAATACCTACAGACTTTACACCTCCGTTAACTCCACCTCGTCAATGAGAGGGTCGTTCTTGGCTGACCGGACGAACCTCCGGAGTAGCACAGGGCCTGGAGCCACCAACCATGACAGTAGAGATGTCCCATGTGTGGAGCGACGCCAGAACTTGAAGAATCGCTCTTGAGGTGTGACATTAGTGGATGTGGAGAGAAGAGACCTGATAGAGTGTAACACGTCGGGGAGCACAGTTTTCCACTGCTGGTCTGGTAGGTTGCGTGACCTCAGTGCCAGACGGACAGTGTTCCAGATGATGGCATTGTATCGTTCAACCTGTCCATTGCCGATTGGGTGATATGGTGTTGTCTTACTCGTGGCGATTCCCCGTTGGGAGAGATAACTTTTAAGTTCACTCGACATAAAGGAGGGACCCCGATCCATGTGGATAAAATTGGCCATCCCGCAAAGGGAAAAGACCTGATCGAGGCATTTAATTACCGTAGAGGTAAGCATATTAGGACAGGGGAAGGCAAAGGGAAAGCGTGAATACTCGTCTACCATCGTAAGTAGGTAGGTGTTCCGCGTCGACGAAGGCAATGGCCCTTTAAAGTCTATGCTGAGCCTCTGCATAGGCTGCATTGCATGTATGAGTAAGTCATCTGATGGGCGGAAAAATTGTGGTTTCAATTCTGCACAAATCCTACAGGAGGAGCATGTTTTCTTTACGTCCTCCGTTGAGAATGGTAGATTTTTGGAGCGCACAAAGTGCAACATACGGGTAACGCCAGGATGGCATAAGTCCATATACAGATCCGCCAGAGTCGACGTTGACATTGAAGAGCAAAATGCCCGTGTGAAGGTATCTGGGGCCACATTCTGTTTGCCGGGTCGGTAACGGATAGTATATCCAAAGGTGGCCAGCTCCATCCTCCAGAGTTGAATTTTATTATTTTTGATTTTCGTGCGCTTCCGGTTATCCAACATGAAGGCCACGGAGCACTGGTCAGTTATGAGCGTGAAATGACGCCGAGCAAGAAAATGACTCCATTGGCGTACAGCCCCGATGATGGCTGTAGTCTCCTTCTCGATGGGGGGGTAATGGAGCTCGCTACCCTGTAAGGTTCTGGATAGGAATGCCACAGGCCGACCACCTTGATTCAAGGTAGCCGAGATCGCCACCTCTGATGCATCGCATTCGACCACAAAAGGAAGGTTTTCGTCAATGGAGCGAAGCGTGGCTTTCTCCAGCTGTCATTTGAGGAGGTTGAAGGCAGAAATAGCCGTTGCTTCTAATGGAAAAGACTTCGCATGAAGCAGGGGCTGTATTTTATCGGAGAAGTGAGGTATCCACTTTGCTTAATAAGCAAACATGCCAAGTGCCCGACGAAGAGAGCCGAGATTTGTAGGGGGAGGGAGCTCCTGAAGTGGACGAAGTCACTCTGGGTCCGGTTTAATAACACCGTTGCCCACCCAGTAGCCGAGAATGTTCACTGATGGCACCGATTTCACCGATTTGGATTCGTTTAATGTTAAGTGGCGACGACGGAGAACGTCAAAAAATCTCTGCAGATTGGCGTCATGCTCTTTTTGATCATGGCCGGCAATAGTGATATTGTCTAAATATGGAAAGGTATCCGTCAAGTTCTCTTGGCGGACTAGGCTATCCATTGCCCGTTGGAACACGGCCACCCCATTGGTGACCCCAAATGGAAGGCGACGAAACTGATAAAGCCGACCATTGGCCTCAAAGGCCGTATACTTTTTGTCAGAGTCTTTCAGCAGTACCTGATGGTACGCGCTCTTTAAATCAAAGGTTGAAAATACCTTGTATTTGGCAAAGTTGTTGACCATGTCATCTATGCATGGTAGCGGGTAGGCATCCAGATCGGTATATTGATTAATAGTCTGCGAATAATCAATACACAGACGTTTCTTATGTTGTTTTAAAGGGTTTTTCACAATGACGACTTGAGCTCGCCATGGGGATGAACACGGCTCGATAATACCGTCAGCTAAAAGGCGAGAGATTTCTGCCTCGATAAATGCTCGGTTGTCTTGGCTAAAGCGCCGTGATTTGGTGGCTATGGGTTTACAGCGGGGGGGAGAGATTGGCAAACAGGGAGGGCTCACCGAGTAAGGCCGCCGAGAGCGCACAAAACGGCACCTTAGAAATGGTAAGCTCCGGCTTCAACCCTCCAAACTCAAAAGTGAATCTTTTGTGCTGCTTCTGGAAGTCCTGTCCCAGAAGCACATCGCTGCATAAGTTTTTGAGTACTCCGAGCCGGGTGGAGGGATATGTGCGACCATTGAGGATGAAGACAGAAGCCAGAAGAATTGGTGGTCAGAGTCGTCAGAGCCATTGCAATCTCCCTGTCCGAGGGATAAATGCGCAGTTTTAACCTGCTGACAGCCCGCTTACTAATGAAGCTGTCAGAGCTGCAGGAGTCGATTAGCGCGCTTAGAGTGTGCCCATTTACTGAAACCTTCGTGGCTGCATGGGACAAACTTTGGGGAAAAACAGCTGTGATGGGAGGAGGGGCAATTTTTCATTCGGCAGCTGTAGCCTTCGCAGTGGTTCTTGGGGGAGGAGCAGCTCCATAGATAGCAGCTGTGAAGCTAACAGGAGCTCTTGACTGGTATACTTTAGAGGAGAGGCCTTTCTTGTTAGCAGAGGCCCGTGACTGGCATACCTTGGAAAAGTGTCCTTTCTTGCTGCAATGATTGCAGGTCGCATTATGAGCCGGGCAAAATTTTCAGTAATGGAACGTACCTCCACAAAAGAAACACTTTCTTCCTGATTGCCAGGATGCTGCTAGGGCGGGGTCGTCATCAGCAAAGGCCTCTAGGGTAGGGTCATCGTCCATTAGAGTAGAGTCATCATCAGCGGGGGCATCCACCCGAGACCTATCGAAAGACATATTAAGGGTGATAGCCGCCGCCCGTGCATGTGGTGGGAGATAAGTGTCTGCATTCTTCTTGGCCAAGTCCAGGGAACACGCCTGGTCATAAGCAGCCTGTAAATTGAGGGTTTTATTTTCCAGCAGGCGCTGACGTATAAAAGGGAACGCAATCCCATTGATAAAGGAATCGCGGATTAGTTCCTCTTGATACTGTTCAGCTGTAACCGCTTTAAGGTTACAATCTTTGCTGAGCCTGCGAAGTTTCTGGAGGAATTCATCGAGTGATTCCCCAGGCTGCTGCCGAGTTGTGGCCAGTAGGTGTCGAGCAAAGATTTCATTCGGGGACTTGACATATAGCTGCTGTAAAATTTCGATAGCAGCATCGTAGTCTATACAGTCCTCAATATAATCATACACATGAGGGGATACGTAGTTAATAAGCATTCATAACTTATTAGAGGCACCCACCCCACATTCTTCAAGAAAGTTGCTAAAGGTACGAAACCACTGCTTCCATACCTTCGCTGCCACAGGTGCATTCGGGTCCAGGTCAATACGAGCGGGTCTAAGGAGTTTTTCCATGATGGATCAGTTTCTTGCCCAGGTCCCTTTCTGCAGTTCGAGTTGCAGCTGGTTGTTCCGAATCACCCAAGGCGTCGAGACGATAACAAGTCGATTAAATGGACGTAATAAAGACTCACTACGTACTTGGTTGTACATAAAGCAAGGCTTTAATCGACTTGTAACAAAACATGGAGGTCTAGTTAGTAGTCACTAGCTTCCTGTTTCCAGACTGTCTCTGGCCAAGGTGGGCCCACGCCCGAGTATTTATACTCCTCGGGCCGCGCCCTCAGCTGGCCGTTCAGTAGTACTTCCTGAGTTACTTCTTGTAGAAGTTGCGATTTATGACAGGGACTATATAAATGCAATTTGTGTTTGTCGAGATATATTAACAAAAAAGCTTGAGTCTAACATGTGGTTTGTCCGCTTCAGGCATCATACTTTGGGTGTCACACTTTTATATATGCAAATTTTGCACCAAACTCGCATATGATAGGCTGAAGTTTCGAATTCCTAAAACAGTGACAAATCACAACTGAAGTGGTTGGCAATGTACCAATTAAACATGGAAGAAGCGGATTGATAAACTTCCAATGTAAAACTAAGAGATGTATGAAAACAATCAGTCAGCAAACACTACCAAAACAGAGGCGAATCAGTGAAATCACTCAAAATATTTTTTGAAGAGGTTTTCGCATATTATTTTGCTTTGATATTTTCGAAAATCTTTTTGGCCATCCATTTTGTTTCTCCTCTAAACTGAGGACTTACCATTAGAAATAAGATTTGTAATATAATAAAGATATAAAATATTACAAAACAATTGCAAGAAAATTGTTAAAATTACAAATAAAATAGAATTTTCTGTGTTCAAAATGTGTCTAATGTTTTCTGCCAGAGGTCTGTGCCTGTTTCAGGAGCACGAGTTGTGCGTTCATGAAGATTCCCAGAGCCAGCTGAAGGTAGTAGCCACTGGAAGTGGGTGGCCCTCAGATGAAACGACAGGAAATTGAGGCGGGAAGGCCAGGAATGCCCCTACTTCTGCTTGCACCAATTGCAGGAGCAGGCCCAGGTCCACCCCTCTGGGGAACCTCAGGAAATCTCAGGGCAACATAAGGAGAACAGAAATAACAACAGAAAATGCTGGAAACACTCAGCAGGTCAGGCAGCATCGAGGAGAGGGAAACAGAGTTAACGTTTCGGGTCGGGGGACCCTTTGTCAGAACTCAATGAAATGTTGACTCTGTTTCTCTCCCCTCGATGCTGCCTGACCTGCTGAGTGTTTTCAGCATTTTCTGTTGTTGTTTCAGATTTCCAGCATCTGCAGCATTTAGCTATTGCAAGGAGAACAGAGATCTTCTTACCTGACCTTTGCTCTCAGGAAATAGATGTTTCCCCCGGAAAAATTCTCCCCATGTCACCAAACTCAAAATCAAAGTGTAAAGCATAATCTGTTTCCATTGGTTGTGCGCCAGCATAGCTTGACCTCCACTCCAGTGTTCCATGGCACACAGTGACGATGCCATGCCTTTGGCGTGATGCATCAGAATTTCAGCCCTTTCCTTTTATTTAACCATCGAGTTCATCGAGGCCAGCCCACCAATGCCAGTTTGAATATCAAGCTGGCAATGGCCCAGAAATTCCGCGGGAGGCCTGCGATCTGGAAAAATCTGCGCCAAGACCGGAGGGCTTCCAGGAGGCGCAGAGTTCCGATGCTGGGCCTCTCCAAACTGCCGGTGCGCAGGGCCCACATATCCCAGAGCCGCAGGCGGTCCGCAGCGTCCCTGGGATCACGTGGGCCATGGGGAGCCAATCAGAGAAGGGAATCTCCCGTCATACATTTGACAGGAAGACCTGTCAAACATATGAATGGAAATCACCCCCAAAACATAATAAAACTTTAAATACATTTCTTTTTTAATCACATTTTTAAAATGACTTTAAATTACATAAATTAAGTATTTTAAACAACATTAAAAAAAATGTAATTAAAGTTTTTAACGGGGCTAAAAATAAACTTATCTTTCTTTAAAGTATTTTTAAATGATAAATCAGTGGAAAAATTTTGTTTTTACTTTTTTCAACTCTTATCCTGGTAAAAGCAGGCCTTACGCCTGCTTTTCCAGGCGCAAGAATTGTAAGTGTTTTCTGCGGGTGGAGGGTCTCCAAAAAACGGAACTCTCCCCCCGCAGAGGCCCTTCTCCCGGGCAGCCGGAGGATCTGTCAAGAGCTTTCTTGACAGATCGGAAATGCTGGTTTCCAGCGCATGCGCTGTGCATGCCTGAAACCGGCATTTCCGATGTCCCTACAGGTGAGTACACAGCGCGTACACACCCGTAGGGACTGGAATTTCTGCCTCAATAAGTCAAAGTTATGATATAAAAGCCTACGCTTGTAAAGTCTTGTATGACATAAATGAAAGCAAACAAACCAGGATATGGCTCCTGGTTTTAACTAAAAGTTTTGCCAAACATACTTCAAACATGAATATTTTGGTTTACAGTTCCTTCTATGTTTCCTTCATGGATGCAGAGATAACATACAAGAGATGATCTTAACCATACGTTGCCAGGTGGGCTGGCAGTTAAAATTACCCGGGAAACTTAGCCTCCGAGGTCACACACTATTCCCGCGGTCTTCTATTTAACCTGCTCTTTGGGGCAGGAGGCAAAGGTGACAGTCTGAAGCCGGCCGGGTCATACTTTAACTATGCAAACCGGGCCCTGACTGCAATTCCGAATGCAAAAGTTGTAGCTTTCCCAGCAGGTGAAGATAGCGGGAAGAGGATCTGGGGCCAGAAGAGGCCCAGACAGGTAAGTTTTTATTGACGAGAAAATGATTAAACTTATACAATAGCATTTTCTGTTTGATATTCTTGCAGCAGTGCCTATGGGAGAACCTTCAGCCTCAAGTTCATGGAGCTGCCAGACACATCATTGTCAGCTAATCAGACTTAAGGTAACAACTCCCAGCATGCACCTGTCACTACAAGTTTCAGAAATTTCTACTGATTGACAGTAAGATAATTTACACAACATTTGTAAGCCTCAGCCTTTCCTCCACTCCTATGGTTCAATGGTAAGTTACTGACAAAGCCCCGAGAGGAAAAACTTTTTAAGAACAGTGAAAGTAATTTTTTAAATTATAAAACATCAGAAGAAAGGTAAAGTGTGAGCGCTTCATTTTTCTCTCAGGTAAGTTTAAAAGCAATATTACGTAGACTACATAGAAACATAGAAACATAGAAGATAGGAGCAGGAGTAGGCCATTCGGCCCTTCGAGCCTGCTCCGCCATTCAATGAGATCATGGCTGATCATCCAAATTCAGTACCCTGTCCCTGCCTTCTCCCCATATCCCTTGATCCCTTTAGCCTCAAGAAATATACCCAACTCTTTCTTGAATATATTTAATGAACTAGCCTCCACCGCCCTCTGTGGCAGAGAATTCCACAGGTTCACCACTCTCTGGGTGAAGAAATTCCTCCTCATTTCAGTCCTAAATGGCTTACCCCTTATCCTTAGACTATGACCCCTGGTTCTGGACTCCCTGGCCATCAGAAGCATCCTTTCTGCATCTAGTCTGTCCAGACCTGACAGAATTTTATAGGTTTCGATGAGATCCCCTCTCAATCTTCTAAACTCCAGTGAGTATCAGCCCAATTGACACAATCTCTCCTCATACGTCATTCCTGCCATCCCAGGTATCAGCCTGGTGAATCTTCGCTGCACTCCCTCCATGGCAAGAACGTCCTTCCTCAGGTAAGGTGACCAAAACTGCACACAATACTCAAGGTGCGGTCTCACCAAGGCCCTGTACAACTGCAGCAAGACATCCTTGTTCTTGTACTCGAACCCTCTTGCTACGAAGGCCAACATACCATTTGCCTTCTTAACCGCCTGCTGCACCTGCATGCTTACCTTCAGCGACTGGTGCACAAGAACACCTAGGTCTCTTTGCACTTCCCCTTCTCCCAATCTATTGCCATTCAAATAATAATCTGCCTTCCTGTTTTTGCCACCAAAGTGGATAACCTCACATTTATCCACATTATAGTGCATTTGCCATGTTTCTGCCCAATCACCCAACCTGCCCAAATCGTACTGGAGTTTCATGACATCCTCCTCACAGCATACCCTCCCACTATATAGTAACTGATCTCTCACAACTACAAGCATAGTAAGAGAGCTAAACATAAATGTAGTGAAGGACGAAAAACTCCTGGGGAAGTGGGGAAAGATGAGAAATTGGGTCCACACACACACACGTGCACACACACACATTGATATGTATTCAGGGCTGATAGAAATATTAAAATCAAAATGTGTGAGAACAATCTAAGCTGGCGTTAAGCCCAAACAGGAGGAGCAATATTCCAGACGGGACTAGGCCGCATCGCGTGCAAGGCCCTCCCGGCTGAATGATTCTGCCAGCTGCAAACCGCACTGACGTAAGAAAACTACTAGGTACTTAGTCGAAGCGTTAAACAAAGCTTTAATCAACTGTTTTACAACATGGAGGTCTAGTTGTGTCCTTCACTAGTTCCTGTTAAGAATGTCCTGCGCAAGCTGGGCTCGTGCCCGAGTATTTATACTCTCCCTGGACAGCGCCACCCGTAGGCCGCTCAGTATTATTTCATAAGTCTTTCTTTCATGAATGACTGATTCATGTCACGCACCACTTGGGCTCTTCAGCCTTGACAAAAGGCAACTAAGTCGGGACCTCGTAGAGGTATAAGAAAGAAAGAACGAATAAGCATTTATATAGCGCTTTTCACGGCTTCAGGATGTCATTAATAACTGCCAGCCTTTACAGCCAATGAAGTACTTTTGAAGTGTAGTCACTGTTGTAATATAGGAATCGTGGCAGCCAATTTAGTTGAACCAATCGACAGTGATCCATTTAGCTAGTAGCCCAAGTGATCACTATAACCTACTGATGCTTAAAATCAATTTTTTTGTGCGCATTATGCTGCTCACAGCTGCTGGCCACTTTATAACAGCTGATGATGAATCAGCTGTTTTCCTTCCCCTATCATCCTCTCTTACTCAGCACCATTCATTTAGTTCCAAACTGGCACTTGGAATAGGACGCTGCTCGACGCCATCCACTAGTTCAAAGGGTCAAGTCACTCAGATGTTTACACTAAATCAATGGAACTAAGTGAAGTGTGTAGAACCATACAGTGTTAAAGCCCAGAAGCCGAGCGTTTAGCTCATTAAGTCTCTGCCCGAGTTTAATCTCCACATGAATCACCTAGTCTAATCCCGTGGACAGTTCCGGATGCCGTACCTTAGAAAGGATATATTGGCCTTGGAAGGAATGCAGCGCAGATTCAGCAGAATGTCACCAGGGCTCCATGGCTTAGATTATGAGGAGAGATTACATAAACTAGGCTTGTATTCCCTGGAATAGAGAAGATTGAGGGGTGATTTGATTGAGGATTTTAGGATTTTCAGAGGAATTGAGAGGGTAGCTTTCCGCTGGTGGGGGAGTCTAGGACAAGCGGGCATAACCTTAAATTCAGAGCCAGGCCATTCAGGAGAGAAGTTAGGAAACACTTCTTCACACAAAGTGTGGTAGAAGTGCGAGACTCTCTCCCACAAAAAGCAGTAGATGCTGGGGCAATTAAGGCTAAAGGGATCAAGGGATATGGGGAGAAAGCAGGGACCGGGTACTGAATTTTGATGATCAGCCATGATCGCATTGAATGGCGGAGCAGGCTCGAGGGGCCAAATGGCCTACTCCTGCTCCTATCTTCTATGTTTCTATGTTTCTATTAATAATTTTAAATCTGAGATCGATAGATTTTTGCTAGCCAAGGGTATTAAGCTATATAGAGCCAAAGTGGTTGGATGGAGTTAATATACAGATCAGCCATGATTCCATTGAGTGGCGGAACAGGCTGGAGGGGCTGAATGGACTCCTCCTGTTCCTATCCCACTCTGTTGCTCGGTCTCCTTACCCTTTAATATTCCTCCTTTTCAAGCAATAATTTATGGCTTTCTGCTTCAATAATGGTTGAGAATTCCAAATTCCAAACCCTGACTTTGTGCAAACAATATTTTTCTAACCTTCACCACCCCCCCCCCAACTTTGACTAAATAAGAGGAGAGGAGAAGGAAAGCTGTTGATTAATCAGCTGATTCAAATGTTCAGCAGTGCTGAGCAGCCCCTTTGATAAACCCAGGAATCCAGTACAAGCTTGGAACCAGTCCAGGAGATCGCATTGACCATGCATATGTTAGCTGTGAATCCACTTACCTTCTATATGATGAGATCTGTGCCCCAGCCAAGAACCGATCCAGCTATCTCTTGAAGGCACAAGCCGGAAAGTATTTGAGTCTTACATCTGTATGATCATTACCAGTGAATTGTACTATATAGATGTTGACCAATGCTTTAGGAAAGGTCAGCCTAGAACTTTGATCTTAGGACAAGGGGGTGGGGTGGGGTGGGGGGGTGGGGCTGGAACAGGTTCAACCTGGCAAAATCAAAATTAGGATTGATCAATACATGTATGGACCCCTCGGTAGTAAAGGAAAAAACACCGGAATAATTTGAGATACAGTTGGATGCTGTGAAGAGGGAACAGTCGTTTTTTTCTGGATGGATGTGCTAAGGACGTGTCAAACAGCTTCCCTCATCTGTATCTATCTGTGATTATGAGAAAAAGTGAAGTATTATAAAGAAAAAAAGACTTGCATTTATATAGCGTCTTTCATGACCTCGGGACGTCCCAAAGCGCTTTACAACCAATAAAGTACCTTTGAAATGTAGTCACTGTTGTAATGTAGGATTGTATTCCATTAGCAGGCAAATTACTGAATCCTTGCAGTCCTGTTCTCTGAAGGAGCAAATATCAATCTTTGGTAAAAGCTTGCATTCCTGAAATGACCCCGATGGTCATGGCTGAATGGTTACATCACTGTTACATTTTGTCCTCCAGCTAATGGTCATAATGAATGTTGCGGCATGTTTTATGTTGGGATAGGTGACCTCCAACTTCTTAAAGCACTCGGTAATTTCATCTTCCAGTATAAAACACACTGGAACATTTATTAGAACAACAGTAAAGCTGTCCCTCTCACTATGCAAGGACACCGTACATTTTAATTCCCAATCAAACTTCCTCACTCTGGCACGTCAGCCATAGCTGGGTGACTAAAGGTGGTGGCCAAAATGGCAGCTCGGTTGGTGATGTCTATGGAAGAATTGTGAGTGGTAATGTACAGTATGAAAACCCACAACAAATATTAAGTGAGAAATTTCACCATTGAGGGAAAAAAAATCAAGGCTATATATATTTCGAATGTATTTCATTGATCTCAAGTTAAAAATTTGGGTTACACCTGGAAACAGAAATCTGTGCTGCCCGTTAACATTGCCGCCTGGTTAAACAGTGTGTGTGTCAGCTTTTCACCAGCAGAGATGTATGGCTGTTGCATCAACTTGGTTCAATTCAGCTGGTGATTCCTGTAAAAGAAAGTGATCTGTGCTTTTATCTTGATGATTTATTAGGAAGTTATACTAAACCGCACTCTGTGCTTATCAAATTATTTGCAACTGATATTAAACTGCTGTCCTTGTTTATCAAATTATTTAGAATTCTGCTTAGATCATTTTTTGATCTGATATTGAACTATTCTTCAGGGCTATCAATTTATTTAGAATTGATATTAAATTGCTCTCTGCGCTTATCTAATTATTTTGAACCGATATTAAACTGCTCTTTGTTTATCTAATTATTTAGAACTATGATATAATTAGAGGCATTGGAGAAGGTGCAAAAATGATTTACAAGGATGATACCAGAACTGGGGGGTTATAACTATCAGGGAAGACTGAACAGGCTGGGTCTCTTTTCTCTAGCAAAGAGAAGGTGACCTGATAGAGGTCTTTAAGATTATGAAGAGGTTTGATAGGGTAGATGTAGGGACGATGTTGCCCCTTGTGGGGGAGACCAGAACTAGGGGCCATAAATATAAGATGTTCACTTATAAATCCAATAAGGAATTTCAGGAGAAACTTCTTTACCCAGAGAATAGTTAGAATGTGAAACCTGCTACCACATGGAGTAGTTGAGGCAAATAGCTAAGATGCATTTAAGGGGAAGCTAGATAAGTACATGAGAGGAAAAGGAATAGAAGGATATGTTGGTAGGGTGAGATGAAGTAGGGTGGGAGGAGGCTCGTGTGGAGCATAAACACTGGCATAGACCAGTTGGGGCAAATGGCCTGTTTCTGTGTTGTTATTTTGTGGGCCAAAGTGATAATCAATTTGCACACAGCAAGGTCCCATAAAAGGTAAATGAGGTAAAGGGCCAATTAATCTGTTTTGATAGTGTGGTTGAGGGATGAACTCCCTACTCTTCTTCAAATCATGTCATAGGATCCATTACATCCACTTGAACAGGTAACCGAGGCCTTGGTTTAATGTCTCATCTCAAAGACAGCCCCACCAACGGTGCAGCACTTCTTCAGTAGTGCAAAAGCAAAATACTGCAGATGCTGGAAATCTGAAATAAAAACAGAAAATGCTGGAAATACTCAGCAAGTCAGGCAGCATCTGCGGAGAGAGAAACAGAGTTAACGTTTCAAATCGATGACCTTTCATCAGAACTGGAAAAAGTTACAGATGTAACGGGTTTTAAGCAAATCCAGGGGCAGGGAAAGGGGAAAGGAAAGAACAAAAGGAATGGTCTGTGATAGGGTGGAAGGTAAAATAGATTAAATGACAAAAGGGATGATGGTGCAAGGCGAAAGGAGATGGTAATGGGACAAGTAAAGAAACAAAAGATGGATTTAGAGGAGGCGTGGATGAGAATATCAGAATCATCAGCAACAGCTGCCATCTGGAAAAATGGGAGCAGAGGTGAGAGTCTGAAATTGTTGAACTGAATGTTGAGTCCAGAAGGCTGTAAAGTGCCTAATAGAAAGATGAGGTGCTGGTTCTTGAGTGTACGTTGAGCTTCATTGGAACAGTGTAAGAGGCGGAGGACAGAGATGTCAGAGTGGGAGTGAGGCGGGGAGTACTGCACTCTGATTAGCTGATTACAATATTTAAGATTCTTACAGGTGCATGTTACCCACTGAGTAAATCATGATTTTTAAAAATTCTTTAAAATAATTGTGTGCAAAATTTCAGATCAAACTTTACCAGAATTTTGAGATTTTTGTTTAACCTAAACAGCAAAGACAAATACCTGAAAATGCTTATGAGTAAACAAGCAAAAGTTTATTACCGACTCGAATATAATCTCTGGCTTTGTTGAATGTATGAGCCAACTGAGCTATCAACTCATGTTTCTGATGTCTTCACAGCTATCTTATTGTGCAACCTTGTAGCACACTTCCAGTCATTTTATTTTCTATACTTTAGGCATCAATTCACCTGGCCATTTCACCTGTCACTCATTGTGCCTCCATTGGAAGTCCGGAAGAAAGCTTGGAAAAAGGCAGGGACCTGGAAACGCCAAATCCCAACCTTATTTGGGAATTCCTGCTTGGCCTTGTAAGGAGCAGGAGTCTCAACCAGTCCCTTACAAAGGCCACTTACCCAAAGGCCATGGGGCCAAAGGCAGGGACTCCCTACACTGGGAGTTGCAGTTTCTCTGGCCCAGTAAGGACTAAGATCAAGATTGGAGTTGGTATGCCCGGTGAGAGTTAGGCATACCAGCCTCCAGATGGATGGAAGTGGGCACCACAGGAAGGAAGGGTCCATGCTAGGGAAGCAACCTGGACCGATGAAAATGGGGAGACTTTGTTTCATGTTTTATGGATCATCATCCTTACGTAGAGGGTGAAGGGGAGAATGGATGGTATCGCCAGAGGCGGGGGAGTGCCTGGGCAACCACCCCCCACCCCCAATGGTGATTAGACACTAAAATTGCTGGGAACATTGGGTAGTCGGGTGCTTGACGTGCACATAAGGTGCACTTTTTTGTTTGGCAAGGGTATTAAGGGTTACAGAGCCAAGATAAGTAGATGGAGTTAAGATACAGATCAGCCATGATCTAATTGAATAGTGGAACAGGCTCGAGTGGTTGAATAGCCTACTCCTGTTCCTATGATAAGAACATAAGAACATAAGAAATAGGAGCAGGAGTAGGCCAATCGGCCCCTCGAGCCTGCTCCGCCATTCAATAAGATCATGGCTGATCTGATCCTAACCGCCAGTCCACTATCACAGAACCATCTCCTGAATCTAACAGAATTAGACACACGAAATAGGAGCAGGATCAGGCTACACGGCCCCTGGGCCCGCTCCGCTACCCATAGGGCCATGACCGATCTGAACCTAGACTCATGTCCAAATTCCTGCCCGCTCCCCGTAACCCTTAATTCCCTTTACTTCTAGGAAACTGTCTATTTCTGTTTTAAATTTATGTAATGATGTAGCTTCTACAGCTTTTTGGGGCAGCATATTCCATGGACCTACCACCCTCTGACTGAAATAGTTCCTCCTCATCTCAGTTTTGAAAGAGCAGCCCCTTATTCTAAGACTATGCCCCCAGTTCTAGTTTCACCCATCATCGGGAACATCCTCCCCGCATCCACCCGATCCAACCCCTTCACAATCTTATATGTTTCAATAAGATCGCCTCTCATTCTTCTGAACTCCAATGAGTAGAGTCCCAATCTACTCAACCTCTCCTCATATGTCCATCCCCTCATCCCCGGGATTAACCGAGTGAACCTTCTTTGTACTGACTCGAGAGCAAGTATGTCCTTTCTTAAGTATGGACACCAAAACTGTACGCAGTATTCCAGGTGCGGCCTCACCAATACCTTGTACAACTGAAGCAATACCTCCCTATTTTTATATTCTATCCCCCTAGCAATGAAAGCCAACATTCCATTGGCCTTCTTAATCACTTGCTGCACCTGCATACTAACCTTTTGAGTTTCGTGCACCAGGACCCCCAGATCCCTTTGTACTTCAGTACTTTCCAGTTTCTTGCCATTAAGATAATAACTTGCTCTACGATTTTTCCTGCCAAAGTGCATAACCTCACACTTTCCAGTATTGTATTCCATCTGCCAAATCTCTGCCCACTTACTTAGCCTGTCGATGTCCCCTTGCAGGTTTTTTATGTCCTCCTCACTCACTACTTTCCCTCCCATCTTAGTATCATCTGCAAACTTTGATATGTTACACTCGGTCCCCTCCTCCAAATCGTTAATATAGATTGTAAAGAGTTGGGGACCCAGCACTGACCCCTGCGGAACACCACTAGTTACTGATTGCCAGTCTGAGAATGAACCATTTATCCCAACTCTCTGCCTTCTGTTAGATAGCCAATCCTCTATCCATGCCAGAATATTACCCCCAATCCCGTGATTTTTTATCTTAAGCAATAATCTTTTGTGTGGCACCTTGTCAAATGCCTTTTGGAAGTCTAAATACACTATGTCCACTGGTTCCCCTTTATCCACCCTATACGTTACTTCCTCAAAGAACTCCAGCAAATTTGTCAAACATGACTTCCCCTTCATAAAACCATGCTGACTTTGTCCTATTAAATTATGATTATCCAAATGTCCTGTTACTGTCTCCTTAATAATGGACTCCAAAATTTTACCTACCACAGATGTTAGGCTAACTGGTCTGTAGTTTCCAGCCTTCTGTCTACTGCCCTTTTTAAATAAGGGTGTTACATTAGCAGTTTTCCAGTCTGCCGGGACCTTTGCCGAGTCCAGGGAGTTTTGGAAAATTATTACCAATGCATCCACAATCCCTACCGCCACTTCCCTCAAGACCCTAGGATGTAAGCCATCAGGTCCAGGTGATTTATCCGCCTTGAGTCCCATTATTTTACCGAGTACCACTTCCTTAGTGATTTTGATCGTGTTTAGCTCCTCCCCCCCCTTTTGCCCCCTGTTTGTCCAGTGTTGGGATATTCTTAGTGTCTTCTACTGTAAAGACTGATGTAAAATATTCATTCAGTGTTTTTGCCATCTCCATATTTCCCACCATTAATTTCCTGGTCTCATCCTCTAAGGGACCAACATTTACTTTAGCCACCCTTTTTCTTTTTATATAACTATAAAAACTCTTACTATCTGGTTTTATATTTTTTGCTAATTTACTTTCATAATCTATCTTCCCTTTCTTAATCAATCTTTTTGTTATTTTTTGCTGTCTTTTAAAGTTTTCCCAATCCTCTATCCTCCCACTAGATTTGGCTACCTTATATGCCCTTGTTTTTAGTCGAATACTATCCTTAATTTCTTTACTTAGCCACGGATGGCTGTCTTTTCTTTTACACCCTTTTCTTCTCAGTGGAATATATTTTTTTTGGAAGTTGTAAGATAACTCCTTGAATGTACACCACTGATCATGTATTGTCTTACCCTTTAATCTATTTTCCCAATCCACTCTACTCAATTCCGCTCTCATACCTTCATAGTCTCCTTTATTCAAGCTTAGCATGCTTGTTTGAGATCCAACCTTCTCACCCTCTAATTGAATATGGAATTCAACCATGTTATGGTCACTCATTCCAAGGGGATCCTTTACTAGGACATTTTTAATTAATCCCGTCTCGTTACACAGGACCAGATCTAAGGTTGCTTGCCCCCTGGTCGGTTCAGTTACATGCTGCTCAAGAAACCCATCCCTAATACACTCAATGAACTCATCCTCAAGGCTGCTCTGCCCAATTTGATTTGTCCAATTAATATGATAGTTGAAATCCCCCATAATTATAGATGTTCCCTTATTACAAGCCTCAACTATTTCCTGATTGATACTCCGTCCAACAGATTTGCCACTGTTCGGAGGCCTATAGACTACGCCCACTAATGTTTTTTTCCCCTTATTGTTCCTTACCTCCACCCAAACTGTTTCATTATCCTGATCTTTTGACCCAATATCATTTCTCTGTATTACAGTGATTCCTTCCTTTATTAACATAGCCACCCCACCTCCCCTTCCTTCCTGCCTGTCCTTCCTGATCGTTAAGTAACCTGGTATGTTTAATTCCCAGGCATTGTCACCCTGCAGCCATGTTTCTGTAATGGCCACAAGATCATACCCATATGTAGTTATTTGTGCCATTAACTCATCTATTTTGTTACGAATGCTACGTGCATTCAGATAGAGAACTTTTAAAGATGTTTTGTGACACTTAGTTCCTGCTTTTGCCCTTTTTATTACTTTACCTTTTACTCCATACCTTCTGCCCCTTCCTGACACGCTCTGGTTTTTAATTTCCCCACTGCTACCTAAGTCTATTACCTTCTCTGTTGTCATTTTTATTATTTGCTCTCTAGGAACCTCCCCCCCCCTAGTTAGTTTAAAGCCCTCTCTACAGCCCTAGTTATATGATCCGCCAGGACTCTAGTCCCAGCACTGGCCAAGTGAAGCCCGTCCCAACGGAACAGCTCCCTCCTGCCCCAGTACTGGTGCCAGTGTCCCAGGAAGCAAAATCCATTTCTCCCACGCCAGTCTTTGAGCCACGCATTTAACTCTCTAATCTTATTTGTCCTAGCCAAATTCGCTCGTGGCTCAGGTAATAATGAGATTATTACCCTTGTGGTTCTGCTTTTTAATTTGGCCCCTAGCTGCTCAAACTCCCTCAGCAGAACCTCCTTCCTTGTCCTATCTATGTTGTTGGTACCAACATGGACCACGACAACTGGATCCTCCCCCTCCCACTCCAAGTTTCTCTCCAGTCCAGAGGAGATGTCCTTAACCCTGGCACCGGGCAGGCAACACAGCCTTCGGGACTCTCGCTCTCGGCTGCAAAGAACTCTATCTATCCCCCTAACGATACTATCCCCTACCACTACAACATTTCTTTTAACTCCCCCCACTTGAATGGCCCCCTGCTCCACGGTGCTGTGGCCAGGTTGCTCATCCTCCCTGCAGTCCCTGCTCCTGTCCCCAAGAGCCTCGAACCTGTTGGACAAGTGCAAGGGCTGCGGCTCCTCCAACACTACCTCCTGGATCCCCGTACCTGCCTCACTTCTAGTCACACCATCCTGACCCTGGCCACGGACTACATCTCAATTAATTAATCTAATTGGTGTGACTACCTCGTGATACACAGAGTCCAGGTAACTCTCCCCCACCCTGATGTGTCTCAGTGTTTGAAGCTCGGTCTCCAGCTCTTCAACACGGAGCCGGAGTTCCTCGAGCAGCCAACACTTACTGCAAATGTGATCACCGTGAGCATCAATGGTGTTCACCAGCTCCCACATATTGCAGCAGCAACACATCGCCTGATCTCCCATTCTATGTAATTAATTAAATTTGTTAATATTATTCTTAAATATCCTCTGCCCCGATTCTAGATGGTGTATATCACACCTTAGAAACTATAAACCAAAGAGATTAAGCTTAAAAGGGAGAAATACTCACCAACCAATCACTTACCCGCTTTCTGGTGACGTCACACTTGGATTACTTTTTACCTCTCTCCTTCCCTCCGAGTTCAGAGACTGGAGACTGGTACGCCTTACCTGGTCTCTGGGGACTTTTATACCCCGCTCTGCCGCTCAGGTTTCCCGCCGACGCTGTGAGGCCTTACCTGGTCTCTGGGGACTTTTATACCCCGCTCTGCCGCTTAGGTTTCCCGCCGACGCTGTGAGGCCTTACCTGGTCTCTGGGGACTTTTATACCCCGCTCTGCCGCTCAGGTTTCCCGCCGACGCTGTGAGGCCTTACCTGGTCTCTGGGGACTTTTATACCCCGCTCTGCCGCTCAGGTTTCCCGCCGACGCTGTGAGGCCTTACCTGGTCTCTGGGGACTTTTATACCCCGCTCTGCCGCTCAGGTTTCCCGCCGACGCTGTGAGGCCTTACCTGGTCTCTGGGGACTTTTATACCCCGCTCTGCCGCTCAGGTTTCCCGCCGACGCTGTGAGGCCTTACCTGGTCTCTGGGGACTTTTATACCCCGCTCTGCCGCTCAGGTTTCCCGCCGACGCTGTGAGGCCTTACCTGGTCTCTGGGGACTTTTATAGCCCCGCTCTGCCGCTCAGGATTCCCACCGACGCTGTGAGGCCTTACCTGGTCTCTGGGGACTTTTATACCCCGCTCTGCCGCTCAGGTTTCCCGCCGACGCTGTGAGGCCTTACCTGGTCTCTGGGGACTTTTATACCCCGCTCTGCCGCTCAGGTTTCCCGCCGACGCTGTGAGGCCTTACCTGGTCTCTGGGGACTTTTATACCCCGCTCTGCCGCTCAGGTTTCCCGCCGACGCTGTGAGGCCTTACCTGGTCTCTGGGGACTTTTATACCCCGCTCTGCCGCTCAGGTTTCCCGCCGACGCATTGAGGCCTTACCTGGTCTCTGGGGACTTTTATACCCCGCTCTGCCGCTCAGGTTTCCCGCCGCCGCTGTGAGGCCTTACCTGGTCTCTGGGGACTTTTATACCCCGCTCTGCCGCTCAGGTTTCCCGCCGATGCTGTGAGGCCTTACCTGGTCTCTGGGGACTTTTATACCCCGCTCTGCCGCTCAGGTTTCCCGCCGATCTTAAGGGCGTGGCGTTACTGCCGGGGCTGTGGCCCACAGTCGTTTAGGACGTATATGATTTCAAACCTGTTGTGTCCGTCAGTAGTAAGGCACAGACTGCAGGAGAACGGTACAACAGGTGTTTACTCAACGTGGCTCACTCTGGAACTGAACTGTACATATTACTACTCAGTGCTATATACAGGTGTGGTTACTGCCGGTACTGCAGTATACATGAGCTGTAAAAAGTAGTTCCCCCCTTAAAGGTATATACATTACAATTCCTCCCCTTTTAGATTAACAGTGCCATAACACTCATTTAACAATTAAATATCAAACTAATTACAATTAACACTTTTAACATACAACGTTAGCTGAAAATAGTCCATTTATATATTCAGTCTTTGGGGAGGCTTCCTGATCCTTTCTGGATAGCGCCTTTCCCGAGTGTCTCGCTCTTGGTGCGGAGGCGATTCTGACACCCTGTCGTCGGTTGGGTCATCAGCTTCCGATTCTACTGTTTCTGGGGTAGATGCGACCTGTACGTCGGGTTCCTCACCAGGTACGTATGGCCGAGACATGGGGTTGACTTGTTCCTGTGACTCTAGGATCTGGTCAGCATGGCGTCTCACGATGTTCTCCCCAACGTCCACTGTGTACATTAGTGGGCCCTGCCGTGTGCATATCGTTCCTGGCTGCCATTTTTCTGTTCGGTAGTCGCGGGCCAAGACTGGTTGCCCTACATTGAAGCTCCTTGTTGGCTTCTCATGGATGTGCTGGAATTGCTTACTCTCAACATCTCTTCGTACGTTTGGTCTGAGCAAATCCAGGCGAGATCTTAACCTTCGGTTAAAGAACATCATGGCCGGGGCCTGGTTGGTGACTGCATGTGTCGCATTCCGGTAGGCGAACAGGAAATTGTCCAACTTATGCTGCAGCGGAATGTTGTCATTGTACATAGCCTTTATTGCCTTCTTAAAGGTTTGTACGAACCTCTCAGCCAATCCATTTGTGGCTGGATGATACGGGGCAGATGTGTAATGCCTTACCCCATTCTTTTTCATAAACCTCCGGAACTCTTCGGACACAAACTGTGGTCCGTTATCAGAGCAAATCTGTTCTGGCAAGCCATTCCTGGCAAAAATGGTCCGTAGGACTGCAATAGTTTTCTCCGTGGTGGTGGAGGACATTTTGATGACCTCAGGCCATTTCGAGTGCGCATCCACGGCTATTAAAAACATTGAGTCCATGAATGGACCAGCAAAATCAATATGCACCCGTTGCCATGGAGATGAGGGCCACTCCCATGGGTGTAGAGGGGCATGTGGTGGTGCATTTTGGACTTTCTGGCATCCTGAGCAGCTCTTGGTCAGGTCCTCGATTTGTTTATCAATTCCCGGCCACCACACATAAGCCCTGGCAAGGCTTTTCATTTTTACCCCTCCCAGATGACCCTCATGAAGCTCATTGAGCACTCTATCCCTTAACTTGGGTGGAATTACCACTCGGGATCCACACATCAAGGTCCCCTGGCACACTGACAGCTGTTCTCTTCTTGTCGAGAATGCTGGCAACAGTGAGTCGCCATGTGTTGGCCATCCCTTCACCGTCAAATCATATACCCGAGACAGTGTGGGGTCATTTCGGGTCTCCTGTTCTATACGAGCGTTAGTTACCGGTAGGTATTCAACCATAGTCGAATGAAATATTTCAACAGGATCCACTGCTGGTGCTTCCTCCGCAGTAGGCAGTGGCAGGCGTGATAGCCCATCAGCATTTCCATGCTGTTTCGTGCCCTTATATTCAATCTCACAGTGGTGCGCCCCTAGAAAGAGTGATCATCTTTGTAGTCGTTGCGCAGTCATCACCGGAACGCCCTTCTTTGGATTAAAAATGGAGACAAGAGGCTGGTGGTCAGTCAGCAAGGTGAATTTCTGCCCATGCAGATAGTGATTGAACTTTTTCACTCCCCACACTAAGCTGAGGGCCTCCCTGTCAATCTGGGCGTAGTTACGCTCAGCTGAGGTTAGTGATCGTGACGCAAAGGCTATTGGCCTCTCTGAGCCGTCCGAGGATTTGTGCGACAGCACCGCTCCAATGCCGTAGGGTGACGCATCACACGCCAACCGAATTGGTAGTGCTGGGTTGAAATGGGCCAATACCTCTTTCGATGTGATTAGTGTTTTGCTCTTCTGGAAAGCTCGTTTACATTCGTCACTCCACTTCCATGGCACCCCAGTTTGCAGTAGGGTGTTCAGTGGGTGTAGTATTGTAGACAAATTTGGCAAGAACTTATGGTAGTAGTTTACCAGCCCGAGGAACGACCTCAGTTGTGACACGTTTTCCGGTGCTGGAGCCTTGACTACTGCCTCAATCTTTTCTGGGGACTTATGTAACCCCTCTTTATCGATAACGTGGCCACAATACGAGATCTGTTTTTTAAAAAACTCGCATTTGGGGCAGTTAGCTCGGAGCCCATATTCCTTCAATCTAGTGAGCACCTGCTCCAGGTTGGCGAGGTGATCACTGTCATTTTCGCCCGTGACCAGGATGTCGCCCAAATAACACTGGGTCCCTGGGATCCCTTGCAGGACTTGTTCCATTGCCCTTTGCCAAATAGCCGGAGCTGATGCTACCCCGAATTCCAGCCGATTGTATTGGTAGAGACCTTTATGGGTGTTGATTGTGAGGTATTTTTTTGATGCTTCTTCTACCTCCATTTGCAGATACGCCTGGGCCAGATCAATCTTAGTGAAGTGTTTCCCTCCAGATAGCGAGGCGAAAATATCTTCAATCCGCGGAAGTGGATATTGTACGGTGTGAAGGACTGGGTTCACTGTTACCTTAAAGTCTCCACAGGTTCCCCAGGCGTGCTGCTCAACGACTTTTTCATCACAGGGACAATGGGTGTAGCCCACTCACTCCAGTCTACCTTGGACAGTACTCCTAAATGTTCCAAACTCTCCAGCTCTGCTTTGACGGCTGGGCGGATTGCATAAGGTACCGGTCTGACCTTAAAAAATTTTGGGCTTGCGTTTTCTTCGATTTTAATTGTTGCTGTCATGCCTTTTAGTGTTCCGAGTCCTTGCTGGAACACTTCTTGCGCATCGGTTAGGATCTTTGACAGTCGCCCAGGTGTGACGTCGTCATCCTTTTTGGCAGCCACAGTCAGTGATTGTATGGAATGCCAATCCAGCTGTATTTTACGGATCCATTCACGTCCCAGTAATGGTGGCCCTCCATCTTGCAATACATACAGGTCTAGTTTTGGTGTTTCCTTACCGTTATATATAACGGTCACCCTTATTTTTCCTTTGGGGTAGACTTTTTGACCCGTGTACGTCTTCAAAATAATTTTTGTGTCTCTCAAGGGTATGTGTGAGAATAGCCACTCGTAGTCCCGTCGGTTTATGACTGTTAGGGCTGATCCTGTGTCCAATTCCATTTTTACCTGGACTCCTGCTATCTTGAGAGTGACCCAAATGGTTCAGTGATCCTCCGTTTTGATCACATTATGTAGTTTCAGACAACTCAGCTCCCTGCTTTCGGAGTCGGTATCACTCTTTTGTTCGTCTGAACTATTCTCCGTCACCTTATGTACCTTCTTGTACTTTTCTTTTGGAGATTTCTTATTGCTGGTTTTCTTTCCTGACCTGCAGACTCATGCTATGTGTCCTACTTTTCCACACTGTCTGCACACTTTGTCCTTGAACCAGCAATCATTATGGTCGTGTGTTGTTCTGCCGCAGCGATAGCACTTCTCTGTTCTGTATGACATTTCGTTTGTGCCATATTCTTGCGGTCTCTGTTGTATCTGTGCAGCGCCCCGTGCTGCTGCTTCATATGATACCGCAATGCTAAAAGCCTTGTCCAGCGTAAGGTCCTTTTCAGATAAAAGCCATTCCTGGGTTCCTTCACTTTGAAGCCCACACACAAACTTGTCCCTTAAGGTATCTGCCAGTCCCGTTCCAAACTGGCAGTGTTTCGATAGTTTGCGCAGTTCTGTTAAATATTCAGCATTGCTTTCATCCTTATGCTGGTTCCGTTTGTGAAACTTGAATCTTTCTGCTATCAGCAGCGGTGTGGGGTTTAAATGTTCCTGTAGTATCGTCACTATGTCTCCAAAGCTCTTTTCCACTGGCTTCGCTGGGGTTACTAGATTTCGTAATAAGCCATACGTCTTTGCACCCATTAAATTTAACAATACCGGCGCTTTCTTGTCATCTGACACCTCATTTGCCTTGCAGTATACCTCTATTCGTTCGACATATGTAGTCCAATCTTCGACTTCATTGTCAAATGCGGTGATACTGCCACTCCTCAGCATTTTGGGTCTGGTTTAAAATGGCGTCTCCCGCGCTTTCCTTCCTCCCCCGCTGCTGCCAACGCCGCTCTCGGCGGTCCTCGTGGCAATGGCGGCGCCCTGTAGGTTTCGTGCGTTTCTCCTTCGCTGCTGCCAACGCCGCTCTCGGCGCTCCTCGTGGCAATGGTGGCACCCTGTAGGTTTCGCACACTTCGCCTGCGCTGCTGCCAACGCCAATCTCGGTGGTCCTCGTGGCAATGGCGGCACCTCACAGGTTTCTGCGCGTCTCTCTCCCTCTCCTCGACGCTGCTCGGCCCCTGAACACCGGCTGCGCCCTGTGCGCTCTGCCCTCTCTCTCTCTCTCCCGTCGACGCTGCTCGGCCCTTTGCTGTGCCACTCGGTCGGGCTCTAGCCCGCCGCTGTCCGGGAAGGGTCTGCGCACTACCTGTTGCCAGCCCGTTTTGCTGGACCACCGCGACTGGAAAGCCAAGCCTGGCTCTCAACAGCCTCCCCCACAATTCTCGAGTCTCTGCTGGATGACTGGGCGGTTGCCCGTGGTCGACACCCGTGTCTCTGGCCTTGACCTCCAATCTACTGGTCTCCAGGAACGAATCCCTGGGAGGTGATGCAGAGTTGCAGGTAGGATCGAATTTGCCTCGTCGCCAATGTTGTGTCCGTCAGTCGTAAGACACAGACTGCAGGAGAATGGTTCAACAGGTGTTTACTCAATGTGGCTCACTCTGGAACTGAACTGTATAGATTACAGTGCTATATACAGGTGTGGTTACTGCCGGTACTGCAGTATACATGAGCTGTAAAAAGTAGTTCCCCCCTTAAAGGTATATACATTACAAAAACCAATTCATTTAACAGGTACATTATGGGTATCGTGGGCCTCTGTGCCTCCCTATTGCAAAAGAAAACAGAAGCAAGGAGATGGACTAACACTTTGAGAAACAAAGCTTAAGAAACAGGCATAATCTGGGCGATGTGTCACATATCTCTGTTAATAGTACAGAGATGGAGACTATAATGCTCTGCCTTGTGTTGTTTTTG